>NC_083226.1:19480396-20732970 GCF_032191835.1 Heteronotia binoei | reverse complement strand
GCCATTAAAAGCGGCAACCTCGTGTCTCTACCGCCTCTCTCCCCTCTAAAGTTGGAAGGTAAATGAAATGCAAGTCCTCCCTCTCAAGCCATGGCTAATGAAGAGGGGGCAATGATGTCATATAGGGCTTTTTTTTTTTTGTAGCAGGAACACCTTTCCATATTAGGCCACACCTCCCTGATGCAGCCAATCCTCCAAGAGCTTACAGGGCTCTTAGTGCAGGGCCTGCTGTAAGCTCCAGGAGGATTGGTTACATCAGGTCTTGCTGGGAGGAGTTCAGCGCAGCGTTCGTGCTGGGAGGAGACCAGCCAGGCTTCCAGAGCAGCTGGTCCTGCCCCAGTGTGCAAAAGGCCCCTGTGTGCCTGGCCTGTAATTGGCATCTCTGGTGGGTGACTTCATGTGTCTCAGTGAGGAGGAGCTGTGAGCCTTCTAATGGCCACGTGAGGAGGGGTCCCACCGCCCTCGTGGCCAGGTAGGCGCCCTAGGCAGCCTACTCAGTCGCACTGGCCCTGCCCCCAATGCAATGACGCCAATTCCGGGTGATGTTATCCCACCAAGGGATGTTCTGGTATTTGGGCAATTCTATGGTTTCACCCCTGCCCACCCTCCAAAATCCCACCACCAGATGGGTGAGGAAACCTGGCCACCCTACCAAGGCTGAGGACCTGAGTGACGACTTGAATCCAGATGTCCCAAATTCTGGTCCAAACTGTAGCCGCTGCACCACCCCATCTCTCTGAAGGCAGTTTGCGAAGATAACGCTGGGGGGGCAGATAGCTTCAGCACTTGCGACGGGTTGTATAATTGCTGTCTATTATTAAACACTCCCTGACGGGCAGCTGTCAACAATCCTGCAAATTCCTGTCTCCAGGCATGGAGATTCTACGTCCTCTCTAGGGCAATTCATTTCCATCACTTGAACTTAGCCTGTCGTTCCTGGCAGTTCAGCCTAAAACCCGCCTGCCTGTTATTTAAACCCACGGCTGCCCGCGAACAGGGTGAGCATTTGTTCTCCCTCTTCTTTCTGACATCCTCTTAAATATTTAAACTCCGCTCCTTAATCTTCTCTTCTCCCAGCAAACCGTACCTGGTGCTTTTTGGCTTTCCCTCATACAACTTGCCTCCTGGACCTTTTTATCCCCCCCCCCCCCGCGAAGCTTATTTCCAAATGCTTTCTTTCAGTTTATCAGCATCTTTCTTCGCAGCAGAGTCCTCCCTCCCCACTTCAGACTTCCCAAAGCTTTGATGGTGCAGTTATATTGGGGACAGGTGTTCTGTCCCAGAAAAGCTGATAAAGGCCTTTCTTCTTAAGGTTTGTTAACCCCAGTGGCAACCCGGCGGCAGCAGCAACCGACCTTTCCAGAACATCGAGTTCCAGGATTACAGGAAAGTGGGGGGGTTTTTTGTAGCAGGAACTCCTTTGCATATTAGTCTGCACACCCCTGATGTATCCAATTCACGTGGAGCTTACAGTAGGCCCTGTACTAAGAGCCCTGTAAGATCCTGTAGCAGCCCTGTGGCGCAGAGTGGTAAAGCTGCAGTACTGCAGTCTGAGCTCTCTGCTCATGACCTGAGTTCGATCCCGGCAGAAGCTGGGTTCAGGTAGACGACTCAAGGTTGACTCAGCCTTCCATCCTTCCGAGGTCAGTAAAATGAGTCCCCCGGCTTGCTGGGGGGAAAGTGTAGATGACTGGGGAAGGCAATGGCAAACCACCCTGTAAAAAGTCTGCCGTGAAAACGTTGTGATGCAACGTCACCCCAGAGGTGGAAACAATTGGTGGTTATCAAAGATTTCAGGTTTTCATGGCTGGCAACATCATTAGGGTTTGTAGAATCTTTCGGGCTCAAGTGCCGTGTTCTACTGGAGAAAGTTTTCCTTCCAGACGTTTCATTCTCAGCTGCGGAGAACATCCTCAGTGGCGTTGCAGCCGGAGCAGGCGCTCTGACCTTCTTGGCTGCTGTGCACTCAGTGAGGCCAGGGCTGCTGGAGAGCTGCTATTTCTAGGCTGGAGGAGGTGTAGTGAAAGGGCAATTGGTTTGTGGATGTGCCCATTGTTTGGTGGGGCTTCCTGGAAGGGTAGTGATAAGGAAACTGGCTGTTGAATGTGACCATTGTTCTGTGTTAATTGCTGGGAGGGTTGGAAGGGGTGTGAAGATAAGGAAGATGGTTGTTGACTGTGCTGATTGTTCTGTGGAATGTGCTGGTTGTTCTGAGACTTTCTGCAATTTATAGTCTGTAGGGTGTTTTGCAGAGCTGGGTACCAAGACTGGTGGATGAAAATGCCTTCTTCCTTTCTGTTAAAATTGTGCTGGTGTTTGTAAATCTCAATAGCTTCTCTGTTCAGGCGGGTATGATAATGTGAGACCGTAGAAAGGACTTCAATTGGTGGTTGCACAGGGAACTACCTTTACCTTTTTTAAGCTCCTGGAAGATTGGCCACATCAGGGGTGTGCAGCCTAATATGCAAAGGAGTTTCTGCTACAAAAAAAAAAGCCCTGCAGGAAAGTAGTAACCCAGCTGCAGTGGGGTGAGACCCTGCAACTCTAGAGTAATCTGCCACTGGGCGCCAGCAGGAAAGGAGCCAGGAGCACCATCCTTCAACTCCTGTCTCGTATGCGCAAAAACTTCGCTCCGCAAGAGCTTCACAGAGACTCATCAAAGGGTTACTTTTCAAGGAACAAGCATAAATACATTCGACACGGAGAATTCTGGGAGGAGCGGGTTTTGCCTCTTTCCCCTAAGCAGAAAAGCCAAGGAAGATAAGAGTAAAGAAAGGAGGGAGGAAAACGATAACGGAAAAGAAATAATAAGAAAGCTTTTGAGGCGGGAAGACAAGCTTCAGAATTGTCTGGCTTCTCTTCTCGGAGGCGAACGGGCAGCCTGGAACGAACCCCCTGGGGAGCCGTCTGCTGAGATCTTGAGGAACGTGGAGTTGAATGGGGCTTGAAGAATGTTAGTTCAGGCCTTCCCTCTGGGTAGCAGGAACGGACAATTCCCTCCAAGGCCACCAAGGCACCACAGAGATCTCCGGGGCAATCCTCCACTTCTTGCTGAGAGGACGCTCTGACCGAAGGGGACCATTCGTGCTCCCCTTAGCCAGGAGGTTGTTGTTGTTGGCTCTTCTCTAGCCCGGGGGATTTCAGAACCATGCCAGCCCACTAACATCTGTCCTGCTAGAAGAGCAGCTAGAGGAGCCCGAGGCTTGGCCTGCTGAACTCTCCATTCTTAGCAATAGATGATTTCATAAGAGTGCTCTCTCTCTCTCCTCATTATGCAAATATGTGCAGTCTTGAAAAAAACCTCTAAAAAACCTGCCTCCTTTAAATGTGAGGACGTTCTTGTCAATTTCAGACAGGGGCACCCAGCCCTTCCTGCTATAGAGATTTCCCGGTCAATTTCAGGCTCCTGATGCCTCTTCTTTTCCCTCAGACTTCCCGCTTCACTGCAACCTCACCAGAGCTGAAACTTACAGTTGTGTATGCAGATTCAAGTGAGGACTGAATAGGGTTTTCCTGCCTGGCTCACTGGAGCCGTAAGAACGGAGCTTGGGGACTCAGGAACAATGGGCAGTAGGATCCAAATCCCTGCTGCCCTCCTCCAATCACAGGCCCCCTGCTGGTTTGAATGATCCAATGACGTGCATGATCCAATAACGAACCCTGAATTGTGTATAGTTGGCCTCGTTCCTCAGTCTTGTTAGAGCAGTCTTACTTAGGCTGTTTGGTGTAGTGGTTAAGTGTGCGGACTCTTATCTGGAAGAACCGGGTTTGATTCCCCACTCCTCCACTTGCATCTGCTGGAATGGCCTTGGGTCAGCCAGAGCTCTGGCCGAGGTTGTCCTTGAAAGGGCAGCTGCTGTGAGAGCCCTCTCCAGCCCCACCCACCTCACAGGCTGTCTGTTGTGGGGGAGGAAGGTAAAGGAGATTGTGAGCCGCTCTGAGACTCTTCAGAGTGGAGGGCGGGATATAAATCCAATATCTTCATCTACCTCACAGGGTGTCCTGTTGTGGGGGAGGAAGGTAAAGGAGATTGTGAGCCGCTCTGAGACTCTTTGGAGTGGAGGGCGGGATATAAATCCAATATCTTCTTCTTCTACTACTTAGGCTGTACCCAACAAAGACCTGATATTCACTACCACCTTGCCTCTTCGATGCATTGAACCCACTGTATTATACTTACAAAAGCAGCCCTGACAAACACAAGGGGTGGGGGGGTGGGGTAAACCCCTCAGATTTGAGAACACCTCTCCAAACCTTTTTCAGTACAATCGGACCTTACATTAGCATAATTGTTTCCTGGTCTCATTTCCTCTTTGGGATATTATTGCAACTTGGTTCTTTTTTTAAAAAAAAATCAATCTTTCAATTGCAGTATTTCAATGTTGTGTGCCGGTGCAATTGAACATTATCTTAAAATGTACAGTTTGTAAGTAGAAAGTCCTTCTATCCCCCCCCCCCCCCGCCCATTTAACTGGCTCTTCAATTAAACATTTCCGTATCACATTTCCTTCCTTTGTGACGCCCCAAACTGTTTTAAAAATAATTCAAAAAGAGATTTAAACAAACAAACAAAACATTGATGCAACCGGTATATTACAAAACCACGTCACCAGTCCGACTTCTCCTTCTGTGAGATGAATCAACACTTGGCCAGCCTACACAGAACACTCTTGTACTACGGATTCAACTTAAGCATCAAAAATAGCACCCCAAACCACGTCTAAAAAAGACAGGAGGGCAACAGGGATAACACTGAACTGCAACAGTTGATCAGCCCCACCATCTGAATTCACCATAATATCCACATGAACAAATGACAGCAAATCATTGAATGAAAACGGCAAGAGCGGAAAACAGCCAAGATGAAGATGAGCTGGGGCGGATTGAGATCCATTGCATGATTTTATAAACAACAGCAACTCCAGAGCCCTCCTATAGGAAAGTAAGTAGAGCCCTGCTGGATGTGGCCAGTGGTCCATCTTGTCCAGCCTCTATTAATTCATTCTGTTTAATATGAGTAGCATAACATAGCATAGCTTAACAAAATATGCAATATAACCAAATAACAGAATATACAATTCAAGGCAGACACAATTTAAAACCTAGACATACAATTCCAATTCTAAAATTTTGACTTAAAATTAGTAAAATAACTGTTTTTGCCTAACAACTTTTCCCGGTGTCTTATAGTTTGAATAGTGAAAGGTAATTTCCTGGTCCCTATCAGCTAAAGCTTATCTAAATAAAATCTGGTGTTCCTCCCAGAAGATGGCTACAGATCGGGGATATATAGGCCATCCAAACAGTCTGATAAAGTTTGCACTTGAATAGTACATGTTCCCTTGTCTCTATCTTCCTCTCCCCTCTCTCCAGTCTTTCTTCATATGGGCGCTTTTTATATTTGCCCTCTGTGACCGCTGAGGGTAGCATAGCCACTCTTGTCCAGAATCTTTGCCCCACACAACAGCCAACCAGTTACTCTGGAGGTCCAACAGGGAATGAAGGCCTTTCCCCTGATGTTGCCTCCTTATCACTCTCACTCTGTGAGTATAGCTATACATCCACAGCATTCCAGTGGGGTATTATGCAACCAGTATATTACAAAACCACGTCACCAACTCAACTTCTCCTTTGGTGGGATGAATCAACACTTGAATCAACACTACAGATTCAGCATCAAAAATAGCACCCCAAACCATGTCTAAAAAAGACAGGAGAGCAACAGGGACAACAATGAACTGCAACAGTTGATCAGCCCCACCATCTGAATTCACCATAATATCCACATGAACAAATGACAGCAAATCATTGAATGAAAACGGCAAGAGCGGAAAACAGCCAAGATGAAGATTGAGCTGGGGCTGATTGAGATCCATTGCATAATTTTATAAAAAACAGCAACTCCAGTGCCCTCCTATAGGAATGTAAGCAGAGCCCTGGATGTGGCCAGTGGTCGATCTTGTCCAGCATCTATTAATTCATTCTGTTTAATATGAGTAGCATAACATAGCATAGCTTAACAAAGTATGCAATATAACCATATAACAGAATATACAATTCAAGGCAGACACAATTTAAAACTTTTGTAATCTTTTATAACAGTGTGTCAGAATAATGTTTTATACTGACATACTCAAATAAGGGATATTGGCTGTTTATCTCTTTACATATACTTAACCCCATTTTCTTTTTATGCATTCTTGTTTTCTAATGGCAGACTAGAATGATGTTTATAATGTATAGATTGATGTTGATAAGTAGACTGGATGGATTACAACTAGGATACACATGTCCTTTTGTGATTTACCTAGATTTACAGAAACACCATTTGGCAGGGAATTTTATTACCTTTTATGGCTATCCAGACCAAATGGCCAAGCCACAGTTTTATGTGACCATGTGATCAGTTAGTTTGCCCTCTTAATCAACAAACTGCATGTATTCCAGCCACAATACCTGATCCCCTGGTCTGACGAAGTGTGCTTAGAGAGCACACGAAAGCTTACTTTCCAAATAAAACTCGGTCTTAAAGGTGCAGACTTGACTCCTGCTTTGTTCTATTCCTTATCACTAGGTTATAGAGGCCTCTGAATGTGGAGGTTCCATGAGTCCCCGTGGTTAATAGCCACTGATGGATCTAACTACCATTAATAGGCCTAATTCCCCTTTAAAGCTTTTCCATGAGATCCTGGATGCTTTCACACGGCTACTGTGTGCAAGTGGATTTTGCTATTCTTACACAGTAAAAAACCAGTTCCAAAGTCACTATTTACTGTGTATGAACGCAACCTTCTGTATCTACCTCATCACTCTTCCCAAAGTGGAATATCCCCCCCTGAACTTCTGTTCCTTCATTGCTAAAGGTTCAACTCTTTCTTCGCCTGAGCTGAACGACCCATTTCCTCAGGCCCTTTGTTCCCCAGATATAGACTGTCCCAACATTCTTTGCTTACAATTGGAGGAGGCAGAATGTGTGGCTGAATGTTCCTCCACATACAAAATATTCTCTGTGTATAGAAAACTAGTGTTATCAAGGGGAGATCTAGACAAAAACCATTCTTGCTAAATAGATCCAGGTGGGCAGCCGTGTTGGCCTGAAGCAAAAGACCAAAGTTGGAGTCCAGTAGCATCTTTAAGACCAACAAAGTTCTCCGTTTAACCCAGGGGTGGAATTCTAGCAGGAGCTCCTTTGCCTATTAGGCCACACACCCCTGATGTAGCCAATCTTCCAAGAGCTTACAAAAAAGAGCCTTGTAAGCTCTTGGAGGGTTGGCTATATCAGGGGTGTGTGGCCTAATATGCAAAGGAGCTCCTGCTAGAATTCCACCCCTGGTTTAACCCATGCTTGAGGAGAAATAGAGTAATTAACAGACTCCACATTTACTGCCATTTTCACCATCCTTCTCCAATTCCGACATATTTATTGCCTTTTGTTGTTTTCCCAAAGCAACTTATACTATCCGGACCAAACTCTTTCAATTTGTTGATTTCATTATTTTGCCGCTGGATTCTAACTTTGTATTATTTTGCATGCTTAACCACTTCCCCCAAGCTATACGTAGCGCTGCTAACCAGGGCTTTTTTGGAGCAGGAACTCCTTTGCCTATTAGGCCACACCCCCCTGATGTAGCCAGACCTCCTGGAGCTTACAGTAGGCCCTGTAAATAAGAGCCCTGTCAGCTCTTGGAGGATTGGTTACATAAGAGGGGTGTGGCCTAATATGCAAAGGAGTTCATGTGACAAAAAAAAGCCCTGCTGCTAACTGTACCCCGTTCCAGTGTCTGATGAAGTGTGCTTTAAACACACAAAAGCTTACATTCTCAATAAAACTCTGTTGGTCTTAAAGGTACTAGTGGACTCCAACATTATTCCGTCATTCTTACTGACAAGCCTCAGATTCAGCAGGAGCTCACCGGAGCACAGCTCCTGAACCTTTCTGAGGGCTCCTCCTCTTCCCCCCCACCTACCTTGTCCATTGAATAGTAGGTGCAGCTGCATAACAATCCCTGGATTAGAAGAGTGGGCAGCCAGCCAGCCACCAGGGGCTTTGCCACACCCCCAGCAGCCCTCATTAACCCCTGGAGAAGCCCACACCACCTTTTCTCCACTTCTTATGTGATTTTGGGTGGCGGGTGGCTTGCTGGCCTTTTGACTGGGGGTGGGGGGTGGCCCAGGATCTCTAGCCAGACCAAGCAGTCCTCGCGTGCCCAGGCCTTTCCTTTCCTGCATCGGGTTGCTTTTTGCTGGAGGGGGGTGGGGGTAGCAAATGCTAATGAATTATGCTAATGCGCTCCGCCACCTATTTTTCTATAAAATGATCTTTGCTTACTGATATCTTTATGGGGGGGGGGAGGGCATCAGACCATATGATCATCTAACTTACACGTGATTTGTTTGTACGCATGGTGGGAGGGGCTGTGGCTCAGTGGTAGAGCATCTGCTTGGGAAGCAGAAGGTTCCAGGTTCAATCCCTGGCGTCTCCAAAAAAGGGTCCAGGCAAAGAGGCGTGAAAAACCTCAGCTTGAGACCCTGGAGAGCCGCTGCCAGTCTGAGAAGACAAGACTGACTTTGATGGACTGAAGGTCTGATTCAGTAGAGGGCAGCTTCATATGTCCATATGGTGTGTTCACCGTTTCTTCTGCCCGTTGTTTCGCTCCCCCCCCCAACACCCCTGCTGTCCAGTCAGCCAGTAGGGTTGCCAAGGCCGGAGATGTTCAGAGGTGGCTTGCCATTGCCAGCCTCTGCGCCCTGCCCTGTGCTTCTTTGGAGGTTGCCCATCCAAACACCATTCAAGGCCAACTCTGCTTAGTTTCTGAGACCTGATGAGATCGGGCTAGCCTGGGCTATCCAGGTTTGGGCTTCTGTGATTTACAAAAAAAAAAAGGTCAAGGTAGTCCCCTGCACAAACCCCAGTCGTTTTCAACTCTGGGGTGACGTTGCTTTCACAACGTTTTCACGGCAGACTTTTTAAGGGGTGGTTTGCCATTGCCTTCCCCAGTCATCAACACTTTCCCCCCAGCAAGCTGGGGACTCAATTTACCCACCTCGGAAGGATGGAAGGCTGAGTCAACCTTGAGCCGGCTACCTGAACCAGCTTCCGTTGGGATCGAACTCAGGTCGTGAGCAGAGGGCTCCGACTGCAGCTTTACCACTCTGCGCCATGGGGCTCTTGTTCTGAGATTCAGGCTTAAGTAAACCTTTATTAAGAGCCCCGTGGCGCAGAGTGGTAAAACTGCAATACTGAAGTCGGAGCCCTTTGCTCATGACTTGAATTTGATCCCAGCAGAAGCTGGTTCAGGTAGCCGGCTCAGGTTGACTCAGCTTTCCATCCTTCCAAGGTGGGTAAAATGAGTACCCAGCTTGCTGGGGGGAAAGTGTAGATGACTGGGGAAGGCAATGGCAAACCACCCCATAAAAAGTCTGCTGTGAAAACATTGTGAAAGCAACGTCACCCCAGAGGCGGAAACAACTGGTGCTTGCACAGGGGACTATCTTTACCTTTTAAAGCCTTCATTTCCACTAAATTCACACCGTTTTTGGCTCTTCTGTCATGGGGGTTGGGGGGGTTTTCAGCTCCCCCCAACCCGAGAAGAGTGCTCCCCTTTTCGCGTGGGATGAGAGAACCTCTCCGCCTTGGGGCAATGGGCTGAGACAAGCAGAACACATCAAAAAGGGGGGGGCTCACACTTCATAGTTAATGCTTCATGAGGATATTTATAGGCTGTGCCTCGCTAAATATTTAAACAAGCTTTGGTGAGAAAGAGAGAGAGAGAAAAACCCTCTTTCTTGCATCTGTTAATGCAAATCCCCCCCCACTCCCACACAGAGCAGGAACCCCCCCCCCAGTTTTGGGGAGAGAGCCAAGGTGGGGGCAGGTGCGGACTTCCAGGCATCCCTTTGCGGCCCGCTCTGAATCTGTTCAATTCGGGCGAGCTTATGCCAGCAAACCTGGCAGTGGCAGGGCGGGGACGTGGGATTGTCATTTAGCGAAGGACAGACTTTTCCCAGCCTCGTGATTTAGAGGAGAGCTGCTTCTTTTTATTAAAAAAAAGAGAGAGAGAGAGAAGGCAATACAAGCCAAGATCAAAACATGACGATAATATTTAGCATTTCTAACACATGTCGGAGCGTTCGGCACGCTCTCCTTTATCTGGTTCTTGTCCTGACAGAAGCTCTGGAGGTTTACTCGGAGCGGGTTCTCCCCAGTCCCCTCCCCTGCCTTTGGTTCTTTGCTTCGGTGACACAAGGTTACCACTAGGCCTGCTGTCCCTTCTGACTCCTTTGCCAGCGGCTCTGAAGAAAGGCCTTTGCCAGGGTTTTTGGGTTTTTTTACAGCAGGAACTCCTTTGCATATTAGGCCACACCCCTCTGGTGTAGCCAATCCTCCAAGAGATTACAGTAGGACCTGTAAATAAGAACCCTGTAAGCTCTTGGAGGATTGGCTAGATCAGGAGGGTGTGGCCTAATATGCAAAGGAGTTCCTGCTACAAATCCCCCACCTGCCCTTTGAGTCCCCAAGCTTCAGTCCAGGTGCCTTCTGCCTCCTTGATCCAAGACATTTTCATCTCCTGTAGTTTATTTACCGTTTTTGATGGCGAGGCAATTCTCTGGTGCTTACCGAAGCCTCTCCTACTTCAGTTTAAACTCCTGGCCTTCTATTGACCTCAGCGAGAGTGGGGGGGGGGGAATGTATTTCCATTCTGTTTACATATTCTGTGCTCAGCTACATGTTACAGCTGCGATTAGACTACTCCCCCGCCCTCTGCTTTGTGAATGTAGCTGCCTGGACTGTTCTATCAAGGAAGAGAAGGGAGGGGGGGGGGGGAGAAGAAAGGGTTTAACTTTTTCATTCCCTGTCATCTTCTCACTGGGAAAATGTCACCCCTGGTTTGTTTTTACAACCACCGGGAGGGGGTCGAGCTGCCAGCTCCAGGTTGGGAAACCTACAAGCACAGATGACTTCAAGAGGGGATTGGATAAACATCTGGAGCAGAGGACCATCAGTGGCTATTAGCTGCGGGGAATTGATGGAACTCTCTGCGTGGGGCAGTGATGCTCTGTATTTTGGGCGCTTGGGAGGGGCAACAGTGGGAAGGCTTCTAGCATTCTGGCCCCACTGGTGCACCTCCTGAGAGGCAGTTTGGTGTAGTGGTTAAGTGTGTGGACTCTTATCTGGGAGAACCGGGTTTGATTCCCCACTCCTCCACTTGCACCTGCTGGAATGGCCTTGGGTCAGCCATAGTTCTCGGAGGAGCTGTCCTTGAAAGGGCAGCTGTGAGAGCCCTCTCAGCCCCACCCGCCTCACAGGGTGTCTGTGGTGGGAGGAGAAGACATGGGCGGTTGTAAGCTGCTCTGGGTCTCTGATTCTGAGAGAAGGGCGGGGTATAAATCTGTAGCCTTGGGTCAGTCATAGCTCTGGCAGAGGTTGTCCTTGAAAGGGCAGCTGCTGTGAGAGCCCTCTCAGCCCCACCTACCTCACGGGGTGTCTGTTGTGGGGGGAGAAGATATAGGAGATTGTAAGCTGCTCTGAGTCTCTGATTCAGAGAGAAGGGCAGGGTATAAATCTGCAATTCTTCTTCTGATGGCACCTGGGGTTTTTTTGCCACTGTGTGACACATAGTGTTGGACTGGATGGGCCACTGGCTTCTCTTATGACTTCTCTTATGTACCTGGAGATTTAGAGGAAGAAACCTGAGGAAAGCAGGATTTGGGGAGGAGAAGGACATCAGTGGGGTACAATGCCATGCAGTCCACCTTCCAAAAGGGACATTTCCTCCAGGGGAACTGATCTGTTGCCTGGAGATCTGTTGTAATCCCAGGGGCTCTCCAGCCACTGCCTGAAGGTTGGCAACCCTAGAAAGGGAAGGGTGGTACTTGTAAGTTTCCTTCCATAAGAATAAAAGCCCCTCCAAAAAAACAGGACCGAAAGCCGCAAACATTGCTCTGCGATAACCGTGCTCAGTTCCTTTACCCTTTCCGCAGGTTATGTACATCATACGCTTGAGACCACCTTTCTTGCCAACCAGATAATTCCTTATGATTTAAGTTCTTTTTTAAAGGATGGAAACCCAGCTTGGCTCTGTGCAGGTGCCTGTGGTGGTGAAGAAAAGTATCGGACTAGGATCTGGAAGACCTGGATTCGAATTGCTGCTTGTGCCATGGCAACTTGCTAGGTGACCTTGGGCCAACCACACAGTCTCAGCCTAGCCTACCTCAGGAGGTTGTTGTGAGGATAACACAAAGCAGAAGAGAATGATGTAAGCCACTTTGAGACCCCATTTGTTGTGAGGATAACACAAAGCAGAAGAGAATGATGTAAGCCACTTTGAGACCCCATTTGCGAGAAAGACGGGGTTGTGAGTGGATTAAATAAATACTGAAGAAGATTGGATTTATATCCCACCCTATACTCTGAATCTCAGAGTCTCAGAGCGGTCACAATCTCCTTTTACCTTCCCTTCCCCACAACAGACAACCTGTGAGGTAGGTGGGGCTGAGAGAGCTCTCCCAGAAGCTGTCCTTTCAAGGACAACTCCTATGAGAGCTATGGCTGACCCGAGGCCATTCCAGCAGCTGCAAGTGGAGGAGTGGGGAATCAAAGCCGGTTCTCCCAGATAAGAGTCCGTGCACTTAACCACGACACCAAACTGACTCTGTCCTGAGAGCGCATCATGTATGGGGAGGGACGGTGGCTCAGTGGTAGAGCATCTGCTTGGGAAGCAGAAGGTCCCAGGTTCAATCCCTGGCATCTCCAAAAAAGGGTCCAGGCAAATAGGTGTGAAAAACCTCAGCTTGAGACCCTGGAGAGCCGCTGCCAGTCTGAGAAGACAATACTGACTTTGACGGACCAAAGGTCTGATTCAGTATAAGGCAGCTTCTTATGTTCATATGTTCATATTCTGTGCCAAACTGCTACTGCAGCAATAACATGGCTAGTCTTTAGGGGGCTGCTGGACTCCGCATTGATTCTGCAAAAATTATGCAATTATTCATCGTTTGCTCACTTTGCATAATTTATTCTGCTTCTCTTAATCTTCATACGGGATGGAGCAATGTATGTGTGTGTGGAGGGGGGGGAGACTCTAAATAAGCCAGCCTCCCGTCTCCTAGAAATCTTATTCAGTTTTCCACACTTTCAAGCTTCTTATTTATTGATCTGGCTTATTTTAAATCCGCTCTTTCCATGTTAGATTCTCAAGGCAGCTGACCAAAGGAGGAAAATACATATCAATCAACGATTGGACACTGGTTAAAATGAAATATCCAATATAGAATAACAAACCAATTTCAAACAACAACACAGAAGCACATTAATAAACCCACAGTACATAATTCAACCAATTTAAAATGGCAACGCAAATAAAACTATCGCATATTATTCAGAGCGGCGCATTAAATTTTAAAGCCGACAGCTTCCAAACTAACTTTTGTTTTAAAGCCATTGAATTTAATGACAGAAATCGGAGCCGGGGGAGTAAACAACAGAGATTAAAGAAAAGAACAACAACGACGAAAACTGAATCAATGTGGCAACATAAAAAGGTTTATTCGGCACCCATTGTTCTGTAGGTGTGCAGTTAACTGCTACAGTGAGGAATTCCAGGGTAAAGGGGCCACACCTGAAAAGGCCCTGTCTCTGGGTATTATGGCTCTCATCTCCATGGATGAGGAAACATAAGAGTGCGGCCTTTGTGAGGGATCTCAACTGAAGGTCTTCAGAGCTATAAGGACTAGAAACTTGCATTTAAAAAAACCCTGAAATTCCCTCAAACAAGATTGTGGGGGTAACACTATATTGTCCTGCACAGCCAACTTCTAAGGTAGCAGTTTAAGAAGAAAAAGATGTTGGCAGGACTGCTTTATTGATGAAAACACTGAAGTAACTCTAGGACAAGCCCTCACGTTAAGTGCCTCTGACTAGGTTGCGTTCTTGGGGTATTGGCAAGACGTGACCATCCTCTGGGCAAGTTGAGGTTTGAATCAATGGGATAATCCGGCTGAAGTTTATCCTGCTTGGCGCTATCACGTCGCTCTTCCCCCAAAGGCTTTCCTGAGGTAAATTCTAGTTCATTGACCGCATCAACGCTCACCTAGATCAATTGCCCCTGTCTAAGAGGGGGGAAAGTACATTGGCTGATCCGTGGGTACACTTTGTTCTTCATCACCGAACACTGGCAGCTTGATTTTTTTTGAGCCCTTCTACTTCCGTCTTTGGAGAAAACGAGCTCATTAAATCGACAGTGACACGCTCAGACAAAAGACATCCGTTCCCGAACCTGCCCTGGGCTGGAAGGCACCGAGAGGCGTACAGAGTTATCGCCTCCCACGGCACAGCTCCGGGCTGAGATGCCAGCATATATACACGTCCCTGTCGCCGCCACCAAGAGGTCATCGGAAGGGAGGTCCTTCCAGCGCAGTGTGGGTTCTGATTCATGAGCACACAAGTCGGGGGGGGGGAGGCCCGATCCTGCAAAGAGAGCCAGTTTGGCGAGTGGTTAAGTGTGCGGACTCTTATCTGGGAGGATTCCCCACTCCTCCACTTGCACCTGCTGGAATGGCCTTGGGTCAGCCATAGCTCTCGCAGAGCTGTCCTTGAAAGCTGTCCTTGAAAGGACAGCTGCTGTGAGAGCCCTCTCAGCCCCACCCACCTCACAGGGTGTTTGTTGTGGAGGAGGAAGATAAAGGAGATTGTGAGCCGCTCTGAGACTCTGAGATTTGGAGTGGAGGGCGGGATATCAATCCAATATCGTGGTCGTCGTCATCATTATCATCATCAAAGTTTGCAACCCAAGATGTCAGGCCAGAGAAAAACCCTCCTACTGTTCCCAGTCTTTCAAACAACGAAAACCAAACCAATGTGGCAAAATAAGGAAAAAAGGAGCGGGTTAATCTGGCACCTATTGTTCTGTAGGTGTGCAGTAAACTGCTACAGCGAGGCATTCCAGGGTAAAGGGGCCACACCTGAAGAGGCCCTGCCTGTCGTTTGCCTGCCTCTCACATCCAGGGATGAGGAAACATAGAAGTGAAAGTGATTTTGTGCCTCATTTCTCTCCTTTATTCAACAGAAAGTAGAACTGACAAGACAGCGTCACAGACATACGGGCAGCTGCGAGATCCTTTGCCAAACCAAACACGGGACTTTTAACTAGCATGATCCAAGGAGTTTTCCTCCGATGGAAGAGGCTTCAAGGCGCTAAGCCTGAATCCTTCTTCCAAGGTCCTCTTCCATTGGTGGAAGTCTCCTTGAATAAGAGCAGGGGTGGCCAGACTGCAGTTCAGGAGCCACATGTGGCTCTTTCACACATTTTTTGTGGCTCTCTAAGTCCCCAGCCCACCCTACTGGCTCGGAGAAGGTCTTTAAGTTAAAGTTGCTTTCTTGCCCCCTCTCCATCTATTAGGTTTTTAAACAGAGGCTAGATGGCCATGAAACTAAAAGACATTTGCTCCTTGGGAGGACAGCTATGGCAAACCTGGGTAGTATAATAAAAAGCAGACATCACCCTGCCAATGAAAGTTCGTATAGTCAAAGCAATGGTATTCCCAGTAGTAATGTATGGCTGTGAGAGCTGGACCATAAGGAAGGCCGAGCGCAGAAGAATAGATGCTTTCGAGCTGTGGTGCTGGAGAAGACTCTTGAGAGTCCCTTGGACTGCAAGAAGATCAAATCAGTCAGTCCTAAGGGAAATCAACCCTGACTGTTCCCTCGAAGGTCAAATGCTGAAGCTGAAGCTCAAATACTTTGCCCACCAAAGGAGAAGGGAGCACTCACTGGAAAAGACCCTGATGCTGGGAAAGACAGAAGGCAAAAGAAGAAGGGGACGACAAAAGATGAGATGTCTGGACGGCGTTACTGATGTAACAAACACGAATTTGAGCAGACTTCAGAGGATGGTGGAAGACAGGAGGGCCTGGCGTGACTTTGTTCATGGGGTCGCAAAGAGTCGGACTCGACTGTGTGACTGAACAACAATAACAGATGGCCATCGGACAGCGATGCTGATCCTGTGAATTTAGGGGGAGGTGTTTGTGAATTTCCTGCATTGTGCAGGGGGTTGGACTAGATGACCCTGGGGGACCCCTGCAACTCTATAATTCTTTGATTCTATCTTCCTCCCTCCCTCCAACATCTGATGTTCCTGTCTTGTGGCTCTCAAAATCTGACCTTTATTCTATGAGGCTCTTATGTTAAGCAAGTTTGGCCACCCCTGAATTAGAGGAAGGCTTCAGACTCAGCTAAAGCGGAGCAGTGGGATCTGAGCCAGTACCTCTAACAGCCATTGAGTAGAAGGAAAGGATAATCTCTGCCTTGGGGAGCAAAGTTCTGGGTTGGGGCCATGGCTCTGTAATAGCGCTGGCCGTGAATGCAGAAGGTTCCAGGTTCTGTCCACCAAGACTCTGCTTCAATGAGGGTGGCAACAGACATCTAGTGGACGGCTCTGTTTGAAGAGCATTTGAAAAATCCAGCCATTTCCAAATCCCGCAGCCCCTCAAAGAGCTGGGCCTCACCCACAACGAGCGCATTTCGCCAGCGCTTTCAGAAGAACTTCACCACCCTCCTATGTGCTTCCAAGCTTAATCTAAAATGCAGCTGCAGCTAACTTATAAAACCGTGTACACAGGGGCCTCTGAGAGGAATTTTATGAGGTGCTGCGGAGAATTTTTCAGGGACCCTTTTGTGCTTCATTAGCCATTGTTTTGTTTTTTTTTAAATCCACAATGGGGGGAAAAGGGTTTTTTTTAAGGCTTTGTATTGACTTAAAAATGAGCTTTCCTACTTAGCTGAGGCACTCCAGATTCTTAAAGAGATACGCCTACAAGGTCTTCCCAGCTCAGGTACCGAGGAAAAACACTATTTTTTTTTCAAACCCTTTCTCAAGTTATTCTAGCCTCCCTCCCCCACCCATGGCTGTGCTCGTTAATACTAATAACAAAATCATCTCCCAAACCCTAATAACATTAAGATTCAAAATTTACTTCATTAGGGGGGGGGGTTTCGGGGGGGGGGAGGTGTATTTAAAAGGTTCAATAAAATAATTATTGTATTGTTTTATTATGAGCCATTGCTAGTCCAAGCAGACACCAGTGAACCAGTTCAGTGGTTCCCCACCTTGAGAACCAGTTTGCTGCAGCGGTTAAGAGCAGTGGACTCTAATGTGGCAGAACTGGGTTTGATTCCCCACTCCTTCACATGCAGCCAGCTAAGTGACCTTAGATCAGTCACAGTTCTTGCAGAACTGTTCTGCTCAAGAGCAGTTCTCTCAGAGCTCTCTCAGCCCCACTTCCCTCACAGGGTGTCTGTTGGGGGGAGAGGAAGGGAACAAGATTGTAAGTCACTCTTGAGTGAAGGGTGGGGTAGAAATCCAATCTCTTCTTCTTCTTCTTCTTCTTCGTATGGTGACCCACAAGTTCAAATTCACTCGGCATTGTCACCCACTTGGGAGGAAAAATGCAGAAACAAATCAATACAACTGCTAAATTCTCTTCCACTAGCTTTGTGATCTGCTTTGAGGTTGGGACCCACAGTCTGGGAAACACTGAAACAGGCCGAAGGTCTGGCCTGGTGCCCGTGCAGCTTCATATGCTGATAACCGCATTCACACTGGAAAAGAGAAGGCCGTATTTTAGGAAACAGGGGAGAGGGAAAGGTCTACTTGGAGCTGGGGAGAAACTTGCTATAACACACATGTTTAAACAAGATACATCCTCCAGGGATTTTTCTCCCCACAGCTTACTCTATCTCAAGAGTGGCCAAACTTGCTTAACGTAAGAGCCACACAGAATAGACGTCAGATGTTTAAGAGCCACAAGACATGAATGTTGGAAGGAAGGAAGAGGGAGGGAGAGAAGGAAGGAAGGAAGGAAGGAAGGAAGGAAGGAAGGAAGGAAGGAAGGAAGGAAGGAAGGAAGGAAGGAAGGAAGGAAGGAAGGAAGGAAGGAAGGAAGGAAGGAAGGAAGGAAGGAAGGAAGGAAGGAAGGAAGGAAGGTGGGGAGGGACATGTGGAAAGAAAGCAACTCTAAATGCATTCTCCAAGCTGCCGGCTGGCTTGGGGAAGTAATTTGAAGAAATCAATGCCATCTCCAAGCCAGCCAACAGGGTGGTTGGGGCTTCAAGAGCCACACAATATGTGTGAAAGAGCCACATGTGGCTCCCGAGCCGCAGTTTGGCCACCCCTGCTCCACCTCCTAAACCTTGCGACAAGCATCAGTTTGGAGAAGCTTATGCCCAACAGGACCTGCCCTGTTAATGGCCAGTTAAGACCATTTTAGCATGAATGCCTCATCTCTCTCTCCCATGATCCTCCTCCCCCCCCCCATCCTCCTGCCTGGCTCCCAAACCAGCCTGGCTGCTCCAAGAATTAACTTCAAAGAGGGTTTCTCTCTTTCGCAGCCGTGCCCAGTAGTTGGCAAGGGGCCTATCCCCCAATGAATATGCCTAATTCGCTCTCTTTAGAAGCCATCTGGCAAACTCTCTCTCTTGTGGCAATGCATTCCACTAGTTTATTACAGGGATGCTGGAATGCGGTTCAGAAACAACTGGAGGAGATGGGGGGGTTGTATTTTTTTTTTAAAAAAGACTGAGGAACAGGCCTCATTTTGGGCAGGAGCTCACAGGAGCGGAGCTCCGGAACCTCTAAATTTTATTATGTTCCTTCTCTCTCTCTCTCTCTCCCCCCCCTTCAAATATTTGCTTCCAGGTTCCATTGTTCAAACCCCCTGTGAGGATCTTGCTGAACTCTTAAGATCTGACAAACTTTCTAATATTTGTCCCCACAAAAAATGGGGAAAATAACCAAAATGTATAAAGCAGACAGATGGAAATCTTCCTCATGCCACTGTGGCCACAGAGGAGAAAGTGACTTTAAAAGTAAGCTGGGAGTAAGGTTTTCCTATGGCAATTATACTTCAAGAAGCATTTTAAGGCAGATATTGGATTTTATATCCTGCCCTATGCTCTGAATCTCAGAGTCTCAGAGCGATCACAATCTCCTTTACCTTCCTGCCCCCACAACAGACACCCTGTGAGGTAGGTGGGGCTGAGAGAGCTCTTACAGCAGCTGCCCTTTCAAGAACTCCTACGAGAGCTATGGCTGACCCAAGGCCATTCCAGCAGCTGCAAGTGGAGGAGTGGGGGAATCAAACCCAGTTCTCCCATATAAGAGTCCACGCACTTAACCACTACACCAAATTGGCTCTGATGCTGAGCTGATATAATTTAGTACACCTTCTGGTGATGTCAGGCATATGCAAATGAGTTGTGCTAATGAGCTCCACCACCTCTTTTTCTACGAAATGACCCCTGTTGAGGAACACGCCTCTTCTTAATGAGAGATTTACTTAACCAGCTCAGCATATTCATTCCCCACAACAGATGCCCTGTGAGGTAGGTGGGGCTGAAAGAACAGCTCTAAGAGAACTGTGACTTGCCCAAGGTCACCCAGCTGGCTCCATGTCGAGGAGCGGAGAATCAAACCTGGTTCTCCGTATTAAGGGTCCGCTGCTCTCAACCACGACACCAAGCTGTCCACACCACGACACCAAACTTCAGCACGACGCCAAACCACTACAGCAAACTGGAAACCAAAGAGTTGCAGCCTACTTCCCAGGGATGTTGTGAAGAACACTCCAAAATCCCTCAATAAATAATGAAAGGTATTTGGACACCTGGCCAACAACCTAGAAACACAGGCAAACTGATTTTTTTTTTTAAAAAAGCATTTTTGGTCTATGAGGATTATTAGCTTAGCCCGTAAGAGTTGACTTTTTGCATTTTCCCAGAAATACATTATGTCAGAACTAATGCAGCAGTTAAAACAATCGTTAACATTTGCATAGTGCTTTCAATATACAAAGCATGTCACATAGTTTATAACACAAACCCCCACTGCCACTATTCCTCTATAGCAGGGTGGCCAAACTTGCTTAACGTAAGAGCCACACAGAATAAACATCAGATGTTTGAGAGCTGCAAGACATGAACGTCAGATGTTTGAAAGCTACAAAATGGGGAGAAAGGGAGAAGAATGATGATGATGATGATGATGATGATGATGATGATGATATTGGATTTACGTCCCACTCTGCACTCTGAATCACAGAGCGACTCACAATCTCCTTTACCTTCCTCCCCCACAGCAGACACCCTGTGAGGTGGGTGGGGCTGGAGAGGGCTCTCACAACAGCTGCCCTTTCAAGGACAACCTCGGCCAGAGCTATGGCTGACCCAAGGCCATTCCAGCAGGTGCAAGTGGAGGAAAGAAAACAGATGGGAGGAGGGAGGGAGATGTGGCAAGAAACCAACTTTACCTTTAAATGCCTTCTCCAAGCCACTGCCTGGCTTGGCTTGAAGTGATTTTTAAGAGATAAATGCCTTCTGATGGGGCAGTGGGGGCTTCAAGAGCCACACACCACGTTTTAAAGAGCCACGTGTGGTTCATGAGCCACAGTTTGGCAACCCCTGCTCTATAGGAAATGGCGGGGGGGGGCCGGAATGAGGCTGGGAGAATAGATTCCCTGTGGGGGTTTTTTTGTAGCAGGAACTCCTTTGCATATTAGGCCACGCACCCCTGATGTAGCGTCACTTGTTACTGGCCTCCCCCCTTCCCCTCATTCCATCCCAGTGGTACAGGACCTGCTGGGCCCGGACATGTCTGTGAGGCGGAATCCGTCATCTTAGCCTTTGTCATTTTAGATTTCATATATATTTAAATTGCTCTTTTACTGTTTTTATGATGTAACCCGCCCTGAGCCTGCTCTACAGGAAGGGTGGGCTAAAGAAAATAAATAAAATAAATCGAAATAAATAAATTTGTATCCCACCTTTCTCCTTAATGGGGACCCAAAGAGGCTTATGTAGGGCCGACCCTGGCAGTAAGCAAACTAGGCGATTGCCTAGGGCGCCATTTTGGTGTAGTGGTTAAGTGTGCGGACTCTTATCTGGGAGAACCGGGTTTGATTCCCCACTCCTCCACTTGCACCTGCTGGAATGGCCTTGGGTCAGCCACAGCCCTGGCAGAGGTTGTCCTTGAAAGGGCAGCTGCTGTGAGAGCCCTCTCCAGCCCCACCCACCTCACAGGGTGTCTGTTGTGGGGGAGGAAGGTAAAGGAGATTGTGAGCTGCTTTGAGACTCTTCGGAGTGGAGGGCGGGATATAAATCCAGTATCTTCTTCTTCTTCTTGGGGTGCCAAACTGGGCGCCCCCGTGTGAATCGGTGACATTATCAGTGTGTGTGGCGGGGGGAGGGCGCCAGAAGTAAGCCTTGCCTAGGGTGCCAAACAGCCTAGGGCCAGCCTTGGGCTTATGTCGTTCTCCTTTCATTTTATCCTCACAACAACCCTGTGAGGTAGGTTAGGCTGAGAGTGACTGGCCCAAGGTCACCCAGCAAGCTTCCAGGGCAGAGTGGGGATTCAAACCTTAGACTCCCAGATCCTAGTCTGGCACTCCAACCAATGAGCCGCGCTGGTCCTCCGGCAGACTGTATTCACAGCCACCTGCTCCATCCTCACGCCCAGCAACACCGGGTGCTGTGTGTAGATCTTGCTGCCACTGTGGTCAACCCACAGAGCCTTTCCTGACAATGCTAGGAGCAGGGCCAATAGAGCATTTGCAGACACAGATAGTGTGGATGGGGCCCAAACAGCAACTCCTGCCCTTGGGAGCTGCCCCACCTCAGGTATGCGGATGCCGACCCTGCTCATGGATCCAACGGAACCACGCTCGGTGAATGCACATTTCAAAACCCCACCTCCTGAGTTCCTTTGGGTGCTGAATGGCTAATTAATTAATTATCGCATAGCAGTCTAATAAACTCTACTCAGTATGCGCAGTATAGTCAGGAGATCCTATGATTGTCTGGCAGCCAGCGGTTCAAGCTCTTTTAGCGTTATGCACCACTAGGTGGAGAGCTAGACTTGTTTTGCTTTTAAGGCAAGAGAGATTTCAGAGGTGGCTGGTCATTGCCTGCCTTTGCATCGCGCTCCTTGGAATTTCTTGGAGGTCGTCCTTCCAAATTGTAGCCAAGGTGGACCCTCCTTAGCTTACAAAATCTGCCAGGATCAGGCTTGCCTGGGCTATCCAGGTCAGGGTGGCTCTGATTCCTGTTCTTTACAACATTCACAGTAAAATCCTAACCATGTCTACTCAGAAGTAAATGCACATGTAGACAGCATGGGGGTATCAGTTAGAGCAGGGGTCAAACTCATTTGTTATGAGGGCCATATCTGACATAAATGAGACCATGTTGGGCCAGGCCACGTTGGGTTGGACCATGTCAGGCCAGGCCATGTGTGTACCGAGTTCGTTACAAAGTGCTGGTTATTACCTTTAAAGCCCTATATGGCCGAGGACCTGCCTACTTGAGGGACCACCGTCTCTTCCCATACGAACCGCAAAGAGCGCTGAGGTCAGCTGGAAAGAACCAGCTGAATATCCCTGGGCCAAGGGAGGCCAGATTGAAGACTACTTGGGATCGGGCCTTCTCCATTGCAGCTCCACTATTGTGGAACCAACTCCCGGAGGAGGTGCGGGCCCTGCGATGTCTAGACCAATTCCGCAGGGCCTGCAAGACCTACCTCTTTAAAATAGCCTTCACTTAATACCGAGCCAAGAAAGATTCGCTGGATATGTTTTAGCCACTGAATTTTATAGAAGATCTGAGTCATAGCACCATAACGTTAATTTTAATACAAGTTGATTTAATGATGGTTTTATAGAATTGTAATTATTGTGAATTATGGTTTTATTGTACATTGTATTTATATGTTGTGAGCCGCCCTGAGCCTGCCTCGGCAGGGAGGGCGGGATATAAATAAAAGGTATTATTATTATTACCTATTTACGATTAGGTAGCAGAGATATAAACTTTAGAAAGGACACAGACAAACACAATTAAATTTAAAAAAAATCTGTAAACATGCTTAAAACGTTAGCACTCATTGGTCAAAGGTGCTTTCTTTGTATTTCTCCCATGGGATCCAGGGAACTGGGCAAAGGAAGCACCTTTCAGAAGCTCTGCTGTGTGATTGAGAGAGCCTGGAAAAACAAGCTCTGCCTTCCTCCTAAAGGGAGGAGCCTCAGCCCATGGAGAAAATAGTTTTGCTCTTTAGCTCCTGTGTGGTTGAGCAAGCCTGGCAAAGCAAGCACTTAAGCAGAAGGAAGTAAGAGAGAGGGAGAAGGAAGCAGATGACAGCCAGTTGCTCTGGGGCCTGATTGGAGCCCTTTGGGGGCCTGATTCGGCCCCCGGGCCGCATGTTTGACACTCCTTAGAGTGTTAGGCTATGATCTGGCAGACCCAGGTTCGAATCCTCAGTATCCCTTGGAAGCTCACTGGGCAACCTTGGGCCAGTCACATACTGTTACCTTAACCTACATCACAAGTTTTTGAGACCAATTTAAGCTTCTTTGAGCCCCCACTGGGAAGAAAGGTGGGAGATATGAACGAACTCAATCAATCAATCAGCAGCAAGGATTTCAGCCTTATTATTTCATCCACACGTGTGTGATTCTTCCTGCCATCCAGCTCATCAGGAAACTGTTCCAGCTTCAGATCTTTCAGAAGCTTTTCCATCGCTCTGATCATTTCCCTCCACACCACCTTTAATTCTGACACATCAGACCGGGATGGGGTGGACGCACCCCCTGAAACACACGTTCCCCCCGGATTCACACAGCAATGTTAAAATGTTTGCTCTGATTCCTCAGGAATATAAAAAGGCTTGTCCCCTGCCCCTCCCCCACACACACACTCCATGAATAAGGTTTTACTGTTCTCGGCACCCAATTTCATTGCCTGTTTTACGTCTGAAAACACCCAGTCGTATAATGACCTTCCCAACGAAAGCAGGTCTGCTTTGGACATTCAAATTATGTCCGCTGTCAACGGTTCTGCCCTCCGAATCTTTCCTCTCGTTTTTCAAAAGATCACTGCTTGGTACCGAAAGCATTTGACAAAAGCTTTCGAGATAATGATGTTCAGTTTACTGGGCTGGATCCAACAAGGTTTTCTTGCCAGCAAAGAATTGGAGGAAAAGGACCTCTCTAGCCACCCGAATCAGCTCTGGTAGGATAAGGAGGAGAATCAGGGAAGACAGAACGAAAAAGCTGGCTGGATCCAACCCTATTTCTCTCTGACGTGAACACTGTTTCTCATCCCCCTCATCATTCTAGTCCTCAGTACAGTACTAGTCCCGACAAGACACAGAGACGGTGCAAAACATTTCAAGGCCGGAGCAGAAAATCTAGAATTGTGCCCTCTCCCGGCCCTGTGATAAAAAAAATATAACAACCATCTCAATAAAAGTGACACTTTTCTTCCCGGTAAGGTACCTGAACCTCCGACCCCGAGACAATCAACTTCCTTAAAAGCAAATCTAGCTCCAACTAGACTTATGACTAAAGAACATTTTTAAAAAATTTAAAAAACCCAATTTGCTTGCGGTCCTCGTGTTTTTCAAACTCACGCCATTATTGCTTCAGTCCCCCCTTTTCTGGAATGACTTTTGTTTTCTTAAGAGTCTGTGATGAAGAGCTTTGTCAGAGAGCCTTCTGAAAATCCAATCGCGCTAAATCAACTGGGTCGCCCTGTTCTACACGCCGGCTGACAGCCCCAGGAGGATTCGGCTAGATCAGTGCCGTGTCACTTTCCCTTATTAATCCCACCGTTGACTGTTCCCTGACATCACAATATTTAGCTACGAGCCTCGTCTGGGTTTTTGTCAGCGTTCCAAGTATCCCTGCGTCTTCCCGACAGTAAACAGAGCTTTAGCCTAGTGGATAAAGGCAAAGGATGATTTGGACTGAGGAAACAAATCGAGCGGGGATATCAAAATGTACCCCCTGTGTTATTTTCCCCCTTCCCCTATATATAATCAGAGGTGTTATTAACTGGAATAATTGAGTCAGGCGTCTGCCAGGATTTACGTTTTGAACATTTTTAAATGAGCATTTTTCACCCTGGCAGAAATAATCTCAGAGGAAAGCAGTGTAAGGAAGGAGCAGGTACGTTTCGGGGTGCTAGAAAGGGAGAAAAGAGTTGACCCACATGGAGAATGTTCTCAGTGAGGTGAACATGGGAGGCATCAAAGCACAGTCATGCTGCCCCAATGCAATCAGGCTTATGGGGGAGAACCTCTCCCCCCCCCCACTAGGTTATGCCTCACTCAGGGAGGGAAAGAGGGTGCCCCTAACTTGCCTAGCTCAAGTGCCTGAAGGCCTTGGGTGCAAAACCTCAGCTGGAAACCTTCTTAGTTTGGTTTTCAATTAGGGTTAGTCCTTGCCGTTCAGACGTGGGCATTTGAGCACAGTGAAGTCACGCAATGTAGGCTGAGGGAACAGGGACCCTGCGCACTACAGGAGGCAGGTCAGATCCTGCACTGTTGTTCTGAATCCCACACTACCAAGGTTTGAGGGGAATAGACCGGTAGCCCTTTGACCAGGGGAGGGAGTGGTGGGAATATTCCAGTCAGAGCATGTGACAAATCTTTCCACATTGGAGAGAAAGGAGAAGAGAATATAGAACGAAAAGAGGGAGGGGAGGGAACACAAGAGGTGCAAAAGTGTGGGAGTAAATAAGCTCTTTTTTTTTTTCAGTTCCCTCATACAATACCAGAACTCCGTGTTTCCAGTTCAATGGACCCGCAGCTGATTCAGGTCAGACAAAAGAAAGTGTTTCTTTCACACAAGACATAATTAACTTCTGGAATTCATTACTGCGACGCGCAGTCAGGGCTGCAAAAGCTTAGGTGGATTTTAATTTTTGACAAAAGGAACGCATTCACGGAGGATCAGGCTGGCTAAGACAAGCCATTAAGAAAGCCTCCCCGCTCAGAGGCAGTATACCCCTCCGATCGCTGGGCGCCGAGGGCAATCGCTACAGCTGCCCCATTGTGTCGGGCTTATGAGGTTCTTAAGAATTTGGTTCGGCAGACCTTTTTCAAGAGCCAGACAGGCGATCCTTACAGATGGATCCCCGAGGTGCCGTGTGTGTATCTGTGTAAAGAGCAGGGGTAGGAATTCAGACACAGGAAACACCACCTTACGTGCGAATCCCGCTGTGTGCAAGAGATGAGCTGTGACTTCACTTTGGCGGTGGCTCATGTATTCTCTGCAGCGTCTGCCAGCCCGGTCAGGACGTGGTCCTTTCTTGCCCCCCCTCAGGCACCGGTGCTCATGATGAGGAACTGGGGGGGGGGGGGCGATTAACCATATCCTTGCCTGTGGATCTTCTTGGAGGGCTGCCCAAGCTAACCTCCCTGACAGCTAGCTACCTGTGGATTGGAGTAGCTTAGCCCTCCCATCCAGGGTGGCAGCCAGCGCAGGTCTTCGAGGTGAGACCTCGATCCTGGAACGCGCACCTCCCTCGGAGGTAGCTGCAGAGGAGAAGTTGCGTCCTCCTGGGGCAGCGGAAAACCAAACCAACCATGACCTCCCTACACACACACACACAAAAAGACAAAAACATTTTCTTCCAGCAGAAGCTTCAGTGGACTAGAGCCGCATCTCACAAGGAAGAAATCAGGCTGCTGTCCTCAAAGGCATCAAATCAGGTTGGCGTTTAAGATGTCCCCCCAGATCTCTGTGAAGGGCTGGTGCAAAACAGGGGGGGGGGCCTCTAGTCCCTGAAGAAAGCAAGCTTCTGGTGGAATCAACTCTTGTTGGCTTTTTGGGTGCCCAGGTACTTTGAACAGCATCCCTTTGAATGCGTAGGGGGCGGGGGGTTTACTTTGGGCAAGTGCGGCCAGGCTCAGGGTGTCGATCCTGGGAGCGAAATGGATTCCAAGTTGGGGAAGATGCGTTAAAGGGAGAGATGAGGAAAGGGTCTGGCTGAATTCCCAGCAGCATCCAGCTCTGGCCCATTTCTTCACTGACAGGTGGCACCTTTACACCCACACTGACATGCGGTGACAGTCCTGTCGCTGGGCACCCTCTGTGGAGGTGGTGGGGGGGCTCAAGGTGTGCCCCTCCGGCCAGGCATGCTCGTCTGAAGTCTCCTGCCTCGCTGCAAACTGCGCTATTGCTGGGGCACAACAGGTCTTGTGTAGGTCTGCAAGTGTGTGTGTTTCTTTCAAGGCAGGGAGGGGGCTTCTAGGGTTGGGGGGGGGAGGCTGAGCCTTAACAGGCAGCCCCCCCCCGCCATGCCCAAATGTCCTTCTTGAAGGGACATCTGAAAGAAATAGCCTCGATCCCTGACAGTCGCACCCGCTCCGCAGCACGCGTCCCCCCACCCTGGCCAGCTCCGAAGGGGGGACGCCCCAACGTCGAGTGTCTCCCCACGCCATGCAGACCTACATCCCTCCCTCCCCCACGGAGCCAACGCCCCCCCCACACACACCTAGACCCCCCCATGCCCAAAGCACCCCCCCACTCAAGGCAAAGAGGCAGTTGCCTAGGGGTGCCCCTATGTGGCTTGGTGACATTATCCCCGCAAGGGTGCCAGACAGTCTAGGGTGCCAGACAGCCCTGCCCCCACGTCGGACCCCTACGCTACAGACCCGCCCCGCCGCCCCATCCTCAGCCCCGCAGCGGGAGGCAGCCGAGGCGCGAAGGGCACGGCGAAGGAGAGCGCGCCCCGTCGGAGCGACTCACCTTCCCGGCAGGGGCGAGGAAGCCCGGCGGGCTGGGCAGGGTCCGGCTGCAGCTGGCGGCGGTCCGGCGGCCGGCGTCGCCTCCCATGGCCGGAGCGGCGAAGGCGGTGGCCGCTGCGGGCTGCTCCAGCCTCTCCTCGCTCGCCGGCCGCCCTTAACCCTCCGCCTGCCGCCGCGCCGCCCCCTCGAGCGGCGGCACTGCGCGACTGACGCGGGCACAGCCGGCGAGGGACTGGCGAAGGCGGGAAGCCCTCTCGGGGCGGGGCGACGCGAAGAAAGGGGCGGGGCCTGGCCGGGCGGGGGCGGCGGCGGCGGGGGGTCTCCCTCCCCCTCTCGGCGGGGGAGCGAACGGGCTGACCTGCCTGCGCTTTCCCTCGAGGCGTCCCCTCCCCGCGGAGCCCTCGAAGGCAGCGCCTTCGGGGCGGCTCTGAGCATGTGCAGAGTTTTTTTTCTTCCCGCCTCGAACGCGCTGTCGTGCAAACAAGGTAGGCTGCTGCGTCCCAACTCCCGGGCAGGATCCAACCCCGGGACCTCTCCGCTGGAGGCGTGGCCGCGATCTTGCCCCCACCCCCAGCGCTGCAACCGCTGCCCCTCCCCGCTCGGTCCCTGCAGGTTTCTTTCGGCGCCCCCCCCCTTGCAATCCCTCCCCTCCCCGCTCCACCTTTTCCTCCTCCGGCGTTGCTATGGAGCGAGGCGTTTCCAAGGGACCGGCCAGGCAGGCAGGCGGCACCTGTGGCTGGATCACGCCTGGGCTCGGTCTCCCGCCAAGCTGGCCCGCAGGGAGAGACGGAGGGAGGCGGCCCCTCCTCGCCCAGCCCCCTTCCTCCCCCTAGCTGGACTTCCCCCACTGCTGTGCGCCTCGCTCCAGTGTCCTCCTCCTCCTTCTGCAGTTTGGTCCCGCCGTGGCGCACAGCGCGGCCCTCCTCGCTTCTCCCGCACCGCCATTCCCGTGCCCCCCCCCAAAAAAGATCCCCCTTCTGGAAGAGCGCAAGATCCCTTGCCGTGGAGCAAGCCGTTCCCTCTCTCCCTGGAGAGCGGAGGGGCCTCGTCTCCCCTCTCACCCCCAAAACACGGCCCCTTCCTTCCATCCCCCCCTGGAGCAGATCTAGCGCGGGAATGGAGAGGAAGGGGAGTGAGGGTGGCGAGTCGCGGGGATGCGTGGCGCGCCCTCCCCCCCGCGCGCCTCTGCCCGGGAGGATTCCCGGGATTTCGCCAGATTCGATCCGGGCTGCTCGTTTCTAAGGGGGGTGGGCTTGGTGATTCCGGTGGATGCAGGAGCCAGGATTTCATGTTTGGTGGGGCCCACAGCAGGACTGGTTGTTGCCGGGTGGGGGGGCTCTTGGCACTGTAAGCTGTCTTGAGTGCCACAAGCTAACCCCCCTTCGCTTGGGCAGTCACAGCAGCTCCCACCCCTTTCTTAGGTGCCCCTCTCCCAGAGAGACAGAGACCGCTTGACTCTCTCCCCTCCCCCACCTTTGCTCCACCAGTTTGGTGTAGTGGTTAAGTGTGCAGACTCTTATCTGGGAGAACCAGGTTTGATTCCCCACTCTTCCATTTGCACCTGCTGGAATGGCCTTGGGTCAGCCATAGCTCTGGCAGAGGTTGTCCTTGAAAGGGCAGCTGCTGTGAGAGCCCTCTCCAGCCCCACCCACCTCACAGGGTGTCTGTTGTGGGGGAGGAAGGTAAAGGAGATTGTGAGCCGCTCTGAGACTCTTCGGAGTGGAGGGCGGGATATAAATCCAATATCTTCTTCTTCTTCTTCTCTGCACTCTAGGTTAGGGAAGGGGAGAGGGAAAAAGTGAAAAGACCAGCAGGAATGCTAGTACTTGTTCAGAGCAGTGGTGAGCAAAGGGGACAGATTGGGGACCCTCCAATGGTTGGAAGGGGGGGGGGTTGAAGAATTGCAGATTTACACCCCGCCCTTCTCCCTGAATCAGAGACTCAGAGCTGCTTGCAATCTCCTGTCTTCTCCCCTCACAACAGAAACCCTGTGAGGTGGGTGGGGCTGAGAGGGCTCTTACAGCAGCTGCCCTTTCAAGGGCAACTCCTGTGAGAGCTATGGCTGACCCAAGGCCATTCCAGCAGGTGCAAGTGGAGGAGTGGGGAATCAAACCCAGTTCTCCCGGATAAGAGTCCGCACACTTAACCACTACAATAACTGGCCTTGGCCCACACTGTAGCTACCGGCCTGGGAGTGAGTGTGGTGAGTGACAGGGATGCGTGGCACGCACTGCCGCCGGGGAGGATTCCCGTGGTTTCGCCGGATTCGATTGGGGCTGCTCGTTTCGAAGGCAGGGGGCTTGGCAAGTCTGGTGGATGCAGGGCTGGACCCAGGATTGCATGTTTGGTGGGGTCCGCGGCAGGATTTGTTGTTTTTTGGGGGGAGGGGTACTCAGTTTGGTGGCCCTGGGCTCTTGGCACTGTAAACTGCCTTGAGTCCCACAAGCTAACACCCCCCCCCCAGGCCTGTAGCTCCAGGGGGCCCAGTGCCGGATTAAACCCTGTGGAGGCCCCTAGGCAGTCAAAATCTAGCCCCCCCACCCGCCCTGCAAATGATCCCTTGAGTCAGAGCGCCTCCCCCACCGTTGCCTCCACTGCAGCTTGCAGGCACTTTCTCAAAAGCCCCTTTGACAAAGCTGTGGGGGGAGAAGCAGAGAGAGGCAAACTTGGCAACGACGCCAGCAGCAGCCTCACCAGGCAAATCGGGCAAAGAGCGGCTCAGTTGCTAGCTGTGCGTGCAGGCTCTGCTGGCTGCAAGCGGGGGAAAACTGGGGGGGGGGCATAGGTCGGTGCCTTGGCCTAATTGTTAATCCAGCCCTGTGGGGGCCCTGCCTCCTGACTTCCTGTCAGGTGCCCAACTTTCCCTACCTCCTGCCACCTCCCCCCATGATTTAAATTGCACAGGACGGCATAAAGGAGCAGCTGCTGCCCCTTCCACATCATTTAAAAGGCCCGCCAGGGACAAAGGGGGTGCCCCGGGCCTCTCAAGTTTCACCCCCGTGGCTCCTCAAGCAGTAATGGCAGGGTGGAAAGTCATGCACCCTGAGTTAGGCATCCTGAGTTATGGAGGCAGCAGGCAGCAGAGGGGAACCCCTAAATGCCCCTTGCCTTTTTTACATGCCCCTTTGCTGCAGGCCTGCTGTAGCTTTGCTCACCCCAGCAGCTCAGCTCCCCCACCCCTTTCTTACGTGCTCCTCTCTCAGAGAGGCAGACATCGCTTGCCTCTCCCCCCGCCCCCAACCTGTGACCTGCACGCTGCATTAAGGGGAGAGAGAAAAGCAAAAGGACTAGAAGCAATGCTACTACTTCTTCAGAGTGGCAGAGAGCAAAGGGAAAGGATTGGGGGCCCTCCAGTGGAGGGGCCGTACAGTTGGAAGGGGGGCTGAAAGGATGGGCCTGGCCCCCACTGTAGCTACAGGCCTCCAGGCCTGGGAAGTGCTGGGAGGGGGCGGTGGTCAGGGCTTATACCCACCCCGGCTGGTTTGAATCGTGCACAAGGTGAAACGTGGATATGATAAACCCGTGTTTGCAAACTCGTTTGCAGGCACAAACAGGCTCCACCCATCCACCCCGAGTTTGTAAATCCAGTTTTGCCTCGGTGGGATCTATAAAATTGCCCCTGGGAAGAGCTTCCCTTTCCTTTGCTGCAATGGAACTGAGAGGGGAGCTGCCGTTTGAGAGGCAAATGGACCCTGGGCTGTGTTCCCTCTAAGCTGAGTTAGCATGAGCCAGCTCACACATTTTTAGCTTCCAGCTCACACATTTTAGTCTTAGCTCAGAAAGGATGACCCCAGAGCATACTAATTTATGCAGCAGCTCACAGCTTTAATGCCAGTAGCTCACAAAGTGGAATTTTCGCTCACAAGGCTCTGCAGCTTAGAGGGAACATTGACCCTGGGTTCCAAATCTGTTTTTCTCCCCCCCCCCCCGGAAAAAAGGGTATGAAGGTGCTGACCTGGATGGCCCCGCCTGTGTGAGCTAGGAAGCTATGGAGTCAGCCGTGGTTTGTCTCATGAGACCACAAGGCAGCCAAATGGCAAAGCACCTCTGTTCATCTGTTGGCTTGAAAACCCCACTAGGGCTGGCAATAATTTGGTTACAATTGGACCGCACTTTCCGTGGTCAGTGTGTGAAGTGGCCTGTCTGGGGTGATGCTTTCAATCCACTTTGCAACTGAATTTCACTATGGGAAATGGCAAGATCCACTTGCAAACAGTCGCTTGAAGTGGATAGAAACTGCATTATTTAGCATGTGTGAAAGTGCCATTTAATTATCGAGAGCTAGCATGGTACAGCCCCGTGGCGCAGAGTGGTAAAGCTGCAGTACTGCAGTCGGAGCCCTCTGCTCACGACCTGAGTTCGATCCCAGGTAGCCGGCTCGAGGTTGACTCAGCCTTCCATCCTTCCGAGGTCGGTAAAATGAGTACCCAGCTTGCTGGGGGGAAAGTGTAGATGACTGGGGAAGGCAATGGCAAACCACCCCGTAAAAAGTCTGCCGTGAAAACGTTGTGAATGCAACGTCACCCCAGAGTCGGAAACGACTGGTGCTTGCAGAGGGGACTGACTACCTTTACCTTTTTTAGCACAGTACAGTGGTCAAACTGCCAGGTCAGAAACTTAGAAAAGAGCAAGAGTCCAGTAATGTCTCAAAAACTAACAAAAGTTGCGGCCGTGTATTAGCTTTCATGAGTCGCTTCTTCAGATACAGATAGAATGTGAGCTCATCTGTCCTGTATATTGGGAAGTGGACCTACTAGCCCAGTCTCAGATCTTGGGAGCTAAGCAGGGTCAGTCTTGGCTAGTATTTGGAAGGGCCTCCTCCAAGGAATACCAGGGACATGAAACAGAAACAGGCAATGGCAAAACACCTCTGAAACCTTAAAGAAAAAACAAGTCTAGCTCGCCACCTAGTGGTTCATAATGCTAAAAGAGCTGGAACTGCTGATTGTTAGACAATCCTAGGATCCCCTGGCTATACTGCACACAATATTGTATGATGATGATAGGAAACTGGAGAGATTTGGATCTTGAAGAACCGGGTTTGACTCCTCCATTCTTTGGCCACTCACTCTCCCTCAGCCTAACCCAGGGTCCTTTTTGTAGCAGAAGCTCCTTTGCATGTTAGGCCACACCCCCATGGTGTAACCAATCCTCCTGGAGATTACAGTAGGCCCTGTACTAAGAGCCCAGCAAGCTCTTGGAGGATTGGCTGCATCAGGGAGGTGTGGCCTAATAGGCAAAGGAGTTCCTGCTTCAAAAAAAGCCCTGGCCTAACCTAAGGGTGGGCAGTCTTTCAGGCCCAAGAGTTCCCCTCCCAAAAAACAAATAGCAAAATCTATCCATTAAGATAAGATGTTGGTGTAGCAGCAAGCAAAAGGGGAGGGGACGAGGGTGGTGCTTGGCAAGGCACGCTGGGAGCAAACCAAGCCCCAGCAGCACGATCAGCCGTCACAGCAGGACTCGCTGGTGGGTGTGCAGTTCAGGCAGGAGATGATGGCTGCAAACTGTGCCTGTTGCCTTCTCCTGCTTGCTCCCAGCGCCTCGCTTGCTTGGATGGAGATGAACTGAACAGCTGTTGGCAGGCATGCCGGGGATTGCCTGCCTCTGGCCTAACCCATCAGGGTTGCTGTGGGGAGCAAACAGGGAAGGGAGAACTGTGCATGCCTCCCTGAACTCCAGGGAGGAAGGGAGGGATAGAACCCTACAAGCTATAGGGAACAGCAAAAGGGAGGGGTTCTCTGTTCTCAGACGTGGCTCAGACAGCAGATCTGCGATGCCATCAGAGTGCTTTAGCAGACCTGTATCTAGGATTTTTTTTTTCTGGAGGGGGTGTTGGGGGAATGCTAATTTAATTAACGAAGCGCAAACAAGAGGAGAGGGGGGCAGGGACCAAGAGAGGGTGCTAGTTGGCAGATTTGGGAAGGAGTGTTGCCCCCACCTAGTTACAGCCCTGCTTCTCAGCCTTTTGGCTAAGATGAAGTGTAGTACCTGCGTTTTCCGGGACTTACTCACATATACTCCACTTTTCAATGTCTGTAATTGTGTTTGAAACATTCTCTGAATAAGAGTCCATCTGGGGGCTGCACATGATCGGCCTTTTAGCTAAGATCAGGTGTAATTTCTGGAAGCTACACATGATTCTTATTATTCACTTTCTTCTTCACTAAACGCTGCATCATGCATGGTAACTGGGAGCCCTGCACGATCCTCACTATTCATTTCCTTATTATTTTTGCCTTTAAAACGACAAACATTCTCTAAATAAAGTCAATCTATTCTTACAAGTTCATTAGGGTGGCATGACCCCCATTGGCTGTGGAATGGGCTACACACGATCGTTCGCACACACTGCCCTGCAAAATGGGGCCTTACTATGCACACTCTTACGAAGCAACAAACGTTTTCTGTTCTTATCAGTTTTATAGGGCGGTGTGCAGGGCCAGCTAGGGTTGCCAATCCCCAGGCGGGGGCAGGGGATCCCCCGGTTTGGAGGCCCTCTCCCCACTTCAGGGTCGTCAGAAAGCAGGGGGAGGGGAGGGAAATGTCTGCTGGGAACCCCATTATTCCCTATGGAGATTTATTCCCATAGAAAATCATGGAGAACTGATCTGCGGGTATCTGGGGCTCTGGGGGGCTGTTTTTTGGGGTAGAGGCACCAAATTTTCAGTATGGCATCTAGTGCCTCTCCCCAAAATACCCTCCAAGTTTCAAAAAGATTGGACCAGGGGGTCCAATTCTATGAGCCCCAAAAGAAGGTGCCCCTATCCTTCATTATTTTTTATGGAAGGAAGGAATTGAAAAGGTGTGCCGTCCCTTTAAATGTGATAACCAGAACTCCCTTTGGAGTTCAATTATGCTTGTCACAGCTTTGATCTTGGCTCCACCCCTAATGTCTCCTGGCTCCACCTCCAAAGTCTCCTGGCTCCACCCCCAAAGTCCCCAGATATTTCTTGAATTGGACTTGGCAACCCTAACTAGGCAATTGTCTAGGGTGCCAGCCTTCTGGGGGCACTGAATTGGGCACCCCATGTAACTCAGTGGTGTTATCAGTGTGTTTGTGGGGGGGGGAACCAGAAGTTAACCTTGCTTAGGGTGCCAGACAGCCTAGGGGCGGTCCTAGCAGTGTGTCCCCTATAGAATGAACTATGCACAGTCCTTTGCAGGACTTTTTATTGTAGCAGGAACTCCTTTGCATATTAGGCTACACACCCCTGATGTAGCCAATCATCCTGGAGCTTACAGTAGGCCCTGTAAGAAGAGCCCCATAAGCTGTTGAAGGTTTGGGCCTGTGCAAAGCAGCGACGTGGACCTAGCTTGCATGCCAGCAAAAAAACCCCTCCAGGCCCCGATCCTCTCCTCTGATGCACTAAGCAAGCTTTGTACGGGAAGGAGGCCTGGCTCAATTCAGCCCTGTGTTGGGGGACAGTTCCTCCCTGTTTAAAGCAGGCCTCCAAAACAAAGGAAATGGGAGTGGGGACAGAAAGCCACTGAGGGGAGAATTCTGCCTGGGACCTCCATTGCAGTCCCAGCTGGGGAGAAGGGGAGAGAGTGAGGCTTTTGCCAGTATCTCAGCTCCTGAGCTCCCGGTCGTGCAGGTATTCCTCATAGGGTTGCTGCCAATCTATGAGTGGGGCCTGGGGATCTCCTGTAATTACAACTGATCTCCAGCCATCAGTTCCCCCTGGAGAAAATGGCTACTTTGAAGGATGGACTATGGCATTTTTAACTGCTGAGGTCTCTCCCCAAACCCTCTCCAGGCTCCACCCCCAAATCTCCAGGAATGCCCCAACCTTAAGCTGGCAACCCTAGACTGAAGCCTGTCTGCTTGGGGCCCAATGGGACGCCTCAGAGCCATCAAGTGGTTATCTCTGGTTTCAGTTATAGTTTCAGTTATGCATTTTACATGCTGAAGTCTGGAGATTTTGTGTACATTGTGGGGGAACACATGGGTTTTCCCAACAGGCCATGTGACTCCCCCCCCCACACACACACACTGTTTGATGTGGGGGAAATGGTGCGGGGGCTGAAGACTTTTCACCTCCCACATCATGGCCCTCATCCAAATTGAGTACCACACACATGGGAACTGAGGAGAACCACCCCACCACACACACAAACACAGCTCATATGAGATTGTCTGACACAGGATAAGGACTCTAGGCCCAGCCTGTGTGACTCAGTCATGTGTGAATTGGCAGTCACCAAAAATTCCTGTTTCTCCTGGGGACACATGGTGAGAGACAGTAAGCATACAAACACAGCACCGACTTCCCACATGAGCCCTCTCTAAACGATCCCCTCAAATTTTCAGAAACAGGGCAGGGGATCCACACACACACACACACACACACACACACACACACGCTCTTCATAAAGAAGGAGCAAGGATGCAGAATATTCAGCCGCTGAGGCAGTTCTGTGGTGATAAATTGATCCACACTTCAGTCTGAAAAGAAGCCACCTCAGACTGGGGAGGGGGGGAATGCAGAGGATAATTGATGGCCATTTTGCGACATGTGACCGTTTGGCAAGCCCGGTCATCTGTATCATCTTGCCAAGGAGAATTTTCCCTCTCACACTCCCCGCTGCTCCCCCAGATTTCTGATCACACGCAGACGGCTGAGGAAATTGTCCTCATTTCTCCATCATTTTTTGCTACAGGCGACTGCTCCTTCCTTAGATGCAACACTCAAGGCAGATGAAAGGAAGTCCTTCCTTGCACAAAGAGGGTGGTGTTCAAAGCAGCAGGATGGTGTGATCTCCAGCAGGATGGTGAGATGGCCGCTGTTTGAGATGGCGGTCGAAGGAGAACGGGCAGCTTCAAGGAGGGGACTTAATGGAACCTCCATATTCAGAAGCAGTAACCCAGGGCCAGGAGGGGACAGCAACAGTAGGAGGCAGCTTTTGGCTTTGCCTGTAAGCCGCCTGGGGGCATCTGGCCAGCCACTGCGTGAAATAGGATGCTGGACTAGACAGACTTCTGCTCTGATCCAGCAGGACAGCTCTGATGTTCTTAAGCTGCAGCTCAGAAGCTGGTCTCTTGCATTCCCCCAACAGCAGTGAAGGGAACAGGGGAGCACATCTCGTGATTCCTGAAGTTGTTCTTGTGAATGCTCCACAAAGTCAGCAGTTGACTTACAGGAAAGGGCCCTGACTCAGTGGTGGAAAACAGGCTTTCTGTTCAGAAGGTCCCTGTTTCAATCCCCAGCCAGGGCTGACCCAAACGAAACTAGTAGACTACCCTACGTTCTCCTACAAATGGACCTTGAGCTTGTTTGGAGGTTCTAGCAGGGGAGCGCAGCTATCGTATACCCTTGACCGAAGAACGGTACACTCCTTCTATCTGGGATGGTCGTCCTCTTCCACCGAGCGCGCAGCTTCGGGAGGAACGCACATGGAGCGGTGAGGGAGGTAGGGGACACCCGCCTAGCCAGCCAGATCAGCCGAATCAACCCTGGCGATCAATGGGGTGACAGATGTCGCAGCCAGATCGCCCTCACATCCGATAAATGCCAATAAAGGTCTATGGATGGATGGAAACTAGTAGATGCTTAGGGTGACAACCAGAGTTCCCTCTAAGCTGAGTTAGAGTGAGCTATCTCGTAACTTTTTAGCCTCCGGCTCACACATTTTTGTCTTCGCTCAGGGAAAACGGCCCCAGAGCAAACTAATTTATGCAGCATCTCAGAACTTTAATGCCAGTAGCTAACGGAGTAGAATTTTTGCTCACGGCTCCACAGCTTATAGGGAGCGTTGGTGCCAACCAGTAAAGAGCACTGCATTACAGAAAGGTGAATTTCTCTCTCTCTCTCTCTCTCTCTCTGTGTCTTTTCTAGACATAATCTTTCTTTACATTACAAATGTGATTTTTCTGGACATATTTTTTCTTTATATTACAAAATTTGAATCCAGTGGCACCTTTGAGTCCAGTTGGTCTGAAACAAATTAACAAAGGTTAAGTTCAGTAACTCCTTTAAGACCCACAAAGTTTAATTCTGTGTATAAGTTTTTGAGCACATGTATCTAGAATAAAACTTTGTCAGTCTTAAAGGTGCCATTGGACTTAAACGTTGTTCTGTTGCTTCAGACCAACATGGCTGCCCACCTGAATTTTTCTTTATATTGAATACGTGGGAGGATGCCAAAGTCAGAGTTTACCTCAGAAGCCCAAAACTCTTGGGCTGGTCCTGATCCCTAACATCTCCAGTTTAAAAAGGTCAAGTTGGAGGTAATGGGAAAGACTTCAACCTGAGAACCTGGAGATCTGCTTGCCAGTCAGAGGAGACAATGCAGATCTTGACAGACCTAAGCAGCAGAAAGCAGTCTCAGCCTCACAGGATTGTGGTGAGCATAAAATGAAGAAGAGGAAAGCAGCAGAAGGATATGATTGGATTGATACCCTGCCCTTCACTATCCGAAGGAGTCTCAGAGCGGCTTACAATCTCCTTTCCCTTCCCATCCCCACAACAGACACCCTGTGTGGTAGGTGGGGCTGAGAGAGCTCTGATAGAAACTGCTCTTTTGAGAGGAACAGCTCTGTGAGAACTTGCGACTGACTCAAGATCACATCACCAGGTGCCTGTGGAGAAGTGGGGAAACAAACCCGGTTCTCCCAGATAAGAGTCTGCGCACTTAGCCACTACACCAAGCTGGCTCTCTGCTGGGGGAAATAGACAATATACAAATGAAGTATGTAAATAAATAAGCAAAGAGGAGAGCACTGCTGTGGCCTGTGGAGATGACACAAATCAACCATATATTATGCATCATTTGTGCTGCTTCTGCTGGGCACATGGAGGGACAAAGAACACTATAAAAAGCACTGGAATATCACTCCCTGACCACAGGGAATCTTGTTCTGGGATTCACCAGGCATTCCCTACCAGCAGGGCCTGTTTTTGCACTCACAGGGGCTAGAAACTTGTGCTTTGGGAACGAAAGGAAGCCGAAATCCTCAGGAAACACGAATGCCATACAGCCGACCAGCTGCCTCTTTTTACCTCTTCTCAGCCACCGCATGAAATCGCAGAATACCCCGAGCCCTAGTTCTACACTGCCACTGTCACATGATATTTCTTTCTTTATCGAGGACGGGCAACTAATTAATTTCTACTCACCAGCATCAAGGCGCAGCTGTTACATGACAGGATTTGTTACACTTCATATCACCGCAGCAGCTGAGCGACTGCCAATCTGGGCCACTTGGGGGTCCCCTTTTCTCCCTGCCCCTCTTTGCATCGTGTGTAAAAATGTGATAAATAATTGAGAAAGAACAAGGACGTGGCGGGGGAGTCGTTCGGGGAGCCGAGGCGGTGGCATCTCGAAGCCGAGGAATCACAGGGTTGCGCCGTCTGCGTCCCAGGCCTTTGAAACAGCAACCAGCTCTCCTCTTGTTCTTTGCATTATTCACAGCGCCTGGATTAGCAGCAGTGCTTCCCAATAATGTTGTTTGAAAAGTCAAAAAAAGACCTGCAGGATGGGTGCATCGGAAGGTTAACGAGACATGCGCCAAAGTTGGCTCGTGCCAGAAGGGAAGCGGCTGAGTGCCACGCACGGCTGCCCCCCTCTGGAATTTGTGTCTGTGATCAGCATCTCCGTGCTGACTGCTGGGCGTGTTACCTTGTTTCAGGTGGCGCACCCCCAAGGTGCTTTGAGCGGATGCTTAAAAGAAGCAGCGTGCGAAGGTGAGGAAATTAGTTTGCAAGTCGTACCGGCGAGCGGGGACTCTTTGTGTCTTCCTAACAAGGAATGGAAGGTTCAAATGGGACTTCACAGTTGCCATTTCGGGCTCCAGGGTTTCTCAGACATAAGTCTCGACAAACAAACAAAAACTTCTGCCTGTGTCCCACGATCTATAAGGAGAGGAGGATGAAGGGTACAGAAGCAGTGGTGCATCAGGGGAAGAAGAAGAAGAATTGCAGATTTATACCCCGCCCTTCTCTCTGAATCAGAGACTCAGAGCAGCTTACAATCTCCTAGATCTTCTCCCCGCACAACAGACACCCTGTGAGGTAGGTGGGGCTGAGAGGGCTCTCACAGCAGCTGCCCTTTCAAGGACAACTCCTATGAGAGCTATGGCTGCCCCAAGGCCATTCCAGCAGCTGCAAGTGTAGGAGAGGGAAATCAAACCCGGTTCTCCCAGATAAGAGTCCACACATTTAACCACTGCACCAAACTGGCTCATATGCAGATAAGTTCCTGCTGGGCTTTTTCTACAAAAAAAAAAGTCCTGGTTGTGCAGATTTTTTTTAAATGTTGGATTTTTTTTGGGGGGGGGCTCCCACCCAAGTACTGTCCAGGCCTGACCCTGCTAAGCTTCTGAGTCTGAAGGCCCTGCCTGAGCGGAGCATTTGTGAGGTGGACAGGAAGGGGGGAAGGAAGCAGGAACTTTTTCATTCCCAACCTCCCCAATCATTTCTTTATTTACTTCAGGGGTCCTCAGCGTAGTGCCCGCCAATACGTTTTCTGGCATCGCCAAATGTTTTTTAGGATCTGGGTGGACAGGGCTTTTTTTTGTAGAAAAAGCCCAGCAGTAACTCATTTGCATATTAGGCCACACTCCCTGATATCACCATTGTTTCACACAGCTTTTGTAGAAAAAGCCCAGCGGTGATTTATTTGCAATTTAGGCCACACTCCCTGACACCCAGCCAGCTGGAACTGCATTCTTGTGCGTTCCTGCTTTAAAAAAAAAAAAAAAAAAGCCCTGTGGGTGGGACCAGGTAGAGCTTTTGCCCAGCAAGGCTCCTGATTGGCTGTGCACAGGGCTTTTTTTGAACAGGAATGCAGTTCTGGCTGGCTTGGCATCAGGGGGCGTGGCCTACTATGCAAATGATTTCCTGCTGGGCTTTTTCCTCAAAAAAGCTCTGTGTGAAACAATGGTGATGTCAGGAGGTGTTGCTTAATACATAGATGAGTTCCTGCTGGGCTTTTTCCTCAAAAAAGCCCTGTGTGAAACAATGGTGATGTCAGGAGGTGTTGCTTAATACATAGATGAGTTCCTGCTGGGCTTTTTCCTCAAAAAAAGCCCTGTGTAAAACAATGGTGATGTCAGGGGTTGTGGCCTAATATGCAGATGAGTTCCTGCTAGGCTTTTTCTTTTAAAAAAAGCCGTGTGTGAAACAATGGTGATGTCAAGGGGTGTGACCTAATATGTCAATGAGTTCCTGCTGGGCTTTTTCTATAAAAATAAAAACGTCAAGCGCCAATATTTCTCAATAAGCGGTCTTTTGTTTTAAATCAAAGCTGTTTTATTGTCAGGAGCTGTACTTAGGACACAAGCCTTGGGAGTAATGACGTACACACAGTTACACAGTTGCTATATAGGATATCATCAAAGGTTACCATACAGATGCATACTTGAGTCACGGGTTCAAAGGTTGCTAAACTACTATCTATTTTATTACTAAGGAATTTAAGCTATTGGAAACATCAACCATTCTCACTCTATGCTGTGAGAAGATAAGAGTTGTCTGTGTGAACCTGTGGGAAAGACGACTTGAAAGTAATGCCAGCCAGGCTGTAGCATAAACATCCTAGGGCCAAATGGATTTATTACTTGACCATTGGTTGTATATAAGGGGGGAGCAGAAGAGAACTGGTGACCTGCTCTTTGTCTAGAAGAAAATTAGGTTACAGAAATAAGCGTGCTTGACATACTGCGCCCCCTAAGCCCCCCTTTGTGGTTTTGAAGGATATTTAGCATAGAATTGTTTAATCAGCGCTGGCACTCTCACATTTGAGCTAATTACCCATTCATCATGTGCTGTTGAGAAATGTTTCCATCTAATAAGAAAATACAATACGCCCCGCTACAGCTTAGCATCTAAGATTTCTTTTACTTCATGGTGATCCTGATCCCCTACTGGAATAGGCTCTGGAGCTTTGGATCGGGGGTGCCAGGGTGTTGCTCCAGGATCTCTCCAAAGTAAACTGCAATGAAAGATGGGATATATCTTACTGAACAGTTTTGGTAATTTGAGTTATACAGTAACTTTATTGATTACATGTTTAATACGGAACGGTCCCAAAACTTATATGCCAGTTTTTTAGAAGTTTGTGGTAGAGGCAAGTTCTTGGTAGACAGAAACACTGTATCTCCCATTTTAAAATCCCAAGTGGGTGAATGATGCTTGTCGTAATGTTTTTTGTAAGTCTCTTTAGCCAATTCCATATTTTCTTGGATGTTGTTCCAAGTTTTCCCCAACTTTCCCCACCACTACTCAAAAGTCGATGGGGTTTCAGGTATTGTTCCTCCCAATAATTGTGGAAAGGGTTTCCCTTCATAACCATTTACTACCATGAAGGGGGAGGATTTGGTGGAGCTATGTATGCCGTTATTATAGCCATATTCTGCAAATGGGAGTAATTCTGCTCAGTTCGACTGCTGATAGTTCACAAAGCATCTTAAATATTGCTCCAGTAGCACATTTACCCTCTCTGTCTGTCCGTCAGTCTGAGGGTGATACACGAAGCTCAATCCCTGCTCGATCCCGCCAGAAGTTGGCAACGAACTGTACTCCTCTGTCACTAATTAACTTATCTGGAAAAGTGTGTAATTTCACCACATACTGGAAGAATAACTGGGCTAGTCTTTTAGCCATGGGTATTTGAGAGCATGGGATGAAGTGAGTTTGCTTAGAGAAGGTGCCCACTACTACCAGAATTACGGTCTTTCCCTGAGAAGGGGGAAGTTCTACGATAAAATCCAATTATACTACTGACCACGGTCTGGTTGCTGTTTCCAGTGGCTGTAACAACCCTGGGGGTTTTCCCCCTCTCCTCTTAGCCATTAAGTATATTGGGCATGAAGCAACATAGTTAGATATGTCTCTTTTCATAAACGGCCACCAAAATTGTCTATTCACCAGATGCAGGATTTTTGACATATCCAAAGTGCCCAGATAGTTTGCTGTCACGACAAAATTGTAGCACTTCCTTCCAGAGGCTCTCTGGTATGTAAAGTTTATTGTCCTTGTACCAGAAGCCCCCCTCCCCATTTTTTACCCCCTCAGGTACTGCATTTCCTTCTTTTTCCACCTCTTTAATCAGTCTTTCTCCCCACCACTTCTCTTCTGTTTTTTCACGCTTTGCTTGTGAGTGGGTAGTTACCGCTCCCCCCAAATGGTTGAGGGAGATGAGTGAATCGATCACCTCCTCCCTTTGGCTATTGTGCTGGGGAAGTCGAGATAATGCATCGGCCAGAAAATTCTTAGATCCCGGGATGAATTTCAATTTGAAATCGAATTTAGAAAAGAATCCCGCCCACCGGATCTGTTTCTAAGTTAGCTTCCTGCGACCAGTCAGAGCTTCTAGGTTCTTATGGTCGGTCCATATCTCAAACGGGACCCTCACCCCTTCTAACCAAGATCTCCATGTCTTTAGCACAAACGTTACAGTGAACGCTTCCTTGTCCCACACTGACCAATTCCTCTGATCTTGGAAGAACTTTTTAGAGATGTAAACGCATGGTTTTAGGGACCCCCCCCCTCATCTGGTTGAATGAGAATTGCCCCCACAGCGACATCGCTGGCATCGCATTGGATCACAAAGGGTTTTAACTCATTGGGGTGAATCAGAATGGGTTCACTGGTGAACAACCTCTTTAACTTGTTGAATGCCTGTTGACAGCTTTCTGTCCAATTTAGTTTTGTTCCTGGCTGCTTGGCCTCGGGACCTCTTCCTTTCGTTTTAAGAAGGTCTGTCAGGGGGAGCATGGTGTGGGCGAACCCTCGTATAAAATTACAGTAAAAATTTACAAATCCGATGAAGAATTGGAGCTGTCTACGTGTCCTCGGGGGTTCCCAATCTAACACGGCTTGTATTTTGGCGGGGTCCATTGCCAAACCCCTCCCCGACACTCGGTAGCCCACATAATCCAATTCCGTCTTATGGAACTCACACTTGGATAGTTTTGCATATAGTTGTTCTCATAGAGCGTTGCTAAGACTTCCCTCACTAATTTCACATGTGAGGGGAGGTCACTGGAATAAATAATTATATCATCCAGGTATACCACTACCCCTCAATACAAATATTTTCGCAGGACTTTGTTTATAAAGTTCATGAAAACTCCCAAGGCCCCTTGCAACCTGAATGGCTTGACTAAGTATTCAAATTGCCCCATCGGCGTGTTAAACACCGTCTTCCATTCATCCCCCTCTTTTATACGTACCTGGAAGTAAACATCTCTTAGATCCAGCTTGGTGAAAATTTTTCCCTCTGACACAGTGCTCAATAAATCTTTTATTAGGGGTATGGGGTACGCATTCGATGTCAAAATCGCGTTGATCCCCCTAAAATCCATACATAGCCTGAGCCTCCCGTTCTTCTTTTTCCTAAAAAGCATGGGGGTGGCATGTGGGGCCGTGGCAGGTCTGATGAACCCCCACTTTAGGTTCCTGTCTAGAAACTTGCAAAGCTCTGCTTTTTCACTCCACTCCATAGAGTACAGTTTAGCTCGGGGGAGGTTCTGCCCCGGAATCAATTCTGTAGCACAGTCAATATCTCGATGGGGGGGAGAGCTCATTAGCTTCTTCACTGAATACCTGTTTTAAGTCTCTGTACTCTTTTGGAATTGATCTCACCTCTTCAATGGTGAGGCATAGCTTTTCATTCAAAGGAGATGGTTCCGGGCCGCACTCCGCGTTCCATTGATGAGGCTCGCACCCTCCATCTCTAAAGTCTATGATTTGGTCTCCTCACTTTATGTTGGGTTCATGTTTGGCCAACCATCCCACTCCCAGGACAATGTCAAATGACGATGAAGGGGCCACAACAAAAATCTCTGTGTCCCAGTGGTCTTCTATCCCCACTGGCACCCCTTGGGTTTGCTCCGCCCCTCTGATTTTGCCCCCGGCCGAGACTCACGTCCCCCCTTACCCCCCTGCTGCTGTTGACACTGGAGAGCCACTCTCTTCATGTTGGTTTCCACTTCTCCCGCCAGTTGCACCCAACCCTACCAGAGTGGTCGGGTGAGTCTGTTGGAGGGCTCGATTCAGTATGCTAGCATTCAGGCCCCTCTGGAACTGCTCGATCTTCATCTGCTCGTTCCACCCTTGAACTTTGGCCGTGTTGGCCCGAAACTCTGTGGCATACTCTCTCACAGCTTTGGACCCCTGTTGTAGGTCTCTCAGGGTGGCGCTCGAGTTTTTTGCAAGGGATCTTCGTATTGTGTCAGCAGTGCTCGCAGGAATGCCGCTACCATGTCTAGTTCGGCCCTCCTGGTTTTGTACAAGCTCACGTACCATCTCTTGGCAGCCCCTATCAGTTTGGAGCCTAAGTAATCCACTCTGCTGAATTCATCGAGGAAGGTGTGCCCCCAGTAGAACATAAAACTGTTAGCTTGTATTGAAAAGTACTCCACCTCTTCGGGGTCTCCGTCAGAGGTGGCATCCAGCTCGCGGCCTCAGCTGCAATCTCTTGGTGGCAGCGACGGCTGAGGTTGCCGTGGCAGTTGCAGCGGTGGTGGGAGAGGTTGTGGTGGTTACCCCCCCTCTCTGCGCTGAAGGCTGCAGTGCCCGGTCTAATTGCCTTCTCACTTCTTGGGCCATGAATGCATTGTTTGCTCACATTTCTTCTCTTAGACGTCTGGCCATTTCTGCCATTTCTAACCTCATCATTTGGAGGAAGTCCCATGGGTCGGGGTTTTGTTCTTCCTCCTCCTCATCTGGGATTGGATCGGGGCCTCGTTCTTCCCGACCATCTCCACCACGCGCCTCCGAGGTGCCTTGGTTGCCGTCGTCTCCCATCCGTATGCGTGGGGGGGGGCAGCGCTAAGATCGCCTCTCTCCAAGCGGGTGCTTCGTCCATTAGGCTAGTGGACCTTCTGGGGCCCCAATCCATTGGGGTTATGAATAGTTGCTGCATGTGCAGCAGAGACTCTCGCCCTGCCGGCCTCCTGGCGTCGAGTACGTGCCACGGAGGTTGTCTCGGGGCTGTGTCGGATCCTTGATCCTCACCAATCGGTTGTTCTGGATTTTCGGGGGCTTCTCCATTATCTGGAGCCTTCTCCGCCATTGGTGTAGAAAGTTTCCAATTCGGTCACGTCCCCAAGTGGGATTACTCCCAAAATGTCAAGCGCTGATATTTCTCAATAAGCAGGCTTTTGTTTTAAATCAAAGCTGTTTTATTATTAGAAACTCAGGAGCTGTACCAAGGATACAAGCCTTGGGAGTAATGACGTACACACAGTTACACAGTTGCTATATAGGATATCATCAAAGGTTACCATACAGATGCATACTTGAGTCACGGGTTCAAAGGTTGCTAAACTACTATCTATTTTATTACGAAGGAATTTAAGCTATTGGAAACATCAACCATTCCCACACTATTCTGTGAGAAGATAAGAGTTGTCTGTGTGAACCTGTGGGAGAGACGACTTGAAAGTAATGCCAGCCAGGCTGTAGCATAAACATCCTTGGGCCAGATGGATTTATTACTTGCCCCATGGTTGTAAATAAGGGGGGAGCATAAGAGAGCTGGTGATCTGCTCTTTGTCTCGAAGAAAATTACGTTACAGAAATAAGCGCGCTTGACAAAAAACCTTCGTTGTGCAGATTTTGTTGGATTTTCTTGGGGGGGCTCCCATCCAAGTACTGACCACGCCTGACGCTGCTTAGCTTCTGAGTCTGATGAAATCAGGCTAGCCTGGGCCATCTCGATTCAGGTGCTCCCTGGATAGCTCTGAATAACTATTATAAAGGCACCACTGTTATAAGACTCCGCTGCTCCCTCTCCTTCAAAGGGAACCGACCCTAATCAATACCAGCCTCTGGACTCCTAACCCTTTGAAGAACTGTGACAGGCGTCATAACAGAATTGTAATAAATAAACAGAAGGAATCAAACCAATGGCGTAAAATCTCTAGGAATCGTTCCGCGGTATTTTTCTCCACACACACCCTCCCCAGGCAATCAGCACGCAATTGTTGCTGAAATGTTTTTCCTAGATGGAGAGCAGCTGATTCTGAGCTACTGCCTCTTCCAGGCCTTGCAAATATAATACCTGGTTGTGCAGAGAATGTACGGCTTCTCCCAGGTTCTTTGTGCAGCGGTCCCAAGAACCTGTGGTGCAGATGTGGAGATACAGTTCTCCAGGGCTTTCACCTCCAAATCTTATGAAACCAAATCAGTGTTAGAAATATGAGGACTTATTGCAAGAAGAAGAAGATGATATTGGATTTATATCCCGCCCTCCACTCCGAAGAGTCTCAGAGCGGCTCACAATCTCCTTTCCCTTCCTCCCCCACAACAGACACCCTGTGAGGTGGGTGGGGCTGGAGAGGGCTCTCACAGCAGCTGCCCTTTCAAGGACAACCTCTGCCAGAGCTATGGCTGACCCAAGGCCATGCTAGCAGGTGCAAGTGGAGGAGTGGGGAATCAAACCTGGTTCTCCCAGATAAGAGTCTGCTCTTTCAAGGACAACCTCTGCCAGAGCTATGGCTGACCCAAGGCCATGCTAGCAGGTGCAAGTGGAGGAGTGGGGAATCAAACCCGGTTCTCCCAGATAAGAGTCTGCACACTTAACCACTACACCAAACTGGCTGTACACCAAACAAGACAATCAACTAAAAACTAAGGAAGAACTAGAAAGTGAGAATATTAACATGAGCTGGTGGCTCAGAACGCAGATAGAGTCCAGATATGTAAAAGATAAGGCAATAAGGTTTAACATGGATTAATACCTATTTGACACAATATTTTTAGGCCCCCAAGAAAATTAATTTTGAAAATTTACTCTTCTCTACTACAGATGAGGATGCAAGATGAGAGTGTGAAGGACTGTATGGTACAATGGGCGAAGATTATAGGGCGTAATATTATGTTAGATGAATGGGAGACTCTATGGAACTCAAACATTAAACTAACCAAATCAATCTCTTTTAAAGAAAACGTGTATAAAATGTTTTATAGATGGTCTGTAACTCCTCAAAAGCTTCCTGAAATGTATTCTAATATGTCTAACAAATGTTGGAAATGTACAAAACAGGTGGGGTCGTTTTATCATATGTGGTGGACTTGTGAGAAGGCAAAAGTATACTGGAAGATGGTCCAAGAACTATTACAAAAGATTATGAAGATCTAGATTCAATTTAAACCAGAACTGTTTTTGTTGAATATATATCGTAGTGACTACACAAAAGAACTAAGACATTTGATGGTGCATATAAATACTGCAGCTAGGATTTTGTTTGCCCGGAAATGGAAGCTTCAAGAGTTACCTACAAAGGAGTTAATTGGGAAAGTACTGGAAGCAGGAGAGATGGAGTATTTATCTTTAATGCTTGCTGGGAAATCCAAAGAGGAAGCCAGAAAATATTGGGAGAAGTTATATGTATGGTTAGATACTTAAACTGCTATAATGACAAATGGTGGTAAATACTCTTCAAATTATTTGATTGGAATATGAACCAAACGTAATCTAAATTGATAACTTAAAGGGGAACTTACAATATAATTTTATATGATTAATAATAAGAGGTCAAATGCCTATTAATAATGACATGATAGAATTTCTTCTATTTGAGGATATAACGGTATGCAGAATGTATTCTATTTTTCTGATCAGATGTTTTCTTTTTTACTTTTCTATATCTACCTTCCCTTTCCCCTTTCTCACTTGAAAATAAAAATCTTTTAGATGCACAATTCTCCAGGGCTTTTTGGATAGAAAAAGCCCTGCAGGGTCGGCGTTTCTCCACAGTGCATATTAGGCCACACCCCTGATGTCATCATTGTTTCACACTGGGCTTTTTTTTAAAGGAAAAACCCAGCATGAATTCATTTGGATATTAGGCCACACCCCCATGGTGTCATCGTTTCACACAGGGCTTTTTTTGTAGGAGAAGCTCAGCAGGAGTTCATTTGCATATTAGGCCACACACCCTGCAGTCCCCACCCACCCACACAGAGTTCTGGTGCTTTTTTCTTTATTTTTAACCCATCCACTTTGCACACTTCCAAAACTCTCTTTGCAGCTGTAAGGTCTACAAACTGGCTTTTAAAAAGAGAGAGCCTAGATTCTCAGGATGCCGGATTCTGTGTCCTGGGCCACAGTCTCCTTATATAGCAGGGGTGGCCAGCGGTAGCTCTCCAGATGTTTTTGCCTAAAACTTCCATCAGCCCCAGCCAGCATGGCCAATGGCTGGGGCTGATGGGAGTTGTAGGCAAAAAAATTCTGGAGAGCCACCGTTGGCCACCCCTGCTATATAGGGTTGTAGGTCTTCAGATGGAGAATGGAGATCTCTCAGAGTCACAACTGATCTCCAGTGACAGGGATCAAGCCCCCTTTGGAGGGTGGACTTTATGGCGTTATACCCTGCTGGCGTTCCTCCCCTCCCCAAACTCCACCCTTCCCAGGGTTTATCCCCTTTTTTGCAATCAAGTCACAGTGGACGTATGGTGACCCTGTTGGGTTTTCAAGGCAGGAGATGTTCAGAGGTGGTTTGCCATTCCCACCTCTGCGTCATGACCCTGGTATTCCTTGAAGGTTGCCCATCCAAATCCTAGCCAGGGCTAACCCTCCTTAGTTTCTGAGGTCTGGTGCTATAAGGCTAGCCTTGACTTTCTGGGTCAGGGCAGGCTCCACCAAGAGTTGCCAGACTCCCAAGTGAGTGGAGTCTGGAGTTCTGGAATTAAAATATAAGAGAAGCCATGCTGGATCAGGCCAATGGCCCATCCAGTCCAATACTCTATCACATAGTGGCCAAAAAAACCAGGCGCCATCAGGAGGTCCATCAGTGGAGCCAGGACACTAGAAGCCCTCCCACCGTGCCCCTACCCAAGCACCAAGAATACAGAGCATCTCTGCCCCAGAGAGTTCCAACAATATGCTGTGTCTAACAGCCACTGATGGACCTCTGCTCCATATGTTTATCCAACCCCCTCTTGAAGCTGTCTGCTTGTAGCCGCCGCCACTTCCTGTGGCAGTGAATTCCACGTGTTAATCGCCCTTTGGGGTCATCTCTAAATCACAGAGATCAGTTCCTCTGGAGGAAATGTCACCTTCAGATGGTTGACTCTGTGGCTTTATATCCTGCAGAGGATACTCCCCTCCTGGTCTCGTCAGAACTCCGAAGCTAAGCAGGGTCAGCTCTGGCAAGTACTTGGATGGAAGACCTCCTTGGAATAGCAGCAGTCGGGAGGGCAGGGGCAGGCTCTATTCAGCCACCTCCCTGAATATCTGCCGGGCCCCCAGTAGGGGTCAGTCACCAGAGGTCACCATAACTTCCAGGTATACACACACAAAAGTGTCAGTCCCCCAAACCTCCAGGAATTCCCAACCCAGAGTTGGGAACCCTAGAAATTTCTGACAAAATCATGGCCGCCTGAAAGGAGAAGAATTTTTCAGCATCTGAAAGCCGGGTCACTGTGTGTGTGCACACGCGCATGCGTGCGCTATATGATTGTCAGTGCTACCTGCCGGCCCTCTTGTTTGCATGCAGGGTGCGTAGACCTGTCTTTCAACTTCACACACAGATACGATTTTATGTCGTGGATTATCGAGGTTTCTCTCCCTTTCTTCAGGCTTTTCATCTCCCTCTCTCTCGGGACGTGTACAAACCATCTTTACAAATCACACTCAGCTAATCCATATCCTGGACTTGGCTCTTCCTGCAGCTGGCTTCAGAGAGAGCCTGCAGAGCTTTTTTGTAGCAGGAACTCCTTTGTGTATTAGGCCACGCCCTCCGGTGTAGCCAATCCTCCAAGAGCTTATAGGGCCTACTGTAAGCTCCAGGAGGATTGGCTACATCAGGAATGTGTGGCCTAATACGCAAATGAGTTCCTGCTACAAAAAGAGCCCGGGGGGAGGAGACCTCTTTCGATTCAGCCCGATGGATGGGCTTGGATCTGCCACTTCTTCCATGAGACACCCATTTTATCTCGTGCCCGATAAGGTGTAGACATATAGCCTCCGCTGCTGTTCCACACCCTTCTCCGAGGGGTACAAATGGGGACACTCGTGACCTTTTCAAATCTGGAGTGCATTTATTATAATTTGGAAAAGCAGGGAACCATGGAGGACATTCAGCCACGAAAGAAGGTCAGTAAAAGAGCAACCATCTGAGCAACGCAAAATTGGAGAATCCCTCAGAGAGGAAAAATTCTAAAAGGAAAGAGTCTGAAAAGGGAGCAGGGCAGAGAGAGGAGTAGAGATAGGTTTGCCAACATCAGGCTGGAAATTCCTGGAAATCTGAGGATGGAGCTTGTGAAGGGTGGGATTTGGAAAAGGGAGGGACCACCGGTATAATGTTATAAGTTCACCCACCAAAGCAGCCATTTTCCTCCAGGGGAAGTAAACTCTCAGTCTAGAGAGCCAGTTTGGTGTAGTGGTTAAATGTGTGGACTCTTATCTGGGGGAACCGGGTTTGATTCCCCACTCCTCCACTTGCACCTGCTGGAATGGCCTTGGGTCAGCCACAGCTCTGGCAGAGGTTGTCCTTGAAAGGGCAGCTTCTGTCAGAGCTCGCTCAGCCCCACCCACCTCACAAGGGTTTCTTGTGGGGGAGGAAAGTAAAGGAGATTGTGAGCTGCTCTGAAATTCAGACTGAAGGGCAAGGTATAAATCCAATGTCATCATCTTCTTATAATTCCAGGATAACTTCATGCCCCACCTGGAGGTTGGCAACCCTAAACCCTTCCCTTTGAAGAAAACTACTGGCCAGGAAGAAACTGAAGAATGTCAGTAGGGAGAAGCTGGGCTCCATGTCTGTGGCTCAGGGTCCTTTCATGCATTATATTTTTATGCGCACACCTGATATTTTAAGCATACATCTAATACCGGAACTTGTTAATGTGACAGACGGAGTGTGACAGACAGACAGAATGTGCAGAAACGTGCGTAGCTTTTTAAAGATGATCGCAAAATTCTTAGGAAGAGGTCTTTCTTCTGCAGCCGGGATGCAGGCTTGGTTATTTTTCCCTTTATCACATTACAAGAACTCGTGGACACTCAATGAAATCGCTGAGCAGTCAGGTTAGAATTGATAAAAGGAAGTCCTTCACCCAAAGCGTGATTAACACGTGGAATTCACTGCCACAGGAGGTGGTGGCAGCTGCAAGCATAGACAGCTTCAAGAGGCAAATGGATAAGCATATGGAGCAGAGGTCCATCAGTGGCTATTAGCCACAGCGTATTGTTGGAACTCTCTGTCTGGGGCAGAGATGCTCTGTATTCTTGGTGCTTGGGAGGGGCACAGTGGGAGGGCTTCTTGTGTCCTGGCCCCATTGGTAGACCCGATGGTACTTGGTTTTTTGGCCACTGTGTGACAGAGTGTTGGACTGGATGGGCCATTGGACTGATCCAACAGGGCTTCTCTTATGTGACACAGAGTGTTGGACTGGATGGGCCATTGGCCTGATCCAACAGGGCTTCTCTTATGTGACACAGAGTGTTGGACTGGATGGGCCATTGGCCTGATCCAACAGGGCTTCTCTTATGTGACACAGAGTGTTGGACTGGATGGGCCATTGGCCTGATCCAACAGGGCTTCTCTTATGTTCTTATGAGTGGTCTGTGGCTGTTATGAATGTGTGAAACGATATTGTGAAACGATTCACATGGGAGCAGCAGTGGGATGACTGGAAAAGGAGCAGAGGCAAGAAAGGGGGGATACGGAGTCACCGGAGCCTGTGGAACCCGGTCTATTTCAACCAGCCTGGTTCTAGTTCTGGTAGGTGTAACCATGCAAATCTGCTACAGGCAGCCAAAACCATGAAGAATCTTGTAGCAACCTGAAAGCACGCAAGGATATCGTAGCATAAGCTTCATCAGTTGCATGAAGTGTTACATTCAATTGGCAGAGATATATGAGTGGTAAGCTGCAGTATTGCAGTCCAAGCTCTGCTCATGACCCGAGTTCGATCCCGGCAGAAGCTGGGTTCAGGTAGCCAGCTTAAGGTTGACTCAGCCTTCCATCTTTCCCAGGTTGGTAAAAGGAGTCCCCAGCTTGCTGGGGGGGAAGTATAGATGACTGGGGAAGGCAATGACAAACCATCCTGTAAAAAAGTCTGCCATGAAAACATCATGATGCGATGTCACCCCAGAGTCAGAAATGACTGGTGCTTTCACCTTTACCTTTTTTTTTTATGTTTGAAGTGGTTTGGAATCTGGGCCACTGCGAATGGACTCTTATCTGGGAGAATTGAGTTTGATTCCTCACTCCTCGACTTGCACCTGCTGGAATGGCCTTGGGTCAGCCATAACTCTGGCAGAGGGCAGCTTCTGGGAGAGCTCTCCCAGCCCCACCTACCTCACAGGGTGTCTGTTGTGGGGGGAGAAGATATAGGCGATTGTAAGCCGCTCTGAGTCTGATTCAGAGGGAAGGGTGGGGTATAAATCTGCAGTATTCTTCTTCTTGCCTCAGTTCTCAGGTGCAGGGCTTTTTTTTTGAGCAAGAATGCTGTTCCAGCTGGCTTGGCATCAGGAGGTGTGGCCGAATATGCAAATAGGCTTTTTCTGCGAAACAATGGTGCTGTCAGGGGGTGTGGCTTAATATGCAAATGAGTTCCCGCTGGGCTTTTTCTGCAAAAAAGGTCCTGCGTAAGACAATGTTGAAGTCGGGGGTGTGGCCTAATATGCAAATGATCCCTGTTGGGCTTTTTCTACAAAAGAAGCCCTGCTCAGGGGGAAAGTTCTTCTCCTTGAATTCTGCATGATGCCCACACCCATCCCTAGCACTTATGCTCAGCTGTAACCTCACTGTGGTCAGAAGAAAAAAACGAAGGGGGAAGAAGCCCAACTATGACAACAAGGTGGGTACCCTGGAGGTTGAGTATTAACAAATGTAAAAATGTAATGAAGTATTTATTACACAGTGTAATGATTTACCATTAAAAACAAGATAGATACATAAAGCAGTGCTAAAATCCCACCTGTTGAACTTGCATGTCCAACTTTATGATTCAATGAACATGAATCACATAACTGAATATCTCATAAAAAGCCACTAGACTAGACGCATTTCGGCTCTGAGAGCCTTCAGTGGCCTAAAAGCAAACAGCATGCTTAAAACCATTCATAACAATAAAGAGCCAAGCAGGTTTGCGGGGGGGGGGGTTGTAGCAGGAGCTCCTTTGCGTATTAGGCCACACACCCCTGATGCAAACAATCTTCCAAGAGCTTACAGTAAGACAGTGTGCGATTGCAATAAAAAAGGCCAACGCCAAGCTGGGAATTATTAGGAAGGGAACAGAGAACAAATCAGCCAGTATCATAATGCCCCTGTATAAACCGATGGTGCGGTCTCATTTGGAACACTGTGTGCAATTCTGGTCACCGCACCTCAGAAAGGATATTCTAGCACTGGAAAGAGTGCAGAAAAGGGCAACTAGAATGATTAAAGGTTTGGAACACTTTCCCTATGAAGAAAGGTTAAAACGCTTGGGTCTCTAGCTTGGAGAAACGTTGACTGCGGGGTGAAATGATAGAGGTTTACAAGATTATGCATGGGATGGAGAAAGTAGAGAAAGAAGTCCTTTTCTCCCTTTCTCACAATACAAGAACTTGTGGGCATTCAGTGAAATTGCTGAGCAGTCAGGTTAAAACAGATAAAAGGAAGTACTTCTTCACCCAAAGGGTGATTAACATGTGGAATTCACTGCCATAGGAGGTGGTGGCGGCTACAAGCATAGCCAGCTTTAAGAGGGGATTGGATAAAAATACGGAGCAGAGGTCCATCAGTGGCTATTAGCTACAGTATATATATGTGTGTGTGTGTGTGTATATGTATATATTGGCCACTGTGACACAGTGTTGGACTGGATGGGCCATTGGCCTGATCCAACATGGCTTCTCTTATGTTCTTAGGAAGAGCCCTGTAAGCTCTTGGAAAATTGGCTACATCAGGGGTGTGTGGCCTAATATGCAAAGGAATTTCTGCTACAAAAAAAGCCCTGCGGGTGTGTAAGATTTCCTGAAAACAATGGAAAACAAATCAATACTACGTTATCATTAATCCAAAAATAAAAAAGCATAAAGGGAATAATAATGACTTACAGTGTGATGTAATTCTGAGCCAACCCACCAAGGTGACATCTCTCACAAATTATTCTGTGGAAAAGAAAGCATGCCACCTGTAATATCTCACATGCTCTTTTAAAATGATAAATTATGTTCCAATCCTTTTTTAAAAATAAGGAAAAATCCATTTATAAATACAAACCTGTCTCTGGCCCAGTCTGGTCCCCTCTGTGTGTGCTGATGTGAACCAAGAGTGAGGAATTGCTAGCTGCGATATAGAGGTAATGGGGGAGGACGGATGATGTAATAGAATACCTAAGGAATGCATTCAACCTGGTTAACTCCTGTGAGCAAGGCCAGCTCACTCACTAGGCAAACTAGGTGATTGTCTAGGGCGCCAGAAGGGCGGGGACATCAAATTCAGCCCCCCCCCCCCTTTCCCCCTAGGCAAATGCCTAATTTGCCTGCTCCCCAGCCTCCTCCCTCCCTTCCCTGCCAAGTCTTTTTCAATGCCCACTTGGGGAGGAGGCAGTGGCGGCGGCCGCTTTTTCAGCGGCTTGCTGGTCCTTCTCACTGCTGCTGGGCTGCCCCCTCAACCCGACCCTGACAGTGAGTGTGCGGGAGGGTTGGCATAGGAGTCAGGAGCCTCCGACGCGGTCTTACGCAGGAGGCGCATTTAGATAGCCCGGGAGCATAGTGCTCAACCACCCATTCCCGGGCATTGAAATAGACCTGGCAGGGAAGAGAGGGAGGAGGAGGTGTGGCAGAGGGGGGTGGCATGGCGCAGCACTGTGGGGGGTGGGCGAGGCACTGTGGAGGGGAGTGGCAGGCCACGAGTCTGGTCCTGCCCATGAGTACGAAAGGCAATACAAAAGAGATCAAATTTTAAAAATCTGAAATGCCATCCTGCAGGCCGGACAAAACACAATGAAATGTACAGCATACAGGTCCAACCACTCTCTTCATTAAGGCCTAAAGATGACCCTGCACCCAAAGTAAAAATCCAGTTTCACTCTATAGATCAGGGGTGGCCAAACTTGCTTGATGTAAGAGCCACATAGAATAAACACCCGCTGCGAAGACTGCCCACTTATACTCACTCTCTGCTTCCTATTACTCAGCCAGTTTTTGATCCACAAGAGGACCTGTCCTTTTGCCCCATCGTTGCCGTGGTTTCCATCAACTGATTCTGTGATAACCACATCATGAGGTTTTCAACAACACAGCAACCATTATTCTCAGAATTATTATTATTATCCTCAGAATCATTATTCTCAGAGCCGCAAGACAAGAAGGGAAGGAGGTAGATGGGGAGGTGGAAAGAAAGCAACTTTAAATACATTCCCCAAGATCCAGCTGGCTTGGCTTGAAGAAGTGATTTAAAGAGAGAAATGCCTTCTCTAAGCTGGCCAATGGGGTGGTGGGGGCTTTGAGAGCCTCACCATATTTGTGAAAGAGCCACATGCGGCTCCCAAGCCGCAATTCGGCCACCCCTACTATAGATGCTCAGAGGCAAGCTATGACTACCAGACCCTTCTATACTCCTGTTAGAGCTCCACCCTGTGGGCCATAACATGAAACAACTGCAATGGCTGAAATTATGAAAGGGTGCATTGATTTCTCTACAAAGAGAAATGAAAGAGAAAGCCCTCTTTTAAAAGAGAACAAAGAGTATAAGAAGAGTCAATGGCTATATCTTTAAAAAATGAATTTAGGGGGGAAAAAAGAAATTCTTCTCCCCTTAATGACACTAATGCACACACACCAGAAGCCATTTAGAAGACTGGAGAGGACATTAAGTAGCAGTGTGTAAGATTTTTGAATACTCAATCCAGCTACTTGGAAAAGAAAGTATTCGTAATAGAAGTGCAAACTGCCGAACGATGGCAAAAACGCTGAGAACAAATGTTTGAAAATAGTGTCTATGAACTACTGGAAGTGAAGAGGCGGGAAATGAGGAGGCTGAGTTGGAGGCTGTGTCATTGTGGCTGCCAAAACACACATAATCTTTTCTGTCCCGAAGTTCCCTGTGGAAAAAGAAAACAGTGCTGGAGGATTTCCCCAGGGCTTAGATTGAACTGGGGGAAGCCAGTTGGGTAACTATTGGCTAGTACCCGTGACATTATCAACAGCTCCATGTTTCCAGGGCAGGCTGTGCAACTCATTCTCAATTGCTTTTGAATGGTTTTGTGAGGTTAAAATAATTTCCTTGGCAAGAAGGGACAAGACAGAGGGCTGATGCATTTCCTTAAAATGGAAGGAACTCATCCTGGAGAGCCAGTTAAGAGCAATGGACCCTAGTCTGGAGAATGGGGTTTAATTGTGCCATTCGGAGGCCTCCTCCCCTCCCCAAACCCTGCCCTCTCCCAGGTCCACCCCCAAAATCTCCGGGTATTTTCCAACACAGACCTGGCAATCAGCCAGTTTGATGTAGTGGTTAAGCGTTCACACTCTTATCTGGGAGAACCGGCTTTGATTCCCCACTTCTCCACTTGCAGCTGCTGGAATGGCCATGGGTCAGCCATAGCTATCGCAGGAGTTGTCCTTGAAAGGGCAGCTGCTGTGAGAGCCCTCTCCAGCCCCACCCACCTCACAGGGTCTCTGTTGTGAGGGAAGAAGATAAAGGCAATTGTAAGCCACTCTGAGACTTTGAGATTCAGAGAGAAGAGCGGGGTATAAATCTACGGTCTTCTTCCTCTTCCTCCACAGAAAGCCTGCTGGATGGCCTTGGGCCAGTCACAGATGAGCTGTAATTCCAGGGGATCCCCAGGTCTCACCTGGAGGCTGGCATCCTCAGTTCTTCCCCCCTCGCACAGACACCAAAACAAAACTGCTGCGTTTGGTGCTACGCACCACATCTACATGGAGCCGACAGCAGCCGGCAACTGAGCTGGGGTCGAATCCCGGCGTGTTCTGGATTCTAGAGAGGAGACAGCCCTAAAGGAAAACAGACTCACTCTCTAATCCTGGGTGGGTTTGAGTTTCATGGGAGAGGGGTGTCACAAAAGCATCTCTGGACCAGAGTCAGCTCTGCCACTAGACAAACTAGGTCTAGTTTAAGCCCTTTAAAGCCCTATATGGCCGAGGACCTGCCTACCTGAAGGACCGTCTCTCCCCATACGAGCCCCAAAGAGCACTGAGGTCAGCAGGGAAGAACAAGCTGACTGTCCCTGGGCCAAGGGAGGTGAAATTACAGAGCACTCGGGCACGGGCTTTCTCCGTGGCAGCCCCGTGCCTGTGGAATCAACTCCCGGAGGAGGTGCGGGCCCTGCGGAGCTTAGACCAATTCCGCAGGGCCTGCAAGACCATCCTCTTTAGGCAGGCCTTCCTAGACTGTTGACAGAGGATGGCCGAATGGATGATCCAACAAAGTAACCCTTTAGTGATTCTTGCCATTATCTAAATATGTAAATGGATAAATAGCGCCTGGAACATCTCTGCTGCTGTTAAGTTATAGATTATATATTTAATGTTGTTCTTAACTATTGTGTTTTGTATAATGTTTTATTGAATGCTGTTAGCCGCCCTGAGCCTGCCTAGGCGGGGAGGGCGGGATACAAATAAAATTTAATAATAATAATAAAATAAAAGGTGATTGCCTAGGGCGCTAGCCTTCTGGGGCACCAAATTGGGCACCCCCTATGTGAATCAGGGCGGCGGGGGGGGGGGGGACACACCAAAAGCTAAGCTTGTCTAGAGTGCCAGACAGTCTACGGCCGACCCCACTCTGGACATGCCAATGAGTACTTTCCCAGCAGGTCTATGAGGGGCCTACCAGCAGCAGAGCTCCCCATCCTCAACCGATGGGGTGTGTGTTATTGTTGTTGCCAGGGTTACCGTGGGAGTGCCTGTTGCGGTTGCTACGTTCCTGGTTTTAACTGAGAAGGTTTCTGTCCTGCTTCGCTGCCGGGAAGCTTGAGCGTGACTGCATTATGCCACTGCCTGGTGCATTGACACCCCCCCCCCCTCCTGCCACCCCCCCCCCCCTGCACCATGGGATTTTGAAGACTTGTCCAGCCCGCTGCAGAATTGTATACTTCAAACAGAGTCAACAAGTCCTGTTCCAAAGCTACCCACCCACCCCGGTTCATCCAAATCCTCTTAAAAGAAAGGACTGAGGATGTCTCTGCAAGGATTGGGGGAGGGGGGTGGATTCAGGCTCTCCTTCCTTCATTTGTCGAGAATAAACAGTGGTTCTTCCCCACCGTAGTTTTGGCAGAGGGAGGCGAGATCTTCAGGGGAGGGGAGGTGGAAGGAGCCCCCAGCCAGTGTCTCCAGGTGAGGAGACAGCTACCAGGGGGGGTAGGGCTAGAAGCGGCTGCCTGGGCTTTATCTGGCTAATGAAAAGCAGCCAGCGTGTCGGAGAAAAAAGTGGGAGCAGCCGATCGATGGAGAGATAAAAACCTGCGCGAGGGGAAGGCGGTGGGCTAGGCAGTGGGGAAGGGAAGGAGGGAAGGAGCCGGGGCTGGTGCTGAGATTTCTGGGGTTTTTTTCCTCGAGTGCTTTCTCTCATTCCCAGCCGTGCAAAGGTAAATTGGATGGCCGAGAGGCGGTGGATTAAAACGGTGACTTTGCACATCCTGTTGGGAAAGGGCTGAGAAAGGAGGCCTGATCCAGGGAGTCAGGCCAAAGAGGCCTACTAAAGGAAGGGCGCCAGTAAACTCGGAGAGGCTCTTGCTGGACTTCCTGTAAGCAAATAGGAAAACCAGAAAGGTTCGCGGTTGTAAATTACTGGCTATTCAAACTATTAAAGTGTATAATTCAAAAAGTCCTAAAAATACATTTAGCACAAAGCTGATAACATCAATTTACACAAGTGAATTCCTATGACATCAAATTGACTCGGCAAAAACCCGGCAAACTGGGAAAACTCATATTTGCATTTATTTGCATTTTCCTCTTATTGTTTTTGATGTTTGGACTTCCTGTAAGAGCACAGCTCTCTCTCCTCAAACAAGGGGTTGCTAAGGTTGCCAGCCTCCAGGTGGGGCCTGGAGATCTCCTGCTTTTCTAACATCTCCAGCTGGCAGAGATCAGCTCCCCTGGAGAAAATGGCTGCTGGGAAGGGTGGACTCTAGTATCGCCAGTCCCCAGATGGGGTGTAATAGTCCAAAGCAAGCTCAACTTGCCTTGACTCTCTTTGTGGATTACACAATCCCCAGGTGGGGCAGGGGCATCCCCCAGTTTGGAGGCCTTCCCCCCAACACTTCAGGGTCATCAGAAAGCCATGGGGGGTGGAGGGAAATGTCTGCTGGGCTCTCCATGATTCCCTATGGAGACCGATTCCCATAGGGTATAAAGGAAAATTGATCTGTGGGTATTTGGGGTCTCTAGGGCTGTTTTTTGAGGTAGGGGCACCAAATTTGCAGCATAGCATCCGGTGCCTCTCCTCAAAACACCGTCTAAGTTTCAAAAAGGTTGGACCAGGGGGTCCAATTCTATGAGCCCCCAAAGAAGGTGCCCCTATCCATTATTCCAAATGAAGGGAAGGCATTTAAAAGGAGCACTGTCCCTTTAAATGTGCCAGAACTCTTTTTGGAATTCAGTTGTGCTTGTCGCACCCTTGCTCCTGGCTCCACCCCCAAAGTCCCCAGATATTTCTTGAGTTGGACTTGGCAACCCCATCTCCAGCTGGCAGAGAGCAGCTCGCCTGGAGAAAATGGCTGCTTTGGAGGGCTGGCATTAGTGCATGATGCCCCACAGATCCCTCCCCTTCTCAAACCTGGCCCTCCCCAGGCTCCACCCCCATAATTGCCAGGGGTTGCCAGCCTCCAGGTGGAGCCTGGAGACCTCCCACTTTTCTGGCAGAGATCAGCTGCCCTGGAGAAAATGGCTGCTTTGAAGGGTGGACTCTATGGCTTTGGACCACGCTGAGGCCCCTCCCCTTCCCAAACCCCGCCCTCTCCTGGATCCACCCCCAAAGTTTTCCAACACAGACCTGGCAACTCTAGAGTTGGCCAACCCTGGGTTGGGAAATTCCTGGAGGTTTAGAAGAGGACAGGGTTTGTGGAGAGGAGGGACCTCAGCAGGGTATAGTGCCTCACCTAAAAGGTTTCCAGTGGAGTTGCCAGGCTCCAAGCAGTGGCTGGAGCGCTCCCACTATTACAACTGATCTCCGGGTGACAGAGATGAGTTCCTCTGCAGAAAACGGCTGCTTTGGAAGGTGGATTCTGTAGCACTCTGTGGCATTAGTCCCTTCCTTCCACAGACCCCACCTGTGGCATTAATCCCTCCCTTACACACAGGGTGGAATTCTGTTTATTGGGAGGATTAGTAGGCTAGGATGTCATTTAGACCTTTTGCCAAAATATCCCCACCCATCTCCACACACAGGCGCAAATGCATATGTATCCTGTGGGCAGTTTGGTGCAGCGGTTATGTGCGCGGACTCTTATCTGGGAGAACCGGGTTTGATTCCCCACTCCTCCACTTGCAGCTGCTGGAATGGCCTTGGGTCAGCCATAGCTCTTGCAGTTGTCCTTGAAAGGGCAGCTTCTGGGAGAGCTCTCTCAGCCCTGTCTACCTCTCAGGGTGTCTGTTGTGGGGAGGGGAAGATAAAGGAGATGGTGAGCCGCTCTGAGATTCAGAGTTTAGGGCGGGATATAAATCCAATATGATCTTCTTCTTCTTCTGATGGAGTTGTGGTATAGTGGTTAGAGTGACCACGATTCTGGAAGACCCAGATTCAAATCCCCGCTTGGCCACAAAAGCCTGCCGAGCAATTATGGGCCACTCGCTCTCCCTCTCAGCCTTACGTACCTCACGGAGATGGTTGTGAGGATAAAATGGAGGAGAGGTGAACAATGAAAGGCAGGGGATAAACGAACTATATAAATAAGTAAAGATGTCTTGTTCTCTCTCTACTGTACCTCAGAGTGAGTTCTGGTAAGCTAAGGAATGGGGATTTTGCCAAAGGTAATCCAGAAAGCTTGAAAGGAGCGGTGAACTGAGCTCTCTGCCCACTGCAACCGCACTTACTCAGTGAGATACTGGCTTATACATGTCCGAAATATAAAAATACCTTATGAACACATGAGAGGATCCCACCACACAGCAATTGCAGTGCCCAGCTTGGCATCACATCGCTTAAACCCACGATCGTGCTGCCATTCAAGCTGGCAAGCCAGGCGTGAAGTCTTCCTCTAGACATTTAATTAAAAAGTAGCCAAGTGTAGCCTTATGGAAAGGACCGGCGTTCTTGGCTTAGTTTGTGTGATATGACTTTTCTTTTCAAAATGACTCATTTCAGGGGATTTTACCTGAGAAGTGTTCTTAAGTCAGGGGTCTCCCTCCCAATCTTTTTCAGCTCGTGGGGAACTTTGGAATTCTGAGGTAGAGTGGTGGGTGCAACTACAAAATGGCCACCAGAGGAGGTGGAGCCTACCACAAAATGACAGGGAGGTCCAACTTAGGAGATATCTAGGGACTTCGGGGATTGGTGCCAGGAGACTTTGTGAGTGGAGCCTGGAGACTTTTTCATTCCCTAAAATTACATAAATAAAAATACAGCGATGCATAAGAACATAAGAGAAGCCATGTTGGATCAGGCCAATGGCCCATCCAGTCCAACACTCTGTGTCACCCAGTGGCCAAAAAATTTATATACACACACACACACACACACACACACTGTGGCTAATAGCCACTGATGGACCTCTGCTCCCCTCTTGAAGGTGGCCATGCTTGTGGCCGCCACCACCGGCCACAATGCCACCACCGGCCGCAATGCAGTCTTCATTTCCTCTTTCTTTTTTTTTGCCTTTCTCCCAGCAGCTGCAGTTTTACTGTATGAAAGTGAACACACACACACACACTCACAAAGCAGCCAAAATAAGCAGTTTGCAAGCCCACACTTTTGTGATCTCTCTGGGGCAATGGTACAACTTGCTTTACTCACAGGAGTTGCTGAATGTAACAATCTGTTGTATTTCGATCAACTTCTTCAGATTAACACTGGAAAGGAGAGAGAGATCTAGGGAGTTGAGCTTTCTTCCATCCCATAATCTGGTTCTAATTAACTCTTTACTATCCATTATACTATACCACTTCTGAAAGAAATGCAAAACAGAGGGATTGCCCTCTCTCACACATTCACTGAGAAGAACCATGTGGCTCGACCTGCTCTCTTCCCCCCCCCCCAGCTTTATTCTCACTGAGATTTAAAGGCACACACACATTCCAAAACACAAGCAGCTTGCAAGCTTATAAAGATCAAAAGGCACATCATGGCTGTTAGGACGGGCTTCCTCCCCTGCTGGCCGGCTGGCGGTGTCAGGGAGGAGCCTGCAAAACTGGGGGATTCCCTACCAGTACCTGTGGGCTGGCAAGCCTAGAATGAGGTCGTGCATAATTCTAATAGCAACTCTTCCACCCTGCAAGCAGAAGCTGTGTGTCATGGGTGCTGGGGACCCTGCAGAAGAAGCCGAGCCTGCAGAGCCTGCAGAAGGAACTGTGCCCCTGCCACCTGCACCAGTGCCCCTGCCTCCTGCTGAAGAAGATCCAAGCCCCCCTGCCTCGCCCTCTCGGGTGGCTCGTGTGCGTGACCGCCTTCGTCGGGACCTCAGGGATCGGAGGAGGGCGGCACGCTCACAAGTAAGACGCTCCCTGAGCCCTGAGTGTTGAAAGGATTCTGGCCCTTCTAAGTGTGAGGATGCTTAAGTTTCGGCAGGATCCTGGCTGCTGCTCTGAGACAGCAATTAGCCCAAATGAGCAACAGGCAGCAGAGGGCTATATAGCTGTGGGCTTTGGGAGGAGGCTTTGTGGAAGCAACTAGTCACATACCTGACATCCTAGCATCCACTCCGGCTCATGACTTTGGCTTTTGGATTCCTGACTTTGGCTTGGACCTCTGGACCCCCTGACTTCGGCTTCGGAACCTCTGACCTGTGATACCTGGATTACGATTCTGTTCTGGCGCCTTGGACCCACCTTGCTCACCAGTTGCAGACCCTGGACCGCCCCTGGACTTTGCCTGACTCAGCCCCAGCTCGTGACACTGTGTTTGGCAGGATGCCTGTTTAGAAGTAACCCACTGCTTCAAAGTATTTTCTTGCTCACGCTCCGCTTACCTTTGACCATGGGGTGAAACCCTTGTGCTGTGGTGGCAGCTGTTGCTAAAGCCACTTCAGAAACAAAAACCTGCACAGCCAATCAAGTCTTCAGTGGTCAATCAGAAGCCCTGCCGGACAAAACCCCCACCTGGCTATACCCACTTTGCAAAAACACTTGGGGAGGCACCAGAAAGGGGATTCCCAAGGCTTTTTTTGTAGCAGGAACTCCTTTGCATATTAGGCCACACTCCTCTGATGTAGCCAATCCTCCAAGAGCTTACAGTAGGCCCTGTAAGAAGAGCCCTGGAAGCTCCTGGACGATTGGCTATATCAGTTGTGTGTGGCCTAATATGCAAAGGAGTTTCCACTACAAAAAAAAAGCCCTGGGGATTCCTGTCCTAAGTTATACGCCCTCCACATGTTTCAGTCTGGTTTGGCAAATAGGGTAACCAACAGGTCATAAAAATGGCAACTCCCAGAAGCCAATAGGCAGGAGTGAATTGGCTATTTAACTGGTCAGAGAAGTTCCCGAGGGGCCACTGCCCTTCAGGGTCACTGGTGTGGCCAGCAGTAACAGACCCAGGCCACGGTGACAATGGCAGCAGGCTTCCAGCTGTTATCTTTGTCCAAGCAGCCCAGGTCCAAGCTGAGCAGAACCTACGGAGCTATATCAGCACCATCATGTCCAATTGCCTCAGCTTGCTCCAGGTCTTTTTGAGCATCCCAAGCTTGGCAATGTTCATCCCTCCCAAGGCATTCTGTGGTAGAGCTTACTTGGCATTCTCTTAAAGATTCAAGGGGCGATTTCAGCGTGATTTTACTGAGCTGGAATTCATTAGCAATTTTACAATTGAGACAGAGGATGCCTGGGTCACTTCAGAAAGTCTTCTTTCAATGTCTGTTTACTCTTTTTTTTTTCCCTTTGGTCATGCTGATTCATCTGCCAAGGATGCTCTTTGGAAGTGGGGTCCCACCCACTCTGATTGGATCTTGTGTTCATATGATTGGATATTGTACTCATTGATATGGTAATAGGATGACATGCAAACCGTTGTCTCTTTGCATTGCTTTTGGCCTCACTGAATAATTTATTTGTTAGTCTCAAAGAGGCAGTTGCATTTTTCTGCAGCAGAGAAGGACATCCACTCTCAGAGACAGGAAGAGAACTCTCAGGACAGATAATCTGCCAGCAGCACCGGAGATGGCCATGAAGGTATTAAGATTACAACTTACATTCATAGAATCATAGAGGAGAAGACCACAGATTTATACCCCACCCTTCTCTCTGAATCAGAGTCTCCTATATCTTCTCCCCCCACAACAGACACCCTGTGAGGTAGGTGGAGCTAAGAGAGCTCTCTCAGAAACTGCCCTTTCAAGGACAGCTCCTGTGAGAGCTATGGCTGACCTAAGGCCATTCCAGCAGCTGGAAGGGGAGGAGTGGGGAATCAAACCTGGTTCTCCCAGATAAATCCATACACAACCATTACACCAAACTGGCTCTCTTGTGAGTTGGAAGGTACCTCCAGGGTCATCTAGCCCAACACCTGTGCAATGTGTCACGACTCGAGCCTCGGGTAGGAGACGGCTGCTGGCGTCCCGGCAGTCAGCCAGAACTCTTGCAGCCGGCTGAGGTTTTCAGGGAGCAGCACAGGCGTTATCTTAACAGTGCAATTAGTCAAAACCATAAATCAGTCCGAGCCAAGGGATGAGACCGAGAGCGTAAACACAGGAATGCCGAGGGTCGGGTAGCCAGAGAGAGCAAAGCCGAATGAAGTCAAATTACCAAAGCAAGTCCACAGAGCAAAGTCACAGTCCAGAGTTCCGAGGTCCAAGGTTCAAGCCGGGTCAGAAATATGCGGGTTCTCACAGGAGTCAAGGGTGCAGAGCGTGGTCACGTCCCAGGAGGATTGTTCGTTGCCAGCACAGTTTGCCAAAGGGCCAGGATTGCAGATATACTGTGCTGGCTTGTTAACCCATTAGTATGCCGGGCTTAGATCTCTTCTCCCCCGCATGCGTGCTTCACTCCTTCTGTTTCTAATCTCCTGCCGTCTCCTTTCACGGAGCCGGCTAACAGGTGGTGGAGATTCAGGAGGGGATGAGCTGGGGCCCCGGCGTGGCCTGATCAGTTCCAGGTGGCTCCTGCTGCCGGCTTGCCTCCTCAGGACTTACGTCCAGGGCTGTTAAAGGCGCTTGCTCTGAGCTAGCAGGTGCTGGGTCAGGGGCAGGCATGACACTATGCAGGAAATTCACAAATACCTCCCAGCTTGTCTTGTGGCTGTGCTCTTGTGAAGCTCTATGTCTAGGGATGCTGTGCTCTTATAAAGCTCCATGTCTTAGGATGCTGTACTCTTGTGAAGTTCCACATCTTAGGATGCTGTGCTGTTGTGAAGCTCCATGTCTTAGCATGCGGTGCTCTTATGAAGCTCCATGTCTTAACATGCCATGCTCTTATGAAGTTTCATGTCTTAGGATGTTGTGCTCTCGTGAAGTTTCATGTCTTAGGATGCTGTGCTCTTGTGAAGCTCCACATCTTAGGATGCTGTGCTCTTGTGAAGCTCCATGTCTCAGCATGCTGTGCTCTTATGAAGTTTCATGTCTTAGGATGCTGTGCTCTTGTGAAGCTCCATGTCTTAGGATGCTGTGCTCTTGTGAAGCTCCATGTCTCAGCATGCTGTGCTCTTATGAAGTTTCATGTCTTAGGATGCTGTGCTCTTGTGAAGCTCCACATCTTAGGATGCTATGCTCTTGTGAAGCTCCATGTCTTAGCATGCCGTGCCCTTATGAAGTTTCATGTCTTAGGATGGCGTGCTCTCATGAAGCTCCACGTCTTAGGATGCTATGCTCTTGTGAAGCTCCATGTCTTAGCATGCCGTGCCCTTATGAAGTTTCATGTCTTAGGATGGCGTGCTGTTATGAAGCTCCACGTCTTATAATGCTGTGCTCTTGGGAAGCTTCATATCTATGTATCTTGTATCAAAGAACTTTTTGATAAGAGCTGGCCGTCTCTTCGTCACTCTGCCTTTCCTGAAGATTCCATCACCCGAGGCAATACGACCTCATGCTGGAGTCATAGTAACATCACTTTAGCTTGGAACTTTGGCTTAATATGCCCTACAAATTGCTCCAGTGTGCCATTATATATGACAAACTTATGAAAGCGCTGCCTGTTAAGATGACAGATGCACCAATTGTAAGTGGCTTTTGGAGGCAGATCTGAAGAGGGACTCTCTTGGATTATTTCTTCGCAGCTACGTTTCTGAGTGTTTGTTACAACGCAGAAGAGTCTAGTGGGTTTTTTGTTTAATTTTTATATTGCATTTTTATGAAGACTACCTTGAGACTGGCGAAGGCATAATGCAAATATTTTCCATGAAAAACAAACAAATGTGAAGCAGGAGAATAGATTGGGGTTTTTTCTTCTTCTGAAAGCTGAATGGCTACTTGTGAATATTTAAGAAAACGTTTTCCCCAATGTTGCCTCTCGAAACGTGCATTGTGAACGGGACATTTGAACTCAGCATTTCAAATTCAAGTGCTTTGGATCTATTTGCATCTATTAACACACACACGCAAAGCAAAGTATGAGAGGATGCAGAAAGGGGAAAAAAGCTTATATAACAAATTAGATAGAGAGCATAAAGTTGGAGTTATGGCTGACTTGGAGCAATGCTTCCTAGACTCCCACCCACTCATACACTCTCTTATACCCAGGACTTTTTTGTAGCAGGAACTCCTTTGCATATTAGGCCACACCCCTCTTATGTAGCCAATCCTCCTGGAGTTTACAGCAGTCCCTGTACTAAGCCCTGTAAGCTCTTGGAGGATTGGCTACATCAGGAGGGTGTGGCCTAATATACAAAGGAGTTCCTGCTACAAAAAATAGCCCTGCTTGTACCTGTGTTACGTTGATGAAATTTTTATTGTCTGAACACATGGTAAAGAAGCCCTGGACACATTCCATCAGACATTCAGTGACTTTCACCCTACCATCAACCTGACTGTGAACCAATCTATGCAAGAAAGATATTTTCTGGACACCACTGTAAAAATACACAATGGACGCACAGGCACCAACTTATACCAGAAAGCTTGTTGTTTTGAACATGTGAAGCTGCCTTCTACTGAATCAGACCCTCAGTCCATCAAAGTCAGTATTGTCTACTCAGACTGGCAGTGGCTCTCCAGGGTCTCCAGCTGAGGTTTTTCATGCCTCTTTGGCTGGACCCTTCTTAGTTGGAGATGCCAAGGATTGAACCTGGGACCTTCTGCTTACCAAGCAGATGCTCTACCACTGAGCCATTGAGTCCCTCCCCTTGTTCTTGTTGTTGAGTCGCACAGTCGAGTCTGACTCTTTGTGACCCCATGAAGCCCTCCTGCCTTCCACCATCCTCCGAAGTCTACTCAAACTTGTGCTTGTTACATCAGTAACGCTGTCCAGTTATCTCATCGTTTGCCGTCCCCTTCTTCTTTTGCCTTCTGTCTTTCCCAGCATCAGGATCTTCTCCAGGGAGTGCTCCATTCTCTTTTAGTGGCCAAAGTATTTGAGCTACTGACTGACAAATGTACCTGTGTGCCTCCAGCTACCATCTGAAACATACCAAATGGTCCATTGTCTACAGCCAGGCTCTATGCTATCAGCTGATTGACGAGCCCTTTCACTTTAGGGGGAAGGGCAGCGGCTGCTCCTGGGTGCCCTCACATGCAATCTAAAGAGCCCAGGAGGGAGGGAGTGGCCCCCACCCTCCCAGCTTTTGCCCCAGCCCAGAACAGATTCTCACATGCCTCGAACAGCTCCGCCTTTAGGGGCTGGCACAGAAACCAAAGAAAGGCACTTTTAAAAATCCTTCAGCCTGCTGTCTCCTTTCAAGCCATGGGGTGCGAGAGCGGTGGCGGTGGATTTGAACGGCCACTGATAACTGGCCTGACCTTAGGCACTTTCCTCAGCTGAGGAGGTCGGCAAGCGGGCATGTATAGTACGCGAGGTCAGGGCTTCGGGCGTGAGAGGGATGGGGAAAGTGGGCTACCATGCTGAGGGGATTTTTGAATGCCGCTGGCTTCCCTTTCCCCTTGGAAATGCAGATCCTCTCTGTCTTTCTCTTCAGCAGGAGGATGAGGGGAGTCAGAAATAGCTCAGCCAGGAGAGATTGCCATGCTGTGAAGGAGGGACTCCTCAGATTTGTGTGCCACCTGAGGGCAGAGGCGGGCAGGGGTGCACTCGCCCCTTTGGCTCACTGCTATGGTTGCCCTTGATGCCTCCAGCCCCGCCCCCTAGTTGCATGCTGGGCTTTGCTCGTGGGGGGGGGGAGGGAGAACATAGTAATGGGGCAGGAAGTTGGGGGCGGGGGGGCCTCACCTAGGGCACCAAAAGACCTGGCACTGGCTCTGTGCTGAATGTTCTCTGAACGCTCAGATATTTGACTAGCGTTGCCAGGTCTGTTTTGAAAAATACCTGTGGACTTTAGGGGTGGATTCAGGAGTGGGAGGGGTTGGGGGGGCTCAGCATGGGACAATGCCACAAAGTCTGCCCTTCAAAGCAGCCGTTTTCTCCAAAGGAGCTGATCTCTGACAGCTGGAGATCAGTAGTAAAAGCAGGAGATCTCCAGGCCCCAGCTGGAGGCTGACGACCCTAAATAATTTGACAGATATTTGCTCAATGGAACTTGACATCCTGTCGTAATTTGGAAGCTCGCTGGGTGACCCTAGGCCAGTCACACAGCCTCCTGGCCTAAAAAACCTCACTGTTGGCAGAGTAATTAACACAGCAACAGCGCACAACCTGATTAAAGCGTAGATAAAGGTTTATTTAGGAATTAATATACGATAGAAAAGAGGAAGACTGCAGATTTATACCCCACCCTTCTCTCTGAATCAGAGTCTCAAGCAACTTACAACCTCCTTTACCTTCTTCCCGCCCCCCAAGCAGACACCCTGTGAGGTGGTTGAGGCTGAGAGGGCTCTCACAGCAGCTGCCCTTTCAAGGACAACCTTTTGCGAGAGCTATGGCCAGCCCAAGGCCATTTCAGCAGGTGCAAGTGGAGGAGTGGAGAATCAAACCCGATTCTCCCAGATAAGAGTCTGCGCACTTAACCACTACACCAAAGAGGGGGAAGAGAGGGAGAGATGGATTCCTAATCCAAACTACTTCTCTAGCTGAGAGAGAGGGTAAGAAGGCTGAGTGTGGCACTTCCAAGAAGAAGGGGGAAATTGCCCTCAGAGTAGCCATCTGGAGACAAGCAAGGAACGACACTTAACAGGAGAGAAGGTGCTGACCTCGCTACCGAATTGTTTCCTGGCTGCTCCCTGAAGGGTCTTCTTCCCTTCTTTGTACACCAGACACTGCTTTTTCCAACACTCACAAGGTTGTTATAAAGATAAATTGGTGGAGGGAAAATGTTGTAAGCCACTTTGAGTCACCGCCGGGGGTGGGTGGGTGGGGGGGAAGCAGGGCATAAATGAAGTTACAGAAATAAGTAAATCCTATTTCATGTCAATAGTCATTCTGTATTGGCACAACACGTAGCATTCACTAGTATTTGGCCACAGGCCAGTGATAATAACAGTATTCCACACTTGGTGCCTGCTAAAACAATCAAGAGATGTAAACAAATCTATTGTGCAAGCAGGAGACAAATTTAGAATTGAGAAATAGTTTAAAAATTGTCTATAAATCTACGGCTGTGCATATGACCCATGTATTACAATGCAGAAATAGAAGGAGAACAAGTTTAGAATATCAATGTATGAGGAAATGGCTTTTGAACAAAAATATCTGTTATTTTTTATCTTATAGGCAGGGCTTTTTTGGCAGAATAATAATAATAATAATAATAATAATAATAATAATAATAATAATAATAATAATAATAATAATAATAATAATAATAATAAATGTATTCTTATATCCCGCCCTCCCCTGCCAAAGGCAGGCTCAGGGCGGCTCACAGGATATGGTATTTACCATGATTACAATAAAATACAATCATTCCTATAAAAACAATTTAAAATATAAAATATAGTTAAGTTACAGTCATAAATTAAGTTAGAAGTTAGATAAAACAATTAAACATTATAAGTTATTAATTAAGGTGCTACAATTCAGGATATGTATAGGATGGCTAGATGTCAATTAACCGGGTTCCATCTTAAAAGCGAGCTGAAAGAGGGCGGTTTTGCAAGCCCTGCAGAACTGATTCAGGTCCCGCAGGGCTCGCACCTCCTCTGGTAGTTGATTCCACCATTGGGGAGCCATCAGGAACTCATTTACATATTAGGCCACACCTCCTGATGTCACCATTATTCGACATAAGGCTTTTTATAGAAAAAGCCTAGCAGGAATTCATTTGCATACTAGGCCACACCCCCTGACACCAAGCCACCCGGAACTGTGTTCCTGTGCATTCCTGCTCAAAAAAAAGCCCTGTTTATAGGTGAGAAATACAATAGACTTTTCTTTAAGCTTTGGTATATTAAACGTTACGGCTGGGATGTATAAATGATGAAATATGTAGCACAGAATATGCAATAATGAGAAAATTGATAATATAGTTATAATACAGATTAGTCGTGAAATTTGAAATTCAACATGTTTGAAGTAAGGACCAGTATATTCTATTGAACAGGGGTCTTGAACTCATTTGTTTTGAGGGTTGAATCTGACAGAAATGAGACCTTGTCAGGCCGGGCTGTATGTGTCATAAAATGCAATGCCAGGTAACAGAGAGATAAACTTTATAAAGAACATGGATAAACAAGATTTAAAAAAAAACAGCTTAGAAGATGCTTAAAAGATTATCACTCTTCCAATATTTTGTTTATTTAACAGTCTCTGATAACTGACACCTCTTGCTTTGAATTATTGCATCAAAATCTGGAGACAAGGTCTGTGCTGTAGCAATCTTCAGTATGCTGTTAAGGTGTTGTTCAGGTGTATATCTACGTTGCAAACCTACTTCTGACATTCATTACAGAACTCTCATGGTCAATGCTTTGAGCCTAAGACTGAGGGGAAAACATGAAATGGCTGGGCATCGCAAGCTTTTGTACATAAGTTGCTTCATGTGGTGGTCAGCCAGTGGAGAAAACAGAGGCTTTGCTCTATAGCTCCTGTGCGATTGAGCAAGCCTGGCAAAGCAAGCTGTGATGCAGAAGGAAACAAATGACAGTGAGTTGCTGGCAGGCCTGATAGCCCTCCAGGGGCCTGATCTGGCCCTCAGGCCGCATGTTTGACACCCCTGCACTACACCAAACTGAAGGGGAGAACAATATCCTGAGCATAGGTGAAGGAGACTAGATTCGATTCCCATCTCTTCCTCCACATGAAGCCAGCAGGGTGACCTTGGGCCTGTCAGTTCTCTCTGAGCTGTTCTCTCTGAGCTCTCTCAGCCCCACCTGTCTCACAAGGTGTCTGTTGTGGGGAGAGGAAGGGAAAGGCGATTGCAAGCCACTTTTGAGAGTCTTTCAGGTAGAGAAAAGCAAAGCACAGAAAACCAACTCTTCTTCATCATCACCATCCTTAAAACACCTTGGTACTCCTGAGGGAAAAGCTGCTTTGTCCATGTTCTTGCACCCTGCTCAAGTTGCTGGGATTTTTGAAAATGTGCCACACCACCACTTGATCCTCAGGAAAAATAAATCCTTCTGGGTTCAACAGACCTTTGTACACTCCACGTTGGAGATCATGTGGAAATGCTCTGCCCCACTCATCTGGAAGATAAATCACCGCTGCTGGGCAGGAGTGGAATTCTAGCAGAAGCTCTTTTGCATATTAAGCCACACACCCGATGTAGCCAGTCCTCCAAGAGCTCACAAAAAAGAGCTCGTAAGCTCTTGGAGGATTGGCTGCATCAGGGGTGTGTGGCCTAATATGCAAAGGAGCTCCTGCTAGAATTCCACCCCTGCCGCTGGGTATACAGGATCATGGTGGAATTCCACCCCCCCCAAAAAAAATAAAATTCACCACAGCTCCCCCTTCCTTGTTGTTCTTAAACAATTTAGCTGTATACTGACCTGCTTGACCTGTGCCATTATGAATTCCCCATTCAGATGGGGCTCAGGCCAGAGTACATGTTTTCACCTTAAAAGTGCAAGATGTATTTTCATTAGACATTCCAGTGCGTCTTGGGCTTCGGAGCATGGCCCAAAAGCACTTTAAAGGCTCGCCAGATTTTACTGCCGCCACAGATTCCAGATTTTATTCCAGCATAAACTGGACTCCTGTGGGGAGGTTAAAACGTATCTGTATAAAAATCTGCAGCATGGATGTTATATTTATATCATTGTGCGCAGCTGGAAATCACGCTACACCTGTTGAAATAAAATCTACTTTATTAAAAAAAAACAAACCAGAAGCAAGTAACAGGATTTTATTTCTGCACAAACATTAACGGACCGCAGCACTCGTTGCAGCAATAACAAAGAAGAATTTTGCAGCATTTTAGAAGATTTAAAAAAAACAAACAGCATAAACTTTCGTGGACCGGGGAGTCTGCTAGATGCAATGCACTGTCTCCTACCTATTTATGCAGCACGGAGGGAGAGTATTTCTTTGCTGGTTTATTACTATTTGCCAGGGGTGGCCAAACTGTGGCTTGGGAGCCACATGTGGCTCTTTCACACATATTGTGCGGCTCTCGAAGACCACCTTGGAGAAGGCATTTCTCTCTTTAAATCACTTCTCCAAACCAAGCTAGCCGACAGCTTGGAGAACGCATGTAAAGTTGCTTTCTTCCCACCTCTCCATCTATTTGCTTTGCCTCCTTCCTGCTCTCAAACATCTGATGTCCCTGTCTTGTGGTTCTCAGATACCTGACGTTTATTCTGTGGCTCTTATATTTGGCCACCCCTGCTATTTGCTTTGGTGCAACAGGCTAAACCGGCCATCCCTCTGTAGGGCTGCCAATTCCCATGTGGGGGCAGGGGATCCCTCAGTTTGGAGGCCCTCCCCTCACTTCAGGGTCATCAGAAAGCAGGGAGGGGAGGGAAATGTCTGCCAGACACTCCATTATTCCTTATGGAATACGATTCCCATAGGGCATAATGGAGAATTGATCCACAAGTATCTGGGACTATGTGGGGGCTGTTTTTTGAGGTAGATGCACCAAATTTTCAGCATAACATCCAGTGCCTCTCCCCAAAATACCCTCTAAGTTTCAAAAGTATTGGACCAGGGGGTCCAATTCTATGAGCCCCAAAAGTAGGTGCCCCTATCCTTCATTATTTCCAATGGAGGGAAGGCATTTAAAAGGTGTGCAGTCCCTTTAGATGTGAGGGCCAGAACTCCCTTTGGAGGTCAATTCACAACCCTGTTCCTGGCTTCACCCCCAATGTCTCCTGGCTCCACCCCCAAAGTCCCCAGATATTTCTTTAACTGGACTTGGCAACCCTACCCCTCTGCCATTTCCAAAGGCGCGCCCCGGGCTGTATTTTGGCTCCTGGCCGGGTCCCTCTGCAGCCGCTGGGCTGCAAAGAGCCGGAGCAGAGGCGAGAAAAAAACTTATGAAAACAGAGCCGCGTGGCAGGCGCGCGCACCTGCACACCTCTGCCGGCTCGGCCCCAACCCTCCCCCGGGGAAGATCCGGCCAATGAGAGGACGGGGAGGCGTGGCCTGGAGGGCAGCTTGTGACGCCACCAACCCGGAAGTGGTCCCTCTCCGGGCAAGGGACAGGCGGTCTGCCCCGCGGCGGCTCTCCGCAGGGAAAGGAAGCCCTCAGGTAAGGGGAGGCGGGCCTGGGCCCCTCTTCCGAGCTTGCAGGGGGGCGGGAAAGGAGCAGCGTGGCTGGGGGGCGCCCCATTGAGTGACAGCTCCCCATTTGGAAGAGGCCCTGAGTTCTGTTTCTACGCCCCAAATAGGGTTGTCAGATTCAGGTTGGGAAATCCCTGGAGATTTGGGGATGGAGCCTGAAGTGGACAGGAACCTCCATGAGGTACAATAACTTGAAGAGCCCCCCCTCCAAAGCGTCCGTTTTCTCCAGGGGAACTGATCTCTGTAGTCTGGAGAGGAGCTGTAAGTCTGGGGGATCCCCAGGTCCTACCTGGAGGCTGGCATCCCTGTCCCCAGCCCATATCACTCTATTTAAATTCTCTGTGTCTTTCCCCCACTTCTGTTCTGGGGTGGGGGGCAAACAGCCCCACTGGCTTTCTCTCTTGAAGCTCTCACTCCCCCCCATTCCTTGCCTAATCCCAGAGCCGGCCTTGTTCACACAAGCAGATTGGCCCGGGTTTTCTTATCAGAGGTACTGGGACCTGGAGCGGTCTCTCTGGGGCCATTTTCCCTGAGCTAAAACAAAAAATGAGTGAGCCAGAGGCAAAAGAACAGTGAGCTAGCTCACACTAACTCAGCTTAGGGAAGGGACGATGGCTCAGTGGTAGAGCATCTGCTTGGTAAGCAGAAGGTCCCAGGTTCAATCCCCGGCATCTCCAACTAAAAAGGGTCCAGGCAAGTAGGTGTGAAAAACCTCAATTTGAGACCGTGGAGAGACGTTGCCAGTCTTAGACAATACTGACATTGATGGACCGAGGGTCTGATTCAGTATAAGGCAGCTTCATATGTTCATGTGAACACTTCCCTGAAGTACCTTCAAATCATGTCACTTGTCTTGGGGGAAAACGAGGGCCAAACTAGATGGTGTTTGCCACAATTTTAAAGTCATTTAAAATTATTCAGAAGGCCTGCAGCGTGAATGCAGCCGTTTTGGCACTTATGTTGCTTTTAAAAGGGGGTTGCGTGCCCTTGGACACAAGGACGCTCTCTGCATGCCTGGTTTGTTCCTGAGAGAGCTGCCATTCCAGTTTGCTTGCTTACTCCTCCTCCTTAGGTTCTGGGGGCTGCATCCTGGCCCTGGAGCAGCCTGGTTTGGAGGTGCCATGGCTGCCGAGGTGAAGGTGACAGGGCAGAACCAGGAACAGTTCCTGCTGCTGGCCAAATCCGCCCGCGGAGCTGCTCTGGCCAGCCTCATCCATCAAGTGCTGGAAGCCCCTGGCATCTACGTCTTTGGGGAGCTGCTGGATATGCCCAGTGTCCGAGAGGTGAGCCCCAAGACTCATAAGAACATAAGAGAAGCCATGTTGGATCAGGCCAGTGGCCCATCCAGTCCAACACTCTGTGTCACACAGCGGCCAAAACACCAGGTGCCATCAGTGGGACCAGGACCCTAGAAGCCCTCCCACTCTTCCACCCCCCCCCCCCCCCAGCAGCAAGAATACAGAGCATCACTGCCCCAGACAGAGAGTTCTATCAACACGCTGTGGCTAATAGCCACTGATGGACCTCTGTTCCATATGGTTTTCCAGTCCCCTCTTGAAGCTGTCTATGCTTGTAGGCGGCCCTGAGCCCGCCTCGGTGGGGTAGGGCGGGATATAAATCAAATAAAATGAAATGTAGCTGCCACCACCTCCTGTGGCAGTGAATTCCATGTGTTAATCACCCTTTGGGTGAAAAAGTACATACCCAAAGAACTCACCCAAAGAAGCACTCAAAAGAAGTACTCACATGGGGGGACAAAGCCCGTAGGGCAGGAGGTAGGCAACCTTTGGGGGCCTGAGCGCTAGCGAAAAATATCACATCTACTTGTGAAGATTTTAATATGCTGGCCAGCAAAAGGGTGGGGCAAGGGTCATCCATGGCCAGATGCATGGCGTATCTTGTATGTAAATTTTACGTGAAAGGAAAAGACTAAAATAAGAATGCTTTAGAAATGTTGTTGTGAGCACGTCCCTGCTGGGCTGCATCTCTGGTTTTGGGATGGAGTGAGGGAGCCATCACACCAGACAAAATAGGCTGGCCCTGCTGTTCTCAGATTGCCTGCCCCTGAGCTAGAGAGTTTTGTAAGGCTCCGTCTGAGTAACCCCTTGTGCGGGACCAATTCCACAAGTCAGTGTCTCAGAGCTGGTACAGCGGCCGTCAGACATCTCACACATTACTCCCTCTCACTGCCTCATGCTTTCAAGTCAGACAGAACACCTCTCTACGTTTGGTGTAGTGGTTAAGTGTGCGTACTCTTATCTGGGAGAACCGGGTTTGATTCCCCACTCCTCCACTTGCACCTGCTGGAATGGCCTTGGGTCAGCCATAGCTCTGGCAGAGGTTGTCCTTGAAAGGGCAGCTGCTGTGAGAGCCCTCTCAGCCCCACCCACCTCACAGGGTGTCTGTTGTGGGGGAGGAAGGGAAAGGAGATTGTAGGCTGTTCTGAGACTCTGTCCTTGAAAGGGCAGTTGCTGTGAGAGCCCTCTCAGCCCCACCCACCTCACAGGGTGTCTGTTGTGGGGGAGGAAGGGAAAGGAGACTGTAGGCCATTCTGAGACTCTGTCCTTGAAAGGGCAGCTGCTGGGAGAGCCCTCTCCAGCCCCACCCACCTCACAGGGTGTCTGTTGTGGGGGAGGAAGGGAAAGGAGATTGTGAGCCGCTCTGAGATTCTTCGGAGTGGAGGGCGGGATATAAATCCAGTATCTTCTTCATCTTCTTCTTCTACGTTTGTTTAGATTAGCAGCTTGAGTAGTTTCTCCCTCCCTTTCTTTTTATCAGATGATATGTAGCACTGATGAACATAGAGGCTCCTAACTGCAGAAAGCAGGCTGCAAGTCTGTGTTTTTTCAGCTGTGCTTAGGAAAGGGTTGGAGTTGCTTGAAACATTACCGGGGATGCCGCATCTGAAAGGCAGTCGGACTTCCCAGAATGGGCAGCTGCACAACCGAGTGCCAGCTGCAAGTGGAGGAATGGGGAATCAAACCCAGTTCTCCCAGATAAGAGTCTGCGCACTTAACCACTACACCAGACTGGTGTAGGGTCCTTATTTAATAACTGCGCACCGTTTGACCAGCAGCAACACGTTGCTTAGCCAAAGGCCCTTTGAAATCATGCAGCTCTCCAGGACTTTCTGAAATTTGGGGGGGGGGATCCCCTAGTCTTCTCGAATGGCTCGTTTCATGAAATTGGAACAACAGCTTTGAGTTGAGTTGCCTGTGCCTTTAAGAAAGCCTCCCTCCCAGTACAAAGCATCAGCCGGGATAAAACTGGTGCCAGGGGTAAAGCAGGGATAAAGCTGGATTCTGGCTCGAGAGACAGCCAGAACCTCAGCACCTGAAGCTGAACCTGGCAACAAACGGGTCATCAGCAGTAGCTGTTCTACGATTGGCCTTTGCATCTTCAGGCTCTGATCAAGACGTGGGCTGCTAGGTTTTGTCCCCTTTGAAGTTTCCACATTGTCTTTAAGGACAATTTCAGGAGTTTAAACTTGAGATTACGCTGATTTGGTCAGCCCAGGCTAGCCTGAACTTCTTAGATCTCAGAAGCGAAGCAGGGTTGGCCCTGGATAGTACTTGGATGGGAGCCCACCAAGGAAGTCCAGGGTCGCTATGCAGAGGCAGGCAGTGGAAGAACCACCGCTGAACATCTCTTGCCTGGTAAACCCTACGGGGTTGCCATAAATCAGCTGCAACTTGATGGTAACCCCCCCCCCAGAAGTTTGAATCAGCACTGCCATTTCTGGTGAGTCTAGAAAGGAGGGTAACTTCTGCCCAAGGGGTACCTGAAAGAAAGTGTTCCTTGCATCAGTCCCAGTCTCTGACAACAGGTCTGGATCAAAGTGCACCCCAAAGGTTTTTACACGGACAGTAAGTGCTAACCTGTGACCAGACAGTAGGTAGTTTGCCATTGCCTTCCTCTGCACAGCAGCCTTGGTTTTCCTTGGTGGTTTCCCATCCAAGTGCCAACCAAGGCTGACCCTGCTTAGCTTACGAGATCTAACGATCAGACTAGTCATGGCTATTCAGGCTATTCCGGCCATTAACCCCAATATAATTTGATGGTCAAGAGCTTGAAAAGTTGCCAAAAGATCTGACAGTACCAAAAGGCCTTGGTAGCTGCTAAGGAAACTGCCATCATAAAAAGCATAAAAAGCAACATAGCATTAGCACTTTTACCAATTTAATTTAATTTTAAATATTTAATCAGAAATGTTAATTAAAATGTTCATAATGTTTAATGTAATTTTATCTATTTCTGTATAACTGAAACTTGAATTATGCTGTTAGCCGCCCTGAGCCTGCTCCGGCGGGGAGGGCAGGATACAAATAAAATTTTGTTGTTGTTGGTACCAAAGCATTTCTTACAGGCCCAGGGTGAAGTGTGGGTGGACGTCTTCAGCCTGTTTTGTATGCACAGAGATCTTTTCTTTTTCTCTGTGTTATTGGCTTTTCTGTCACGATCGACAAGAAATAAATAAGAGAGTCGCAACATCAAACTTGCTGAGCGGCAGTCTGAAAAACACAGGGTTAGATTTACATCGGAGATGTGAGTTTTAAAATGCGAGACTTTAAAACGTGAAACGATGTGTCAACGAGAGACAGAGGAGTGAAAAATCATAATAGGTTGTTTAAACGATTCTGTATCTTGCCCTCCAGACAGTAATCAGATAAAAAGTATCTGACTTCAGAGAAACAGTAATTGTAAACCAGGATGGAGCTAAATTTCAGAGGACATTTATGAATTTGCAAGGTAGAGTTTTCTGTAAATTCTAGAAATGGGGGACCATCTGTCCATAAAACATGCTGAATGTATTATGCCACCAGCTGTGTTCAGCTGCAAATATATTTTATCCAGTGTCAGAAGCTCTCAGACTTATCTAGACCATTTTGAATGGTTTGTAGCGTTGAGTTCTTTTCTCCCATATGAAACTATTAGAAATTCACCAGTATTCTGGAAACTAGTTCCATTCTGATTTTAGGGATCATGAGTCTCAGACTCTTCTAGCAGAATCTTGGCCAGGTCTAATGCGATCTTATGCCTTGAGTTTTTCTGGTGGTTAAAAAATGGCCTGTACCTCCAGCTTGAAGGGCAAAGTCCAAGTTGTCTGCCGTGAGGATAAAGGACCCTGTTGCCCCTCCAAGCTGTTGAAAATCCTGTGTGAAAACACGGCTATGGTTTTTTCCCTAATGAATGTTGATGTTTTTCTTTTCTCTGCAGCTAGCTGACAGCGAATTCTCCCCCGTCTTCCGCCTGCTCACTGTCTTTGCGTATGGGACGTATTCAGATTATCTGGGTATGTTTCTTCTTCTTCTGGGGAAATGGGAGTAGCGATATGGAAAAACTGGAGTAGCGCCAGTGGAGCGCTAGGTGCTGAATCCACAGACATCTTGTCTTCTGAGGCAAAACACAACCAGCTGTGGAAACGATTCTGCCTGAGGTGATCCTGAGGTGAAAAACTGGAGGGAAAAATTGCCTCAGGTCAGACTGTGGAATAGGCCTGGGGGTAGGTAGATCCGAATGCTGCCCATTGTTCCAGAATTCCAAGGATCTTCTTGGCCGGGTTCTGAAGTGGTGGACAACGAATGCAGAATGGGTGGAGTGGGTTGTTAGTGTCAGGGAAACCAATCCCCCAAAAAAGAACCACTGTATGTTTGCAGCTTGGACCCCTCAAAAGCAACAAAGGGCTTGGTAGGCTAGGCACGCTAGCTGTGTATGTTTGAGAGGAGTCACGCTTTGGCTAACCCAAGGCCATTCCAGCAGGTGCAAGAGGAGGAGTGGGGAATCAAACCCGATTCTCCCAGATAAGAGTCCACGCGCTTAACCACTACACCAAAGCATGTCCTTTAGTTTGTCTTGAATCTATTCTTATCAGCTTCCTTGGGTGCCCCCGAATTCTAGTATAATTGGGGGGGGGGGGGAGAAAAGACAATGAGGATTGACCTCAGTTAGTAGCAAGTGCTCGAGAGAACTCTGAACCGGTTGTGACGGTGGCTCTTTCTTTCAGCCGAAGCCGGGAATCTGCCTGCGTTAACTGAGGCTCAGAAGAACAAACTCCGCCATCTCTCGGTGGTCACGCTGGCTTCCAAGCTCAAGGTAACTTTTCCCACCCTGGGCTTTTATGCCTTGCTGCATATGCCCCTTGTTCTCCCAGGAGCCATTTCTCATGCTGCCCTGTGTTCCCCCCACCCCACCCCTGCAGTGCATCCCTTATTCGGTCCTGCTGGACCAGCTGCAGCTGAAGAACGTGCGGCAACTGGAAGACCTGGTGATCGAGGCCGTGTACGCGGACGTCCTGCGCGGGAGCCTGGACCAGCGGAACCAGCGGCTGGAGGTGGATTACAGCATCGGGCGGGACATCCGGCGGGAGGAGCTCAGCGCCATCACCCGCACCCTTCAGGAATGGTAAGCAGGGCTATCCAAGCCTCCCCGGAGCGTTGTTCCGACCTCATTCTGCCCTGCATTTCCTCGCGAATGGAGACCCAAAGCAACTTATGCAGTTCCTATCTCTTATCACACAACAGCCTTGTAAGTTAGCTTAGGCCAAGCTTCTATGTCACCGGCTCAAATCTGGAAAGCTAAGCAGGGTCGGCTTCGGCCAGTATTTGGATGAGAGACCTCCAAGGAATACCAGGGGTGGGACACAGAGGCAGGCAATGGCAACCCACCTCTGAAGCATCTTTTGCCTTAAAAACAAGTCTAGCTTGCCACCAATGTTCCCTCTAAGCCATGGAGTCTTGTGAGCAAAAATTCTACTTTGTGAGCTACTGGTATTAAAATTGTGAGCTACTGAATCAATTAGTTTGCTCTGGGGCCATTTTTCCTGAGATGAGACAAAAATGTATGAGCCAGAGGCCAAAATTCTGTGGGAACACTGCTCGCCACCTAATGGTTCATAATGCAAAAAAAGAGTTGGAGCATCAAGCTCCCAGACAGTCTTAGGATTTCCTGGCTGTTCTGCACACACTACCATACGATTACTATTATTATTACTGGCCCACAGTCAGCCAGTGAGCTTGCATGGCAGGGTGGGGATTCAAACCCACATCCGAACCATTCGTAGCCTAACGCTGTAACCATCATGCCATGCCATAAAAAAACAAAGAAAAGCTGCTTGTGAATAATTTGTGTGCTACGTATCACTGCTCTTGGCTGGAGGAGTCAGGTGGGACGTTACTTGTGGGCAGGGCCAGTTTTCCAGCCAAGCTGCTCATTTGGGCGGCACAGTGAGGAGGGATCGGATGCACTGCAGGGGCACGGCTCGCTCTCAGCTGTCAGTGGCATTTGAGTGGTAGAGGTATCCCTTCCGGGACTTCTTTTGCACCTGATGCTGGCCCTGGACTGCTGCCACAAACTGCAACCCCATGTCAGGCTGCTGCTGCTTTCTTTTAGAGGGTAGCCGTGTTGGTCTGTAGCAGTCCGGTAGCACCTTAGAGACAACGATTTTCAAGGTTAAAGCCAGGGATGGCCAAACTGTGGCTTGGGAGCCACATGTGGCTCTTTCACACATATTTTGTGGCTCTTGGCTTGGAGAAGGCATTTCTCTCTTTATATTGCTTTGCCATGTCAGCCTCTCTTTCCCTCCCCTCCCTCCCTCCCTCCCTCCCTTCCTTCCTTCCTTCCTTCCTTCCTTCCTTCCTTCCTTCCTTCCTTCCTTCCTTCCTTCCTTCCTTCCTTCCTTCCTTCCTTCCTTCCTTCCTTCCTTCCTCCCTCCCTCCCTCCCTCCCTCCCTCCCTCCCTCCCTCCCTCCCTCATCTTGTTATTACACCCCTCAGTACCTGCTGGGGAACAAAAACCTAGAGACTCACAATGGGATTGTGGAGGGGGAATCATGTGGCAAGAATCAACAAGCAATGTGGAGAAAGAAATTCCTCATTGGGCTGTTTCTTTTTATCTTGTGTGTGTGTGTGTGTGTATCTGGAAGTCATGGTGACCTCTGGTGACTGACCCCTCCTGGGGCCCTACAGGCTATTCAGAGAGGTGGCTGAATAGAGCCTGCCCCTGCCCTCCTGACTGCTGGTATTCCAAGGAGGTCTCCCATCCGAGTACTTGCCAGAGTTGACCCTGCTTAGTTTCCGAGATATGATGAGATCAGGCTTGCCTGGGCTATCCAGGTCAGGGCTATTTGTCCTTTGTTCTGGTCATCCCTCACTCCCCACTGCCACATTGCTACACGCTACCTGCGTAATGTGCTGATGTTCAGCCCTGCGCTGCCTGCTATGGAAACAGCAGGAGGGAAAGCATCTGGGGCTGCCTGTTTGCAACAGCCAATCCCCCCACCCCCACCGATCAACATCCACATTTTGCCAAGATGGGCAGAAACCTCTGTGGACGAATTCTCCCGGGCCCTACAACTCCCCTTCTGAAAGTTCCCCATAAAGAGCTACAATCGGGGCTGTGCTCACGCTGCACTGCAGAAGCTGAAGTTCTGTGGCATAAAAATGGGAATATGTGATCTGCATGAATTATGTAAAGGAAGTACATTTACGTGACTGCATTTGTTTTGCCTTTAAAAAAAAAATACATGTTATGGTGTGTTTGCTTAGTCACAACAGAGGGGTAAAGAATGATGTTGCTTGCCAAAAACCTCTTCTAGAAACCCACCAGAAATCTTTTTTTTTAAAGAAATTATTTATAAATACAGATATGTACAAAATACAGCTCTCTTTTGTCTGAGTAATATATAAGGCACATCTAACACTGATTCAGGAAGACACACGGGCTATAAATAAACAATATCCCAATTCATCATCACAAATTGAGACAAACAGGGTAAATAAAAGTTGCTAGCTCACTAAATTGTTATAATGCAGGCTGTACGTTTTGATTAACTCTCCATATAGAGGCAGAGAGAATACGTTCTCTTATTCAGACTCTTCCCCCTTTGAGACTTCTGAGATTCCTTTGAGACTTCTGAGATTTCGCCCGCTCTTGAATAAATCTTTGTAGCTTAAGGACTAGAAACTTGCTTGCTTTTTGCTTGCTTCCGCTCTACTGTTCAATGAAAGCTGACGTTCTCAGGAAGCTGAATTCAGCATCCAATACCGCTTGGGTGGAATCGGCATAGTCGTAGCCCTCTGTGTAGCAAAATGCCTTTCATGATGCTTCATGATTTAATCCCGGATCCCCCTTGCAAGGCATCAGGGGAGTTTCTTCTATGTGGCGCATTTCCTCCAACCAGTCTGGTGTAGCAGTTAAGTGGGCGGACTCTTATCTGGGAGAACCGGGTTGGATTCCCCGCTCCTCCGTGTACACCTGCTGATGTGACCTTGGGTCAGCCACAAGTTCTTACAGAGTGGTTCAGCTCAAGGGCAGTTCTGGTAGAGCCCTCTCAGCCCCCCTACCTCACAGGGTGTCTCTTGTGGGGGAGATGGGGAAAGGAGATTGTAGTCCGCTCTGGGACTCTGTCCTGAAAGGGCAGCTACTATGAGAGCCCTCTCAGCCCCACCTACCTCACAGGGTGTCCGTTGTGGGGAGGAGGGGGAAGGAGATTGTTAGCTGCGCTGAGACTCCTTTGGATAGCGAAGGGTGGGGCATAAATCCAATCTCTTCTCTCCCCTTTGAGAACAGCTCCCTGCCACCACCCCAGCTTTGACATTTGCATTTCCATTCGCTTTTCCCAAGCCTACCCCACTTCTCAAGCTCCTTGTGTCAGGCTGGTTTCGTTAAGAGCTGCCTGCCCCGCTTAGATCTCCCATGAACATCTTCCTTGCCCGTCCCACCCAGGTGCCAGGGCTGCGAGGTGGTCCTCTCCAGCATCGAGGAGCAGGTCAGCCGAGCGAATCAGCACAAGGAGCAGCAGCTGGGCCTGAAGCAGCAGATCGAGAGCGAGGTGAGCCCCCTCCTCCCCCCCGGCTTGCAGGCCAACCCTCTCCTCTTTGGGGGGGGGGGCACATGGACCACCTTCCAGGCCTTAACTGGCACCCACCCACCAGTTTTATTCTCAGTACGGTTCTACATTTATACTCGGGCAACCCCGCGTGGCATCTGCTGGCATCGTTTTGCTCCTGAGCCAAGAATGTTGTTTACTTTGCAAAGTCAGCGGGCAGCTTGAAGACACAAGATCAGGGTGTCCACTTACACATTGGCGGGCCAAAGGGAACGAGGGGCTTAGCGAAGTCTTTGCCATTGGATTTGTCACTCTTTGCATATATACCAGCCAGTCATTATTGGCTGCACTGCCCAGATCGCAGCAGATACCAACAGTCTCATTTCTGCCTATTTACGGGGCTGGGATTTAACCTCCCAGTTGGGTGCTGGGTACTGTGATCAGGCCTTTGGCTCAGTCGGCTGCTTGCGGACAAATGTTCTTTTTAAAAAAAATCCTGTGGCATCTTAAAGATTAACAAGATACATTTCACTGCAAGCATTTGTGAATCACAGTCTATTTCTTCAGGCAGATGTGGGATGGGGACGCATACTGGGAAGCCTTATTTTCATAAAGTTCACATTGAAATAAAATCTTGTTCGTTTTTAAGGTGACACTAGACTTTTGGCTTTTTGGAGGGCTACAACAGACTAACAGAACTACCGCTTTGCAATCAGACATTTTAAAGCCCTTGATCTCTCTCACACACATACACACACTCTCTCAGACACATTCTGTCTGTCTCTCTCTCTCTCTCTCTCTCTCACACACACACACACGGAAAATAACTATTTCATTATCAAAGATTTCAGGTTTTCACGGCTGGTAACATCATTAGGGTTTGTAGAATCTTTCGGGATCAAGTGCCGTGTTCTACTGGAGAAAGTTTTCCTTCCAGACGTTTTGTTCTCAGCTGCGGAGAACATCTTCAGCGGCATTGCAGCCGGAGCAGGCGCTCAGACCTTCTTGGCTGCTGTGCATTGAGAGCAATGCACAGCAGCCAAGAAGGTCTGAGCATCTGCTCCGGCTGCAACGCCACTGAGGATGTTCTCCGCAGCTGAGAACGAAACGTCTGGAAGGAAAACTTTCTCCAGTAGAACACGGCACTTGATCCCGAACTATTTAATTCATCAGCTCCAGTGAGTCTGAAGCACCCAAACCTCAGAGAAAATGGATTGCCGCAACTCTGCTTGATGCATTGTTCTTGTTTGGCCTTCCTCCACTTAGCGTCTCCCTGCTCCCTCTAAGCTGTGGAGACTTGTGAGCAGTGTTCCCTCTAAGCTGACTTAGTGTGAACTAGCTCACAGTTTTTAACCTGTGGCTCACTCATTTTTGTCTTAGCTCAGGAAAAATGGCTCCAGAGCAAGCTAATTGTTGCAGTAACTCACAACTTTCATGCCAGTGGCTCACAAAGTAGAATTTTTGTTCACAAGACACCACAGCTTAGAGGGAGTATTGCTTGAGAGCTGCTGGCATTAATTTGTGAGCTACTTGCTCAGGGGCCATTTTTCCTGAGCTAAGACAAAAATGTTGGAGCCAGAGGCTAAAAAACTATGAGCTAGCTCACACTAATTCAGCTTAGAGGGAACAGAGGCGCTGGATAATTTTGCCCCCAGTCCAACTGGAGCCTTCATTTCTTCTGGATGCAGAGGCACAGGAAAACTGCCCACCTTTCTGTGAGGTGGTCTCCTGCATCTCTGCATGAGTTGCTGCTCTGGGCAGGTTTCCTTCCACTTTGGAAGGGGAGCTAGAAGACTGACTCAGGCAGAAGTCCTGCAGATTGCTTTGCTGAAGAGAGGAGAGGGAAAGTGTGCTCACCAGCCCTCACAACTTTGGGAAATGATGGACATCATCAAGCCCCTTGGACAGATAAGGGAGAGAACCTTTCCGCTAACTCCATGAGGGAGCGCTTTCCTACTCTCCAGGGGACACAGCGAGCTCTCCCACGCCCCTCTTGCTTAGTCATTTGACTTTACCTCCAATGTAACAAGTCTTTCGTCCTTCCTTTTTTGGTTCTTTTCATTCCCTTCACCACCGCCACCACCTTTTTGCCCCAGCAGGTTGCAAATCTGAAGAAGACCATCAAAGTGACGACGGCAGCAGCTGCGGCCGCCACTTCCCAAGATCCCGAGCAACATCTGTCTGAGCTCCGGGAGCCCGCTGCGGGTACCAACCAGCGGCAGGCGAGCAAAAAGGCTTCGAAGGGCAAAGGGTGAGGTAGAATCCCAGCCTGCTCCTCAGAGTTACCTCAGGGCGGTGAGAAATTGTTCACCCCCAGAACGCACTGAAGCCCTCCGGTGGGGCTAGAGCAGTGGTCCCCAACCTTTTCGGCACCAGGGACCAGTTTTGTGGAAGGCAATTTTTCCATGGACCAGGGTGGGGAGGGAGGGCAATGGTTTTGGGATGATACAATTGTGCACTTTATTTTGGTGTGGTGGTTAAGTGTGCGGACTCTTATCTGGGAGAACCAGGTTTGACTCCTCACTCCTCCACTTGCAGCTGCCGGAATGGCCTCAGGTCAGCCATAGCTCTCGCAGAGTTGTTCTTGAACGGGCAGCTGCTGTGAGAGCTCTCTCAGCCCCACCTACCTCTGTTGTGGGAGAAGAAGATAAAGGAGATTGTGAGCTGCTCTGAGATTCAGAGTGGAGGGCAGGATATAAATCCAATGTCGTCGTCTTATTATTATTACTACATTGTAACATATAATGAAATAATTGTACAAGTCACGACCTGGTTGCTATCAGGCCATGGACTGGTACTGGTTGACGGCTTGGGGTTGGGTAACCCTGCTAGAGGCACTTCGGGCCAGTCGTCGCTGAAGCCGTTTCCTTCTCTCACACAGGCTCCGAGGCAGTGCGAAAATCTGGTCGAAATCGAACTAGCAGGATTCTGGCGTGGCTGGGGAGGACCAGCAGGCAGCCGCCCCTCCACGTGTGGGGCTTTCTTCTCCAACCACGACGTCTCTGTCTGTGTGCCCCCTCCCCTCTTTCCGTTTCTTTCCTCCTGCTACGTTCTCTCCTTCCCTTGCTCTCTCGCAAGCCTTTTGGCAGCCCTTCTGTTTCAAACAGCACTTCCCCCCTCCTTTCCCCACCTCTCTCTCTCTGTCCCCCCACACACCCTGAACCCCTTTTCTTTTCAGGGTGCATTTTGAAAGAGCCATAAAACGACCTCAGTTCTCTCAGTCGCATTTGCAGTGACAGAATGTTGTGGCAGTCCAGGGGTGGGAATGAACCGGGCACCATGCAGCTGCCTCAGTTCTAGGGGAGGGGGGGATCTCAGGACACTTTTGCTCTGGGGGAGGGATGATGCACCGTTAACATCTCTCTTGTTTTGTTTTTCTGCTTTGCTCCAGTCAGCGGAAGGGGGCACGTGTGTGTGGATTGTTTTTAAATAGTATAAATATATAAAGCAATTTAAAAAGAAAAAAGAAATAAATCTATGGACATATCCGAAGGGGGCTGTTTTTGCCGTGGCGTCACTTTGTTCTCTTGCGGGACACTTCAGGCACAGATCCCTTGTCCGGCCTTTGGCACTGGAGAAGATTTGCATCGGTTTCAGAGAAGCAGCAGGGCGGTAGAGGCTCGCTCGGGGTTCCTTTGAGGCTGGGATAGCAGTAGAAGTAGTTATACCCCACCCTTCACTCAGAGTGGCTTATAATCTCTTTCCCTTCCTCTACCCACAACAGACACCCTGTGAAGCAGGTGGGGCTGAGATAACTGCTCTGAGAGAACTTGTGGCTGGCCCAAGGTCACCCGGCTGCTGCGTGAAGAGGTTCTCCAGATTAGAGTGCTCCACTCTTAACCACTACACCAAACTGGCTGTCAGGAGACCCAGGTTTGAATCCTCACTCTGCCACAGGAGCTCGCTGGAAGGCCATGGGCCAGTCAAAAACTCTCAACCTAACCCTACCTTGCAGGGTTGTTTTTGTGATGGTGGAGTGGAGGCAGGGAGAAGAACATTGTAAGCTGCTTTGGGTTTCCATAGAGAAAAGCCAGGTGTAAATAAGTAAATGGCGTTAATAAGAGTGGCTGGGCAGGAAGAAGAAGGGACTGGATTTATATCCCACCTGTCACTCGAAGTCTCAAAGCAGCTTACAATCTCCTTCCCTTTCTCTCCCCGCAACAGACACCCTGTGAGGAAGGTGGGGCTGAGAGAGCTCTGAGCAAACTGCTCCCCTGATCCCTTAAAGCCAAGAAAAAATGGCACTTCCAGTCCGAACTCAGTGAGCGCTGTGGAGGGGATGCACTGAGCACCCAACGTAATGATCCAATGGGGGGCGGGTGCACATTGAGGTTCTGCCTCGGGCAGCAGAACCCCATGCGCTGGGCCTGTTTGTGTATGTGTGTGTCTGTGCTCATGCGTTCAGTAAACAATTTTTGAATTTGGATTTAGCACTTGAAGATATTTTGAAATCGATTCACTCGGGGGGCGGGGTATCCTTTCAACAGGTCCCAGCTCGTGTGGCACCCAGGCAGAGAAACCCAACCTGTCCTTTTTCCTCCTTTCTCCCCCAGTTTGGGGAAGTGAAGAAAAGCCATAAGCAGGTGGCGCTGGCATCTTCTCACTTACTTCAGCTTCATTATTCTCCAGTCCTTGAGAGAAAACTGACATTTCAGTTTTTCCACAAGGACACCATTTCAATACCGGGAAAGTTGGTAGAAACCGTTATCAAGGACAGAATGAGTAGGCACATTGATGAACATGAGTTATTGAGGAAGACTCAGCATGGGTTCTGTGAGGGAAGATCTTGCCTCACTAACCTGTTACATTTCTTTGAGGGGGTGAACAAACGTGGACAAAGGAGACCCAATAGATATTGTTTACCTTGACTTCCAGAAAGCTTTTGATAAAGTTCCTCATCAAAGGCTCCTTAGTAAGCTCGAGAGTCATGGAGTGAAAGGACAAGTTCTCTTGTGGATCAAAAACTGGCTAATTAATAGGAAGCAGAGAGTGAGTATAAATGGGCAGTCTTCGCAGTGGAGGACAGTAAGCAGTGGAGTTCCGCAGGGCTCAGTACTGGGTCCCATGCTCTTTAACTTGTTCATAAATTATTTGGAGTTGAGAGTAAGCAGTGAAGTGGCCAAGTTTGCAGATGACACTAAATTGTTCAGGGTGGTGAGAACCAGAGAGGATTGTGAGGAACTCCAAAGGGATCTGTTGAGGCTGGGTGTTGGCGTCAACGTGGCAGATGCGGTTCAATGTGGCCAAGTGCAAAGTAATGCGCATTGGGGCCAAGAATCCCAGCTACAAATACAAGTTGATGGGGTGTGAACTGGCAGAGACTGACCAAGAGAGAGATCTTGGGGTCATGGTAGATAACTCACTGAAAATGTCAAGACGGTGTGCGATTGCAATAAAAAAGGCCAACGCCATGCTGGGAATTATTAGGAAGGGAATTGAAAACAAATCAGCCAGTATCATAATGCCCCTGTATAAATCGATGGTGCGGTTTCGTTTGGAATACTCTGTGCAATTCTGGTCACCAAACCTCAAAAAGGATATTATAGCATGGGAAAAAGTCCAGAAAAGGGCAACTAGAATGATTAAAGGGTTGGAACACTTTCCCTATGAAGAAAGGTTAAAACGCTTGGGGCTCTTTAGCTTGGAGAAACGTCGACTGCGGGGTGACATGACAGAGGTTTACAAGATTATGCATGGGATGGAGAAAGTAGAGAAAGAAGTACTTTTCTTTCTCACAATACAGGAACTCGTGAGCATTCGATGAAATTGCTGAGCAGTCGGGTTAGAACGGATAAAAGGAGGTACTTCTTCACCCAAAGGGTGATTAACATGTGGAATTCACTGCCACAGGAGGTGGTAGCAGCTACAAGCACAGGCAGCTTCAAGAGGGTTAGATAAAAATATGGAGCAGAGATCCATCAGTGGCTATTAGCCACAGTGTGTATATGTGTGTGTGTGTGTAAAATTTTTGGCCACTGTGTGACACAGCGTGTTGGACTGGATGGGCCATTGGCCTGATCCAACATGGCTTCTCTTATGTTCTTATTCCCTTTGATCCCGGTGAGACCTCATCAGGAGCCATTTTCCTGGCCCAGATATCGTCAGGCTTCCATTTTGCTCTCCCTAACGGTGCCCCCAAAAGCGACTGTTTACATGGCAGCTTCATCTTGCCTCACAAGAAGGCCTCGTTTTTGTTTCCCTCCCTTTCCCACGCTCCTCTCACCTTCCCTCCTATCTGTACCCTCCAGGCCCTGCTAATGGCGCCCCTCCATTCCCTTCCTCTCCCGAATAATATGCCAACCTCCTCATCACCAGATGCCATCTTGAGGAGGCTGATGACAGCCACCCATTTCCATGACAGGCAGTTAATCAAGCAGTGGCGGCCCAGCAGCTCTGTGCGCTGTCTGTAAGCTCCGAGGAGCCGCAGTCTCGGAAGGATTTGGGGGGACTTAATGAACCCTTTTTCAAACGGGCGAGCGCTAGCTGGCTAATCTGTTCCGATCCAAGCTCAGCAGTGGAGGAAAGATCTGCCCCTCACCCTGCCAAGTAGCTTTTTAATGTTCTGGTTGCATAACCCGAGTACAGTGTGTGGAAATAAATTGGGCAGTAGGAAGCGTGCGTGTGCCCGCCCTGCATAGCGAACTATCCTTTGGTACAAGCCGTTTCTCTGTGTCAGTGGTTTTCAAACTGTGCTCTGAAGAACTGGGAGGGGGGGCTTGTTCAGAAGGTTATAATGGCCTCCTTTTTCAGAAGATGAGTGGCCCAGCTTCCCCAGTGCCTCACACGCTGCTACCAACTTTCTGTGAAACGCCACGCAGTCTTATGAGGTAATAGGTACTTTTGAGGAGACGCGCTCAATTCACGTGGGCTGAAAGTGAGATCCCACAAGCCCAGCTCATGCTCTGTATCAGCTGGGCATCCACTTTAGCACCTGTCCCAGAATCCTCAGCGGGCAGTCATTAGCGCCATCCATCAATACAGCTGAGCCACAGAGAGCCAGTTTGGTGTAGTGGTTAAGTGCGTGGACTCTTATCTGGATTTGATTCCCCACTCCTCCACTTGTGCCTGCTGGAATGGCCTTGGGTTAGCCATAGCTCTGGCAGAGGTTGTCCTTGAAAGGGCAGCTTCTGTGAGAGCCCTCTCAGTCCCACCCACCTCACAGGGTGTCTGTTGTGGGGGGAGAAGATATAGGAGATTGTAAGCCACTTTGAGTCTTTGATTCAGAGAGAAGGGTGGGGTATAAATCTGCAATTCTTCTCTTGAACCCCTCCTGGCCACCATGAAGAAGCAGAAGACAGAAGACATTGGATTTATATTCCACCGTCCACTCAGAACGGCTCACAATCCTTTATCTTCCTCCCCCACAACAGACACCCTGTGAGGCAGGTGGGGCTGAGAGAGCTCTCCCAGAAGCTGCCCTTACAAGGACAAGCTCTGCGATAACTATGGCTGACCCAAAGCCATTCCAGCAGCTGCAAGTGGAGGAGTGGGGAATTAAACCCGGTTCTCCCAGATAAGAGTCTGTGCACTTAACCACTACACCACACTAAGGTTTATCTGAGCCTCCCTCTTTGGGTTCCCATATTGGGGTTGTAGGAAAGCGACGAGGATGTACAGAGTCCTGGAGACCAAGCCCTGTGAGGAAAGGCTGAGGGGCTTGGGAAGTCTGGAGAGGAGGTTGAGGGGAGTCATGATTGCTTTCTTGAAGTATCTGAAGGAAGCTGTTCTTGTCAGCAGCAGAGGAGAGGACTTGTAATTATGGGTTTAAATTAAGGGTGGGACGGTATCAACTGGATATTAGGAAAAACATTTTTATAGTAAGAGTTGTTCGACGGTGGAATCAGCTATTCGTCCAGCTGCCCCTCACTGGCAGTCTTTAAGCAGCAGCTGGACGAATACTTGGCAGAGATGCTGTAGGCTGATCCTGCAATGAGCAGGGGGTTGGACTAGATGGCCTGTATGGCCCCTTCCAACTCTATGATTCTATGAAATACCTGGAGATTTGGGGGACAGAGCCTGGGGAGTGTTGGGTTTAGGGAGGGGAGGTACCTCAGTGGGATATAATGCCACAGAGTCCACCCTTGAAAGCAGCCATTTTCTCCAGGGCAACCGATCTTTGTAACCTGGAGACCAATTGTAAGTCTGGAAAATCTCCAGCCACCAACTGGAGACTGGCTGAACACGCTGGAAAAGTAGGCGGAAGTGAACAAGATGCGGTTTAATGAGGATAAGTGCTGAGTTTGACATCTGGGTAACAAAAATTAGGAACATGCATACTGGATGGGAGATAGCACTTCTGTGTAGCAGCATATGTGAACAAGATCTTGGGGCAAGGGTTGACAGCTAAATATGAGCACCAAGTGTGATGCAGCAACAAAAAAAGGCTAACACGATCTTGGGCTGTATCAACAGAGGCATAATATCCAAATCGCAAGAGGTCATATTCCTAGCATTTATCAAGCTACACCTAGCATCGTGCACAGTTCTCAGTTCAAGAAGGATGTGGACAGAATAGAGCGGATGCAGAGGAGAGCAACGAGGAGGATCAAGGAAAGGCTGAGGGACCTGGGAATGTTTAGTCTGGAAAAGAGGAGGCTGAAGGGGGGCCCGATTGCTCTCCTTGAAGGACTCTCACTTAGAGGAGGGCAGGAGGCTGTTCCTGCCAGCAGACTTGCAATAATGGCTTTAAATTAAGGGCAAGAAGGTACCGGCTGGATATTAAGAAAAACTTCATTACAGTGAGAGTTGTTCAACAGTGGAATCAGCAACCGAGGGAGATAATGAGCTCCCCCTCACTGGCAGTCTTTAAGCAGCAGCTGGATGAACACTTGTTAGGGATTCCCTAGGCCAGAGGTGGTCAAATTTGCTTAACATAAAACCCACATAGAACAAACGTAAGATGCTTGAGGGAAGGAAGGAAGGAGAAGACATGGAGAGGGAGAGGTGGAAAGAAAGCAACATTATACATTCTCCAAGCCACTAGCTGACTTGGGGAAGTGATTTAAAGAGAGAAATGCCTTTTCCAAGTTGGCCAATGGGGTGGTGGGGGCTTTGAGAATTGCACAATATGTGTAAAAGAGCCACAGTTTGGCCACCCCTGCAGTCTAGGCTGATCCTGCATTGAGCGGGGGTTGGACTAGATGGACTGTATGGCCCCTTCCAATTCTATGATTCTATGGCAACCCCTCCCTCCCTTCTTGTTATAGTGCATTACTTTGCTGTTGTTCAGTCGCACAGTCAAGTCTGACTCTTTGCAACCCCGTGGACAAAGTCACACCAGGCCCTCCTGTCTTCCACCATCCTCCGAAGTCTGCTCAAATTCGTGTTTGTTACATCAGTAACGCTGTCCAGCCGTCTCATCTTTTGCCGTCCCCTTCTTCTTTTGCCTTCTGTCTTTCCCAGCTTCAGGATCTTCTCCAGGGAGGGCTCCCTTCTCATTTGGTGGCCAAAGTATTTGAGCTTCAGCTTCAGCATCTGACCTTCCAGGGAACAGTCAGGGTTGATTTCCCTTAGACTGACTGATTTGATCTTCTTGCAGTCCAAGGAACTCTCTAGATTCTTCTCCAGCACCACAGTTCAAAAGCATCTATTCTTCTGCGCTCGGCCTTCCTTATGGTCCAGCTCTCACAGCCATACATCACTACTGGGAATACCATTGCTTGACTATACGGACTTTTGTTGGAAGGGTGATGTCTCTACTTTTTATTATACTTCCCAGGTTCGTGCATTAATGCTCACTCCCATTTGCATACACTGAGGCAATTTCAAGGGGCACGCTGCTGCCCAAGCATCTGTTGGTGTCTCAATGGCAACTGATGGGTTAAAAAGAGCCCTCTGCACACAGATCAGATAGGAGAAAGCAGCTCAGATACCATGGATCAAGGGGAACGGAGGACTGTGCTGGGGAGCGATGGAAAATGGCTGGAGGCTGGATTGAGCCTCCAGGCCTCTGGTTCCCTACTGCTGAGTCAGGGTACATAAAACATATTGCTTAGAGACAAAGCTGAAACCACAGCCGCATGAATATCGAGCGCAAGGGTCTGCTGGGACAAGCCTGAGTTGCTGTTCTGCTATCCCCGAATTGCACATCTCCTGGTCTCTAAATTCAAGGGATGTCTGTGCCCGGACTAGTAGCTCTGTGAAAGAGGATACGGAGTGGGATCTACGTAGGCCCGGTCAAATCTGACAGTACCTTTATTTAATGGGAATGTCAAGCATAATCCGAGTTGCTTGAAGGTGCGATGCAGGCATTGAAATGTCAGTCTGGCATGGAGGAGACAGACCCAGCTTCGAATTGCTATGATCCCTGCTGGGTGGCCTTAGCCAAGTCACTCCCAGTGTGACCCAAAGTGGCTGACTGCTCACTCTAGGGAAGCACCTCAGTGGTCCTTGTTTTTACTGGAGGAGGGAGGAAGCAGCCTAGACCATCTCCCTCTTCTTCTTTTTTTCTCCAAGAAAGGTATAAAAATCAGACCATAGTGTTGAAAAGACTAGCAGGAACCCGCTTATAGCACTGCAGGTGGATTTTTCAAAGCTAGAGGCCCAGTAGAGAAAGCCATAGATAACGAATATCAGTTGTTCTTCTGTGCCCCCCGCCAAGTTATTCAGCACAAAATTATTGGTGGAACTCTCTGTCTGGAGTAAGTGATGCACTGTATTCTTGGTGCTTGGGGGGGGGGGGCATGGAAGGAAGGCATTGAAAAGGTGTGCGGTCCCTTTAAATGTGATGGCCAGAACTCCCTTGGAGTTCAATTATGCTTGTCACACCCTTGTTCCTGGCTCCACCCCAATGTCTCCTGGGTCTGCCCCCAAAGTCTCCTGGCTCCACCCCCAAAGTCCCCAGGTATTTCTTTAATTGGACTTGGCAACCCTAAATTTACTAGACAATCTAATAGTGAGCATATTATGATTTATAACATAAGACAGGCCTGCCTTTGACATATAAAAACTAACAAAAAAAATTAAAAATCATACATAACAGTCTCAGCAAGAAAAAGAACCTGTTTGTTTTATGGCACCATTCAGAAAGCATCACAGTGAATTTTGGATGCTTTTGGATTGCATCTTTTCCTCCCCCGCGATTCTCCCTCTTGGATCTCTATGTGTGAAGGGGTGGCTGACGCTGCCTGAATGTGTTCAGCTGTGACATCCAGGCCAAAAAGAACGTGCTTTCCTGTTTTCAGTTGTTGCATTAAGGCCTAAAAGAAAGTGTGACACCGTCTGGTTGGCCTGGTTTGCTAAACGAGGGGAGATTTCCTCTGTGGCTTTTCCACACTCCATCGTCTTTCATCCAAGTGTTTTCCTCTTAGGGGACCTGTGCCAAATTCTGCCCCCCTCCCGCCAGGATGAGATGGGAGTAGGCACATGATGGAGGCGCTAATGGCAGTCTGATGCCTCACAATCCCAGAGCACCTGCCAGAGGTCTGGTCGGCCTCCCGCCCTTTGAAATGCGCGGCCAGCGCCCTCCCAGTGATCCATCAGGCTAATGAGAGGCGGATGGTGGCCTTAAGATATGCAGAGAGGTGACATCCAGGCCGTTGCCCGGATCCACAAAGGGGAAGGATGCTCACTTTGCAGCCACTCTGAAGGCTTTTTGATCTCGGCTGTGGGGAGGGAAAGATCTGAGAGCCTCAGACATTGAAATTGGGCCTGGCTTCCGTGCTGTATTTAACCCAGACATTACCTTCCACAATCCCTCCTCTCCAAGTGAGAAAAACAGAGGTTTAAGTGGGGGGAAGGGGGAGAAACCAGAGCAGCACAAACAGGAACTGGGCTAGTCAAAAAATCTTAACCAGTTTTATTCAGGCGGAAGATTCTCCAGAGCAACAGACCCCTCTTTTAAAAAACAAAAAAACACCAGATTTTTATTAACAGATTTTCAGTGAAGAACACTGCAATCTATCTCCTCAAATAATGCAGCCTTAGTGAGGATATAATCAACATTTAAAAAAAAAAACCAAGGAAAAGAAAAATAATTCATAAAATAGAGAACCAAGAAGCAGTCATACAATTATACTGAAGAGCATCCAGTGAAAATACACTCTGTTGACTGATTCTACTGTAGAAATGTACAAAGAACTGTCCCAATATTGTATTAAGAAATCCAGTTAATCAAACTCTCAACTATTTACAGTTTTTTGTATTCAGGCCAGAGGAGAGAAAGTGAGCCCAGAACATACTAGGGACGGTGGCTCAGGAGAGGGACGGTGGCTCAGTGGTAGAGCATCTGCTTGGGAAGCAGAAGGTCCCAGGTTCAATCCCTGGTATCTCCGAAAAAGGGTCCAGGCAAATAGGTGTGAAAAAGCCTCAGCTTGAGACCCTGGAGAGCCACTGCCAGTCTGAGAAGACAATACTGACTTTGATGGACCGAGGGTCTGATTCAGTATAAGGCAGCTTCATATGTTCATACTACAGAGCCAGTTTGGTGTAGTGGTGAAGTGTGTGGACTCTTACCTGGGAGAACCAGGTTTGATTCTCCACTCCTCCACTTGCAGCTGCTGGAAAGGCCTTGATTCTGGCAGAGGTTGTCCTTGAAAGGGCAGCTGCTGTGAGAGCTCTCTCAGTCCCACCCACCTCACAGGGTGTCTGTTGTGGGGGAGGAAGACAAAGGAGATTGTGAGCCGCTCTGGGACTTTGAGATTTGGAGTGGAGGGCAGGATATAAACCCAATATCATCTTATTATTATTATTATTAGAAGTAGAGCATATCATGCTAAAAATGTTTTTTTGGGGAGAATATTATGTTTGGTGAGATATTCCATATTTGGAACCAGAACACAGTAAATTTTTCTTGAGTACGTTCTGTCAAAGCATCAGCACTATAAATTGAGATTTTACTTAGTTGGAAATATTCCCACAGTCAGGTTCTCCAAGCATGTACTGAAGGCAGAGACTTGTCTTTGCCACAGGCCCTTCTTCGTCCGAAGCAAGGGCTGCTGATTTGCCACAAACAGACTCTTGCCAGCCTCCAGGTGGGGCCTGGAGACTCCCTGGAATGACTACTGATCTCCTGACTACAAAAATCCATTATCCTGGAGAGACGGTTGCCAGGTCCGACTCAAAAAGTCTCTAGGGACTTTGGGGGTGGAGCCAGGAGACATTGGAGTAGATCCAGGAGCAAGGGTGTGACAAGCACAACTGAACTCCAAAGGGAGTTCTAGCCATCAAATTTAAAGGGACCACATGCCTTTGAAATGCATTCCCTCCATTTGGAAATAATGAAGGATAGGGGCACCTTTTGGGGCTCATAGAATTGGACCCACTGGTCCAATCTATTTGAAACTTGGAAGGGTGGGGTGTTTTTAGGAGAGGCACCGGATGCTATGCTGAAAAATTGGTGCCTCTACCTCAAAAAACACCCCTTCCAGAGCCCCAGACATCCACAGATCAATTCTCCACTGTACCCTATGGGAATCTGTCTCCATAGAGAATAATGGAGTGTCCAGCAGACATTTCCCTCCCCCCCGCTTTCTGATAACCCTAAAGTGGGAGGAGGGCCTCCAAACGGGGAACCCTTGCCCCCACCTGGCAACCCTTCCTGGAGAAAATGGCAGCTTTGGAGGGTTGCATATTTATTTATTCATTCAAAGTTTTATGTCTGCCTTTCCTCATGGTTCAAGGCAGCTTACCATAACACTTACAAATACTTGCAGGTAAAACTCAAAATAAATAGCAAACCTAAATTCTCTCCCTCCCACCACCTTAAAACATACTTGCTGAGTAAGTTTGCCTATTTTGGCTACGAAATTCCTGGAGATGAAGGCTGAGGTGGAGCCTGGGGATATGATAGACTCCACCTGCAAAAAAACAAAAAAAAAAGCCATTTTCTCCAGGGGGTCTGATCTCTTTGATCTGGAGATCAGCTGTAATCCCTCCCTCCATCCGCAAGTCTCCAGGAATATCCCACCCTTGAGTTGGCACCTTTAGCTAAACTACACCCCTGGCTCAATAGAGGAAGAAATCTTGGGACTACAGCAGTTTGAAGGAGCAAGTACAACACAGCTCCAAGGGGAGAATCTTTTGTCCCATCATGTCAGAGTTCTTTTAATCCGGTTTCTTAATGGTTGCCTGGAGCCAGAAACCTTTCCTTGTGTTTCTATAAAGGGAAGGTCTATAGCCTTTGGCTTGGCTGGAAGGTGAACATTCAAGAATGCAGCGTCTGTGAGGTCCCTGAGGGGAGGGAGGCCTGCTCTCCTCCCTGTCTCCTATGATCACTGTGGGCCTGAATGTTTGTGCCACGAGAAGGTGGGGATATGGTTAGGTTGCCAGGTCTGTCTCCAAAAATACCTGGAGACCTTGGGGGTGGAGCCAGGAGAGGGCGGGGTTTGGGGAGGGGGCCTCAGCATGGCACAATACCATAGAGTCCACCCTTCCAAGCAGCCATTTTCTCCAGGGGAGATGATCTGTGCCAGGGGGAGATCAGTTGTAAAAGCAGGAGATCTCCAGGCCCCACCTGGAAGCTGGCAACTCTAGTTATGGTGCCTCAAATCTCCATCACATCATGAGAGAGCAACTGTTCACACTGAGGTTGAAAATCCACCTCCTTCCTTCTAGGGTTGCCAAGTCTGTCTAATACCTGGAGACTTTGGGGGTGGATCCAGGAGAGGTGGGGTTTGTGGAGGGGCCTCAGCAGGGCCCAATGCCATAGAGTCCACCCTTCAAAGCAGCCATTTTCTCCAGGGGGGCTGATCTCTGCCAGCTGGAGATGACCTGTAAAAGCAGGAGATCTCCAGGCCCCACCTAGAATGTCCTCTCAGCACAGGGTCACCAATGTCCCCCTTTGGCTGTGGGTTCCCAGGTTAGAGTACTCAGGCACACATTCACAGGTCTATTTAGCAGAGAAAAGCTTAAAACACCAAGCATTTATTTACAGCTCCAACACCAACAACTTCAGCTAGCATACAAGACTGAAAACTGAACCTAGAGCTCCACCCAATAGGACCAAACCAAGTCACACAGATAGTAGAAGAGGAGCAGACTGTTCTATTACATATATACAATAAATATACCAGAGTTGTTATTGTGGACTCTTTTGAAATGTTGAGGACAGGTGCTGCCACAAAATGGCTGCCATGAGAGCTGGAGCCTGGGATGTCACAAAATGGCTGCCAGGGCTGGTGGAGCCTAGGTTCCCAGCTCCAGGTTGGGAAATACCTGGAGATTTTGGGGGCAGAGCCTGAGAAGGACAGAGTTTGGAAAGGAGATGGACTTCAATGGGCTATAATGCCATAGAATCCACCTTCCAATAATGGCGATTTTCTCCAGGTGAACTGATCTCTGTCGTCTGGGGATCAGTTGTCATCCAAGGAGATCTCTAGCCACTGCATCTTGGGGCTAATCACAAACTGTTGAGAGTCTGCAAGCTAGAACAGTGGCTAGAATGTTGAATGAAGTCCCATGTTCGAATCCTCACTCTGCCATGTATGCTTCACACACACTCTCAGCCTAACCTACCTCACAGGGTTGTTGTACCCTTTCACTACTTCCTCTCACCCAAGTTCCTCATTTGAAACTTAAAAACAGTGAAAAATATATGCCTCTGCAAGCCACCTCTCATTTGTGGCTGGATTTCTTTTACCAGGCAGCAGGTTTATTACCTTCTTGTACTCCAGTTTGAGGGATTTTTATCTTTCTTCTCAGCCCAAACACGATTTTGAATTGTATAGACAAGGAGGCAGTGGAGATTAATTAATTGGTTAACATTTGTAAATCACTTGGAAGATGGAAAGAGCCAGATAAGTGCGGAGTGTTATTGCCGTTGCTGCTGATTTTAATTTTAAATTCCTCTCCCTTTTCTCCCCTCTTTCCCGTCAGCTGAAAGATAAAGCGAGACAGAAGAGAGCCTAGAAAGCAACAGAAGCGTCAGTTTTCTCCTGTCGCCACATTTGTACAGCAGCTCGACATTGTATAGGACATTTGCCTTTAAGGAACTCCCTTGCTCACAAATCTTACACATTTCCTGGTCCCATAATGTCCAAGCGTCCATGTTATGCTGAAATACCCAGGCCCTGCGGGAAAGGATTTGCCAGTCTTTGCCTGCCTTAATTTTGAAGAAAGAACTCTTCAGAGGCACTTGACCAAGGAGGTAGACAAATTGGAACAGGTTCAAAGGAAGGCCGCAGGCTTGTTTGGGGGTCTGGAAAAGGAAAGGTTGAAAGAATTTACTACATTTAAGATGGGGAAAGGAAGGCTGTGAGGAGACAAGATTGCTCTCCTTGAAGTCTTGACAGCCTGCCCCAGAAATTAGGGTTCCCAGCTTCCCAGTGGGGCCTGGAGATCTGGAATTACAGATTATCTTCAAAATACAGAGACCAGTTGCCCTGGAGAAAATGGCTGCTTTGGAGGGTGGACTCTATGGAATCACATCTAGGACTGCCAAGCCTGTGTTGGAAAATACCTGGAGACTTTGGGGGTGGGTCCAGGACAGGACTCGGACCTACATGTTTTTTGAGGGGGGGAATTAATAAATGACACCCCCTTATGGGCCCATTCTATCTTATGAGCCCATAGAATAGAATGGACTGTACCCAATTTGGCGCCCCTCCTCTGGCAGCGCCCAGGACAAGTGCCCCTTCTGCCCCTCCCTAAATCCAGCCCTGGTCCAGGAGGGGGTGGGGGTTTGGAGAGGGGAGGTGCCTAATAGGGTTGCCAAGTCCAATTCAAAAAATATCTGGGGACTTTGGGGGTGGAGCCAGGACACACTCAGGGGTGGAGCCAGGAGCAAGGGTGTGCATAATTGAACTCCAAAGGGAATTCCGGCTATCACAAGGGAATGCACACCTTTTAAATGCCTTCCCTCCATTTAGGCTTCCCAATCCCCAGGTCCCAGCGGGGGATCCCCCGGTTTTACAGGCTTCCCCCCTCTCCCAGCCAACTGGCCGGTGGAGGAAGCCCCGCCCCCACAGCCGTTGTGCACCTCCATGAACAATTCCCATAGGGAATGATGGAGAATTGATCTGCGGATATCGGGGGCTCTGGGGGGGCTGTTTTTTGAGGTAGAGGTGCCAAATTTTCAGTATAGCATCTAGTGCCTCTCCCCAAAATACCCCCCAAGTTTCAAAAGGATTGGACCAGAGGTTCCAATTCTACGAACCCCAAAAGAGAGTGCCCCTATCTTTCATTATTTTGTATGGAAGGAAGGCATTTTAAAAGGTGTGCTGTCCCTTTAAATGTGATGGCCAGAACTCCCTTGGAGTTCAATTCTGCTTGTCACACCCTTGCTCCTGGCTCCGCCCCTAATGTCTCCTAAAGTCCCCAGATATTTCTTGAATTAGATTTGGCAACCCTACCTCCATTGAAAATGTTGAATGATAGGGGCACCTTTTGGGGCTCATAGAATTGGACCCCTTAGTCCAATTCTTTTGAAACTTGGAGGGTGTTTTGACGAGAGGTACCGGATGCTATGTTACAAACGTGGTGCCTCTACCTCAAAAAACAGCCCTCCCATAACCCCAGATAACCATGGATCAATTCTCCATTATTCCCTATGGGAATTGGTCTAGGGAATAATGGAATACCCAGCAGACACCCCCCCACACACTTTCTGATTAACCTGAAGCGGGGGGAGGGCCTCCAAACCGGGGGATCTCCTGCCCCCACCTGGGGATTGGCAACCCTAGTGCTTCAGCATAGGTACAATGCCATAAAGTCCACCCTTCATAGCAGCCATTTTCTCCAGGGGACTGATCAAAGCCACCAAGTAATACACCGTCTTTCAGTTTGCAAAAATATAGTACAACACATAATAAACAATACAATAATGATAGAGGCCGGCGGTGCTAGGGCCTTTTAAAGTAACAGAAACCCCCAAGGGGGCCAAAAAACCCCGTCCCCAAATGAATAGATATAAGCCCAAACTTGGAAATAGTCCAACTGAAATTCACAAGGTGGGTGCTCCTGAGGAACATAGCTTCAACGCAGCCGCTTTCTTAAAAAAAGTCTCTCTAGATTTTGATGACGTTTCAATGAAAGTTCACACTGAAAAGAGAAGCTTAATGCTGAGATTAGAGAATGTAGAACGGGGTTCCTAAATAATTGAGCCGTTAAACTGAAGGAATCGAAACGTCATCAACAACCCTGTCAGGTAGACTAGGCTGACAGAGAGCGCCTGGCCCAAGGTCACCAAGCAAGCTTCAGTGGCACATGTGGGGATTCAAACACGGGTCTCACAGGTACTAGTCTGACAATCTCAGCGCTTTTTTTTTTTAGCAGGAATGCACAGGAAGGCAGTTCCAGCTGGCAAGGAGTCAGAGGATGTGGCCTAATGTGCAAAGTTCCCCGCTGGGCTTTTCCTACAAAAAAGTCCCGTGGGAAACAATGGTGACATTGAGGGGTGTGGCCTAATATGCAAATGAGTCCCTGCTGGGCTTCCCCCCCTGCAAAACACCCTCGGTGAAACAATGGTGACACCAAGCAGTGTGGCCTAATATGCAAATAAGTTCCTGCTGGGCTTTTCCCCCTGCAAGAACACCCTGCGTGAAACAGTGGTGAAATTAGGTATGTGGCCTAATATGCAAATAAGTTCCTGCTGGGCTTTTTCTATTAAAAAACCCAAAACCCTGGACAATCTTAACCACTACCCACTACACTATTTGGCCACTCCTCTGGGTTTTCAAAGGTATTGGCTGAATGTGTTAAGCATATTGTATTATCATATATGAGAACTAAAATCTACCTGCCTATCTACCTACCTACTTATCCAAAGGAAAGCTGGTTCTCAGGGAGATGAATTCTGCACCTAGGACCACAATTCTTTGTTTCTTCTGCATTTCCACAGCTGTAGTGTATACATGGTCTGCTGGCCTGGACCTGTTATCACGAGGCTGACGGGTCAGTGTTGGATTTGTAACCAAACACTGTTTTAAGCATCATTCTGGAGATAGACCCCTTTGGTGTATCATTCCGGGAAATCTGTCCCTCTGGTTTCCAAACATTTTCATTGTATCAGCTGCTGAACAAGAAGCCCGGCCAATCAGTTTAACCTCTGCATCGGGGCTCTGTAGCATGCAAGCCAGAGACAGGTTGTGTTTGGACGGAGTTGATAAAACACACCAGTGAAGTGCAGACGCATCTGGCTTCCCCATTGCCTTTATCAAGGGTTGGCGTCGTGCAGGCAAGATAGCCTCTGATTGGGGGCATAACCCTCATTCTTTGCCTGTTCACTACACCACCACTGAATAGGCGGCAGACTTCCAAGCAGCTGTGTCCCCTATTGTATTGCCTTTTTTTTTTTTTTTTAGCTACCCAGAATTATTTCTTCAGGCTTTTTGAATGAAAAAGCATTCGCCTGAGCCATTTCTAGTGGATGCACTATATCCAGATGTTGGGACAGAAATGGCTTCGGTCAACTTTACCAGGCAACGTACAGGGTGGTGTTCTGTAGCTGGTGCTCCTGGATCTCTTGGTAGCTTTTGATATAATCTACCATGATATCCCTTGAAACCAGGACTCATTTTGGGCAGGAGTTCACAGGAGCAGAGCTCCAGAACCTCTAAATCAGGGGCATTAAACATGTGGCCCAGGGGCTGAATCAGGCCCCGGAGGGCTCCTATCAGGCACCCGAGCAACTGGCTGTCATCTGCTTCCTTCTACCTATCTCTTGCTTCCTTCTGCATAACAGCTTGCTTTGCAATACTTGCTCAATCATACAGGAGCTACACAGCAAAACCTCTATTTTCTCCTTTGGCTGAGGCTCCTCCCTTGAGAAGGAAGGGGGGAAGGTAGAGCTTGTTTTTCCAGGCTCTCTCAATCACACAGCAGAGCTACTGAGCCAAGCCTTTCTCCCTTCTATTGGCTGAGGCTCCTCCCTCCCGTCCCCTGGGGAAGGAAGGAAAGAGCCACAGCTTCCTTTGCCCAGTTCCCTTGATCCCATGGAAGAAATACAAAGAAAGCACCTTTAAGACCAATGAGTGCTAACATTTTAAGCATGTTTTAATTATTATTTTTTTAATTGTGTTTGTCTGTGTCCTTCACATATATCTCTGCTACCTAATCTTGAATAGATACACACATGGCCTGGCCTGACATGGCCTGGCCCAACAAGGTCTCATTTACGTCAGATCTGGCCCTCCTAACAAATTAGTTTGACACTCCTGCTCTAAATTCTATTGTGCTCTTTCTTTCTCCCCCCACCCCCAAATACTTGCTTCTGGGCTCCATTGTTCAGACCTCCTGTGAGAATTTTGCTGAAGTATAAGATTTTACAAACTTTCTAATATTTTTCTTCACAAAACATGGGGAAATAAGCAAAACATATCAAGCAGGCTGGTGGAAACCTTCATCATGTCACTATGGCCACATAGGAGAAAGCAATTTAAAAAGTATGATGGGAGTAAGGTTTTATGCTGACAATTATAATCCCAGAAGCATTTTAACGTAGATGCTGACCTGATATAATTTAGTACACCTTCCAGTGATGTCAGGCATATGCAAATGAGGTGTGTTAATGAGCTCTGGTATCTCTTTTTCTATGAAATGACCCCTGCCACAAAGGAGAAAGCAATTTAAAAGGTGTGATGGGAGTAAGCTTTTATGATGACAATTATAATTCCAGAAGCATTTTAAGGTAGATGCTGAGCTGATATAATTTAATCCACCTTCCAGTGATGTCAGGCATATGAGGTGTGTTAATGAGTTCTGGTACCTCTTTTTCTATGAAATGACACCTGCATGTAGTTCTTAAAAGGATATAAAACAATGAGGTCTCCAAATTTAACAGTTAAAGTTTAACAGAAGTTCACAAGAAGTTGCCCAGAAAGTCCAACATAGCTTCACTGGGTTTCTAAAGCGGAAACTTCTCAAAAAGTGAAGAAATTACTCCATAGAAAGTTGAAAAGGGTAGTGAAGAATAAAACTTTTCAGAATACATGGGAAATTATTTAAAGCTACAATAAGGGCAGACCAGATAGACTGGATTCTACAAATTTGGAAAGGTAGCACCACTTAAGAGGATGCCAGCATGGCTAAGCAACAAAGTAAAAAAAAAAAAGCAAGATGGCAGCCTTTCAGAAAGGGAAGTCTTACCCAAATGAGATGAACAAGGAGGAAGCACAGGCCCTTGCAAAACAAATGCAAAGTTGTGATGCAGCAAGGGGGATATGAATTTGGGGAACACACTTCGATATATATGACAAAGAATAATCATTTCTTTAAACTCACCAGAAGCAGGAAATTAGCCTGTTGTTGGGGTCCTTACGGACAGCTCAATGAAAACGTTGATTCACTAGGCGGTGGCAGTGGGGTGGGGGGAAGGAACATTCTATGCTAAGAGTAGCTAGAAAAGAGACCGAAATAAAAACAGCCAGTATTGCAATTTCCCTGTACAGTGCTATGATGCAGCTGAATGTGGAATACAGTTCTGGTCCTCCCCTCTGAAAAAAAGAATATCATAGAACAGGCAAACCTCCCTCCCCAAATTTATTTATTTAGGACATTTTTATGCCGCCTCTCCGGGAGCCTGCCTTTGATCACAGGGTTGGAATATCTGCCTTACAACCGAAAGCAGGACAATTTGAGAAAGGTTTATAAAAATTATACAGGTTGTGTGAAGGAAGAGGATCGAAGGGGCTTTTTCTCCTCCCATAATACTAGAACCAGTTTGGTGTTGAGTCAGTTTGGTGGGTTAGCCATAGCTCTCCTAGGAGTTGTCCTTGAAAGGGCAGCTGCTGTGAGAGTTCTCTCTGCCCCACCTATCTCACAGGGTGTCTGTTGTGGGGGGAAGCAGATAAAGGAGATTGTAAGCCGCTCTGAGACTCTGATTCAGAGAAGGGTGGGGTATAAATCTGTGGTCTTCTTCTTTGAACGTGGGTGAACCCAGAGAACTTGATGGACAGGAGGTTTATAGCATGGACAAAGGGAAGTTCCTTCTTCACAATTCATTTATGGAACTCCCTGCCACATTATGTAGTGACTGTCATTGATTTAGGTGGCTTTAAAAGGGGACCACCGGACCAAGTTGCAGAAGATTGATCTAGCAGTGGCTGTCGGCTCTGACGAATCAGAACCTCCATTTTCAGGGGCAGTCTATCAGGATGCTGAATAAATGAGGCACAGTTCTGATCCCACAGGGCACTTCTGATATTCGTCATTTTGTGGAAAAAGAGGTGCTGGAGCTCATTAGCACTACTTATTAGCATAACTCATTTGTATAGGCCACACACCCCTGACATCACCGGAAGGTGGACTAAATTATATCACCTCAGCATCTACCTTAAAATGCTTCTGGAATTAGAATTGTTATTCCCATAGTACTTTTTACTTTCTCCTATGTGGCCACAGTGGCATGATGAAGATTTCCATCTGTCTGCTTTATAGGTTTGAGTTACATTTCCCATATCAGGGGGGAAATTAGGGTTGCCAAGTCCAATTCAAGAAATACCTGGGGACTTTGGGGGTGGAGCCAGGAGACATTAGGGGTGAGGTCAAGATCAAGGCTGTGACAAGCATAACTGAGCTCCAAAGGGAGTTCTGGCCGTCACATTTAAAGGGACGGCACACCTTTTCAATTCCTTCCTTCCATAGGAAATAATGAGGGATAGGGACACCTTCTTTTGGGGCTCATAGAATTGGACCCCCTGGTCCAATCTTTTTTAAACTTGGGGGGTGTTTTGGGGAGAGGTACTAGATGCTATACTGAAAATTTGGTGCCTCTACCCCAAAAAACAGCCCCCCCAGAGCCCCAGATACCCGCGGATCAATTCATTATTTTCTATGGGAATAAATCTCCATAGGGAATAACAGACATTTCCCAGCAGACATTTCCCTCCCCTCCCCCCGCTTTCTGACAACCCTGAAGCGGGGGGAGGGTCTCCAAACCGGGGGATCCCCTGCCCCCACCTGGGGATTGGCAACCCTAGGGGAAATATTAGAAAGTTTGTCAAATTTTAAGAGTTCCCACAGGGGGGGGTGAACAATGGAGCTCAGAAGCAAGTGTTTTGGAGGGGGAGTAAGAAAGAAAGAAAGTACAATAAAATTTAGAGGTTCTAGAGCTTTGCTCCTGTGAGCTCCTGCCCAAACTGAGGCCTGCAAGCAGTACCAGGGGGTGGGATGTGTGTGTGAGGCCTTCTGTAGACTTGGTTGTAAATAAAAGTTCCCCCTCCTTTCCAGCCTGGGGGATCTTCTGGAAAATTAAAAAGGTAAAGGTGTGCAAGCACCAGTCATTTGACCTCTGGGGTAACATTGCATCACGGTGTTTTCACGGCAGACTTTTGATGAGGTGGTTTGCCATTGCCTTCCCCAGTCATCTACGCTTTCCCCCCAGCAAGCTGGGTACTCATTTTACCAACCTCGGAAGGATGGAAGGCTGAGTCAACCTGGAGCCAGCTACCTGAACCCAGCTTCCGCCAGAATCAAACTCAGGTCGTGAGCAGAGAGAGTACTGCAGAAGAAGAAGAAGATATTGGATTTATATCCCGCCCTCCACTCCGAAGAGTCTCAGAGTGGCTCACAATCTCCTTTACCTTCCTCCCCCACAACAGACACCCTGTGAGGTGGGTGGGGCTGAAAGGGCTCTCACAGCAGCTGCCCTTTCAAGGACAACCTCTGCCAGAGCTATGGCTGACCCAAGGCCATTCCAGCAGGTGCAAGTGGAGGAGTGGGGAATCAGACCCGGTTCTCCCGGATAAGAGTCCGCACACTTAACCACTACACCAAACTGCAGCACTGCAGCTTTACCACGCTGCACCATGGAAGATTAGAGACACCCATTTCCTCTGTGATGGGACATTAGGAGCTCCCTGGCCTCTGCAGGAGACGGGCTCAGCAGCTGCGGGAGATGAGGAAGGTGTGAGAAGCGGGAAGGGAAGGAGCCGCCTGTAGACAAACAGGACCATGCCCTTCCCCCACCAGCCAGGATTATCTGCCTGAGCGTTTCTTCCTGAAACTACACAAATGTCCTCCACACACACTTGTTTAGCTCCCAAACTGCTGCCGTCTCCAATATTCCCTTTTGTTCAGGCCCTTCCCAAAAGACTCGAGTGGCCAACCATCCTGGAGGGGAAAAAATCTTACCCTTTTTAACAGAGGCTTGGTGTGTGGAAATGGGCCGCCAAAACTTTTCCTGGCTGAGAGCGCAATAACATCACTGGGTAAATACACTCTCATGAAAAGAGCAAGGTGTTTTTTCCCCCCTCCAGGTTGTTGTCAACCCATGATGTTAGACCAGGGATGACCAAACTTGCTTAACATAGGAGTCATATAGAATAAACATCAAATGTTTGAGAGCCGCAAGACATGAACATCAGATGTTTGAGGCCAGGAAGGAAGGAAGGAAGGAAGGAAGGAAGGAAGGAAGGAAGGAAGGAAGGAAGGAAATAGATGGGAGAGTGGGAGAGGTGGAAAGAAAGCAACTTTTAACTTTACATGCATTCTCCCAGCCACACCCAGCTAGCTGGACTTGAAGAAGTTATTTAAAGAGAGAAACGTTAAAGAGAGAAAGTGCGCAGACTCCTACCTGGGAGAACCAGGTTTGATTCCCCACTCCTCCACTTGCAGCTGCTGAAAAGGCCTTGGGTCAGCCATAGCTCTGGCAGAAGTTGTCCTTGAAAGGGCAGCTGCTGTGAGAGCCCTCTCAGCCCCTCCCACTTCACAGGGTGTCTGTTGTGGGAGGAGAAGATAAAGGAGATTGTGAGCCGCTCTGAGTCTCTGATTCAGAGAGAAGGGCGGGGTATAAATCTGCAATTCTTCTTCTTCCATGCCAGCCAATGGGGCGGTGGGGGCTTTGAGAGCCACAGAATATGTGCAGAAGAGCCACATGTGGCTCCTGAGCCACGGTTTGGCCACCCCTGTGCCAGACTCTAGCATCACGGGTTGCCAATAACCTGGAGGGGAACAACCCAGTTCCCTACCACGGGACCTGGCCTCATGGGCATTGCTAAGGAAGAGGGATGCAAAACTTGAAGGCGGGGGGGGGGGGGGACACGCAGGGGGAGGAGTTGCTCTCACCTTGGGGTTGAGAATAAGGCAGGCGGAGCGAGATTTGAAGCAGATGCAGCGGATGAAGGGCAAGGAAAGGAGCGCCAGAGGAAGGATCTGACCCTTTACAAAGGCTAAAGCCTGTCCTTGCTTCTGCTGAGTTGGGGGGACCTGGAGACTCCAAGGAGACTTTCTCCATTTACTTAGAAAAACAGAGCGATGGATACAGTGTCGGGCCAGACAGAACCAGCGGACAGGAGGGGACCTTCTGCAAGGAACAGGAAAAACCCCAACAACCTCTACAGAAAGGTAAGCAAACCTACCTCCTTTTTCTCTATTGCGGCACAGTTAGAACCATGCAACAGGGGAAACAATGGCTTTATCCTGAACATGGGTGGACGCCATAGCATCCTAAACAGGCCCTGGAACAGTGCTTGATTGCACTGCGCGTGAGTCCCTGGATGTATTCTTTGGGGCTAGGGTGATCCCCAGGGTGTGTGATATAAAGAAGCAGTGTGGCTGTGTGTATCTGCCAGGTGTCCAAGAGTAGCCAGAGCTAGCATCCAGCTTTGTTTGGAGCCCAAATGCACATGAATGTGTGAAGCTGCCTTATACCGAATCAAACCTTTGGTTCTTCAAAGTCAGTATTGACTACTCAGACTGGCAGCTGCTCTCCAGGGTCTCAGGCAATGTTCTCTCAAAGTAGAGCAAAAATTCTGCTTTGTAAGCTACTGGCATTAAAGTTGTGAGCAACTGCATAGATTATTGTGCTCTGGGGCCATCCTTCCCAAGCTAAGACAAAAATGTGTGAGCTGGAGGCTAAAAACCTGTGAGCTAGCTCACGCTAACTCAGCTTAGAGGGAACACTGGTCTCAGGCAGAGGTCTTGCACATCACCTTCTGCCTTGTAAGAGGGAGAGCCAGTTTGGTGTAGTGGTTAAGTGTGCGGACTCTTATCTGGGAGAACCGGGTTTGATTCCCCACTCCTCCACTTGCACCTGCTGAGATGGCCTTGGGTCAGCCATAGCTCTGGCAGAGGTTGTCCTTGAAAGGGCAGCTGCTGTGGGAGCCCTCTCCAGCCCCACCCACCTCACAGGGTGTCTGTTGTGGGGGAGGAAGGTAAAGGAGATTGTGAGCCGCTCTGAGACTCTTCGGAGTGGAGGGAGGGATATAAATCCAATATCTTCTATCTTCTTCTTCTTGTAAGTGGAGATGCTGGGGATTGAACCTGGGGCCTTTTGCATGCCAAGCTGACGCTCTAGCACTGACCAACAGCTCCTCCTCAATAATTTTGTTGGGAGGCGGGGATCAGAGTAATGACCAGTGGGTCAGCCTAGGGCCTGGGAGAATGGGTTCAGATCTGCACTTATCCATGAAGCTCGCCGGGTGACCCTGATAGGGATGCCAGCCTCCAGCTGGGACCTGGGAACTCCTGGAATTACAGCTCACCTCCAGACTGCAGAGATCAGTTTCCCTAGAGAAAATGGATGCTTTCTATGGCCTTGTAACCCACTGAGGTCTCCCCAGGCTCCATCCCCAAATCTCCAGGGATTCTCAGCCTGGATCTGGTCACCCTATCACTCCATCCCCTGCCAGTGGTCAGGGAGGACCTAGCCCATCTCATCCTAGCTCACCTTACAAGGTCGTTATGAAGATAAAGAGAGAGAGAGACAGTTTGGTTTTTGTGCCCTTTATTTCTATTAGTTTGGTGTAGTAGTTAAGTGTGCGGGTTCTTGTCTGGTAGAACTGGGTTTGATTCCCCACTCCACCACTTGCAGCTGCTGGAATGGCCTGGGGTCAGCCATCGCTCTCGGTGTCTGCTATGGGGGAAGGAGATAGAGGAGATTGTAAGCTGCTCTGAGACTCTGATTCAGAGAGAAGGGCGGAGTATAAATCTGCAGTCTTCTTCTTCTTCTAAAATGGGGAAGAGGGAACCATGTAGACTACTCTTTAGAGCAGGGGTGGGCAAACTTTAAAGTAAGAGCCACATAGAATAAACTTCAGATGTTTGAGAGCTGCAAGACAAGGAAGGAAGGAAGGAAGGAAGGAAGGAAGGAAGGAAGGAAGGAAGGAAGGAAGGAAGGAAGGAAGGAAGGAAGGAAGGAAGGAAGGAAGGAAAATAGATTGGGGAGAGGGAGAAAGAAAGCAACTTTAAATTTAAATGCCTTTTCCAAGCTCCAAGCTGGCCGATGGGGTAGGGGGAGGTTTTGAGATCCGCACAATATGTGTGCAAGAACACATGTGGCTCCCAAGCCACAGTCTGGCCACCCCTGCCTTAGAGGAAAAATGAGATAAAGACTACTAGAGACATTTCTTTTTTTCCTTTTTTTGGGGGGGGGGGGATCAACGATTGTATATCAAGAATAGATCCAAGTAGGCAAGAAGAAATCCTTGTTTTATCTGTTTGTTTGAATTTTTGTACATGGCTCCGAGGCTTCTAAACACCAATTCCTCAGTGCCCATCTGCTCGCTCGCTCTGGGGATGAGCAGAATGTATAATGTGGAGCGGCGGAAACAGGGAGGGGCCGATCGCTTTGGGATGCAAAGATAGAGACATCTCCGCCTGACCCCTTCAAGGAGCCATTTGCAGACACTCCAAGAGGGGGAGGGGGGGCAGAGGGACAGGATTTTAAGCTCGACTGAACTCAGAGGGAGGCTTCTGAATAAACATGCTTCCGGCTGTGTCTGTCCGAAAGGCATTTTAAACTCTCAAGTTCAGAGCACCCTTCTCATGCTCCCCCCCCCCCCCAAACTACAGATTCAAGAGATTCTTTTTTGTCCTCAAGTCACAGCGATTTATGGTGCCCCTGTAGGGCAGGGGTGTTGAACTCATTTGTTATGAGGGCTGGATCTGACATAAATGAGACCTTGTTGGGCCGGGCTGTGTTGGGCCAGGGCAATGTGTACCTATTTATGATTGGGTTAGGGTTGCAAGTCTAATTCAAGAAATACCTGGGGACTTTGGGGGTGGAGCCAGAGACTTTGGGGGTGGAGCCAGGAACAAGGATGTGACAAGCGTAATTGAACTCCAAAGGGAGTTCTGGCTGTCACATTTAAAGGGATGGCACGCCTTTTAAATGCTTTCCCTCCATTGGAAATAATGAAGGATAGGGGCGCCTTCTTTTGTGGCTCATAGAATCGGAGGGTGTTTTTGGGGAGAGGCACCGAATACTATGCTGCAAATTTGGCGCCTCTACCTCAAAACACAGCCCCCACTCACAGAACCCCAGATACCTGCAGATCAATTCCCCATTATACCCTATGGGAATCAGTCGCCATAGGGAATAACGGAGTGCCCAGCAGACATTCCCCCCCCCCCCGTGCTCTCCTGCTCTCTGATGACCCGGAAGTGGGAGGGGGGGCGGAGGGCCTCCAAACCAGGGATCCCCTGCCCCCCTACAGCCCCCTTTGAACCGAGCCTCAGAGGCACAGAACATCCAGTGCCCAAGGGTTCTCCATAGTAATGTCCTCTATTGTAATGCGTTCCGCTCACGGCAGGCCTTGAAAGCGGGCAGTTAGCGCAAAACACCCGCTAATTGCAGTTTTTGCAGTTCCCAAAGTCTCCTTCACGGGCACCCTCTGAACAATTAAGCCTGGGAGTTGCTGGAGCATAGATCAATGGCAAGAGATCCCTATCGTCCTAGAGAGAATGCAGCTGACTCGGCAGATGTGGCTGATTAGAAAACTGTGTTGAGAAACTGCAGCAACCTGTGGATTGGAAGGCAACGGTGGCGTCCAAGACAGCATCAAGACTGAAAACCTTGTGCAGACGCACACAAATACAGAAATACAACACACACCAAAAACCTCTGCCCTGACTTCAATAGCCCAGACAAGCCTGATCTTGGAAACTAAGGAGGGTCAGCTGTGGTTAGTGCTTGGATGGGGGACTGTGTTTTGAAATACCCAGTCGGGAGGCAGAGGCCGGGCTCTATTCAGCCACCTCCTTGAATATCCTCCAGGCCCCCAGTAGGGGTCAGTCACCAGAGGTCAACACGACTTCCAGGTACACACACACAAAATACAAAAATACCAAAAGAAAAAAGAGAAAGAAACAGCTCGAGAAGAGATCTCTTTCTCCACATTGCTTGTAGGTTCTCGCCACGTGATTTCCCCCTCCGCAATCCATTGTGAGGCTGCAGGCTTTTGTTCCCCAGCAGCTACTGAGGGGTGTCCATAACAAGATGAGTGGGGGAAATGACTCAACTTGTGAGCCCTTTCAAACAATGGAAGATCACTCATCAGTGGGAGGCCTGCATTCTGGCAGACAGAGCCACAGGGAGGAGTGTGAGGTCAAACACTGCACTATAAAACAACCCCAGGGAGGCTAATTTCGGCGACTGGATCCCACATACGTCAAATCACTGTGTTCCGTAGTAATTCACCCAAATTACCGCACAAGCCCTGCTTCTGTGTTAGCAAATACTTGCACAGCCTGGCATTTCCGATTCACTCTAAAGGATGCATTTTCAAGGCAGAACCTGCCTTGTCGTTCTGATGGGACGATTAGCACAGGGGGTTAGAGTGTCGGACTACAATCTGGGCAACTCAGGTTCGAATCCCTGCTCTGGACCATGGAAGCTTGCTGGGTGACCTGGACTCAGTCGCACCATCTCAGCCTAGCCTATGGGGTTGTTTTGCAGACAAAATGGAGAATGATGTCAGCTACTTGGGGTCCTCATTGCGGGAAGTAGGATTGCCAATCCCCAGTCGGGGGCAGGGATCCCCTGGTTTAGAGACCCTCCCTCAGTTTCAGGGTTATCAGGAAGTGGCGAGGGATGGGGAGGGAAATGTCTGCTGGTACTGCATTATACCCTATGAAGATCGATTCCCATACGGTATAATGGAGAATTGATCCGTGGGTATCTGCGGCTCCGGAGGGGCTTTTTTTTTTTAGGTGGAGGCATCAAAATTTCAGTGTAGTATCCGGCGCTTCTCCTCAAAACACCCTCCAAGTTTCAAAAAGATTGGACCAGAGGGTCCAATTCTATCAGCCCCCAAATAAGGTACCTCTATCCTCCATTATTTCTTATGGAAGGAAGGCATTTTAAAGGAGCACAGCCCCTTTAAATGTGATTGCCAGAATTCCTTTTGGAATGCAATCATGCTTGTCACACCCTTGGCTCCTGGCTCCACCCCCACAGCCCCCAGATATTTCTTGAGTCAGACTTGGCAACCGTAGCAGGGAGAAAGGCAGGGTATACATGAAGCAGATAAAAATAAGGATGTAACTAATCCACATTCAGTGAATATGCTAATTTGGGGGGAGACCACTGTGGCCTTAACCTGGGAGACACAAGGCCTTTACAATTTAGAATTCAGGGAAACCCATTGAATTTGGTGGGCAGTGGACCCAGGAGAGACAAAATGGAATACATAAGTACCGTCTAGCTGCAAATGACTTATGGTGTTCCTTGGCTTTCAAGGCAAAGGAGAAGCAGAGGTGATCGGCCTTGGCCTTCCTCTGTGCAGAGTCTGTACTTGGGTACAAGCTCTGTTTTAGCTTCTGAGATTTGACAAGACCAGGCTACGGTAGCCAAACTGCGGCTCGGGAGCCACATGTGGCTCTTTCACACGTATTGTGTGGCTCTCAAAGCTCACAGTGCCCTGTTGGCCAGCTTGGAGAAGGCATCTGTCTCTTTAAAACAATTTGCCAAGCCAAGCCAGCCAAGGGCTTAGAGAATGCATTTAAAATTGTTTTCTTTCTACCTCTATCTCCCCCTCTCTCCCCATCTATTTACTTCCCTTCCCTCCAATATCTGACATTTATTCTTTGTGGGTTCTATGTTAAGCAAGTTTGGCCACCCCTGGGGTATACCATTGCAATGATGCCCGGTGGGAGCTCATCTCCATACTACAGAGTAGGGTTACCAATCCCCAGGTGGGGGCAGGGGATCCCCCCGGTTTGGAGGCCCTCCCCCCCACGCTTCAGGGTCATCAGAAAGGGGGGGGAGGGGAGGGAAATGTCTGCTGGGAACTCTGTTATTCCCTATGGAGATTTATTCCCATAGAAAATAATGGAGAATTGATCTGCGGGTATCTGGGGCTCTGGGGGGGCTGTTTTTTGAGATAGAGGCACCAAATTTTCAGTACAGCATCTAGTGCCTCTCCCCAAAATTATATCCCAAGTTTCAAAACGATTGGACCAGGAGGTCCAATTCTATGAGCCCCATTATTTCCTATGGAAGGAAGGCATTGAAAAGGTGTGCCATCCCTTTAAATGTGATGGCCAGAACTCCCTTTGGAGTTCAATTATGCTTGTCACAGCCTTGATCTTGACTCCACCCCTAATGTCTCCTGGCTCCACCCCCAAAGTCCCCAGATATTTCTTAAATTGGACTTGGCAACCCTACTACAGAGATCAGTTCCCCTGGAGAAAAGGGATAATTTTGATGATAGACTCTGGCATTGTACCCCACTGAGATCCTTCTTCTCCCCAGGCTCCATCCCCAAATCTCCAGGAGCTTCCCAACATGGAACTGGCAACTTTACCCCCCTATCCCCTGCTGGTGGCCAAAGGGGAATTGGCAGCTCTAATACCATGCCACCTTCCCTCCCAAGCACTTTATTCAATAATAATAAAATTGTGGCATTTCACTAGGCTTACCGATCCCAGGTCCAAGCAGGAGACCCCCCCCCCCGGTTTTTCAGGCTCCTCCCTGCTGCCAGCTAGCTGGCTGGGGGAAGCCCTACCCCAAAAGCCACCATATGCCTTCAAACCTCAGCAGGCTTAGAAGAGGCTTCCACCTCTTTGTGTTTTTCTGAATGTGTGTGTGCCTTTAAATCTCAGCAGGGGGGCAGGGCAAGCAGACAGAGCCACTGCTCTCAATCCCTCTTTTTTTTTTTTTTGGAGGGAAACTCCACTCCCTAGGCTGTTCATTTTCCTGAAGCTGGCTAAAAATACAGCAGATGATTACATTCAGCAATGTCAGTTGCCCCAGTGAGAGCGCAAAAGTGTGAGCTTGTTAACCATGTTTATTTTGGCTGTTTTGTAAGTGTGTGTGTTCACTTTCATTTAGTGGAAATGTAGCTGCTGGGAAATGAGGAAATTAAGACTGTATTCAGGGGAACTGCACCGCTGAGTTTTTATTTATTTGTTTTAGGGAATTGGAAAGTCTCCTGCCTCCACCCCCAAAGTCCGCAGATATTTTCTGAGTTGGACCTGGCAACACTGTAGGGTTGCCAAGTCCAATTTCAGAAATATCTGGGGACTTTGGGGGTGGAGCCAGGAGACTTTGGGAGTGGAGCCAGGAGACACTGGGGTGGAGCTAGGGGGAGGGGGGGGACAGCTGCCGCCGCCGCCTGTTCTCCGCTCACCGTAGCTGCTCCTCCAAGATGGGCTCAGGCTGAGCCCATCTCGGAGGAGAAGCTAAAATGAAGCCGAGAAGAGGCGGCCCTGCTCTTCCGGCAGTTTCTGCAGGAAACACCGCTGGGCAACTGGGCCTCTGAGGAGGGTGTGGGGCCGCAGAAGTCGCCCGCCCCGTCTCGGGGAAGCCGCGAAGGCAGCAGAGAAGGGAGGGCGGCAAGGACAACCCACCGGGCCTCGGCAGCTCCATCCCCCCAGCCTCCCTCCCTCCCGTGCCGGGGCAGGGCAGGGCGCTTACTCACCTGGGGTTGCTGGGACTTGGGGGGACGGCGGCGGCTGTGCTGCTAGAGGCAGCTGACCACGCGGTCGGTGTAAAAGACGGGCTTGAGGGTGCGCGAGCGCTACGGGCGCAACGGGCGGGGCGTGGAGACCTGCTACGGCTGGCCGCAGCGCTCGCGCACCCTCAAGCCCGTCCTTTACACCGACCGCGTGGTCAGCCGCCTCCAGCAGCACAGCAGCCGATGAGGAGCACATGGAGCGCAAGCGCAGGCGGCCCCCTCAACCCCCGCTGGTGATGCTGTTCACCCCCAGCATCCTCCCCGGCAGCCCCCGACGCCGCCAGCAGCAGCAGCAGCAGGAGGACGCCGCTTCTCCCCCCGCTTCCGTTTTTTGGGGGAGCAGGGGAAGAGGCTCAGAAACCTGGGGTCCCCCACTAGAGCGGGAGGGTTGGGACCCCTACAGCACTAGTTGACATAGTGATGGACACTAGCATGGATGCTTTTAAAAGGGGACTAGTTTCATGGTATAAAGGTCCATCAGTAGTTACTAGCCATAGTGAATAAAGGGAGCCTCTAGTGTCGCTAAGGAAGGAACAATGGAGAAGGCCTTGGCCTCTATGCCCTTCAGAGGAATTGGTTGGCCAATATTTAAGACAGGATGCTGGAATTGATGGACCACTGGTCTGATCCAGCAAGGTCCTTCTTATGTTTTTATGTCCTTATGACTTTCAGGGATCTTCCGCTGGAGTCAGCATTAGTGACTCATGGCTTATTTTATGGAATTTGTCAAGCTGAGCAGATACTGTTTATGAATATGTATATAAGCCTGGCGGGCAAGCAAAACCGAAGAAAAGCACCACAATATGCAAATGGCTCCGACACACGCTACCCCAACAGGTTCTCATGAATACTCTTTGGTCCTGCCACCCGATTTGCATTCTGCGGCCTACAAATCTGCCATCTTAGACGGTCCGGTCTGACGGGCGTTTTCAGAGAAACAGCTTCTTGGGCGGCGATGATATAATTTACTCAATTCAGAAGATCTAACATAAGCAGACAACATTGGCAGGAGCTTCGGAACTGCAGGATGGGATTGCCAGAACGAGTTACCCTGATGAAGGGAGTTTTGACAAAAGCTTACACCTTGGGAATCCTGTCGGTCTTTTAAGGTGCTGCTGGACTCAAATTAGGGTTGCCAGGTCCAATTCAAGAAATCTCTGGGGACTTTGGGGGTGGAGCCAGGAGCAAGGTTGTGACAAGCGTAGTTGAACTCCAAGGGGAGTTCTGGCTATCACATTTAAAGGGACTGCACACCTTGGAAATGCCTTCCCTCCGCTGGAAATAACGGATAAAGGAACCCTCTTTTGGGGCTCATAGAGCTGGACCCCGGTCCAATCTTTTTGAAACTGGGAGGGTCTGTTGGAGAGAGGCATTGGATGCTATGCAGCAAATTTGGTGTGTCTACCTCAAAAAACAGCCCCAGCCCCAGATAGCCACAGATCAATTTTCTATTATACCCTATGGAAATCAGTCTCCATAGGGAATAACGGATTGCCCAGCAGACATTCCCCCCCCCCCCCGCTTTCTAATGACCCTGAAGCAGGGGAGGGCCTCCAATCCGGGGGATCCCCTGCCCCCACCTGGGGATTGGCACCCCTAACTCAAATCTTGCATAGACCAGCACAGCTACCTGCCTGAAATTATCCTGACATAAGAAAGCCACCCCAGCCAGGTTCTAGATTTCCATGACACCTAGAGTTGCCAGCTCCAAGATTTTGGGAGAGGAGCCTGAGGAGAGTTGGGTTTGGGGAGGGACTTCAATGTGATGTGACGCCACAGAGTCCACTTTAAGCAGCCATTTTGTCCAGGAGAACTGATCCCCATTGCCTGGATAATGGTGGGAGATCTCTAGCCACCACCTGGAGCTCTCATTCAGCATGTGCTACATGGCCTTGTTTGATTCTCCTTCTTGAGAGCCTGTTTGGTGTAGTGGTTAAGTGCGCAGACTCTTATCTGGGAAAACCAGGTTTGATTCCCCACTTCTCCACAGGTACCTGCTGATGTGCCCTTGAGTCAGTCACAAGTTCTCACGGAGCTGTTCCTCTCAAGAGCAGTTTCTGTCAGAGCTCTCTCAGCTCCACTTACCTCATAGGCAGTGTTCTAAGCTGAGTTAATGTGAGCTAACTCACAGTTTTTTAGCCTCAGGCTCACAAATTTTTGTCTTCTCAGGAAGGACAGTCCCAGAGCAAACTAATTTATGCAGTAGCCAAATCATTCACTCACAACTTTAATGCCAGTAGTTCAGGAAGTAGAATTTTTGCTCACAAGACTCCACAAGCTTAGAGGGAGCATTGCTCACAGAGTGTCCTGTTGTGGGGAAAGGAAATTGTAAGCTGCTCTGAGACTCCATCGCGTAGTGAAGGGTGGGGTATAAATCCAATCTCCTCCTCTTCAGTTTTTAAAAATCTTTTGGGTTCATTTTGTTCCCCTTTCTACAGCATGGTTAATATAGTCAGTTTTTCCCCCACTGGGACTGAGAGAACAAGTCCCCAGGGGCAGTTGGTCCACCTCATGAATTGAAATGCAGTCTTCCATGGCTCAACACCTCAGCTTGAAGTTCAAACGGCGGCCATATTTGTTCCTCAGCATTATTTTTTCCATTTGATGACAAATGAGTCTTCCACAGAAACAGTTGCACCTTACAGAGTAACATAAGGGGAGGAAACCAGGTTCTTGCCCCAAGGAACTTAAAAATATGGATTTCAGCAGTGGAGAAGACAATAAAGGATGGAAGGTGGAAATAAGGATAAAAGGACAGATGGGATGTTAATGGTTCAGATGATACTTTTTTATGGGGCCATCTGTGTTGGCAAGCCAGCAAGAAGCTCTGCCTGCAGCACCAGAACACTTCTGCAGGCAGGAATAAGAACGGGGAAGCTAACATGGGCGTAAATATGAGTTAAGCCCCCACACTTTAAAAGTAAATGCCAGTAATGCCTGGCCTAGATAGCCAAGGCAAGTCTGGTGCTTGTGGGGGGAGGGCAACAGTGAGACGGCTTATAGTGTCCTGGCCCCACTGATGGACCTCCTGATGGCACCTGGGTTTTTTTGGCCACTGTGTGACACAGAGTGTTGGACCGGATGGGCCATTGGCCTGATCCAACATGGCTTCTCTTATGTTCTTCTGTGACACAGAGTGTTGGACCGGATGGGCCATTGGCCTGATCCAACAGGGCTTCTCTTCTGTTCTTCTGTGACACAGAGTGTTGGACTGGATGGGCCACTGTCCTGATCCAACAGGGCTTCTCTTATGTTCATGTGTGACACAGTGTTGGACTGGATGGGCCACTGGCCTAATCCAACATGGCTTCTCTTATGTTCATGTGTGACACAGAGTGTTGGACTGGATGGCCATTGGCCTGATCCAACATGGCTTTTCTTATGTTCTTATCTCAGAAGCCAAGCAGGGTCGACTGTGGTTAGTACTTAGACGGGAGACTGCCCTTGAAATACCCAGTCTCTATGTGAAATGTAAAAAACGTATTTATCATTTCACAGCAGAACAAGTTTCGCATTAAAAAAAATAATACACTGAGGTGAGTAGCCAAGTTGGTTTGAAGCAACAGAACAAAGTTTGAGTCCAGTGGCACTTTGAAGCCCGACATAGTTTAATCCTGAGTATAAGCTTTCGTGGGCATGCCCACTTCTTGACGCTTATACCCAGAATTAAACTTGGTTGGCCTTCAAGTGCCGCTGGACTCAAACTTTGCTTTATAAAAAGTACACAAAGTTCTTGTCATTATCAAAGATTTCAGGTTTTCACGGCTGGCATCATCATTAGGGTTTGTAGAATCTTTCGGGCTCAAGTGCCGTGTTCTACTGGAGAAAGTTTTCCTTCCAGACGTTTCGTTCTCAGCTGTGGAGAACATCCTCAGTGGCGTTGCAGCCGGAGCAGGCGCTCTGACCTTCTTGGCTGCTGTGCATTGAGTGAGTGAACAGTAGAACACAGCACTTGAGCCCGAAAGATTCTACAAACCCTACGTTCTTGCCATTGCTTGTTTATTTGTTAACACTTCACCATCCCAGTGTGGTGGGCAAATTCATTTCTTAATCAGTTGCTTTCTATATTGGCTCTGATAGCCAATTAAAATAGAGCTTTTAAAGCAATATGTCAAGGGTCTTGCCCTAAAAAGGGTTACTGCTCTTGTCTTTACACTGCCTGCTTTTGAGTTGGTATTGGCAGGAAGAGGGGAGAAGCTCAGTGAAGGTTAGGGGTTACCTTTTTTTTTATAACTATGACAACCAATCCAGGGCTACCCCTGTTATTTGCTTGCACACAACACTTCTGCCATAGCTTTATGTGAGAAACTGTGAAGAGGTTAGCATTACGGCGTTCGTGGTAGTGATAATTAGAAAATACAGTAATGAATATACAAAACTCCGAAGACTGATAAACAAGTCCGGCTCCTAAATGTTTGGGTTGGTTTCTAGCGCCCATAAAAATCTGTCAAGGCCCACCTCTCCCAAGTTCTGGTTTGGATGGCCCAGGTTAGCCAGAAGCCGAGCAGGTCTGGCCCCGCTAGTATCTGGATGGAGGAAGCCTTGAAAACTGTATGTCTGCCGCAACTTGACAACAACCTCCCCTCAGAAAATTTCCATAAAGTCTTTAACACGATACTTGCGCCCCCTAGTGTCCTCTGAGTGAGCCTATACTCCTCTTGCCAAATTTGCCACAGAACTCCATTGAAGCCTCTGGAGTCTAAGCCTGGAGCCTTTTTGTACCTCTTTCTATAAATTCTATAGGTTGGATGCCTCCCAGTTTTCTCTGAAACACATCTGCCTTTCCTTTCCCTTACTCATGAACAGCAGATGAGCATAACTGATCTTAAACATATGGAGCAGAGGACCATCAGTGGCAATTGGCCACAAGGTTCCATGGGTTGGTAATGACTCAGTGCTTGCACAGGGGACTTTTTGTTGTTGTTCAGTCGCATAGTCAAGTCTGACTCTTTGCGACCCCATGGACCAAGTCACACCAGGCTCTCCTGTCTTCCACCATCCTCCGAAGTCTGCTCAACTTTGTGTTACATTAGTAATGCTGTCCAGCCATCTCATCTTTTGCCACCCCCTTCTTCTTTTGCCTTCTGTCTTTCCCAGCATCAGGGTCTTCTCCAGGGAGGGCTCCCTTCTCATTTGGTGGCCAAAGTGTTTGAGCTTCAGCTGCAGCATCTGACCTTCCAAGGAACAGTCAGGGTTGATTTCCCTTAGGACTGACTGATTGGATCTTCTTGCAGTCCAAGGAACTCTCTAGATTCTTCTCCAGCATCACAGCTCTATTCTGCGCTCGGCCTTCCTTATGGTCCAACTCTCACAGCCATACATTACTACTGGGAATACCATCGCTTTGACTATATGGACTTTTGTTGGCAGGGTGATGTCTCTACTTTTTATTATACTGCCCAGGTTCGCCATAGTTGTCTACCTTTACCTTTTTATAGATGGACCATTCTGTCTGGGGCAGTGATGCTCTGTATTCTGAGTGATTGGGGGACAACACTGGGAAGACTTCTGGAGTTCTGGCCCTGCTAGTGGACCTCCTGATGGCACCTGGGTTTTGGCCACTGTATGACACAGAGTGTTGGATTAGATGGACCATTAGACTGATTCAGTGACTTCTGTTATATTCTGAGAATCTTGGTCAGCATTGGTGTGAGGTACACAGATTAATACCCCACTGTGGGTGTATTCCATTCAAACACAAAGCATGGCCCTCCTATGGGGACCTTTTGTGGTTTAACAGCCTACATTAAAAGGCAAAGTTACTTCATAATGCCTCTTGCATCACACTCTGCTATGGAACAATTTGCCAACAAGTCTCCCGGTATAGAGGCAATAGGCCTTGTCAGGGATCGTTTTATAGAAAGATAGGTGGTGGAGCTCATTAGCATAACTTAATAGCATATGCTGCACCCCTACCAGTCAAAGCAACCCAATGCAAGAAAGGAGTGCCCCTGGCGAGCGAGGCCTGCTTGAGCTGGCTAGAAATCCGGCCAGCTCAAACTGGTCTCGCTCATGTGAGGCTCTCCTGGGCTGCCCCCTCCAGTCAAAAGGCCAGCAAGTCACCCACCACCCAAAATCACATAAGGGGTGGAGAAAGAGTGGTGTGGGCTTCTCCAGGGGTTAATGAAGGCTGCTGGGGGCATTGCAAATCCCTTGGTGCCTGGCTGGTTGCTGCACCTCCTGTTCTATGGACAAGGTAGGTGGGAAGGAGGAGGGGGAACTCTCAGAAAGGTTCAGCTGTGCTCCTGTGAGCTCCTGCTGAATCTGAGGCCTGGGCCTTGTGTTGGCTGTTTGTCCCTCTCCTGGCAGCCATAGCGGACTAATATTTTAGGTCTGCCAAATTCCAGAAGAGGCTATTCACCTGAACTAACGGTAGCATGGTAGGAAACAGAGGAGAAAATTAAGTAATGTGGCTCTCTCAGAGAACATCTAATAATCTTCTCACTGCAGTCCTAAGAACACTTTCCTAGAAATAAGCTCCCACTGAATATCATGAGATTTACTTTTTGCATAATCCCGCTGTACACTGCAATGGTCAGGCCGCTCCTGGAGTATTGTGTGCAGTTCTGGAGGCCTCACTTCAAAAAGGATGTGGACGGAATGGAGCAGGTGCAGAGGAGAGCGAAGAAGACGATCAGGGGCCCAGAGAGACCAAGCTTTATGAGGAAAGGCTAAGAGACTTGTGAATGTTCAGTCTGGCGAAGAGGGGACTGAGGAGGGATAGGATTGTTCTCGAAGTTTTTAAAAAAATATTTTGTGTGCCTGTATGTATATGTTTAAAGAGCCCTGTGGCACAGAGAGGTAAAGCTGCAGTACTGCAGTCAAACTCTCCGCTCACGACCTGAGTTCGATCCCGGCGGAAGCTGGTTCAGGTAGCCGGCTCCAGGTTGACTCAGCCTTCCATCCTTCCGAGGTCAATAAAATGAGTCCCCAGCTTGCTGGGGGGGGAAGTGTAGATGACTGGGGAAGGCAATGGCAAGCCACCCCGTAAAAAGTCTGCTGTGAAAACGTTGCGAAAGCTACGTCACCCCAGAGTCGGAAACGACTGGTGCTTGCACAGGGGACTAACTCTACCTTTTTTTTTATGTATGTGCTTGCACCTGAAGTCATGTCAACCTCTAGTAATCGACCCCTACTGGGGCCTGAAGGATATTCAGATAGTTGATTTAATAGTCTGCCCTGTCCTTTTGACTGGGTACTTCAAGGAAGTCTCCCATCCGAGTACTAACCACAGCTGAATTTGCTTAGCTTCCAAGATCTGATGAGATTGGGCTTGCCTGGGCTATCCAGGTCAAGGCTCTCTAAGTATTAGAAGGGCTGTCATTTAGAAGAGGGCAGGGAGCTGTTCATGTTGGCAGCAGAGGAGAGGACTCACAGCAATGGGTTTGAGTCAAGTTCTGGAAGGCACCAGCTGGATATTAGGGAAAACCTTTTTCCCAGTAGTTGTTCAACAGTGGAATCAGTGACCTAGGGTGGTGGTGGTGAGCTCCCCCTTACCGGCAGTCTTTAAACAGCAACCAAAGAAACACTTCAGGGATGCCCTAGGCCAAGGTTGGACAAACTTTGGCTCAGGAGCCACATGTGGCTCTTTCACACGTATTGTGTGGCTCTTGAACCTCCACTCCCACCCCATTGGCCAGTCTGAAGAAGGCATTTGTCTCTTTAAATCACTCCCAAACCAAACCAGCTGGTGGCTTGAAAAAGGCATTTAAAGTTGCTTTATTCCTGCTTCTCCCTCCCCCATCTATTTGCCTTTTGTTCTTTCTTCCCTCCCTCCTGTTCTTTGTTGCAGCTCTCCCAACATCTGATGTTCATGTCTTGTGGTTTTCAGACATCTGGTGTTTATTCTATGTGGCTCTTACGTTAAGCAAGTTTGGCCACCCCTGGTCTAGGCTGATCCTGCATTGAGCAGGGACTAGATTGCCTGTATGCTCCCCCCCACAATTCTGACTCTATTATTCTATCCTAGAAGATATAAAATTTGGATTTACCGTATTTTTCGCACCATAAGGCGCTCCGGACGATAGGACGCAACTTCCTCCTGGGGGGCAATCCGCTGCCTCCGATCCCAGCGCTTCCTCCGTGCCTGCCTGCCTGGCTCCAGCTCTGATGCTCTCAGCAAGCGCCGGGATCGGAGGGCAGAGGGAGTGATCCTGGCGCTTGCTGTAAGCGTCAGAGCTGAAGCCAGGCAGGTAGGCAGGGAGGAAGCACGCTGCCCTCTCCACAGCCGGCGCTCGCAAAGCGCTGGGTTTGCGGAGGGGGCGGGTGCTTCCTCCATGCCTGCCTGCCTGGCTTCAGCTCTGATGCTTACAGCAAGTGCCGAGATCGGAGGGCAGAGGGAGCGATCCTGGCGCTTGCTGTAAGCGTCAGAGCTGGAGCCAGGCAGGCAGGCACAGGGGAAGCGCCGGGATCAGAGGCGGAGGCAGTGGATCGCCCCCCCCTCTCGGAAGGTAGGTACCAGTACCTTCGCTCCATAAGACACGCACACTTTTCCCCCCACTTTTTTTGGGGGGGAAAGTGCGTCTTATGGTGCGAAAAATACGGTATATCCCTCCCAGCACTCTGAATCTCAGAGTGATTCACAATCTCCTTTATCTTCCTCCCCCACAACAGACACCCTGTGAAGTGGATGGGGCTGAGAGAGCTCTCACAGAAGCTGTCCTTTCAAGGACAAGTGCTGCGAGAGCCATTTTGTGTGTTTGTGTGCCTGTATGTATGTGTTTGCACCTGGACGTCCTGTCAGTCTCTGGTAACTGACCTCTATTGGGGCCTGGACTTCAAGGATATGCTCTGCAATAACTATGGCTGACCCAAGGCCATTCCAGCAGCTGCAAGTGGAGGAGTGGGGAATCAAACCCGGTTCTCCCAGATAAGAGTCCACGCAGTTAACCACTACACCAAAGTGGCTCTCAAGACTTACTTAGAACTGCTCTTTATATACAAACCACATTGTCCAATCAAATGTGGTCTCGCCTCCTCGACGCGGACCTGGAGCAGAAGAAATCCACCCTTCTTGAGAATTGTTTTTGGCACTTATCTCTTGAGCTGGTCACACATTCCTAGCCTAACCCACCTCACAGAGGATAAAATGGAGGGAGAGAGAACGACACAAGCCGCTTTGAGCCCCCATGGAGAGCAAAGGCAGGGTATATATAAATGAAGTAAATAAATCAAAGGTAGACATTCAGTTCTCAGACCCAGGAGGCCCCTCTAGCATTCTCCACTGTGTAGCAAGTTACTCAGTAAAGAAAGGTACGGTATTTTACAACAGAAGGCTTAAAATAAGACTGTGCCTTATGGCTTCATATGTTCCTGTAATGAATCCAGGCATTAAAAAGAGGGCTTCGGGGCTACGCTGTCACTGAAAACAACCCCCATCATTCAAAGGAAAGGTAAAAAAGATGAAAGGCACTCAAGAGGATTAAATTGGAAATTCTGTCCAGAAACAAAAGCTTCACTCATTCTGACCACCCTGGGCAGAACTAAGCAGCTCATTTTGTCTAAAAACCGGGCTTTCGCTCCCGTCAAGACTCCGGGCCAGGTTAATACCTTGGCTTTCTGCTAGCTCACGTTTCTTCTTCTCTCTCTCTCTCTCTCTCTCGTTTCTACCAGTCCATCAAGCCCCTGATTGAGAAACGGCGCCGGGCCCGTATCAACGCCAGCCTGGAACAGCTGAGAAAGTTACTGCAGACCAGCCCAGAGCCCCAGGTAAGGGCAGCCAAGCCCAGATGGGTCCCTGCCAGGCTTGCTTTTTTTGTATATACCACAGGAGAAGGGGTTTCAGTGTGAAGTCAAAGCAGATAGAATACCACTGAAAAACAATGAGTATACTTCAGTCCTTATATATGATTTGTCCTACATACAACTTTAAACCAGTGTATACAGATATCAATATCAAGTTCCAATTTCTTCCCTCCAGAAAAAAATTTACAAATTATTAACAAACAACAATTAGTTCCAATACTTTCCAATAGAGGGGTTTTCAGAAACCCTTCCTCCAATAAACCAAGTTCATAATGCAGTCCATAACGTCTTGTGAAATTCTTTCAAATGGAGCGGCCAGGAAATCCTTACAGCCTTCATCAGAAATCTCTAGATTTCAAGATGTTTCAATTCTGGTCTTCTTCAGTTAATCAGGCTGTTAAAATGGAACCCGATTACAATGATTTTTTACACAGACTCAAAAGTTCAAAGCTCAAAGCTAAAACAGAACCATTGGATTCTCCTATATATATATATGTGTGTGTATGTGTATATATATACACACACACACACACACACACACATATATATATACACATACACACACACATATGTATACGTATATATGTATATATATACACACACACACATATACACACACACAAACACTATATATAAGGACTGAAGTATACTCATTGTTTTTCAGTGGTAGTCTATCTGCTTGGGCTTTTTTTTGTAGCAGGAGCTCCTTTGCATATTAGGCCACACACTCCCTGATGTAGTCAATCCTCCTGGAGCTGACAGTAGGCCCTGTATGAAGAGCCCTGTAAGCTCTTGGAGAGGTGGCTATGTCAGGGGTGTGTGGCCTAATATGCAAAGGAGTTCCTGCTACCAAAAAGAAAGCCCTGGGTCCCTGCAAGTGCAATTGGACTGCTGCATGCAGAGCTATGAATTCCTCAGATTGGAGGCTTTTGCATATTCACCAGGGCAGAAGGAAGCAAAGAGCAAAGCCCCTTCTCAGAGTCATAGAGCATATATTACCATAAATAAACAAAATTCCAGATCAGCCGTTGCAAGCACTTCCTCCTGCTCATTATGCTAAGGGATTCACGGCAGAGCTTATCCAAACAGCAGTTTCCTGTGCTGTTGGGTAAGCCCATTAGCGCTAAGCCGGAGCATAGGAAATGCACAGCCTATGACCTTTAAGAAAGGCAGGGCTGTGCATATGACTGACGATAGAGTGTGTCTGCAATATTGATGCAGAAGTCGCTCTCTGGAGACTCTCAGCTTTTATTTTAAAAAGGGCCATGTCTGTTGAAATCGAGGCTGCAAGGGTGTTTGAAAAGCAGGCGGACGACGCTGGCCACTTCGACCATTTCCAGGGGTTTGAAGCAGAGCTTTCATGTCCCACGTACCTTGTTGCCCTTCCTTCGAATGAAACCGGAAAAAATTATAGTCAGATATCTCTAATTCTCAACATGGTCAAATCCAGAGGTGGAATTCTAGCAGGAGTTCCTTTGCATATTAGGCCACACATCCCTGATGTAGCCAACCCTCCAAGAGCTTACAAAAAAGAGCCTTGTAAACTCTTGGAGGATTGGCTACATCAGGGGGTGTGGCCTAATATGCAAAAGAGCTCCTACTAGAATTCCACCCCTGGTCATATCCATGGGTACTTAAATCCAGAAAGATCAGCTGCCAACAGACAAGAGGCATCTTTCTTCAAACCTGAGAAAATGGGCAGCTCTGCTGAAAAATTTACAATCTTAAAAAAAAACGGTGCTACTGGGGAATTACCTCCCCCCAAAATAAGAGAACCTGTACCTTTAAGAAAGAAATGCCCTCAGGGGTTGCTAGGCAACCACAACAGTATTTCCAGTTGAAGCTTTGGTTTCTGTCAGTAAAAGGCAAGGGGAAGGCACAGAACCCTTCTGAAGCCTAGTTTGGGCTTTTGAAGGAGAACTCCTTGGGGCCAGGCCACAGCAGCAATCTCCTAGCAACTGGATACCACACGAGTTCCATGACTCCGCAAAGACCCAGCTTTTTACTAATGCTCAACTGCAGCTGCCTCATGAAAACCAGCACAGTGTAGTGGTTAGAGTTTCAGACAAGGATCTAGGAGATGCAGGTTCAAATCCCCACTCTGTCTGAGTTGCACATTCTCTGCCTAACCTTCCTCAAAGCGTTGCTGTGGAGATAAAAATGGAAGGCAGAATGATACAGGCCGCTTTGGGTCTCCACTGTGGAGAAATCCGAGCTTGAAGTAAATAATAAATGTAGCTGAAGATGAGCATAGAGAAGGGAGGATGGTTGATGGGAATGAGAGGAAACAGGGAAAGGTGAGGATATCAGAGTTGCCAAGAGGAGGGAAAGAAGGAACTATGCGAAGGTGAAGACAGGGATCAATGAGCTGCTCTGAAAAGTCAATACGGATTCCCCAACACACACCCTGGCCTCAGGTCAGCACTAAGCAATTTCAGCAGAATTTTCCTAGGGAGAGGCTGCCAGGGAGAAGGAAAAGCTGAAGGTGGAGAAAAGTAGGTTGCTTGGGTGGGGTGATGGAGAGAAGAAACAGGAAGAGAAAATAGTGTGGCAGAGGGAAATGAGATGCCCTCGAAGTCATTGCAGGTCCCTCACACGTACAAGTTTAATTTTCATATATTTATATACAGGGATTAAAGTGTAGATGACTGGGGAAGGCAATGGCAAGCCACCCCGTAAAAAGTCTGCCAAGAAAACATCATGATGTCACATCATCCCATGGGTCGGTAACGACTCGGTGCTTGAACAGGGGATTACCTTTACCTTTTTTTTATATACAGCTCCAATGATTTGATCTTTTTCTTAGTGAAGAATTTGGATTGTCCAACTGCATTACTTTTAACTTAGAAAACCCAGAAGAACAAGGCGGCTGGATTAGACCAGTGGTCCACCCAGTCCAGCATCCTATACCACAAAGTGGCCAACCTCAGCGGCGTCACTAGGGCGAGGCCAAGGGGGCCATCGGCCCTCCCCCAGAGCATTCTCATTGGCCCCAGGCACTGACCCATGGTCCCCCCCAACAGGAAGGGGCTGGCCCTGGGACTAGAACACTGCTGCTGTGTGTGGGCTGGCCGGGATTCTGAAACCGGGGCCGCGCTGCCGCCGGCTCAGCTAAAAGCGTGTGGGTGAGTGGGGGAAACTTAAATGCTGCAAAACTGGTATCTTGGATTACGGATGAGGAAGGGGCCATGTGAAGTGGGCGGGGTTGTGTGCGGAGGGGGTGACGCAGCCCTCCAAAAGGGGTGATGCCCAATGGGGGGGTGTGACTTGAATCAGTTACACCCCAGGGTGCAACCCACCCTAGTGATGTCTCTGGCCAACCTGTTACTCTGGAAAACTAACAGAGCAGAGAGGCCAAGGCCTTCTGCTGATGTTGCCTCCTGGCTCTGGGATTCAGAGGTTAACTGCCTCAGGAAGGGGAGGAGCCCTTCAACTACCACATCTAGTAGCCATGGATGGACCTCTCTTTCATGAGCCTAATGTTTTTTGAAACACTTATGCCATAGTTATGATTGGCCCAGACACGTTCAAGACAACACAGTCAAGGCAACTTTTCTCTTACTGTAAAACTGGAGAGTTATACTGCACATCTAGCAGATACCTAACCCACTTCTGCCAGAAACTAGCAGGAAGCCAGTATAGCACATCTATGCTTGTATAGTGAAATCCACAGTTGCTCCAGTAATTCAGCCAAGATCAGGGTTGGACAAACTGGCTTGAAATATGGCTCTTTCACACACATTGTGCAGCTCTCAAAGCCCTCTCCACCCCACTGGCTGGCTTAAAGAATGCATTTGATGTTAAAGTTGCTTTATTTCCACCTCTCCCTCCCCTATCCATTTGCTTCCTTCCTTCCCTCAAACATCTGATGTTCACGTCTTGTGGCTCTCAAACGTCTGTTTATTCTGTGTGGCTCTTACATTAAGCAAGTTTGGCCACTCCTAGCCTAGATGAACCTTAAAATCAAGTCTTTGGTTTAACGTTCGGTCTTCCACAGAACTCCCGAGCCCTGTCCCGCTTGGAGAAAGCTCAGATCCTGGAGATGACTGTGCAACAGCTTCAGCAGTACAAGAAGCAAGGTAAAGGGAGAGAGATCCAGACCCTTTCTCCCATGTCCAAAAAGCGTGCGGAGCAGAGAAGAGACAATTTTGGGGGGGTGGCCAAAGAACACTCACCAGCAGCATCCGAGAAACTGACACGGCTGATTTTGCTTCCTTCCTAGGTGCCACTGCTCCTCCTTCTCCAAACAGCCCTGATTTTGCTGCCGGTTACCGCCATTGCATCAACACTGTCAACTCCTTCCTGAGCTCAGCAGACTCCTCCTTGGACCAGGAGATGAAGTCTCAGATCCTGCAGCAGCTGGAACAGACTCCGGGGCTCAGGTCTTCCATCGCAACCATTTCCAGACCCTGTTGCCCGCAGAAAGCAGTCTCTGTCCTCTCTCCCCCATCCTCCTGTTTATGGGCACCGCCGCCACCTCCTCCTAAGAGGTCTGCGGGACTGACTCCTCCTCTTCCAGACGCCCGCGCAATCACTGAACAGTCCTGGTCACAGGCCTCCCCCATCGCAACACCATCGCCCCATCCACCTGGCCCTTGGACTCAGCCAAACTCCCCCGCCACCGCAACCCACATGTGGCGGCCGTGGTGAGCAACACCCCGGAAGAGAGGCCGAGAAGATGGGCAACCAGGACAGAACGGGAGGGCGCCGCTCAGATAAATCAGGAACCTGGAGGGTTGGGCAAAATCCTTTTCCACGACGAAGAGACGACCAATCTACCTTCTTTGCAGCCATCAATTATGCTGTGATTCACAGCAACTTGTCGGCTGGCAGCGCTTTCAGGTCCAAAGAAACAGGATGAACGTTAAGACCCAAAGGTTTATCGAGTTATGGTGCATTAGAAACTGGATGAAGTGGGGGAAAGCCAGTGGCCCTGCCTTAGTGAGGTTCTACCGGCTAGCAGTGTTCCCTCTAAGCTGAGTTAGCATGAGCTACTCACCGATTTTTAGCCACCAGCTCACACATTTTTGTCTCAGCTCAGGAAAAACGGCCTCAGAGCACACTAATTTATGCAGCAGCTCACGACTTTAATGCCAGTAGCTTACAAAGTAAAATTTTTGCTCACAAGACTCTGCAGCTCTGAGGGAACATGGCCAGCCCAGTTGATAGTGTTTGATCAGGGCCTGATAGTGCTATTATTGGGTGTTGTCTCAACTGAAGCAACTTCCGTGTTTCGTAGGTGAAATATTGTGGGAGGTTTTTTGCTAGGGGGACGCTCAATGACTCAGCAGTAAAGTTCATAATAGGCAATAGCTTTACCCTCCGACACTCAAGTGCCTGAGCAGAAATCCTCAGCCTTCCCGGGCTGAAGGAAGATAGGCTACAAATGTCAGGAGCCAGAAATATAGTGCTGTTTGGACGAAGGACATCCGTCTTGCCTCAATGAGGACCAGGGCCTTTTCGGCCTTGGCCCCAGCCTGGTGAAATCAGCTCCCTTTGGAGATCCAAGCCCTCACTGAACTGTTATCTTTTTGTAGGGCCTGTACAATGGAGCTGTTCCGCCAGGCCTTTAATTGAGACAGCGGGCATTCTATTCTATCGAGCATTCCATTCCATTGGCCGGCCCTATCTTGCGGTACCATCTCTGCTGTAATATTAAACTACCTCTTTACTGTGCCAGATTTTTAATCTACAGAACATGTGCCCAACTGAGCCACCACCTATAACTGTTTATGATTAAATTGTATTGTTTTATTGATATAAGTTTTGTTATTTATTCTCTTTTTATAATGTTATCCGCCCTGAGCCCTTTCTGGGATAGGGCAGAATATAAATAGTCTAAATAAATAAATAATAAATGTCAACAGGAGGGGGCAGGACACCTTTTGGGACCAAGTCCCCCCCCCCACCAAAAAAACCCCCCTGTACCTGTGGCAGCAAATGAAAAAGGAATGAGGGCAGTATCTGGCCAGAGATGCTTGGGGCAAGCCATGCCCCAGTCTGTAACAGGGACTCATCTGGTGGCTGTGGGACAATGACAGCCATAAGCCATGGCATGTTGCCTTCCCTCCCTACCGCCACTGGCTTCAGCAGCGCTCCTAGTGCCTCATTCACCTGGCTAGAGATTTGTTCCTGGGTGCTGAGCAAAAAAGTCTGGTGCGCCACTTTTGGCACTCATGCTTTGGGGGCAGGATTAGCTTTCCTTTCTGTTAAGGCTTCTGGAGAAACGTCGACTGCGGGGTGACATGATAGAGGTTTACAAGATAATGCATGGGATGGAGAAAGTAGTACTTTTCTCCCTTTCTCACAATACAAGAACTCGTGGGCATTCGATGAACTTGCTGAGCAGACAGGTTAAAACGGATAAAAGGAAGTACTTCTTCACCCAAAAGGGTGATTAACATGTGGAATTCACTGCCACAGGAGGTGGCGGCGGCCACAAGCATAGCCACCTTCAAGAGGGGTTTAGATAAAAATATGGAAGAAGATATTGGATTTATATCCCGCCCTCCACTCCGAAGAGTCTCAGAGCGGCTCACAATCTCCTTTACCTTCCTCCCCCACAACAGATACCCTGTGAGGTGGGTGGGGCTGAGAGGGCTCTCACAGCAGCTGCCCTTTCAAGGACAACCTCTGCCAGAGCTATGGCTGACCCAAGGCCATGCTAGCAGGTGCAAGTGGAGGAGTGGGGAATCAAACCCGGTTCTCCCAGATAAGAGTCCGCACACTTAACCACTACACCAAACTGGAGCAGAGGTCCATCAGTGGCTATTAGCCACAGTGTGTGTGTGTGTGTATATATATATATAAAAATTTTGCCACTGTGTGACACAGAGTGTTGGACTGGATGGGCCATTGGCCTGATTTAACATGGCTTCTCTTATGTCTTGCAAGCACAGCCTCGTACGCTAAGAAGCAAGAGTAAAAGGGAGTTTTTTCCTTCCAAAAAAACCCCAAATGCAAACAGCTTGTCAGAGTGATTGGTTCAGCGAGAACAGACCTTGAGGCCAGCTGTTCTAAGAACAGCAGCTCTGCAAAGAACCATCGTCCCCCCGTCCCCCCCCCCTACAATCCCCAAGCACAGTCAAAGACGAGGCAGGCTCCGTTCGCTTTTACAGGTTCTGTTTCTTTATTCAACTCTGTAAACATCTAGTTACAAGTTTCGCAAAAAAAAAAAAGTCAGATTTGTATAAGACGGGGGAGAGCCAGCTGGACCGTTGCAGAGAGAGGTAGGGCTTGTTTGGTTTGTCCGCATCTCACCCCCCCACCCCAACCCTCGCAACCTTTCATGTACACCCCACACTCCCAGGGCAGGCTGGTGGGACAAGAGCAGAGGCAACTAGAAGGTTATTTCCAAGTGCTTGAAACTAATAAGCAAGTCAGTAAAATTTGCCGATGCAGCTAATGCTGGCAGAGGCGAGGAGGGTAGGGTAGGTTGATTAAATACAAACTCCAGAACCAGCCAAAACTTGGAAGCAGGAGATACAGAGGGAGACGCCAAGAAACTCAAGGGGAAACCATTCCCGCATCTCCTCCAAAACACTAAAGGGGGAAGGAACAGACGCAGGGAGAGTCAATGAAAAAGCGGGGAAAGAGTTAAGAGGGACGAGAACTGAGTCAAATGAATCACCGTGTCACTCATTCATGGACAAAGTCCCCCGACATCGTTTCCCTCGGCCAGCCGCTCTACGCAAAGAGTGTAACGCTGCCTCGAGACAGTTAGTCAATTTAAATCTCAGGCGGGGGGGCAGGAAGCTAGTTTTCAACTTGCGGAAGGTCCAAAGTGATGTTTGGTAAGGGCTTCGCCATCAGAGTTTCACTGTCTGTACCTGAGCAGAAAGGTAGGAATAGAAGGAGAGAAACAACAGAAATCAGGAAAAAAAAAAGGGAGAACAGAAAGGAAATGCAGAAGGAATAAGAAAATGGAAAATTCAGTGCGGGAGGTCTGGTGACTCAGGCCTAGTGGTTAACTCTGAAGGGGCTATACCACTTCATAGGGGAGGACTTGCATTAACCTCCAGGATGGGGGGGGGGTGGAGTTTTCCTACAAAGAAAGCAGGCCAGCAAGAACGATAGTAAGTACAAGTTTGAAGGAAGCCCTCTGTTAAAACCCGGTTTTCAAGTTGGTTGAATGTCTCCTGCCACCAGAGTTGCATTAGCTTCTTTAAAAAAAAAAAAAAAAACTATTTGGTCATTTAAACTATGAGTAAAACCTGAACCCAAACTCGATTTTTGTCAAATTCCCAAGCAGTTTGGACACCTCATTTCAGACACTGTTACAAGCACATTGTTTTTCTGTCAACCTCGTGGCTCATACCCTGCCCTTCCCGGGACTGTGGTTCTCCACCCAAGAGACTTCTTCCCAGCAAAGCTATAATTCACAAAGTTATAATTCCAAGGAGTCCGAGCAAGAAGCAGCGACAACCCCCCTCCGCCCAGTTTTGAGACACCGAGACAACAACTCTGGGCAAGCTGCTCTGAAATAATCTGACTACCTTCCAAATGCAGGGCGCAGTGGGGTGCAAATCTGTTAGGTCACCCTACTCTTAGCTATGGGGAAATCTGCCTCAACGGAAGTGAAGAAAAAGGTCCTTTTTTGGGGAGAAAAGGCAGGGAATGTTTAGGAAAAACCAGCAGCAGTTCTAGCCTGGGATATTCTCTGTGGCTCAACCCTGCTTGGAAAAAGAACAGAACCCAATTGGGCCTGCGCCCACACTGCTGTAAGGGGCCTTGGACTTCTGTACAGCAGACTGCCTATAACGAGCATGGAGTTGTGCAGTGTCCAAGAGCTATACCAAAAACAAGCACAGACAGCTTCAAGAGGGGACTGGATAAGCATATGGAGCAGAGGTCTATCAGTGACTATTAGCTACAGCTTATCGTTGGAACTCTGAGGCAGTGATGCTCTGTATTCTGGGTGCTTGGGGGGGCACAGTGGGAGGGCTTCTAGTGTCCTGACCCCACTGGTGGACCTCATGATGGCACTTGGTTTTTTTAGCCACTGTGTGACCCAGAGTGTTGAACTGGATGGGCCATTGGCCTGATCCAACACGGCTTCTCTTAATGTTCTTAGATACCAGCATGCTTAGCTTCCGGCACAATCACGCCAGGAGCCGGCAGCTTTAATCCACGTATCGTGGTGTTCCTTCTCTCAATGTTTTATTCTCGTTTTATTAAAAGCCTTCCTCCAACAAAAACTTCCCACCCCCTCTCGCAAACAGCCTTCATTCTCACCATATACCTGCCTTGCGTGAACAAAAAGAAAAAAACAAAAAAAAAAACACAGAACAAAAAAAACCCACCCTCCTTCCAAAGAACCTCGGCGTTCTGTTTAATCACATTTAGTCAGGTTAGGGGGGAAACATGCTTAATCTCTCCTGCTGTACGAGCAGCGCTCTGAAGCTCAGTTTTCAACTCTTGTGGATATGGGGGAGAGGGGCATATATAGAGGCATTGTTTCCCCCCTTCATTCGGGTTTGCATGACGTGATCAGGAGACCTAGAAAGGAAGGACTACAAACGTGCGCTGAAATAAAGTCACGTCATACTGGGGGTAGCCGCCCCGGCAGCTCCTCTGAAGAGTGTGGGAGAATAACTGGGGCCGGGGAGTCAGACACAGGCACGGCGTGCGCGTGAGGGGCAACCGTTAAGACTTACAAGAACATGAAGGTAGATTTGGGGGTGACCGCATCGCACCCCCCCTTAAGTCTGCTCTGGATTCACCAGTCGTACCGGCGGGACTGTCTGGTGGGCGACTCCTCTGGTCCCTGAATAGCAAGGCGGGTCCCCTCGGCCCTGCGGCCGTTGCTTCCCTCATGACGCCGGTAGTCCAGTCCTCGCTGCGTCCGGAAGCGGGACGTCTCTCGCCTCCACTCGTCATCGAAGGCGGCTGCGTCGCCTGGGAACGGGAAAGGGGCGGTTGAGGAGGGCAGGGTCGAAAAAGGGGAGGAGAGTGGAGGTGGCAAATGCATCCCCCGCACCGGGGAACGTGGAGGTGATGCAGAACACTCACTTTCATCCAGGTTGATGTAGTCTTGCCTCTCCTCCTGGTCCCCCGTGCGATGGTTACGCGAGCGCTGCATGATGTGCGCCCTTTCCCGGATGTGGTGCCCAATTGACATCTGCTCCAGTCCGCTGTCCGAGTCTCGTACCGTCCGCCTTGTCTCCCGGATCTGAGGGCAGGAGAAAAGGGTCACCGCTCTAGATATGGTATCCCTAGGACTTTATTAAAGCCCTCTCTGAAATTCTGCAGTTTTGCCGGGGAAGAATCTTTTCAGTCTAGAACCCAGCGAATCCTTCAAGTGGCTCAGTATGTGGTCGCCTCCTCCCTCCGTTACCTGTGAGCAGGAGTGGAATTCTAGCAGGAGCTCCTTTGCATATTAGGCCACACACCCCTGATGTAGCCAATCCTCCAAGAGCTTATGAGGGTCTTTTTTTGTAAGCTCTTGGAGGCTTGACTACATCAGGGGTGTGTGGCCTAATATGCAAAGGAGCTCCTACTAGGATTCCACCCCTGCCTGTGAGATAAATTAGATTGGGACTGTCACTGCCCAAGACAGTGACAGACTTGAATCCAGTGGAAATTTGAACCCAGGCCCTAGTCCAACACTTTCACCACTACACTACATGAACGTAGAGTTTTCTCTCTCCAAGTCTGGTGCAGTGGTTAAGTGCGCGGACTCTTATCTGGGAGAACCGGGTATGACTCCCCATTCCTCCACTTGGCAGCTGCTGGAATGGCCTTAGGTTAGCCATAGCTGATCACTGTTGTCCATTTTTCCACAGAAGGAGTTGTCCTTGAAAGGGCAGCTTCTGGGAGAGCTCTTTCAGCCCCACCCACCTCACAGGGTATCTGTTGTGGGGGGAGAAGATAAAGGAGATTATAAGCCACTTTGATTCAAAGAGAAGGGCAGGGTATAAATCTACGGTCGTCTTCTTCTCCTCTCCCCCCCCCTCCCCAAATTCACACTAGGGCAACTCTAATCATTGCTGTCCATTTTTCCTCAGAAGGATTACTCCTGCCCTAGGATACAAGCTACACCTCCAGCCCTGAGCTGTATCTATCAGCCCCTCAAGTGACCCCCAGTAAAACTACCGATCCTGGGGGCCAGCTTCATTTGTACCCCCATCTTTCCCTCCAATGGGGACCGAAATGCACATAATTCTCCTCTCCTGCATCTGATCCTCACAACCACCCCGTAAGGTAGGTTAGGCTGACGGTGTGCAAACCTGACCCAAGGCCACTGAACGAGCTTCCATGGCAGAAGATAAGACTCAAACCTGGGCCTTCCGGATCCTGGTCAGACACATTAGCTATGTTTTAGCCACTAAATGTAGCTGATTTTCTCACCCCGCCCGGTGCAGAGCGCGTCTCTGACGTCTCCTGGTAAACTTTAGGCCCTTCACCCAGGTTTGAGTATGATATGACAGTTGAGGAGGTAAACGTCTGGCAGTTTGCTCCACTGGTCATGTGCTCCTAGAAGTGTACAAAAGAGTAAAGAGAAACAAGTGAGCAATCCGACAGAGAAGCATAGCTCCTGCAAAGACAGTTTCACCACCTCCTAACAGACTATTTCTGCTTGATAATTTGAGAGAAGAGGATACGACTATCGTTTCTCCAGCAGTATTCCAAAGGACTGAATGAGGAACACGCAGACACGCGAAAAAGGCAAAGCACTCAAGAAGAACCAGATGGCTGAAATTTCCATCTCATCACAAAGGCAACATGTACTTTAGCTTGGAGTGGGGGCTGAAACCTTATTCCTAGACAATTCAAATGCTGAACCAATAAAATAGGAATCCTGCCTCTTAAGCAGTCACCATTTACTCATTTTGAAGCACATCTTAACAGCCCCTAAGGGCTAGAAATCCCGATTTTATTTTATTTTTTAAAAAGCAAGAGATCCTCAGCAAGTTAAATTCTTTTCCTAATATCACATTATGCACTGCCCTCAAAATTTACACACAGCCCTGGATGCAAGAATCTCTTGGGACAGGAAGGAAAGAAGAACTGGTCACCATCACAGCAAGTTCACAGCTGTGGCTATAGGCCTCACCATAAGCCCCATGCATCATGCAACTCTGCAACATGATGCAGCCAGACAAAGCCAAAAATGACATTTCCGTTTCACAGTGCATGCACATGGGCCAACATTTTAGCCTCCTATGCCTTTAAACCCCCTCCCCACTGCAGCTGCCCCCTTCATCTAGACCAGGGGTGTCAAACATGAGGCCCAGGGGCCAAATGAGGCCCCCAGAGAGCTCCTATCAGGTCCCTGAGCAACTGGCTGTCATCTGCTTCCTTCTCCCTCTCTCTTGCTCCCTTCTGCATCACAGTTTGCTTTGCCAGGCTTGCTCAATCGCACAGGAGCTACAGAACAAAAGCACTATTTTCACTGGCTGAGGTTCCTCCCTTGGGAGGCACAGCTTGCTTTTCCAGGCTCTCTCAATTGCACAGCAGAGCTACTGAGCCAAGCCTCTCTGTCCTTCTATTGGCTGAGGCTCCTCCCCCTCCTAGTCCCCTGGGGAAGAAAGGAAAGAGCCAGAGCTTCCTTTGCCCAGTTCCCTGGATCCCATGGGAGAAATACAAAGAAAGCACCTTTAAGACCAACAAGTGCTAATGTTTTAAGCATGTTTTATTTTAAAGTTTTTGTTTTTTAAATCTTTGTGTTTGTCTGTGTCCTTTATAAAATCTCTATCTCTGCTACCTAATCTTAAACAGGAACACACATGGCCCGGCCCAAAAAGGTCTAATTTATGTCAGATCTGGCTCTCATAATAAGTGAGTTTGACACTCCTGATCCAAACACTCACTGCAAAAAGGAAATTGCTGTTTTTACAAGTAAAAGTATTCCCCTCTCTCACATCCCTTGTATTACTTTAATAACACCACAGGGAAAGGAAAAGGGAGCATATCAAACCTCTTTGTTGGATGATTGCGCTTTCTCTCAACCAAAAAGGAGAGCCTGGCAACATTTCTTGCAAGAAAAAGTAATGGAAAGACTGCCTTGTGCCTTCCTGTTATCTCTTCTCCCTCCTTTCCGACTCTGTGAGGCAGCGACCCCACCTAGGGGAATACCAGCAATGACAGTGTTTGGCTGACAGGGAGGCAAACGGAGAGAACTTACCATGTTTCCAATCATGTCGTTCATCATGCCAAACATGTCCATAAAGCCACCTGCCTGAAGGAGATTAAGAGAAGAGAGAGGGGGGAGTGAGACAAGATAGAATTGGCTGGCAAAAGGCACTACAAAATGGCATTCTCGCAGGACAAATCAAGTTTCTAGACTTTTCACACAGACCAGAAGCTAGACTGCTCTCAAGTCCTTAAAGGTGCACCATCCTATAAATTCCGGGGCCCAGATTACACCCGTTTTGGTTCTCTCCCCGCCCTCCCCCCCCCCCCCGGACCACTGACTGTCCCCCACAGAGACTGGTCCAAGATTGGTCACTTATGGTCAAAAAGGGGATTTAAACTTGGCCCTCCCTGTCCAAGTACCAACTCTATAGCTAATGGTTTTCCAAGTTTGCAACCCTTGCATTGTCAGTTCTTAGAACAGGGGTCCTCAACCTACGGCCCGCGGGCCAGATGCGGCCCGCTGAGGACGTTTATGCGGCCCGCCGGGTTATGGCAAAATCAGACCGGAAGTGACGTTCGACCTAAACTTGCGTTAGCAACGCACACTTCCGGCACTGGGCTGAGGCGGCGGAGACAGAGTGTGAGGTAATACCGAGGTGAGGTGAGTTCCCAGGCCAGGGTGTGTGGTGTGGGGAAGGGAGAGAGATGCAGAAGACAGAGAACTGACGGCCCGCGGCCTTGTACAGTAACGGCAGTCTGGCCCTCCAACAGTCTGAGGGACAGTGAACTGGCCCCCTATTTAAAAAGGTTGAGGACCTCTGTCTTAGAAGGTGCCACAAAATTCCTAAAACAAAATGAATCCAGTTCTATTGGGGGGGGGGGGGGATGCCTTATATTGCTTTTACTACATATCCAAACTCTGAATAAATGCATTCACTTGGATCCTAAGGACATTTTCCATTGTGCAAGGGAACACTGAACCCAGGCACTGAATTTTAGGAAATTCTGCATGGGGAAACAGAAAAGGGGCAATTAGAAAGTTCTGTTCTGTGAAATTGTGTGTGTGTGTGTGTTTTTTTAAATAAATTCTTTCTTCCCAATGGGAACCCAAAGTGACTTGCATCGCTATTCTTTCCCCCTTCATTTTATTCTCACAACAACTGTGTGAGAAAGGTGAGGCTGAGCGATGGTCATTGGCCCAAAGATCTTCCGTGGCAGAGTGGAGATTCAAACTCATGTCGCCTGGATTTGAGTTAGCATTTTAAGTACAATACTCAATACTACATTAAAGTTACTGTCCCCGTTAGTTCATGGTTTTATTTTGTTTTTTTACTCCAACCGACAACAGAACATCATATATCCAAAAAGGCTGGGACTTACTGCCGTGACCATCGCACCACACCAGCTATTCTTTTCTTATAAACCCCAAAGCCAATTTCAGGTGCCATTCCACATATACACAAACACACCCTTCAAACAATATGGGGCAAAATCCACTCTTTGCTCTTCTTTAAAATGATCGAGGATCATTTCAGGCAGGCCTCGGATTCAGCGAGAGCTCACAGGAGCGCAGCTCCTGAACCTTTCTGAGAGATCCACCTTCCCACCTTGTCCATTGAATAGCAGGTGCAGCTGCATAACAATCCCTACATGAGCTCCACCATCTATTCTTCTACAAAACGACCCCTGGTTTCAGGATAACTAATCCAAACTGGCCTTCAGTACAAGCGCTGTGTGCAAATATTCCCACTTGGGCTATAAATCCTTCGCCTTCTTCAAAGGAGTATCCAATTCACTCCAGCGAGTGCTGCAGTGTGAATTGGGCTATTCAATCCTCTGGGAGCACACCCATAGCCCGGAGGGTGCTGTGGGCACTGCCCCAACTTCCAGGTTCAGGCCCCTGACTTCCAGGGGAGCCTCTGGGGCTCAGCCTGCTTCCCCCCATTTTTTCCCCGGCCATGGCCGAGTAGTGAAGCGGCAGCAGCCGTGAGATCTGAGCACAGCACAGTGCACTAAAGCAGCAGGCGGAGAGGAGGGAGGCGAAGGAAACCACGTGGAATAGGCTGGGGGGAGGGGGAAGGATGCTGGCTTCAAAGTGCTGGGGTGGGGAAGGAGGAGGTGGAAGGAACCCCCACCCTTGCTTGCATTGCATGCAAGGTCCAGCCCCTTCTTGCCTCCCGAGTTTCAGAGTTGGTTGCCTCCACTTGGCCACTTTCAGAGCCTCCAGCTTTTGCCCCTATCCCAGGAAGCGTCTGAGCCCTGCAGCGCCCCCCCCGGTCTTTTTAAAAAGCCCAACTTTTAAAATCCTGCCTACTGCCATGTCTGGCACTGAATGGCAGAAACAAAATTATTTACGGTATAAAGTACCTCCAGGACTCCATAAATCTGCTAGCCAGGCGAGAAGCGTCCTTGCTCAGGGACACATGAAACAACCCTCCTCTCTCTTGTCTAGCTGGAGGCACATGGATCACCGGTAGAACATCTGTGTTGCACACAGAAAGTCCTGTATTCAAGCCCCGACTTCTCTAGTAACAAGGACCGGGTGGCAGGTGATGGGAAAGATCTCTGCTGGAGACCTACTGCCAAGTCAGAGGAGGCAATACTGACCTTGGTAGACCAAGGGTCAGATTGGGTGTAACAGGTTTTTGGGCTTGTATGCCTCTGTGTGGCTAAGCGATGCATCAGGCACAAACAGCACAGAAGTCCTGCTCCATGGCCCAGTGCAGCAAGGAAAGTTCCCCTTCCACATGCAAGGACTTGGAGGATGGAAAGGCCCAGCTGGGACCACAGGATGTGGCTTGACTCTTAAGCCAAGCCAAATTTTGTCCTCCACCCCCATCGCTCTACAGCCTGGCATCTGAGAAGGTCTTGCTAAATGCCTGCTCGGCCTGGTATGTGCCCTAAAGATGAGGAATGCAATGTTATTCCTCTTGCTCATTCCCTCCAACTAGCTCACGGGTGGCCAAACTGTGGCTCGGGAGCCATACGTGGCTCTTTCACATGTATCGTGTGGCTCTCAAAGCCCCAATAGCCTCATCAGCCAGCTTGGAGAAGGCATTTGTCTCTTTAAATCACTTCTCCAAGCCAAGCCAGCTGGCAGTTTGGAGAATGCATTTAAAGTTAAAGTTGCTTTCTTTCCGCCTCTCCTCTCCCCCCATCTATTTGCCTTCCCTTCCTACCTCCCTCCTTATGGCCCTCAAACATCTGATATTCATGTCTTGTGGCTCTCATACATCTGACATTTATTCTACCCTTCCTACCTCCCTCCTTATGGCCCTCAAACATCTGATATTCGTGTCTTGTGGCTCTCATACATCTGACATTTATTCTACCCTTCCTACCTCCCTCCTTATGGCCCTCAAACATCTGATATTCGTGTCTTGTGGCTCTCATACATCTGACATTTATTCTACGCGGCTCTTACATTAAGCAAGTTTGGCCACCCTTGAACTAGCCTAACTAGTTCCCACTATCCAACTGGGCAGCCCACACCTCCTCCCAGCAGCACAACATGTGACCTCAGTCAAAACCATTATCTGCGAAGGCTTAACAGTCATTTCCCTAGACATGTTTTCTGCTCTTTGATCTCCTCCTGGGTTGAAAGACATGCCAGGAACTTTTTTTTATCATGGAACCCAGAATCTCCCACTCTGAACTGAAGAAAGCAAACCATCCCGCTGGCAGATTTCGACTTCTTTCCTTGTTTCAGAACAAAGCAACATACCACCAAAGAAGAAACCTGGGATATTGTTCAGTGGAAAATATCATCCCCTCAGCTGGAGAGGAATGAAGGGGAAGGGGAAAGAGGATCAAAGGCTTACCATTCCCAGCATCCCAAAAGGCGAAACAGCTCCCGCCTGTAAAAGAACAAAAGCAATTAAAATTGTCTGTAGCAAACACAGGATTTTCACCCCCTCTAATGTACCTACACTCTGGTACAGGGGCTTTTTTTTCAGCTCTAAGAAGCGAAGACAGGACATCAGCTTTCCCAGGGGTGGAATTCTAGCAGGAGCTCCTTTGCATATTAGGTCACAAACCCCTGATGTAGCCAATCTTCCAAGAGCTTACAAAAATGAGCCTTGTAAGATCTTGGAGGACTGGCTACATGAGGGGTGTGTGGCCTAATATGCAAAGGAGCTCTTGCTAGAATTCCACCCCTGAGTTTTCCTCAAATTTGAGTCAAATACAGTCCTGTGCAAAGTTAGTGTCTTGAGTCCGGAGGGACTTACTATCCAAGCAGCTATAGCTATAGAGTTGCTGCGCTAACCATGGAACCAGTGAGATCACGAGCAACTCCTGCTTTTGTCCCAAGCAGTGCCTAGAAGCTGGTTGAAGAGATGACCCAATCACTTAAGTTTTTACAACCACAACGCTCTAGTTCAATAGCTAAAGAAACACAAAACTGCCAGATGACGTTGTCATATATAAATCCAACAGAATCTCAAGAATACAATTAATTTAAAACATTTGTATCTGAAGAAGTGTGCTTACGTACAAAAGTTTATACTTTTGAATAAAAAACTCTGTTGGCCTTATAGGTGTCAACGGACTCAAAACAGTACTGTTGCTTCAGACCAACATGGCTACTCACTTGAATCTATCTGGATAAAGAATCAATCATTTGCAGGAAGCTTGGATGCTATTTAATGCTGCACATGGAGGTCCCAAATAAAATGTTTCCAACACATTAGAAAGATCATGCACAGTTAAACAGAAAAGGCTTCTGTCAAAAAGGAAGGAACCTCCACAGAAGTCCCAATCCAGCACAAATACAGGAGTGTTTAAATGCTCTGAAAACAATGACCTTAAGTCTTTGATTGCGGCCCAACTATGGTAAAAAAAAAAAATGCAAATTCAGTAAAACAAAGACATCTGAAAAACAAACTGCTAAAATTGCAAAAGCTAAAAAAAAAAGGATCTTTAGACGACTTAAGTTTTGAAATAATGTCAGACATAAAAATCAGGTAGAGAGGTGGCAGAACGGGTAAAAGGAAATAGGCCAAGTGGAAGAGATAGAGGGATGTCACTGAAACAAAATGAATTCTGAAACAAAATGAATTCTGTACATCAGACTTCACTGCAGAAGAGGTTAGTGCGATACTCGGGAAGGACATCTGAAAAACTGTTAAGAGATAAAATTATATAACAGATTGACAAACTAAGAAAACACACCAGGGACAGATGACATCCACCTCAAGGTTGTTGGAAGGGCACAACGGTGAAGTTGACGCTTTATTAAGATAACATGACATTATTTAAATCGGGCCTCTCACCAGGAGCTAGTAGATAGCTGATTTGATACCAGTTTTTAAAGAAAGTATTTGAGGGATTCCAAATAGATAAAAGCCTAAATTCTGTGCCGGGGTAAAACCAGGGAAAGCAATATTAAGGTTAGGATGATAAAAAGGAGAAGAACAAGCCCTGTTGAATAAAAATCTGCAATACATCTGCAAGGTCTAACTTCAACAACTTTTTGGAGGTCTTTGAGAGTGTCACCAAAGTAGTTAAGTAGGAAAAAATCTAGTAGATATTATATACCTGGGATTTCAAAGAGCTTTTGACAAAAGTCTCTCAACTAACAACTCCTAAAGCCAGTTTGGTGTAGTGGTTAAGTGCGCAGACTCTTATCTGGGAGAACCAGGTTTGATTCCCCACGCCTCCACTTGCACCTGCTGGAATGGCCTTGGGTTAACCATAGCTCTTGTAGCAGTTGTCTGTGAGAGGGCAGCTTCTGGGAGAGCTCTCTCAGCCCCACCCACCTCACAGGGTGCCTATTATGGGGGAAGGAGATAAAGGAGATTGTAAGCCGCTCTGAGACTCTGATTCAGAGAGAGCGGCAGGGTATAAATCTGCAGTCGTCTTCTTCTAAAGAACCTTAGCAGTCACGAGATAAGAAAAGAGCAAGTACTTTTGGTACAAAAGCAACCGGATAAAGAATGGCAGAACAAAGTTGGAGTCCAGTGGCAGCACCTTTAGAGACCAACAAAGTTTCATTCAAAGTATAAGCGTTGTATTTGACAAAGTATCTTGAATTTGTATCTGAGGAAGTGCACTTGCACCCGAAAGCTTATACTTTGAATCAAACTGTTGGGACTTAAAGACGCCTCTGGACTCAAATTTGTTCTGTTGCTTCAGATCACTTGAATCTATCGGGATAAAGAATGGGTAGCAAAGGAGGGGGAGGAGAATTCACAGTGGCGAGAGACTCCACCCTCAGCTCTCCGATGGGACCAGTGCTATTTCACTTCCTTCAACAATGAGCGGAAATTGAGATAGGTGGGGAAACGGATGAAACAAACATCCTTGAAATCGCAAGCAGGTTTGTGAAGGGCTCAAAAGCTTCTCCCTGAGTTATATGCCCAGGCAATTCTTGAACAGACACACCCTTCCAATTCCTTTGACTTGGCTTTAGAAGGATGTAACCCAGCTTTGGATTGCGCTGTCAGTTGCCCTTTGTAAGAGCCAAACAGAACTAGACCAAGTAGCACAAATGCAGCTATGCCATAGCTATATCCAGTATTGTAATAAGAATATTTTGGAATATGTCTCGTATTGGCTTGTCTTTTATATCAGAAGCTGCATGCAGCGATTTGCATTGTGATTCATGACTGAGGAAGGCATGGCCAAAACTGGTCTCTTGTTCAAGTTTTTTTTTCTTCTCCATGATTTATTTCAACAAAAATTGAAGATTGCATCTCAAGTACAAGACTTAGGACTTTATAAATGTTGTGCACTGGGACTTTTGGAAGTGAACTGTAATTTATGAATGTTATTGTGCAATTGATGTGTATTTCTTTAATAATATAGTGTGTATGTGCTACTTGTTTTTTTGTATTTTTTGCCATAGCTATAGGGCTTTTTGCCATAGCTCCCTAGGGCTTTTTTTTGTAGAAGGAACTCCTTTGCATATTAGGCCACACATCCCTGATGTAGCCAATCCTTCTAGAGCTTATAATAGGCCCTGTATTAAGAGCCCTGTACGCTCTTAGAGGATTGGCTACATCAGGGTGTGTGGCCTAATATGCAAAGGAGTTCCTGCTACAAAAAAAGCCCTAGGTATATCTATGCAACAGTATTATGATATGGCTTCTCTTTGCATAGATATTTCCGTCTCCCCCAAGTCTTGCTTGTAGTACTTTTGGAAATGTATCTTATACAAAGTCCAATAGCGGTCCATCTAGCCCAGTACTATGGACACTGACGGATCTTGAACTGTGATGTTTTCCAGCCCTGCTAGCTAGGTCCTTTCAACTGGGACCAGAGCCAGTTGCTTTTCCAGACAAACGTTATCAGTCATTCTACTGGGCTGAGACTTCTCCCCATAGCACACGTGAGTTGAAGCTCTAAGATGGGCTTTCCAGCGTGGCCCTCAGATGTTTCCTGGAAAGTCATCAATTCCATCACTGTTTGCAGAGAATTCAGACTCCGCACTCCAGTACCACTGTGCGATTTGACAGTGCCATTCTAAATAGAGTTACTCCCATCTAAGCATACTGAAATCAGCACTGTAAAATGATTAAGGGCTCAGAGAACCTTCCCTGCAATGAATGGATGAAAAGTTTGAGGCTTTCAGCAGGGGAGGGATGGCTGTAGATCAGGGGTGTCAAACATGCGGCCCAGGGGTCAGACCAGACCCCTAGAGGGAGCCCTATCAGGCCCTCAAGAAAATCCAAAGTAGGCCTACAACTTACAGATACACACCTGAACAGCATACTCAAGATTGCTACAGAACAGACATTGTCTCCAGATTTTGATGCAATAATTCAGAGCAAGAGCTGTCAATTACATGGCTGCTCTTATGTTCTTATCAGAGGCTGTTAAACAAAATATTGCAAGAGCGCTAATCTTTTAAGCATGTTTTATTTTTTTTTTAAAAATCTTTAATTTTGTGTGTCTGTGTCCTCTACCTGGCATTACATTTTATGACACTCATAACCTGGCCTGACAAGAACTCATTTATGTCAGATCCGGCCCTCACAACAAATGATTCTGACATCCCTGCTGTAGATGAAACATGATAGAATTCTAGAAGATTATAATTGCTGCGAACAGAGATAATGGCCTCCATCTCATTACAGCAGGTTACCCAATGAAGTTAACTGCCTTGTGGCATTTCAGTTAGTCATGTAATCTATCAGTATAAGACGCGTGATGACTCTGAACTTGGAACCAGATACTTTGGCACTCTCATTCCTACACTTCCCCTAACACCCATTTCTATTAGTAGCTCCCCACCACCAAAACCTTCACGTATAATGACTTTCTCCCTCTCTCATCCCAAAGGGCTGTGCTTCGCTGGCATTGCAATGGAGAAAGAGGGGGAGAGCAGGCAGAGGTGGCAGCAACAGTAGTGGAGATGGCTTCTGTTGCTGACGCGAAGGAGTCCCAGCGCATATGCACACTGATGGGGAGGAAGTTATCCACCAGTCTATTATAGGAGGCAGGGAAAGGGCTGTGGTCGCATTGCGTACAGCCTAGTTCAACCAAGAGAGAAAGGAAGGGGGGTTCTATCCTTCCAGCCAGCCAACCTGAGACTGATCTTTTTTGCTGCTCCTGCAGCCACCGCCACCCCCTTTTTCCTTGATTGCGGGCCAGAGCACAGACCTGAATGGGCCAGTTCTGACCCCTGGGCCAAATGTTTGATGCTCCTGCTGGAAAGCTTCAGGAAGGATAGGCTTAACAGCCGTTATAAGCCAGGATATCTAAATTGCAGATGTTCAGAAGCAGGGTATCAGATGCTGGGGCATCAACATAACCTCCTTCACATATTGCTTGTGGGTTTAGTCAAGACGCATGGCTAGCCCTGGGTAATCAAACCATACTGAACCGTTCAGGGACCAAATACAGGACAGCTGCCCTAAGAGCCAATTACAAAACTTCAGGAGGTTACAAGCCAAGTATCCTCCTACAACAAGAAGCAGCTGTTTCCAAATGGATACTCCCTGCAGATCTAAAGATAATGCGTCTTCAATTTTTTTTCTGAAGCACCTCCCACTCCAGCAAGGTGGAGAAAAGCCAAAACTGGATGTCTGCTTTGTGGAAGAAGAAAGTAGTCGCTAGGATACCCAGTGGGTGCCAGGATACCTAGAGTCAGACTACTGGGGGATCACCAGAGCAGCCACTCAGCCAGCAAGATCATTCCTGTGGCTTTAAGTCTGGTGTGTCTCCTTGCTGGGAAAGGACACCCACCACACCAGCCTCCTTTCCAGCTTGCTGAATAATTTTGTGACACCACATGAATGCTCCCAACCACGGTTTCTTCTGAGTTAGCGTGAGCTAGCTCACAGATTTTTAGCCTCTAGCTCACACATTTCAGTCTCAGCTCAGGAAAATTAGCCCCAGAGCACAATTATTTTTGCAGTAGCTCACAACTTTAATGCCAGTAGCCCACAAAGTAGAATTTTTGCTCACAAGACTCTGCAACTTAAGAGGGAACATTGCTCCTAACCACACTGAAAAACTGAAGAGGCGCAGAAAGGGAAGGCAAATGCCTTTCGTCTTGCCCTGTACACATTCATGCCAGAGTGAGTGCAGATCTGCTCATAACCATCCATTACCTGCATCCTACGGCTTGCCTGGCGAGCTGCCGGTACGGTCCCATTACCGATGCTGAGGAAGGGGCCATAGCCAAAGCCACCCGAGAGCACACGGTTCACATGCTGGTGGTGGATGGCGAGAGGGTCCCTGGAAGAGGGTCAGAAGAACGTCAGATCTTTCTCTCCAAAACCCGCTCTCGATTCAGTGCTTTTCCCCAACCCCAGCACCAAGGAGGTTTTGGTTCCCATACTCACATTACAAACATTGGATCTTCTGGTTCCCCATCTCTCATGAACCGGAACATAATTCCCTCAGTTGTAGGATGGGCTGAACAAAACACAAAAGGAAGAGGCGAACTACATATTACACAGAAGTTCAGACCAGTCTTGAGTCCTGAAAGCTTTTTTCTCAACTCTTTTGTCAAAGGAAGCCTGCAAAACTCCCATTCATAGCCTCAGTGATTATCCAAGGTAACTATATTTTGTCGACTGGCATTTAAGAATGGTCTGCCCAGTTCCCCAACTTGCTCTCTGCTTTCTAAACTAGGATACAACCCTTCACCAGTGTTCCCTCTAAGACGAGTTGGCATGAGCTAGCTCACAGATTTTTAGCCTCCAGCTCACACATTATTGTCTTAGCTCAGGAAGGATGACCCCCCGGAGCATAATAATTTATGCAGTAGCTCACAGCTTTCATCCAGTAGTTCACATCTTTAATACTAGTAGCTCACAAAGTAGAATTTTTGCCCACAAGACTCTGCAGCTTAGAGGAAAGATTGTCCCCACCCAGAAAAAAAGCACTGGGAACAAATTTTTTTATAAAGCTGCATGTTCACCAACACTGAACACCTTCAGTCTTCACCCAATCCCACTTGCTCCCATGGACTTCCCTTTTACTGTTCAGAAGCCTCAGAGAACAAGGTTCCAGGAAACCTGAACAGCCAGGTAAGGATGCTTTTCTCACGGCACGTCCCATAATTCCTTCCCCACAAGAACCATTAAAGGCACAGATGGCTAGTTTTGCATCTGGTCACCCTAAGGGGTAAATACGGGCCAGTTTCAAGGGCAGGATTAATTAATCCTGCACGTAGCACCAAGGGGGGGGGGCGGAGACAGGAAAACTCCTCTGCGCCTCTACAAGGCCTCCAATGTAATCCCCAGGGCCTACCACCTCTGGCTCAGTCTCCTTTTCTCTTGGCCAGATGGCTCTCTGCAATCCCCGCTCCCCCGGTTCAACCGGCTGGCGCCCTGTGCAAATCCTTCCGGTCCCAAAAGTTGATCCAAACTCTCTGATCGTTACCCTACCCGCGACCCATTTCACAACACAGAACCCAGCAACAGGACAGGGCAGTTTCACTCCCACGGCATGACCCGAGGCCCGACAGCTGCATCAGACCCGATGAGCCTATATCCCGATGAGATTGCAAAACGCAGGGCGATCCGTTCCTCGCAGCCCACGGCCGGGCACGCTGCGCCCCTGCATCTTCGGCCCCCGGCCTTCCCACCTTGGGCCTACAGCGAGGGTGGCCAAACTGCGGCTCGGGAGCCACATGGGGCTCTTCCACACACATTGCGCGGCTCTCAAAGCTCCCACCGCCCTGTTGGCTGGTTTGGAGGAGGCATCTGTCTCTTTAAATCACTTCTCCAAGCCCAGCCAGCCAGCGGCTTGGGGAATGCATTTAAAGGTAAAGTTGCTTTCTTTCCACCTCTCCCCCCTCCCCATCTATTTGTCTTCCTTCCTGGTCTTGCGGCTCTCAAACATCTGACGTTTATTCTATGTGGCTCTTATATTAAGCGAGTTTGGCAACCCGTGCCCTACAGCATCTCAGGGCATCTCTCCAAAGCCAGCCTTCCCTTCGAGGCATGCATCCGCCCGGAGAGCCCCAGACCGAGAGGGGTTAGGGAGGAAACTGGCTTTAGGACCGGCCTTGCCATCCTCTCCCCTTCTTCCAAAAAAGAGAGAGAGAAAACCCACACGATCCCCCCTCCTCCTTCCTCCCTCGGATTGCTCACATCTCTCTCCAAAGCCTTTGTTTCCCCCGTCGTCTCTTCTTCCTCCTCCTCGCTCGCCCGGATTTGATCCCAGCCACGAGTCCCGCAGTGGAAAGCTTCACTGCCGCATCCCTTCCTCGCCTCCTTCCTGCCTCCCCCCACCCCCACTCGCGGTTCTTTGTTGCAAACCGGGGAGAGACAGAGAGAGGAAAGGAGAACCTCTTTGTTCCACTTCTCCACTCCAGCAGCCGACTCAGCCGCCTCCCCCACCGAGCTACAGGGCAGGCGCCCCGAGATGCGCGGCTTCTTCCCCCCGCTTCCTGCTCCGCAAGGTGCAAATACCGCCCTGCGCTCCCCCTTTGCAGCAAAAGCGCTATTTTGCCCTCTTTTTCAAAGAAAAGCCCACAACAAGGCCAGAGCAGGATGTGATGTCAAAAAGCCCCCGCCTTCTCTCCCCCCCAGCTCCGCCTCCCAGGAGAAATTGCTACGTAGCGAGGTTGCAGGTTTGGAAGGCGGCGCAGGGCTGTTTGGAGCCAGTTGAAAGTTTGCAAAGCGTGCAATGAACAGCCTCGTTTGATTTGCATTTTTTGAACGACTCTCGATTAGTAGAGATTTTAAGAAGCGGAAAGGGATGCCATTTTTCTTTAGGGCGCGCGGGATCTGGAAAGCCTGGGGATGGACTAAAATCCCGGCCGCGATCTGGACGTTGTGTTGGATGCTAAGGAAATGGTCGCCTGCAGTCCGGCTTCACATCTATTCGTAACAGCGGGGAGAGGATGCCCTCTCTCTCGTCACCGGAGGGGAATTGCCAGGACTTGCTGAAGCCGCAAAGCGCCCGTTCCAACAGCAGAGGACGCCCTAGCCTAAGAAAAGGAAAGAGGCGAGGCTACCCCGATGGGACTGCAATCACAAAAGGCAGACCTGCCGCTGAGTGCAGTTTAGGTAGAGGAGCCGTGCTGGGTCAGACCAGAAGCCCGGGAAGCCCACTGCATTCTCTATGGCAGGGGTGGCCAAACTTGCTTAATGTAAGAGCCACGTAGAATAAATGTCCGATGTCTGAGAGCCACAAGACAAGAAGGGAGGGAGATAGATGAGGGAGTGAAAGGTGGAAAGAAAGCAACTTTAAACGTCTTATCCAAGCCGCCAGCTGGCTTAACTTGGAGAAGTGAGTTAGAGAGACAAATGCCTTCTCCAAGCCAGCCAACGGGACAGTGGGGGCTTCGAGAGCCACACAATATGCGTAAAAGAGCCACATGTGGCTCCTAAGCCGCAGTTTGGCCACCCTTGCTCTATGGACACAGACGCAGTGGCCAACCGGCTGCCTTTAGGAAGCCTATGGGCAGGATGACAGCAACAGCATTGTCCTGCCGGTGCTCCCCGCCAAACTCAGCCAAGAAGGCATGCTGCCTGTGGTACCAGAGGAAGTAGATACCCATCGTGACTGGTAGTGGTTGGTAGCCTGTCCTCTGTGAATTTTTTCACTCCCCATTTAAAGCCCTCCAAGTTGGTGGCCATCACTGCATGCTGTAGCAGCAAGTTCCACCATGCAGGGATGCCAGCCTCCAGGCAGGACCTGGAGATTTCCTGGAATTGCAGCTTATCTCCAGACTAGAAAGATCAACCTCCCCTGATGAAAACATACTTTTAGGGCTTTTTTTTTGAGCAGGAACGCAGTTCTGGTTGGCTTAGTGTCAGGGGGTGTGGCCTAATATGCAAATGAGTTTCTACTGAGCTCAAAAGCCCTGTGTGAAAAATTGGTGAGGTCATGGGGTGCGGCCTAATATGCAAAAGATCCCTGCTGGGCTTTTTCTACAAAAAAGCCCTGGATATTTTGGAAGATGGGGTGTGGTTTAATATGCAAATGAGTTTCTGCTGGGCTTTGTGTGAAATGGTGATGTTGGGAGTGTGGCCCAGTACACAAATGAATTCCTGCTGGAACAATGGTGAGGTCAGGGGGTGTGGCCTAATATGCAAATGATCCTTGCTGGGCTTTTTCTACAAAAAAGCCCTAGATATTTTGGAGGATGGACTGCATGGCATTGTACCCCTCTTCCCCAGGTCCCTGTCTTTCCCAGGTTCCATCTCCAGATCTCTGAGAGTTTCCCAACCTAGATCTGCCAACCCTATCAGTAGACTATGTGCTGTGTGAAGAGGTAATTTGAACTATCCTCAATCTTTCACCCTTCAGCTTCAGTGAATGACCTCAGGTTCTAGAATTATGAGAGATGGAGGAAAGCTTTTTCTTTTGCTCTTGATGATATTGGATTTATATCCCGCCCTCCACTCTGAAGAGTCTCAAAGCGGCTCACAATCTCCTTTACCTTCCTCCCCCACAACAGACACCCTGTGAGGTGGGTGGGGCTGGAGAGGGCTCTCACAGCAGCTGCCCTTTCAAGGACAACCTCTGCCAGAGCTATGGCTGACCCAAGGTGATTCCAGCAGCTGCAAGTGGAGGAGTGGGGAATCAAACCTGGATCTCCCAGATAAGAGTCCGCGCACTTAACCACTACACCAGATTAGCTTTCATACATTATGTTTATTTAAGTATTTTTACCTCACTTTTCTCCTAGGCTTGTAGGCTCAGCAGCTTACAAAATGAAGTAGACATAAATATTGTAATTTAAATAAGACACAACCCCAAATGGCCCAGTACACTCTTCAGACAGGTCACAAGGACAGCTGGGGCTGCCTGCAGGGCTCACAACTATGGTTGCCAACCCTAGCCTGGGAAATTCCTGGAATTTGTGGGTGTGGCCTGTAGAAGGTGGTATCTCACAGCAGAGGGACTTCGCCTAAAATCATGGTTTGCTCTCTGAAGTTGCCATTTTCTCCTGGGGAATGATCTCTGTTGGAAATAAATCGTAATGCTCAGTGATAGAGCATCTGATTGGCATGCTGAAGGTCCCAGGTTCGATCCCCAGCATCTCCCACTAAAAGGATTAGGAAGATGATGTGAAAGACCTCTGCTTGGGACCCTGGAGAGCCACTGCAAATCTGAGTAGACTGTGTAGACCAGTGGCCTGATTCGGTATAAGACAGCTTCATGTGTTCATGTGCTCAGGAGAAGCGCCCCCAACTGCAATCTCACCCACCACTGCCACTGACATGACCTAGTTGCAGAACACAGCTCCTTTCCTCTTTGGTTTTATTCCCCATTGCTTTCCTTCCAAATGGCACATCAGAGATCTGCCTACTTGAATAGGGGCTAATTCAACCATACAGGCAAAGCAAGCCCAGCCTATCAAAACCCCCAGGACTCTTGCACCACCTATGTATGTGTTTTAGGGACGCAGTGGAAGCTTTTGGCAGAACTACATGGAAATGGGGTGGATCTGTATTTATCTGTTTCTCACTTTTCTCTCCCATGGGGACCCCAAGTAGCTAACATTCTCCCTTTGAATTTCCCTACATGGAAATATCTGGGAAAGTTGGGTTTTTTTAAATCCCAGGAAGCAATATATGGGATATTTGGAGAAGGGCAACTGTCTCACGTTAAGGGGGGGAGGGGTATTAATTTCCTTACTGAGTCTGCTTAGAAATGAAAATAGGGAAAGAGTATTGTAAATAAGGTTAAGGTAGTCTGTGCAAGCACCAGTCATTTCCGACTCTAGAGTGACGTTGCTTTCACGTTTTCAGGGCAGAGTTTTTACAGGGTAGTTTGCCATTGCCTTCCCCAGTCATCTACACTTTCCCCCCCAGCAAGCTGGGTACTCATTTGACTGACCTCGGAAGGATGGAAGGCTGAGTCAATCTGAGCCGGCTACCTGAACCAGCCTCTGCTGAGATCGAACTCAGGTCGTGAGCAGAGGGCTCCGACTGCAGTACTGCAGCTTTACCATTCTGCACCACGGGGCTCTTAAGAGTATTGTACACTGTAGGTTTTAATATCTTGTATCTATTTTGTAATAAAAATATATTTTAAAAAATATATTCTCCCTTCTTCCAGTTTATCGTTGCAACAACAACGCTGTGAGGAAGGTGAGGCTGCACGAGAGAGTGACTGGGGCAAGGTCATCACTTATTAGGAAGTCAAATGTACATTTAATATTAGATTTGTGGTTTTTTCTAGGGTTGCCAGGTCTGTGTTGGGAAATACCTGGAGACTTTGGAGGTGGGTCTGGAAGAAGGTGGGGTTTGAGGAGGGGAGGGGCCTCAGCATGGCCCAGTGCCATAGAGCCACCCTTCAACGCAGCCATTTTCTCCGGGGGAGCTGATCTCTGCCAGCTGGAGATCAGTTGCAAAAGTGGGAGATTTCCAGGCCCCACCTGGAGGCTGGCAAGCCAAGTTTTCTGGGTTCAGTAAGGTTTTAGATTCTGCTGTGACTGAAGTTGTTCTGGCTTCACTGTAATCTAGAGAGTGACAAAAAGCCTGACACACCTGAACAAACCACTTAAAATTTCTAGTCACGTGTGAAAATTTAATATCAATTTCATTACATTGCTGATCTGCCTATGTGATAAGGTGGTTAATATTACTGTGATAATTATATCCTAATCTTAATACCAGACAGATAAATGCACCAGACGTAAAAGTCAGCAAATATCTTCAGGGGAGTAAAATAGAAAAGGAAGCACAAAGGAATTTATTTGCTGATCCTGGATTATTACTTCATTCAATTAAAACAGCACCATTCTTTTTCATGCACAATTCACCCTCATTCTGCCAGATTCACACATATTGTGTGGCTCTCAAAGCCCCCACCACCCCAGTGGCCAGCTTGGAGAAGACATTTGTCTCTTTAAATCACTTCTCCAAGCCAAGTCAGCCTGGGGCTTGGAGAATGCATTTAAAGTTAATGTTGCTTTTTTTCCACCTCTCCCTCCCTCTCTCCTCCCTCTCCCATCTATTTGCTTTCCTTCCTTCCTTCCTTCCTTCCTTCCTTCCTTCCTTCCTTCCTTCCTTCCTTCCTTCCTTCCTTCCTTCCTTCCTTCCTTCCTTCCTTCCTTCCTTCCTTCCTCTTTCCAAGACAAAGAGAGAGCAGCTTCAATGGGTATTAGTGCAGCTTTGATCAGAAAATAGTTCAAGGGGAATGGCTTAAACCTCCCCTTTTCCCAGCGAATGTAGCAGGGATGGCAAACATACAGCCCGGAGGCCGAATCAGGCCCCTGGATGGTTTCTATGAGACCCCCCCGAGCAACTGGCTGTCAAATGTGTGAATGGGCCACATGTGGCTCCTGAGCCACAGTTTGATCATCCCTGATATAGATATCCAGATAACTGGACAGACACTTACAGGATGGAACTGACTGAAGCCACTAGGAAGGATTGCTGTCACCCACTTGGGAAATACCTGAAGATTTGGGGGTTGAGCCAGAGGAGGATGGGGTCTAGAGAGGGGAGGGACCTCAGGATAGTATTATGCCAGAGACTCTAGCCTGCAAGGAAGTCATTTTCTCCAGGGGAACTGATCTCTCTCGTCTGGAGATCAGCTAAAATCCTGGGAGATCTCCCCACCCCCACCCCGACCTTGGCAACCCTAATGCGTAGGGCACTGATGCAAACTAGTAGGTCTGCTGCACTGTAGGAGTGTTTCTATGCCTCGGGGGTCTTATCGTATTTTTGCAAACAAAGCAAAGGTTATGAGAAGGCTATCTCCGATGCTCCAAAGGAAGCAACGCAGGTGAACGCAGCCTAGGGTTGGGAAATACTTGGAGATGTGGGGGTGGTTCATGGGGAGGGGGGAATTGCGGGAGAGGTTTCACCAGAGTAGAATCTGTCTTCTGAAGCTGTCATTTCCCTTTTCTTTTTTGGTATTGGTGTGTGTTTGCGTGCCTGAAAGTCACGGTTGACTTCTGGCAATCCCTACGGGGACCTGGATATTCAGAGAAGTTGCTCCGTCGCCTGCCTCTGCAACCTGGCCCTGGTATTCCTTGGAGTTCTCCCATCCAAGTACTTGCCAGGGACAGCCCTGTTTAGCTTCCGAGATCTGATGAGACGGGGCTTGCCCAGGCTATCCAGATTAGGGCTGAAGCTGCCATTTTCTTGAGGGGTATTGATCTCTGTAGTCTGGAAATCAGCTGTAAATCTGGGAGATCTCCAGGCCCCACCTGAAGGCTGGCACCCCAAGCTGCAGCCTCTGAATCTTCACACCACTCAGAGAAGCTGGAGTGCAACATAGTAACTTCGGGGTAAGATTTAAATAAGGCAGAATAGTGGAGCACAGCTACTGTAAAAGTTCCACGATCCCAGAATAATCCGTCCCTAATGCACAGGGAAAAACTACCGGAAATTGGATTGCAGACTTCCCATCATTTCACCTGCTCTGGCAGGGCGTACAAGTCGGTGCTGCAAGCCTAGCCTCACCTCCAACAAGCAGGCGCACCCTGTCTCTAGAAAGAGAACTCGCTGTTGAACAAACATCTCTGACTAGTCCTATCCTTAGGTCAAAGGATAAAACGGAAAGGCTTTGGACATTTTAAAAGCTAAAGAGGCTTGCCAAGTAGCACAGGAGAAGGGCAGGGTGGATTCTCTTTTCTTCTCCACCTTCCACTGCCCCGGAAGCAAACAGGTCTTAGTCCTATGGTGGCAGAATACAATGCCAGAATGTATCGAAATATTTTTTTTCCAGGGAGAATGGTTTTATATGCTCACAAGTCAGTCAACGTGCACCATCACATCAGTTTGCTTGAGGTTTTTAAATGTCAACCCTGAATTCTAGATCTGTAACCTCATTTGAGGAGGGATGAAAGAGTAAGGGATTCTGTTAGAGGTTGGGTTTAACAGGAAATTCCCATGGATAGTTCCGGTTCTGTAACTAGTGGGGAGGGCGAAATACAGGAGTCGTTTTGTAGAAAACGGGGTGGAACTCATCCAGGGATTGTCATGCAGCTGCACCTACTATTCGATGGACAAGGTAGGTAGGTGGAGGGGAGACCGTGAGAAAGGTTCAGTATCAAAGATTTCAGAATCTTTCGGGCTCAAGTGCCATGTTCTACTGGAGAAAGTTTTCCTTCCAGACATTCCAGCATGGAATCTTTCATTGTTTATTTGAATCCTGTGCAGTTGCTATCAATACACATCCCTGTGATTATCAAAGATTTCAGGTTTTCATGGCTGGTAACATCATTCGGGTTTATAGAATCTTTCGGGCTCAAGTGCCGTGTTCTACTGGAGAAAGTTTTCCTTCCAGATGTTTCGTTCTCAGCTGCAGAGAACATCCTCAGTGGCGTTGCAGCCGGAGCAGGCGCTCTGACCTTCCTGCGGAGAACATCCTCACCTTGGCTCCTGACCTTCAATGCACAGCAGCCAAGAAGGTCAGAGCGCCTGCTCCGGCTGCAACGTCACTGAGGATGTTCTCCGCAGCTGAGAACGAAACGTCTGGAAGGAAAATGTTCTCCAGTAGAACACGGCACTTGAGCCCGAAAGATTCTACAAACCCTAAAGCTTCAGTAGCTGCGCTCCTGTGAGCTCCTGTTGAATTCAAGGCCTAGGTTCAGGTCTGTAACAAGCTTTGAGTCCCTACTGGGGAGACAGGTAGGGGGTCGACCAAGGCTGGCCCTAGATTGTCTGGCACTCTAGGCAAGGCTGACTTCTGGTGCTCCCCCCACCCCGCACTGATGTCACCGAGTCACATGGGGGGCACCCAATTCAGTGCCCCCAGAAAGCCGGAACCTTAGGCAATTGCCTAGTTTGTCTAGCGGCAGGGCCAGTCCTGGGGTCAATGAAGAAATAACAACATAATTGAAACCCTTTGTGTAAAGTGGTGCCTCCAAAGCCTGTTGTGCTCAAAACTACAATACCCACCCTCTTGGGATGCACCCCTTGTTCCCTCTATCTCTGCCCTTCCCGTTCTCTTTATGAGAAAGCTTTGTCCATAAAAAAAAGGCAGAACCAAAGTTACTAAAACTGCCACCCAGTCAAAGATACCTTAATTGCATGCCTTCTAATTAAAAATGACACACATCTGCACATGAATAAAAATAATAGCTCTACAGAAAAAAAAATTCTTTGTTTTTAAAATGACACTTGTTCCTATCGCAGTAGATGCTGTCTTAGAAAAACAGTTGTTCCTATGTTGGAGAGAAAAGGGAATGTCGCTTCCTACTTACAATAAAAATATTTTTAAAAGATATGAATCTTGCCCGCCCTCCAGTTAACCAAGGGGCAATGTTCTTAACCAATCAAAAGGTTTTCAGTTGCTTATAACCATTTAATCATGCAGGTCCTTTTCAGGGTTGAGAAAACCCACAGAGAAAGGGAACAAGACCGTTTCCCCCCAGACTGTTTGCAAAGCATCAGCCAAAGGTTAGGCTACTGCAGAACAGATAAAAATTATTAATAATTAAACTCTAAAAATGCTCCCAGAAGAACCGCCGAAAAGCTTGGCTGAAGCCAAGACCGGCTATCTCCATTGGCCACATACTGGTCACCTGACAGGGGTCAGAGAAAGCAATCCCGATACTTTCTGCAAGGTTGTGGCTCCTTTTTACCCTCTGATCAGGCCTGTACCTGTGCGCTGCATATTCTAGAGTTGCCAACTCCCACCTGGAGATCTGGGGGTGGAGTCTGGGGAGGATGGAAATGGGAGGGACCTCAGAGAGTAGCTATTTTCTCTAAGGGAAATTGATGTCTGGTATTTGAAGACGTGTGCATGCACATGAAAGCTTATACCAGGGGTGGCCAAACTGTAGCTTGGGAGCACATGTGGCTCTTTCACACATATTGTGTTGTTCTCAAAGCCTCCACCGCCCTGTCGGCTGGCTTGGAGAAGGCATTTCTCTCTTTAAGTGACTTCTTCAAGCCAAGCCAGCCAGCAGCCTGAAGAATGCATTTAGAGTTAAAGTTGCTTTCTTTCCACCTTTGCATTTGTTCCACCTGCCCCTTCCTCCCCCTCTCCCCATTTATCTTCCTTCCTTCCTTGTGGCTCTCAAACACCTGACGTTCATATCTTGCTGCTCTCAAACATCTAACTTTATTCTATGTGGTTTTTACTTTAAGCAAGTTTGGCCACCCCTGGCTTATACCTTGAATAAAACGTTGGTCTTCGAGTTGCCAGTGGACTCAAACTTTGTTCTGCTGCTTCAGATCAACAAAGCTACCCACCAGAACTGATCTCTTTTCATCTGGAGATCAGCTGTAATCCTGGGAGATCTCCAGTCCCCACCTGAAGCTTGGGAAACATATGCAGACGGCCTATTTGTGCAGCCCTTGGGAAAAGGGTTCTGCAAGTGTTCTCTGGGACCTGGAACTTTTTTTGTACATCAGTACATGCAGGGGTCGTTTTGTAGAAAAATAGGTGGTGGAGCTCATTCAGGGATTGTTATGCAGCTGCACCTACTATTCAATGGACAAGGAGGTGGAACTCTCAGAAGGAGGATGTGGAACTCTCAGAAAGGTTCAGGAGCTGCACTCCTGTGAGCTCCCACTGAATCTGATGCCTAAATACATGCAGTTTTTTTTAAGGCCAATTTTTTTTTTTAAATTTCAAAGCACAGGAAGAGGCTGGTTAACCAGTAGCCAAGGGGAAGAGACCTTTTGCCCCATGAACGGCTTTCTTACAACTGTGGGGCAATTACTGGCCTGGGATGCCAGGCCTCCCTTTCTCTTGACATTCCATGGCATGGTCTGCAGTGAGGAAGAGAGCCTGTGTGCTCCGTAGCTGGCATTTCGCATCTGCTGCTAGGCAGCAGAGAGAGCTGGCTGGCTGGCTTGCTCATCCTCTTGCTAGCTTGGGAGGAATCGGAAACTTCCAGCTTCTGCAAGGGAGAACTCCCTCAGAGAATGAGTCAAACGGAGGCTTTGGTTTCATGCAGGTTTTGTTTTCAATAGGTAGGAGTGGACAAACTGCTTATCCCAAGACGATGAGGCTCAAGCCCATCCGGGGCTGAATGTGCCTGCCAATCTCCTCCATCACCCTGGTTTTGCAGGCTGCAGCTCATCAGGGAAGGAAAGTCACACCATCTGTGTTCAAAGGCAAGCCTTCCTTGCAGAGCTAGGGTTGCCGGGTCCAATTCAAGAAATATCTGGGGACTTTGGGGGTGGAACCAGGCAGTCCTGTAGCTAAGGGCCAATGGGGGGGAAGGAGCCATGGGGGGCCGTTGGGGAGGGGGCCCTTTAAATCATGCGGGAGACTGGTGACTGCTCTTGCTGCCCCCCCCCACATGATTTGGACCCCACCAATCAGCTGATTTTTGGACCCTTTAAATGGCATGGGAGGGGTAGCAGATGCTATTGGGTGCCCTTCCCATGCAATTTAAATCATGCAGGAGGGAGAGGGATAGTCGGGGTGAGAGACCCCCCAACCCTGTCAGGGGGCCAGGCCCTGTGGGCCCCTGGTTAGCTACGGACCTGGAGCCAGGAGACACTGGGGGTGGAGCCAGGAGCAAGGTTGTGACAAGCACGATTGAATTCCAAAGGGAGTTCCGGCCATCACACTTAAAGGGACCGCACACTTTTTAAATGCCTTCCCTCCACTGGAAATAATGAAGGCTAGGAGCACCTTCTTTGGGGGTTCATAGAATTAGACCCCTTTGTCCAAATCTTTTTGAAATTTGGAGGGTGTTTTGAGGAGAGACACCAGATGCTATGCTGCAAATTTGGTGCCTCAACCTCAGAAAACAGCTCCCGAGAGCCCCAGATACCCACGGATCAATTCTCCATTATACCCTATCAGTCTCCATAGGGAATAATGGAGTGCCTAGCAGATATTTCCCTCCCTCCTCCCCCTGCTTTCTGATGACCCGGCCTGAAGTGGATGGAGGGACTCCAAACTGCGGGATCCCCTGCCCCCACCCGGGGATTGGCAACCCTATCTAGAGCTGAAATTATCAAGAGGTCCTGGGGCTGCGCCTTGGGTGGTTGGGGCTCCCAAAGCTTGAGCTGCCCTCTCTCTGGCCAGCAAGGCAGTGTGGTGTTAGTCAGCAACACAGTGATTTTTTCACACTATCAGAAAATGCAATTCAATTATGCTTGTTACTCACCATTCACAGCTTTCTATCACCTCCAACTAATTTCCTTGCCCTAAGAAATACAGCAGTGGGGTGGAGAGCCATGTTCTCTTGCCGAGAAATGTTACCTTGCATTTGTGGTTTGGATGAGAGAAAATAATTCCCCCCTCACCTTTAGATACGTTCTAAATGAGGAAAACTTCCACAAAGCTCTTTTTAAAAACCCCTCAAGTAAACCATAATTTAATTCTTTTAATTTAGTGGCCCTCACTTAAGAAGCAAAGTATGTGTGTGCACATATAATCTTTGGGAAAGCACTGGTGCATCTTCTTTGACCACCAGCATGCATTTAAAGCATTTGTTGCATAACCAATTTTATTACATGACCTTTGCTGTTTCAATAAAACGGTTGACTAACAGTCAGTCTCTCTCTCTCTGCTCTAGTCTTCCCCCTGGAAGCAGACTCACTGCATGGAACCAATTGCTTCATCTGTAGAACAGATGGATGCATGTTTTCTTTCTGACATGTTTGAAAGAGAAGGTCACTGCAAATTCCTCCTTCCACAGGGTGACTGTGCTTGCTTACATATGTTGCAACATACAGTTTATCTCAATAACTAACAAATGTATGCATATGCACCCTAAGGTATATTTGCATTAGTCAGGTTGCCAGGTCTGTGTTGGAAAATACCTGAAGACTTTGGGGGTGGATCCGGGAGAAGGCAGGGTTTGCAGAGTGGAGGCGCCCCAGCATGGTACAATGCCGTAGAGTCCACCCTTCAAAGCAGCCATTTTCTCCAGTAGGATTGCTGCTGGAGGGGGACTTTTTTTGTGCGTGCAGCACACATAGCATGATGATGTCACCTGGAAGTGATGTCATGTGGGAGTATGTTGTGTGGGCATGCGGAAAACTCTATGGTTTTGCAAAGGGACGCCCCAACAGTTGTTGGGTTTTTTTTGGGGGGGGGCTTGTGGTACCATAGTTTTCCCACAGATCCTAGAGTGCTCTGTGTGAAACCATAGAGTTTTCAGTGATTTTCTAGAGTGTCCTCACGTGATGGTATGATACATCATCATGCCATCACGTCATCATGCCACATGCAGATGTGACTCTTTGGGGGCAGGATTCCCCCCAGCAGCCTTCTCCCTGCCGGTGGGTTGGAGCCTGCCAAACTAGGGGATCCCCTGCCCCCGGAGGGAACTTGGCAGCCCTATCTCCAGGGGAGCTAATCTCTGCCAGCTGGAGATCAGATGTAAAAGAGGGAGATCTTTAGGCCCCACCTGGAGGCTGGCAACCCCGTTGATCTGGCGCAGTGAAGAAACATTACCTTCAAAACAATGCTCCACCAGATCCTCTTCTTGAGGAGTGTGAGGCATCTAATTTCACTCACCAGTGTTAAAGTAGAGTTGGGCCAGACTAAAACTGCCAGTTTCTAGGTGGGCCTGCAGATCTCCTGCTATAACAGCTGATCTCCAGACTGCACAGATCAGTTACTCTGAAACAAATGGCTGCTATGGAAGATGAACTCTATGGAATTATATTCTACTTGAGGTCCTTCCACTACCGAAACCACATCCTCCCCACCTCCAAATCTCCAGGAATTTTCCATCTGGGAGCTGGTGTTAGGTGTAGATTGGCCTTTTCAGGGCATATTTACACCAAAAAGTATAATTTCATCCAAATGAATTGTTGTGGCTTCCCTCAGTTAAGCCAAAAAACTGTCATTTTGTGAGGATGAGGGCTTTTTGTCTGGAAAAAGAGGTGCCAGAACTCTCAGGGAAAGGAAGGAGAAACACACACGGGTGCCCCTTGTGAACTTTTAATATTTAATTTTTTAGGATTTTGTTTCCACAAAGAGGTTCCAGAACTTGGTTCTACCACATTCCCCTAGAAAAACAGCCCTGGTGAGGATGAAGAGAATTCTCTATTAGAGATCCCGGATAACCCCATTACAGATCTGCAGATTAAAAGGGTTGCCTGACCAGAGACAATGGGCATTAAATCAGTTTAAGACTGGGGCAGAGAGGTATCCTTGAGTGCATGACTGCTTTTCCCTGAGCACTACCTATCTGCAGGTATGGCTACGCATTTGTTGGCTTGGAGTAATTTGGGTCTAGTGGGGGGCTCCCAAGCTCCAGGATTAGAATTAGAACTCATCCCTCAGGCAACAGAGATCTGTTCCCCTGCAGAAAATGGCTGCTTTGGATGGTGGACTGTATGGAATTATAGTTCCCCCTCTTCCCCAAACCCTGCCCTCCTCAGGCTCCACCCCCAAATCTCCAGGAATTTACCAACCCAGAGCTGGCAACCATATGCAAAGCAATGCTTCTTTGCAGGGATGGAATTCTAGCAGGAGCTCCTTTGCATATTAGGCCACACACCCCTGATATAGCCAATCCTCCAAGAGCTTACAAGGCTCTATTTTGTAAGTTCTTGGAGGATTGGCTACATCAGGGATGTGTGGCCTAATATGCAAAGGAACTTCTGCTAGAATTCCATCCCTGCTTTTTTGTGATTTTGGCCCAAAAAGACAATATAGATCCAAAGCCACACCCTTTTGTGTCCCGAGCACCATTGATGTGGATCAAATAAACTCCATCACTTGATCACAAGCAGGGAAGGGGAACACCCCAAAATCCTTACTACAAAAAACAGCTGTGTGTCAGGCTATCACTTCCCAAGAGCTTCCAAACATGAAATATTATATACCTATTTTGGGAACTGTGGAGAAGACTCCGTATTAACTGAGTAGGAAATACATTTTTGGTAGGGAGATGGATACCACATGCTAGGACCCCAAAAATATCCACTATATATTTGGTTACCGTTATAGCCTAATCAAAATTAAAAACTTTTAAAGATCCATTGACAGCCTTAACTGTGTTTGTGCATCGGTATAAACACTGTGTTATCCTTAACCATTTATATTTGAAAATAAAGTCTCACCTTGTTCCATGTTTCAGTCTTAAACTGGTTTGTTTGGGTTGCCAGGTCTGTATTGGACAATAGCTGGAGACTTTGGGGGTGGATCCAGAAGAGGGTGGGGTTTGTGGGGGGGCCTCAGGATGGTATCATGCCATAGAGTCCGCCCTTCCAAGCAGCCATTTTCTCCAGGGGAGCTTATCTCTGCTAGCTGGAGAGATCAGTTGCAAAAGTGGGAGATCTCCAGGCCCTACCTGGAGGCTGGCAACCCTATTTTGTTTAGATATTTTTACCCCGCTTCTCTGGGGACCCAAAGAAGTTTACGTCACTCTCCCTTAGTGTTTTTCATATGGATACACCATTTATAGCTATATTGCAAGGTTTGTTGTAAATATTTTATGCTAATGTTGTACCATCAGAATTTTATATTTTGTTTCCAGATAGATACATGTCTATCTCTTGCAGCTGGGAAGCTCCTGATAACTGGTGATGGAAAGTGCCTTCAAGTCGCAACTGATTTACAGTGACCCATAGCCATAGGGTTCTTAAGGCAAAGGAGGAACAGGAGAGGTAATTGCCAGCCTCTGTATAGCAATCCTAGATTTCCTTGGTGGTCTCCCATCCCAAACCCTGCTTAGCTTCTGAGATTTGATGAGATTAGACTAGCCTTCACCATAACTAGATTCCAGTATAAACATTACTGAAAATTTCCCAAATGCAAGCGAAGTAGATATAGGTAGCAACGTAGGAAATCAGGAAGAGCCTTGCTGGACCAGGTCAAAAGTTTAGGAAATATAGCACTTTGTCTACAATAGTAAACTGCCTAGACTTTGGGAAGTTTACAAGCATGTCATGACGGAAACAGTCACCCCCAGTATTTTGACACCTCCTGATGGCACCTGGATTTTTTTTGGACACTGTGGCCGATAACAGACGGGCATTTTGGGATGGTTGGGAGGCATCCCAAATCGGGACGGCTCAAAAAGAGCCATCCTGAAGCCTCCACATGCTCCCCTACAAGCTGTCCCCATCCCGTCCATGGGGCAACATTGGCATGTTCAGATGGACATTGCACACCATTTCTGTCCCCATACATTTTCAGTAGTCATGCGCACGTGAGTGTGCATTCATGCACTCATGCGCACATATGCGTGCACATGCACACTGAACAGTTTTGATTTTTTTAAAAACGGGTGCAACTTGGGGCGGCTTGGCGGTTTCAGAGGCTGGAGGACGGGGTGAGGACGGGACGAGGACAGGCGGCAGATGTTTGCACGTGGAGGGATTTTTGGGGTTGATTTCAGAGTCAGCCCAAAGTGCCAGTCTGTTAGCAGCCCGTGTGACAGAGTGTTGGACTGGATGGGCCACTGGCCTGATCCAACATGGCTTCCCTTACATTCTCTTATGTTCTTATGACACAGAGTCAGGAATATATTGTTCTTGAGAGCAGAGGTCATTTTAAAATATAGCAAACATCTTTAGAACTAATCTCTGTTAGTGATCTGACAAATCTCATCACCCCCCCGGGGAGCCACAGTCATATACATTTCTCATACCAGTAGCTGTACTTGTACAATGTTTTCCTTTTGCAGTATACCTTGAATAGGTATCAATTTATTCAAGGCAAACGAAGTGGTTTTTAAGCGTTATGCCTTCCATAGCTTCCCAGTTTTTTGCCTAAAACTTCTTTGTACAATTCATATTCACTGGCCAAAATACTGTGTCTCCAGTGCTATGCACGCTCACCTCACTGAACACAAGACAGACTTTTGAATAAACATGTTCAGAACAGCACTCCATGTGCAACAAAATGGCCAGGAACCAAACAAGGTAGACCATCAGGATCGGCTGCAGTGTTGATGGGCTGGGGAAATTTATCAGCAGTATAGCCTGTGGCCATTAGTGAATGCCCATAAAGCAGTAACAACCAAAAGCGGATCACTTATAAATCCCATTAAAATTAGATATGCAATACAGTTTAAAAATACATAAACCCAAAGGACAGACGATTATGGTCCTTCCAAAAGTGTGATTTTATAAAAATGTCTACAGATGACATCGTTTTCATGCAAGTAGACTGAAGGCTATTTTTTTAACCTATCGCTGCCGTTCATGTTTATCCTATCAAGCTCAAGGTGGCATAAAAGTCTCTCCCAACACCATGTTATTCTGACAACAACCCTGTGAGGCTTCCATACGGCTCTTCCACTCTTCTGCAGTTGTGAAACAAAACTGATCTTTTCACCAGGATCTACACCGCATTTGTACAACTCCTGGCTCTTCATCCCCACTTAGCTGCAAGCTATTCTATACCTGCTTTCCCACATACTACCAGTGTGTTCTTCTGGACTTCTTATAAAAAGGATTATTAACATACTGCGGGAGCATTATAATACTATAGTGGTGTATCAGTTACTTTTTTTTAAAGCTCTCTAGTGGTGCCTAGTGTGCATGTGGCAGCTGCAGGGAGCTGGGGCATGGAAAGTATGGGGAAAATTGCCTTGTGAGTTGCTACTGTAAATGTCTTTGCATTGCAAGCAGCAAAGGACTGTCTCCTTGTGGAGTGAGACAGAGAGACTGGCCGGTAGGCCAATGCGTTTCATGGCAGAATGGAGATCTGGATCTGGATCGTCCTGATTCTAGCCTAACATCCTAATTGCTGCCCTACCCCTTTCTCTTTTAAAGGCAGCAGTACATCAAACAGGTGTCCCCAGAGCTTGAATTTGCTAATGTGGGGATGGTGGGGAACTTAAATCGAAACATTGGCTTGTGAAAGGTGTGATTAACCCTTCCATGGTCTCTGGTTTTCCAGTGCAGATGTCCCCTCACCCTTTCTGGTTTCCCCTAAACCAGACTGATTTCTAGTTTTTGAGCTAAGCTGTGGAACAAATCAAAGACAAACCAGGCCTTGGGGGTGTCCAGAGGGCACTCACACAGAGGTGGAAGGGTTAAGCACCCTTTCCTCAGCCCTGTTTCTTCCTTTCAAATGTCTCCACTTCAGCAGTTATGAGGGAAAAGAGCAGAGCAGGGCTGGCCAAACTGCAGTTCGTGAGCCACATGTAGCTCTTTCACACATATTTTGTGGCTCTCAAAGCCCCCCCCCTCAGTTGACTTGGAGAAGGTATTTCTCTTTTTAAATCACTTCTCCAAGCCAAGCAAGCTGGCGGCTTGGAGAATGCATTTAAAGTTAAAGTTGCTTTCTTCCCAATCCCACCTCTCCTTCCTTCCTTCCTTCCTTCCTTCCTTCCTTCCTTCCTTCCTTCCTTCCTTCCTTCCTTCCTTCCTTCCTTCCTTCCTTCCTTCCTTCCTTCCTTCCTTCCTTCCTTCCTTCCTTCCTTCCTTCCTTCCTTGTGACTCTCAAATATCTGACGTTCATGTCTTGTGGCTCTCCAACATCTGACATTTATTCTATGTTGCTCTTATGTTAAGCAAGTGTGGCCACCCCTGGAATAATGAAAGTGGTGTTTCCCTACTAGTGATATTTAATTTTGCTCTGAGATACAATAGTTAAAAGGGGGGGGGGGGGGAGCAACAGGATGCTTTTCAGCAAACATATGCTCTAAAGCAGGAATGTCGAACTCATTTCTTATGAGGGCCGGATCTGACATAAATGAGACCTTGATGGGCCAAGCCATGTGTGTACCTATTTAAGATTACGTAGCAGGGATATAAACTTTATAAAAGATACAGACAAACACAAGTAAAGATTTTTTAAAAACCTTAAAATAAAACATGCTTAAAACATTAGCACTTGTTGGTCTTAAAGGTGCTTTCTTTGTATATCCCCCATGGGATCCAGGAAACTAAACAAAGGAAACTCTGGCTCTTTCCTTCTTTCCCCAGGGGGCCAGAAGGGGAAGGAGCCTTAGCCAGTAGAAGGAAGAGAGTCTTGGCTCAGTAGCTCTGCTGTGCAATTGAGAGAGCACAGCAAAGCAAGCTCTCCCTCCCCCTTCCTCCCCAACAGAGGAGCCTCAGCCAATGGAGAAAATAGCTCCTGTGCAATTGAGTAAGCCTGGCAAAATAAGCTGTGATGCAGAAGGAAGCAAGAGAGAGGGAGAAGGAAGCAAGTGACAGCCAGTTGCTTGGGGGCCTGATAGGAACCCTCCGAGGGCCTGATTTGGCCCCTGGGCCACATGTTTGACAGCCCTAATTAAAGGAAGAAAAAGTGTCTGTCTCAGGTGGAAGATGTCGGGTGTCATTAAAGGTAACAAGAGAAAGTAACATATGTAATCCCTACAACATAATCCCTTGAGAACATCTCCTGTGCAAAAATACCAATGGGGGGTATGCCTTTTGATTTCCTGCCCCAGGCACTACAGAATAGTTTTGGGCCCTGTCCACTTAGCACAAAGTTTGAAAACACATCCATATTTTTCTTGGGTTACAGCAATAAATTGTTACAAGTAAAGGCCCCTAAATGACAGTGCAAATAAGATGTTGCAGAAGATACTGGATGAAGAAAATGTGTGGATTAGAGCAGATTTGTATACCATAGCAATAATCTAGTCTCTAAAACTATTACATTTTTGTAGCGATTAAATTGACAAGAATCCTGAAACAGAAAATACTAATATTGTTATTCAGCACTAATTTCCTGTTTTCCAAAAAGAAGTGACCTCACAGAATAGAATTTAAGAATAACTAACTGTATATTTTCGCAAAGAGAAAGTATCCCTACCTTCTGTTTCCTTTAGAAATAAGCTGTTCCCTTAGGTACAAAGAGGACCCATCAAAGAAATAATAATTTTGCCTTATCTTTAAACTTAGGGGGTTGCAAAGAACTCCAAGAGGGGAAAAATTTTGAAATCACTCCCCAGATCTTTCCACTGTTGTTCAGTCGCACAGTTGAGTCTGACTCTTTGCAGCCCCATGGACAAAGTCACGCCAGGCCCTCCTGTCTTCCACCATCCTCCGAAGTCTGCTCAAATTCGTGTTTGTTACATCAGTAATGCTGTCCAGCCATCTCATCTTTTGCCGTCCCCTTCTTCTTTTGCCTTCTGTCTTTCCCAGCATCAGGATCTTCTCCAGGGAGTGCTCCCTTCTCATTTGGTGGCCAAAGTGTTTGAGCTTCAGCTTCAGCATCTGACCTTCCTGGGAACAGTCTGGGTTGATTTCCCTTAGGACTGACTGATTGGATCTTCTTGCAGTCCAAGGGACTCTCCATACAGATCTTTCCATACAGGACTGCACATAAGCTCTTGGGTTCTTGAGCAGACTTTCCAACCCCACCCCCTTTATCTGACTCTAACCTGCTCTCAACAATCTGTGCCCCCTAGAGTTGCCAGCCTCCAGGTGGGGCCTGGAGATCTCCCATTTTTACAACTGATGCCGGCAGAGATCAGATCCCCTGGAGAAAATGAAGCTTTGAAGGGTGGACTCTATGGCATTGTACCCAACCTTTTTGGCACCAGGGATTAATTTTCTGGAAGACGATTTTTCCACAGACCGGGGGGGGGGGGGGGGGAGTTTGATGGTTTTTGGATGATACAGTTGTGCACTTTATTTTGGTGTGGTGGTTAAGTGTGTGGACTCTTATCTGTGAGAGCCGGGTTTGATTCCCCACTCCTCCACTTGCAGCTGCTGGAATGGCCTTGGGTCAGCCATAGCTCTGGCAGAGGTTGTCTGTGAAAGGGCAGCTTCTGGGAAGAGCTCTCTCAGCCCCATCTACCTAACAGGGTGTCTGTTGTGGGGGAGGAAGATAAAGGAGATTGTGAGCTGCTCTGAGATTTAGAGTGGAAGGCAGGATATAAATCCAAAGTATTATTATTATTATTACTACTACATTGTAATATATAATGAAATAATTATATAACTCACAGCCCGGTTGCTAACAGGCTGCAGACCAGTACAGGTCCATGGCCTGGGGGTTGGGGACCCCTGCCCTAGAGCATATTCAGTTCTTATCAGGCTCATTTGGAGTGTTTTTCTCAGGTTACTTTACAAAGTGATAATTGTATTCATACCAATGAAATCCTGCATCTGTGTAAGAGTCCCTTCCTCGTCACTGGTTGTCTTGTTTTAGCTGCTTTTGTGACTGGCACTGGAACCAGTCCCTTGGCTATGAGATATAATGATGATGTAGAGGCCTGCAAGGAATTACAGGAGGGGGAATCAGTTAATGAACATTAAGTGTTAATCGCATCTCCATTTCATTCAAGACATGAGAGTATGGTTGCCAGTCTCCAGGTGGGACCTGGAGATTTCCCACTTTTACAACTGATCTCCAGCTGGCAGAGAACAGCTCCCCTCGAGAAAATTGGAATAGCAATAACTCACCGGAAATTGGCTGTTTTGAAGGGTGGAGTCTATGCCATTGTACAATGCTGAGACCCCTCCCATCCCCAAACCCCACCCTCTCCCAGATCCATCCCCAAAGTCTCCAGGTATTTTCCAACAGACTTGGCAACCCTTGATAGAGGGGGGATGACAGAGTGCTAACGAACACTTTAAAGAAAAGACACTTTTTACATATAGCCAATAATATTCAGCTCAGAATCCTTTCAGGTGTTCAAATTCCTGATGCAAACACTAGCCTGGACCCAGCACTCGTCCAACTGAGGATGTTAGGGAAAGATACCTCACCAATATACATGAAGGAGAAAGGAAATCCTGTCTCAAACTTTTTTTCCATTCCCTTTCAGTGCAACGTGGTACTGGATCAGCAGCTCCTCCCAACAGTTGCTAGCAGTGTCCACCACACAGTGAAACAGTTAAGTATGCACAGCACAGAAAGGATGGGCGATGGGGCTGGCATTACCAGAACTGAATGTCACCATGACTCCATATGCAGGTGGAGGAAATTGGGACCACAGTCACATTTCTGGACATCTACCAACCACCCCAGCCATTGCTGTTTCTGGCTAAATCTTGACTTTTGCCTTGCAGGATCACAGTTCTACGGAGCAGCCTAAGCAGAGGTTTAACAAACATGGTTGTCTATGTGGCATTGGCATGGCATGCACGGACAGATCAGATTCCGTTGTCCATCACCACGACTTTTAAAGGCACAGGAACTTTGCTGGAATGTGACAGTTGGCAACCCCATTAATCTGATTTTCTTTCAGAACACTACATTCCTCATGCAGGGTAAATGCTGGGCTTTTTTTTTTTAGCAGGAATGCACAAGAATACAGTTCTGGCTGGCGGTGTCGGGGGTGTGGCCTAATAGGCAAATAAGTTCCTGCTGGGCTTTTTCTACAAAAAAAGCCCTGGGTAAATGTATGGATTGCTTCACAGTCTATGGTAGACTGATGTTTCGTAAATAAGGAATCAGTTTTCTGTTCCATCTCCTGCTGTTTAAAATCAGTAACAGTCTATCAACATGTCAGTTACTAATTTAGGAGGAGGCAAAACAGTTGAAAGGATGCCCTCAGTGGTGTGGAGCAGGGGAGAGTGGCTGCCACAAGGCACTGGTAGGGAAAATATAGAGAAATCCATCATGTGGAAGCCCCATTGCTATTTTGCTAAACTGGCATCTCTGGCAATAGTGAGGAAACCACTGAAGATCATTGGGCGTTTTCACACAGAGCTTACCCCCGGAGCGACGTCCCTCTTCACCGCACAGCGTCTGCGCGGATTTCGCACCAACTGCTCTGCAGAACCAGGAAGAGCCGCGAAGTGCCGAGCTTTTTGTGTCGCAAATGTAAACCGCTAAAAACCAGTTTACGTTAGCGGCGCAAAAGCCGCGGCTCTTCCTGGTTCTGCGGAGCAGTTGGTGCGAAATCTGCGCAGACGCTGCGCGGTGAAGAGGTACATCGCTCCGGGGTAAGCTCTGTGCGAAAACGCCCATTGTCATGTGGATGAGACCTTAATCTAGTTATTTTTTATGTTACTGTTGTTTGTATTCCTTATTCCCAGATTCCTCACTGGATAGATTTGAACCCGTTTCCCACATATGTGCCTTTTCTCAGTGAGCTGTTGAGGGGACAACAGTGGTGCCTCTATTCCCTTTCAGTGCAACATGGTACTGGATCGGCAGCTCCTCTCAAAGGTTGCTAGCAGTGTCCACCACACAGGGAAACAGTTCTCCTCTTGCTGTTCTCTTGTTGCTGTCCTAGTGTCTGTCTTACCCCTTTTCCCTGCCTTTAGACTGCTCTGTGTCTATCTCACCCCTTCTCTGCTTCAGGCCATAACTCAGTGTAGTGAGGGTCAGGTGTCTTCAACCTAATGACTTGGGGAGGTACCCAGGGCTTTTTTTGAGCAGGAACACACAGGAACAGAGTCCCGGCTGGCTTGGTGTCAGGGGATGTGGCCTACTATGCAAATGAATTCCTACTGGGCTTTTTCTACAAAAAAGCCCCATGTGGAACAATGGTGACATCAGAAGGTGTGGCTTAACATGCAAATTAGTTCCTGCTGGGCTTTTTATACAAAAAAAGCCCTGGAGGTACCTATGTGGTATGACTGGACTGTCCATGCTTCCTTCTCTATGTGTTGGCATGTTGAAAGGATATGTTTGCGCAGGGCTTTTTTTGTAGAAAAAGCCCCGCAGGAATTCAGTTGTATATTAAGCCACACCCCCTGTCATCACCATTGTTTCACACAGAACTTTTCTGTAGAAAAAGCCAATTTGCATATTAGGCTATACCGCCCCCCCCATGACGCCAAGCAAGCCGGAACTGTGTTCCTGTGCGTTCCTGATCAAAAAAAGCCCTGCGTTTGCAAGGAAGGATTCCAACCCCTCCCAGGGAGGTAAGTGCTATAGGACTCCTAGCTGGTACACCTCAGTCCTCCTGACAGTGGGGGGTGCTGTGTTTCTTTTGTTTCTCCCTTTGTTGTGTTCTGTGTGTGGGCATGAGGATGTGAGGGAGGTGTGCTAGGATCATTGTGCATTGGTTGTCTGTTCCCATCTATAGCTGACACAGGGGACATTGTCACTGCCACTTGCTGATTAGCAGATGTGGCCAGCGACTATGGACTCTACTGCAGTTTCTGGGCTTCTCAGGTCCTTGAAGTGGTTTTTTAAAAAATTGTTTTCTTTGCTCTAAGAGAGCATAGGATGTGCCTGGTACAGCACCATCTAAGGTTTAGGACTGCAGTCCTTATTATCTAAGGAGTTCTATAATTTATTTTCTTAAATTTCTGAAAACAGAACAAAGTGTTATAATGATCAATAATCAATCAAGCTCAAATGCAAGAATGTCATTATTTGAGAAACTGGACTTATGAATGTGGCAAGATAGGAAGAAAAATGATCCATGGTACCTCTTCCAGACATAAATCCTGCCTGATCTCTCACTATATTTGCTTACTTCAGACTTTAGATAACAGAAACCTGGAATACAGCTGACCCACTGTATCCAGGAGGTCAATTGATCTGTTATGTCACAAATTGTTTCCTTCAGGGCTTTTGTTGAGCAGGGACGCAGTTCCAGCTGGCTTGGCATTAGGGAGTGTGGTCTAATATGCAAATGAGTTCCTGCTGGGCTTTTTCTACAAAAAAAAGCCTTGATTGCCTTCTTTTTAAAAAATGAAAAACTATACCACTGGTTTCTCCATGCAGCAGAATTGATCCTGTCTCCTTTTTATATGTAAAATGAAGAGCTCACCTTAGGGATCTGGAAAGTTATGTTTATGACAGATCAGAAGCCAGCCTAGGTGTGAAAATTTCTTGTATTTACTACCTTGGATGAGAGGTCAAACAGAAGATGTGAGGCATCCACTTTCTCACTAATACTCTGAAGTGACCTTTATGCTTACTTTCACACCTAATAGAAAAGTAAAAGATTGGAAGGTGAGTTCACCCCATAGCAGAAACCTGTTGGAAGGTGTGTCTATGCACGGTCTTAACCGGTTTACACAAAGCTCTTGTTTGGAAAGGGTGTACTTACTTGAGCAATAATTATTGAAGCCTCAATAAGTCTCAAGAGCAGGGCTTTTTTGGTAGAAAAGGCCCAGCAGGAACTCATTTGCACATTAGGCCACACCCCCTGATGCCACCATTGTTTCGCACAGGGCTTTTGTTGTAGAAAAAGCCCAGAAGGAACTCATATGCATATTAGGCCACATGCCCTGACACCAAGCCAGGTGGAACTCCATTCTTGCTAAAAAAAAAAAAGCCCTGCTCAAGAGAGGTTCTTTTTGTCATTTGACAGATTAACATTTTCTAAGCTACTCATTGAATAAATGAAATTTCAGGACTGGTCATATAAGACTCCAGCCTATGTGATCATTTTCTAAAATCCAGAGGATTATTCTTGCATACCTATATGGTACATAATTCCAGGGCTTTTTTTGGTAGAAAAAGCCCAGCAGGAACTAATTTGCCTATTAGGCCATGCCTCCTTGTATCACCATTGTTTCATATCGGGCTTTTTTGTAGAAGAAATCCAGCAGGAACTCATCTGCATATGAGGCCACATCCCTGACGTCAAGCCAGCTGGAACTGCATTCCTGTGTGTTCCTGCTTAAAAAAAATCCCTGTATAATTCTATCCAATGTATATTTCTTCTTTTAAATACATAGCCTATCACCTCTCCCTCCCTTTCTTTGTTGAAATCTGCAGCTCTGTTTGCAAATTGAGTTCAAAAATATGATTTGAAGGGAATGAGCCATGGTGATAAAAAGTGGAACATAAAGACACTATGGAACAAAAATATCTCCTCTGTCAAGTATTCAATCTCTGGCCTCTTCTGTCTTTCACAGAACTAACAGTGGGTTCTGTTTAATACGGTGCTTGCCCAACAAAGAAACTGGGCATTCTTTCTCTCTGCAGCATAAACCGCTGACAGAATTGAGGGACCCAGATGGGAAATCTTAAAAGGAGCTGATTGTCACCTCCTTCTCTGACAAAAATGGGATTCACTAAAATAATAAAAAAAATTATTGTGCTGCAGCAATAACAAATACTGACTTACATTAGAGATAAGTATTTTATATTCCAGTTTGCATATTGCAAACGTCTTTGGTAGGCCATACTGAGTTTGAAATCTCTCAGGTCAGCATGTGTTACGGATCTCACTTGCTCTTTATAACTCAAAACTATGCAGAAACTAAATAGGCAGAAATTTACAATCTGGATGCTGTCAAGGTCATTCTTGTTGCCTCTAACTGGCAACAGCTCTGCAAGGTCTCAAGCAGAGGTCCTTTCATATCTCACAAAGCAGATGCTTTGAGCCACAGCCCCTCTCTAAATGTGCTTTACTGAGTCAGACCCATGGTCTATTAAGGCCTGGATTGTCTACTCTGATGAATGGCAGATCTCCATGGTTTCCAATGGAGGTCTCGTACTTCGTTTTCTACCTGACTGGAGTTAACTGGAATTGCCGTGGCTTGATTCTAGAACTGTCCACATGCCAAGCAGATGTTCAGCCACTGAGTTGTGGGGGATGTGTGTGGGCTTGATGCTTTACGGTTTTCAAGTGTCTCACAATCAGTGGTGAAAATACATTAAAATTGCAGTAGCACCAAAATACCATCCTAGAACGCCACTTCCTGTTTGGCTGTTCTGCTCACACTACTGCTTGTGACAAGTATTTTGTGCCCCGCTAGGATATTACTAAGTGCACGAATGATTTAACAGCTATTGCACATGGAATTTGGCACGTCAGGAATCCCTGCTTTCTAAGGATTTATCCACAGAGGGGCCACCTTTTCCTCAGGGAACAGTTTCTGTTTTAGGGCCACTCCCAATCCCAGCCCAAAATTATTAGCAGGGCTCGTCCTTGTGAAAAATCTGAAGGCACATGAGCCCTATTTTTTCAAATTCCATGTATTTTTTAAAAGCTGAGATTTCTTGTTCTTTTTTTTTTTTTAACAAAAGAAAGGACAGCTATTCATATGCCTGGAACAACAGCCACCCCAGGTGTTTGCATAGCTGTGCAATTTTTATTTATTTATCCTCAAGTCTCCCTCATCCTAAGGATGGATCAACCTACTTTTCAAAAAATATACTGAGGTAACCAACAAACTAAAGCCAACCAACCCCCTAATTTCGATGACAACAGCCCTAAACCCCCATCAGGAGGCAATATTCCGCCCCATCGTTTTTCGTGAGGGGGAATCCGCCCCTTCGTTGCCACGGAAACTGTTACCCATTGCCCAACTCCCTCCCCTATGGCCTCATTCCCATTCCCTCCATTTCTTCCATAGTATAGATCCTTTTTTTCCTCTCTCCCCCACTCAGCCAATAAGATGCCTGTTGCTAAGCGAACAGCTTATTTGAATGACCCAATCGCAGGCCTCCATTCCTCTGCCCTCCTTATAAGGGGAGCAAAGCTCGGCATAGTCCTGTTTAGCCCACATGGGCGCCTCCTGCTCTCGTTTAGAGCGCGGGAAAAAAAAGCCTCCCCTCCCCCCCCCGCTTGGCAGGCGCATTAGTCCCGCCCTATTGTGAATATTGGCGGGAGGAGGGGAAGGGGGCGGAGTCCAAGGAAGGCTGATTTGCAAATCCGGGAACGATGGCGGGGTGGGGAGAGGCGGGGAGTGAAGGCAGCTGGAGTGGAAAATTCCAGGGACGGGCAAAGCAGGAGACATGAGCGGTCTGTGCAACTTCGGCTCCGAGGCTTGACGAGTCGCCTCGCCATATTGTGCACGCCGGAGAGCCATATTGTGCACTCCCCCAAATGAGAGCTTGACGGCCGAGTTTTACACACATTAATGCATTTAAACAAAATCCTTATGATAGGGTGGTGGCAATACACGTCAAAGCATTTTCCTACGTTCAAACGAATGAAACTGAAGTGAGGCACTTGTTTGCACTGGTGTGTTTTTTAAAAACTGCTCGTCGTGTAGAAAGATAGCAAGGCAAGGTGGTTAGATATAACAGACAAAGCAGATAAATATACCTAGGTGTATTTACGAGGTAGCACATAAAAAAACCACATCTTAAAATGTTTTAATTAGACCCTTGTCCCGCAGCAGCTCTTTAATAGTAGAAAAAAGTAAGTCCAGTCGCACATTAAAGACTTAAAATTTGTGGCAGGATGGGTTTTCGTTAAGTCAGTGCTCACACTTTACAGCTAGAATGTGTGTCCATCTGTCCTTACATCTTGGAGAGTAGAGAGATTTCAGTTGCCAAATGACATTTGCAGGCAAATGACAATATCACAGATGTGATTGGATTATGTGTGAGATGCAGAGGTAGTAGCAGAGGTGGAGAAATCAGCATTGGTAGTGAGAGAGGAAACCTACGTCTTGATTCAGTCCAGGAGGATGCATCTCAGACTTGATCTGAAGACGTGAGCACTGACTCACGAAAGCTTATACCCTACCACAAATTATGTTAGTGTTTAAGGTGCTACTGGTCTCTACTGCTATGGCTACCCATCTTGACCCACTCTGTGATGTTTATTTCGATTTCCTATTTGCACATAGAAAGCTAGCAAGACAAGGTGAGACTGGAGTGAAAGTTTTTCGTTTTTAATCTACCATCACCGATCAAATAGGCAATGTTTTCCTCACAGGGAAAAATTAGGACATCAAAACACACAAGGTAACTGTCTAGGTATACTTGTGAAACAACATACAATCCACAGATCTCTCAAGGACACATTCAATGTCCCTCGTTCATTCCTTAATGTTCACTTTGACTTTCTATTTACAAGATGTCTCCCGCTCATCCTTGAGGACTTACTGCCAATAGTGTTGTCATTTTGGAATAATTAGCCAACCACACATTGACTCAAGCAATTTTTTAAATGTCTGGAGGAGAAATCTGAAATTTTATCCTTAGGGCAGAGAAAGCCATACAAAACAGCTCTCCTCGGCTAGGTGTAATTGGAGAAATGGGACCACAGAAATATGTCACCCAATTGGTAGACCATCGCTTTTGGGGGACTGCATAGCCCCCTGTTGAGAATGTCTGAGCTACAGCTCCTTCATGCTACTTTTCTATGTACAGGGGATTTGAGATGAAGGAGAATTTAGGGCCTAAAAGTAGCATAGCCCAGCAACTGTATCACCACCTCAGTTAATTAGGCTTCTACAGCTTCACAGGTCCCTTCTAATACATACAGTCCTGTCTTGCCTTCAGGTATGCGGGGGTGGCCAATGGTAGCTCTCCAGATGTTTTTTTTTGCCTACAACTCCCATCAGCCCCAGCCATTGGCCATGCTGGCTGGGGCTGATGGGATTTGTAGGCAAAAAAACATCTGGAGAGCTACCATTGGCCACCCCTGATAGAACCAGCCGCACCACAGACTTGGGGTTCCTGAATAATTAGTAATTATACTGCAATTACTCTAACCTGGATGGCCCAGGCTAGCCTGATCTTGTCAGATCTATGAAGATATGCAGTGTGAGACAAATGGCAAACCAGCTCCAAACATCTCTTGCCTTGAAAACCGTATGGAGTTGCCTTAAGTTGGCTTTGACTTGCTGGTACCTTCCACCGTCCAAATATTGCAAATGGATTCTTCTTGTGCACGAAGACTTGCTCATCCTACTTTGTATGAAGCAAGGATTTTGTACCTGAAAAGTCATGCCAAGAATGATGTATGGGCACACACCTCAGATAACTAGACAATTTATTTATTTATTTTATTGCCTGCCATTCTCACTGAGACTCCAAGGAGATTGCACTAATTAAAAACAGCAATAACAGCAGTACATAAATTAAAAAAGGCACACTCAAAATAGCATCATGTATATACAACAGTGCCACAGACCTGGATTTCAGAGTCAGAGCAATAGTGCAGCAGTGTGAACACAATTTTTTTCTAATGCTTATGGATAAAGTACAGCTCCTACACCTAAACAGGCCACATTTAAAGGTCTAAAACAAATAAAGATTGTAGATATGGAAGCTTTCGTGTTCCACAGAACTCCTAGTCAGGACGGCTGTTGAGTGCAAACAAAAAAAAAAGGTGAGGGAGTTTTCAGGGCACTTCCTTGTGATATGTTGCTTGGCTCTTATAAAAAAGACCTTACAAAACTTTTTCTTCTTTTTTTGAATGTGAAAGCCATTCTGAAAATCCCTATCAACCCACCACTGCATTTTTTTTAAATCAGGAAAACAGGGACTTTTGACATTTTATATCATCTCTGACTACAACACTTGTTCTTTTTACAATAATCCTGTCCTTTGTGCGCACTGTGGCAAACAATACCAACTTTTAAGACTGATGCAAAGCGTGTTTTTAAACCTGTTAAGTCACCCTTTTGTGCATGAGAATATATGGAATACTTAGCTACTTCAGACATGAGACAACTTACTCTTATCCTGGTTTAATGGACAGAAGTTGAGAAGGGAATTTTTGATAAAAGGAAGCAAGGGGGATAAAACTAGTTGTGTGGGTTGAACATTTTTATAACGAATTGATCTATATTTTTTCTTTTACTTTATCAAATATTAATTTAGTACTGCTTTGTCTGGGAACTTAGATCTGAGCTGGCCAAATTTGCTTAATGGTAGAGCCACATAGAATAAATGTCAGATGTTTGAGAGCCACAAGACAGGAACATCGGATGTTTGGGAGCCACAAATAGGAGGAAGGGAAATAGATGGGAGAGGGAGAGGTGAAAAGAAAGCAACTTTAACATTAAATGCATTCTTCAAGCTGCCAGCTGGCTTAGCTTGGAGAAGCAATTTAAAGAGAGAAATGCCTTCTCCGAGTCAGCTGACAGGGTGGTGAGGGTTTCGAAAGCCCCACAATATGTGCGAAAGAGCCAGTTTGGCCTGGCCACCCGTGTTAGATAGAGAATTCCTTTACCAGCTGGCCATAGATAAAATCATCAGATTTGCAGTGTTTGATGAGAATATTTCATATTGGCTACTGTAACTGCTTTGTTTTTTTGGGACTACAAGCTGTACTTCCCCACATCAGATTAAATGAGGGGAAATATAGGAAGGAACTGGAAACTTGCTTCACACAGGGCTCTCAATTTCCCTGGATGTTGTCTCCATTTTTACACTTCACTAGTTGGAATAATTTGTGCTTGTTTTGTTATATGTATTCCAAAACATATTAATTCAAGGTTCCCATGGGCACCATGGCACCCACAGTGCCACCAAGCTTTTCAGAAAGCAGATGGGCCATTGTTAGGCAAGGTTTGTTAATTGGCTGCCCTCATTCAAATGAAAGGGTTTTCCACTGGAAGATCAGGATTGGTAAGCACTTGGGCTTTCCTTAGTCAGTGTGTGTTCCATTCACCCTTGAGGCTTTCCTTTTCCCCTTCAGCTCTATTTCCTGTGGCAGCCATGTTGAGTTTGGCTCCAGCTCCTGTGACAACCATTTTGAAGTGAAATTCACCAGTCTCAAAAAGGTTGGGGACCAGTGTTCCCTCTAAGCAGAGTTAGTGTGAGCTAGCGCACAGTTTTTTAGCCTCTAGCTCACACATTTTTGCCTCAGCTTAGGAGCAATGGCCTCAGAGCAAACTAATTTCTGCAGGAGCTCACAACTTTGATGCCAGTAACTCACGAAGTAGAATTGTTGCCCACAAGACCTCACAGCTTAGCGGGAGCATTGTTGGGGACCCTGTATTAATTTATCTATAAAGGCATTCAGTTTTTTTAAAATGTATATTCCCCCTTTCTTGCGGAAAAGGGACAAATTTGTCTTGACCCTCTGCTTCTGGAACTTCATACAGAAAAATCAGGAGCACAGAACACTGAAAAATGGACTGGTTCTATTATTCAGTGCCGTCATATTTGTATGAAGGAATTTCCAAAATACTGGGCTTGATCCTGCCAGCTTTTTACTCAGTCTTCCTCAGTTCTCCTCCTTACCACCGTCCCAAGGTGTTTGTCCATACATGTCTCATAATTCACAGCACAGTCATTTCTAGTGGTCAAAGTGGTCTAGCGGCTCTCTTTTTCACCAGCAGCCGGCAGATCCTAATCACCCTCTAACCCTTTCTCAAGAAAGACTGCGAGGCTCTCTCAGCGAAACAAAATCAAAAGGCTGCCTTTTCTGATTGGCAGAAATCACAGGAAAGGGCCATTACGTATATGCTGCATGCTTTTGGTTCTTCAAATGTGGAAGACGAAGTAAAAAAGCAAAAGAAGTTAAACAGCAAAGCAAATCTGGAGACATCCCAGTGACCCTCAGCATTGTCACTGATGGGGAAAGGCCTGGAGTACCACTAGAAGGTTATGATAATATAACTGGGAGGATTACCCTCCATCACCAAGACACAGTTTGCAGCTCCTTGAAGGCCTGCCGCTCCTCGAGAAGTCCGAGCCCATGAAATAACAGGGAATGCCTTATTTCAGAACCACAAGAGACGCATCTCGATCACCTTTATCCACTCCTGTGTGGCCAAGATACAAGAGGAAAAACATTTCTTCTGTTTAAATGAAGGTTCCACATTCAGATAACTTCCTGCTTCTTTTCATAGAGCATGGATCAGATATCAGATTCTGGTATTATGTGAGAATGAGGAATCCAGGCAGGATGGCCAATAATGGAGTGAGACTGGGTTGTTTGGTACAGGCAGGCATTGCCATCTGTACTGGGAAGATAAGGCAGAGGATGGGGCAGGGTTAAGATTGAGATGGGAAATATAGGAAGGAAATGGAAATTTGTTTTATACAAGGCCGTCAGTTGCACATAGATGTGATAAACCGGGACTCCAATGCATTAGTAAGGGATTCAAAGGAAATTTGTCCTATTCAAGGGAATTCCCCAAGGATGAACACAAACAGTGTCTGAGCATAGAAGAGGAAAAGGTGGGAAAGCAAACCAGGGTTGCAAAGTTCAGCAAAAACTGCCCAACTTAATTTACAGAGAACCATGAAAAGATTCCATTCCTGTCTGCACCAACTTGCCTTCATCTCTGAACATTACTCAGTTTTTCAACTCTTGATTCCATGCAAGTTTATGTATGAACATGGTGTTTTGAGCTGACAGTGGATGCTCCAAAAAGTTATGGCCCATTCTCAAAGACTGTACACAAAGAGGTGCGCACAATATGGACACATACTTGTAAAGCTATAGGTTTCTGACGTCTAGTCATCTGGAACCCAGCAGCCAGAGTTAGATTTAAGCCCTATACAATGTCAAGATTTAGAAGCCTCATAATATAGACAGTGTGGTGTAGTGGTCAGTGTGTCACAATCAGGTTTCAATTCCTCCTATACCATGGAAGCTCACTGAGTGATCTTGGGCCCCTCACAATTTCGCAGTCTAGCTTTACCTCACAAGGTTGTTGTGATAAGGTGGAAGAGGGGGGGATTATGTCATAAGTCATTTTGATTTCTGTTGGGAATGGGATATAGTTGGGGTTTTTTTTAATTAAGAAGACATGGTAATGTAGTAATTTTTAAAATTTAGAGGCTCCTCATAATCTGAAGCCCTAAATTTGTGCAGAAATCCAACTGGGCCAGACACAGGAACAAAGGTCACTGCTGAGACAAGTCTCAGGGGTTCCAAAGAATTAAAATGTAGAAATCTTGTGGAAATGGAAATCTTTGCTCATGCCTTTAGAAACATAGGTGCCTAGAATCATATTCACAGATCTACAGTTCAATTGTATGGTACATTAAGCTGTTAAAGCTTAGAAGGTCCATAGAAAAACATAACTTTTCACTCCAAATTGATTAATCTAACAAAGCCAGCATCCTCTGGTTCCAGTTGCTTAACCTAATGTTTACCCCATTTTTAACCTAATGCCAAAACTTCACCAACCATGAGGAAAAAAAACATGGTTGCTATGCATCCAAACCTTTAAGAAGTTCCTGATGGCGAATGTATATATGCAGGGGCGTATATTCAAGACCACATACTATGGCTCAGTTATCCTTTGGCAACACTCCGTTAGAGACGGGCAAGGAATCAAAACAGTTTTTTGGCAAAGCTCAAGAGGAAGCCACTGTGCGGCAAGAAAACACCACTGTGGAAGAAATTCTGCTTCCCACTCGAGGAATGTGCAGGGGAGCCAACAGGCAGAAAGGGTTTGCCCTTAACTGAGGGATTTCCCACCTTTGACTGTTTCCTAAAACGCCCCAGAACACGGGTTTTCCACTCTGGAAGCGTTCCACGCTAGAAAATCCAGGACGTAACCCACATGATGACCAATTTCGCACTAGACCTTTAATCCTGGTTTTGCCCTGTCCCCAAGGTGACATTCTACACTAAAATCATGGAATCATAAAGTTGGTTTCTCTGATTTTAGTGTAGAATGTCACCTTGGGGACAGGGCTAAGCCAAAATTAAAGGTCTAATCAATTGTGCTGCAACCCTTCTTAGAAATGAATGTAAAATCCCCAGAATGAGAAAACCTTTCCAGGCCATTTAGCCAGACCCTATTGTGATGGATACAGAATTTGGCAAAGCAAATGCCTGCCAAGTTTGAAGAGCTATCTTTAGCTTGTCTCCTATAGGAAAAAAAAGGTGGTAAGGTAGCATCTAAATTGAGGTTAAGGGCCTTAAAAAGATTTTTTTTCATCATTACCAACTCTTGCATTAAAATCTCCTGCTATTATTATTTCAGTGGAGGGAAATTTGGTTTCCAGTTCATTCATAATTATATTCAGACGTTCCCAATGATGTAAAAGGGCCGATTTATCTGGGGCAGAAGGGATATATATGTTTACCAAAATCAGAGAAAGATTCCCATAAACAAGCTTGATAGCTTGTTCCATAGAGCTTCCAGCCTGTAAGAGGATGCATACAAAATTATAAAGAAGAGACACACATATAGACAAACCCATTTGAAAACGACCTCTTGAGTTGGTTCTAAAGGCTGGTAGCGAATAGGGCTTATAGCCTTCAAGGTAGATCGGATTTTGGGACCAAGTCTCTTGAAGTAAGATGACATCAAAGTTCTTAAGGTAACTAATGAATTCTGCGTCTTTGGTTTTATTCCACCATCCAGCCACGTTCCATGAGCTGATCTTAATATCCGATAATAGAGAAGTATTTGGAATTGAAGACAATTGAGAGGATCTCAGTCAGTCATCTTGGAATAATTGGTTTGACGAACAGGAAGAAGTAAAAATCATACCTACCTCTAGAAATATTTTTGCTAAGTTTGCAAAGGCTTGGCCAGATGAGTTTATCCTTAGGATTGATGGAATTATCCATAGACATGGTGGGCGATGGATGGAATTGAAATTAAGTAAAGCAGCAGGCCCTGATGCTATTCCTTCTGAAATCCTAAAGTTAGATTCAGATTGGTGGGCTACTCTGCTCGCATCCCTCTTTACAAGTATTGACAGAACAGGCATAATTCCTAAAGCCTGGCTCAACTCAATAGTGGTCCCAATTTATAAAAAAGGAAACCCCGCCATCCCAAATAATTACAGGCCAATTAGTCTCCTATTTACCATTGGCAAGCTATATTCTAAACATCTGTTGAGTAAACTTGAACAATGGATGACACGAGAAAAAATTCTTGTATGGAACAACTGGGATTTTGTAAAGGCAAAACTACTCTTGATCATTGTAATACCTTGTCTCATCTAATTTCCAAATACACTATAAGGAAAAAGATGAAATTGTATGTAGCCTTTTTAGACTTAAAGGGAGCATTTGATTCAATTGACAGGGACCTGCTTTGGGCTAAACTTGAACAAACAAGTATTGATAAAAGACATCTCATGCTTATTAAAAAATTATATACGGTACTTCTAACTTTTGTCAGGTCAAATGCTCTTCATCAGGCAATCTTACGTCAAAAATCCCGTTAAACAAAGGGGTTAAACAAGACTGCGTGTTGGCCCCTTTTCTGTTTAACCTCTTTCTTAATGACCTTGCTCCCTTTTTGTCAGATATCGATCATCATAGTCCTAAACTCGGTGCCAGCCATGTTCCCTTTCTTTTATACGCGGATGATACAGTTTTACTATCTTGTTCCAGAATTGGATTAAAACGCTTGCTTGCCCATTGTATCACTTTCCTTAACTACAATAAGCTCCTTTTGAACTATGACAAATCTAAAATTGTTGTATTTTCCAAATCTTGGAAGCCAACTAAATAGGTGGCAAAGAGATGGAACACGTAAAATACTATAAATACTTAGGAATTCATTTCCAATATAACACACTTTGGACTAATCACCGTAACTGTATAATTAAGTCATAATTAATGTTAACGTTGCAGCTATTTGGTGCATTTATAGTAGAGGCAATCAGTTTGTCCCAGCTGCGCTCAAAATCTTTAAGGCTAAAGTGATACCACAGCTCTTATATGGGGTCCCAGTATGGATCACAGTCTTGGACAACAACATTGAAGGTGTCCAATCAACATTTCTATGGAAAATCCTGGGATTCCCGAAGTGCGTACCATATGCAGCTGTTTAGAAACAGGGATGAATCTTGTGGAAACACAAGCCTGGCTAATGTTATTTAGATATTGGTTACGGCCACATTTCTACTCTGATTCAGAGAGCCTTTTATATCAACTGCTCTCAGAATCCAATATGTCCAATCGGCTAGTATTTATTGAGAGGATAATTAAGTCTACGGGCATTGATATAGAAGATTAAAGGTCTAAGTGTGAAACTGGTCCCGTCTTGGAGAGACCCCCCCCCCCCCCCGCTTTCCATGCCCATCGGCATGCAGGTGAAAAACCCTCAGGCCCCCAATGACTGTTTTAAAACAACTAAAAATGGTCGCAGCGGCGGGCTTGGGGAGGCGCTCTTCCCCACCCTCGTCGACGGAATTGCACATCTGCGAAACCGCTGGCTGAGCGGACCCGTCCCCAGCAGCAAGTGGCACTTTCATGGCTCTTGCGCCGGGGTTGTTACCGCGGAGCAGCGGCGGCCCACGGGAGGGCGTGCGCGCGCGCCCCGCGTGCAGTGTAGGCGGCGAAAGCGAACAAAGGAAAGGGTGACAAGGGCGAGAGCGCACGCCCGCGGGAGCTCCCTTCCCCTCCCCAAGGGCGCGCAGTGGGCTCGGGTTCTCGAGCGCGCCGCCACCTCCCCCGGGGGCAGAACCGCTCGCCCAGTAGGCTTTCCTCGCGGCGAAGGGCAGCGGCGGCGTCTCTCCCCCCCCCCGCCTCCCCAAGCTCCGCTGCCCATCGGTTCCCCTCCCGCCCCCGCCCCTCTCCGGCGTGCCTCCCTCCCTCTTTCGCGCTCAGCCCTCCCCGTCCCCCTCCCTTCCCGCGGGTCCCTCCCTCCTTCCCTCCCCGCCTGCCTCCTGCTCTCCCTGCCTTCCTCGTCACCGACTCGAGCCATCTATAAATCCCCTTTTCTGGCAGAGCCCCGCCGTGGGAAGAGGAAGCCCCCCTTTGCTCGTGGCGCCCGGGATCAGAAGAGCCGCAGCTGTCGCCTCGCAGCCAGCGCCGGGGGAAAAGCCGCTCGCGCTTCCAGCCCGCCTGCCCGCCAGCCAGCGCCCGGCCGGCGTCTGCCTCTCGCTCTCCTCCCCCCCCTCTTCTGCCCCTCTCTTGCCGCCCCAGGATGTCGGAGAAGTCCGCCGAAGAGGCTCCGGTGGAGCTGGGGGCCAAGGTGAGACGCGCGGCGCCACAGAGCCCAAGACCAGCGCGCCGCCGCCCTTTGCATTGCTCCCCCCCCCCCGCTCGGATCTTTGCACCGGATTGCAAAGCGCGCGGATTTCTGGCGGGGAAGCAACGGCTCCGGAGGGGCGAGGCGACCGGCTGGTGCCCGCCTCGCTGTCTTTTCTTCTCCCCCACTTCGCGCCCGCCCTCGCCTCCCTTCTCCGCTCTTTCCACTCCACTCGCCGCTCTTTCTCGTGGGCGCCTGCCAAGCGCACGCCCAGCAAAACCTGGTGTGCACCTCTCCGACCGGTAGCCCCAAATGCCCTTGGCTGGCCGGCCTGGCGGGGATTTGAATCTCCCCCCCCCCCACCTCCTCCCGATTTGGCAGACGGGGTGAGCGCAGGAAGAGGACACTTGTCCGACTCGAGCACCTGGCTGAAATCAGCATGGCGCGGCGGCTGGGGGGTGGTGGTGGTGGGCGTGCGTCCGAAGGGGCCCCTGGTGGTGTTTTGGACTCGGGAATCCGCCTCTCAGTTCGGGTCGCCCGCGATTGGAGGGGGGGGGGCAAAAGGTCTCCCTCCCCGCTGGTGCCGCCCGCTGGCACCGCTCGGAGGCAGCTGACCCTCCCTTCCTGTCCGCCTGCTGTTGGTGGGGTCGAACCCGCCGCGCTTTATTAGGAAACAAACAAGCGAGGCGGCCGCACGCAGCACAAAGAAGATGGAAGGCAAGCGAGAGCCGGCGCTCGCGTGTGTGTGTGTGAGCGCGCGCGTGAACGAGCGCGCGCCTGCCTGCCTGCCTGCCACCATCTGGGGAGGCAGGTTGCTTTCCTTTGAAGAGCCGAGGCAGCCCACCCCAAACCTCCCCCACCACCACCCGCGGCTTTATGTGCTCTGCACGCAAGTGGCCCGACACGGTCGTGAGAATCGTCCGCTGCGATGGGCTTCGGGAGTGAGGAGGGGCACCCTAAAGGGATCAGAAACACGCGAGTTTGGTGCCCTCCGAGGGGTGGAAAGTCACTATTACGGGCGGGGTGTGTGTGTGTGGGGGGGTGGGATTGGCTTCGGTTTGTGGCAAACTAGGACCAATTTCACACTAGACCTTTAATCTTGGTTTAGCCCTGTCTCCAAACCGGCATTCTACACTAGAATCGGAGAAACCAACTCTGTGACTCCCATGATTCTGTGACTTTAGTGTAGAATGTCAGGTTGGGGACAGGGCTAAACCAGGATGAAAGGTCTAGGTCTAGTGTGAAAATGGTCTAGTTTTATGAGAAGTCGGGCAGATCTGCCATAGGAGCTCAGTGCCAATGAGCCCAATAGAAGTTTTGGACAAAGAACAACCCAAGTCTTCCATAATGCCATGGGTAGGAGATCCGCTTCATTTAGTTCTTGCGAAGTAAGAGGAACTAAGTAGGTGCAAGATGAATCCTTCTCCTTTGCCCTTATTACAAACTAGGTAATTTTGAAGGAGGGAAGGAATCCAGCAGGGCAGATTGGAGAATGCAGCCCCCGTTTGCCAGGGAAGAGTGGGAGGAGATGAAAAGAGAAAGGCAGGGAATAATAACCTGTGTCTTGGGGCAGTCAGGGTGATGGTGGTGATGGTGTTTTTTTTTATTTATTGCAAAAGAGATGTTGAAGCTCCTCTCCTGGTCTGAAGGGGAAATAAATAACAATACCCGTCTCTGAGGGCAGCTGGGGACACCGGGGATAAAGGTGAAATGCCTGTCGGCTGCTCAGCCTTGCCCTATTCTGGGTTTGAATGAAAAATTAAAGCTACAAAGGATGTCAGAAATGAAGCGGGGGGGGGGGACCCACAGTGCTGTTCCCCCTCAGTTGGGTGTGTGTGTGTGTGTGTGTTAGCAAAGTCCAGAACCATTTACATGGCCCTGTGCCATCTTTGCCAAATCAAAGCACCATTCCCCAAGGTCACGTGGATCTCTCCCCGCCCCTCCAGTTTCAATATACGGACTAGAGGAATTGTTTTTCAGCCCTCGTCAATCTCATGGAGATCATGGGCTGGGATAACCAATTGTCAGAGATACCGTCCGCCCCTCGGAACACAACCATTCCAGCCCAGAAAATGGTGTGGGATCGCTGCTTCTAACCTCCCTGGCATTGAAGAGGAAGCTTACGAACAAGTCGAGAAAAGTGTTTCTGTCTCTTGTGATGGAGAAGATCCTTCCACGCTTCTTTTTGCAGGACCGGCAGTGGGAAATGTCAAATGCTGATGTTACACCGAAATGATAAATCCAGGCCAGACGGCATGTATCTAGGCCAGTCCCTGGCTTGTTTCACAAGCCGTGGAGAAATGCACATGATACCCTCTAGTGGAAAACGAGGGCATAGCCCATTTAAAAGAAAGGCTGCCCTGCGCTTGTTTCTTGTTTTTCCTCTCCTTAATTCAGGCTTATCTACATTGCTAATTTATCAGCATGAAGGCAAAATATATTTGAGTATGCAGCCAGACCTGCTAGGCCTTTGTTGGGAATTGATACCAAGAGGTGTTCCAGCAGCCTCATTCCTGTGCATGCACACGAAAGCTTAAATTCTGAATAAAACTTTGTTGGCCTTAAAAGTGCTATTGGTCTCCTACTCTGTTCTATAGCAGCCTGCTGTGATGTATACAGAGAGAAAGGACTAAGGCAAGAACCAGGTGGGTAGCCATGCTGCTCTGAAGCAATAGAACAAAGTTGGAGTCAGTGTCACCTTTAAGATTGACATTTTATTCAAAACGTGAGCTTTCGTGTGCTAAAAGCACACTTCATCAGACAACGATGGACCTCGTGATAGCACCTGGGAGTTTTTGGCCACTGTGACACAGAGTGTTGGACTGGATGGGCCATTGGTCTGATCCAACACAGCTTCTCTTATGTTCTTACAATAGCATGGGATGGAATTAGCAGTCATGATCCAACATGGCTTCTCTTATGTTCTTACAATAGCATGGGATGGGATTAGCAGTCCTACACATAGCGAGAATGTTTTTTAACAGATGAAAAAAGTATAATAAGTTTTGTTCTGGTTATTATGGGATTAAAGCAAATTCGTGGAGAATAGCCATGGTGGCTAAATGGGACATATGGACATATGAAGCTACCTTATACTGAATCAGACCCTTGGTCCATCAAAGACAGTATTGTCTTCTCAGACTGGCAGCTGCTCTCCAAGGTCTTTTCACACTGATTTGCCTGGACCCTTTTTAGTTGGAGATGTTGGGAATTAAACACCTGGGACCTTCTGCTTACCAAGCAGATGCTCTGCTACTGAGCCAACATCGCTCCCTTCTTCAGAGGAAACAGTGGGAGAGGGCTACCTGTGGCCACTGGGAAGCAGAATTCTCCATTAGGTAGCCCTTTGGGTCAATTTTTTTTGCACGTATCTAGGTAAACCAGTTTTTAAACTTGGTTTGCTGGGGTTTATTCCTCGTACAGCTGCATCATAAACGGAATTGTTCTGTTTCAGTGTAGGGAATATTTGGGTAGAGAGGAAGGGGTTACATTTGACCTCCAGTGTGAATTAGCCAAGCCACTACATACTCTTATCACAAGTCTCCATCTTGGCCTATCTTATAAGGATATTAAGAAGATGACAGAGAAAAAAATAAAAGAGCCTCCAGTGTTTGGGAAGAGGGTTGATAACAAAAGGTTGCTATTGTTATCTACAAAGTTAGCTGGAGGTGACCGAAACCTTTCATTTCCTCAGCTAGGAAGATCCCATTTGCCCTAATAGCACCATCTAACTGTGTAGATAACACAAAGCCAATCGGCCATAAAACAAATGAGAACAAATTTTGCACACTAATAAAGTGTAGCAAGGGATGGGGGCTGTGTAGAATGACCAACATTCGTGGTCTCTCAGGCCGGTCACTATATAATTTAGCAGTTCATTTGTAGAAAGAACCAAAAGGTAAATCAGGAAAAGCCACTTAATTGGGGGGGGGGAGCGGGGAGTTCAGTTGAGTAAAAAAATCAACAGACACATTATAGAGGCAGCCCCGGCTACTAAGCGAAGCTTCTACTTCAGGCAATGGGTTTCAGGGGTCATGATGAACGAGTGAAAGGTGTATGTAGGCCATAGCATAATCCACAAGGGGAGTTCTTCTGTGTGAGACTTACTTTGAAATGTGTACGTCTGCAGTAGGGGAATGGTGGAGTGTGGCCCTCATTGATTCACCGGAGGAGGGGAGCCATGTGAAGTTTCACTGTGGTGCCCTGAAATCTAACAAAACGATGCCAAAGCAACAGAATGCCCATGAGGCTTCCACCAGCTTTCTGTCCTGAGATTAGATTGCCAAATCCAATTCAAGAAATATCTGGGGACTTTGGGGGTGGAGCCAGGAGACTTTGGGGGTGGAGCCAGGAGCAAGGTTGTGACAAGCGTTACTGAACTCCAAAGGGAGTTCTGGCCATCACATTTAAAGGGACCACACACCTTTTAAATGCCTTCCCTCCATTGGAAATAATGAAGGCTAGGGGCACCTTCTTTGGGGGCTCATAGAATTGGACCCCCTATTCCAATCTTTTTGAAACTTGGAGGGTATTTTGGGGAGAGGCACTGGATGCTATGATGAACATTTGGTGCCTCTATCTCAAAAAATCAGTCCTCCCCCAGAGCCCTAGATACCTGCAGATCAATTCTCCATTATCCCCTATGGGAATTGGTCTTCATAGGGAATAATGGAGTGCCCAGCAGACATCCCCCCTTGCTTTCTGATGACCCTGAAGCGGGGGGAGGGCCTCCAAACCGGGGGATCCCCTGCCCCCACCTGGGGGTTGGCAACCCTATCTGAGACTGAGGCTTCCATTGTTGCTTGCGTTTTCTCATTGGTCCAGATCTCACCGGCTCTGGATCTCCTTGCTACATTGCATGTGGATTTTAAAAAAGAAATAACATTTACAAAGCGACTGCCAAAGAAATGCTTCCTTCGTCATAATTTTCCCTCATGTTGCTTCTGACTAATGCACCCCTGTGGTTGTGTTTAGCTTCTTTACATGTTTCATTGTTTTGTCATTAAGACTTTCTCATGCTAGCTGCTCTTCAGCAGCACAGTTCTAAGAACACTGTTCTGGATCAACTGTATTGGACACACCTAAGTTGGATGACTGTCTTAAGTCTTCTTTGGTAGTGGACTAAGGCGTAGATTTAAACTCTGCACCAGCTGAGGCCTAAGAACTGTCCTCAGGGGAAGCGTTTTGTGTGGGTAGCAGCCGACTTTCAAAATGGCGCTTGTGTGAGTTCAGAGCCTTCTTTTGGTTAGCGTTGTGTTTCATTTGGGCCTAAGAGGTTTCCTATCCTGTATTTCAGGACCTGAAAGAGAAAAAGGAGAAGCATGAGGAGAAATCTGCTCGTAAGGAGAAGAAGGAGATCGTAGAGGTAATGGGGGCTTGCGTTCACTGAGGAAGTGATGGGCAGTGCTGTGAGAATGGGGCCAAAAGGGACAGGGCGAACAGAGGGCGCATCAAAACAGGAGGCAATGGTTTGTGGAACCTCCATTCTTCAAATGCCACATACGCCCTCCTCTGGAGAAAACACTAACTTGGACTTTTCCCCATGCCTCCCCAAGGACCGTCTGCCTTTTTCTTTTGCTTTTTACATGTCCCTCAAAAGACTCACAAGCACCTGGATTTTTAAGATGCGAAAGTTGTTTCAAGCAGAAGGGGAGGGAGGGTGCTTGGACAGGCCACAGCCAGCCCTACACTGTGTAAAAAAATCTCCTGCACTTCCTTGTCCCAGAATTGACTCTCTCTGAGCTTGCCCATAGGGTGACCATGTGATGAGCAGTGTTCCCTCTAAACTGAGTTAGTATGAGTTAGATCACAGTTTTTTAGCCTCTAGCTCACACATTTTTTGTCTTAGCTCAGGAAAAATGGCCCCAGAGCAAGCTAATTTATGCAGTAGCTCACAACTTTTAATGCCAGTAGCTCAACGAAGTAGAATTTTTGCTCACAAGACTCCACAGCTTAGAGAGAGTATTGACGGTGAGTAAACCCTGCAGAGCAGAATGGCTTGTTTTTATGCCTTCTGGGACTCTTTCCCTGAAGGAAACTGGAAGGATAAGAAGTCCGGCCTAGAAAGGACAGATCTGGAAGCAAGTGGGCTAAAGATGTAGGCTTCCCAACCCTCCCGCCCTGGCGGGGGACCCCAGGATTTCCAGCCTCTTTCCCCGCTCCCCCAAAAAACGGAAGCGAGGGGAGGGGGGAAACGGCGCCAAGGAGCATGGCGATCCGCCCCAACCCGGAGTGGGTGACGCCACCGTGCCACTGCCGCCCCCTCCCCGCCCACCGCAGCTGCTCCTCCGAGATGGGCCCAGGCTGAGCCCATCTTGGAGGAGCAGCCACGGCGAGCGGAGAAGAGGCGGCAGCTGCGCAGTGGCATCGCCCGCCCCGCCTCCGAGGCAAAACCAGAGAAGGGGAGGGCGGAGGCAGACCAGGAGCATGGCGAGCTGCGAATCCGGGCCCTTCTAGGACCCAGACTCGCGGTTCGCCACGCCCCCGGCCCGCCTCCACCCCCCCCCCTCCAATTCCACCGCAGCTGCTCCTCTGAGATGGGCCCAGCCTGAGCCCATCTCAGGAGCAGCCACGGCGAGCAGAGAAGAGGCGGCAGCTGCGCAGTGGCGTCACCCGCTCCGAGACGGGGCGGCTCGCCACGCTCTCCGGCGCCGTTTCTCCCCCCCCCCAGCTCCACCCCAGTGTCTCTTGGCTCCACCCCCGAAGTCTCCTGGCTCCACCCCCAAAGTCCCCAGATATTTCTGGAGTTGGACTTGGCAACCCTATGAAGATGTGAGTGCCTAGTTAGCTAGGAATTAGATAGCGGAGGCTGGGAAGGTTGGGGAGTAGACTTGAGGTAAATTAGGGACGACTAGAAAATGTAAGGATGTGTTGTTGGTGGCCAAGATCAAATTAATTCATGCCACAGCATTCCACATTTTTAGGTATGGGTTTGAAAGCTGGACAATGAAGAAAGCTGACAGGAAAAAAGATTCTTTCAAAATTATTTTATTATTAAATTTGATTGCTCTGGGCAAAGTACAACGTATCAAAAAAACAATATGTGCTTACACTGGGCCTCTGGGTGATATACAACATACACCATAAAAACAATATGCCAGTTAAAAGCCAACGTGATAAATTTAATTTTTTTTTTTTTGGAAGACTCTCTTAAATTTTTGAAGAACCAGAAATGTGTCGGAGGAGAGTTTTACGGGTACTGTAGACTGCCGAAACGACAAATCGGCGGGTTCTAGACCAAATCAAGCCTGAACCACCCCCTCCCCCCTCCACAGAAGCTAAAATGACTAAACTGAGGCTATATCATACTTTTGTTGCATTATGCGAAGACTGGAGTCACTGGAAAAGACAGTAATGCTAGGAAAAAGTTGAAGGCAGGAAGAGGAAGGCCTAACATGAGGTGGGTCGACTCAGTCAAGGAAGCTACAGCCCTCAGTCTGCAAGACCCGAGCAAGACTGTTAATGATAGGATGTTTTGGAGAATTCAGACGGTTGCCATCAGTGAGAAGTTATTCGACAGCACTTAACACGGAGAGAGAAAATGGAGAGTCAGATCGAGGGCAGAGAAACGGAGGATTCCCAGATTCAACCTCTCTAGGGATCCTGTACTCCAGAAAATATAGGGTGAGAAGGGCAGGCCTTTTTGCAGCAGGAACTCCTTTGCATATTAGGCCACACACCCCTGGTGTAGCCAATCCTCCAAGAGCTTACAGGGCCTACTGTAAGCTCCAGGAGGATTGGCTACAGCAGGGGTGTGTGGCCTAATATGCAAAGGAGTTCCTGCTACAAAAGAAAGCCCTGGATACCTCAGTAGGCCAAGGAGACCCAGATAATGTTATGAAAGGATGGGACACTTCTGCAGAAACTATAAACAGGAAGGAAGGGAATCCTAGGGCAGGCTGTTTTCTGAGAAAAAGTGGGATATTACAATATTTTTTAAAATATTTTTTAAGTTGGGGGGCACTTGTTTAGAAAAGGACAAGAAACAGTTAAAAAGCTGAGCAAGATGGAGATTTTACAATGCTCCGTTTTCTTCCATGGGGTCTCTTGGCATAGGACGATGAAAACGGCGCCGAGGAAGAGGAAGACGATGAAGACGCAAACCCTGAGGACGTGGACGATGAAGATGAAGATGACGAAGGTGAGCGTTGGCAGCCCATGTGGTTTGAGGAGCTGGTGAGCAGATGCCCCACTAGGTTCCACAGCAGGTAGACTGATCTGTCACCCCTCTCTCTTTCCTCCTGACCGATTCCTAGACGATGAGAATGATCAGGAGCCAGACTCACACGCAGTAAAACGATCTGCGGAGAAGAAGCAGGAGGAGGTGAGTAGGAACGCTGTCATGAAAAACACGACTGGGGGGGAGGCGGGATCTGTTTTGCGGAGCTGGAGAAGGGCTTGGAAAGAAGTCCAGATACATCTCCTAAGCAATGTTCCCTCTAAGCTGCAGAGTCTTGTGAGCAAAAATTCTACTTTGTGAGCTGCTGGCATTAAAAGTTGTGAGCTGCCGCGTCAATGCGTGTGCTCTGGGGCCATCCTTCCTGAGCTAAGGCAAAAATGTATGAGCCGGAGGCTAAAAATCAGTGAGCTAGCTCCCGCTAATTCAATTTAGAGGGAACACTGGAGAGGACTGCCATCGATCCAGGTTTTCCTCAGAAGTTATATCATATCCAGGGCCAGCCCTAGAGAGTCCAGCACCCTAGGAAAGGCTAACTTCTAGCACCACCCCCTTCACTGATAACATCACCGAGTCATGCGGGGGGCAGCCAGTTTGGTGCCTCCAGAAGGCCAGCACCCTAGGCAATCGCCTAGTTAGCCTAATGTGGCTCTTGATCGTAGCGTTACGTCACCAACGAGTCCCCCACGTTCCTGCCTTTTGCCATCTCCCATTGGTTGGCATTTCATCTGAAAATGGCACTTTTGTTGCAAAGATGCTGGATTGAGTTCAAAATGCAGAGCGTATCGTGGGAAATGCAGTCGCTTATCCCAGTTTAGCCAGGGATGTCCATTAAGTCTGACCTCCGGGGACACAACTCTATCAGCCCATGCTTATAATAATTTGTGCATATTATCGTTGTTGTTGTTATGTAATTGTAAAAGCTTTTGAGGCTGAACGCCCCCTCATTGTTTCGCTGCTGCACAGGAAGTTCCCTTCACCCCCCCCCCTTTTTTTTTCAAAAATGTTAAACATCAGTAAGCCTATTGCCTTCCTCTGCAGTAAAATCCCACAGTTGGCTTTATTTTATTTACTCGTGTGGTAGTGCCGATGACCCTTTCCCGTTCCCCAGAAAGCTCAGAACAATCCATGTGATTTAATGCCGTATGCTCCCCCCATCCGGTGCCTGAGTACATGTATTTTTAACAGGGTTGGAATTCTAGCAGGAACTGCTTTGCGTATTAGGCCACACCCCCTGATGTAGCCAATCCTCCAAGAGCTTACGAAAAAGAGCCTTGTAAGCTCTTGGCGGATTGACTACATCGGGGGGGGGGGGTGGCCTAATATCAAAGGGACTCCTGCTAGAATTCCACCCCTGATTTTTAATTTGTGTTTTTAAAAGGAGCAGGCAGCAGTGTGATTCCACCCTCTCAGCCATCTGCTGTATGGCCTGCAGTTGAAGAACTGATAACAGTTGGTTTGGGGCGTATGTTACCGATTGCCTGAATAACCCTTGAAAAGTATCTTACAAGCCAGCCCCATTGAAATTCTGGCCGTGCCATCTTGAGGGTCTGCCAAACACCTTGGAGAGCTGCTTTCAGTCTAAGTAGACAGTACTGACTTTGACGGACCAAGGGCCTGTTTCAGTACGAGGCAGCTTCGGGTGAGCTTCTTTGCGTACACCAGGGTGGCCAAGCCTTCCGGCACCCTGAACAACCTACAGCAACCGTGGCCCATGCTGATGACTAAACTCATCGTCCTTTGTCTGTACAGGATGAAGTGGATCCAAAGAGAAAGAAGACAGAAAACGGCTCTTCTGCTTGAAACTGTCCCCTCCCGGTGCCCGCATCCTCTTCCCCTACTGTCCGTCTGTCCCCTCACCCTCACTGCTCCCACCTGCGCCGGCACCTATTTTAAGTGCCACCATCCTGGAGGGGGGAGGAGGCATTCAGTATGTTCTCCGACAGGGAGGGGGGGGGAGCTGAAGGAAGCTTTTCTTCTGCCCTGAGGCCCGTTCCACATTACAGTGCTCCCTACAGTTTTAACTGCCACCTAGCTGCTGATCCGTCCTCCGTCTCCCGTCGCAGCATCCTCCCCGTTCCTGCAAACATTCACGTCCCCTGCCCAAAGCACCCGCTCACGACCGCTGCCTAACAGATCCTCACTTGCTTATGTTTCGACACTTCTTGTGCAAACCCCCCCGCCCCCTGCTCTCTGTGCTCCACCAACTACATCCTCCCCTTTCCTTCGGTCCCTTACAGAGTCCTACAAGCCTGTGGGACATGTGCGGTGCTGAAAGGGTTAAGTCCAGTCCGGGATTCCGGGTTAGGGAGAGTCAAACGGCAGGGAATCGTGGCAGCGGATCTATTCGCTTGTCTGCCGGGTTTCCTTAGCTGGGAAAAGGCAAGAGAGAGGGGGGGAAAGCGCAACAATGAAGTAATGTGGTTTTTTAAAAAAACAAAACAAAAACAAAACGTGCATAGCAACAAAGATTTTAATTATTAATACATTTTGTACAAATTTACATGGCAAGGCAGCAAGCTGTATCTGGTGATTGTTTTTTCTTTCCTTCCAGAGGCAATGCTTGTTTTATAATGTGTAAAATCATATGTGATTCAGTGGTTTGTTGATTTTTTTTTTCCTTCCTCATTTTGGGTCTTTGAAAAAAAAATAAATTAGGGACCAAATTTTTAGTTCCCCCTCGTTTCCCTCCAGGTTCTTCTGTTCTTTTTTTTTTCTTTGTAAATTAAGGCAGAACCCATCTGCAGTATTTTCTATGGCACAGACATTATGAGGATGAGAAATATAAATATATATATTGTTTAGCACTGTAAATAAAAAAAAACCTTTCAAAAAGATTTCAAGCTGTCCATGTCTGTACATGGGGAATCTATCACTGCACATGTCTGTATTGGATGCAGGCTGTTTTTTAGTAGCAGAAGACAAAAGTAGAATTCGATAGCACTAGCATATTTTAACAGGAGACTTAACAGATTAACAGGAGACTTAAGGTAAAGGTAGTCTCCTGTGCAAGCACCAAGTCATTACTGACCCATGTGGTGACATCACATCACGACGTGCTCATAGCAGACTTTCTATGGGCTGGTTTGCCATTGCCTCCCCCAGTCATCTACACTTTACCCCCAAGCTAGATGCGTACTTATTTTACTGACCACGGAAGGATGGGAGGCTGAGTCAACCTTGAGCCGGCTATCTGAACCCAGCTTCCGCCAGGATCGTGAGCAGAGCTTGGACTGCAGTACTGCAGTTTACCACTCTGCACCACAGGGCTCCTTTCCCAACAGGAGATTTAAACAGGAGTAAATGTTGAATAGTTCTGATAGGTCTTTTATTCACAACAGATAGAAAACTGCAGAAGAAGAATGCAGATTTATACCCCTCCCTTCTCTCTGAATCAGTCTCAGAGCGGCTTACAATCTCCTTCCCCCACAACAGACACCCTGTGAGGTAGGTGGGGCTGAGAGAGCTCTCCCAAAATCTGCCCTTTCAAGGACAACTCTGAGAGCTATGGCTAACCCAAGGCCATTCCAGCAGCTGCAAGTGGAGAATCAAACCTGGTTCTCCCAGATAAGAGTCTGTGCACTTCACCACTACACGAAACTGGCTCTCACAGATAGCTGTGCCGGATCGTTGCTACAACAACTGATGCAGGATCTTGCAACAACTTACAAGGCCAGCAGATATATTGTGTTGGAAGCTTTTGTGGATTAGCATCCTCTCTTGTCAGGTGTGTGGATATCTTCAGTTGTGACATATCTAGATAAAGGGCTTTTCCACATCATTTTTTTCTCATGTTTGTGTTCCTGTTGCTTCAGGGTTTTTTTCTGTTCCACACAAGTTTTGCTCCCCCTAGTGGTCTATTTGATGTACATTGATTTATATTCAGCATATCTCCCTGGATTTTTATGGTGGACGTAAACCGGTGTAATATCACGTTGACCACTAGAGGGAGCAAAACGTGCAGAACAACAACAAAACTCAAACCAACAGGAACACACAAGCAAGGGGAAAAAATGCGGAAAAGCCCACGGAGGGACCCTGAACAGTGCATGAATTATAGGAAACAACAGTAGTTATGCATCATCTATAAAGCTAGAGGTGTTTCCATGAGCGGAATGATCGCTTCCTGCCTGGGCACAACTTTCTCCCCCATTCCAGCTGCCTCCCAAAATACTGCTCTTGGAATATGCACCAAGGATCACTCCAAAGCAACATGGTGGGGAGGCTGCTGTAGGAGGGGGGAGGTGAAAAATTTACTCTGTAGTTACTCCATTGGCTGCTCATCAGTTATCGGGCTCAATTTAAGGTGTCAACCCGGGCTTTTTTTGTAGCAGGACCTCCTTTGCATATTAGGCCATACCTACCCCGCCCCCACACCTTGTGCAGCCAATCTTCCAAGAGCTTAAAGGGCTCTTCTTACAGGGCCTACTGTAAGCTCCAGGAGGATTGGCTACATCAGGGATGTGTGGCCTAATATGCAAAGGAGTTCCTGCTACGAAACAAAGCCCTGACAACTAATGTACAAAGCCCTGAATGGCCTTGGGCCTTTCTGTCTGTAGGACCGCCTTTCTCCTGTGCACCACCATGAGCCTGCGACAGTTTTGCTCATCAGAGCAGGGCCTTCTGAAAGTGCCTACCTGCAAATGGGCAAGATCAAGGACTACTCGTATGTGCGCCACCGTGGGGTGGGGATTCGGCACTGGGCTTTTCCCTGTTCACTGAGCCCACAGTGATGACAGTATTGGGAGAAGGCCAGGGTCACAGACAACAAGCTGAGATTGCTGGAGACAGGAAACGGCAAGCCACGTGAGCTTGCAAAGAGAAGCAACCGTTGCGACATCCTCGATCTCTGCGCATGCGCGCGAACGGTGGGTGCCCAAAACATCTTGTAGGGTGCGACAAATGGGCCTGGCCTGGATAGCCCAGACAAGCCTGATCTTGTCAGATCTCAGAAGCTAAGCAGGGCTGACTCTGGCAAGTACTTGGATGGGAGACCTCCAAAGGAATACCAGCAGTTGGGAGGCCGAAGCAGGATGTATCAAGTCACGTCTCTGAATGTCCTCCATGCCCCAGCAGGAGTTGCCAGAGGTCACCATAACTTCCAGGTATGGGGCCACAAATGCAGACACACACACACAAAGCCACTACAAATGTCACTGCTGCAGGAGGTGATGGTGGCTACAAGCATAGAAAGCTTCAAGAGGGAACTGGATAAACATGGAGCAAAGGTCCATCAGTGGCTATTAGCCACGTGTTGACGAAACTCTCTGTCTGGGGCAGTGATGCTCTGTATTCTGGGTGCTTGGGGGGAGGGAACAGTGGGAGGGCTTCTAGTGTCCTGGCCCCGCTGGTGGACATCCTGATGGCACCTGTTTTTTTTTTTTTTTGCCACTGTGTGACACAGAGTGGATGGGCCATTGGCCTGATCCAACATGGCTTCTCTTACATTCTTAAGTTCTTACAATACAGCACAGCTCTCTGAATGCACCGTTTGCTTATGAGTTTAGCCAGTGCTGCAAGATCACATCACATCTGAAATGGGAAGAAGAAAAAGATAAGAAGATTTGGTTTTGTCCCCCCCGCCTCCTTCGCTCCCCGAAGTGGCTTACAATCCCCCCCCTTTCCTTTCCCCACAACTGGCATCTTATGAGGTAAGGGGAACAGTGACTTGCCCAAGGTCACCCAGCTGGCTGCATGTGGAGGAGGAGGAGGGAATCAAACCTGGTTCTCCGGATTAGAGTCCACCAGTCTTAACCATGATGAAAGTTGCTGCCACCTTCCTCCTCTTTGTCAAGTATATTTTTCTCCCTGCCCATCCTTAGATACTATCAAGGTGGTGTATGTGATTCCTTCCCCATTTTATCCTTTTAATAAGCCCACAAGTTCTCCACAAGCCAGTTTGGTGGGGAATCAAATCTCGTTCTCCCAGAATAGAGTCTGCACTCTTAACCAGTACACCAACTGGTGTAGGACTGTCAGACCAGGGGTGTCAAACATGCGGCCTGGGGGCTGAATCAGGCCCCCGAGCAACTGGCTCTGCTTCCTTCTTCCTCTCTCTTGCTTTGGTTTGGTGTAGAGCCGGTGTAGTGGTTAAGTGTGTGGACTCTTATCTGGGAGAACCGGGTTTGATTCCCCACTCCTCCACTTGCAGCTGCTGGAATGGCCTTGGGTTAGCCATAGCTCTTGCAAGAGTTGTCCTTGAAAGGGCAGCTGCTGTGAGAGGCCTCTCAGCCCCACCCACCTCACAGGGTGTCTGTTGTGGTGGGAGAAGATAAAGGAGATTGTAAGCCGCTCTGGGTCTCTGATTCAGAGAGAAGGCTGGGGTGTAAATCCGCAGTCTTTGTAATCTTCATCGTCATCTTTGTTGTCATCTTCTTCTTTCCAGAAAGAGAGCTTAACCAGAACAGTAAACTCAGTCCCTCAAGTGTGATTCTGAACTCTCTTGCATCCAAGTCCACAACACTGCGCTCCCGGAATAGTGGATTCGTGTGGGAAGGTAACATTCATGGCCACCTGCAGCCCCTTCCCGTTTCCTTTTTTAAAAACGTTGGAGACTAAAATGGCGATAAAAGTCCACAGATGTCGCAGGCTACAAATTCCGCGTTTTGTGCACAACAAACACTATGCATTTGTGGCGAGACCGAGTTGGTCTCTGTCCAACACTTTCAGAGGCATCTGCTCGCAAAAACAATGCATGGGAATTGTTATCCCCTGGAAGTGCATGCCGGTGGCATTCACTCCACAGTGCGCAGCCACATTCCCAATTACCATCCACCCAGAAGAGCCAGCCGTGGTGTATCTGAAGGGGGGAGGAGGGCTTGCATCTCAGAGTCGTGATGCCGAACGCTGCAGGCTTTCAAGTTCTCCGGAACTTGTGATTAGTCTGGATATCAAAGGATAAATGCTTCCTTAATGTTAAAAGCAGGCCTCAGATTCAGCAGGAGCTCACAGGAGCGCAGCTCCTGAACCTTTCTGTGTGTTCCCACTCTTCCTCCCCACCTACCTTGTCCACTGAATAGTAGGTGCAGCTGCATAACAATCCTTGGATTAGGAGAGCAGCCAGCCAGCCAGCCACCAGGGGCTTTGCCCCGCCCCCAGCAGCCCTCATTAATGGCAGAAGAAGCCCACACCACTCTTTCTCTACTTCTTATGTGATTTTGTGTGGCGGGTGGCTTGCTGGTCTTTTGACTGGTGGGGGGGGGCAGGAGAGCCCCAAGCAAGCGAGGCCTGCTTGGGCTGGCTAGAGATCCAGCCAGCCCAAGCAGGCTTCGACCGCCTGGGGCTCTTCTTTCTTACATCGGGTTGCTTTTGGCTGGGGTGGCGGCATATACTACTGAGTTACGCTAATGAGCTCCACCACCTATTTTTCTACAGAACGACCCCTGGTTAAAGGTATCCTTCGATTGAACTCTAGCACTGCAAGAAGAGACAGGGTGGTTAAAAACCCTTTGTTCTATGTGGGAACCACCTGCCATCCACAATGCCCGCTGGCCTGAAACACGGGGCATGTGCCACATTGGGGGATGCTGCTCAAAAAGCCACAGGTGGCATGACGGAGCCACTGAATGTATCACTGGTATATGTGATCCGGGTAGCTCTTCTTCGGTGGTCTCATCTACTTGGATGGGGAAAACGAGGCTTGGTCCTTTGAGAATGCGGGTGACAGTTTATGCATCAAGTTTGCAATTCCTCTCTAACAAGAGGGAGTGTCTTTTCCCCAACCTGCCAAGTTCTCTTGGTGCCACAATAGAGGCAGACATTTGGTTTTCTTTCCTTTAAAAAAAAAAATTAGGTGAAGCTGATTTCTTGGAAGGCAAACAGAGGGGGAGGAAATGTAATAACAGACGGTTAGTGGAAGAAAGTTTAATCTAGATCAGGGGTGGCCAAATTTACTTAACATAAGAGCCACATAGAATAAACGTCAGATGTTTGAGAGTCACAAGATAGGGAGGGAGGGAAATAGATGGGAAAGAGGAGAGGTGGAAAGAAAGTAACGTTAAATTCACTCTCCAAGCTGGGTAGTGGGGGCTCCAAGAGCCACACACCATGTGTGAAAGAGCCACGTGTGGCTCCCAAACCACAGTTTGGCCACTTCGGATTTAGAAAATACGAAGGTAATCAGGTTGATGTTATTGTTATTATGCTGATTAGGATAAAATGAAATAGGGGGAACTGAATGGTAATTAACGGGTGATATCAGATAATAAGATTCAGAATAGGAAATGATTCTTGGTTAGTATAGGTGTATCAATTGTTCGTGAATTAAGAATGTTTTCTAGTATGAAATGCGGATGAATGTTATAGTAGATTGACGGAAGAAGGTGGTCAATAATCTGTGTTAATGTTCGCTGTAGAATTTAATTCAATAACAATTTCAGTTGGATCAAGTTTGCAATGGAGCATCTTTCCTTGTAGCATCTCCCCCTACATGTCTCCAGGACTGGGAAGAATTTCAGCAGGAGAATTTAGAAAGCCAGAGAGGACATGTGAGATCTACAGTCTGAACGGATGGAGTCCCTGGAGAGAACCCAGCATGGCTCTCTATAGTTTTATCTGCCCTCTGAAATGTAATCTGTAGGAGCAGCTGAACTATACCGTGACCTGGATGGCCCAGGTTAGCACAATCTCATCAATCAGGCCACAGAAGCTAAGTTGAGTCAGCCCTGGTTAGTACTTGGATGAGAGACCCTCAAGAGAGCCAGTTTGGTGTAGTGGTTAAGTGTGCAGACTCTTATCTGGGAGAACGAGGTCTGATTCCCCACTCCTCCACTTGCACCTGCTGGCATGGCCTTGGGTCAGCCATAGCTCTGGCAGAGGTTGTCCTTGAAAGGGCAGCTGCTGTGAGAGTCCTCTCAGCCCCACCCAACTCACAGGGTGTCTGTTGTGGGGGTGGGAGATAAAGGAGATTGTGAGCCGCTCTGAGACTCTTGAGTGGAGGGTGGAATATAAATCCAATGTCTTCTCCTTCTCCTTCTCCTTCTTCTTCTTCTTCTAGAAAGCCAGGGAAACTGAGAGTCGGTTTGGTGTAGTGGTTAAGTGTGCGGACTCTTATTTGGGAGAACTGGGTTTGATTTCCCAGTCTTCCACTTGCAGCTGCTGGAATGGCTTTGGGTGAGCCACAGCTCTCGCAGAGCTGTCCTTGAAAGGGCAACTTCTGTGAGAGCTCTCTCACAGAAATGCTGGAAATGTGGCGCTGAGTAGTAAAGCTGCAGTACTGCAGTCCTAAGCTCTGTTCGATCTTGGCAGAAGCTGGGTTCAGGTAGCTGGCTCGAGGTTGACTCAGCCTTCCAAGGTCGGTCGAATGAGTACCCAGTTTGCTGGGGGGAAAGTGTAGATTGCTGGGGAAGGCAATGGCAAACCACCCCGCAAAAAGTCTGCCGTGAATACGTTGTGAAAGCATCGTCACCCCAGAGTTGGAAATGACTGGTGCTTGCACAGGGGACTACCTTTACCTTTTTTATCTTAAAAAACAACTCCCAGAGCCACAGATACCCATGGATCTATTTTCTATATAGGTCTCCATAGGGGATAATGGTGTGCTCACCAGACATTTCTCTTCTCCCCCCACTTTTTGATAGCCCTGAAGTGGGGGAGGGCCTCCAAATTGGTGGAGGGGGGATCCCTTGCCCCAAAATGGGGATTGGTAACCCTAATGGTGCAGCAGTTAGAGTAAGATCTGGGAGAGATCCAGGTTCGAATCCCCTGCCCCCCACAACAGAAACTGTCTGGTGGACCAGTCAAATCTCTCTCTCTCTCGGCTTGGCTTCGCGAACGAAGATTTAAGAAGGGTGCAATAGTCCACGTTTGCTGCAGGCTCGCTGGTGGCTGACAAGACCAATGTGGGACAGGCAGGTCCGCAAATATTCTCAGCCTAACCTATCTCACAAGGTTGTTGTGGTGAGGCTTACGTGGAGGAGGAGAGAATGATTGCAGTGTTACAAGCTGCTTTGGGTTCCTGAGGGAGATAAAAGCGGGGTATAAGTACAAGACAAATAGCCTTGCTATGCTAGTACTTACCCTTGTTACTCATTGTTACAAAGCCAAATTGTTGAGAACCTGCCACTCATCTAAAGAGGCTCAGCTTCCCTGCCTGAGAAATCTCGTTAGTGACACTGAGACGATATATCTGTTTTCTTAGAATCTATTGTGTTGCCATCGTCTGCTGTGAGTCACAGTGGAATGTGGACTCTGGCTTGCTTGCTTCAAAACCCCTTCCAGTAGGGATGGAGATGATGTTTGGGCTCCCTCTGGTGGCATCAACTCGACACTTGCTCAATATTTTTTGTTCTCAGGAGCGTATTTTTCCTCAGTCTGTGAGCTAAAGGTAAAGGTAGTCCCCTGTGCAAGCACCAGTCTGTGAGCTACAGAGATCTCAAAATATTCTTGGCTTTTTCAGGTTTGTTCTGAATAGCTGCGAAATGAAGAAGAAACAAGAAGAAAGTAGCAGCAGCAGCAGCAGCAGTAGTAGTGAACAACTGGGCTAGTATGGACTTGGCCCTGTATTAAAGTCCTGTTTCTATCACAGTCTGGGGACCAGGTTCACAGTAAAATGAGTAGCCAGCTTGCTGAGGGTAAAATGTAGAACAGGGTTGTCAAACAAAAGGCCCAGGGGCCGAATTAGGCCCTCGGAGAGCTCCTATCAGCCCCCCCCCGAGCAACTGGCTGTCATCTGCTTCCTTCTCCCTCTCTCTTGCTTCCTTCTACATAACAGCTTCCTTTGCAAGGCTTGCTCAATAGCACAGGAGCTACAGAGCAAAGTCTCTATTTTCTCCATTGGCTGAAGCTCCTCCCTTGGGGAGGAAGGGGAGAGGGAGAGCTTGCTTTGCCAGGCTCTCTCAGTCGCTCAGCAGAGCTACTGAGCCAAGCCTCTCTTCCTTCTATTGGCTGAGGCTCCTCCCCCTCCTGGTCCCCTGGGGAAGGAAGAAAAGAGCCAGAACTTCCTTTGCCCATTTCCCTGGATCCCATGAGAGAGATACAAAGAAAGCAACTTTATGACTAACAAGTGCTAGTGTTTTAAGCATGTTTTATTTCAAGGTGTTTTTTTCAAAAAAAACCCTTTGTGTTTATCTATGTCCTTTATAAAGTTTATATCTCTGCTAATCTTAAATAGGGACACATATGGTCCGGCCTGAACTGGCTTGGCCCAACAAGATCTCATTTATGTCAGATCTGGCCCTGAGTTCGACACCGCTGGACTGCAGATGACTGGGGGAAAGTCTGCCAAGAAAACGTCCTGATGTGATGTCACTTTATGGGCTCGGTGCTTGCACAGGGGACTACCTTTACCTATTTACAGACCCCTGAGTTGCAGGGTGGGGGGTAGAGGCATAGTGTAGCCCATTCTTGTCTGATCTTGGAAGCTAAACAAAGAAACTACAGGGGATGTTGTGATCTTGGAAGCTAAGCAGGGTGGGTACTTGGAAGGGAGACCACCAAGGAAGACTCTTCAGAGGACATCAATGGCAGAACATCTCTGGTTCTCACTGGCCTTGGAAGTCCCCTGCTGGGGTCCCCATAAGTCAGCTACAACTTGACAGTGCTGTAGACACACACACAGAGCATCCTGAGTACATAACACACACACAAAAAAGGTCAGTAGTGAAGAATGCATCCATTCTTGCCCAATGTAACATCCATGGACCCAGAGAGAGTTGTTCTGATGGGACCAGGAACCCAATAAGCCATCATTTTATTCACGGGTGGAATTCTAGCATGAGCTTCTTGCATATTAGGCCACACAGCCCTGATGTAGCGAATCCTCCAAGAGCTTACAAAAAAGAGCCTTGTAAGCTCTTGGAGGATTGGCTACATAAGGGGTGTGTGGCCTAATATGCAAAAAAGCTCCTGCTAGAATTCCACCCCTGGTTTTATTTAATTTATTTAAAGTTTCTTGGGAACAGACCCAAAATGTCTTCTGTCATTTTCCTCACCTTCTTTTTATCCTCACTACAAGGAACATAAGAGAAGCCATGTTGGATCAGGCCAATGGCCCATCCAGTCCAACACTCTGTGTCACACAGTGGCCAAACCCCACCCCCCCAAAAAAAACCCCAAGTGCCATCAGGAGGTTCACAAGTGGGGCTAAAAGACCTTCCACTTTGCCTCCCCCCCCAAGCACCAAGAATACAGAGCATCACTGCCCCCAGACAGTTCCAGTAATATACTGTGGCTAATAGCCACTGATGGACCTCAGCTCCATATTTTTATCCAATCCCCTCTTGAAGCTGCCTGTGCTTGTAGCCGCCACCACCTCCTGCGGCAGTGAATTCCACACGTTAATCACCCTTTGGGTGAAGAAGTACTTCCTTTTATCTGTTTTAATCCGACTGCTCAGCAATTTCATTGAATGCCCACGAGTTCTTGAGAGAAAGGGAGAAAAGTACTTCTTTCTCTACTTTCTCCATCCCATGCATAATCTTGTAAACTTCTATCTATTATGTCACCCCGCAGTCGACGTTTCTCCAAGCTAAAGAGCCCCAAGCGTTTTAACCTTCCTTCATAGGGAAAGTGTTCCAAACCTTTAATCATTCTAATTGCCCTTTTCTGGACTTTTTCCAATGCTATAATATTCTTTTTGAGGTGCGGTGACCAAAATTGTACACAGTCTTCCTCAATAACTCGTGTTCATCAATGTGCCTACTCATTCTGTCCTTGATAATGGTTTCTACCAACTTTCCCAGTATTGAAGTCAGACTGACTGGCCTGTAGTTTCCCAGATCTCCTCTGGAACCCTTTTTAAAGATGGGGGTGACATTTGCTACCTTCCAGTTCTCAGGAACGGAGGCAGATTTCAATGAAAGATTAAATATTTTTGTCAGGAGATCCAGAAGTTCACCTTTGAGTTCTAGGAAATGCCTACAAAGAGAGCGAGGTGCCATTTTGCACCAGCGATGCTGGGAAATAATGCCCTACTTCTCCTGTGTCTGTAAAGCAATTAAAAATAAAAAGCTTATCTTGGTCAGAATTTACGTTTCATTTTAAAATGCCTCTCTTGCACTTTCCATCCTGGATCCACAAGCAACAACAGCTGTGGGGAAGAAACCAGGAAGTCAGAAGCAACAGCGAAGAACAGCTAACAGCTAATGGGTGACAAATAATATTTAATACAACAAAAGTATCACAACCTTTACAACGCATAACTTAACTGGCACATAAACTAGGGTTGCCAAGCTCCCGCAAGGGGCAGAGAATCCCTCACCCACGAGGGCCCCAACCTGCCAGCAGGGACCAGGCCACGGATGGATCACCATCTTGGAAGAGCCCCATCGGTGCGCACCGTCCCCGGCATGATGACAGTACCTGGAAGTGATGTCATCACGCTGGGGACGTCACGTAAGGACGCTCTAGGACTCACAGTAAAAACTCTGTGGTTTTTAATCGAGGATTCGTGGCAAAAACTCTATGGTGTCCAGTGTGACGCTCTAGGAATTGCAGTAAAACTCTATGGTACCATAGAGTTTTTCGTGTGAGTCCTAGAGCATCCCTGCACGATGTCCTTGGCATGATGGCATCACTTCCTGGTGACATCATCACACTGCACACATGAAGCATGTGCGAATAAGTCCATCACCTGAGCAACGGAGGGGGACTTGGCAACCCGAACATAAGCATTTCTCGATAAAGGAGCGAGTTCAAACTGTTCTATTTGGGGCATTGTGTCCATGCTTCCAGAGTACTGTAACACGCTTTCAGTCAGAACTGGATCAATAAATGTTTTCTAAAGATTTTCTAAAGACCCGGAATGCCCTGACCTGGATGGTCCAGGTAGCCCAATCTTGTCAAATCTCAGAAGCTAAGTAGAGTCTGCCCTACTCAGTATCTATCTGGATGGGAGACTACCAAGGGAGTCCAGCGTCACTATGCAGAGGCAGGCAATGGCAAAACACCTCCAAAATGTCTCCTGCCTTAGAAACCCTACTGCAAGGCTGTCAAGCTCATTTGTTATGAGGGCCGAATCTGACATAAATGAGACCTTGTCGGGCCGAGCCATGTTGGGCCAGGCCATATGTGTCCCTATTTAAGATTAGGTAGCACAGAGATGTAAAGTTTATCTCACATTTTGACATACTACTGGTTTGTTGCTTTCGCATGCTCATGCTACTCAGATCAAAGGTTTGCTCAATTTGTTAATTGTACTATTCTGTCATTGTACCATTTTACATTCTAAACCACTGCCTACCAGATAATTTTACTTCACTATCACTGGTTCTTAAATCTGTACCATGTTGCATTCTGGGCCACTGCCTACCAGCTATGTATGGCTCTGCTCAGCTAGGTATGGTTTTGCTCACTGTGCTAGATTCCTCGTCTGATGAAGTGTGCTTACGAGCACACGAAAGCTTACGTTCTAAATAAAAATTGGTTGGTCTTAAAGGTGCAACTTGACTCCTGCTTTGTTCAAAAGTTTATAAAGGACAAAAACACAAAGGTTTTTTTTTTTTAAAAACCACCTTAAAATAAAACATGCTTAAAACATTAGCACTCATTGGTTTTAAAAGTGCTTTCTTTGTATCTCTCCCATGGGATTGAGGAAAGTGGGCAAAAGAAGCTCTGGCTCTTTCCTTCCTTCCCCCGGGGACCAGGAGAGGGAGGAGCCTCAGCCAATAGAAGGAAGAGAGGATTGGCTCAGTAGCTCTGCTGTGTGATTGAGCGAGCCTGGCAAAGCCCATTTTTGGGAAAGGGCGGACTATAATTTGCTTAAATAAAAAAAAAAGCAAGCTCTCCCTCTTCCCTTCCTTCCCAAGGGAGGAAGTTCAGCCAATGGCGAAAATAGAGACTTTGCTCTGTAGCTCCTGTGCTATTGAGCAAGCCTGGCAAAGCAAGCTGTTATGAAGAAGGAAGCAAGAGAGAGGGAGAAGGAAGCAGATGACAGTCAGTTGCCTGGGGACCTGATAGGAGCCCTCCAAGAGCCTGATTCGGCCCCCAGGCCACATGTTTGACACCCCTGCCTTACAGGGTTGCTGTGACTTGATGGCAAAAAACAATAACAACACTAAATATTAAATACAATACACACCACTGCTATACCTGTATACCCTATACTGAACAGAGAGACTCTGGAAATAGCAAGCTTGGAAAAAAGACACTAACCTTTGGGCAACCGTGTAGTAGAACTCCTGTAGGACTGTATAAACTACTTAAGGTTTTGAGAAACATCCAAGATTGTTTCATTCCTTCTTAAAGCATTTGGCAATGTTCTGGAGACACTGACGCTTTGTAAATACCCGAGGAAGACAGTGTTTGGAATAGGTCTTTCCCCAGAAACTTGTTGCATAAGTTAAGTAGCCGCCGGTGACTGACAGTTGTGAAGGCTTTTGTTGTTGTTGAAGTCACGATTCATCCATCAACAGCATTTCTGATCCTGCTCGCGGCGTGTAAAAATACCAACATGGCTTAAATCCAGTGATTAAATCAACAATGTTGTAAATACACCAAGAAGGGGGGAAAGGGATGCCAAAAAAGATGCTAGATCAAGATGGGTGGCCATGTTAATCTGTCTGTAGCCGCAGAAAGGAGCCCCGTGGTGCAGCATGGTAAAGCTGCAGTATTGCGGTCCGAGCTGTCTGCTCACGACCTGAGTTTGATCCCAGCAGAAGCTGGGATCAGGTAGCTGGCTCAAGGTTGACTCAGCCTTCCATCCTTCTGAGGTGGGTAAAATGAGTTCCCAGCTTGCTGGGGGGAAAGCGTAGATGACTGGGGAAGGCAACGGCAAACCACCCCGTTAAAAAAGTCTGCCGTGAAAATGGTGTGAAAGCAACGTCACCCCAGAGTCGGAAAAGACTGGTGCTTGCACAGGGGACGACCTTTATCTTTACCCGCAGAAAAGAACAAAGAGTCCAGCGGTACCTTAAAAGACTAATAAAACTGGTGGCAAGATAGAGATTTCGTGAGTCACTGCTACAGTATTCTAGCTGTCTTCGAACAAGTGAGCAGTGACTCACAAAAAGCTCCCACAAATTTTGTTACATCCAGGTGGGCAGCTGTGTTGGTCTGAAACAACAGAATAAAGTTAGAGTCCCGTAGCACCTTTAAGAGCAACAAAGTTTGATTCCGAATGGAAGCTTTTGTGTGTGTGCATGCACATGAAAGCCTACATTCTGAATAAAAGTCTGTCGGTCTTAAAGGTGCCACTAGGCTCCGATTTTATTCTACAGATCTTGTTAGTCTTTAAGGTGCTTTTGGACTATTTTCTTCTTCAAAAGATGCTGTTATTCCCCCGCACCCACCCCTACAAACACACACAAATGGCATTGTATCGTTTACACGTCCACGAGGGATACATTCCAGGCATCGCTGGGCCAGAGATTCTTGGAGGTCATGATCACTATTGATTCCAGCAGGGGGGAATGCTGCCCCTTTAATTATAGCAAAACTACACCACAGGTTCCAGTGTATATTGAACAGGAGAACAATAAATTCACCAGAAAAAAAAGAAATTCTTTCACACAACAACGTATGTATACATTATATTCAGTGCAATATAAACAATTTTCAACCTTCACAATGTCCACTCGTACATTCCTTTCTTTCAGGACTCAGCCTTACACAGCACACTCAGAGTTCTCCCCTGACGTTCCCAAAGAGTCCATTAGATAATCCACATACGTTGTAATGGGCCTCTAGTAATGCCTCAAGTCTGTCTTTATATATATGTATGTGTGGAACTCCTCCAGCATTGACTGTGAATGATGGTATGCTCTCCCAGAGAGACTGTATTCCTAGGCTTTCTCACGGTTTCGTATTTTCCCTGGCCCTTCTTCAGCCTTTCTGTCTCACTGATGCTGCTTCGCGGAGCTAATACACAAACATGACGTTGGTAACAATCTCAGAGCCTCTACCAAACCCCCATATATGTCTTTTTAAAAATCATTTCACTCACCCACAGTATCTGTTGTGTGTGAGGACCTAAGTGAAGACTAACATGGGTGTCCCTGCCTGGCTCATTATGGTGCTTGGGGGACTCGGGAACAATGGGCAGTAGTATCCAAATCCCTGCCGCCCTGCTCCAATCACGGGCCCCCTGCTGGTTTGAATGATCCAATAACGTGCTTGCGCAGGAACCCTGAGTTGTACCTAGTTGGCCCCGTGGGCCCAGTTCTTCAGTCTTAGAGTGCAGCCCTAGACTATGCTGTACCTAATGAAGAGCTACGATTACTTCCACCTCACCTCTTCATTGCCTTGAACTCACTATATTACAGTATGCGTTTTTCGCACACAGATCAACTCATACGCTTGAAAATCTCTGCTTCTGGCTCCCGCCATTTCGCACCACTCCCTCTGCTAAATAGCAGGGATTCTCTTTACCGTCAAAGGTACAGTCACACAATTTAATCTCATTCATTTAATTACAGCCTGGTAAAATTCTGGCAGCTTTATTTATTATCCTTGGACTCCTTCCTTCTTCCCCTGGGATGCTCAATGCAACTTGCAGGCGGCTGTCTATGTAGCTCCTCCTAGGTTGTTTGCAAGTCGTGATCCCATATGGTCAGCCCAAGCAGAGTCTGTTCAAGGTGGCATGGTACATCAAACCAACAATGCTGCTTTCCATGTTAGTCTTTCAAATGTTGTAACAAGGCTCTAGAGTTTTGAGAACCTGGAAATCTTACAGGCATGTTTTGAACCTTGTTGGTCTTCTGTGAATGTATTGTAAAGATTGGGGTGAGTGTTCTGTTTATGATGTTTTGACAATTGTTTGACTATTGTATAACAATTTAATGTGACATGTATGTATATATTTCCAGTTCCAGTGATAAATAAGCCTCCAAACTGAAGAAAGACGGATGAAACGTCTTGATATCTGTCTTTGGAAGGGCTTCCTTTAGTTCTATGAACTTCCTTTAGTTCTAGGAACTAAATACTGGCATATTGTTACTTCTTTGTGATTGGAAAGGCTGTTTTTGAACTGTCTTCTGTGAATGTCTTTTTGCTACATGCTCTTGTCTATTTGAAGTCCTATGCGCAAGCTTTGTCAGAACGCCACTGACCTCTACATTACACTGTCTTGTTCAAAATTTATGGTGTCTCTTAGCGGTTTTTTTAATTTACACAACATCTAGCTGGTGTCTGGAGATCTCCTGGGATTACGAGTGACCTCCAGATGAGTTCCCCTGGAGAAAATGGCTGCTTTGGAAGGCGGCCTCTATGGCATTAGACCAAACTGAGGTCCCTCCCCTCTCCAAACCCCACCCTGCTCAGACTCCACCCACAAATTTTCCAGGTATTTCTCAACCCAGAGCTGAAAAACCCTATCCTGAGGCTATGGCACACAAGCTTGACTTGGATCTGGGGTGCCAGTCAAGGGCCATTGAGAACTGGCAGCTAGTAGTGCTTTGACACCCTCCATCACAAAGTGTCGCTGGCTTGGCTTGGTTGCAGAGCCAGCCACAGTAGCCCACAGTCCCTGTGAGTGTGATCCTTGAGAGTTGTGCATTGTCGGACTATGAATGCTCTCCCTCCAAGGCGCTCTGTTCTTTATGACTGGTGAGTGGACTTTATTGTGTCTGCCCACCCACCCCCCTCCCCCGTGAGAATGTTCACCTGCATTTTGCATGATGCAACATTTGGTGGGATCTCTCTCTGGAAAAGGAGGCGGGGAATCAACGCAACCTTGGCGAAAGGTGCACACTGCAGGAAAATGCTACCGTCTTCAAGGACAGGTATTTGTCCTCTGGTGCAAAAGCAACATTTCAACACCAACAGCCTGTTTTCAAGAAGCTCCAAGTCACACCACAAGACAGTATTGTTATGAGCGGGTAAGAGGTTAACGTAGGAATTTTCCACTGTTAGAAACCACTAAGAAATGCAGGCAGGCACAGCATTTGACTTTTTGTTTGTGAATGTGCCAAGAACTGGGACGAAGTTATTTTGTGATGACTTTGAGAGGTTGAATGGCCGGGGGTGGGGGTGGGGGGGGAGACAGGCAGTTTCCCTCTCCCCAAAGAAAAAAAGAAATGCCATCTGAACAGGGAGCACCCAAGATATCATGGATCCCCAGTGGAAAATCCAAATGGTGTGTCTTTCAGCACAGGAGGCCAGATTGCTTTTTTTGCTATCCTGACTAGAATGACTGGGATCATGGATTGGCACCAGAGTACCGGTTTTGCATGCAGAAAGTCATAGGTTCAGTTCCCAGCATCTCCAGTAACGACTGGGGTCATGGCTTGGGGTCAGAGTACCGGTTTTGCATGCAGAAAGTCGTAGGTTCAGTTCCCAGCATCTCCAGTAAAAAATAAAAAAGATCTGGTGATGGATGATTTGAAGGCTCTGAGATCCTGGAAGGCTGCTGCCAGTCAGAGCGGACAATACTGACCTTGATAGACCAAACGTCTGTCTCGGTGGGAGGTAGCATCACGTGACCATTGAGAGCAAGGCAGAATGCTGACCTCTGACCTTTGCATGTGACTCCTTCACAGTGGCAACCCCAAGGAACCTAAAACACTGCAATAACAAGTCATAGTCTGAGGTCTGGCAGTCCCGTGAGAACTTCCCCATGGATGGTGCTCTGTCTCTTTCTATTCCCACATTACTAGGTTGGGCCCACATTATTTGACAGAAGTAGGGCTGCCAGCCTCCAGGTGGGACCTGGAGATCTGGAATTACAGCTGATATCCAGGCTACGGAGATCAGTGTGACCTTGGAAAAAACAGATACTTTGGAGGGTGGACTCTATGGAATTATACCCTGCTGAGGTCCCTTTGCTCCTCAAACTCCACCCTCCTCAGACTTCACCCCCCCCAAAAAAAAAAATCTCCAGGAATTTGCCAGCCCAGAGTTGTCAACCCTAGTCAGAGGTGAGTTAGAGATTTTTCCCTAACCCCACACAAGGTGCCTAATTCAGATTTGTTCCATTTGTGTGTGGAGAAGAAGACATTGCCCTTTCAAGGACAAATCTTGAGATAGCTATGGCTGACCCAAGGCCATTTCAGCAGCTGCAAGTGGAAGAGTGAGGAATCAAACCCGGTTCTCCCAGATAAGAGTCCACACATTTAACCACTACACCAAACTGGCTTCAGCCCCTTGCTTCTGCCATTTCCCCCGGGGGGAGGTCAATATGCTACTAGAATACATGTGGACTTCCTCATTGTGCCCAAAAGAAGGCGAAGAAGAAGAGTGGGATTATACCCCTGCCTTTCACTCAGAGAGTGATTTCCCACTACCCTTATGCCGCTCTCACGCTACTCTTCTCTGTGGGGCTTCCGTTGGATTTCACACTGCCCTGGGGCTGCAACTAGCGTTGCCTTTTTCGCACGGCAAACAGAAACTGGTTTTTAGAGGATCTTGTTTGCTGAGTGAAAGAGGTGGAGCCAGTTGCAGCCCCGGGGCAGATAGTGTGGAATCCGACGGAAGCCCCGCGGAGAAGAGGAGAGTGACAGCGGCGTAACGCTAGTGGGAAACTGGTCACTGTCTCAGAGCAGCTTACACTATTGCCTTCCCTGCCTTTCCCCACAACAGACAGGTAGGTGGGGCTGAGAGAGCTCTACTGATTTTTTTCTACAAAAAAGCCCTGCGTGAAAACAATGGTGTTATCAGAGGATGTGGCCTAATATGCAAATGAGTTCCTGCTGGGCTTTTCCCTACATAAAGCTGTGTGAAACAATGGTTATATCAGAGGGTGTGACCTAATATGCAAATGAGCTCCTGCTGGGCTTTTTCTACAAAAAAGCCCTGTGTGAGACAATGGTGATGGCAGAGGGTGTGGCCTAATATGCAAATGAGTTCCTGCTGGGCTTTTCTACCAACCCTCCCCGCCGTCTCACCTCCCCAAATGGTTACTGTCACACTGATTAGCTGTATAGCACTCCAGCCACCTGTAATATGTAAGGGGCAGAGGATAAAAGTAGGCGATATCACACAAGGGTGGATTGGTCTCGTTCACGCCTGTGCAAAGGAAGAATCTAGAGTAGGAGGAGAGCTCACCGCGCTGACTGGATGAACTTGCTGGCCCAAGAGCTTCAGCAGCTCATATATCAAACCTACAGACTCAGCTGCTCAGAAGAGAAATGACTATGCCTGTTGGTGCACAATGGAAAATGAAGGTCACTGCCATATCTCTAAGATTACAGTTACCTCCCGGATGTCCGGCTGTAGGAACTGATGGTGCTAGATGAAGATGAGGTTCCACCAACTGAGATAAACTTGGAGGTTCACAGCGCCATCCTAAGGAAAGTAGTACCTTTCTCCATCGACGGAAGTAAACAGGCTCGCCATGGACTTCAACAGAAGGGTGTCAGTTGGTTTAGGATTGCTTTGTTTGGTCAGGGTGTTTGAGAGTTTTTAGAAAAGGAAAGGAAAGATCGTTGCCTGTGCAAGCACGGAGTCGTTACCGACCCATGGGGTGATATCACATCATGACACTTTCTTGGCATGCATTTTATAAGGTGGTTTGCCATTGCCTTCTCCAGTCATCTTCACTTTACCCCCAGCTAGCTGGTCCAAGCTCTCTGCTCATGACCTGAGTTCGATCCTGGCGGAAGCTGGGTTTAGGTAGCTGGTTCAAGGTTGACTCAGCCTTCCATCCTTCCGAGGTCAGTAAAATGAGGGGAAGGCAATGGCAAACCACCCTGTAAAAAGTCTGCTGTGAAAACGTTGTGATGCGACGTCACCCCAGAGTCAGAAACGACCTGTAGTTGCACAGGGGACTAACTTTACCCCATTTTTTTCCAAGCTGGCTACTCATTTTACCGACCTCGGAAGGATGGAAGGCTGAGTCAACCCTGAGCCGGCTACCTGAACCCAGCTTCTGCCGGGATTGAACTCAGGTTATGAGCAGAGCTCGGACTGAAGTACTGCAGCTTTACCACTCTGCACCACGGGGCTTCTTTTAAGAAAATACAACTGTGCAATGGAGGACTCACGCCCCACTTCTAGGGGATCTTTGCAAAACCACAAATGCTTTCAGAAAAATGTGTGACCCTCCCAGGGCTTTTTTTTTTGTAGAAAAACATTTATATGTTTAACACATTTAAAATGTTTATAGCCCTCCTTCCTCATAGTTCAAGGAGGCTTGCAATAATAGTTTAAAACAATTTAACCAAAAATAAAATAGAAACCCCATGAGAGTTCATGCGAATAATGCCCCATTCACACATTCAGGTCATCCCTGGATATTGCCATCAACCGGCTAGTCCTTAAGGCTGAACTAAATGGGATGCTCCGTTGTGTATAGCTTTCTCCCTATCCTCCCCCACCCCCTTCTAAGAAATGCAGTTGCAGAGACAGCAATTTGCACTGGAAGATTAGTTTCAGAAGCAAGCGCCTTTTTAAAATTAAGGTGGATGGATCTGACCCACAGGGTACATACTCCACCAAGTAGTTATCTCGTACCAGCCCCATTTAAATTCACAGAGGCTTGCTACAAAGGCATCGGGGACGGATGCATTTAGACTCTGCTTTTCTTAGGCTGAGATTCATCTTTGCAAAAGCAAACGGTTGCATGACAGGGCTGCGTGTTAATTGGATTACAGACCGTTTGACCTTGGGGAAGGAATCCAATAATATTAATCTTCCAATGAGGTTACAAAAACAACACCCGTTGAGGGCTCTAATCCACAAAAGGATATGCAAGGAATAAAGTCTTTAAGATGCTCCAGTTTAATTTTGGGCAAACGGAAGGCCAGGCCTCTGGATTTTCTGCAGCATTTTTGAAAAGGACAAAAAAGTTGGGCAAAAAGGACACACGTCAAACAGGGTGTGGACCTTGGTTTGGCAGAGTATCTCGATCCCTCTTCCCAGTATATATATTCAGCTCCCACTGAATCCGAGGCCTATATATATGTATATACTCAGTGGCAGAGCATCTGCTTGGTAAGCAGAAGGTCCCAGGTTCAATTCCCGGCATCTCCAACTAAAAAAGGTCCAGGCAAGTAGGTGTGAAAGACCTCAGCTTGAGACCCTGGAGAGCTGCTGCCAGTCTGAGTAGATAATACTGACTTTGATGGACCGAGGGTCCCATCCCGTTCAATACTCTGCGTCACACAGTGGCCAAAAAACCCAGGAGCCATCAGGAGGTCCATCAGTGGGGTCAGGACACCAGAAGCCCTCCCACTTCCCCACTTCTCCCCTTCCCCCAAGAATACAGATCATCACTGCCCAGACATAAGAACATAAGAGAAGCCATGTTGGATCAGGCCAATGGCCCAGTCCAACATTCTGTCAGTGGTAAAAAAAAAGGCACCATCAGGAGGTCCACCAGTAGGGCCAGGACACTAGAAGCCTCGATGGCTCTTTGCATTCTTGCCATGCCCTGGTTAATATTTTTGAAAAACTAGACAAAGCTGAAGTGCAACGAGGAATCTTGGAGTATTTTACTGACCTTAGTGGCTTACTGGAATTCGACTTGCCAATACATCTTATAGGAAATTGATTTGGACTCTTGCGGACATTATTAGCATGAGTTTGCTATTTGCAGCATAGCATCCAGTGCCTCTCCCCAGAATACCCTCCAAGTTTCAAAAGAATTGGACCAGAGGCTCCAATTCTATGAGCTCCCAAAGAAGGTGCTCCTATCCTTCATTATTTCCCATGGAGGGAAGGCATTTCAAAGGTGTGCAGTCCCTTAAATGTGATGGCCAGAACTCCTTTTGGAGTTCAGTTATGCTTGTCACAACCTTGCTCCTGGTTCCACTCCCAAAATCTCCTGGCTCCACCCCCAAAGTTCCCAGACACTTCTTAAATTGGACTTGGCAACCCTACCTTCCGTAGCACTCTGTTGGCAGTCTTAGAACCCTTTCATTCCTGCAAACCTCCATCTTGATTTTTGACTGGCCTATCTGTCTATGTGCCACTGGCTGATCTACTCAGGGGCTAGGGGGTGCTCAAAACCTGCTGACTCAGCTCATGTGCCATTTTCCTGCCATGGACAAGGAGCCAGTTTTTCAGCAACCTGTTCGTTGACACATTTGTGGCTGTTCAGCTGATCGCTTCACCAAATCCGTTCCTAACTGTGTGGAAAAGCAGAATCAGCTTTTCATATGCGTCTGTTCTCAGCATAGCCTGTCACAAACCATACAGATCAGTCATAAATAAATGCTGTGTTTAAAAGGAAATCCTAACATTTGGTGCTTGTCTGTTTAATGCTTGCCCATATTAACTGCTGCCCATCTGCTTGGCTTGCCAGCATTTTTGTACACACACAATTTTGGGGGAAACCCCTGATGAAAAACCTCTTTGACTGTCATTGAGTACTGAACCCAACAGACCTGGCAATTTGTTCCCATCCGATTGTTACAGTCAGTACATGAAGTCTGACTGTCAAACATGTTTCCCCTGAAACTCACAATCTCTCTGCTGTGAACTGAGATGTGCTTACATCACTGTGGTCCAGAGCACATGGTTCCAAGAAGTGCATAACCAACTTTTCAAGAATGCGGCGGTGGTAATCGACCATCAAATTCCACTGTTTGTGCAGATCTGCTGGTCCAGTTTAGAATCTATAAATGAAAGCAGGCACCTTCACACCTGTATACTGGTGGGCAGGGGTGGAATTCTAGCAGGAGCTCCTTTGCAATATTAGGCCACACCCCCTGATGTAGCCAATCCTCCAAATGCTTACAACAAAGAGACTTGTAAGCTCTTGGAGGATCGGTTACATCAGGGGCGTATGGCCTAATATGCAACGGAGCTCCTGCTAGAATTCCACCCCTGCTGGTGGGATATGAATTGGATGTCACAGAGCTGCAGTAGACAGCCAAATGAAACTATTCACTCAATATCCAACTGCGGTGGGAAAGAAAAACAGTTCACCGGGAACGGCATTAGGAAAGAGACAGAGAATAGAATGGCCAGTATCATAATGCCCTTGCGTGGCTTGGAAAACATGTTTCTCAAACTGGGTTCTGGGATTCCTGTAAGTCCACAAGGGCTTTCCAGCCCCTAGAGAGATCGACTGTCCTAATACAGTCACCAAATATATTTTTGGTGTAAAAATGAACTGGATTTTGCTCTGTTTCTCAATGCAAACTGTTTCACCATCGCCAGAAACAGAGAGAGTGCCCTGCGTTCTCTCCATTTTAAGAAAGTCAGAGAACAGAGACTCCACAAGAAAGGTTTATAAAAGCATGCACGAGAGTTGACAAGGAATTTTCCCCCTCCCAAAATGCTAAAACTTGTGAGCGTCCAACAAAGTTGATGAAAACAGGCACCTTCACACCTGTACACTGGTGGGATATGAACTGGATGTCACAGAGCCGGTTTGGTGTAGTGGTTAAGTGTGCAGACTCTTATCTGGGAGAACTGGGTTTGATTCCCCATTCCTCCACTTGCACCTGCTGGAATGGCCTTGGGTTAGCCATAGCTATCGCAGGAGTTGTCCTTGAAAGGGCAGTTTCTGTCAGAGCCCTCTCGGCCTCACCCACCTCACAGGGTGTCTGTTGTGGGAGGAGAAGATATAGGAGATTGTAAGCCGCTCTGAGTCTCTGATTCAGAGAGAAGGGTGGGGTGTAAAGCTGCAGTCTTCTTCTTCTTGAAGGGCAGCAGATTCAGGACGGATGAAAGAAAATACTTCTTTACACAGTGGGGTTATTAAAATGCGGAATTTGCTGCCAGAGGATGTAACGAGGGCAGATCTTGGCCTCTATGTCCCGTCGTTGGCAGTTTGGAGGAACTGGTTGACTGCTCTGTGAGTCAGGATGCTGGACTAGATGGACCACCGGTCTGATCGCGGTCTGATCCCTCTTCTTATGTTCTTATGAATCTACAAGTTGCCTACACACACTTGGAAAGGGGGCTGTGTGTGGTGTGTGTGAGCAATAGGGGAATGGAGGGCTTTGGGCACTGGTGGGTAGGTGTGACGGTGAGCATTTTCCACACAAAATGGGGATCTTTAAGATGCTAATGTTTGAGAACAGCTGCTCAAGATGCTAATGTTTGAGAAGAACAGCTGCTCAACAGCTGCTCAAGTTGTCTGCTTGCCAGGGCTTTTGGGGGTCTATGAATTGCAGGCGTCCTTTTCTGGGTGTGTGTGGGAGGTTTGAGGTTTGTTATTGAATTGGGCTCTTCCGTTGTAACGTTTTAATGATTACTGGAAGCTGCCTTCCATCATGTGGAAAGATAGGGTATACATATCTTAAATTAACCTGTAAACAGTACGACCTCATTTGGACTACTGTGTACAGTTCTGTCGGCTGTGTCTTAAAAGGGCTATTCTAGAGTGGGAAAAGTACACCAAAAGGCAGCCTGAATGACCAAGGGCAGGGCTTTTTTTGTAGCAGGAACTCCTTTACATATCAGGCTACTCCCCCCGCCCCCCCTGATGTAGACAATCCTCCAAAAACTTACAGGGCTCTTCTTACAGGGCCTACTGTAAGCTCTTTGAGGATTGGCTACATCAGGGGAGTGTGGCCTAATATACAAAGGAGTTCCTGTTACAAAAAAAGCCCTGACTGAGGGATTGGACCACCTTCTCTGAGGAAAAGGGAAAAGTTAGTCACTTGTTAGTTTAAAAAACAACAACAAGGGGAGACATAATATTTGTTTACATGACGAAGCATGGGAAAAAAGAGATCTTTCATCTCTTGTCAAAAACTGTAGTTAGTTTTGATTCCAGTCGCACCTTATGAGAGCAACAAGATTTTCTAGGTATAAGCTTTTGAAAGTCAACGCTCCTGTATCTGATGAAGAACTGTGATGCCTCATGAAGCAGATAGGCAGTAGATTCAGGCCAGACAAGGTTCTTCACAAAATGCTGAACTGACAAATGGAATTCATTGCCACAGGATGTAGCAATGGCCACTAGCTCCATTGTCTTTCAAGGGAGATTAGACTAATTCATGGAGGAGGAGCCCATTGATAGTTTAGTAGCTGTAGTGTCTAAATGTTCAGAGGCACTTTGCCTTTGAATACAAACTGCCTGGAGACAATAGGAGGAGGTATGGGCCTCTGTGCTCCATTTGTAGATGTTCAGCATGCCAGAGTTTGTAGGCCCCCAGGTGTGGTGTAGCAGGGCTTGTCCCTCCTTGTTGTGTATGTAATGGAGCAAGTTTTCTTCCCCACAAGCAAGCGCTGCCCACTCAATCATTTTTCCAACTCTTCCCATAAGTACCATTATATCTGTCACACCAAATTAATTCACTAACGGATAATAACATGTACATTAAACTGAAATAATGCATCTAATTGGAATCGCTTCTTTCGATTCATCTGCTGCCAAGGGAAAAGAGGATACACGAATACACAAAGGGGTCTTAAAAAGGTAAAGGTAGTCCCCCTGTGCAAGCACCAGTCATTTCCGACTCTGGGGTGACGTTGCTTTCACAACGTTTTCATGGCAGACTTTTTACAGGGTGGTTTGCCATTGCCTTCCCCAGTCATCTACGCTTTCCCCCCAGCAAGCTGAGTGCTCATTTTACCGACCTCGGAAGGATGGAAGGCTGAATCAACCTCGAGCCGGCTGCCTGAACCCAGCTTCCGCTGGGATCGAACTCGGGTCGTGAGCAGAGGTTAGGACTGCAGTACTGCAGTTTTACCACTCTGTGCCACGGGGCCTTACACAGACTCAAACCCTCAAATCTATCAAGATCGAACTTGCCTAATCTGAATGGCAGCAGTTCTCTGGGGTCTCAGGTACAGAGGTCTTGCATATCAATTACTCCTGGATCCTTTTCAGTGGGGACTGAACCTTGGGACTGAATACACTTCAATGGAGGGGAAGAAGAGGAGGAGGAGATGGGCTCTCTACCCTGCCCTTCACTTGGAGTCTCAGAGCAATTTACGATCTCTTTTCCTTCCAACAAACATGCTGTGAGGTAAGTGTGGATGAGAGGAGAGCTCTGAGAGAACTGTGACTGGCCCAAGGTCACCCAGCTGGCTGCATGTGAAGGAGTGGGGAATCAAATCTCGTTCTTCCAGAACAGAGTCTGCACTCTTAACCAGTACACCAACTGTAGGACTGTCAGACCAGGGGTGACAAACATGCGGCCCGGGGGCTGAATCAGGCCCCCGGAGGGCTTCTATCAGGCCCCCGAGCAACTGGCTCTGCTTCCTTCTCCCTCTCTCTTGCTTCCTTCTGCATCGCAACTTGCTTTGCAAGGCTTGCTCAATCGCACAGGAGGTACAGAGCAAAGCCTCAATTTTCTCCATTGGCTGTGGCTCCTCGTCCTCCAGGTCCCCTGGGGAGAGAGGAAAAGAACCAGAGCCTCCTTTGCCCAGTTCCCTGGGTCCCATAGGAGAAATACAAAGAACGCACCTTTAAGACCAACAAGTGCTAATATTTTAAGCATGTTTTAAGTTTTTTAAAAAACCACTTTAGATGTGTTTGTCTGTGTCCTTTATAAAGTTTATATCTCTGCTACCTGATCTTAAATAGGTACACACATGGCACAGCCCAACATGACTCAGCCCAAACCGACAAGGTCTCATTTATGTCACATCCGGCCCTCATAACAAATGAGTTCCACACTCCTGACTCAGACTGCCAGCGGCTGCACAGGTTCTCATACAGAGGCCTTTTTCATCACACGCTGCCTGGCCCTTTTAACTGAAAATGCCGGGAATTGAACCTGGGACCTTCTGCATGCAAAGCAGAGGATCCTCCATGAAGCCAGTCCCACTGCAGTATCAGCCCTTCGCTGATCTTCTCGGAGAAGACTTGTGAGGACAGAGTAAAGATACCTGCTTTAATGCCTGTCTTTTGTGCACTTTTTTTTAAAGGCAGGGAGGGTCACCTGGCCATCTCTGAGACGTTTTGATCCAGTGCCTGCCATAGGGGTGCCAAGTCCAATTAAAGAAATATCTGGGGGTGGAGCCAGGAGACATTGGGAGTGAAGTCAGGAGCAAGGTTGTGACAAGAATAATTGAACTCCAAGGGAGTTTTGGTCATCACATTTAAAGGGACCGCACACCTTTTTAAATGCCTTCCTTCCATAGGAAATAATGAAGGATAGGGGCCCCTTCTTTTGGGGCTCATAGAATTGGACCCCATGGTCCAATCTTTTTGAAACTTGGGAGGTATTTTTGGGGAGAGGCACTGGATGCAATGCTGAAATTTTGGCTCCTTTAACTCTAAAAACAGCCCCCTCAGAGCCCCACATACCCGCGGATCAATTCTCCATTATTTCCTATGGCAGGGGTGGCCAATGGTAGCTCTCCAGATGTTTTTTTGCCTACAACTTCCATCAGCCCCAGCCAGCATGGCTAATGGCTGGGGCTGATGGGAGTTGTGGGCAAAAGACATCTGGAGCGCTACCATTGGCCACCTCTGTCCTATGGGAATAAGTCTCCCTAGGGAATAATAGAGTTCCCAGTAGCCATTTCCTTCCCCTCCCCCAACTTTCTGATGACCCTGAAGCGGGGGGAGGGCCTCCAAACCGGGGGATCCCCTGCTCCACCTGGGGATTGGCAACCCTCGCCTCCCAGTTGCCTGAGCATGAACATTTCTGCACCCAGTTTTCCTTGTGATGAAAAGAAGTAGCACTATGCCATGTGTCTTTCATACAATGAAGCGTAGGTTGCTCTGCTACACACATTCTGGAAAATCAAGTGGTTTATTGCCGATCTGCCTCTGCAATTGTTTTTCTACCAGGGGTGTCAAACTAATTTGTCATGAGCAGGGCCTTTTTTGTAGCAGGAACTCCTTTGCCTATGAGGCCACACACCGCTGGTGTAGCCAATCCTCCAAGAGCTTACAGGACTCTTAGTACAGGGCCGACTGGAAGCTCCAGGGGGATTGGCTACATCAGGGGTGTGTGGCCTAAGATGCAAAGGAGTTCCTGCTACCAAAAAAAAAAAAAGCCCTGGTTATGAGGGCCAGATCTGACATAAATGAGACCTTGTCGGATCGGGCCACGTGTGTCATAAAATGTAATGCCAGGTAGCGCAGATATAGACTTTATAAAGGACACAGACAAACACAATTAAATATTTTGTTAAAAAAACCCTTAAAATAAAACATGCTTAGAAGTTTAGCACTCATATTTTGCTTACTTTTTAACCCCTTTGTTTATTTAATAGTCTGTGATAACTGACACCTCTTGCCCTGAATTATTGCATCAAATGTCTATGCTGTAGCAATCTTGAGTATGCTGTTCAGGTGTGTCTGCAAATCTGCTTTTGTTTTATTGACATTCATTACTGAGATCTCATGGTCCATGCTTTGAGTCTAAGACCCAGGAGAAAACATGAAATGGCTGGGCATTGCAAGCTTTTGTACATAAGCTGCTTCATGTGCTGGTTAGACAATGAAGAAAACAGAGGCTTTGTTCCGTGGCTCCTGTGCAATTGAGCAAGCCTGGCAAAGCAAGCTGTGATGCAGAAGGAAGCAAGAGAGAAGGAGAAGGAAGCAAATGACAGTGAGCTGCTCATGAGCCTGGTAGCAGCCCTCCTGTTCTACACTTCTCCTAAGTGGGGCCTCTGAGCACCTTTAATGAAGTGGTTAGAGTGGTGTTCTAGGACCAAAGAGAACTGGGTTCAAATCTCTGCTCAGCCTTGAAGCCTGCCTGGGTAGTAGGATTGCAAGTTCGGGTCTGGAAATTCCTGGAAATTTGGGGAAGGATCCCAGGAAAGGCATGGTTTGGGGAGGGGAGGAACACCAATGAGGTATAATGCCAGAGTGTCCACTCTTCAAAGAAGCCATCTTTTTCCTATGGGAACCAGTCACTGTTGTCTGGAAACCAATTATAATTCCGGGAGATCTTCAGGCCCACCTGGAGGTTGGCAACCCAACTGGGTAGCCATGGCCCATCCACATTTTCTCAGCTTGGCCTACCTCACAAGATTATTGTGGAGATAAAATGAGGGAGGAAGAAGCAGATACGCTTCTCTGAGTCAAGAGGATCTGATGCATGCTAGAGAGGAAGATACCAGTGACACCGATTTTTACCAGGATGAATTGCTCAGAGCGCATGAGACGCTTCAGCGCACCAGGTAAATGCTTCAGTGTTGTGAATATTCTTTGTCTCCTTCAATGCTGTCAACAAGGTGTTTTGAAAAAGACAGATTAAAGGAGACGAAACTGCCATAAAAGGAAAAGCAAGCAAGAAAGATAAAAGCAAAACACCAGGGAGCCTTCCAGAGAGGTGAGCTTCTGTACACGTTTTTCCACTGTAAGTGAAAAACCATGAAGAAAAACAACTTCTTGAGAGTGGACCGAATGAGACAGTTTCCACTGCGAGAAGCTGTTAGCCTTCTCTCGGTCTTCCTGCACATGTTTCAGTCGGGTCTGACTTCTCGGCTGTGACGTAACTCACCTCAGCCCTGTCAGGAAACCAGCAGCCCCCTGCCATAAAAGGGTGATGAAGCCAGGCCTTTGATCAGAGATCCACCTCCGCTTCCCAGTCTCTTGACAGTTCTGGGCCCTTTTGAACCCTCCCTGCTGAGGGGGACGATGCCCTCCCAACGTGGGCCCTTTGATGCCCCCATCACCGCTCTGGTCTTCCTTTCCTTTGCCCTCACTCTCCTGATGACCAACGGTAAGGGACGACATGTGGCCAAGAATATGAGGAGGGGTGGAAGTAGGCGTCTGCTTCGATTGGTATCTGAAGTTACAGTTGCCAACTCCAGGCTGGGGCATACCTGGAGATTTGGTGGATGGGAAAGGGACCTTAGTGGGGTATAATGCCATACATTTTCACCCTCCAAAGCAAGCCGTTTTCTCCAGGGGAATGGACGTCTGTAGTTTGGAGATCAGTTGCGAGTCCAGATCTCCAGGCCACATCCGGAGTTCGGCAGCCTTAACCTCTGAACCCTTCTGGATCACTTGAGTGTCTGAGCGCCAGTTTGGTGTAGTGGTTAAGGGTGCAGACTCTAATCTGGGAGAACCAAGTTTGATTCACCACTCCTCCACTTCAAACCAGCTGGGTGCCCTTGGGTTCCCTCAGAGATGTTCTCTTAATAGCAGTTGTCTCAGAGCTCTCTCAGCCCCACCTGCCTCACAGGGTGTCTGTTGTGGGGAGAGGAAGGGAGATTATAAGCTGCTCTGAGACTGAGTGAATGGCAGCGTATAAATCCAGTTTCTTCTTCTTCTTCTCCACTACACTCTTACGGCAACCCTATCCAGGGGTGATTTTGTAGAAAAATAGGTGGTGGAGCTCATCCAGGGGTTGTTATGCAGCTGCACATACTATTCAATGGACAAGGAAGTGGAACTCTCAGGAGGAGGAGGAACTCTCAGAAAGGTTCAGGAGCTGTGCTCCTGTGAGCTCCCACTGAATCTGAGGCCTGACCCTATGCCACCATTTTACCTCAGTAGTACCACCCTCTGAGGCTAGATTGAAACACGCAAAGCCTTTTCTATTCACCTTATCCATTCTTTGTTTGGATTGATGTTTCTGTTGCAGCTAGAAATGTTTCTTGCAAAGTGAAAGAAGAGCAGAGAGTGTGGGCTGAAGCAGGGAGCCGGGCGGTCCTTCCCTGTTACCTGGAGAACAGCTTAGGAGAGGTGTACAAGAGATTGTCGGTCCGATGGGAGCGGCGGAGAAGCAGGTAAGAGGTGCAACCCATTTTTACCTCAGATGGATCTTTCTCATCATTATCCTTCTAGTTCATTCATTCTAGTTCCCAACTATTTTTCCCATCCCAGTGACTACCATCTTGCCAACGTATCTTCAAGCCTCTTTCCTAGTTTATGCTCCCCCCCACCCCGACTAACACAAGTGCTCTCTTGTTGCCTCCAGTCCCCCCCAGGTGCATCACATGGTTCTCCAGGTGGCCCGTAGCGGTCTCAAAATGCGGGCCCGTGCCATGATGTCCCGAGTGTCAGTGCAGGACCGAGACTTTCTCCATGGGGATTTCTCACTTCAAATCGAGCCCACGTCGATTGACGATATGGGGAGATATACGGCAAGAGTGGAATACGGCAGCAAGGTGCACTGCTGTAAGCTGAAACTTGATGTGGCCTCAGGTAAGCGGATTTGATACTTGCAAGAGATCTGTTCTGTTGGATCTGGGGAGCTGCCTGGGGAATCTGGAGTGAGGTTTGGTAGCTAGTTAGGTTTTTTAAAATAGGAAATATTAGTTTCAGGTTTAGGAATGAGTAAGCAAGTATGCCCTGACCTGGATAGCCCCAGATAGCCTGATCTCATCAGATCTCAGAAGCTAAGCAGGGTCAGTCGTGGTTTGTATTTGGATGGGAGACCACCAAGGAAGCCCAGGGTCCCTACACAGAGGCAGGCAATGGCAAACCACCTCTGTTTGTCTCTTGCCTTGAAAACCCTACTTATGGATGCAACTTATGGCCAAGCATTGGCAGATGAAAAATAACCTTTCCCCAGGCAATAGAAGCGGAGGCAGCATTAACTGAGACTTTGGGAATGTGCCGTGAGTTAGTCAAGGTTACCTCAACTGAGCTTCTTAACCAACTTTTGATTTGGTATCGAGTTTGGAAAACATAGTCCTTCTTTCAAATGACCTTAGAAAGGAATGGTTGGTTGAGCTAGAAGCAGGATAAGCCTTGAGGCTAGAGCTGCTATCTCCAGGTTGGGAAATTTGTGGAGATCTGGGAGTGGAGTTTGGAGAGAAGAGGTTACCTCAGTTGCCATTTTCTCCATTGGAACTGAAATTTGTGGAGATTTGGGTGTGACGCTTGGAGAGAAAAGGTTACCTCAGCTGCCATTTTCTCCATGAGAGCTGAAATTTGTGGAGATTTGGGATGAGGTTTAGAGAGAAGAGGTTACCTCAGCTGCCATTTTCTCCATGGGAGCTGAAATTTGTGGAGATTTGGGGATGAGGTTTAGAGAGAAGACGTTACCTCAGCTGCCATTTTCTCCATGGGAACTGAAATTTGTGGAGATTTGGGGGTCAGGTTTGAAGAGAAGAGGTTACCTCAGCTGCCATTTTCTCCATGGGAGCTGAAATTTGTGGAGATTTGGGGATGAGGTTTAGAGAGAAGAGGTTACCTCAGCTGCTATTTTCTCCATGGAAGCTGAACTCTGTCTTCTGGATATCAGTTGTAATTCTAGGAAAATCCAGGCCCCATTTGAGGTTGGCAAGTCTAGTAAATTTTATGTTTAAATTCTCTATTCCTCCCTTCCCCCACAGTAACCCCATACCCACTTGGTCCATTGGTTGAGTCTGAGCCCGTTAACCTGACCTGCAACTCCACACTTCCAAAAAAACTGATAAAGATACACTGGTTCCACGCTGGTTACCTCATCACCTCATCTGGTCGTTTCCAGGCTGCGGATCAGTCTCTGTTTATCTCCAGATCAATGGCTAGTGACTCTGGACCCTGGGTCTGTGAACTCACCTACTCAGGCGGTGAGAGAGTTTCTGCCACACACCACCTTCAAGTCCTAGGTAAGACGTCAGCCTTTGCCTCAGATTCCCCCAAAGCGTGGATTGACTCATTTGGAGCAACGAGACTCTTTTTCTTTCTCAGTTTCATCTTCTCTGGATGAGCCAACAGACATCTTCACCTCAAATTCTGGGGTCTGTGGGATCCACACTGACTCTGTCTAATACCCTGGGCCATCTTTCTGCTCCTACGTGCAGGTTTTGCTGGGCCAACTGTAGTCTACGCTGCAGCAGGATCGGATGCTCACTTGCCCTGTGGACTGAATTACAACCCCATGGATTCTGACAGCTCAAAGGTAGCCATCCATTGGAGCCACGTAACAGACAAGGACCTGAAGGCCAAGGCCAACTTGTACCAAGAAAATAGGACCTTACATCTCCCTGCTGTGGGACCTGGTAGTGCAGGCCAGTATCTCTGTGAGGTCACCATCAATGGTACCACCATCTCCAAGAATGTCACCCTGGTTGTAATGACAGGTGAGAAGGACATCTGGTAGGAGGGGAAGGGTATTTCCAAAGAGGATTTAGGAAACCTCTTTGCCCTTTGTGGTCATCTATTAGGGCTCTCAAACCACACACAAGGGAAGATCACACTGCCCACAATTCTCTGATACTAAGGATGCCAGCCTCCGGGGGGGGGGGGGGGCTGAAAACCCCCTGGAATTCCAGGTCATCTCCAGGCTATAAAGATCAGAGAAAGGGTTGGTGGCTCAGTGGCAGAGCATCTGCTTGGGAAGCAGAAGGTCCCAGGTTCAATCCCTGGCATCTCCAAAAAAGGGTCCAGGCAAATAGGTGTGAAAAACCTCAGCTTGAGACCCTGGAGAGCCGCTGCCAGTCTGAGTAGACAATACTGACTTTGATGGACCAAGGGTCTGATTCAGTATAAGGCAGCTTCATATGTATGTTCAAAATGGATGCTTTGGAGGGTAGTAGGGTTGCCAATCCCATTAGGTGAGGGAGACCCTAATTTGGAGGTCCTCCCCGCACTTCAGGGTCATCAGAAAGCAGAGTGGGGGGAGAGGGAAATGTCTGCTGGGCACTCCATTATTCCCTATGAACATATGAAGCTGCCTTATACTGAATCAGACCCCTGGTCCATCAAAGTCAGTATCGTCTTCTCAGAATGGCAGCGGGTCTCCAGGGTCTCAAGCTGAGGTTTTTCATGCCTATTTGCCTGGACCCTTTTTTGGAGATGCCAGGGATTGAACCTGGGACCTTCTGCTTCCCAAGCAGATGCTCTACCACTGAGCCACCGTCCCTCCCCAATTGATTCCCATAGGGTATAATGGAGAATTGATCTGCGGGTATCTGGGGCTCTGGAGAGGCTGCTTTTTGAGGTAAAGGCACCAAATTTTCAGTGTGCCTTTCTTCAAAACACCCTCCACGTTTCAAAAAGATTGGACCAGGGAGTCCAATTTTATGAGCCTTAAACAAAGGTGCCCCTATCCATTATTTCCAGTGGAGGGAAGGCATTGAAAAGGTGTGCAGTCCCTTTAAATGTGATGGCCAGGGCTCCCTTTGGAGTTCAATCGTTCTTATCACACCCTTGCTCCTGGCTCCACCCCCAAAGTCTCCTGGCTCCACCCCCAAAGTCCCTAAATATTTCTTAATTTGGAATTGGCAACCCTAGAAGGTAGATTCTGACATTGTACCCTACTGAAATCCCAGTCCTCTCCAGGCTCCACTCCCAAATCTCTAAGAGTTTCCCAGCTTGGATTTGGCAACTCTAACCCCCATCCCCTACAAGTGGGCAGGTGGTATATACAGCCACCATGTTATGCAAACAGAGCAATGTGGATATTTGGCAGCTTCGGTACACATGTGAATACCCAGATCTTTTGAGGGGAATATGTTTGCCTATATTGAAACTGGAAACAGACATTGGCTTGTGCCCACAAAATGGCGTCTGTGTGTGTTGGGAGGATCTTTTGAGGGGAATGTTGTTTGCCCAGGGGTCATTTTGTAGAAAAATAGGTGGTGGAGCTCATTAGCATAACTGATTAGCATATGCTGGCCCTCCCTAAGCCAAAAGCAACCCGATGCAAGAAAGGAGAGCCCTGGGTGAGTGAGGCCTGCTTGGGCTGGTTAGAGATCCAGCCAGCCCAAGCAGGTCTCGCTTGCCTGGGGCTCTCCTGGGCTGTCCTCCCGCCAGTCAAAAGGCCAGCAAGCCACCCACTGCCCAAAATCACATAAGAAATAGAGAAAGGGTGTGCGGGCTTCTCCAGGGGTTAAGGAGGGCTGATGGGGGTGTGACAAAGCTCCTAGTGGCTGGCTGGCTGACTGCTCTCCTAATCCAGGGATTGTTATGCAGCTGCACTTACTATTCAATGGACAGGGTAGGTGGGGAGGAAGAGGGGAAACTGTCAGAAAGGTTCAGGAGCTGTGCTCCAGTGAACTCCTGCTGAATCTGAGGCCTGTGTCTGCCTCTGTTGAAGCTGGAAAATACAGAAATTGGTCTGTTCACACAAAATGGCGCCCATGTGTATTGGTAGGATATTTTGAGGGAAATATGTTGGCATGCATTAAAGCTGGAAAATATAGGCATTGGTCCGTACCCACAAAACGGCATCCACATGTATTGGGAGGATCATGGGTAGGCCAGCCTCCCCTGATTGCACTTTGAATGCCAAAATCAGTAACAACTGAAAAGCCCCTCCCCTGCAGCCTGATTAAAATGTGGAATTTGCTGAAAGAGGATGTAGAGATGGCCACAGGAATAAACAGCTTTAAAAGGGGATTTGATAGATTCATGGAGGACAAGTCTATCAATGGCTAACAGCCCTGGTGACTAAACCTCTGAATCTCAGAGTCAGGAGGCAACATCAAGGGAAGGTCTCAGCCTCTATGCCCTGTTGCTGGCCATCCAGAGGAACTGGCTGGCTACTGAGACAAGATGCTGGGCTAGACGGACCACTGGTCTGATACAGCAGGACTCTTATATTCTTACAACTCGGTGACCGTGTTACATTCTGCCTGCCTTAAATCGCAAAAACAGAGGAAGGGGATTGTGTTGGGCAGGCTGGTGGGGTTGTGCTTGGTGTCCTTCCATTTTGCACTAGGTCTAAGGGCTAAGAACTTGGTGGGGTACAATGTCATAGAGTCCACCCTCTAAAAGCTTCGATTTTCTCCAGGGAAACTGATCTCTGTAATCCAGAGATGAGCTGTAATTCTGGTGGATCCCCAGGTCCCGACTGGAGGTTGGCATCCCTAGATCCATGTTCTTTGACTCTTTCTCATGTCCATTCTGTGCCTTTTGAGTCCATCCTCCTCAGGAGTTCACAGCCGTGCAAAAGCCATTTGTAGATCTCTCTTTCTTGTGTCCCACACCAGCTATTTCTGACATGTTTCCACCATTTTCTTTTCTGTCCGAGAGTTGGATCGGCTCTTTCTATGATCCCTATTTCTCTGGCAGATCCTGTGACCCTGTGGGCTAGTCACAGTTGAGATCTAGCCTCAAGACATTTAGTAAGACACCCATGGAAGATTCTTTCTCCCACAAGTTCATTTTCCTTCCTGCCTTTTTACCTCAGAAGGAATCCCTCCCTTTAGGGAAAGCAGTTCAGTGTGAAGTCTTTAGGCACATTCTATTCCTGCAAGCCTAGGAAATGCAAGGTATTGCAGTGCAAACTTTAATCAATAGATTCACCCCTCCAAAGCTTTCACTGAATGAATTTTCACTTCATTAGGGGTCATCTTTAATCAATGAAGTTGCAAGTTAAGGGGAAGGGAGGTTAATGTTAAGTTAACATTAACCTTCCCTCCCCTTAACTTGCAACTTCATTGATTAAAACTGACCCCTAATGAAGTGAAAATTCATTCAGTGAAAGCTTTGGAGGGGTGAATCTTATTCTAATTATTATTTTAACGTTGTTTGGAACTTGGAGTATTAAAGCAGTGTGTGTGTGTGTATAAAGTGATGTGAAATTGCAGCAAGAGGTTTTCAAGGCAAGTGAGAAGCAGAGGCCTTCCTCTGCACAGAGCCTCTCTTCCTTCTATTGGCTGAGCCCCTCCCTCTCCTGGTCCCCTGCGGAAGGAAGGAAAGAGGCGGAGCTTCCTTTGCCCAGTTCCCTGGATCCCATGGGAGAAATACAAAGAAAGCACCTTTAAGACCAATGAGTACTAATGTTTTAAGCATGTTTTATTTTAAGGTTTTTTTAAAAAACAAACAAACAAAACGTTGTGTTTGTCTGTGTCCTTTATAAAGTTTATATCTCTGCTACCTAATCTTAAATAAGGACACATATGGCTCAGCCCAACAAGGTCTCATATATGTCAGATCCGGCCCTCATAACAAATGAGTTCGACACCCCTGGATAACACGCTGCCTTCCCTCTCTTGCTATAACAATAGAGGATATAATATTAAAGATGGCCTTTCTAGCAGAAAGCAGGCATTTGTCTTAAATTAAATTGTGCGCTAACCTCAATGTTCCTTAAGCACCTTACCTATATATCAAAGTTTTTGCATTGCCAAAAAAATCATATAAGTGGAACTGATTAATTAATCCATCAGTTTGTTAAAAGGCAAATGATTCCTCAGCTGAAAAATGGTGCAGATTGTGCTGGATATCAATGTGCGGAAATCAGGGATGGGCTCACTTTTTTTTTTTTTAAATGATACTCAGGTGAAGGGTGGGAGTTTGCAGGGAAGTGACCCTCTTGTATGGGTGGAATTCTAGCAGGAACTCCTTTGCATATTAGGCCATACACCCCTGATGTAGCCAATCCTTCAGGAGCTTACAGTAGGCCATATATCAATGAGCCTTGTAAGCTCTTGGAGGATTGGCTACACCAGAGGGGTGTGGCCTAATATGCAAAGGAGCTCATGCTAGAATTTCACCCCTGCCTTCTTGCATAATCAAAGTCTTTTTCTTTCCTCCCCCCTTCAGTCGTTCCAAGCATCGGGGGGCCAGTCCTGGAGGGATCTCACCTGATGCTCACCTGCAGTCTAAGCCAGCCCCTAGGAAAAGTGCATTTTCAATGGCAGTGGTTGGGCTCTGACCCCGCAAACAGGTCCAAAGCTGCCTCCAGGAGTTCTGAGTGCTTGAGCTCTGGCTGGATCCGGGAGTTCTCCAAGGTGTCACCTACAGATGCCGGTATCTGGGAGTGCAGCATCCACAACGCAGACGGGATGCTGGGATCTGTGCAGTATCACCTGGAAATTGCAGGTATTCTTTCCTGCTTCCTTGACAAGAGCCTCATTGTCCCCAAACATTCTGAGCCAGCAGGCGCACATGGAATCTTGACACAGCAACAAATGGCAGCTGCTGGAGGCGGAGCCAGCCACAAAATGGCCACAGCTTAATTAAAGTAACACAACTCTCTCTCTCTCTCTCTCTCTTCCCCATGGCTGAGCTTGTGAAGCATCAGCAGCCAGAGCCGGGAGAGCTGAGCAGGCACAGTGCACTGCAGCAGCAACAGCAGCAGGCAGAGAAGAGGGAGGCAGAGGAGTGGGAAGTGCAGGGAGGGGATGGGTGGAACTGCTGGCAGCAAAGTGCCAGGGTGGGGGAGAGGGAGGTTGAAGGAAACTCCCCTGCTTGCACACATGTTTTAAGGTTGGCTGCCTGGACTTGGCCACTTTCAGAGCCTCCAGCTTTTGCCCCTACCCCAGAAAGCTTCTGAGAACCCGCAAGCCCTGCAGTGGATGGGAAAAGGGTGCCCCTGACTTTTTAAAAAGCACCCCCCCCCTAACTTTTAAAAGAACAGCCCTGGTGCCAGATATGGTGGGAACCAGGTTGGGGACCCCACGTCTCGGTGTAGGTGGTAATCACAGGAGAAATGTTCCTCGGACCTTGACAGGGCTTGTTTCTGAGTAAAAGTGAGAATGGGGTTGCCAGCCGCCCACGTCCCCCCAACAGCTAAAGGCATCCAGGTTTCAGTGCGTGATTCAATCAGGCAACGGAAAAAGAGAGCCCCCTCCATCTCTGGCTTTGACTCAGAGTGTATCTGTAGCCCTTGAGACAGGGAAGCAGTGGTCCGACTCCCCATCAATGCTCTCTCTAGCCAGTTTGGTGTAGTGGTTAAGTGTGCGGACTCTTATCTGGGAGAACCAGGTTTGATTCCCCACTCCTCCACTTGTACCTGCTGGGATGGCCTTGGGTCAGCCATAGCCCTGGCAGAGGTTGTCCTTGAAAGGGCAGCTGCTGTGAGAGCCCTCTCCAGCCTCACCCACCTCACAGGGTGTCTGTTGTGGGGGAGGAAGGGAAAGGAGACTGCAGGCCGCTATGAGACTCTGTCCTTGAAAGGGCAGCTTCTGGGAGAGCTCTCTCAGCCCCACCCACCTCACAGGGTGTCTGTTGTGGGGAAGGAAGGTAAAGGAGATTGTAGGCCGTTCTGAGACTCTGTCCTTGACAGGGCAGTTGCTGTGAGAGTCCTCTCAGCCCCACCCACCTCACAGGGTGTCTGTTGTGGGGGAGGAAGATAAAGGAGATTGTGAGCCGCTCTGAGACTCTGTCCTTGAAAGGGCAGCTGCTGTGAGAGCCCTCTCCAGTCCCACCCACCTCACAGGGTGTCTGTTGTGGGGGAGGTAGGTAAAGGAGATTGTAGGCCGTTCTGAGACTCTGTCCTTGAAAGGGCAGCTTCTGGGAGAGCTCTCTCAGCCCCACCCACCTCACAGGGTGTCTGTTGTGGGGGAGGAAGGGAAAGGAGATTGTGAGCCGCTCTGAGACTCTTCAGAGTGGAGGGCGGGATATAAATCCAATATCATCATCTCTAAGCTGTGGAGTCTTGTGAGCAAAAATTCTACTTTGTGAGTGACTGACATTAAAGCTGTGAGCTGCGGCATGAATTCGTGTGCTCAGGGGTCATTTTTTCTGAGATAAGACAAAAACGTGTGAGCTGGAGGCTAAAAAACTGTGAGCTAGCTCACATTAACTCAGCTTTGAGGAAACACTGGTCCCCATGCTTGGTGGCTGCAGGGCCAATTCCATGAAGGGGACCCTAGATAAGAATCTCCCACTTCCCAAATTTCGATGACTGCCATCACCAACTAGGGTCACCAGCCTCCAGGTGGGAAAGAGCTCGATGTTCACTGAAATGGGAAGCTTAACGCTGTGATTAGAGAATGTAGAACGGGGTTCCTAAATAATTGAGCCGTCAAACTGAAGAAAGAATTGAAATGCCAAGTGCAGGGGTGGCCAAACTTGCTTAATGTAAGAGCCACATAGAATAAATGCCAGATGTCTGAGAGCCACAAGACACAAATGTCAGATGCCTGAGAACTGCAAGACATGAACATCAGGTGTTTGAGAGCTGCAGGACAGGAAGGAAGAGAGGGAGGAAAGCAAATAGATGGGGGGAGAGGTAGAAAGAAAGCAACTTTATAACTGTAAATGCATTCTCCAAACTGCCAGCTGGTTTGGCTTGGGCAAGTGATTTAAAGAGACAAATGCCTTCTCCAAGCTGGCTGACAGGGCAGTGGGGGCTTCAAGAGCCACGCAATATATGTGAAAGAGCCACATGTGGCTCCTGAGCCACAGTTTGGCCACTCCTGATCTAGAGAGACATCTTTTAAAGAAAGCTGCTGCGTTGAAGCTACATTCCTCAGGAGCACCCACCTCGTGAATTTCAATTGGACTATTTCCAAGTTTGAGCTTATATCTATTCATTTGGGGATGGGTTTTTTTGGCCCCCTTGGGGGTTTCTGTTACTTTAAAAGGCCCTAGCACCGCCGGCCTCTATCATTATTGTATTGTTTGTTATGTGTTGTACACAGCAGCTGCCCTTTCAAGTACAACCTCTGCCAGAGCTACGGCTAACCCAAGACCATTCCAGCAGGTGCAAGTGGAGGAGTGGGGAATCAAACCTGGTTCTCCCAGATAAGAGTCCGCACACTTAACCACTACACCAAACTGGCTAGAGAGAGCATTGATGGGGAGTCAGACCACTGCTTCCCTGTCTCAAGGGCTACAGATACGCTCTGAGTCAAAGCCAGAGATGGAGGGGGCTCTCTCTTTCCGTTGCCTGATTGAATCATGCACTGAAACCTGGATGCCTTTAGCTGTTGGGGGCACGTGGGCGGCTAGCAACCCCATTCTCGCTTTTACTCAGAAACAAGCCCTGTCAAGGTCCGAGGAACATTTCTCCTGTGACTACCACCTACACCAAGATGTGGGGTCCCCAACCTGTTCCCTCTAAGCTGAGTTAGTGTGAGCTAGCTCTCAATTTTTTAGCCTCCAGCTCATACATTTTTGTCTCAGCTCAGGAAAAATGGCCCTAGAGCAAGCTAATTCATGCAGTAGCTCACAACTTTACTGCCAATAGCTCACAACTTTAGTGCTAGCAGCTCACCAAGTAGAATTTTTGCTCACAAGACTCCACAGCTTAAGGGGAACATTGCTTATAATATATTTTTGCAAACTGAAAGACGCTGTAATACTTGGTGGCTTTGATCAGTCGGCTAATTACACCAAGTGCCCTTCAAGCAGAAGCCTCCAGGTGGGGACTGCAGAGCTCCTGCAATTGCAACTGGTCTCCAGGCAATCTAAATGACTTGTTGTTTGTTCATTTAAAACATCTGTTCCACTTCTCCTGGAGAAAATGGTTGCTTGGGAAAGTGGACTGCATGGCATGATACCTGTCATGGTCTTTCCCCTCCCCGCCCTTCTCAGGCTCCACTCCTAGGGTTGCCAAGTCCCCTGCGCTGCATGATGACATCACTCAGAAGTGACATCGTTGTGCCGGCAACGTTGCACACCAGCCGCTCTAGGAGCATCTGGGGAAACTCCATGGTTTCCCCAGACACTTTAGTGGTTTGGGAGGGGAAACGGTACTATAGAGTTTTCCTCCCAAATTGCTAGAGCGTCCGGGGAAACCATGGACTTTTCTCGGATGCTCCTAGAGTGGTTGGCGAGCAGCATCGCCAGCGTGATGACATGACTTCTGAGTGATGTCATCCTGCCAGCGACGTCAAGGGAAGATCTGCCCCCCCCCATGCTGGGCCAGTTTGGGTCGGTGGGTTGGGAACCTCCAGGGTGGGAGAAGCCCCACCCGGCCTGGGAACTTGGCAGCCCTATCCACCCTGCAAATCTCCAGATATTTCTAAACCCAGAGTTGGCAACCCTGCAGCGCCAACACTGACTCCTACGGTTGCCAGGTGCCCCCCACAGCCACTGGGAGGGGATGAGGGGGTAGGAGTAACTTGGCTACTTTCAAAGCCTCCAGCTTTGGTTGGGAAATTCCTTGAAATTTGGGGGTGGAGCCTGGGGAGGACAGGGACCTCAGTGGGGTAGGGTGCACAGAGCCCACCCTCCAAAGCACCCGTTTTTCCTGACCTCTGTTTGGAGAGCAGCTGTAATTTCAGGGGATCCCCAGGTCCCACCTGGAGGCTGGCATCCCTTTGACCAGGCCCAGCCTGGAAGCTGGCAATCCTATGGCAGCAGCTATTCAGAGAGACTGGCCCAGGGGAGTAGAGAAAGGGAAGCAGCTGAGCTAGATGGAGATCCAGCCAGCTGAGAAGCTTTCTCCCCAGTTTGGTGTAGTGGTTAAGTGTGCGGACTCTTGTCTGGGAGAACCAGGTTTGATTCCCCACTCCTCCACTTGCACCTGCTAGCATGGCCTTGGGTCAGCCATAGCTCTGGCAGAGGTTGTCCTTGAAAGGGCAGCTGCTGTGAGAGCCCGCTCCAGCCCCAACCACCTCACAGGGTGTCTGTTGTGGGGGAGGAAGGTAAAGGAGATTGTGAGCCGCTCTGAGACTCTTCGGAGTGGAGGGCGGGATATAAATCCAATTTCTTCTTCTTCTACAGGAAAGCAGGTTTGAGGGAGGGCTAATTCTTCACACCCCCAAGAGAGCCAAGCTTTACTCCTTTCCAGGGCTTGTATTTGTAGCAGAAACTCCTTTGCATCTTATGCCACACACACACCCCTGATGTAGCCAATCCTCCTGGAGCTTACAGGGCTCTTAGTACAGGTCCTGCTGTAAGCTCTTGGAGGATTGGCTACATCAGGGGTGTGTGGCCTCATATGCAAAGGAGTTCCTGCTACAAATACAAGCCCTGCCCCAAGCTTTATTCCTTTCAGATCCACTCTTGTTCCACTGCAGGCAATCTAACTGCAGCCTTATTTTGCAGGTGCCCAAGCTGCTAGTCCACAGCAAAATGAGACGCCTGGGAAGATCACTTACGGATTGATGACCTTCCTCTTTGTCCCTGTGGTCTTCATCGCGGTTCTTCTGACCCTTTTGAGGCGAAAGGTGAGTCATTAGGCCAACTTGTTTCTTTGCCTGTTGGCATCTGCCCCTTTGGCCAAATGGTTTATTTTTTTTTCCTGGAACCAGCCGGGTGTCGATCAGCATAACAGAAGGTGGGTGACGGTTTAAGGAGGAAAGGAAATTTGGCCTACCGTTTTGGCTAGCCAGGCTGGGAAGAAATTACTGGAGACAGTTAGAAGCCTTATTTATGCTGTCCCCACACAGAGAGAAACTATGGCCTTGGTGATCTATGACACACAGGCATGTGCTAAAGCAGAAGTGGGGTTCTGGATCACAGTCATGGTGCTGAGGAAGGGAGGAGAGTACTTTTCTATCCACCATGCCAGCATACTTCAAGTCAGGTGGGAGCAGGACAAGGTAGAAAAACCCGGATGGAGACCCACTGGCTCAGAAACTGGGGATGAGCCAGGTTTCACTTCACTCTGCACTAGCAGAGCTTTGCGTGGCTCCAGTCCAGGCAGGCCGTTATTAGGCACAACCCCAAGGCAGTCTGGGAAGACAAGCCCAAGCACACCTAAGCAGTCAAAGGGCGCACTGAGGGCTCGGGAGAGAGCCCAGGGCGTTGTAAGCTCAGCCCTCCTCTCTCTGTACCCATCCTAGCAGCCAGTTGGGTGAAGTGGTTAAGTGCACAGACACTTATCTGGAAGAACTGGGTTTGATTCCCCACTCCTCCACTTGCATCTGCTGATGTGACTTTGGGTCAGTCACAAGTTCTCTCCAGGCTGTTCTGTTCAAGAGCAGTTCTGGGAGAGCTCTCTCAGCCCCACCTACCCCACAGGCAGGGCTTTTCTTCTGAGCAGGAATGCACTTGGTGTCAGGGTGTGTGTGTGCTGTCAGGGGTGTGTGGCCTAATATGCAAATAAGTTCCTGCTGGGCTTTTCCCACAAAAAACCTGAAACAATGGTGATGCCAGGGGTGTGGCCTAATATGCAAACGAGTTCCTGCTGGGCTTTTCCTACATAAATAGCCCTGCCCACAGGGTGTCTGTTGCGGAGAGGGGAAAGGAAGAGATTTGGAAGCCGCTCCTCCTCCCCCTCTTGTGTGCCAACTATGGTTATTAGAAGGGCTGCGTACTCCAGGTTGGGAAATATCTGGAAATTTTGAGGGTGGAGCTTGTGGAGGGCAGAGTTTAGGAAGGAGAGGGGAGAAGTGAGTATAATGCCATCAAATCCATTCTCCAAAGCAGCTGTTTTCTCCAAGGAACCTGTTCTTGATCATCTGGAGATGAACTTTATTAGTGGGTGACCTCCAGGTGCCACCTGGAAGTTGGCAACCCTAGTTCCCAGGCAGCCATCTGCTGGCCATTCCACTACTCAGGGTGGCCCATCTAGCAGAGGCCAGAGCCCAGGCCTTTTCACTTGGAGCTCTGGCTCTGTGGAATGGGCTCCCTTGGGAGGCGACACAAAGGATGCCTGTTTGCCAGGACTTTTTTTTATTCTGTATGACCATATGTGTGCTTGCATGCCTGGAAGTCATGGTGGCTTCTGGCAACCCCTAGCTAGGACATTTCAGAGGGGTGGCTTGATATTGCCTGCCCCTACCTCCCAGCCCTGGTATTCCTTGGAGGTCTCCCATCCAAATGCTTGCCAGGTCTGGCCCCGCTTAGCTTCTGAGATCTGGCTTGCCTGGGCTATCCAGCTATCCAGCCCAGGACTTTTGAGGGGGTTTGAATGGCAGGCATCTTTTAAGGGGCAGGCAGAGATTTGAGGCTTGTTGTTTTATGCATGGCTGTGAGAGCTGGACCATAAGGAAGGCCGAGCGCAGAAGAACAGATGCTTTTGAGCTGTGGTGCTAGAGAAGAATCTTGAGAGTCCCTTGGACTGCAAGAAGATCAAATTGGTCAGTCCTAAGGGATATCAACCCAGACTGTTTCCTGGAAGGTCAGATGCTGAAGCTGAAGCTCAAATACTTTGGCCACCAAAAGAGAAGGGAGCACTCTCTGGAGAAGACCCTGATGCTGGGAAAGACAGAAGGCAAAAGAAGAAGGGGACGGCAAAAGATGAGATGGCTGGACAGCTTTACTGATGTAACTAACACAAAGTTGAGCAGACTTCGGAGGATGGTGGAAAACAGGAGGGCCTGGCATGACTTTGTCCATGGGGTTGCAAAGAGTCGGACTCGACTGTGCAACTGAACAGCAACAACAACAACAAAAGTTTTACTGTTGGTTTTCACTGAAAATGTTTTTAGCTATTATAAGCTGCCTCGAACCACGAGGAAAGGTGGGATATAAATGTTTTAATAATTAAACATCACTATGCCATTCCCCCAACTGGAAATCTCCTTCCATCAGTGGGTAAAAAGACAGGCACAGGAGAAATCCTGTCTTTTTTCCTTCCTGTGGTTAAAACAGCCTGGCCCCTTTCCATCTGGATCTTCTCAGCCACTTTTTGCAGCTGACCCACACACCAGGGGGATTGAAGCATGGACTTTGGAAAAATGTTTTCTAAGCAGGAATACTTCTTTGGCATGCTAAAATGCAAACTTTCCCTCCCAAAAGCCGCTGCAAAACTGCTTCAAGAGTTAGTCTGGGGAGCAGAGCACAGCTTGGTCAGTGTGGTGTCCAGGGCGCCACCTAGCAGTCAAATGCAGCCGCTTTTGAAATCAGCATTTATCTCTCACCTCAGAAAAGGAATTGGCTTTCCCACACACTGAATGAATCACACTGAAACCCTGTAGAACTGGCTTGTTCAGAGCCTGCAATGCGATGGGGAAGGAGGATCTATGTATCACCAGGGCTTTTTTTTTTTTTTAGCAGGAACGCACAGAAACGCAACTGGCTTAGTGTCAGGGGGTGTGACCTCAGGGGTGGAATTCTAGCAGGAGCTCCTTTGCATATTAGGCCACACATCCCTGATGTAGCCAATCCTCCAAGAGCTCACAAGGCTCTTTTCTGTAAGCTCTTGAAGGATTGGCTACATCAGGGGTGTGTGGCCTAATATGCAAAGGAGTTCCTGCTGGAATTCCACCCCTGTGTGGCCTAATATGCAAATGAGTTGGTGCGGTCTCATTTGGAGTACTGTGTGCAGTTCTGGTCGCCGCACCTCAAAAAGGATATTATAGCATTGGAGAAAGTTCAGAAAAGGGCAACTAAAATGATTAAAGGGCTGGAACACCTTCCCTATGAAGAAAGGTTGAAACGCTTAGGGCTCTTTAGCTTGGAGAAACGTCGACTGAGGGGTGACATGATAGAAGTTTACAAGATAATGCATGGGATGGAGAAAGTAGAGAAAGAAGTACTTTTCTCCCTTTCTCACAATACAAGAACTCGTGGGCATTCGATGAAATTGCTGAGCAGACAGGTTAAAACGGATAAAAGGAAGTACTTCTTCACCCAAAGGGTGATTAACATGTGGAATTCACTGCCACAGGAGGTGGTGGCGTCCACAAGCATAGCCACCTTCAAGAAGGGGTTAGATAAAAATATGGAGCAGAGGTCCATCAGTGGCTATTAGCCACAGTGTGTGTGTGTGTATATATATATATATATATATTTGGCCGCTGTGTGACACAGAATGTTGGACTGGATGGGCCATTGGCCTGATCTAACATGGCTTCTCTTATGTTCTTATGTTCTTATGAGTTCCTGCTGGGCTTTTCCCACAAAAAAGCCCTGTATATCACAGATAGCAATGTCACAGCATCCCAGTTGCTCTTAAAATGTTACGTCTGTCTTCACTATAACAGAACCATTGAGCCAGGTGCCCTGACAGGTCCAATTTGAACCGGGGACCTTCTGCTTGCCAACCAGGTGCTCTGCCAGTGATCCACAATCCCCTCCCTTAAAGTCTACGTTATGTGGGATACATAATTCCCATTTCACCTCTGGCCGAACAAGGCAGGACGGGGTATGGGGAAGGGTGGCCAGTAGGGCAAAGCATTTGCAGCAGCAGAAGGGGAACTCACCCCTGGTGTGGACGCAACCGTGGCTAAACCAAAGAAAGGAATGCCTACATGAGAAATCATTCACCATGGCCAGTACTTTGCAGTACATCTTGTGCAAGCAGAAATATGAAAAGGGACACTGTTGAGTTGACACAGCACCAGCCTCTCTGGTATTTCCACTCATGCGAGGGCACTGAAAGGGTCCTGACACTTGCCGATGAGCGCAGAACAGAGAGGATGTCATTCTATGGCTGCTTTCAGACAGCTAATTTGGGCCAACTTTTTTTTTGTAGACAAAGCCCAGCATGAACTCATTTGCATATTAGGCCACACCCCCTGACATCACCACTGTTTCATGCAGGGCCTTTTTATCGCAAAAGCCCAGCAAGAACTCACTTGCATATTAGGCCACACCCCCTGACACTAAGCCAACTGGAGCTGAATTCCTGTGTGTTCCTGCTAAAAAAAAAGCCCCGAGGCCAACACAAGAACAGCCCACGTTCAGATCAAAAAGGCAAGTTCGAACACGCAGATCTAGGCCCTGCCTCACTCTCACCCTTACCTCGTCGTCCTGTGCCTCTGCCATCCTAAAAATTGCTGAAGCGCTTCTGGGGCGCCTTTCCGGCCGTCTGAACAGGCGGGGAGCACCAGAGAAGCGTCATTCAAGTGCTTGAGCGGCGTGACTGCTCCTCCATCGCTTGTGCAGCCCATCCCCATTCAGGCAGCAGGCTGTGCGCCATCTGAGAGCCAGTTTAGTGTAATGGTTAAGTGTGCGGACTCTTATCCAGGAGAACCAGGTTTGATTTCCCCACTCCTCCACTTCCAGCTGCCGGAATGGCCTTGGGTCAGCCATAGCTCTCAACGGAGTTCTCCTTGAAAGGGCAGTTGCTGTGAGAGCCCTCTCCAGCCCCACCTACCTCACAGGGTGTCTGTTATGATGGGAAGATAAAGGAGATTGTGACCACTCTGAGATTCAGAGTATAGGGCGGGATATAAATCCAATATCATCATCTGACCGCCCCCAGGGTGCTTTACTCTATGCCGGCTTACTTCCGCGATTGGAGCCTGCCGCCCCAAACTTCCTGTCTGTAACCAGCCTATGTTTTCTTTTCTTTTAGACACACTCACTGAACTTCCCAGCACTGGATAGACTGGTAGCAGCTGCCCTTCCCAGAAAAGAGGTCAAGGATGTTGTCCAGGAAGAGAAGGTCCTGAAGCTAGAACTGTGATGACACTGAAGACAGAAGGTCACGTCCTTGACCACTGTGAACGGTGGCCAGAGGGGCCCTTTGAAGCACAGACTTGGAGGGATGGTGAGGGTTCGGTCAGCCTAGAGGTTTCTCCGACTGTACCTTTTCCCCCTACGAAACCCAAAGTGGCGAGCAGGGTCTGAGCCGGAGATGGGAAAGGGGCGCAGAAGAAAGCAAAGATGCCTTCTGCCTTCACGCTGGTCTCCCTGGGGAGACTGCAACCAGGGCGGCTGTTTTAAATACAGCAAGGGGAAATGTGGTGGGACCGGGGTTTGCTTGTCATGGGCAATGCGAGCTTTATAGAAGGGATGCAGGAATATTGGTCAACGACTGGAGGATTCAGAAGTGTCGTGGCTCTAGACGCTTCTCATCCAACTCCTTTCCCGCTCTTTTTGCTTGCCTCATGTTTTTAGCAATGATGCTGTGTCTAAGGAAATGCCTTTTTAAAAAAAAATAAAAAAAAATCTGTTACTTGTCAGCATGTTTCATTCATTTCTTTCATTTATTCATTTATTTATTTCAAAACTGTAAAGGAAAATGATATACTGTGCCTTTGGCTTCTGAATGAATGGATGGCTGCTGCTGGAGAGATTTCGGAGAGCTTTTCTTGCAGCAGGAGCTACAAGAAATATTGCTTAGGAATGTCCCATAAGCCAAGAAGCAAGAGAGTCCCTTGATCAATACCTGCTTTAGTTTTGCAAGCCCATAATTTTGCATCATGGGGCTGATAATCCTGAACAGCCTTACAAGGTGGAAGAAGAAGAACTGCAGATTTATACCCCGCCCTTCTCTCTGAATCAGAGACTCAGAGCGGCTTACAATCTCCTATGTCTTCTCCCCCACCCGCAACAGACACCCTGTGAGGTGGGTGGGGCTGAGAGGCTCTCTCAGAAGATGCCCCTTTCAAGGACAACTCCTATGAGAGCTATGGCTGACCCAAGGCCATTCCAGAAGGTGCAAGTGGAGGAGTGGGGAATGAAACCTGGTTCTCCCAGATAAGAGTCCACACACTTAACCACTACACCAAACTGGCTCTCAAGGTAGCAAGGAAGAGCCCTGAGCTGGATAGCCCAGGCAAGCCTGACCTTGTCAGTTCTCAGCAGCTAAGCAGGGCTAACTCTGGCGAGTACTTGGATGGCAGACCTCTGAAGACTACTAGCAGTTGGGAGGGCAGGGGCAGGTTTAGGACTGCCAGTCTTCAGGTGGGTAAAAAAACAATTATGGGATCACTACAAGAAACACAAAATATACCTGTGATATGTATAGGCTACCATACTTATGCATTTCACAAAAACAGACAGTAAGAAACAATTTTCAACAGAGCTCGTTGTTTAGCCATACAGCATACAATTAACTAGTTACAATAATAGACACGGTTCGTGTTGCCACTTCATCGGTATTGTTAATGTCTTCTTGTTGTTGAGCTGTATGTAGTGAAGAAGTAAGCCAGTATCTTTTTCAAAAGTATGTGTCAGTCAGTCAGTCAGTCACATTTTATTTGTATCCCGCCCTCCCCGACCAAGCAGCTCAGGGCAGCTAACAGCATAAAATTCAATACATACATTATACAATAAATAACATTTGAAGACAAATTAAAATCCATAAAATTCTAAAAACATTAATAAATTTAGTGCTATTCATCGGCAAGTTTACTTGGCAATTTAGTAGTATCAGTTGGTGAAGGCTATTTGGAACAGGATGGTTTTGCAGGCCCTGCGGAATTGTTCAATGTCCCGCAGGGCCCGCATTTCCTCTGGGAGTTGATTCCACAGCTGTGGGGCCAAAACTGAGAAGGCCCGAGTACGGGTACTCTGCAGTCTTACCTCCTTTGGGCCAGGGATAGTCAGCAGGTTCTTCCCTGCTGACCTCAGTGCTCTCTGGGGTTCATACGGGGAGAGGCGGTCCCTAAGGTAGGCAGGTCCTCGGCCATATAGGGCTTTAAAGGTAATAACCAGCACTTTGTAGCGAATCCGGTATACAACTGGCAGCCAGTTGTGGAAAGCCTTCCATCTCATTGCTGGCCAAAACACTCTCCTTGAAGGAACCACCTTAAAAATACAGTTAACAATGCTCTGGTAAAGCTTATTATTACACTAATATGGTGCCTCGTGGCGCAGAGTGGTAAAGCTGCAGTCGGAGCCCTCTGCTCACGATCTGAGTTCGATCCCAGCGGAAGCTGGTTCAGGTAGCCGGCTCCAGGTTGACTCAGCCTTCCATCCTTCCGAGGTCGGTCAAATGAGTACCCAGCTTGCTGGGAAGAAAGCGTAGATGACTGGGGAAGGCAATGGCAAACCACGCGTAAAAAGCCTGCCGTGAAAACGTTGTGAAAGCAACATCACCCCAGAGTCAGAAACAACTGGTGCTTGCACAGGGGACTACCTTTACCTTTAATATGGTGCATTTTGAGGACCCTGGGATGAATTGACCTGTGGGTATCTGGGGCTCTGGGGGCTGTTTTTTTGAGGTAGATGCACCAAATTTTCAGCATAGCATCTGGGGACTCTCCTCAAAACACCTCCCAAGTTTCAAAAAGATTGGACTGGGGGAGGGGGTCCAATTTTATGAGTCCCCAAAAAAGGTACCCCTATTCTCCATTATTTCCTATGGAAGGATGGCATTTAAAAAGAGTGTGGCCCTTTTAAATGTGATGGCCAGATGTTATGTATGAGAATCAAGGTTATGTTGCTGTATTGGACTCAACTGAAGACTTGGGTGTTCCTGCCTGGGTCATTGGAGCCATACGGACTGAGCTTGTGGACTTGGGAACAATGGGCAGCAGGATCCAAATCTCTGCTGCCCTGGACCAATCACAAGCCCCCTCCGGTTTTAATGACCCAATAACGTGCTTGCGTAGGACCCGGAGATGTATATAAGTTTGGCTCCATTGGCCCAGTTCTCAGTCTTGTTAGTGCAGCCACCTACCATGCTGTACGCATTAAAGAGCTTGTTATCACTTCCACCTCGCCTCTTCAATGCCTTTTTGTTGTTCAGTCATACAGTCGAGTCCGACCTTTTGCGACCCCATGGACCAAGTCACTCCAGGCCCTCCTGTCTTCCACCATTCTCCGAAGTCTGCTCAAATTTGTGCTTGTTACATCAGTAACGCTGTCCAGCCATCTCATCTTTTGCCATCCCCTTCTTCTTTTGCCTTCTGTCTTTCCCAGCATCAGGGTCTTCTCCAGTGAATGTTCCCTTCTCTTTTGGTGGCCAAAGTATTTGAGCTTCAGCTTCAGCATCTGACCTTCCAGGGAACCCTATATTATACCAGAACTCCCTGTGGAGTTCAATTGTGCTTGCCACACCCTTCTCCTGGCTCCGCCCCAAAGCCTTCTGGCTCCACCCCCAGAGTCCCCAGATATTTCTTGAGTAGAACTTGGCAACCCTAGGCAGGCTGTATTCAGCCGCCACTCTGAATATACTCCAGGCCCCCAGCAGGCGTCAGTCACCAGAGGCCACCATGACTTCCCGGTGCACACACACACACTCACACATGCCTGAATATACAAATTCAACGACAACAGGTAGCTGGGAAGGTGCCGAGCAAGGGATGCAGGTGAAGTGCTTAGAAATTTCAAAGGCATTCTCCAAAATGTGATATAGCAGCATTCTCTGAATGGAGGTTTCCCCTCCAGTATCAGCTGAAGCAGCTAATGCCGTCCAAAGGCTTGCCCTCTTTCCATGAAGAATGTATCTGCAAGCCTGGAAGGGCAAGTGGCCTCTTCTTAAAAGCTCATTAGTAAAGGCTCACAGGCTTGTCATTTCCACTACTTCATATGCAGAATGCACTTGACTTGCAGGGAGAAAGCCTGGCCGGGGAAGGGGGATGTGCAATTTCATATAAAACAGCTCGCGAGGACAGCAGAATGGCACAAGTTCAGTGATGCCTAAAAGGTTAGGCTTGCTGCTCAGGACAGAAGAAAACCCATCCTTGGCCTTAAGAACATAAGAGAGAACATAAGAGAAGCCATGTCGGATCAGGTCAATGGCCCATCCAGTCCAACACCCTGTGTCACACAGTGGCCCAAAAAAACCCAGGGGCCATCAGGAGGTCCATCAGTGGGGCCTCCCATTGTGGTGCCCCCAAGCACCAAGAATACAGAGCATCAGTGCCCCAGACATAAGAGAAGCCATGTTGGATCAGGCCAATGGCCCATCCAGTCCCACACTCTGTGTCACACAGTGGCCAAAAAACACAGGTGCCATCAGGAAGTCCATCAGTGAGGCCAGGACACTAGAAGCCTTCCCACTGTGCCTCCCCCCAGCAAGCACCAAGAATACAGAGCATCACTTGCCCCAGACAGAGAATTTCAACAATATGCTGTGGCTAATAGCCACTGATCCTCCACTCTCAATGATTTGAGGAGTGGGGGGTGGGGGAGGGGAAGAGGTGGGCAATAGTACTGATGGTGGCACTCTGGGAATTTCCCTATGGTAAAGACCCTAGAGATTGCAAGGATTTTGAAAAAAAGAAGATAATCTTCTAAAACACAGGAAAAAACAGAGGTACTAAAGCGTACTAAAGAAAATGAGGAATCGAAATGACAGTGCACGTTCATAATTTCTGCGACCAGCACAATACAACCTTTATAATGATGTAATTTATTTATCCAATCTATTTGTACCCCTGTCTTTCATTTTATCCTCACAACAACCCTGTGAGGCCGTTTAGGCTGAAAGAGCATGACAAGATTACCCAGCAAGGCTCCATGGCAAAAGTGGGATTCGAACCCAGGGTCTCCCAGATACTAGTCCAACACTCTTAACCACTACACCGCACAAACTCCTGTTTCAGAAACAAATTCTCCAATACTGTAAAGCAATTTTATAACCATCTCTGTAGTTGTGTCCATCCAAGTGGTATAAAGTTTTCGTTCGTCAAGTAGTCCAGTAAGGGGCGCCATTTTTCAGTAAAGTTAGTTTGTTTAGGAAATTGCATCGCTCTGAGGATTTTATCTGAAATAGTCATCACTCTTTGTTGCAATTACATTTTGATAGTGTGACGGCCTCAGTCTAAAACTGCCTCACAGGGTTGTTGTGAGGATAAAATGAAGAAAAGGAAAAAAGGAAAGGTCCTCTGTGCAAGCACCAGTCGTTTCCGACTCTGGGGTGACGTTGCTTTCACAACGTTTTCACGACAGACTTTTTACGGGGTGGTTTGCCATTGCCTTCCCCAGTCATCTACACTTTCCCCCCAGCAGGCTGGGTACTTCTTTTACCCACCTCAGAAGGATGGAAGGCTGAGTCAACCTCGAGCCGGCTACCTGAAAACCCAGCTTCCACCAGGGATCAAACTCAGGTCGTGGACCGGGGTACAAATAGATTGGATAAAATAAATTATATCATTATAACGGTTGTATTGCACTGGTTGTAAAAATTATGAACGTGCACTGTCGTTTTGAGTCCTCATTCTCTCTAGTACGTTTTAGTACCTCTGTTTTAATCTCTGTAACTCTAATAAGATAATTTAATGTGCATTGTCTGTTGTCTGTGTAATTCTAATCTCAACTTCAATAAAGTTATTTTTTTATTTTTTAAAAAATACTGTAACAGTCTCCCTTTTGTCACAGTCGCATCCAACCCTTTGTGACCCCCAAGGACATCTCCCTTACAGTCTCCCTTAGGAGGTGGTGGGATAGCCACTGGCTGGCAAAGCATTTCTATTAAGCTTATACTGCCATCTAGAGTCCACCTCTTGAAATTAAAAGAGACAGGGAAAGGAACTTTCTAAAAATCAGAGAGAAAAGCCTGAATGACACAGCTTAGCCTGAGCTTGCCAGACCTTGGAAGTTAAGCAGGGCTGGCCACTACTATATGTACTTGGATGGGAGCCTGCCATGGAACTGAAGGATTAGTTGGGTTAGCAGATTGCTCAAGACACATCGTGCAGGTTTGCATGTGCTGGCTGAGTTTAATTTCTTGTATGGTCAAAGACCAGCATACATAAAATGCTACAAAGTTATTGATTTTTTTTAAAAAAAAACAGAATTAAAAATAGAAAACAATATAAATAGGTAGAAGTTATTTACGTAAACTCTCATAATGAAAGCAACTGACAGATTTTATAGGCTGTTGCACAAAATTTTGCAACTGAGGCTGTAGTTGTTAGGTTTCTGTCTTCGAAAACAACAGGGTAAAGGTAGTCCCCTGTGCAAGCACCAATCGTTTCCAACTCTGGGGTGACGTTGCATCATGACATTTTCACAGCAGACTTTTTACAGGGTGGTTTGCCATTGCCTTCTCCAGTCATCTACACTTTCCCCCCAGCAAGCTGGGTACTCATTTTACCAACCTCGGAAGGATGGAAGGCTGAGTCAACCTGGGCTGGCTACCTGAACCCAACTTCTGTCAGGATTGAACTCAGGTCATGAGCAGAGAGTTTGGACTGCAGTGCTGCAGCTTACCACTCTGCGCCATGGGGCTCAATTTCTGTCTTCTAGGAGTAGCCTAAGATACTCCAGTCTTGTTCTTCCAGGTATTCTGTTAATCAAAGGGGTGATGGTTCTAATGCAAGCAACTTGATAGAAGGGACAACATAGAAGAATATGATCTACAGTCTCAGTCTATCTATCTATCTATCTATCTATCTATCTATCTATCTATCTATCTATCTATCTATCTATCTATCTATCTGTCTGTCTGTCTGTCTGTCTGTCTGTCTGTCTGTCTGTCTGTCTGTCTGTCTGTCTGTCTGTCTGTCTGTCTGTCTGTCTGTCTGCCTGCCTGCCTGCCTGCCTGCCTGCCTGCCTGCCTGCCTGCCTGCCTGCCTGCCAGCACATTCCAGAGAACAATCAGCACAATCAACAACCATCTTCCTTATCTTCACACCCCTTCCAACCCTCCCAGCAATCAACACAGAACAATGGTCACATTCCACAGCCAGTTTCCTTATCACCACCCTTCCAGGAAGCCCCACCCAACAATGGGTACATTCACAAACCAATTGCCCTCTCACCACACCCCCTCCAGCCTAGAAATAGCAGCTCTCCAGCAGCCCTGGCCTCACTCAATGCACAGCAGCCAAGAAGGTCAGAGCGCCTGCTCCGGCTGCAACGCCACTGAGGATGTTCTCCGCAGCTGAGAACGAAACGTCTGGAAGAAAAACTTTCTCCAGTAGAACACGGCACTTGAGCCCGAAAGATTCTACAAACCCTAATGTCTGTCTTTCTGTCTGTCTTTGAATTTATGTCCCACACTCCCAGCAAGTGGGTTCAGGGCAGGTCACAGCAAAAACAATAACAATAAATACAATGAATAATGGATTGAAATTTAAAACAAATAGCACATAACCTATTTGGCTGGCCACCAAGGAAATCCAGGGTTGCTACGCAGGCAATGACAGAACCACCTCTGTTAGTCTCTTGCACTGAAAATCCCATGAGGTGAGCTGTTTGTGACTTGATGGCATTCTTCTTCTTCTTCTCCTTCTTTTACTTCTACTCATTCTTTTTCTTCTTCTCTTCCTTCTTTTTTTACTTCTTCTTTTCCTTCTTCTTCTCCTCCTCCTCCTCCTTCTCTTTCTTCTTCATCATTACTGAAATTCATTAATCTATACTGGATTTTCTCCCACCACCGGCAGCAAAAAAAAAAAAAAAGGGGGGGGGAGGCAAAATTGCAACTTGTGACATCCAGTGTAAACTTGTTAGTGTGCTGCCATGCTCTGTCGAAGCTGCACTCATGACCATGTTGCTGGGAAGTCATACCACAAGGAAGCCATAGTGTTGTCAGTAGTTCCCACCACATTATTTTGTTTGTCAATTGGAAGATGTGATCTTTCCACCAGCCGGTGCATCTTTTGTGGTTGCGACTTTTCACATTCTCACGTGGTTTCCTTTACATGGTTCACGCAAAAGCCAGTCAAGTGCCACAGGGGTTGCTCAGGGTCATCGTCTTCGTGACTGGGTGACATGACAGAAATCTGCCCGAGCAGAGCTGTGAATTCTTGGATCCTCTCACAGTGACACTTCCAAACTAGCAAACTGCACTCCACAGAAAGGACACCAAACATTAGGATAAACCAAACTTTCCCCACCATATGGTACAATTCTGACTGCATATTGAGTGGTTCAGGGCTTTTTTTTAAAGAGAAAGCCCAGCAGGAACTCATTTGCATATTAGGCCACACCCTCTGACACCACTGTTGTTTCACACAGGGCTTTTTTTGGTAGAGCAAGTCCAGCAGGAACTCATTTACATAATAGAAGAAGAATTGCAGATTTATACCCCACCCTTCTCTCTGAATCAGAGACTCAGAGCGGCTTACAATCTCCTATATCTTCTCCCCCAACAACACATGCCCAGTGAGGTGGGTGGGGCTGAGAGGGCTCTCACAGCAGCTGCCCTTTCAAGGACAACTCCTGCCAGAGCTATGGCTGACCCAAGGCCATTCCAGCAGGTGCAAGTGGAGGAGTGGGGAATCAAACCCAATTCTCCCAGATAAGAGTCCGCACACTTAACCACTACACCAAACTGCCTATGGCTGAGCCAAGGCCATTCCAGCAGGTGCAAATGGAGGAGTGGGGAATCAAACCTGGTGCTCCCAGATAAGACACTTAACCACTACACCCCTGATGCCAAGCCAGCAGGAACTGTGTTCCTGTGCGTCTCTGCTCAGAAAAGCGCCCTTGGGTGGCTGATATTGGCTCCTGCCTGAAAAATTGTGTGATAAAGTCAGTCAAGTCCGCTGCACTTTAAAACCAAGCAAAGAAGTCCCTTTACGCCTTTGCAGAAGGTGACTGTAGCCATGAAATTAAAAGACATTTGCTCCTTGGGAGGATGGCTATGGAAAACCTAGGCAGTATAATAAAAGGTAGAGACTTCACCCTGGCAACAAAAGTCCGCATAGTCAAAGCGATGGTATTCCCAGTAGATTGCTGTAGTGGTTAAGTGCGTGGACTCTTATCTGGGAGAACTGGGTTTGAATCTCCACTCCTCCACTTACAGCTGCTGGAATGGCCTTGGGTCAGCCATAGCTCTGGCGGAGCTTGTCCTTGAAAGGGCAGTTGCTGTGAGAGCCCCTTCAGCCCCACCTACCTCACAGGGTGTCTGTTGTGGGGGGAGAATATATAAGAGATTGTGAGCCACTCTGAGAGTCCCTTGGACTGCAAGGAGATCAAATCAGTCAGTCCTAAGGGAAATCAACCCTGACTGTTCCCTGAAATGTCAGATGCCGAAGCTGAAGCTCAAATACTTTGGCCACCAAATGAGAAGGGAGCACTCCCTGGAGAAGACCCTGATGCTGGGAAAGACAGAAGGCAAAAGAAGAAGAGGAGAGCAAAAGATGAGATGGCTGGACAGCGTTACTGATGTAACTAACATGAACTTGAGCAGACTTCTGAGGATGGTGGAAGACAGAAGGGCCTGGCATAACTTGGTCCATGGTCGCAAAGAGTCAGATTCAACTGTGTGACTGAACAACAACAAAACAGTTACCAGCTCCAAATTGGGCAATTCCTGATTTGGGGGAGGAGCCTGGGAGGGTGGGATTTGGGATGGGGAGGGGCCTCAGCTGGATATAATGCTGTAGAATCCATTCACAAAAGCTGCCATTTCCTCCAGGAGAATTGATCTCTGTACTCCAGAAATCAGTTGCAATTCCGGGAGATCTCCAGGCCCCACATGGAGGTTGGCAACCCAGTAGCTGTAAAAAGGCAGGGCAGATAAACGGTTTTCTCCTCTTCTTCCTTTCCTAGTGCTTGCCAACCTACAGGTAGTGGCTGGAGTAATGTTGCCAATCCCCAGATGGGGGCAAAGGATCCCCCGATTTGGAGGCCCCCCCCTCCGTTTCGGGGCTATCAGAAAGCGGAGCAGGGGGAGATGGAAATGTCTTCTGGGCACTCCAATATTCCCTATGGAGACTGATTCCCACAGGGTATAATGGAGAATTGGTCTGTGGGTATCTGGGGCTCTGGGGGGGTGTTTTTTGAGATAGAGGCACCAAAGCTTCGGCATAGCATCTGCTGCCTCTCTCCAAAACATCCCCCAAGTTTCAAAAATATTGGACTAGGAGGTCCAATTCTATGAGCCCCAAAAGAAGGTGCCCCTATCCTTCATTATTTCCAATGGAGGGAAGGCATTTAAAAGATGTGTGGTCCCTTTAAATGTGATGGCCAGAACTCCCTTGCAGTTCAATTATGACTCGTCACTCTATCCACCACCAAGTCACGTTGAGTTCCACAAGGGAGAAAGGAGGCTAAAAAACGTTTTCTTTCTAAGTTTGGTGTAGTGGTTAAGTGTGTAGACTCCTATCTGGGGGAACTGGGTTTGATTCCCCACTGCTCCACTTGCACCTGCTGGAATGGCCTTGGGTTAGCAATAGCTCTGGCAGAGGTTGTCCTTGAAAGGGCAGCTGCTGTGAGAGCCCTCTCAGCCCCACCCGCCTCACAGGGTGTGTGTTGTTGGGGGAGAAGATACAGGAGATTGTGAGCCTCTCTGAGTCTCTGATTCAGAGAGAAGGGTGGGGTACAAATCTGCAGTCTCCTTCTCCTCCTCCTCTACTGTTATATCTAAAGGATTATTTGCGTTATTTGAATGCTCAAGGCATATAATACAGCAGAGTGTGGTTTGTATTATTTATGCTGTTATCCAGCAGGGACTCATTTGCATATTAAGCCACACACCCTGACATCACCATTGTTTCGCACATGGCTTTTTTGTAGAAAAAGCCCAACAGAAGAAGATGATGAAGATATTGGATTTATATCCTGCCCTCCACTCCGAATCTCAGAGTCTCAGAGCGGCTCACAATCTCCTTTATCTTCCTCCCCCACAACAGACACCCTGTGAGGTGGGTGGGGTTGAGAGAGCTTTTTACAGCAGCTGCCCTTTCAAGTACAACCTCTGCCAGAGCTATGGCTGACCCAAGGCCATTGCAGCAGGTGCAAGTGGAGGAGTGGGGAATCAAACCCGGTTCTCCCAGATAAGAGTCCTCGCACTTAACCACTATGCCAAACTGTCTATGGCTGACCCAAGGCCATTGCAGCAGGTGCAAGTGGAGGAGTGGGGAATCAAACCCAGTTCTCCCACATAAGAGTCCGCACACTTAACCACTGTGCCAAACCGGCTTCCACAGGAACTCATTTTCATATTAAGCCACACCCCCCGACACCAAGCCAATCAGAACTGTGTTCCTATGCGTTCCTGTTTTTTTTTTTTAAAAGCGCTGAAAGTGATGTTTTAAAGCATTTTTAATTGTGGCTGCTTCCTCCAGGGAGCTGGGCTCAGCAAGAGGGATAACAGCAGCGTCCTTTGCAACAGCTCGTGTGTGTTAGAATTCCGTTGACGCTCCCTCTGTGAACTGGCCCAGGTGTCAGGTGTTCACAGACAGGCCTTCTCCTCTTTGAAGCTGTTGACAAAGAGCCGCAGGAAGTCCCTCTGGGTGGTGACTGGCAGGGTCGGATCTGGGGGGGGCGGGCAGAGGGGGTGCTTGCCCGGGTGCCGATGGAGGGGGGGACCAAATTGGGTATGGAGTCCATTGTATTCTATGGGGCCATAAGACAGAATGGCCCATAAGGGGGCGTCATTTTTTAATTTTGCCCACACCCCCTCAAAAAAAAAGTTGTGGTGCTGGAGAAGAATCTTGAGAGTCCCTTGGCCTGCAAGATCAAATCAGTCAGTCCTAAGGGAAAATCAACCCTGACTGTTCCCTGGAGGGTCAGATGCTGAAGCTGAAGCTGAAATACTTTGGCCACCAAATGAGAAGGGAGCACTCCCCGGAGGAGACTCTGATGCTGGGAAAGGCAGAAGGCAAAAAGGAAGGGGACGGCAAAAGATGAGATGGCTGGACAGCGTTACTGATATAACAAACATGAATCTGAGCGGACTTTGAAGGGTGGTAGAAGACAGGAGGGCCTGGTGTGACTTTGTCCATGGGGTCACAAAGAGTCGGACTTGACTGTGCAACTGAACAACAACAACGAAGTAGATCCGTTTCTGGTGACTGTTCTCATCCGGTAGATCAAAGCCTTAGTTACAGAAGGGCTTTTTTCCCCTGGGGGAATGGAGTTGCGGGACCAGTCTTTATGGAAACAAAATCCTCAGAAAAATGTCTAAAAGTTCATGAGGGGCAGCAGGGCAGTGTGACAATCTTTGATCCAACGATTTATGTTGAAACGTGGTTGCTTCAAGGTTATCATTCAGCATTAGGCACCAAAAGCAATGCCCAAAAAAGAACTGAGAAAGTTGACACATCTAAAGCTTGGGAACTGCTTTACAGTAAAAATAAGTCCATAGCACAGGAAGATAATATCGTTTCAAAGAATCCTGTGTGTTTCTCTTTCATTTCCCTCTTGAGAGTTCCGGCACCTCTTTTCCCAGCAAAAAACCCCAACGCCCTGGTTGCAAGCATTGCCACAAGGGCTCGAAAGAAGTGAAGGACTTTGCACTGTCTCAGCCTCAGCATTCAGTCTGCTGTAGTGGTTAAATGTGTAGACTCTTATCCGGAAGAACTGGGCTTGATTTCCCATTCCTCCACTTGCAACTGTTGGAACGGCCTTGGGTCAGCCATAGCTCTTGTAGGAGTTGTCCTTGAAAGGGCAGCTGCTGCAAGAGCTCTCTCAGCCCCACCTACCTCACAGGGTGTCTGTTGTGGGAGAAGAAGATAAAAAAGATCGTAAGCTGCTCTGAGTCTCTGATTCAGAGAGAAGGGTGGGGTATAAATCTGCAGTCTTCTTCAGAGAAAGACTACAAGAGAGTCAGAGTGATAGACAACCTAGGACACAAAATAGCCTTTCCTCTCTCTGATGCTATAGCTTTTATGTTTTTTGGGCATGGATTTCAAGCACCCCTGTTATTTCAAATCCTGTCCGAGCTGTTCTGACTTTTGTAGCCTCCTTTTTTGCTTTAAGCCCTTCGAATTAAAGAGTTGTCAAGCTTCCCTCCTCTCCACTTTCCTGTCTTGTGGTTGTTTATCACTCGAGCTCATTTAGGCAAAGAGATATCAATCAGAACACTGAGATAAAGGCGCACAGAATGAACATAAGAAACAACCTCACAATTTTAAAACACACGTGCTGTGTAAAAATCTCTTGCATTTCATGAAAAGCCACGAAGCAGTTTCAAAAGCAAAGAATAAATTAAAACCAGGTTCTCATTCTTGCCTGTTCCTTCCCATAGCTAAAAGGAGATCTGGATAAAGGAAAATTGTCATTATGCCTGGCTAGGTTTCATAGCTAGACTAAACTAGTGGGAACCTTGCTAGATAGAGCTGCCAATCCCCAGCTGGTAACAGGGGATCCTGTGGCTTGGAGATCCTCCCCCCCCCCCCGCTTTAGGGTCATCAGATAGCAGGGAGGGGGAGAGAAATATCTGCTGGGCACTACTCCAGCAGACTATGGAGTACTATGGAGACTGATTCCCATACAGTATAATGGTGAATTGATCTGTGGCTCTCTGGGGGAGCTGTTTTTTCAGGTAGAGGCATCAAATTTTCTGCATAGCATCCGATGCCTCGCCTCAAAACACCTCCCAAGTTTCAAAAAGATTGAACCAGGGGGTCCAATTCTATGAGCCCCCCCAAACCCAAGATCTTTTGCGGGTATGGTCCTATGTGAGGACATCTATGCTCTCCGAGCCAGTGTGGTGTAGTGGCTAAGAGCTCTAATCTGGAGATTGGGTGTTTGATTCCGCACTCCTCCATGTGAAGCCAGCTGGGTGACTTTGGGCCAGTCACCGTTCTCTCAGAACTCTCTCAGCCCCACCTCCCTCACAACAAGGAGCCAGTTGGGGGGAGAGGAAGGGAAAGCGATTATAAGCTGCTTTGAGACTCCTTAAGGTAGAGGAAAAGCAGGGTATAAAAACCAACTGCTGTTCTGCACTTCTCAGAGCTCCTTGCAAGGACAGGATAAAAATGAAATAAACAGCTGAGTTTCACCTGAGAAAGAAAGTGTGTATATGCAGCAAAAATATTGTGCCCTCTCCACAATATTGTGGAAGAGAAATTATAACTGGGGGACTGATTTTCAAAGGTTTCAATGTATTTGCAACATTGCCTGTTTATTTTTGTTTAGTTCTTTACTGGAACCTGGGCTCAAAGACTGTTGCTCACCTGAGATCACCTGCTTCCCAGGTGGAATCAACTCCCTCAGTACCCCCAATGAGAAGAAGAAGATGGCATTGGATTTATATCTCCCCCTCCACTCCAAATTTCGGAGTCTCAGAGCGGCTCACAATCTCCTTTATCTTCCTCCACCGCAACAGACACCCTGTGAGGTAGTGGGGCTGAGAGGGCTCTCACAGCAGCGGCCTTTTCAAGGACAACCTCTGCCAGAGCTATGGTTGACCCAATGCCATTCCAGCAGCTGCAAGTGGAGGAGTGGGGAATGAAACCCAGTTCTCCCAGATAAGAATCCATGCACTTAGACACTCCACACATTATCTATACAAGTCAATTGCAGGAACCCCAACCTTTAAAAAAAATATTTTTTTTGGTGCTTTGAATTACAATGAACTCAGCATTCAAACGCTGTCCTGTGGTGTTTCCTTTTAAATTAACTGTTATACTCCATGTATCTGGAACCCCCAGAGTTGATTATTAAGCTTTTTCCCCCTAGGGGAAAAAAAAGGTTGGTTAAAATGAATAAACCCTTAAGCCTGCATAATCCTTTGCTTTCCCATACTGTAAACTGTTGTTGTTTTTAAATCTCAAAAAGAGATTAAATGGCCAAACGGCATTTCTGAAAGGCAAGGAACTGTCCTTACCTGTGCTGTAAAGGACCATAACAGAAAGGATGTTCAGATTCTTTGGGGTGCGGTTTGGGGAAGGGAGGGGCTTCAATGAGGTATAACGGGTGGCCAACGGTAGCTCTCCAGATGTTTTTTGCCTACAACTTCCATCAGCCCCAGCCAGCATGGCCAATGGCGGGGGCTGATGGGAGTTGTAGGCAAAAAACATCTGGAGAGCTACTGTTGGCCACCGCTGAGGTATAATGCCATAGAGTCCAGTTTAGTGTAGTGGTTATCTCTTATCTGGGAGAACCGGGTTTGATTCCCCACTCCTCCACTTGTCCCTGCTGGAATGGCCTTGGATCAGCCATAGCTCTCGCAGAGCTATCCTTGAAAGGGCAACTTCTGTCAGAACTCTCTCAGCCCCACCCACTTCACAGGGTGTCTGTTGTGGGGGAGGAAGGTAAAGGAGATTGTATACCACTCTGAGGCTCTGAGTATAGGGTGGGATATAAATCCAATATCTTCTTCTTTTCCTTCTTCTTCCGTAGTGCCATTTTCTCTGAGCAAACTGATCTCTGTAGTCTGGAGATCCATTGTAATCCCAGGAGATCTCCAGCCTAGGATTGCCAAGTCCAATTAAAGAAATATCTGGGGATTTCTGGGGTGGAGCCAGGAGATATTGGGGATAGGCTTTTCAAGGCAAGGTGGTTCACTACTGCCTGCCTCCCTGTCACGACCAGTGTCCCCCCTAAGCTGAGTTAGTGTGTGTGTGTGTGGGGGTGTCCTCTGGTTCACACATTTTTGTCTTAGCTCAGGAAGGATGGCTCCAGAGCCGACTACTTTAGGCAGTAGCCAAATCACTTGCTTACAACTTTAATGCCAGTAGCTCACAAAGTAGAATTTTTGCACACAAGACTTCACACCTTAGAGGGAACATTGATCACGACCCTGGTATTGCTTGGTGATCTCCCTTACAAAATACTTTGCCAAGGCTGCCCTGCTTAACTTCTGAGATCTGACAAGATTGGGATAGTCTGGGCGATCCATTTGGGATTCCATGAGGTCACCAGGCTCAACCGGAGGTCTTGTGTTTTGCTGCTGATACTCAAAACCCCATGGCCACCAGCTGTTCACCTGGATGAGGCCTCCACCATGAACTATAATGTGCATGGAAGTTTCTGAGGTCTCAGGATGTTCGCAGATTCAGACATGGCTCTCTGCGATTTGTTGTGGATAAGACAGCGACTGTCTTCTTGTGTTCACACCTGTAACCCAACACGGTATCCTTCCCCACCTGAGGGAGAGAGGGGGACAGTGGCAAGGAAGGAGTGGGTGGCTGCCGTGAGACGAAATCTCAGCAGTGTTCGGAGGCTTTGTGGATTTCCTCCAAGTTACTCGACAGGGATTCAGAGAAAGAGACCCACAGAATGTGGGTGAGAAACCACAGCATCCCTCCCTTCACCTTATCCCCCCCAAAGAGAAGCAAACACTGAAATTCAGCATCACAAAGTACATTTACTTACAGTGTGTTAACAGTCAAGACCTGGTGTTAGTCTCCTTGTTGTGTCGGAGGCATAAGAACCAAGTTATGTGTGAGACAGATTTCCTAGGATTTGTTTGTTTTGTCCTAAAAAGGGGGGACAACTTTGCCCGAAACTTCATTAACCCCTTCCCACACTCTGTTGCCCCTGTCAAAAACAAAATCCCTACCTATATTATGCTACAGGGGTGGCCAAACTTGCTTAACATAAGAGCCACATAGAAGATATTTGAGAGTCACAAGACAGGGAGGGAGGGAGGAAGATGATAGATAGATAGATAGATAGATAGATAGATAGATAGATAGATAGATAGATAGATAGATAGATAGATAGATAGATAGATAGATAGATAGATAGATAGATAGATAGATAGATAGATGGATGGATGGATGGATGGATGGATGGATGGATGGATGGATGGATGGATGGATGGATGGATGGATGGATGGATGGATGGGGAGGGGTGGAAAGAAAGCAACTTTAAATGCATTCTCCAAGCCATCAGCTGGCTTGACTTGGAGAAATAATTTAAAGAGAGACATGCCTTCTCCAAGCTGGAGAAAGAGCAAGAGTCCAGTAGCACCTTCAAGGCTAACAAAATTTGGGGCTGGTGTCATGATCTGAAGCCTAGGTGCGGCCTTAGGGTTGCCAATCCCCAGCTGGGGGCAGGGGATGCCCTGGTTTGGAGGCCCTTCCTCTGCTTCAGCAGGGCCAGATTAACAATTAGGCCAAGTAGGCACTGGCCTATGGGCCCCCACGCCTTTAGAGGCCCTGGCCAGCCCCCCCCCCCCGGTTTCCCCCCTGTTTGCAACCCTCCCAGCCTGCACACGCAGCTAGCAACTGAGCCGCTCTTTGCCCGGTTTGCCTGGTGCAGCTGCTGCTGGCGTCCTTGCCAAGTTTGCCTCCCCGCCACAACTTTGTCAAAGGGGCACTCTAGAAGGTGCCTGCAGTGGGGGCTGCAGCAGTGAGGCGGACACTCAGGCTGAGTTAATTTGTGATGGGGCCCCTGACATTTTGACTGTCTAGGGGCTCCCGCAGGGTTTAATCCAGCACTGCGCTTCAGGCCTCCCACTGCACTGATAACATCACTGAGTCACATGCAGTGCAACCAGGAAGTCGGCACCCTAAGCAGTCATCTAGTTTGCCTGGTGGCCCTGCACGTTGTCATGCTATAATGCAACTTGACAGAGAAAGTGGGGGGAAGAGGAGGAGGAATGGCACATGGCAGTAAGCTGCCTTACACCATTTTGAAAGCAAAGCTTAGTGCCTCTCCTCCAGTGGGGATAGAGTAGCTTTACCAGGTTGCCTGCTGCTCAGTCCCCCCCCCCCCCACCTCGCTCAATGGAGTGATGCCGCAACATCAAACTTTATTGTTTGATGTTGTAGCATCATGTCTGGGTGAATATCAGGAAGTGACATCACAGAATCATGTGGCACTCTAGGAATTCTCCAAATCTCTATGGTTTTTTAAAAAATATTTTAGAAAATGTTTTAGAAATTAAGGTGTCTGGGCCCTTCAGGACCACCTCCATTCACCTCTGATCACCATGCGAGCCAGACCACTCACAGTAAGCTTTTTTGGCAGTGTTAATTTAGTTAAACCTTGCCAGAATCAGCTCTTTGGGAAACAGGTGGGAAATCATTGCAGCTTGCGAAGTCAAGAAACTGAACCTCCAGTAAGTGTGAAATTGTAACTGCAAATTGCACTGATAGACACAGGAGGAGGGTGAATATTGTGTATATTACAAGAGAACTCTTTGAGCTGTTAGGGACAATTGGCTGGCAGTGCAAAATCACAAGCCCGAGTTGAAAGTACTGTTAAGAGAAATTAAAAAAAACACGCTTGTGCAAAAAAGAAGAAGCATGTTTTGCAATACAGTGTCCCTCCCCCCACCCCACCCCCCGCACATCAGAAGATCCCATAGGATCAGATAGGGTTGCCAGCCTGCAGGTATGAGCTGGAGATCTCCTGGAATTACAACCCATTTTCAGAAGACAGAGATCAATTCCCTTGCAGAAAATGCCTGCTTTGGAGGACTCTAGGGCTGCAATCACACACGCTAAATTATGCACTTTTCAATCCACTTTCAATCCGCTTTGAAACTGGACCTTACTGTGTGAACTGGCAAAATCCAGTGGGAAAGTGAATTGAAAGTGGATTGAAAGTCCATTATTTAGTGTGTGTGATTGCAACCTAGGTCTGCCAGCTCTGGGGTGGGAAATACCTGGAAATTTCAGGTGGGGAGGAAGGTAGGGTTTGGGGAGGGGGAGGGGAGGGACTTCAATGGGGTATAATGCCATGCACACAAAAACTTATACCTTGAATAAAACTTAGTTGGTCTTAAAGGTGCCACTGGACTCATAAGAACATAAGAGAAGCCATGTTAGATCAGGCCAGTGACCCATCCAGTCCAACACTCTGTGTCACACAGTGGCAAAAAAACCTGAAGTGCCATCAGGAGGTCCACCAATGAGGCTAGAAGCCCTTCCCCTTTGCCCCCCGCCCCAATCAAAGTGTGTTCTGTTGTTTCAGGCCAACATGGCTGCCCATCTGAATCTGGAGCAGCGTTCCCTCTAAACTGAGTTAGTGCAAGCTTAGCTCACAATTTTTTAATCCCCAGCACACACATTTTTGTTTTAGCTCAGAAAAAAATGGCCCCAGAGCAAACTAATTAATGCAGTAGCTCACAGGAGCAGATACCACCTGGAGATCTCCAGCCACCACCTGGAGGCTGTACAACCAATGAAAAAAACACAGTATAAAGTTGAAGGGAATTTAGTCTGCCAGCTCCATGTAAATAAAGTCTCATCCAAATCCAATGTAAAGATTCTCTTACTTTGTATTAGTTTTCTACAAGTCCATTCAAAGTTACACCAGTCCACAGTTCAATAAACAGATATAAATATGTAGATCCCGCAGCAGAGTCTCCACGTACAATTCAAAGAAACAATTTCTGGTGTAAAATTGTTATGTTTGGGTACATTTTAACATGATGTTATTTCACAGTGTTTTAATTAGCTTGGACAAAGCATTGATGCAAAACAAGGCAGCTCAGACCTTGTTGAACTCATTGCTGTTTGGACTTTTTGGTATTTGGCCTGAAGCAGAAGATTTCCTGATTGCACAAACGATGGGTATTGGTTTACATGTGAGAAGGACTTACCTGTGACTTGTGTGTGGAGACTGCTGCTGGGTAGGCGCTGTCTGATTGCCGCGGCAGATCTATTTTTAAAAGCCAGAAAACTGCTATTGGCGATTGGCTTGTTTGATCCCACCCATTTGCTGTTGAACTGTGGACTCGTATAACTTCGAATAGACTTGCAGAAATCTTATATAAAGTAAGAGAATCTTTACATTGGATTTGGGTGAATCTTTGATTACACGGAGTCAGCAGATTAAATTTTCTTCCACCTCCTGGAGGTTGGCAGCCCTAAGGACATGCCCATCTGTGGCTGCTAGCTAGACTTGCCAGCCTCCAAGTGGTGCTTCCCTCTAAGCTGAGTTAACGTGAGCTAGCTCACAGATTTTTAGCCTCCAGCTCACAAATTCTTTTCTCAACTCCGGAAAATTGACCCCAAAGCACAATAATTTATGCAGTAGAGCTCACAACTTTAATGCCAGTAGTAGCTCACAAAGTAGAATTTTTGCTCACAAGACTCTGCAGCTTAGAGCGAACATTGGTGCTGGGAGATGTCGTGGAAATACAACTGATCTCCAAGTTATAAGAAGCAAAACTGCTTACCATGAAATAATGAGAGACAAAGTCAGAGCTGGAGCTTTTAACTGTTTAATGCATTAAGCAGGGAGCCTTGCATAGATGGAATTCCCCGAACTGCTGCTTCCATACACTTTTATTAGCAAGCATTCAGTGACAATTCTCAAAAGCCCTACCCCCAACGATGTAATACCCTGCCCATTCACTCATTGGCTGAAGTTACTAGAGCTCACATTCTTCTCGGAATGCCTCGTATTATCCCTCCCAATTCAGTTTGGTGTAGTGGTTAAGTGTGCGGACTCTTATCTGGGAGAACCGGGTTTGATTCCCCACTCCTCCACTTGCAGCTGCTGGAATGGCCTTGGGTCAGCCATAGCTCTGGCAGAGGTTGTCCTTGAAAGGGCAGCTGCTGTGAGAGCCCTCTCCAGCCCCACCCACCTCACAGGGTGTCTGTTGTGGGGGAGGAAGGTAAAGGAGATTGTGAGCCGCTCTGAGACTCTTCGGAGTGGAGGGCGGGATATAAATCCAATATCTTCTTCTTCTTCTTCTATATGCTCCTTAGCATGTGCCCCTTAGCATAGCTGCATTGGAGGATGGACTCTTTGGCATTATATTGTGCTGATGTCCCTTTCAGACTATGCCCTCCCAGGTTCCACACCCTTATATCTTCAGGAATTTCCCAAGCTGAATTTGGCAAACCTACTGCTAGCCATTATGAGAAAAGGGCAGTAAACCTCTGGATCCCAGTGCCAGGAGACAATATCATGGGAAGGCCTTGGCCCCTCTGCTCTGTTTTTGGCCCTCCAGAACAACTAGCTTTCTTTGTAGCAGGAATTCCCAGGGTTTTTTTTTGAGCAGGAACACACAGGAACACAGTTCCGGCTGGCTTGGTGTCAGGCCTTATATGCAAATGAGTTCCTGCTGGGCTTTTTCTACAAAAAGCCCTGTGTTAAACAATAGTGATTTCAGGGGTCTGGCCTAATATGCAAATGAGTTCCTGCTGGGCTTTTTCTGCATAAAAAGCCTCGGGAATTCCTTTGCATATTAGGCCACATACCTCTGTTGTAGCCAGTCCTCCAAGAGCTTACAGTAGGCTCTGTACTAAGAGGATTGGCTAAGAGGATTGGCTACATCAGGGGTGTGTGGCCTAATATGCAAAGAAGTTCTTGCTACAAAAAAAGCCTTGGGCTACTGTATGAGGCAGGATGCTGGACTAGATGGACCACTGGCCTTGTCTAACGGCTCTTACTATGCTTTTACTTTCTCTTTGTATAGATTTGCTCGTAGTCTGATGTAGCATTCCTGATCCTCCAAGCTATGGTTTGGAAATGTGCTGTGAGTTGTGAGCCGAGCCAGTACAATTATATACACAATGCATTTGTTAATTTTGTATTTGGGTTCCACCCCCCCCACCCTCCCCGCCACCAGCATCATAAGCCGTGTCGAAGACTTTACAGTTGGAAAGTTGAACTAGAGATAGAAAAAAAAAATGGAGGGAAATTAAAACCCATGAAAAGATTGCATTTAATAAAAGAAAGCCTCTCTAGTACCTTTTGCGATGCTGCTAATCACAGAGGCTGAGATAGTTTTAAACTGTTCTCAGATAATCTCTCCCTGCTAATGTGTGCAATTGTGGGAGTGATTTAATTAACAACCCACCAGCTTGCATCCCAACACTGTAAGCAGTACTGGCGATAACAGCCCTTTTTAGTTTCAAAATTAAGTACAGGTTGGCTTTTTTGTTTGTTTAGTATTGCTTTCTTTTCTAAATAAAACAGAGGGAAGCTGGGGGACTGGCTTGGCTTGACCTAGTTTCCTCCTTAACCCACCTCTTAACCAACTGAAGACTTTTAGGTGTTTCTGCTTGTTATCATGGGGTTGCCAGCTTTGGGTTTTGAAATTCTAGGAGATTTGGGTGTAGAGACTTGGGAAGGGTGGGGTCAGGACAGAGTCGGGACCTCAGCGGGTTATAATGGCACAGAGTCCACCCCTCTGAGTCAGCCATTTTATCTGTCAGTTATAATTTCAAAAGAGGTTCAGGCCTTGCCTGAAAGTTGGCACCCTTACACTGCTATGACTGAGGGGATATTTTGATGCAGATTCTTGAAGTGTTTCGAAAACCAACCGTGTTTAAGAACATGCTCTTTTCAAGAGTCCTGCAGCACTCAAAAGGTTGACAGATTTGTAGCAGCCTAAGGTTTCAGCTATATAACTCCGACACAAAGACATCAGTGCAAGAAAATAATTGTAAACAGTGCAGCCAGAAGAGCAAAATGAGATACAAGCATGCTATAAGTCTGTCATTCCTATGCAAAGCTGAAATGTGTTGGCGCAGAGTGGCTAAATAATTAAGAGATGTAATTTTTTCATGTTAATATCTGGCTAACCTGAGTACAAAGCATCCTAACAAAAAAAAATTACATATAAGGAAACTTCAGTGAGAAACTGAAAACTAGATCTCATAGAGAGGTGATAAAAAATTCCTTAGGAGTCATAACTAAACCGGTGGGAGGAGAGGTTCCTAAAAAACCACAAGCAGCCCATTTCTTTAAAAAAAAAAAAGTCCAAATTCCTCTTTATCTCAAGTCTCTGAGAAGTCTGACCCCACGCCAATTTATCCACTGCTTTCCACTGAGAGGTGGGGAGGCTTGCGAAATAGGAAGAGAAAATGCTGAGTGGCTTTTTGAACATGACAGCACTGACAAACATCTCACTAGTTTGAGAATAAGAAGAAAGGTTGTTTTTCCCCCTCCCTTCTTCTGTCAGAGTTGTTGTTGTTCCGAGATCAGCGAACACCTGGCGAGGAGCACTTGAAGATTAAAAAGGAGAGACAGCAAACGGTGACACAGAGACTGTGAGGTAAGGACCTGATTTTCACTGGCTTCTCACCCACAGACCCAACAATGGCCTAGTAACTTTATTGACGATCTGGCACATTTTACTTCTGCTCATTTGGGGAATTATTTTCTGGGAAGTGACAAAAATATGTCTTTGTTCTCATTTATTTGTAGAACATAATCTTCCTGTTTTCCTTCTAAACTAATAGTGCAACATGTGCAATGCCATGACTACACTTAATAAATTAGACAAGAAGCAGAGAGAGAGAGAAGACTAAATCTTCCCATCTATTTGGGTTTCCAATCGAAAGCAATTTCCAGAGTCCAGAGTTTTACCAGACAAAAGAAAAAAGACAGGCAAACAGAGGGTGCCTGTCTTTTCCCCCAGCTGGGACTAATAACAGTCTGAGATGGTGATAGTTTTGATGAGCAAAATCATTGAGAGGGAAGGGTTGTCCCCTCTGTACCCTGCACTTCAGCCCCAATCCAAATGATCTGCTATTTCCATTTAATGAACTCTGGGAAACAAAATTGTTGACCTCTCCTTCCCAATTTCTCTTAATGGAATATTTTGCTAGTTAGCATCTGTCTCTTTCGTTCCCGTTGTCTGCTCTAGATTTCTTCTGGACCATGTAGGGGTTTTCTAGTTGAGCTTTTTCTTCAACTGCTAATTTTGACATGCAGTCAAAGTCCTTCATCTTTTATTTCCTCATCTCCCATCGTTATCTTTTTCTTCTTCTCATGTCTTGCTCCTTACATCTTCTTTCCTCAAAATAACACTCTCTCTGAAAACCCTGATTCAAATTTCTCAGGACGTTTGTTTCCACTTGTCTTGAAAATTGTTTAAATTGTCACCTGGACTTTACCGCTGTGCTAGCTCATTCTCACTGCCTTCATTCTGAAGTGAAGGTTTTTCCTTCTTAATAAAGGCCCCCCTTAAGCTCCTTCCAATTTGCTTGAAATTCTACTTTGTACGATGCAAAATGTGCCTCAGGATGATAAAGCAGGGCCACCCAGGACAGTTTTGGAGCCTGGAGGTAAAAATGTTCCCACACATTGAACTCTATCAGGGGTGGCTAACGGTAGCTCTCCAGATGTTTTTTGCTTACAACTCCCATCAGCCCCAGCCATTGGCCATGCTGTCTGGGGCTGATGGGAGTTGTAGGCAAAAAAACTTCTGGAGAGCTACCATTGGCCACCCCTGCTATATGTCATATATGTATTTATTTAGCTATTATACCCTGCTTTTCTCCTTAATGGGGACCCAAGGTGGCTTACCACATTAGTTCCTATCTTACAACATTAGTTCCTCTCTATTTGTCCCCGACCCAAGAGATACCCATCTTGCCTCTGCCAGGGCTTTTTCAGTCCTGGCCCCAACCTGATGGAATCAGCTCCCTATGGAGATCCGGGCCCCACCTGTCTTGCTAGCCTTTCGTAGGGCCTGTAAAACAGAGCTGTTCCGCCAGGCTTTTGGATGAGGCAGTGAGCGTCCACTTGTTAGTTCTGTTGGCCTCCCTTCCGTACTATCATGTCGTACCATCATCAGTGCCGAAAAAATTATGCTAATATAGCATTGCTATTTCATCATTATTCAAACTGTTTGTTCCTGACAGGGGGCAGTGGGTTATGTAACAAAGTGCTGATTAGATGCTGAGCTTAATGCTGTAACTGATTTTATTATGATTTTAGCTGTTTTGATTGTTTGTATATTTGATGTCCTCCGCTCTGAATCTCCACGAGGGAATGGGCGGAATATAAATAGACTAATAATAATAATAATAATAATAATAATAATAATAATAATAATAATAATAATAATATTCCATGTTATCCTTGCAACAATCTTCTAAAGAAGGAATGTTATCAGTGTGGCCAGGCCTAATGGGGAACAGTCGCTGGACTTGACTAAAACGATCATAGAGGATGTTTCTGCACACATAAATAGAGCAGGTCTGGCCAAAAAAGGGAGTATGTAATAGCCTTAAAAAGCAGTATGAAGACAATAGTGGGAACATAATAAACACTTTCACACACACACTTTCAATGCGTTTTGCAACTGGATTTTACTGTGTGAAATGGCAAAATCCACATTTAAATGGTCGCTGAAGTGGATGGAAGTGACATTATTTAGCATGCGTGAAAACACTTAATTATATGGCCTCCAGTAAATTAGAAGCCATTCATTTATTTATTTTCTTCCATTTTTATCCCGCCCTCCCTGCACACGGGCTCAGGGCATGTTACGAGGTCACATAAATTGTGACGATAAAACAATATCAAATTTAACCATGAAATCAGAAAGTTAAAATTAGAATCATAATAGAGAACCAGCATAAAACATGTCATCAAAGATTTCAGGTTTTCACGGCTGGTAACATCATTAGGGTTTGTAGAATCTTTCGGGCTCAAGTGCCGTGTTCTACTGGAGAACATAGCACTTGAGCCCGAAAGATTTTACAAACCCTAATAAAACATGTCCTCACTGGTGATGTTGTGATCCATCACAGTGTGATAGAACCTTCTAAGCCGTGCTGATAGGTATTGGTCAGTGACCATGGCCAGGGCTACTAGTAGGGCAGTGCAAGAATGGGAAAATTTGAACCCCCGCTGCCTCAGCTAAAAGCCCTCTGGAGCAGCCCTGTCTTGCAGGCCCTGTGGAATTGTAACAGATCCCGTAGGGACCTGATTTCAATTGGGAGCTTGTTCCACCAGGCTGGGGCCAGGGCTGAAAAGGCCCTAACCCTAGTTGAGGCTAGCCAGATGTCCTTTGGGCCAGGGACAAGCAGAAGATGGTGGTCAATTGAGCGCAAAGTTCTGCGGAGCACAAAGGGGAAGAGGCTGTCCCTGAGATATGCAGGTCCCTGGCTGCAAAGGGCTTTAAAAGTCAGCACTAGAACCTTAAACTGGATCTAGTACTCTATAGGCAGCCAGTACTCTAGAACTAGATTTAGTACTCTATAGGCAGCGCTTTATCAGTAGTTAACATTTTGCTGAGTCCCAGGTGCAGAAGCAGTGACATTTTAAATACTTGCCCTTATTAAGATTTTGATAGGATAAATCTTACGTTTCTGCACAGTAGGTTAGGCTGAGAGTGTGTGACTGGCCCAGGTTCACCCAGCAAGCTTACATGGCAGAGTGGGGATTCAAACTTGAGCCTCTTAAATCCCAGTCCAGCACTCTAACCAGTACACCAAACTAGCCCATAGGTCACAATTCATCAAGACAATTCTCCTGTGCAAACTTCACAGAAACACGTGAGAGTCTCAAATATGCATGGCTGGTAAAATGAGTGCCCAGCTTGCTGGAGGAAAAGTGTAGATGACTGGGGAAGACAATGGCAAACCGCCCCGTAAAATTTCAATTTCGATTGAAATAAAATGTTTTATGGTTTCCCATGCTAACGCAACCCAGATCAAAGGTTTTCTGAATTTGCTAATTTTACTATTCTGCTATTGGTTTTTAACTTTGTACCACTTGGCATTCCAAACCCCACCAGCTATGCTTACTGTACTCTGCTTACTGTACCTCATTCCTCGTCTGAAGAAGTGTGCATGCACACGAAAGCTTACATTCTGAATAAAACTACATTGGTCTTAAAGGTGCAATTGACTCCTATTTTGTTCCACCCTGTAAAAAGTCTGCCGTGAAAACGTTGTGAAAGCAACATCACCCCAGAGTCGGAAACGACTGGTGCTTGCACAGGGGACTACCTTTAGTGCCCTTATACAAAGTTTGCATGTTTTGGTGGGATTTGTGCAGGATAATTTCTGGACAGATCATGCCCCAGGGGTCAGCTCCATCCATCTCCCAGTCGATCACCTTTTAAGCCATCTATAATTTGCCACAAATCAGGATTGCCTTTCATTACCTCATTGTAGGGCTAATCTGGTGGTCTAATCTGCACGGGAGAGATATCAAAATGATAACTGGATGTTTTAAATTGTTTTACTGTTATGTTTTATCGATTTCAACTGTTTGATCTTGTTGTAATCCACCCTGAGCCCATTGGCGAGGGAGGGAGGAATAAAAACCCACTACATACATACACACATACATACAGGTGGAAAAACAAGTGGTGGAGCTCATCTAGGAATTGTTATGCAGCTGCACTTACTATTCAATGGACAAGGTGGGGAGGAGGAGGGGGGACTGTCAGAAAGGTTCAGGAGCTGTGCTCCTGTGAGCTCCTGCATACATACATACATACATACATACATGCATGCATACAGGTTGAAACGTGATTGCCGAATGTCTTTTTTCTACTGCTCTTGACTGAAGGGAAAACTACAGTTCAGCGGATTAGACATTCCACTAGTCATACACATAAGTGTAAAAACAGTGCAAGAGAGTTGGGAAGGTTTAATTAGGCAAGTCTGGGAATATTCTCAATCTGTGGCAGCCTCAGAACACTAAGACCAGATGAATTTGTAGGATTTGTTTCTGGAAAGACCAAAACCATTCCTGGGATTCCACTAAGGCAGAGGTAAGCTGTTATGGCCTAGATGGCCCAGGCTGGCCTGATCTCATCTGATCTCAACTAACCAGGTCAGCCCTGGTTAGTATTTGGATGAAAGGTTGCCAAGAAAGTCCAGGGTCGCCGTGCAGAGGCCGGCAATGGCAGAACCACTTCTGAACCTCATTTGCCTTGAAAAACCCATGAGGGGTCGCCATAAATCGGCTGCAACTCAATGGCACTTTCCACAGCCAGAAGCGAGAAGCAGCAGAATGTAAAGCAGAAGTGAAAATTAAAGAATGGAACAAGACGAGCATAGAAACGCATCCAGAAATGACTTTTAATTGAGCAAAGCTATTGCTGACTGATTGGTTTCTTGACAGCATATGCATAATGCAGAACAAATTGTTAAGTCTGCCTCTGCCTCGGAAGCCATAAGATACCATCTTGGCTCAACGGCAGGTTTTTTATCCATTTGAGCAAATTATTGCAGTCTATGAAGAAAACCTTTCAGATGCTTACCCAAAGACCTTACACTCGAGGAACTGGCCATAGAGGCAGCCCTTAAGGAGGCTACCTTTTCATTCTTTCTTTCTCCCACTTCCCAACTCATTTGGACTCGAGTCCAGTCTGCCTGAGTTTTTACTTGCAACAAGTAAAAGTTGGTCTCTTTTGCACTGAAAACAGAAAGTTTTTTTTTTAATGAGAACGCATAACGACGAATTGAGCCCTGGTGCTAAGTGGCTCTCAGACCTTTTTGAAGTAGGATTTACTGTACTTCCCAAGACCTGCTTGCAAAGTACCTTTGTGCTGCTTTCCCCCTCCCAGGGAGAATTTCCCAGGAGTAGTTTTCTAGATAAAACACAGAAATCTCACATCAATTAATAATGACAAATTTCTAATCCCCCCCATTAGTATTTATAAATGCACAAGGTTGCTGAACAACAGGCTTTATTTCGTGGCCTTGTGTGAGTCTAAGGGCCACCGAGTAAACTTATTATTATTTTATTAGTTATTATTTTATTATTTATTAAATGTATAAACCAGCCTCCTCTGAAGGTTCAAGGCACCTTAATAAAGACAAATCATTAAAAACGATAAACAGAAAATAACAAATGGTCAAAACAGATGAAGCGGTATGGTTTCTCCGGATAAAAGATGGTGTAATTGTAATTTCGCTCCCTCCGTAGGGTGGATTGTATGCTGGAATGATAAGGCCAGATGGAACCCATGATAAAAACAATGGCTGCCTCAGCTGCGGGCCTGGTGGAACATCTCCATTTTATGCCCTTCGGAACCAAGCAAGATCCTGCAGGGTGCAGATTTTACTAGATGGAGAGTTCCACCAGGTTGGGGCCAGGGCCAAAAAGGCCCTGACTCTATTTGACAACAGCTGGACATCTTTTGGGCCAGGGATCACCAGTAAGTTTTGATCTCCCTCCCGAGCATAAAGTTCTTCAGGGGGCATACCAGGTGAGGTGGTCCTGCAGGTATCGTGACCCCATAGGGTTGTCAAGGCAAGAGATGAACGGAGGTGGTTTGCCATTGCCTGCCTCTGCATAGCGACCCTGGAAATCTTTGGAGGTCTCCCACAGCCACAAATACTAACCAGGGCCTTCCTTGCTTAGCCAAGATCTGATGAGATCAAACTAGCATAGGCCATCTAGGTCAAGGCTTTCATAGACTTATATGGGGGCTAACCCAAATTTGCTACCCAGCCTGCATGTAACAGCTCCTCCCATTCCTTTTTTAGTCTCGAGGCCGTATGTCCCACCTGTGGGAGTGTTGTGACCCACGTTGGGCCCGATCTATAGTTTCAGAACCACTTGCTTGAAGGATTTTTTATTTTTATTTATTTCATTATATTCAGTTTATGAATTGCCCAGTCTCTGGCTCTGAGGTCTGTAAAACAGAGCTATTCTGCCAGGCTTTTGGCTGAGGCAAGCGGGCGTCCTCATTTCATTTCATTTCATTTTATTGATTATACCATCTGATTGGCCTCCCTGCACTGATTTACCATCCTGACTGCTAGAGATCGGGCTGACATTTTTGACAATTTTGACATCTAGGACACTTATGACATCTGTGTCCTAAAATATGCCTACGCTGTCCACGCTGTTTTATCTGCTTGTTTCAATTGTTCTGATTGTTTTATTGTTGGATTTTTAATTTTTCTATTATGTTGTAATCCGCCCTGAGCCCATTATTGGAAATGGCGAACTATAAATCCACAAAACAAACAAACAAACAAATAAAAATAAGTAAATAAATATAATAGAAACATTAAAATTACAGAATATAGATAGTACTAAAGGAGCAATCTAAAAAGAAACCAAGTGGCAAAGATTACACTTTCCTCCCAGGTTCTAGACTGTGATCACCTTGGGGGGTGGGGAGAGACATGTGCTTTATTAGAATGAAACCTACACCTAGCTTGAGAATTTTAACGCCAGATCTCTGTATATATTGGAATATTTATTAATTTTTATGGTTTTATCTGTTTTATCTGTTTTAAAGTTATTCCCTTACATGTTTAAATATTGTTTAATTTATGTTGGATCTAATGCTGGAAGCCACCCTGAGCCACTTGTGGGAAGGGCGGGAAATAAATTCTAAATAAATAAATAAAAAATTACTTACTGAAAAACATGCCCATTTTGGAGGACCACGATACAAAGAAAGAAGTCTCAAAGTGGCAAAAGCAAACGCTAACCAAAAGGTTACTGTCATCCAGATTACTATGAATTACAAAATTATGCAAAAATAATACAAATTTAATAGTACTAAATCAGACAGGTATAGTTTTTAAAAAAATTCATAGTAGTCGATACTTTATGTAGAACTTCAACCACGATGTCCAACATCAAAATCCACAGTAGATAGTCCAATTCCATTAATCCCATGACATTATAATATGCAACAGGGACATTGAATTTCACTTCTTGTTTCAAAAATTTCCTCAGGCAAGGGAGTATTAAAGAAGTCCAAAGGTCATTGAAGACATAGATTTAAAATAGCTCTCATGGCCCAAGGCCCACCTGGAGGTCCAGCTGAGACCCCTTGAAACAAAGAGGCCCATGAAATCGTTTTGTAACACCAACACAACGAGACATCTGTAATTTCCAGCCTGTTACCGATACGGAACAGCTAGTATGCTGAAGTAAATGCACTCATTTTAAAAAATTAACACATTCAATAATTAAAGTGTTATTGTCAGGTTCAAAGTTCCCTTGGCCTGCCACATCTCTGTTTGAATTACTGCTCAGGGCACCTTGCCTCTTTCTTAATGTCCTCCTTTGAGAGAGGGTAAGAGTGGGAGGGCAAAAGCCGAGCATAAGGAAGGCCAAGTGCAGACGAATAGATGCTTTCAAGTTGTGATGCTGGAGAAGAGTCCCTAGGCCTGCAAGAAAATCAAATCAGTCAGTTCTAAGGGAAATCAACCCTGACTGTTCCCTGGAAGGTCAGATGCCGAAGCTGAAGCTCAAATACTTTGGCCACCAAATGAGAAGGGAGCACTCCCTGGAGAAGACCCTGATGCTGGGAAAGACAGAAGGCAAAAGAAGAAGAGGAGAGGAAAAGATGAGATGGCTGGACAGCGTTACTGATGTAACTAACATGAACTTGAGCAGACTTCTGAGGATGGTGGAAGACAGAAGGGCCTGGCATGACTTGGTCCATGGTCACAAAGAGTCAGATTCAACTGTGCAACTGAACAACAACAAAAAGAGTGGTAAGCTGCAGTACTGCAGTCCAAGCTCTGCTCACGACCTGAGTTTGATCCCGGTGGAAGCTGGGTTCAGGTAGCCAGCTCAAGGTTGACTCAGCCTTCCATTATTTCAAGGTCAGTAAAATGGGTATGTGGCTTGCTGGGGGTAAAGTGTAGATGACTGGGGAAGGCAATGGCAAACCACCCTATAACAAAAAGTCTGCCAAGAAAACGCCGTGATGTGACTTCACCCCATTCGTAAACAACTCGATGCTTGCACAGGGGACTATTTTTACAATTTTTAAAACCACATCTTCCCCCTTCATGTGTCTGTGGGGGGTCACTTAAATTCAGCCATAGTGCAGAGTAGCTGCAGACAAAGACTTGTGCAGAAATGCAAGAAATGTTCTTACTTTGAAAGTAAACTGCAGGGGGGCGGGGGGGCGGGCGGCTTTAATTTAAATTCAGGGAAAACATCAACCTGATCCAGCAACCAAGAATTTGTATAATAATGGCCTGGAAACCAAGAAGCATCCATACTGATATCTCCGTCCTGCTGGGAGAAGGCTTTCCTAACAGTGATTTATTTACTTGTTCTTTCGCCCTGCAATGTGGGCAAACAATGATCTCCCCCTGTGACTAGGAAGGTCTGGAGTGGGTTGAAGGCCCCCAGTAGGGAAGCTGTTTTGTGCCAGCCGGGGGTAAAAGAGAGCCAATTCCAATTAAGGCCTATAAGTTTCGTTCCAATTAAAACCAAGTGAACTTTTAGAGCACTTTCACACCGGCTGACACTGGAAACGCTTTTGTGTTTTTCTACGGTCCCCAAAAGTGACACTGGCTAGTTTTTTTGATCACAGATGGAGTGGTTGGTAGTTTAACAAAAGAACTTCAATGGCCCTTAGTTACCCAGATGGATATTCTTCTGGACTGTCTGGAATGTAGCTTTTAGATGGTAGGCTGACCATCTTAAAGAGCCCCATGGCACAGAGTGTTAAAGCTGCAGTACTGCAGTCCTAAGCTCTGCTCACGACCTGAGTTCAATACCCAGTGGAAGCTGGGTTTTCAGGTAGTCGGCTCGAGGTTGACTCAGCCTTCCATCCTTCCAAGGTCGGTAAAATGAGTGCCCAGCTTGCTGGGGGGAAAGTGTAGATGACTGGGGAAGGCAATGGCAAACCTAAAAAGTCTGCCGTGGAAACATTGTGAAAGCAACGTCACCCCAGAGTCGGAAATGACAGGTGCTTGCACAGGGGATCTTTTCTTTCCTGACCATCTTAAAGCACCACTGGAACACCTGGAAGTACCTGAAGACCACTGGAACATCTGGATGTAATTATTAGAATTGATATACAGACGATTGGTTGTACCTGGCCACCATTAGTATTAATATATTCATAGCTTATGGCACCGTATTGTTTTAGAGAGGATATTGTTTTTAAAATGTTTTAATGTTACAAATTGCCATTTGGGCCTGTAAGCCGCCCTGAGCCCGCTTTGGCAGGGGAAAGGAAAGGTCCCCTGTGCAAGCACCAGTCGTTTCCAACTCTGGGGTGACGTTGCTTTCACAAGGTTTTCACGGCAGACTTTTTAAGAAATATCTGGAGACTTTGGGGGTGGAGCCAGGAGACTTTGGGGGAGGAGTCAGGAGCAAGGGTGTGACAAGCAGAATTGAACTCCAAAAGGAGTTCTGGCCATCACATTTAAAGGTACGGCACACCTTTTCAATTCCTTCCTTCCATAGGAAAAAATGAAGGATAGGGGCACCTTCTTTTGGGCCTCATAGAATTGGACCCCCTGGTCCAATCTTTTTGAAACTTGGGGGGTATTTTGAGAAGAGGCACTAGACGCTATACTGAAAATTTGGTGCATATACCCCAAAATACAGCCCCCCCAGAGCCCCAGATCAATTCTCCATGATTTTCTGTGGGAATAAATCTCCATAGGGAATAACAGCGTTCCCAGCAGACATTTCTGAAGCGGGGGGAGGGCCTCCAACCCGGGGGGGTCCCCTGCCCCCACCTGGGGATTGGCAACCGTAATGCTTTGCCAGGCTTGCTCAACCGCACAGGTGCTACAGTAGCTCAGTAGCTCTACTGTACTATTGAGAACCTGGATTGCACATGAGAGATACAAAGAAAGTACATTTAAGAACAGCAAGTGTTTTAACCATGTTTTATTTTAAGTTTTTTTAAAAAAAAAACTCTGTGTTTGTCTGTGGCCTTTATAAAGTTTATCTCTGCTATCTGGCATTACATTTGATGGCACACGTGGCCCGATTCGGGAAGGTCTCATTCATGTCAGATTTGGCCCTCATAAGAAATGAGTTTGACACCCCTGGGGGGAACTGGGCTCTGTAGGGTATAAAGGAATGCCCAGCAGACATTTCCCTTCCCCCTTCCTTTCTGATAATCAAGAAGGGGAAGGCCTCCAAACCAGGGGATCCCCTACCTCCAACTGGGGATTCAATACAATATTGATGAGAGAAGCCACACAAAGTCTATGTCAAAATGAATCAAATGTGACTTAAAATTACTATGAATCCTAATAACTACATACAATTTATTGCCCGAACGATGCCCAGCGGGGGACTGGCAAACCTAATGCTCACTATTTGTCATGTGGGCTTCCTCAGGGCTCAATCATATTCCTGGCAGAGGCTGACCAAGAGAGAGATCTTGGGGTCGTGGTAGATAACTCACTGAAAATGTCAAGACAGTGTGCGATTGCAATAAAAAAGGCCAACGCCGTGCTGGGAATTATTAGGAAGGGAACTGAAAGCAAATCAGCCAGTATCATAATGCCCCTGTATAAATTGATGGTGCGGTCTCATTTGGAGTACTGTGTGAAATTCTGGTCACTGCACCTCAGGATACTATAGCATTGGAGAAAGCCCAGAAAAGGGCAACTAGAATGATTAAAGGGTTGGAACACTTTCCCTGTGAAGAAAGGTTAAAACGCTTGGGGCTCTTTAGCTTGGAGAAACGTCGACTGCGGGGTGACATGATAGAGGTTTACAAGATTATGCATGGGATGGAGAAAGCAGAGAAAGAAGTACTTTTCTCCCTTTCTCACAATACAAGAACTTGTGGGCATTCGATGAAATTGCTGAGCAGTCAGGTTAAAACGGATAAAAGGAAGTACTTCTTCACCCAAAGGGTGATTAACATGTGGAATTCACTGCCACAGGAGGTGGTGGCGGCTACAAGCATAGACAGCTTCAAGAGGGGGTTAGATAAAAATATGGAGCAGAGGTCCATCAGTGGCTATTAGCCACAGTGTGTGTGTGTGTGTATAATTTTTTTTTTTGGCCACTGTGTGACACAGAGTGTTGGACTGGATGGGCCATTGGCCTGATCCAATATGGCTTCTCTTATGTTCTCAGCTCTGTGTAAAGTCCTTGGAAGAATTAATTCATTGATTTGGAGTAGATAGGTTAAGGTAGTCCCCTGTGGAAGCACCAGTCGTTTCCGACTCTGGGGTAACGTTGCTTTCACGTTTTCACGGCAGACTTTTTTACGGGGTGGTTTGCCATTGTCTTCCCCAGTCATCTACACTTCCCCCCCAGCAAGCTGGGTACTCATTTCACCGACCTCAGAAGGGTGGAAGCCTGAGTCAATCTGGAGCCGGCTACCTGAACCAGCTTCCGCTGGGATCGGACTCAGGTCGTGAGCAGAAGGCTCCGACTGCAGTACTGCAGCTTTACCACTCTGCGTCACGGGGCTCTTTTTGGAGTAGACCATCATAATACGCTAATGTCACCCACCTCTATATTTACTCACCCCGTCCTCTGGTGTCCTCAGAGAAGCTCAAAAAGCTACCGCTTGGGGAGGGACAGTGGCTCAGTGGTAGAGCATCTGCTTGGTAAGCAGAAGGTCCCAGTTTCAATCCCTGGCATCTCCAACTAAAAAGAGTCCAGGCAAATAGGTGTGAAAAACCTTAGCTGAGACCCTCGAAAGCCACTGCCAGTCTGAGTAGACAATACTGACTTTGATGGACCGAGGGTCTGATTCAGTATAAGGCAGCTTTATGTGTTCAATTATTTAGAAGCAAGGCAACCTTCGGAATAATTCTGAGCAGGGATGGTGGCTCAATGGTAGAGCATCTGCATGGTAAGCAGAAGGTCCCAGGTTCAATCCCTGGCATCTCCAACTAAAAAGAGTCCGGGCAAATAGGTGTGAAAAACCTTAGCTGAGACCCTCGAAAGCCGCTGCCAGTCTGAGTAGACAATACTGACTTTGATGGACCGAGGGTCTGATTCAGTATAAGGCAGCTTTATGTGTTCAATTATTTAGAAGCAAGGCAACCTCCGGAATGATTCTGAGCAGGGATGGTGGCTCCATGGTAGAGCATCTGCATGGTAAGCAGAAGGTCCCAGGTTCAATCCCTGGCATCTCCAACTAAAAAGGGTCCAGGCAAATAGGCATAAAAAACCTCAGCTGGAGACCCTGGAGAGCAGCTGCCAGTCAGTAGGCAATAATGACTTTGATGGACCAAGGCTCTGATTCAATATAAGGCAGTTTCATATGTTCACTTTTGAAGTGGTAGCAAATTTCTGAGCCATACACCAGTCGCCTCACTAGTGTCTGGTCTGGAGGCAGAAGTGTGCAAGCGAACCGCCTTGGCGGTTTGAACTCACCAAGCTGTCCCAAGCTGCTTCCGGCTTTTTTATTTAAAAAATATTGATTTCAAGCGCATAGGCGTATGAGCGCACATGCGCATATAACTCATTAATGAATGGGGGAGAGGGGAAGAAACGCAAACCAACCTACAGGGATGTTACACAGCTGCACCATCTGATCATGCTAAGTCACCCTGCAGACAGGATGGGAATGGCTTGCGGGGGAGCTTGTGGACGGTTTCGGATGCTTCTTTCTGAGCCGGCCCGATTTGGGGTGCCTCTCCAAACTGCCTGTCTGTAAGCAGCCTAGATGCCTCCCCCCAAAAAAAGATCTAAACTGTACAGTCAATATAACATTAACACCTTGTGGGGAAACTAATGTATGGCCTCCAAAAAGATCAATATTGCTGCTCCCATTAATAATCGCTAGGGACAATCTAGAGGCCATGTTCACCAATTTGACCCCTGACCTGTCAGTACCGTTCTCTTTAGAGCGATGCGTTCCTTCTGTGGATTTATGCTAAAGGAAGTTTTCCTTCCAGACTTCGGAGTGGAGCAATTCATTGTCATCTGAGCCCAATTCTAGCATTGAAGTTCCCCCCTATTATCATGACAGCTCGCAAGTGGCGGCTTTGTAGATTGTTGTGTATGTGATTGAAGGGGAGACCCCTGAATAATTAATGAATAACTCTATACAATAATAAATGAAAATATGCTCTTGTGTTTAAAAAGCAAAAAGGGCGTCTGATGTAATATTGAAGAAGTTGCAATGTGATAAGAAACCAGACAGGCCTTCAGTGGGTGTGAGTCACAGGTGTGTCTTGATGGCAGACACGTTTCTATAAGGAAACTCCTTGTTGAATAGATAAGCAGACACACTGGAAAACTACCAGGGAGAAAGGGGAGGGGGGAAGTGAATCTGATAACCGTGAGGGCCAGCCCACAGGCCTTCTTTGCTTAAAACGGATGGTTTGAGAAGCAAGCGGGGGTTCGTTATTTTTGGGAGCTTTGCTGCTCAAATGAACCTTCCTATTGGTGCCAAATAGTAAAATACCTCATTTTCAATCAGTAAGTGTGCGGCCTCAGTTTTTTACTGCTACATGATCTGAAATGTGTCTAATATACAGAGTCCTTGACTGGCCCATTGGAGCCTGCAGAACTGAGCTTGGGAACTCGGGCACAATGGGCAGTAGGATCCAAATCCCTACTGTCCTGCTCCAATCATGGACCTCCTGCCCGTGATTGAATGGTCCAATCAAGGGCCCCCTGCCCGTATTGAATGGTCCAATAGCATGCTAGCGTGGGAACCTTGGGTGTATATAAGCTGGCCCAGTTGGTGCAGCCTTCAGTCTTAGAGCGCAGCCCTATACTATGCTGTGCTGAATAAAAAGAGCTAAGATCGCCACCACCTCGCCTCTTCATTGCCTTGAACCCACTATATTATATAGATTTAGCACAGGGCTGACCAAACTGTAGCTCAGGAGCTGCATGTCGCTCCTTCATACATATTGTGTGGCTCTTGAAGCCCCTAGTCCCCTACCACTACCACTGTGTCAGCTGGCTTGAAGAAGGCCTTTCTCTCTTTAAATCGCTTCTCCAAGCCAAGTCAGCTGGTGGCGTCCAGACTGCATTTAAAGTTGTTTTCTTTCCACCTCTCTCTTTCTTTCCCCTCCCCCATCTCCTTTCCTTCCTTCCTCCCTTGCAGCTCTCAAACATCTGCTGTTTATGTCTTGCAGGTCTTAAACGTCTGATTTTTATCTATGTGGCTCTTACGTTAAGCAAGTTTGGCCACGCCTGATCTAGCAGATATTCCTCTAAGTTCGTCCACTGCATTTCAATGTCTGTTTCTGAGGTTTTAGGGGGAAGATAGACATTTACTAGCACATTTTCTCTAGGCCTAGTGGCTATCTGCTTCTCATTTTCCTTGAAAGCCCTTTGCTGGGGTCAAAATAAAATGGCTGCAATTTGGCAGCATTTTGTACGTCCAATCTAAACTATGGCATGTGGAATAATATGGCACAGCCTGATCTCATCATATCTCAGAAGGTAAACGGAGGTGGTACCTGGAAGGGAGACCACCAAGAAAGACTCTGCAGAGGAAGGCAGTGGCAAAACCACCTCTGCTTCTCACTAGGGTTGGATTAACAAATAGGTCAAATAGGCAGTGGCCTTCAGGCCCCCACACCTTTAGGGTCCCTGGGTTGGCTCCCCCCACCCCCAGTTTCCTCCCTGGCATGCACAGCCAGCAACTGAGCTGCTCTTTGCCCAACTTGCCTGGTGCGGCTGCTGTTGGCGTTGTCATCTAATTTGCCTCTCTCTGCTAGGGTTGCCAAGTCCCCAGCTTCCTGTAGGGGGGGGACTTTTGTGCGCGTTAAGTGACGTCATCAAAATGGCAGCGCCTGTGCGGGGCCACTCTAGGCATTTTTGGGGAAACTCTATGGTTTGCCCAGATGCTCTAGCCATTTGGGAGGTAAAAACTCTACAGTACCTATTGTACCATAGAGTTTTCCCACCCAAATGGCTAGAGCGTCCGGGAAAACCATAGCATAGAGTTTTCCCGGAAACACTTAGAGCGGCCCTGCATGGGCACTGCCATTTTGATGACATCACTTCCAGGTGACATCATCATGCCAGTGATGTAGGGGGAGGTTCCCCCTGTCAGCCCGATGTGGGGGGAGGGGTTGGGATTTTGACTGCCTAGGAGTCTCCACAGGGTTTAATCCGGCACTGCTTCTCACTTGCCAGGAAAACCTTTTGCTTGGGTCATCATAATTTGGCTATGACTGATGGTGTTTTATACACACACTCTAAACCAGGAGAGCTGAACACATTTGTTGTGAGGGACGGATCTGACATAAATGAGACACAATTAAAGGTTTGGGGTTTTTTTACAAAAGGATCCAGGGAGTTGCCAAAGGATCCAGGGAGTTGGGCAAGGGAAGCTCGGGCACTTTCTTTTCTTCCCCAGGGGACCAGGATGGGAGGGAGCCTCAGCTAATAGAAGGAAGAGAGGCTTGGCTCAGTAGCTCTGCTGTGCTATTGAGAGAGCCTGGCAAAACAAGATCTGCCTCCCCCCTTCCTCCCCAAAGGATGAGCCTCAGCCAATGGAGGAAAGAGAGCCTTCGATCTGCAGCTCCTGTGCGATCGAGCAAGCCTTGCAAAGCAAGCTGTTATGGAGAAGCAATCGAGAGAGAGGGAGAAGGAAACAGATGACAGCCAGTTGCTCTCAGGCCTGATAGGAGCCCTCCAGTGGCCTGATTCAGCCCCCGGGCCACATGTTTAACATCCCTGCTTTAAACAGTGAACTAGGAAGTCCCCAGTTCAAATCATGCCTCTGCTAAGGTAGGCTGCCCTCTCTCAACTTCCAGTCTGCATATAAGGGCAATGCACAGACCTGACATTTCAGAATCATTGTATTGATCTTTGAAGCATTAAGCACCGGGACATAATGCTAAGCATTTAACAGTTAAACACAGTTGGGTAAATTGTCCAGCGTGAATTCTACTTTATGCCATTCTTCACTTCTCAAGTGGACATTCACTTAGGAATTAGAAAATCTCACATTTGGTTTTAATTTAAAGCAGCTTCAAATCCATTTTGTTACTCTGTAGAGAGGGACAGGTGCAAACCGTCTGCCTGACAATACTAAAATACAGTGTCCAGATTATTTAAAAAAAAGAAAAAATCGCTGTGGAAGCAGCAAGGAGATTGTTCTCTGGGTGCCCCGGAGGGCGGTGTGGGGAGAGGGAAATCCACAGGAAGGCCTGGCGGGCGCTCTAAGGCGGCACAACCTTTTTATCAACTCCCAGCAGGCCCCTGAACAAAACCCCAGCCGCACACAAGAGCGAGAGCAGAGCCAGCCGACCACAAGCCTGAGGAGGAGGGTGGAGAGAGAGGAGGAGGCGGAAAAGAAGCATGCATGCAGAATGACAAAAGGCCTTATTTATATAACCCTCTCTCTAACACACTCAAAAGAGCACTTGTGGATCCTGCATTGTATTTCTTACCAAATTATGAAGCCGGTTTGATGCCTGGAGCTTTGTAGGTCATGCTTTTTTCTAAAAAAGAACCTGGGCCCTTTCACTCTATAAATGGACCCTGAAATGGAGGCCAAATATTTGCACACATGCAGGTGACCAAGGAGTATGCATTGTGCCAGACTCCCAAGACAGCAGCAATTTCAGGGTGCCTGCAGTTCGCACAACCCTGACATCTTTATACTGGCATAGGTTTGCCAAACCTCCAGGTGGTGCCTGGAGATCTCCCGCTTTTACAACTGATTTCCAGCTGGTAGAGTTCAGTTGCCCCGGAGAAAATGGCTGCTTTGAAGGGTGGACTCTATGGCATTGGACCATCCAGGGCTTTTTTTTGTAGCAGGAACTCCTTTGCATATTAGGCCACACACCCCTGTTGTAGCCAATCCTCCTGGAGCTTCCAGTAGGTCCTATAAGAAGAGCCCCATAAGAAGAAGAATTGCAGATTTATATCCCGCCCTTCTCTCTGAATTAGAGACTCAGAGCGGCTTACAATCTCCTGTATCTTCTCACCCCACAACAGACACCCTGTGCAGTCGGCAGGGCTGAGAGGGCTCTTTTAAGGACAACCTCTGCAAGAGCTATGACTGACCCAAGACCATTCCAGCTGCTGCAAGCGGAGGAGTGGGGAATCAAACCCGGTTCTCCCAGATAAGAGTCCACGCACTTAACCACTACACCAAACTGGCTCTCTAGAAGAATTGGCTAGGGGTGTGGCCTAATATGCAAAGAACTTCCTGCTACAAAAAAAGCCCCGGTAGCATCCCCTCCCCAAACCCCACCGTCTTGTGGATCTACCCCACAAATCTCCAGACCCAGAGCTGGGCAACCTGGGGGGAGGGAGAGGACCTTTCAGTAGAGATTAAGGTTGCCTGTGGGTCACATAACTCTGGTAACTTTTTACTGGGGGGGGACCTGCATATGGTTGCCATCCCCCAGGTAGGAAATTCCTAGAGATATGGGGGACTGAGTTTGGGGAGGGGAGGGTTGCCAATCCCCAGCTGCGGGCAGGGGATCCCCTGGTTTGGATGCCCTTCCCCCACTTCAGGGTTATCAGAAAGCAGGGAAGGGGGGTTGAATGTCTGCTGGGAACTCCATTATACCCTATTGAGACTTAATCCCCTAGGATATAATGGAGAATTGATCCATGAGTAACTGGGACCAGGGGGGGGGCTGTTGTTTGATGTAGAGGCACCAAATTCTCAGCATAGCATCTGGTGCCCCTCCTCAACCTGCCCCCTCCCCAATTTTAAAAAAAGATTGGAGTATAGAGTCCAGCTGGTGGGAGAAAACTGACCTAGAAAAAAAATAGCTGTCAGCAGAGGCGTGACATCAGTTCTGGCAGTGACATCAGTCGTCTCTAGTATTCACTGGAAACTCTTATGTTTTTAACAGCAATTCTGAGAGAGGTATGACCTCACTTGTGGGGTTTTCCAGAAGCGATGATGTGCCATCGCTGATGGTGCCCACTCATGTTCCCACCCGTGTCTTCCGCTGGTGGCCCATGCCTGACTGCCATATGTGGGTGACAAGCAGAGACAGGGCTTTTGAAGGGGTGGCACCCCACCTTTCAAATGTCCCTCCACTATGATGGTCGCTTGAGACCTGCCTTCCTTCAAAGCTTCAAGCCATAATATTTTTTAACTCCGGCTTTTATCTGAGGAGTTCCATCTTATTTAGCTGTTTTGGTCACCCGCTAGTCGTGGGAGGGCTCTTGTGAACATCTTTTTAGACTGTTGAATGCTTTTATGTCTCTGGCTTTTTATGTTATTGATGGTTCTTGTTGTTTTTTATTTCGTTTTATGGCTTTGTTAGCGGGTCTCTGGAGGAGCAGGATATAACTATTTTCTAAATAAAAGGGCAACTGCGTGATGGGGGTCATTGATCCCTATAAAGTATGTTTCAATCCAATTTGGGGTTGAAGAATAGGATAAAAATATATTGAATGAACCTGTCATTTGCAAGGCATTACTAAGGAAATGACATTGAGAAGAAGAGATGGATCGACAGCATCCGTACATCCACTTTGAAGTCTAATTGACCTGTCAGCAGGGTTAATAGAGTTGCCAGGCCCCCCTTGGCCAACAGCTGGGGGTGTGGGGGGTAGGGTTTCCATGCAGCGTTCCCTCTAAGCTGAGTCAGTGTGAGCTAGCTCATAGGTTTTTAGCCTCCAGCTCACACATTTTTGTCTTGGCTCAGGAAAAGTGGCCCCAGAGCAAGCTAATTGATGCAGTAGCTCACAACTCTAATGCCAGTAGCTCACGAAGTAGAATTTTTGCTCACAAAATTCCACAGCTTAGAGGGAACATTGATTGACAGCTTCAGGTTGGAAACTCCTGTAGATTTAGGGATGGAGCCTCAAGAGGACAGGAACCCCAGTGAAGTACAATGCCATCCAGTCTGTCCTCCAGAGCACCCATTTGCTCCAAGGGAACTGATCCCTGTAGTCTAGAGATGAGCTGAAGTTCTGGGGTGTCCCCAGGTCACACTTGGAGGCTAAAAGTTAGCACTCAATAAACAATTGTCTAGCTAGCCCCTACAGGATATGTGATACAAAGCATTCTGGAGAAATCTGGGAATAAAGCACTGCTGATTGTATTGATTGAAGATGTTGTCCTTTCCCTCTTAGGAGCCCTTGAACAGAACTTCCAGCCGTGAGTTCTTGCATGGAAAGAGCACACCAGCAGATATGGCCCTGAACGGCTTTCTGTTTTCCATTCTGCTTCACCTGGGTGAGTTCTCCTCTTGATTCACCTGTGTAGCACATCAGCAGAGCTGTGGAAATAACACGTGTTGCGTTACAGGCAAGATAGCTGCTCATCAGAACAAGTGCTTGGATGCTCCAGAAGCAGATGATACAGAAATCAGAAAAGGCAAATGCCCATTTGTGAGCCCAGATGGCTCCTGACCTTAACGTCTTCCATGGTCCCTGCATAGCTATCAGGAGGTTTTTTTAGCAGGAACACAGTTCTGGTTGGCTTGGCATCAGGGGTGTGGCCTAATATGCAGATGAGTTCCTGGTGGACCTTTTCTTTAAAAGCCCTGTGTGAAACAATGGTGATGTTAGGGGGTGTGGCCTAATATACAAATGAGTTCCTGCTGGGCTTTTTCTACCAAAAAAAGCCATGATAGTTATAAATGTCATAGATGTCATTGGACAGCAACTATGATTGTAAGAACACGGGCAGATTGTAAGAGGGAGAGCAGGAAGAGAGAGGCTGGTGCTTGGCTTTTGTGGCCCTTGCTTATATATGCCCCACTTTGAGGTAACAAAAACCTAGGGGGAATGTAGAAACAATCGTGCAAGAAGAAAATATGATTGGTAGCACAAGAAGTGATGAATAAGGAACAATAATTATAAAAAAATATGTGCATCTTATTAATAAATATAACAGAAAGTGAAAAACCTTATACAAACTAATTAGTCAACGTTCTACACAAAGGCAAGAGAGATCACATATGTAAATAAGGTAACAACTGCACAAAATCTCAGTCCAAATCAAGTACAAAAGTCCATGACACCATAGAGTGGTCAAAAGTCCAAGACTTCTAAGAGATATTTAAATCCAACAGTTAATAAGCCTGGCAAGGAACAAGGGATGAAGCCTCAAGAGGAAGAAGAAGATGATGATGATGATATTGGATTTATATCCCGCCCTCCACCCCGAAGAGTCTCAGAGCGGCTCACAGTCTCCTTTCCCTTCCTCCCCCACAACAGACACCCTGTGAGGCGGGTGGGGCTGGAGAGAGCTCTTACAGCAGCTGCTCTTTCAAGGACAACCTCTGCCAGAGCTATGGCTGACCCAAGGCATGCTAGCAGGTGCAAGTGGAGGAGTGGGGAATCAAAGCCGGTTCTCCCAGATAAAAGTCTGCATACTTCACCACTACATCAAACTAGCTCTCCAAGAGGACAGTGTTGCCTTTGGGGTAAGGAAGGAATTTTCCTCCAGACCAGGTTGGCTCAGGGATCCTGAAGAGTTGGTGGGGGTTGCCTGCCTTCCTTCCTCCCTCTCTCCCTTTCTTTCTTGCCTTACTCTCACTGGGAAACTGGAGGGGAAGTAATTGTGGTTCTCTTGCATTGTGCAGGGGGTTGGACTAGATGATCCTTGGGCATACCTCTCAGTTCTATGTTCCTATGACACCTGTAAAGGTAAAGGTAGTCCCCTGTGGAAGTACCAGTCATTTCCGACTCTGCTGTGATGTTGCTTTCACAACGTTTTCATGGTAGACTTTTTACAGGGTGGTTTGCAATTGCCTTCCCCAGTCCTCTACACTTGCCCCAGCAAGCTAGGTACCCCTTTTACCGACCTCGGAAGGATGGAAGGCTGAGTCAACCTGGAGCCGGCTACCTGAACCCAGCTTCCGCCGAGATCGAACTCAGGTCGTGAGCGGAGTTTAGGACTGCACTACTGCAGCTTTACCACTCTGTGCCACAGGGCTGATGACACCTGTAGGGTGAGGTAAAGCATTATTGGAGGAAAAAAGCCCTGGTTGAATGCAGCCATGACCCTGTTCCCAGGAGAAGGAATTATATCACATTGTGGAAGGAGGAAAGTGTGTGACATGTGACCTGGGAGTGCACAAAGAAATCTTCAAGGATAATATGTAATTTAATAGAATCATAGAGTTAGAAGGGACCTCCAGGGTCATATAGTCCAACCCCCTGCACAATGCAGGAAACTCACAAACACTTCCTCCTAAATTCACAGGATCTTCATTGCTGTCAGATGGCCACCTAGCCTCTGTTTAAAAACCTCCAAGGAAGGAGAGCCCACCACCTCCCGAGGAAGCCTGTTATACTGAGGAACCGCTCTAACTGTCAGGAAGTGTCACGAGAGTCGGTTTGGTGTAGTGGTTAAGTGTGCGGACTCTTATCTGGGAGAACCGGGTTTGATTCCCCACTCCTCCACTTGCACCTGCTAGCATGGCCTTGGGTCAGCCATAGCTCTAGCAGAGGTTGTTCTTGAAAGGGCAGCTGCTGCGAGAGCCCTCTCAGCCCACCCACCTCACAGAGTGTCTGCTGTGGGGGAGGAAGGTAAAGGAGATTATGAGCTGCTCTGAGATTCTTCGGAGTGGAGGGCAGGATATAAATCCAATATCTTCTTCTTCTTCTAATGTTGAGCCAGAAACTCTTTTGATTTAATTTCAGCCCACTGGTTCTGGTCCTTCTGGGGCCACAGAAAACAATTCCACACCATCCTCTATATGACAGCCCTTCAAGCACTTGAAGATCGTTATCATATCACCTCTCAGCCACCTCCTCTCCAGGCTAAACATCCCCAGCTTCTTCAACCTGTCCTCATAGGACTTGGTCTCCAGACCCCTCACCATCTTTGTCGCCCTCCTCTGGACCTGTTCCAGCTTGTCTACATCCGTCTTAAAATGTGGTGCCCAATTTTTCCCCCAATACTATATTACGTTAAACTTCTCTTGTGGATGTGATCTTTTTTATTTTTTTAACTAGGACTCTGATTTTGTACTGTGAGAAAGGCTGTGGGATGCTGAGACTGGCTCCATGTACAATGCTCCTCAGCTGCTCCTGTGGCTATCCAAGCTGCTTGTTCCTCTTTTTTCTAGAGTCCATCAAAACGAACGCATTGCCCAGTGGCGGGGAGCTTTGGTGTGTGCCAGACCTTCTGGGGGAGGAAAAATCTAATTTTTAAGTCAGAGGAAATGAAAACAGAAAGTCAAGCATCTAAGAAAACAAAAGAAACATGAAACAGAGAGACACAGGGCTTTTTTTTGTAGCAGGAACTCCTTTGCCTATTAGGCCACACACCCCTGATGTAGCCAATCCTCCAAGAGCTTACAGGGCTCTTCTTACAGGTCCTACTGTAAGCTTTTGGAGGATTGGCTACATCAGGGGTGTGTGGCCTAATAGGCAAAGGAATTCCTGCTACAAATAAAGTCCTGGAGAGATGGTATTGTGTAGTACGGTGTAGAGTCGTGTAGGATTATATCACAGCAAAGGGCCTAGAAATCCACAGGGTTCTAAGCGGAGATCATATTCATGCCATGTTCTTGGCCTCTTTCTGCTCTTTCATTTTTCTTCACTTGTCTTTCAGGAACGCTGCTTCCTGTTACTGCAGAACAAAATGTTTATTCCATTGAGGGCAGTCCTGTTACCCTTTCTTGTCCTGATGTCTCATCAAACCAAAATCCAGGCACTGGGTTCTGGAAATACAACGGGGTAGAAGTCCTTAAATACACAAATGGGAAACCTTGGAAAGGTAAATCCAAGTTGTATCACTCCATATGTGTCCAGCACACATATGTATCCAGTACATGAAAGAGGTATCCCATTCTTCTCCAGATGTGACTTACCTTCTTATATTTCTGTTTCCTTCACAGTTAATCAAGACAAGAGATTCAGAGGTACAGATAAGGGGGATTTCTCCTTATACATGCCAGAAGCACAGGAAGGCCTTTATACCTGTGATGTGTCTGGACAAGAGAAAAGTATTCGCCTTCACTTTCTGAAAGGTAAGAGATTTTAGGTTCTATCAGTGGCGCAGAGTGGTAAAGCTACAGTACTGCAGTCTGAACTCTCTGCTCACCACCTGAGTTCAATCCCAGCAGAAGCTGCTTCAGGTAGCTGGCTCCAGGTTGACTCAGCCTTCCATCCTTCCGAGGTCGGTAAAATGAGTACCCAGCTTGCTGGGGGGAAAGTGTAGATGACTGGGGAAGGCAATGGCAAACCACCCCGTAAAAAGTCTGCCGTGAAAATGTTGTGAATGCAACGTCACCCCAGAGTCGGAAACGACTGGTGCTTGCACAGGGGACTACCTTTACCTTTTTACCTTTATCAGTGGCTGCTAGCTGTGGTGACTAAAACTCCAAAACCCAGTGCTAGGAGAAAACATCAGAGGAAGGCCTTGGCTTCTGTGCTATGATGTAGGCAGGGGTGTCAAACATGTGGCCCGGGGGCCAAATCAGGCCTCAGAGGGCTCCTATCCGGCCCCCTGAGCAACTGGCTCTTGTCTGCTTCCTTCTCCCTCTCTCCTGCTCCCTTCTGCATCACAGCTTGCTTTGCCTGGCTTGCTCAATCGCACAGGAGCTACAGAGTAAAAGTTCTATTTTCTCCATTGGCTGAGGCTCCTCCCTTGAGAGGCACAGCTTGCTTTGCCAGGCTCTCTCAATCACACAGCAGAGCTACTGAGCCAAGCCTCTCTTCCTCCTATTGGCTGAGGCTCTTCTCACTCCTGGTCACCTGAGGAAGGAATGAAAGAGCCAGAGTTTCCTTTGCCCAGTTCCCTGGATCCCATGGGAGAGATACGAAGAAAGCACCTTTAAGACCAACAAGTGCTAATGTTTTAAGCATGTTTTATTTTAAAGTTTTTTGTTTTTAAAATCTTTGTATTTGTGTGTGTCTTTTATAAAGTTTCTAGCTCCGCTACCTTATCTTAAATAGCAACACACACGGCCCAGTCTGACATGGCCCGGCCCAACAAGGTCTAATTTATGTCAGATCTGGCCCTCGTAACAAATGAGTTTGACACCCCTGATGTAGGCCCTCCAGAGAAACTGGCTGGCCCCTATGTGAGACAGATGCTGGTCTAGATGGTAGAGCTCCCACTCTGAGGTGGCATTTGGAGATCTCTTGCTATTACAGTTGATCTCCATATGACCAAGATCAGTTCCCTTGAAGAAAATGGCTGCTTTGGAAGGTTGACTTCATGGATTTATACCCTGTTGAGGTCCTTCTCCTCCCCAAATCCTGCCTTCCCTAGGTCTACTCCTAAATCTCCAGGTATTTCTCAACTTAGAGTTGGCAGCCTGACTAGACAGACCACTAGGCTGATCCAGTAGCAGGGCCTTTTTTGAGCAGGAACACATAAGTACACAGTTCTGGCTGCCTTGGTGTCAGGGGGTGTGGCCTAATATGCAAAGGAGTTCCTGTTGGGCTTTCCCAACAAAATGGCCTAATATGCAAATGAGTTCCTGCTGGGCTTTTTCTACCAAAAAAGGGCCTGTCCAGTAGGATTCTTTTTATGGTGGTATAGGAAGGAACTCCTTTTGTAGCAGGAACTCCTTTGCATATTAGACCACACACACACACACACACCGCCGATGTAGCCAATCCTCCAAAAGCTTATGGGGCTCTTAGTACAGGACCTACTGTAAGCTCTTGGAGGACTGGCTGTGCAAAGGAGTTTCTGCTATAAAAAAAGCCAAGGAAGGCTTTTTTTGTAGCAGGAACTCCTTTGCATATTAGGTCACACACCCTCTGATGTAGCCAATCCTCCAAGAGCTGGCAGGGCTCTTAGTACAGGGCCTACTGTAAGCTCTAAAAGGATTGGCTACATCAGGGGTGTGTGGCTTAATATTCAAAGGAGTTCCTGCTATAAAAAACGCCAAGGAATGAAGGAAATGCCAAATTCTCCTTCATGTTCCAATTTCTTGAGAGGAGGACAAGAGAGAGCCCAGATCAGAAAGGATTTACAGAATGGGCTTTTTCCCCCCCATCACAGTGACCGGCTCTCCAGAAGGCTCTCTCCTGCAGGGTGAGAGTCTAGAACTGCAACTGCATCCTCCTGATATGACGGCAACTCAGATCGAATGGACTGGCCCCCACAATGAGAAAAGCCGCTGGAATCTCATGGACAACAATCAAAGACTGCAGATCAAGAATCTTCAAGTTCAGGATGATGGGTTATGGAAATGTTCCATCCACAGTCTAATTATCTCCTACAGAGTCACCGTAATAGGTAGGAAAAGATAAGCCGTTGGCACCCAGAGGGTGAAAACATTGTGATGTGACACCACCCCCATGGGTCAGTAGCAACTCGGTGCTCACAGAGAGGATCACCTTTACTTTTACCAAGGGGTGGAATTTTAGCAGGAGCTCCTTTGCATATTAGGCCACATCCCTGATGTAGCCAATTGGCTACATCAGTGGGTGTGGCCTACATCAGTGGGTTGGCCTGATATGGAAAGGAGCTCCTGCTAGAATTCCACCCCTGTCTTTACCTACCTGGATGGCAGGAGAATCATATTATACCAGAGGTTCCTGTTTACTGAAACCACTAATGTAGATGCACCAGCAGTTCTCCCTTGCCGGTATTGAGTTTCTTGGCTCCTACATTGGCTATTCACACATTACAGTGTCTAGCTGTCCACCATGGGCTCTGTTGACCGACATGCTCTGGGTGTTCCATGCGCAGAGTTTACTTTCCAGGTGCATACAGAACTGACTCGGGTCAAGGTGAAGGTGGGAGGGCCTACACGTCCTCTCCCCATACACCATGCTCCTGATCTGAATCAGGCCCACATATGCCTGGGAACAGCGGCGGCCCTAGGACGCCGCCCAAGGATGGTGCTCCAACGCTGGCACCAGCAACGGCAAGCACAGCTGCAGCAAGGTTCCCAGTGTCGGCGTGCACACCACCGCTGCCCACCGTTGCTCTGCCTCTTGCATCTGTGGCATGAGAGGCAGAGTGATGGTGGGTGGTGGCAGCGTGCATACTGACACCGGGAGCCTCACTGTTGCTTCTAAGCCGGTTTGGTGTAGTGGTTAAGTGTGCGGACTCTTATCTGGGAGAACCTTTTCCAGAAAGTGAAGAAGGAAACAAGGGGATCTGCTAACTTGGATTTGATTCTCACCAACAAGGAAGAATTGATTGAAGAAGTGGAAATAGTGGGCACCCTGGGCAGTAGTGACCATGTGATTTTGGAATTCACAAAGCAGGAGCCAAGTTGCATCTTTAGGGAAGGGAAAAGCTATATGTAGTCAGACTTATAGGTTGGACTTCAGAAAGGCAAACTTCGATAAACTTAGAACTATGCTGGGTAAAATCCCATGGTCAGAAATACTTAGGAGGAAAGGGGTTCAGGAGGGGTGGGAGTTTTTTAAAAGTGAAATACTGAAAGCGCAATCACAGACCATTCCTATGAGAAGAAAAAATGGAAAAAGCCTAAAGAAGCCGAAATGGCTCCATGGACAGCTCTCTAAAGACTTGAGAAATAAAAAAGACTCCTTTAGGAACTGGAACCAAGGATGAATATAAACAAATCACCAGTGCTTGTAGAGAAACAGTTAGGAAAGCTAAAGTTCAGTATGAGCTTAGACTGGTCAAAGATGCTAAAAACAACAAAAAAGGGTTCTTTTCTTATGTTCAGAGTAAGAAAAAGAGCAAGGACATGGTAGGCCCATTGCGAGGGCAAGAAAGTGAAATTGTAACAGGTAATGAAGAGAGGGAGGAACTGCTGAATTCCTACTTTTCCTCAGTCTTCTCTTCTGAGGGAAATGGTGCTCAACATGGAAAAACCGAACATATAAGGAGGGTATGAAGTTCCAACCTAGGATCAATATAGGGATAGTACATAAACACCTAGTTTCTTATGAAACTAAGTCCTCAGGGCCAGATGAATTGCATCCAAGGGTTCTAAAAGAGCTTGCGGATGTAATTTCTGAGCCTCTGGCTATTATTTTTGAGAATTCTTGGAGAACAGGAGAGGTGCTGGAAGATTGGAGGCAGGCGAATGTTGTCCCCATCTTCAAGAAGGGGAAAAAAGATGATCCGGGTAACTACCAACCCATCAGCTTGATGTCTATACCTGGAAAAGTTTTTGAACAAATCATCAGTCAGTTCTGGAACATTTAGAAAGAATGGATGTGATTACTAAGAGCCAGCATGGTTTTCTCAAGAACAAATCATGTCAGACTAACCTGATCTCTTTTTTTGAGAAAGTGACTACCTTGCTGGATAAGAGGAATGCTGTAGACATTGTTTTATCTTGATTTCAGTAAGGCTTTTGATAAAGTTCCACATACTATCCTTGTTGACAAGTTGGTAAAATGTGGTTTGGATCCTGTTACCGTTAGGTGGAACTGTAACTAGTTGACAGATCATACCCAAAGAGTGCTTGTGAATGGTTCCTTATCCTCTTGGAGAGGAGTGACAAATGGAGTGCCTCAAGGATCTGTCCTGGGACCTGTTTTAATTCAACATCTTTATCAATGATTTGGATGAAGGAATAGAGGGAACACTTATTAAATTTGCAGATGATACTAAATTGGGAGGGGTTGCAAACACAGAAGAAGACAGAAACAGGATACAGGATGACCCTGACAGGCTGGAAACTGGGCTAAAATCAATAAAATGAATTTTAATGGGGATAAATGTCAAGTTCTTCATTTAGGTAGGAAAAATCCAATGCATGGTTACAAGATGGGGGAGACTTGTCTTAGCAGTAGTATGTGCGAAAAGGATCTAGGGGTCTTAGTGGATCATACGCTCAACAGTGTGATGTGGTGGCTAAAAAGGCAAATGCAATTTTGAGCTGTATCAACAGAAGTATAGTGTCCAGATCATGTGATGTGATGGTATCACTTTAATCTGCTCTGGTAAGACCTCACATGGAGTATTGTGTTCAGTTTTGGGCACCACATTTTAAGAAGGATATAGATAACCTGGAATGGGTCCAGAGGAGGGCAACAAAGATGGTGAGGGGTCTGGAAAGGTTGAAGGAGCTGGGCATGTTTAGCCTTGAGAGGAGGCGGCTGAGAGGTGATATGATCACCATCTTTAAGTACTTGAAGGGCTGTCATATAGAGGATGGTGTGGAATTGTTTTCTGTGGCCCCGGAAGGTAGATCAAAACCAATGGATTGAAATTAAATCAAAAGAGTTTCCGGCTCAACATTAGGAAGAACTTCCTGACTGTTAGAGCGGTTTCTCAGTATAACAGGCTTTCTTGGGAGGTGGTGGGCTCTCCTTCCTTGGAGGTTTTTAAACAGAGGCTAGAGGACCATCTGACAGCAATGAAGATCCTGTGAATTTAGTAGGAAGTGTTTGTGAGTTTCTTGCATTGTGCAGGGGGTTGGACTATATGACCCTAGAGGTCCCTTCCAACTCTATGATTCTATGATTCTAACCTGGTTTGATCCCCCACTCCTCCAGTTGCAGCTGCTGGAATGGCCTTGGGTCAGCCATACCTCTCGCAGGAGTTGTCCTTGAAAGGGTAGCTTCTGGTGAGAGCTGTCTTAGCCCTACCTACCTTCCTTCCAGAGTGACTGTTGTGGGAATGGTAAGGGAAAGGAGATTGTAAGCCGCTCTGAGTATCTGATTCAGAGAGAAGGACAGGGTATAATCTGCAGTCTTCTTCTAAGCAGACTATTTCAGTCCGCTTAGGAGCACGGGTGGGAGGGAAGGCCCAAGCGGGCGGCCTCTCCAGGCAGCTGACTGCTATGGCTCAATGGACACACCGGGCCTATCTGGGAAATCAGTCCTCCTTGAGCATGTGTGTTAGCAGGACCCATGGCAGACACTTTGGGGACAGTGTTAGCAAGCTGTTCTATAGATTTCTGGACACATGAAAACGCCTTATGCAGAATCAGTCCCTTGGTCCATCAAGGTCAAATCTTGTTTTCTCCAAGTGGCAGCAGCTCTCCACCGTCTCCAGTGGGGGGCTTTCTGAAAACTCCCACCAGGTCCTTTTAATTGGAGATGCCAGGAATTGAACCTTGGACCTTTTGCATGTCAGCAGATGCTCTATCACTGACAGTGCCGGATTAAACCCCGTGGAGGCCCCTAGGCAGTCGAAATCTTGGGGCCCCCCTTTCAAATTATCTCAGAGTCTGAGTGCCTGTCCCACCACCCATGGCCCCCTCTGCAGCCTGCAGGCACCTTCTTGAGAGCCAGTTTGGTGTAGTGGTTAAGTGTGCAGATTCTTATCTGGGAGAACCGGGTTTGATTCCCCATTCCTCCACTTGCACCTGCTGGAATGGCCTCGGGTTAGCCATAGCTCTCATAGAGTTGTCCTTGAAAGGGCAGCTGCTGTGAGAGCTCTCTCCAGCCCCACCCACCTCACAGGGTGTCTGTTGTGGGGTAGGAAGATAAAGGAGATTGTGAGCCGCTCGGAGACTCGGAGATTCGGAGTGGAGGACAGGATACAAATCCAATATCTTCTATCTTCTTCTTCTTCTCAAAAGCCCCTTTGACAAAGCTGCAGGGGAGAGGCAGAGAGAGGCAAACTTGGCGACAACGCTAGCAGCAGCTGCACCAGGCAAGTCGGGCAAAGAGCAGCTCATTTTCCGGCTGCTCGTGCAGGCTGAGAGGGCTGCAAGCAGAGGGAAATGGGAGGGGGGGAGCTGGTCCGTGGCCCCTACAGGTATGGGGTCCCGTAGGCCAGTGCCTACTTGATCTAATTGTTAATCCAACTCTGATCACTGAGCCGAGGCTGGTGCCGTCCCTGCAGACTTCTCTCAGAGGCTTAACCATAGTTCTGTATCCTGATGAACATGACCAACATCGTTGAGCTATACGGAATTATGAAGGAGGGAGTCAGCATTTAGATCTATTTTGGGAATTGCACAATAGCTCAGGCTTGCATTAGGAAGATGAAAAGGAATGTCAGTAGGGTTATGCAAGTTGGTGGATGTGGATGGACACGCAATCAAATTAGAAAGAGGAAAAATCAGATAAAGAAAGAGAGGCAGGACAGCAACCAGCAAGGGCGTTTGTAGGATTAAGTATACTGGGTGATGGTGTAGCTAAGGGGCAATGTTCCCTCTAATCTGCAGAGTCTCGAGAGCAAAAATTCTACTTTGTGAGCTACTTGTATTAAAGTTGTGAGCTACTGCATAAATTAGTGTGCTCTGGGGTCATCCTTCTCGAGAGAAAATAAGAATGTGTGAGCAGGAGGCTAAAAATCTGTGAGCCAGCTCATGCTAACTCAGTTTAGAGGGAACACTGCTCAGGGGTCCTCAGCAGGTTACCATGATGCCTGCCAACCCCTTTTCTGCTGCCCTCCAGATGGGTTCTCAGACCCCTGCCAGAGGGGGGGAAATCCCGCCTCCAACTGGCCTGAAGATGACAATGACATCACCTCGATGTGATGACATCACCTCATTGACACCGCACAGTGATGCTCTAGTTTTGGGGCAAAAGTCTATGTACAATAGGCTACAAACCATAGAGTTTTGCCCAAAAACTACAACGTCACCCCTGACATCAGTGATGTGATGACGTCACTTCCAGGTGAGGCATCATGCTGTGCGCACAAACTCCATGCAGCACATGATCCCGGAAAGCACCCAGGATCCTCCCACTGGCTGCAAGGTAGGACTTGGCAGCCCTACCTCCAGATGGGTTTAGAAAGTGGGCAGGACCAAATGGGGCTTTTGTCCAGCAGGTCTTCTGATTGGTCATTATGGATTTGATTGGCTATGCATTTCTTTTAAAGTTCCTTTGGCAGCAGCTGCCACTACAGCACAAGGATCTTCACTGCGTGACTGAAAGTCAACTGCAACAGCCATTTTGTGGCTGGCTCCGCCTCTCGAGGCAGCCATTTTTGTGGCTGCACCCACTGCTCTGTGGCGGAATCCCAAATGTGCCCGCAGGCTCAAAAGGTTGGAACCCCTAGTCTAGCTTAAGAGCGGGAGCACGGGCTGCAAACCCAGTGCTGTCTCTCCACTGGGGCTGTTTCCTTATGGGCCTGCTGTCTCTGCTGCTCGTGGTGGCAGAGTCTTGGGTTCTGGTAGTCCTGGATCTGGACTGGCCCAGCCAAAGGATAGCTGTCACTGGACCTAGAATGTCTGCAGGATCTCCCAATGATGAGGTCTCAACTGCAGGTTCATGGTGAACAGCTGCAGGACTCAGAGGCTGTGAGTTTCCCTGTGATGGGGCCTACTCTCAACCACTGACTCTTGGGGCACAGCCTTGGGTGTCAGAGGCTCTAGGTCTGAAAGAAATCCTATGATGCTAGCATTTCCCTGAGCTCCCTGACTGGCCGCAGACAACGTCCTTTGCTAGAATTCATCTGGTTCCTCTTCTGACATGTCCAAGCGTGACTTAGCAGGGGTCATGACAACATGGTGATTCGTAAGAACATAAGAGAAGCATGTTGGATCAGGCCAATGGCCCATCCAGTCCAACACTCTGTGTCACAGAAGAACATAAGAGAAGCCCCGTTGGATCAAGCCAATGGCCCATCCAGTCCATCACTCTGTGTCATAGAAGAACATAAGAGAAGCCATGTTGGATCAGGCCAGTGGCCCATCCAGTCCAACACTCTGTGTCACATAAGTACATAAGAGAAGCCATGTTGGATCAGGCCAATGGCCCATCCAGTCCATCACTCTGTGTCACAGAAGAACATAAGAGAAGCCATGTTGGATCAGGCCAGTGGCCCATCCAGTCCAACACTCTGTGTCACATAAGAACATAAGAGAAGCCATGTTGGATCAGGCCAATGGCCCATCCAGTCCAACACTCTGTGTCACAGAAGAACATAAGAGAAGCCCTGTTGGATCAGGCCAGTGGCCCATCCAGTCCATCACTCTGTGTCACAGAAGTACATAAGAGAAGGCATGTTGGATCAGGCCAGTGGCCCATCCAGTCCAACACTCTGTGTCACAGAAGAACATAAGAGAAGCCCTGTTGGATCAGGCCAATGGCTCATCCAGTCCATCACTCTGTGTCACAGAAGAACATAAGAGAAGCCATGTTGGATCAGGCCAATGGCCCATCCAGTCCAACACTCTTTCACACAATGGCTAAAAAAACCCCATCAGGAGGTCCATCAGTGGGGCCAGGACACTAGAAGCCCTCCCATGGTTGGACCCTCCCAAGCACCCAGAATACAGAATCACTTGCCCCAGACAGAGAGTTCCAACAATACGCTGTGGCTAATAGTCACTGGTGGACCTCTGCTCCGTATGCTTATCCAATTCCCTCTTGAAGCTGACTATGCTTGTAGTTGCCACCACCTCCTGTGGCAGTGAATTCCAAGTGTTAATCATCCTTTGAGTGAAGAAGGACTTCCTTTTATCCATTGTAACCCGACTGCTCAGCAATTTCATTGAGTGCCCACGAGTTCTCGTATTGTGAGAAAAGGAGAAAAGCACTTCTTTCTCTACCTTCTCTATCCCATGCATAATCTTGTAACCCTCTATAATATCACCCACGTTGGTAAATCTGAGCTGTAAAATCAGTAACAGCTAATTTGAAAAGCCCTTCAGACACCCTCTTCCGCCTGCCTGCTCGCTTCCTGGTTTGCTTTTTAATGGCGGCTTTGCCAAACTGCAGATGAGGTCTTTGATGATGCTGTGGACTTTGTTCTTCTCGTTTCCATGGCTTCCAACTGAAGAATCTCCTTGTTGGCTTTAAAAAAAAAAACCCGAACATTGGCTTAATGTCATAATGTGGTTGACAGAACTCTAGTGAGGAAAGGGAACGTCCTTTGGAAGTGAAAAAGATAGAAACTAACATTTGGCAAATATTTCATTCTCCTCTTTTCTGCTGTGACGCCAGGTTTTCTCAATGCATCTGATGAAGAGATCTTCAAGGCCATTAATAGCACGGTGACCCTTTCGTACATGTTGAACCCTCCAGCTACAAAGTATGTGAACACCACGGAATTCCTCCTGACCCAGGAAACAGGAGAAAAGTCCGTCTCCCTCAGGGGCGGTGGTTTCTGCTCTCCAAAAACGATACCCAAAGTCCAGTTTGAAGACGGTGGGAGGTACCAGTGCCGCATCAGATTCAGCCATGGGTGGTTGAATAGGACCATCCATTTGGTAGTGATGAAAGGTAAGAGTAAATATTCTTCCCTTCTGTGTAGTAGCATGAGTATAATTTAGGAATATGAGATTTCTGCAGGCCGTGGAATCTTAAGGGCATGCTTACACTGCTTGTACTGGAACTGGGGACTGTGAGCAGAACAGCTGTTGCAGCTTCACACATATTTATTGTTCATTTCTTTGTCATAATGTATACCTCGCCTTTCCGCCCTCATAAAGACCACTGTGGCAGTCTATCACCCCTTAAACAGGCAAGGATGTGTTCAGTTCAACAGTCATCCCCTTCCAACGATTATCCAAAACTTTATTAATGGAATTGCTCCCCAAAAACAAAAGCATCTATCAGAACCAAAAATTGAAACAACTAGAGCAGCGACAAGAAACTTCCCATGTCCAGCACATTCAGACTTCATAATCAAAGGACAAGATCAGATTGGTCATACCACTTTTCCTGAGCCAAGAGGGTCGCAGGGCTGGCATTGCCACAAGGCGAACTAGGTGACTGCCTAGGGTGCCAGCCTTCTGGGGGCACCAAACTGGGCGCCCCCCATGTGACTCGGTGATGTTATCAGTGCAAGGGGAGGGGTGCCAGAAGTTAGCCTTGCCTACGGTGTGAGACCGTCTAGGGGTGGCCCTGAAAGGACCATCCCTCATTAGACTGTGATTTCTTGCCGGAGTCTTCCTTCTGGCTGTTCTTCATACATCTCAATCTCAGCTGATGGTGGAGAGTGGCATCAAGTTGCAGCTGTGTTAAGGCGAGTTCTTATAGCAATTTCAGGGCAAGAGAGGGACAGAAGTGATTTGCCATTGCCTGCCTCTGTGCAGTGACTCTAGGGTTCCTTGGTGATTTCCAGGGCTTTTTTTTGTAGCAGGAGCTCCTTTGCATATTAGGCTACACACCCCTGATGCAGCCAATCCTCCTGGTGCTTACAGTAGGTAAGAACATAAGAGAAGCCATGTTCGATCAGGCCAATGGCCCATCCAGTCCAAATTTATATACACACACACACACATATATATATATACACATATATATTAATATATACACATACACGCACACACACACACACACACACACACACACATATATATATACACACTGTGGCTAATAGCCATTGATGGACCTCTGCTCCATATTTTCTCCATCCCACGCATAATCTTGTAAACCTCTATCATGTCACCCCGCAGTCGACGTTTCTCCAACCTAAAGAGCTCCAAGCGTTTTAACCTTTCTTCATAGGGAAAGTGTTCCAACCCTTTAATCATTCTAGTTGCCCTTTTCTATCCTTTTTCCAATGCTATAATATCTTTTTTGAGGTGCGGTGACCAGAATTGCACACAGTATTCCAAATGAGACTGCACCATCAATTTATACAGGGGCATTATGATACTGGCTGATTTGTTTTCAATTCCCTTCCTAATAATTCCCAGCATGGTGTTGGCCTTTTTTATTCCAATCGCACACTGTCTTGACGGTTTCAGTGAGTTATCTACCACAACCCCAAGATCTCTTGGTCAGTCTCTGCCAGTTCACACCCCATCAACTTGTATTCTTGGCCCCAATGTGCATTACTTTGCACTTGGCCACATTGAATCTCATCTGCCACGTTGACGCCCACTCACCCAACCTCAACAGATCCCTTTGGAGTTCCTCACAATCCTCTCTGGTTCTCACCACCCTGAACAATTTAGTGTCATCTGCAAACTTGGCCACTTCACTGCTCACTCCCAACTCCAAATCATTTATGAACAAGTTAAAGAGCATGGGACCCAGTACCGAGTCCTGCAGCACCCCACTGCTTACTGTCCTCCACTGCGAAGACTGCCCATTTATACTCACTCTCTGCTTCCTATTAATTAGCCAGTTTTTGATCCACAAGAGGACCTGTCCTTTTACTCCATGACTCTCGAGCTTTCTAAGGAGCCTTTGATGAGGAACTTTATCAAAAGCTTTCTGGAAGTCAAGGTAAACAACATCTATCGGGTCTCCTTTGTCCACATGTTTGTTCACCCCCTCAAAGAAATGCAACAGGTTAGTGAGGCAAGATCTTCCCTTACAGAACCCATGCTGAGTCTTCCTTAATAACCCATGTTCATCAATGTGCCTACTCATTCTGTCCTTGATAATGGTTTCTACCAACTTTCCCGGTATTGAAGTCAGACTGACTGGCCTGTAGTTACCCAGATCTCCTCTGGAACCCTTTTTAAAGATGGGGGTCACATTTGCTACCTTCCAGTCCTCAGGAAAGGAGGCAGATTTCAATGAAAGATTACATATTTTTGTCACAAGTTCAACTTTGAGTTCTTTCAGAACTCAAGTCCTGTAAGAAGAGCCCATAAGCTCTTAGAGGAATGGCTACATCAGGGGTGTGTGGCCTAGTATGCAAAGGAGCTCCTGCTACAAAATGCCCTGGTGGTCTCCCATCCAAGTACTAACCAGGGCAGACCCTGTTTAGCGTCTGAGATTTGATGAGACTGGGCTAGCCTGGGACCTACAGGTCAGGGCTATTCTCTACTAGAATCAGCTCATTAACAGAGGTTCTTCACTTCTCTGACCTTTGTCGCAATCTGCAATTGACCTAAACTAGGGCTACCAGTTCTGAAGAACTGTAACTGCTTGCCGTATATGTAGCTGATTAATGGGGTTACAAATCCTGAACAACAGAATTACAGTACTAAGCAAGAACCGGAAAAGGATATTGCACAGTAGGGTTGAGGGGAGGAGCCTAGTAGGCCAAAGGGGCGGGGTCCATGCAGCCAGGGTAGTGCCCAGCAGGAAAGAGAACAGGGCCCGTCTGAACTGAATAGTAACAGAATACAGATGCAAGTGGGAAAAGGTGGGTCCTGTAGACATTGCTTTAGTCTATTCTAGCAGGAGCTCCTTTGCATATTAGGCCACACCCCTCTGATGTAGCCAATCTTGCAAGAGCTTACAAGGCTCTTTTTTGTAAGCTCTTGGAGGATTGGCCGCATCGTAGGGGTGTGGCCTAATATGCAAAGGGGCTCCTGCTAGAATTCCACCCCTGGCTTTAGTCATCTCAGATACACAGTGATCTGTCCTCAAGCCATCTTTTGCAGACTTCATTCCAAATCAATGCAGACTAATCTAACACAATCCAAATCCTGGGTGTGCTACAATCAGAAAGCCGGAATTATAGTAGCACTATCTTAAACTGGCCCAGACCTGGATAGCTGAGGCTACCTGATCTTGTCAAATCTCAGGAACTAAGCAGGGTCCTCCCGGGCTAGTATTTGGCTGGGAGACCACCAGGCAATACCGGGGTCAAGACACAGAGGCAGGAAATGGCAAACCAACTCTGAGCGTCACTTAGAGGGGTGCACAACCTCAACTGCATCCCTATTTCACTTCTTGGAACAACCCAGAAGTGCCATAGGTTAGCTCTAAGAATTTCTGGAAACTAAAACCACAGAGTTTTCAGCAATTTCTAGAGCTACCCCTTGCCATTTCAGAGTTGTTTTCCAGAAGTGATGTAGTGCCTCCCTCATTCTTAGATCATGCAGAATATAAACTCAGTTAACAAAAATAAGGTTAAGCTTTAAAGTGCCAACTTACACATATAATCAATGTTAAACCAAAGGATATAGTTGGTGAGTTGACAGATACTTTATTTTATGTGCTTTAAATTCTGCCTCAGCTCGCATTACCAAGAAAAAGAATTTGGGGTGGGGGTGGGGTTTAATCCGTTCTTTTCTTGTTATTTTCTTGTTGGAGAAAATTACATTTAGGCTGCTGGATAGAAGAAGAAGATATTGGATTTATATCCCGCCCTCCACTCCGAAGAGTCTCAGAGCGGCTCACAATCTCCTTTACCTTCCTCCCCCACAACAGACACCCTGTGAGGTGGGTGGGGCTGGAGAGGGCTCTTACAGCAGCTGCCGTTTCAAGGACAACCTCTGCCAGAGCTATGGCTGACCCAAGGCCATGCCAGCAGGTGCAAGTGGAGGAGTGGGGAATCAAACCAGGTTCTCCCAGATAAGAGTCCGCACACTTAACCACTACACCAAACTGGCCCTCCAGCCCCAGAATAGCCTGATCTTATCAGATCCTAAAGCTAAGCAGGGCATTCCTGGTTCATATTTGGATGGGAGACCACCAAGGAGGTCCAGGTTTGCCACACAGAGACAGGCAATGGAAAACCACTTCTGAACATCTTTTGCCTTGAAAACCCCACTAGGGATCACCATAAGTCAGCTGTGAAATGATGCGGGGTGGGTGGGAAGAGCTGCTTTTATCCATGCTGTGGATAAACACAGGTAAATAGGTAAAGATAGTCCCCTGTTAAAGCACCAGTTGTTTCCGACTCTGGGATGACATCGCATCACGATGTTTTCACGGCAGACTTTTTACGGGGTGGTTTGCCACTGCCTTCCCCAGCCGTCTACACTTTCCCGCCCTCCCCCCCACAAGCTGGGTACTCATTTTACCGACCTCGGAAGGATGGGAGGCTGAATCAACCTTGAGCCGGCTGCCTGAACCCAGCTTCTGCCGGGATCGAACTCAGGTTGTGAGCAGAGAGCTCGGACTGCAGTACTGCAGCTTTACCACTCTGCACCATGGGGCTCTTGAGCCCCAGTATAGCCTGATCCTATCAGATCCTAAAGCTAAGCAGGGTCAGCCCTGGTTTGTATTTGGATGGGAGACCACCAGGGAAGTCCAGGGTTGCTACATAGAGACAGGGGGTCACCACTAGGGGTCACCATAAGTCAGCTGTGAAATGATGTGGGGTGGGGGGGAGAGCTGCTTTTATCCCTGCTATGTTTTCCCAACAGGTGTATGAGCAGCAGAACAAATGAGCAGTTGGGGGGGGGGGGGACGGCTTTTCCCAAGGAGAGAGCAGGAGATAAACGAGAAAAAAATTCTCTTTCCCTCTGTCTTTTTCCCTCTTGCACATCACTCTCCTCTTTAATAAAGCAATCCTGACAGCTATGTTTGCAAAGGCGGGGGAGGGGGGGTGTTTAAAAGAAGCGGGAGAGAAACATGGATAGCTGTTGGGATATTTATTTAAAATTCAGAGGTGATGTTCAAGCAAATCGGAGACAAGACACATGCTTTAAAAAAGAGAAATTAATCTTTACTGGAAAACATTAGGGTAAGGTATTATGGATAAAAGAAAACGAAACAGTGGCTATTACCTTGCTTCCTACATCCCTTGCTACCTTGCTTCCTACATGGCTATTGTTACTAAGTGATGTGGTCCTTGGCTTTCTTGTTCCCAGAGGGCACAGGGATGGGGAGACCAGCTGTAATGTTTGCATGCAAGTTCAAAGCCTTCTTACACACAAGGTGCTAACTGACCAATAGTAAGGTTTAGGGGTGGAATTCTAGCAGGAGCTCCTTTGCATATTAGGCCACACACCCCAGATGTAGCCAATCCTCCAAGAGTTTACAAAAAAAGAGCCCTGTAAGCTCTTGGAGGATTGGCTACATCAGGGGTGTGTGGCTTAATATGCAAAGGAGCTTCTGCTAGAATTCCACCCCTGGTAAGGTTACACGTCAAACTGTTTCCTTCCTGGTTTTCCCCGACTTACTACAGAAAGTTTCTAATTGGATATAAGCTACAAATACAAATATCCTGTTTACTGGCAAATAACATTTGTTAACTTAACTCATAATGGCTAAAATGTAAATAACTTTATCCCAACAATGGCTCTCCAGAATCAAAGCTCTCTTTGCCAGATAGTTATCCAACAAAGGGAGTTTTGACTCTTGAAAGCCCACACCCTGAAAATACAGTTGGTCTCAGAGGTGCTACTGGATCTGAATCATGCTCTTCCACTGCAGACCAGCAGAGTTGCACACAGGGGTCGTTTTGTAGAAAAATGGGTGGTGAAGCTTATTAGCATAACTCATTAGCATATGCCCCACCACTACCCAAAAGCAACCCAGTGCAAGAAAGGAGAGTCCCAGGCGAGTGAGGCCTGCTTGGGTTGGCTAGAGATCCAGCCAGCCCAAGCAGGCCTCGCTCACCTGGGGCTCTCCTTGGCCACACACACCTCCCACAGTCAAAAGGCCAGCAAGCCACCTGCTGCCCAAAATAAGAAGTGGAGAAAGGGTGGTGTGGGTTTCTCCAGGGGTTAATGAGGGCTGCTGTGGGTGGCTGGTTGCTCTCCGCATCCTGGGATTGTTATGCAGCTGCAACTACTATTCAATGGACAAGATAGGTGGGGGGAGGGGGGCATCAGAAAGGTTCAGGGGCTGTGCTCCTGTGAGCTCCTGCTGAATTCGAGGCCTGGCTGCACACATCTGAAGTTCTCTATATCTCTGTTCACATCTGGTTGTAAGGAAGAGCCCTTGCTCGTTCACTTTGCAAATGCAACAAGGAGCGAGTTCCTGAATACTCTAAAGCTTTGGATCACCCAGTCAGCTGGACGCACATTGACTGTAGCATGAGAATTACTCAACGTATGTATAAGAAAAAATCAAGTGTACACTGTACGCAGATTGCACGTGAATTCACTGTAACTTGTAAGCGGGGCTAATGTGTAGCTGAGGTCTCTGTGTGCAATAGAGCTCAGATGTCGTTGAGCAAAACCTGCAACCCCAAAGACACTAATCAGGGTTGACCCATTCTTAGCTTCTAGGATCTGATGGGGTCAGGCTATCCTGGGGCTATCCAGCAGCCTAAAGGTATCTTCTTCCAGCAAGAAAATTAAAGGGTTAAATCCCACACACACAATCCTTTGACCCTTGCACAAAGAGGGCTGGATTTAACCAGTTTTTCTGCTGCTGAGCAAAGGAGGAAGGGATCAAGAGGGGATTGGATAAACATATGGAGCAGAGGTCCATCAGTGGCTATTAGCCATAGCATATTTTGGGAACTCTTTGTCTGGGGCACTGATGCTCTGTATTCTGGGTGCTTATGGGGGGGAACAGTGGGAGGACTTCTGGTGTCCTGGCCCCACTGATGGACCTGCTGATGGCACCTGATTTTTTTGGCCACTGTGTGACACAGAGTGTTGGACTGGATGGGCCATTGGCCTGATCCAACATTCTCTTGTTCTAATTCTCCCCCCTTTGACCACCCAAAAAACTACGTTTGAGATCGACCACGCTGGACAAAAGCCATATGGAATGGGGGTTTTAATAAGGAGGGGGCGTTGGCTAAGATTGAGTGGAAAAGCTGGTTGGACCCAACCCGCGATTTCCCTGTGCGTTTTCCTTTCTTGTCTTCCCTGCAGTCTCTGCTGAACCCCTAGGGCCACTCCCTAAAGAAGGCGGGGTGAAACTTTGCTGCAGCATCTCAGCTCCTCCCCCACCCGGGGGTCTGTTGCGATGGGATGCTAGGAACGGAAGCAGAATCGTTCCCCACTGCCTCGTAACCCAAAAAGCATCGCAGCAGACTTGCAGTCTCATTGTTGGGGAGAAAGTGAAGATCAGCGTGAACTACACTGTGGGTATGAACCGAGGGGAGTAGCTGCGTTCGCCCAATGCAACCTGCACACCTTGGGGAACCTGCAAGTGCAACAGTTATGCTCATTTTATTTAAAATACTTACATCCCATCTTAGATTCAAGGGGCCTAACAAACACAATGAAAACTTGCCAAGATGTAACATTTACGCCGGCTTCCGTGGGTCAGACCCCCTTTGTCAGACCCACGTGGGTTGCACAATCACTTTGCTAACTCTAGGACTCTCTTCAAATAAAGAAGGCTTCCAGCGTAGTCAGAAAGCTGCCTTTATTGAAAGATAGAAACAGTATCAATACACATTTGTGTCAGAAGAAGAAGAAGACTGCAGATTTATACCCCATCCTTCTCTCAGAATCAGAGACTCAGAGCGGCTTACAATCTCCTATATATCTTCCTCCTCCACAACAGACACCCTGTGAAGTGGGTGGGGCTGAGAGAGCTCTCACAGCAGCTGCCCTTTCAAGGACAACTCCTGCAATAGCTATGGCTGACCCAAGGCCATTCCAGCAGGTGCAAGTGGAGGAGTGGGGAATCAAACTCGGTTCTCCCAGATAAGAGTCTGCACACTTAACCACTACACCAAACTGGCTCATCATTGGGGTTGGCCAGTACTTACACCTCATCTGGGGCCGTTATGCAGCCCGCCAAAAGTACAATGCAAAAAGCCCACATAAAGCAGAACAAACTGATTCCCACCGACACCTTCTATTCCCTAAACATGAAGCAGTGAGAGCTGTCTCTGGGAAGAGATAAAGCGGCCTTGAGACAGCAGCTTCACTCCCTTCTACAGGGCATAAATGGATACTTGTGTTTGTTACAATGGATAGAGCAGGGGTGGCCAAACTGCGGCTCAGGAGCCACATGTGGCTCTTTCACACGTATTGTGTGGCTCTCAAAACCTCCACCACCCCATCAGCCAGCTTGGAGAAGGCATTTCTCTCTTTAAATCACTTCTGCAAGCCAAGTCAGCTGGTGGCTTGGGAAATGCATTTAAAGTTGCTTTCCTTCCACCTCTCCCTCTTCCTTCCTTCCTTCCTTCCTTCCTTCCTTCCCTCCTTCCTTCCTTCCTTCCCGCTCTCAAACTTCTGACATTTATTTTATGTGGAAAGGAAAGGTCCCCTGTGCAAGCATCAGTCGTTTCTGACTCTGGGTGACGCTGCTTTCACAACATTTTCACAGCAGACTTTTTACGGGGTGGTTTGCCATTGCCTTCCCCAGTCATCTACACTTTCCCCCCAGCAAGCTGGGCACTCATTTTACTGACTTCAGAAGGATGGAAGGCTGAGTCAACCTCGAGCCGGCTACCTGAAAACCCAGCTTCCGCTGGGGATCGAACTCAGGTCGTGAGCAGAGAGTTTGATTGCAGTACTGCAGCTTTACCACTCTGTGCCACAGGGCTCTTTTTATTCTATGTGGCTCTTACGTTAAGCAAGTTTGGCCACCCCTGGGATAGAGCAAAGCCAGAGCAAAGCAAGCACCAAGCACCCTCCCCCATTCTTAGGACACAAAGATATTTCAGCATACAGAAATATACAAACAGCAAGGCCCTTTGACACCTCTCTTGTCTTGTCCTTCTAGGGTTGCCAACTCCGGGTTGGGAAATTCCTGAATAATTGGGGGGTTGTGCCTGGGGAAGGCAGGACTTGAGGAGGAGAGGGGCCCTCAGTAAGGGACAATGCCACAGAGTCCATCTTCCAGAGCAAATGTTTTTTGTAGGGGGACCGATCTCTGTAGTCTGGAGATCAGTAGTAACTCCAGGAAGCCTCCAGGCTCCACCTGGAGGTTAGCAACCAAAAGAGTAATGTGGAAAGGAAGCAGGTAAAAAGCCCAAAGGCATCCACAATAAACCAGCCTGAAGTATGAATTTTCACACATTTATAACATAGAAAACTGATACAAAAGTGTAATGCATATTCTTCTCTACACCGGCTACTGCTGAAAGAAATAGGAGCGTTGGGACTCTATTTTCACGGCCTTTGCCACACCTCAGATCTACCACTTTAAGGAATAAGTACATTTGCTGCAAATGGAAGGACTGTGTATTCGGGTGTGATATGCATTGCACTTTTGTATAGGTTTTCTATGTTATAAACTGGTGAAATTTCATACTTCAGGCTGGTTTATCGTGGATGCCTTTGGGCTTTTTACCTGCTTCCACCTGGAGGTTGGCATCCCTACAACCTTGTTTCACCTCCACCTCTTCCTGCAGAGGAGGCCACGGAACAGACTTCGTTCATGCTGAGCGGCGTGGTCTTGGGAGCAGGTGTGCCGCTGGTGCTGCTGAGCCTCACAAGTGTGTGCTTGTTCACCTACATAGCTATGAAGAGGAAAAAGGTGAGCCTTTGGGCATCGATGAAGGGAAAAGGGGAAGCGGAAAGTCTCAGCCAAATGCAAAAGTTGATGGCGGGGTGGAGGGGCATGCTGGAAAGAGTAAATGTGGAAGAAACACTTGTTTTCCCTTCTTTTCGGTAGCAACGAGCAGCGAGGATGGCCCAGGCGAAGCAACAGTTGCTTGCGAAAAGGACTTGCCAGTGTCAAAGGTAAGTAGGTTCCAAGGCATCAACCGAGTGGCAATGCACAATGTGCCTTATGACCAAAGTAGACAATATATGCGATGTGTACCCAGCTGGGGGCCCCTAACTTGACTTGTGTCACAACTGAAGTTGGGAAATGAACATAGATCCAGGAGGGCAGCGGTGTTGGTCTGAAGCAGCAGAACAAAGTTTGAGTCCAGTGGCACCTTTAAGACCGACAAAGTTTTATTCAAGGTATAAGCGTTTGTGAAGAAGTGTGTGTGTGCACAAAAGCGCATACCTCGAATAAAACTTCGTTGGTCTTAAAGGTGCAACTTTGTTCTCTTGAGAAATGAACTTTCACATGCGTTCCAGCCGGGCCAGAATCAGATTCAACCTTCCCCTCCTCGCTGTTGTCTCAAACTGAAATGGCCACAGGGGGGCAGTTTGCTCTGTTGTGGGGTCCATGTGCTGCAACCGATGCATATGGAATCCACATCAGGGCAAACGTTTTCCTCCCATAGCTGTTCTTGCTCAGGAAAACAGCAGGAGGGAAGGCTAAAAGCCATCCATATTGTGTTCCCCAGTAAATTTGGGTCCAGAGCATTTGAAAACATTAGTTCCCTGAACTCACAGGTGACTGCAAATCAGGTGGGACCCCCCCCCCCAATCTAACATGACACACCTAGGGGTGGAATTCAAGCAGGAGCTTCTTTGCATATTAGTCCACACCCCCTGGTGTAGCCAATCCTCCAAGAGTTTACAAGACTCTTTTTTGTAAGCTCTTGGAGGATTGGCTACATCAGGGGGTGTGGCCTAATATGCAAAGGAGTTCCTGCTAGAATTCCACTCCTGGTCACACCTATTGTCTAATTTGGCCCTTAGTCTTTCTGAGTTTCCTTTGGAGGGTTGCCAGCCAAAGCGATACAATACAGAAAATGGCACATCAAGGACCTTGGGCAGTGACACTCTGATTGTGGGGCAAAACTCTATAGTAGAATCAGCTACAAATCATAGTTTTGCTCCAAACATCGCAGCCTGACCTCCCTAGTTGGATCCAGCCCTCTTTGAGCAAGGGCCAAAAACAGTTTACGGGGATAGGCTCTGGGTCTGAATAAAAGCCCACCCAAGCCTAGATCAGTAACTGAGGTAAAACGGAGAGGGACAAGATGGTTTGCTTTTCAAAAGAGAACAAGAACAAAGTTTACCCAGTAAAAGCATACAAAGTGAGGTAAATTGTAACATTTAGCCAGGCGTTGTGAGGCTTCAGGCTTCAAACTGTACATGCCTCAGGAAAACACTCTCACAGGCAGGTTTGTAATATATCAGCAGAGTACTTTCTGAAGCCACTTAGTTATGCTTTAAAAAAAATCTAGCAAACCCTACTTTCCTACTGTAGCGCCTCAGTACATTCAGTTTTCCAGACACAGAAACTTAACCAAAGATGTTATATCCCCTCAGGACTTTAATTCATACTCCTGTTTAATTCACATCTTTCTCTCTCCACACTCAAAACCTCATTCCTGGCAAGGGCTGCCAACCCTCAGAATTAGGGCTGCCAGCTCTGAGTTGGGAAATATCTGGAGATTTTGGAGGTGGAGTTTGGAAAGGGCAGCATTTGGGGAGCGGAGGGGCTTCAATTGGGTGTAATGCCACAGAATCCACCTTCCGAAGTGACCACTTGCTCCAAGTGAACTAATCTCTGTCTCCTGGAGATCAGTTGTCATCCCAGGTGATCTGTAGCTACCCTGTGGAGGCTGTGCAATACTACACAGTAGGGTTACCAAGTTCCCACCAGGGAGGGCCTCAATTCGCCGGTAGGACGCAGGCTGCCAGGGGGATCCCTGCCCTGAAGAGCCCTGTCAACATGCACCATCATCAGCATGATGACATCATGAGAGGATGCTCTAGGACTCATGCTAAAAACTCTATGGTGCTGAGTTTTACCGTGATTACTAGAGTGTTTTTGGCGTGATGCTCTAGAAATCACAGTAAAACTCTATGGTATCATAGAGTTTTAGCACAAGTCGTAGAGCATCCCTGCGTGATGGCCCCAGCGCGATGATGTCACTTCCGGGTGACATCATCATGCCACAGCGGTGGAGGGACTTGGCAACCCTACTACCCAGAGTCAATGAGGGGGCAGGGACTTCAAAAATAGGTGTTGCGTAATGCCGTGATATCACCTCTGGTTTCCTTGCTGCACTGTTTTCGCACATAAGGAGAGAAACACCTCCCCACCCTGTAGCCATTTCCCCTGACAACAACAGCCCAAGAAGAAAACTGGAAGTTCCTTTATGCCATCTCACAGCATTCCCTCACAGTGCCGAGCAAATGCGTGCTGTTTAAAGTGGTTTCCCCTATGTACATCTGACTGAGCTGGATCACGCATCAGCGACTCACTTCATGCCAGGTGTGTTGTTGTATAGTTTGGCCCAGAAACTTCTTCAAGTGTAAAAGCACATCCTGTTTTTCCTGCTACCTGTGAGCCTGGATCTTAGAGAATGCACGTCCCTCTTTTCTCTTCCAGGGATCAAAGTAACGATTACTACCATACCTGAGAGCCAGCTGCAACTCTGCCCGCGACACCTAATATCAAGTGGCTCATTTCACTGCTTTGCCTTGTTGTTTCTCGTATGTAACACATGCACCCACATTGCAAGACGGAGACGCGCTGAATGTGATTGTGAATACCAATGCCTGAAATCCTTGGACGCCTGATCTGAACTTCTCTCGAATAATGATATAATAACGGTGCATTCATGAGAAGAGAGTTTTGCCCAAAGGCTTCCAATCTGTTCCGCTTTATTCTCACCAGTGATCTCGTTCAAAAGCCCATGTGTGCAGGCAGTGGCTACACTGCTTCATCGACTCAGACTTGCTCAGAGGTTTTAGAACCCCAGTTCCCCTTTAATGGCAAGCTGCTTTGCCCGATCCCTCTGTGACATCACAGCAGCTGACCAATGGCTGCAGGGAGGGTGGTGACCCTCCCCCTGCCACGCCCACTATGGCTAACTGAGACAGAAAGGATCACATGCCAGTGATAGATGTTTAGAATGCATGTATTTACAAGCATTCAAAAAAAAATTCCAATTAAACTAACATTTTCCCCTAGTAAATTAATTTGTTGCTTTCAGGTAGTACTGCTTCTGATACATTTTCCTTCTCGTTTGACAAAAAATTGCACAGAGCAGCAGCTGGAAAATGACCTTGGGCTCATGTCTGCTTAATATGGGTACAGTCAGATGGGATTATACGATTTCTTGATAGATTCATAGCCAGAAATCTGGTTTTATAGCCAGCAATGTGGCGGTAATAAGACATAATAGTACGTGAGCAAGGGGAGGCAAGTAGCCAGCAATTGATTAATAAAAAACAGCAGACGCTTCAGCACAAGTAGGTATTTAATAATATAATAAATTAAAACTTCATATTAATGCACATTTTTTAAAAAATATAGATGCCAATTGCCTACATGTTTGTCAGCTGTCCCTGTGTATTTGCTCTTGGGAATTAGAACGTGGCAAGGGAGAAGGCAGATTTAGATCTTTTGAAGCAAATAGAGTCTGAACGGTTTTTTCTGGCATCTCTGTAACAGAAGGACTTTTAACACTTTCAGTCCAAAGGGGCCGTGGCTTAGTGGCAGAGCATCCGCTCCGCATGTGGAAGGTCCCAGGTTCAGTTCCCGGCGCCTCCAGGTTAAAAGATCAAGAGCAGCCTGAATACCCCAGACTAGGCTGGTCGGAGCTTGGATGCTCTGTAAGAATAGCCCTGGTTAGTAGTTAAGGTTGCCAGGGCTGTGCTGGAAAATACCTGGAGACATTGGGGGTGGATCCGGGAGAGGGCGGGGTTTGGGGAGAGGAGGGGCCTGAGCAGGGGACAGTGCCACAGAGTCTGCCCTTCAAAACAGCCATTTTCTCCAGGGGAACTGATCTCTGCCAGCTGGAGCTCAGTTGTCAAAGTGGGGGGTCTCCAGGCCCCACCTGGAGGCTGGCAACCTACTTATAAGAGAGACCACCAAGGAAGTCTAGAGTTGCTGTGTGGAAGCAGACAATGGCCATCCACTTCTGAATATTACTTGCCTTGAAAACCCTGCGAAGAGATCACTATAGAGTCACTAGCTTTGTGTTGGGAAAGACCTGGAGATTTGGGGGGTAGAGCCTAAAGAGGGTGAGATTTGAGGAAGGGAGGGACCTCAATGTGGTATAATGCCATAGAGCTCACCCTCCAAAGCAGCCACTTTCTCCAGGGGAACTGACCTTGGACTTCTGGAGATAAAGGGTGTTTTTACACTGACAGTTTGTGACTATCACCGCACTGGAAATTCACCTTTTACATTACCTAACATTCTCACAAATGTTTTGCATCATTGCTGCCCGAAGCATCTACATTTGTTTAGGTGAGATGAGTTCTGGCGCTGCTTTTGCAACGTTTTTCTCAGCTAGTTTTGATCCAGTCATTTCTCTACAAGCGTTTCAAACTTGTATTGTAGACGTTTCCGTGCTTCTAAAAGACTCCTCCAAAAGCCACAAGGTGCAGTAATTTGCATGAGAACTGACAGCACTTGACATTTTTACATATCATTGCTTGCCTCTTGTAATCTTGTAATTTGAATGTGTATTGTTTTTGCAGTGTTGACACCATTTCCAAGCAATCGTATACATTTAACTAAGCACTGGTATTCTGTCTGCCCTCTGATCAGAGACACCCCCCCCCCCCATTGAAACACTTTCAGCAGGAACTTTAGAAGTTTGGCTACGCAAAATGAGCGCAGCACATCCACAAATGTAAAAGGAAAATAATTAAAGCGGAACGGTGGCAGGCGATTTGAAGACTCTAAAACTCTGGATCAAACTGAATGTAAAAACACCCTAAGTGTAATAGCGAGAGATCTCCGAGGCCACCTGGAGGTTGGCAACCCTAGGTCACCATAAGTTGGTTGCAACATGATGGTATTTAATAATAGTAATTAATAGTAGTGGGTGATGTGAAAAATGGCAGCCTGAATTTGGGTTTTGGCAGGGCCTTTTTTTGTAGCAGGAACTCCTTTGCATATTAGGTTACACCCCCCTGATGTAGCCAATCCTCCAAGAGCTTACAGTAGGCCTTGTAAGAAGAGCATTGCAAGCTCTTGGAGGATTGGCTAAATCAGCCTATTATGAAAAGGAGTTCCTGCAAAAAAAAAGTCCCTCATTTTTGGTCTATCGAGGTCAGTCTTCTCTGATCTGACTGGTAGCAGATCTCCGGGGTTCCTGGCAGAGGTCTTTCACATTGCCTCCTACCTAATGTTTTCAGCTGGAGGTGCAATGAACCTGGGACTTTCTGCATGCAGAGCAGATGCTCTACCTCTGGACCACATCCTCTCCCCCATAATAGAAGCTGCAAGTTCAAGGAAAGAGCCAGGAATTTCAAGGTGGTACAATAACACAGGCACCGGTGTATTAACAATGGCAAAATTCAAAATTGCACCGGTTGAATTATTACTCTCACACATAAAGTGTGTAAATAAGCATTAGTGCAATATAAAACAATACATGCAGCAAAACATTAGAACGCACACCCTCTCATCGCTCCCCCAGTCCATTTTCCTTGTCAAGGTCTTAGAGGCGTTGCCTTCTGCTGCTTTTTGCAGTCCAGACCTCAGGCGGAGTTGGGGGCGTCATTTTATACAACTTCTCTTAGAGAGAGCAAAGACCATATTTCCTGGATTATTTACGGTTTTGTAGGCATAACCCTTTGTCAGTCTTCTCTCAATGCTGCTTTTAGCCAGGCATTGCGAATTTCAAGTTGGCTGGAGAGGGCAGGGTAGAAACCTGAGCTGCACCGTAGGCCCTAAGAATGCTAGAAGAGGCTTGTCTCATGCAAGGCATCTCTAACCATTCTCATCTTGCAGAAGTGCATCTGAAGTTCTAATTGCTCAGCTGCGTGCAGCTTGTGCCCTGTAACCAGCACAAATGATCAACAGCGACCCTGCAGTTCCTGCTTAGCTGGTGGAGGAACAGTAAACTTTGTGTTGGATTCAGCTTTTCTAACATGGCAAACTTTCCAGGCAAAAGTAGTCCTTCTCTTGGTATTGCTGTTTTAGATAAAATAAAATGGATTATATATAGCTCGAGATTCAGTGCCTTGTTTTGTGTGGGTCAATTAGGGCAGTTAGGTCCCCTCTGGCCATTGGCAGGCGATGGGGGTAGGGTTGCCAGACCCCACAGAGGGCAGTGGAACCCCTTCTTTGGGGGGCTCTTCACTGCCACTAGCCAACTGGCCGGCAAGGGGATATCTTGCCCCCAGCTGGCATGAAAGGCAACATGATGACATCACCCAGAAGTGATGGATAGTAAAGTGGATAGCACATGGATAGTAAAGTGCTGGGGGAAGGTTTCAGAGGACGCCCAGTAGGTTAAAAGCCTGGCAGAAGAGTTCCGTCTTACAGGCTCTGCAAAACTTAGGTAAGTCCCTCAGGACCTGGATCTCCAATGGGAGCTCATTTCACCAGGTAGGGGCCTGGATCAAAAAGGCCCTGGCCCTCGTTGAGGCCAACCAGGTGTCCTTAGGACCAGGGATTACAAGAATCATAGAGTTGGAAGGGACCTCCACGGTCATCTAGTCCAACCCCCTGCACAATGCAGGAAACCCACAAATACCTCCCCCTAAATTCACAGGATCTTCATTGCTGTCAGATGGCCATCTAGCCTCTTTAAAAACTTCCAAGGAAGGAGAGCCCACCACCTCCCGAGGAAGCCTGTTCCACTGAGGAACCACTCTAACGGTCAGAAAGTTCTTCCTAATGCTGAGCCGGAAACTTTTTTGATTTAATTTCAACCCATTGGTTCTGGTCCTACCTTTTGGGGTAGATGATCAGAAGATGTCGTGTAGATGATCTCAAAGCCCAGGGGGGGCTCATATGGGGAGAGGTGGTCCTGAAGAGGTGGCACAACTCATTTGCATATGCCACACACCCCTGATGACACCAGAAGGTGTACTAAATTATATCAGCTCAGCATCTACCTTCAAATGCTTCTTGAATTATAATTGTCATAATAAAACCTGACTCCCCTCGTACTTTTTAAATTACTTTCTCCTATGTGGCCATAGCGACATGATGAAGATTTCCATCTGTCTGCTTTATATGTTTGGGTTACTTTCCCCTTTTTTTGGTGGGGAAAAATATTAGAAAGTTTGTCAAATCTTAGAGTTCAGCAAAATTCTCACAGGGGGTTTGAACAATGGAGCCCAGAAGCAAATATCTGGGGGGTAGGGTTTAAGATAGAAAAGGCACAATAAAATTTAGAGGTTCGGGAGCTCCACTCCGGTGAGCTCCTGACCAAAGGAAAACATTTCACCATCACCCCACAGCTAGAAGAATGCACAATATTCTAAATATGAGTACAATCAGACTTATATAATGGCATTATGATGCTTTTTAAAAACACACATATATCCGGTCCCTTCCTAATAATTCCTAGCATTGCATTTTCCTTTTTTTCTCCCTTCCACAGTTTCAGAACACCAACTTGACATTTCCAGTGAGCTGTTTTCGTTTGACCCAGGGATTTCTTTCCTAAATGGTTACAGCCAATTCAGAACCCAACAGCAGGAGATGTGTGTGCCGGGGATTAGCGGTCCCTGCGCGCCTTCATTTGCATTTATCAACAGAGCGGCTCATCTGTCATCTTGTTGCTCACTCATCCGGGATGGAGAGATTCATCTGGAGCTCTTGGCAATCTGTTTCCATGTTGCCATCTTGGGATGACGAGGTGTCAGTTCTCTTTCCTCCCTCCCCTCCGTATGTCCTCTTGCCAATCCACCCCAGTTTCCTGCTGCTTCCCCGGTTCTCTCTGCTTTCTAACTCCCACCAAGAGAGTGTGGGCTGGGTTTTTTTGTCCCTAACGAATTCCTGCAGACCTATCAAATCTCACAGGACAGCCCTGAGCTGGATAGGCCAGGCAAGCCCGATCTTGTCAGATCTCAGAAGCTAAGCTAAGCAGGGTGAATTCTGGTTAGTACTTGGATGGGAGCCCTCCTTGGAATACCAGCAGTTGGGAGCGCATGGGCAAGCTTTATTCAGCCGACTCTCTGCACATCCTCCAGGTCCCCAGTAGGGGTCAGTCACCAGAGGTCAACATGACTACCAGATGCAGACACACACACACAGAGCCATCTGAAACTAATTCTTGAAATTTAACTGTGAATTGGTTTGTCTGATTTTATATTTTGTTTTTATTTTGGAATTGTTTTATCTCTGCTGTGACCCTCCCTGAGCCTGTTTGGGAAAGGCTGGATAGAAATGTGAATAAATAAAATAGGAAAAATACCCCAGATTTTTAAAAAAAACCTTACATGGCTATGATGAGTCAAAAGTAAGGTTGCCAGGTCTCTGTGGGAAAATACTGGGAGACTTCGGGGGTGGAGCCAAGAGAGGGTGGGGTTTGGGGAGGGGAGGGGCCTCAGTATGGTACAATGCCACAGAATCCATCCTTCAAAGTAGCCATTTTTTTCAGGGGAGCTGATCTCTGCCAGCTGGAGCTCAGCTGTAAAAGCCGGGGATCTCCAGGTCCCACCTGGAGGCTGGCAACCCTAAAAGTAAGTCTGGAATCTTCAGAAATAAATTGGGTCCGGGAGGGAACAGCCAAGTCCAGGTCTTCCATGTTCCCCCTTTTTTCACATGCCTCAATCCAGGCTCTGTTCCCCTTTCAACAAATGCCTCCCCCCCACACACATAACCCCATCGATTAATAAGTTTTCCCACACTTTTATATGCGGTCTACTTCCTTAAGAGTCAGTTAAGGTTAGGTGGCTCTGGGGTGACAGAGCGTGAGACAAGAAACGACTGGGAAAGTCTTGAGGACTGAAGAAGCAAAGCTCGACACATTCCTTCGAGGCCAACCCTCTTGAGAATAAGCGGAACTGCTTCTAAATAGTCCCCAAAATAGCCACTGAGTGAAGCTCTCTACCAGCCCTACATACTGGGGAAAATCAAACAGCAGTGTTAGGGCTGCCAAGTTCAATTCAAGAAACAGCTGGGGACTTTGGGGGTGGAGTTAGGAGACTTTGGGGCAGAGTTGGGAGACATTGGGAGTGGACCTAGGAGCAAAGTTGTGACAAGCATGATTGAACTCCAAAAGGAGTTCTGGCCATCACATTTGAAGGGACTGCACACCTTTTAACCCTCTCATGGATTGCTGCCTTGTCATGGCGAGAGGGCTTGCATGGTTCAATGAGGCTGTGGGCTATGCCATGCAGGGCCACTCAAGATGGACAGGCCATAGCTGAGAACCCAGTCAAAATGTGGTCCACTGGAGAAGGAAATGGCAAACCACTCTAGTATTCTTGCCAAGAAAACCCCAAGAACAGAAACAAAAGGGTAAAAGATATGGTGCTGGAAGATAAGCCCCTCAGGTCAGAAGGTGCCCAATATGCTACTGGGGAAGAGCGTTCAAGTAACCACAGAAAGAGTGAAGTGGCTGGGCCAAAGCCGAAAGGTCACTCAACTGTGGATGTGTCTGATGGTGAAAGAACAGTCCAATGCTGCAAAGAACAATACTGCATCGGAATGTGGAATGTAAGATCTATGAATCATGGTAAGCTAGATGTGGTCAAACAAGAGATGGCAAGACTGAACATCGACATCTTGGGAATCAGTGAACTAAAATGGACAGGAATGGGTGAATTTAACTCAGAGGATCACTACATCTATTATTGTGGTCAAGAGTCCCGTAGAAGAAATGATGTGGCCTTTATAGTTAACAAGAGAGTGAGGAAGGCAGTAATGGGATACAATCTCAAAAATGACAGAATGATCTCGGTTTGTATCCAAGGCAAACCATTCAACAGTAATTCAAGTCTATGTCCCAACCACTGATGCAGAAGAAGCTGAAGTGGACCAGTTCTATGAAGATCTACAACACCTTCTAGAATTAACACCAAAAAAAGATGTCCTCCTCATCATAGGGGACTGGAATGCCAAAGTAGGAAGTCAAAAGGCGACCGGAACAACTGACAAGTTTGGCCTTGGAGAACAAAATGAAGCCGGGCAAAGGCAAATAGAGTTTTGTCAAGAGAACAAGCTGGTCATAGCGAACACCCTCTTCCAACAACCTAAAAGGCGACTCTACACGTGGACATCACCTGATGGGCAACACAGAAATCAGACTGGTTATATACTCCCCAGTCAAAGATGGAGAAGCTCCTTACAGTCAGCAAAAACAAGACCTGGAGCTGACTGCGGCTCAGATCATGAGCTACTCATTGCAAAATTCAGGCTTAAACTGAAGAAAACTGGGGAAGCTGTTAGGTCATTCAGGTTTGACCTTGATCACATCCCTTATGAATATACAGTGGAGGTGAAGAATAGGTTAAGGAACTAGAGTTGATGGACAGAGTGCCTGAAGAACTATGGACGGAGGTTGGTGACATTGTACAGAAGGCAGCAATCAGCACCAACCCAAAGAAAAAGAAATGCAAGAAAGCAAAGTGGCTGTCTGATGAGGCTTTACAAATAGCTGAGGAAAGAACGAAAGCGAAAGGAAAAGGTGAAAAGGAAAGATTCACCCAACTGAATGTAGATTTCCAGAGAACAAGGAGAGATAAGGAGGCCTTCCTGAAGGAACAATGCAAAGCAACACAAAAAATAATAGAATGGGAAGGACAAGAGATCTCTTCAAGAAAATTGGAGAAATCAAGGGAACGTTTCGTGCAAAGATGGCCCTGATAAAGGACAAAAACGGTAGGGACCTAACAGAAGCAGAAGAAATCAGGAAGAGGTGGCAAGAATACACAGAAGAATTATACAAGGATCTCAATGTCCCGGACAACCATGACAGTGGAATTGATGACCATGAGCCAGACATCCTAGAATGTGAAGTCAAGTGTGCCTTAGAAAGCATTACCAACAACAAAGCGAGTGGAGATGATGGTATCCCAGTTGAGCTATTCAAAGTCCTACAAGATGATGCTGTAACACACATTATGTCAACAAATTTGGAAAACACAACAGTGGCCACAGGACTGGAAAAGATCAGTTTATCTTCCAATCCCAAAAAAGGATAATGCCAAGGAATGTTCAAACTATCGCACCATTGCACTCCTTTCACATGCCAGCAAGGTCATGTTAAAGATCCTACAAGCTAGGCTTCAGCAGTATGTCAATCAGGAACTACCAGAAGTTCAAACTGGGTTTCGGATAGGTAGAGGAACTAGAGATCAAATTGCCAACATTTTATGGATTATGGAGAAAGCATGGGAGTATCAAAAAATGTCTATTTTTGCTTCATTGACTAAGCTAAAGCCTTTGATTGTGTGGATCACAACAAACTGTGGCAAGTCCTTAAAGAGATGGGAGTACCAGACCACCTCATATGTCTCCTGAGAAACCTGTATAAGGGTCAAGAAGCAACTGTCAGAACGGGATATGGAACAACTGATTGGTTTAGAATAGGAAAAGGAGTTCGACAAGGATGTATATTGCCACCCTGCTTATTTAATTTATATGCAGAGTACATCATGCGGAATGCTGGCCTGGATGAGGCACAAGTGGGAATTAAGATTGCCGGAGAAAACATCAACAACCTCAGATATGCAGATGACACTACTGTAATGGCAGAAAGTGAGGAAGACCTAAAGAACCTCTTGTTGAGGGTGAAAGAGGAGAGCACAAAAGTAGGCTTGAAACTCAACATCAAAAAAACTAAGATCATGGCAACTGGCCGCATCACACCTTGGCAAATAGAAGGGGAGGACATGGAAGTAGTGACAGACTTCACATTTCTGGAATCCAAGATCATTGCAGATGGTGACTGTAGCCATGAAATTAAAAGACATTTTCTCCTTGGGAGGACAGCTATGGCAAGCCTGGGCAGTATAATAAAAAGTAGAGACATCACCCTGCCAACAAAAGTCCGTATAGTCAAGCAATGGTATACCCAGTAGTAATGTATGGCTGTGAGAGCTGGACCATAAGGAAGGCCGAGCGCAGAAGAATAGATGCTTTTGAGATGTGGTGCTGGAGAAGACTCTTGAGAGTCCCTTGGACTGCAAGAAGATCCAGTCAGTCAGTCCTAAGGGAAATCAACCCAGACTGTTCCCTGGAAGGTCAGATGCTGAAGCTCAAATATTTTGGCCACCAAATGAGAAGGGAGCACTCCCTGGAGAAGACCCTGATGCTGGGAAAGACAGAAGGCAAAAGAAGAAGGGGCGGCAATGATGAGATGGCTGGACGGTGTTACTGATGTAACAAACACGAATTTGAGCAGACTTCGGAGGATTGTGGAAGGCAGGAGGACCTGGTGTGACTTTGTCCATGGGGTCACAAAGAGTCGGACTCGACTGTGCGACTGAACAACAACACCTTTTAAATGCCTTCCCTCCATTGGAAATAATGAGGGATAGGGGTATCTTCTTTGGGGGCTCATAGAATCGGATCCCCTGCTCCAATCATTTTGGAACTTGGTGGGAATTTTGAGGCGAGTCATCAAATACTATGCTAAAAATTTGGTGCCTCCACCTCAAAAAACAGCTCCCCCAGAGCCCCAGATACCCACTGATTAATTCTCCATTATACCCTGTGGAAATCGGTCTCCATAGGAAATAATGGAGTTCCCAGCAGACATTTACCCCCCACCCCTCACATTCTGATGACCCTGAAGCGGGGGGGGGGAGGGCCTGCAAACTGGAGGATCCCCTGCCTTCACCTGGGGATTGGCATCCCTAAGCAATGTTATGGGTTTGGCCACTAGCCATCCTCCACATTGAAAGGGATGTTAATGTTTCTTAATGAGGCCCTTAATGGGTTTCCTGTTTAATGGGTTTGAGTGTCAGGAAATGGTTTTGTCTGAGTGCCCATCAGAGCTGGAAGAGAGGAGCATCCTATCCCGCCTAGCTGGAGGGAGGCAGCTGACACGATGTAGTGCTTAAGAGCAACACTCTTACCCCAGAGATCTGGCTTCAAGTCCTGCCATGGAAGTGCACTGGGTGACCTTGGGCCAGTCACATGCTCTCAGCCTTATCTACCTCCAGGATCACCGTGAGGATAAAATGGAGGAGAGGAGAAGGATGCAGCAAGCTGCTTTGGGCACTACTTGGGGAGTGAGGAGGGGCAACGGTCATTTTGTAGAAAAATAGGTGGTGGAGCTCATCTAGAGATTGTTATGCAGCTGCACATACTATTCAATGGACAAGGAGGTGGAACTCTCAGAAGGAGGAGGAGGAACTCTCAGAAGGGTTCAGGAGCTGTGCTCCTGTGAGCTCCCATTGAATCTGAGGCCTGAGGAGAGGTACAAAATCAGGAGTGGAAGTTTAACAAGAGCTCCTTTGCATATTAGGCCACACACCCCGATGTAGCCAATCCTCCAAGAGCTTACAAAAAAGAGCCTTGTAAGCTCTTGGAGGATTAGCTACATCAGGGGTGTCTGGCCTAATATGCAAAGGAGGTCCCACTAGAATTCCACCCCTGTACAAAATCATTAAATAAAATGAACAAATATGAGATGCGTGTGTGATAAGAAAGCACAGTTTGGGGGATGCTGAAAAAGATGGGATGAGAAGCAGTCAGACACCGTTTGAAGTTGGCTGAAGCAGCTAAGGGAGCAGGTCCTGTTCCCTCTAAGCTGAGTTAGTATGAGCTAGCTCACACTTTTTTAGTCTCTGGCTCACACATCAGTTCAGGAAAAATGGCCCCAGAGCAAACTAGTTTATGCAGTAGCTCACAACTTTAATGGTAGTAGCTCACAAAGTAGAATTTTTACTCATGAGACTCCATAGGTCCATAGAGCAGGGGCATCAAATGTCCATCCCATGGACCAGAACCAGCCCATTCAGGGCTTTAATCAAGCCCCTAGTCTCTTTTCTCCTCCCCTCCCCCTGGCCTCACCATTTGTAGTTCCCAATCTGACAGTATTCCCTTCACTTTCAGTTACCTGCCTTTTCCACCTTCTCTTTGCAGACCGCAGCATGGACAAAACTGCAAGGAAAATGTGGAATGGACGTTTCATCAAAGCTGCAGGGGAGAATGTGTAGTGGATTTTCCATTAAGGTCTCTGTGCCCAGAGAGATAGGGCCCAGGGACCTTGATGGAAGATCCATTCCACATTTTCCTTGCAGCTTTGTCTGTGCTGCAATGTGTTTCAAGTTCCTATACAGACAGCTGAAACTCAGACGTCCTGGCATTGTGTCCTTGCAAATAAAGGGATGATGTTTTGAGCCAGCTTGTTTCTGCTCAATGAAGCTGACCTAGTGCATACTCTAACCTGGGAACCCACAACCAAAGAGAGATAGTACACTGGAGAGCTATTGCCAATCTGAGTAGACCCCTGGAGAGGGGGAGAAGCTTGCAATGCCATTTAATTGTTTTCCCAGACTCATAATTTTATTTGTAGTTTCTGCTGTGAACCTTGTGCTTTTTCTTTTGTTTCATTTTAAAAATTGCTTTGCGAAATCCCACTATTCCCCCACCTCTCCATTTTAAACCAAATATTTCAAGAGTTTTAAGCATGTTTGTATTTTAAGTTAGAACATACTATCTTTAATTGTGTTTGTCTGTGTTCTTTATAAAGTTTGTGTCTCCGCTACCTCACATTACATTTTAGGACACACATAGCCCGGCCCCACAAAGTCTGATTTGTGTCAGATCTGGCCTTCCTAATAAATGAATTCAGCACCCCTGGACTAAAGCCTATGTCACCTGAACTCCAACCTGTGAAGGTTTTTGATGCTGGGGCTTTTTGGAAAATGTCCTACACATATTCCATTTTTCCAGTACTGAGCAAAGAAGGACTAAAAGGCAGCAAAGAACCAGTCTGACAGAAACCTCAAATAACTCTAAAGAAAAAAAAACCCATCCGGACGCTAGCTGATGTTATGTTAGAGAACTGGCCAAGTAACCAGCTGCTAGACCAAACAGTGGGGAGGGGGGGGGTCGCATTGGATGCCAAGTCTATTTCTGTTGCTGTGATGTCCCACTTCTATCAACTGCACAGGGCCTCTGTGACTCATCCTCCTCCTCAAGGGGAGAACGCTGCTTGGTCCCTCTGAGTCAGCAAAGTCCGAGTGACCATGGATGAAGCCCCCACCTCACATCCCCAAATCTTTAGGGAAAAACAAGCTTGATCCTTCAGCCTCTTCATCCTGCAGTGAAAATGTTTGTGGATGTTCATTATCTTCTTGCATAGAATCACACCCATTTTGCGTCAGTGAACATATATAGCTGCCTTATACTGAATCAGACCCTCGGTCCATCAAAGCCAGTATTGTCTTCTCAGACTGGCAGCAGCTCTCCAGGGTCTCAAGCTGAGGTTTTTCACGCCTATTTGCCTGGACCCTTTTGAGTTGGAGATGTCGGGGATTGAACCTGGGACCTTTTGCTTACCAAGCAGATGCTCTACTACTGAGCCACTGTCCCTCTCCAAGTCTGTGAAGGCTGCAATCAAGGCTTTTTTTGGTAGAAAAAGCCCAGCAGAAACTCATTTGCATATTAGATCACACCCCCTATGCCATCACTGTTTCACACAGGGCTTTTTTTGTAGAAAAGGCCTGACAGGAACTCATTTGCATATTAGGCCACACACCCTGATGCCACCATTGTTTCATACAGGGCTTTTTTTAAGGAAAAGGCCTAGCAGGAACTAATTTGCATATTAGATTAGATTAGATTAGATTAGATAATTTTATTTATATCCCGCCCTCCCCGCCGGGGCAGGCTCAGGGCGGCTAACAGTAACAGTAACATTCCATTGTATAAAAACAAGGTTACATTCAACATTAAAATTCTAATAGATTTAAAATTAATTACAGTTATAAAAGTGCTAATGCTATTGCTATTTGTTCTTTATTATGATGGCGGTATCATTAGTACTTAATTTTCTACATCATCGAAAGCCAGTCGGAAGAGGAAAGTCTTGCAGGCCCTGCGGAATTGTTCAAGATCCCGCAGGGCCCGCATTTCCTCTGGAAGTTGGTTCCATAAGCTCGGGGCCACAGAGGAGAAGGCCCGATTGCGGGTGCATTGCAACTTCACCTCTCTTGGTCCGGGGATAGTCAGCAAGTTTTTTCCAGCTGACCTCAGTGCTCTCTGGGGTTCATATAGGGAGAGACGGTCCCTGAGGTAGACAGGTCCTCGACCATATAGGGCTTTAAAGGTAATGACCAGCACTTTGTAACGAACCCGGTATATAACTGGCAGCCAGTGCAGCTCGCGCAGCCCAGGCTGTATGTGCTCCCATTTAGGGAGCCCCAACAGTAGCCTGGCCGCTGCGTTCTGCACCAGCTGCAGCTTCCGGGTTCGGTACAGAGGCAGCCCCATGTAGAGGGCATTACAGTAATCCAGTCTCGAGGTGACCGTTGCGTGAAGTACCGTTGCCAGATCTTGGCGCTCTAGGAAGGGAGCCAACTGCCTTGCCCGCCTCAGGTGGAAGAAGGCTGACTTGGCAGTGGCTGCAATCTGGGCCTCCATTGATAATGAAGGCTCCAGTAAAACTCCCAGACTCCTAACCCGGTGCGCCGCTTTCAGCGGCGCCCCGTCGAAGACCGGAAGAGGTGTTTCCCCTTCCCGGGCGCCCCGACCCAGACAAAGGACTTCTGTCTTCGCTGGGTTCAATTTCAGCCCGCTCCTCCTCAACCACATTGCCATATCCTGCAGGGCCCGGTCTAGATTCTCAGGGACGCAGTCAGGCCGGCCGTCCATTAGCAGATAGAGTTGGGTGTCATCTGCATATTGATGGCACCCAAGTCCGTATCTCCTGGCAATCTGGGCAAGAGGGCGCATGTAGATATTGAATAATATTGGTGAGAGAACTGCCCCCTGAGGCACTCCACAGTCCAGTGTGCGCCTCCGGGACCGCTCGCCACCAATTGCCACCCTTTGTCCCCGATCCTCGAGGAAGGAGGAGAGCCATTGTAAGGCAGACCCCCTCACCCCTATATCGGCGAGGCGGCGGGTCAGTAGCCGATGGTCGACCGTGTCGAACGCTGCCGACAGGTCTAACAACATCAGCACCGCCACACCGCCCCGATCCAGATGCTGTTGGAGATCGTCTACCAGGGCGACCAGTACTGTCTCCGTCCCATAGCCCGGGCGAAAGCCGGACTGGCAAGGGTCTAGGATTAGGCCACACACCCTGACACCAAGCCAGCCGGAACTGCGTTGCTGCTCAAAAAAAGCTCTTTCTGTGATCCTTAACTTTCACCTACATATATGCTATGAGGGGTGGGGTGGGAAAAGCAAGAAAAAGGGGTAGGAGTTCAGATGAATTGGCCTGGGGAGGAGATAAAGAAGACATTTGCAGAAGGGGGAAGCGTCTTAGGGAGGGGGATTCAGTGTGGGGGCCCTCCATTCATTTTATTCCATCCCATTCATTTACTTTGTTTAGACCCCCAATGGGGACTCAAAGTGGCTTGCTTCATCCTGATCTCCTCAATTTTATCCTCACAACAACCCTGTAAGGTAGTTTAGGCTGAATGTATGTGAGAAACTGGTCCAAGGTTACCCAGTAGGGTTGCCAACCTTCAGATGACACCTGGAGAACTCCTGCTATTATGATAGATTCCTTAAACTAAGATCAGTTTTGCAGGAGAAAATGACTGCTTTGGAGGGTGTACTTTATGGCATGATGCCACACAAAGGTACCTTCCCATCTCAAACCTGGTCCTCCCCAGGCTCCACTCCCATAATCACCAGGATACAGGGTTGCCAGTCTTCAGGTGGGGCCTGGAGATCCACTTTTACAACCAATCTTGAGCTGACAGAGATCAGCTCCCCTGGAGAAAATGGCTGCTTTGAAGGGTGGACTCTATGGCATTGGACTATGCTGAGGCCCCTCCCCTTCCCAAACCCCGCCCTCTTCTGGATCCACCCCCAAAGTATCCAGGTATTTTCCAACACGGACCTGGCAACCCTAGCTAGGAATTTCCCAGCTTGGAGTTACAGAAACATTGAGCTGAAAGGAACCTCCAGGGTCATCTAGTCCAACCCTCACAATGCAGGAAATTCACAACTATCCCTCACTCCCCTAGTGACCCCTGGTCTATGGCCAGAGGAAGGCAAAAACCCTCCAGGATCCCAGACCCAATCTGGCCTGGAGGAAAATTCCTTCCTGACCCCGAAGCATAAGAAAGGGCCAAGAGAGTCAAGCACTGGCTTATCCCTTCCTGACCTCCCTCTCGCAATTTGTCTAAATTCGCAGAATCAGCATTGCTGTCAGACGGCCATCTAGCCTCTGCTTAAAAACCTCTAAAGAAGGAGAGCTGGCAAACAACTCCACTTGTAAGAGAAACCAGCCATTCTGGGAGCACTAGGAGAGTGCAAATCCGTAGGCTGCTTCTATGAGCATAGGCATTGTTGGATCTGTGCAGTCCTGGACAGTGGCCTAGACTGCCTCATAGTAGACCTGACGCTGAACGTTAGCATAGAGATATATTTGTCTGTCTACCTATCTATCTACCCATCATCCATTCATCCATCTGTCTTGTCTATCTGTCCAACCTATATCTATTTTTCTACCTATCAACTTTCTTTCTTTCTTTCTTTCTTTCTTTCTTTCTTTCTTTCTTTCTTTCTTTCTTTCTTTCTTTCTTTCTTTCTTTCTTTCTTTCTTTCTTTCTTTCTTTCTCTCCTTCCCTCTCCCCCGCTCCTCCTCTCTCCTTCTTTCACACCCCTCCTTGGGAGCAATGCCAGATGTGTTTTTTCATATACACTCTGTCACATGAACACACAAGACTGCCTTATACCAAATCAAACCCTCGGTCCATCAGTATTTAGTGCTGCCAGCTTTGAGTTCGGAAATACTGGAGATTTGGGATTTCTTTCTTTCTTTCTTTCTTTCTTTCTTTCTTTCTTTCTTTCTTTCTTTCTTTCTTTCTCTCTCTCTCTCTCTTTCTCTCTATCTGTATCTTGTCTGCCTAATCTATCATCTGTCTTTCTACCTACCTACCTATCAATTTCTCTCTCTCTCTTTCTCTTTTGCTCTTTTTCTTTCCTCCCTCACTTCCTTCTTTCCTTCCTTCCCTCCTTCCTTCCGTCTGTCTGTACCCTGCCCTTCTATCTGTACTGTTTCTCTGGAATACAAATCACCTTTTGCTGCACACACCGTAGCTTTGCTTTAGCAGAGAGGTGTCTGTCTCATTTTCAAAGTCATGTTTGCCTGGCAATGAAATGACTCATCTGTTGCTTGCCAAGTCTGGGCCACTTCCAACAAAGAAGGAAGCCCAAGAGAAGAGAACATTCCAAGGAGAAGCATCTTTGAAATGCCCAGAAGGTTAGTTTGTAATCCCTGTATTCTAGAGTTAGGCACTGAAATCATCTGAACGGGGAATACTGTTTTAAAAGGTCTTAATAAGGTGGTGTCGACAAACGAGAGTCTCTAAAATGAGATCAGCACAAAATCTGGGCATTAGAAAATAAAAATAATTGTGCATCAGCTAAAACCCAACATAATGTAAAAGGTACATTGTCACAGACTGCTCCATAATTCTCGCCTGTCTTCAGACATCAGAAACAGAGGTTGGAAAATAAGAAGCTGTTTAAACTGACTGTCCGTCTATTGAGGTCATTTTTGTCTACTTTGACTGGCGGTTGCTCTCCTGGGTCTCAAATAGAGAACTTATTTCATTGAACCTGGAGATGCCAGACTGAAACTGGGACCTTCTGCATGTGAAAAAATTAAAATGCTCTGCCTCTGAGACACGGCCACCCTGCTGGGATTTAAGATTTGGTCATGATGTGCATAAACCCAGCTCAATGTTATGCTCACATGCTGAGGTGCACAGCTGGCCCAGCAACATAGTAGAAGAAGATCGTGGATTTTAAACCCACCCTACTCTCTGAATCAGAGTCTCAGAGTGGTTTACAATCTCCTTTATCTTCCTCCACAACAGACACCCTGTGAGGTAGGTGGGGCTGGGAGAACTCTCCCAGAAGCTATGAGAGCTATGGCTGACCCACGGCCATTCCAGCAGTTGCAAGTGGAGGAGGAGTGGGGAATCAAACCCGGTTCTCCCAGATAAGAGTCCATGCGCTTAACCAACACACCAGACTGGCTCTCAGAATAGGTTTCACAAGGTTTGGCAGAAGCAGGTCCAGGGTCAAAACTTGTAGGCCAGTCCAAGGTGAGGATCAGATAAAATTCAGACGCCAGAACCTAACAAAGATGGAGTCCTCCCACAACCTGTTTAGATACTGAAAGGTAATGGCTTTATATCTCCAAGGCAGATCTCGCTGGCCATGCCAAACTGGTGATTTCTATGGATGGCGACCTCTATTTGTCCTGCTTCTATGTTGTTCCCCGTACCGCCCCCCCCCCCCTTGCTAGTTTGGTATGAACTTTTTGGCAAAAATGCAGTCAGAGCATCTTGGATGTCACATTTGACATGCATAATTAATTAATTATGCCACATGGATGGGAAGGTGTGTAATAATTATCATTTGGCAGTGTATATACATATAAAGCTGCCTTATACTGAGTCAGACCCTCGGTCCATCAAAGTCAGTATTGTCTACTCAGACTGGCAGCGGCTCTCCAGGGTCTCAAGCTGAGGTTTCTCACACCTATTTGCCTGGACCCATTTTTAGTGGAGATGCCAGGGATTGAACCTGGGACCTTCTGCTTACCAAGCAGATGCTCTACCACTGAGCCACCATCCCTCCCTGTAGAATAGCCAGGAGATCCCAAAATTGTCTGGCAGCCAGAAATCCTAGTTCTGTTAATGTTATGCACCACAAAGTGTCAAGCTATACTTGCTTTTTTAAGGCAAGAGATGCTTCAGAGGTGGTTTGCCATTGCCTGCCTCTGTAACATGCCCCTGGTATTCCTTGGAAGTTGCCTTCCAAATACTAGCTAGGGCTGACCCTGCTTAGCTTCCAAGATCTGTTGAGATGTGTGTTTTTGCAAGTCTCACCCACAATAGTACGTTTTCTTTGCCTTAATGGCTGCAGCAACCATTCCCCCTCAACACACCAGAGAGCTTTTGGAAAAACTGATAACGGACAGATGTGCAATAGCAATATAATTACACTAATGTACTAGTTGCCAGTTTTCTTTTTTTTTTTTGGACAAAGGTCGCTAGCCCTTTTCATTTTAGAGTTATATGGGGAAAGGTGCAGGCTGGACATTACAACGCCGCAAAGAAAAGGGCTAAGGACTTTTACAATGAAGCTACAAACTAGTAGATCATGATGATAGATGATATTATAATGCCACAATGATCTAGCAATTCCCATTTTTTTTTAAAAAAGTTATTTTTGTTTCTTTAATTAAAATATTTTGACCTTGTATTTACATATGAACATATGAAGCTGCCTTACACTGAATCAGACCCTTGGTCCATCAAAGTCAGTATTGTCTACTCAGACTGGCAGCGGCTCTCCAGGGTCTCAAGCTGAGGTTTCTCACACCTATTTGCCTGGACCCATTTTTAGTGGAGATGCCGGGGATTGAACCTGGGACCTTCTGCTTACCAAGCAGATGCTCTACCACTGAGCCACCGTCCCTCCCTATTTCCTTGGCTCAAGGCATCAGAAAAAAGCCCTCTAGTGGAGGGGGAAAATACTGACTGCAGAAAACTGAGGCAAACTAAGGGATGGAGAAAGCAGATGTGTAGATGTTTCCTTGCCCTTACAAATGCTTTGGCATCCACAGCAGTAAGAACTACACACAAAATGGCCTCTGTGTGGAAGCAGTTCAGTGTTCTGGGTTCAAGCCCAACAGTGCTTGATGCTCTACCCTCCTCTCTTTGTGCACACCATTGAAGACTTCTTGCTTTCAGAAGCCTTCACAGGAAGTATTCAGTGTAGCTCCAATTTGTCTCATCCAAATGTGAGTGCCTGGACAAATTGGAGTTAGATCAAATACTTCCTGAAATCAAGACTTCAATCGCACTCTGGGAGAGTGCATAAGCTTGTTTATTTATGACATCAGTTCTTCTCCCCAGGTAGTTGTGGGTGTTTTGGAGGGGGGGGCACTCAGTAACCTCACTGAACTACCATGCCCACAATTCTTTGCCAGACATCATAGCAAGAATAATGGCAAAAGATATCACAAGCACTTATATAGGGATTTGTTTTGTCAGAGAGAGAGAGAGAGTTCAAAACCGTTCATATGCATAATTACAGCAATCCTTTCAAAAGCCCTGTAAGTAGGTCAGTATTATCATCTCGATTCTGCCGATGTGGGGGTTGAGCATGGCTTGTCTGAACTGGAGGCTTCCTGATTCACAGTTTACAGTGTAATCCCAGGCAGGTCTACTTAGAATCTGTCTCAAGTTTATTCAACAGGGCTTGCTCACAGGAAAGCGCTCTGAGGTAAGCACTGTACGTTTCTTCTACAGAAGTCATCCCAATTATAGTAGGCATGATTCTGAGTGTACCAGCACACCTCTCTCCATTATATATCAACCTTCCTTTAGATGCCTGTATTCTTTTCCTCAACAGGAGCTGGCAAAGAGGGAGATTTAAATCAGGAACGTGGCTTAACATCTCTCTCCCACTGCTGTCCCAGTCATAAGAACATAAGGGAAACCATGCTGTCCAACACTCTGTGTCACACAGTGGCCAAAACCCAGGTGCCATCAGAAGGGCCATCAGTAAGGCCAGGACACTAGAAGCCCTCACACTGTTGCCTCCCCACCAAGCACCAAGAATAACAGCATCACTGCCCCAGACAGAGTGTTCCATCTATACCTTATGGCTGATAGCCACTGATGAACATATGAAGCTGCCATATACTGAATCAGACCCTTGGTCCATCAAAGTCAGTATTATCTACTCAGACTGGCAGCGGCTCTCCAGCTGAGGTTTTTCACACCTATTTGCTTGGACCCTTTTTTGGAGATGCCAGGGATTGAACCTGGGACCTTCTGCTTACCAAGCAGATGCTCTACCACTGAGCCACCATCCCTCCCCAATGGACTTCTGTTCCATATGTTTATCTAACCCCCTCTTGAAGCTGCCTATGCTTGTAGCTGCCACCACTTCCTGTGGCAGTGAATTCCACGTGTTAATTACTCTTTGGGTGAAGAAGTAGTTCCTTTTATCTGTTTTAAGCCCACAGCTCATTAATGTCATTGAGTGCCCACGAGTTCTTGTATTGTGAGAAAGGGAGAAAAGTAGTTCTTTCTCTACTTTCTCTATCTCATGAATAAGTTTGTAAACCTCGGTCTATCCTATCACCCCCCTGTCCTTGTTTCTCCAAACGAAAGAGCTCTAACCTCTTTAACCTTCCTTAATAGGGAAAGTGTTCCATCCCCTTAATCATTTTACTCAAATCTGGAGCCACCCAACGGCAAACGTATTGCATTCACATATGCTAAATAATGCGGTTTCAATCCACTTCAGTGACTGCAAGAGGATTTTGCCATTTCACACAGAAAAATTCAGTTGCAAAGTGGATTGAAAGTGTGGTATTTAGTGTGTGCAAAAGCACCCTTAGAGTAAAAATACCAATGTCTGGAAATCTGATCTCCAATAAGTACAGTTAAGTCCTTAAACCAAAAGGTAACTCTGTTCCATTGGGGAATGATTTCCCAGCTGTTCAGAGTTCAGACCTAACATCTGTATTGGGAAGCACATTACAGAGGATTTGGGTCCCCCCACCCTTGCTTTTGACCAATCAGAGTCAGTCCAAACAATGAGAAAACAGCCAGTGACGCATACTTGCTATTTAAGTTCAAGGGAAAATATTCTTACTTATTTTTCGGCAGCACTTTGTGTATATGTGAAAAGTACTTTGCAGGCCTTCTCTCACTGAGTTTCAGACCAATCCCGCCAGATGAGTCACTGAAGTGCCTCATTCCCAGAGAGCTAACAGTGAATGAGTGAGAGATTTGCCCAAGGTCAAGAGAATCAAGTGAGGAATGAAGGAAAATCTAGGTGTCCTGGCTCAGCTATTTTGTGTCTAGGCCACGGAGTCCCTAACCTTCCCTGGCACTTGGTGGTTTTTAAAACTCGGTGGGGCCAGGTGGCTCTCCTGCCTGGCAGGGCTTCTGATTGGCCATTGGATACCTGACTAGCCAGGGCTTTTTCTGTAGGAGGAACTCCTTTGCATGTTAGGCCACACACCCCTGATATAGCCAATCCTCCTGGAGCTTACAGGGTCTACTGTAAACTCTTGGAGGATTGGCTACATCAGGGGTGTGTGGCCTAATATACTACAAAAAAAGCCCCGTGACTAGCTATTCAGATTAAAGTAACATTGGTTTAAGGAGCCCTGTGGCGCAGAGTGGTAAAGCTGCAGTACTGCAGTCCAAACTCTCTGCTCATGACCGGAGTTCGATCCTGGCAGAAGCTGGGTTTAGGTAGCCAGCTCCAGGTTGATTCAGCAGTCCATCCTTCCGAGGTTGGTAAAATGAGTAGTGTAGGGGAAAGTGTAGGTGACTAGGGAAGGCAATGGCAAACCACCCCATAAAAAAAGTCTGCCGTGAAAACGTCATGATGCGACATCACCCCAGAGTTGGAAACAACTGGTGCTTGCACAGGGGACTACCTTTTTAACATTGCTTTGATGGCAGCTGCGCTTACTCTCTCACTCCTATTTCCCAGTGCATTTTTAAAATTTTCTCCTCTTGTATCCCGCACATGAGCATTCTCTGTATGTTTGTACAACTCCTCATCCCCTGTTTGTAACACCACCCTGTCCCAGAATTCCCAGGAGCTCTAGAATGTTGGGAACTCCTAGTCTCAACAACCCTGGCTCAGATAACTGACAGAGCAAACTCTCTTTGGTTGCTTTACCAAACCCATCTGTGGTCATGGTCTATGGACTTCCTGGGAACCAACCTGCAGTTTGCACCTTTCACAGCAGTAAGACGATCAGATCTTGGGGTACAAGTGGACCATAAGTTAAATATGAGCAGCCAGTGTGATGCAGCGACAAAAATGGCTAATGCAATCTTGGGGTGCATCAACAGAGGCATAACATCCAGATCACAAAATGCCATAGTTCTGCTGCGCACTGCATTGGTCAGGCCACACCTGGAGTATTGTATGCAGTTCTGGAGACCTCACTTCAAGAAGGATGTGGACAGAATGAGCGGGTGCAGAGGAGAAGGACAAGGATGATCAGGGGCCTGGAGACCAAGTCCTATGAGGAAAGGCTGAGGGACCTGGGAATGTTCAGTCTGGAGAAAAGGAGGCTGAGGGGGGACATGATTGCTCTCTTTTTTAGTATTTGAAGGGCTGTCACTTAGAGGAGGGCAGGGAGCTGTTCCTGTTGGCAGCAGAGGAGAGGACTCACAATAATTGGTTTAATTTAAGGGTGGGAAGGTATTGACTGGATATTAGGGAAAACTTTCTTTTACAGTAAGAGTTGTTCAACAGTGGAATCAAGAAGGTGCTGAGCTCCCCCTCACTGGCAATCTTTAACCAGATCCAAGAGGGCAGCCATGTTGGTCCGAAGCAGTAGAACAAAGTAGGAGTCAAGTTTCACCTTTAAGACCAACAAAGTTTTATTCAGAATGTAAGCTTTCGTATGCATGCATTCTTCTTCAGACAAGGGAATCGGGTACAGTGAGCTGAAATACATATAGCTGGTGGGTTAAGAGTGCAAACTGATACGAAGTTAGGATCAAATGGCAAAACAGTGTAATAAATTGGAAGACCATTTGGTCAGGATAGCAATAAAAGGTAATAAAAGTTGCCTGTTAATTGTTCTTGCTACAAGTCTAGGTAAAACAAAAGGACATGTATTTCCTAGTGATGTTCTTGTCCACCTAATTTACTCATTCTGTACATTATAAACATCATTCTAGTTTGCTATTAGAAAAAAAAAAACATTAAAATATAGTGAAAATAAGTTAAATATATGTAATGAGATAAACAGCCAATATCCCTTATTTGAGTATGTCAATACAAAAAGAATTCTGATACAGTATTCTAAAAGAGAATACATTGGAATACTGCGGATTTATAGCTATACTCAGTGAGTGGGTAATGAGATTAAAAAAACCAATATCCCTGTTCAGTCCTGGGGAGGTGTTTGTTCCAAATTTCATAATAATTTGTAATTCAGCAATTTCTCTCTCCATTCTGTTCTTGAAGTTCCTTTGCAGTAAAACAGCTACTTTGAGGTCACCCACTGAAAGCTCTGGAAGGTTAAAGTGTTCTCCCACAGGTTTCTCAGTTTTGTAATTCTTGATGTCAATTTGTGTCTATTTATCCTTTGATGTAGGGTTTGTCCCGTTTGCCCTATGTAGAGAACTGAAGGGCAGAGGCTGGACAAACATTTGTCAGGATGCTGTAGGCTGATCCTACATGGACCAGGGGATTGGATTAGATGGCTTGTATGGTCCCTTTAAACTCTATGATTGTATGATTCAATGTCAACCATGGCTCTATGCAGACATCCATCTCTCTATCTTTTTCTCTGGGACTTATTTCTCTCAATGACTCATATGCACAGCTATTTATACTGCTTGTCTAAGTGCCTTTCCCTGAAAGCTGTTTGCTCCTATTGTCTCCTGGCCTGAATTGGTACTCATGAAAAGTGAAATACAAGCAGCGCATCAATGGCATCGTGTAGTAGTTTATTTACTTTACAGTCTAGGTTTGTTAACCTGACATTTCGCTATAGAAAACGAAGTCCTTTGCTTTTGTAAGAGAACTGGTGGTTGAAGAGTTTTTTTATTGGCAAGGAGTAGCAAATCGGGAAAAGTGGGGTCAGTACACTCCTACTCCACAAACTCTTTGGTGGAAACGTCTACACATGCTGTGGCCAGGATTGTAAACCACCACCACCACCACCCCAAAAAACCAAGGGGTTTTTTTGAGCAGGAACTCACAGGAACGCAGTCCCAGCTGGTGCTAGGGGGTGTGGCCTAATATGTGAATGAGTTCCTGCTGGGCTTTTTCTACAAAGAAGCCCTGTGTGAAACAATGGTGGCAGAAGAAGAAGACGACTGCAGATTTATACTCTGCCCTTCTCTCTGAATCAGAGATTCAGAGCAGTTTACAATCTCTATAACTTCTCCCCCCATAGCAGACAACCTGTGAGATGGGTGGGGCTGGAGAGAGCTCTCCCCAGAAGCTGCCCTTTCAAGGACAACTCCTGTGATAGCTATGACAGACCCAAGGCCATTCCAGCAGCTGCAAGTGAAGGAGTGGGGAATCAAACCCGGTTCTCCCATATAAGAGTCCATGCACTTAACTACTACACCACACTGGCTCTTGAGGGGGGGCCTAATATGCAGATTATTTGTGCTGGGCTTTTTCTACAAAAAAAAAAAAGCTCTGCAGAAAACTATGACTTTAGCTCTGCATGTTGCAGAGTTCTTAACCTTGCTGCAGCATAAATTACTTTTAAAAATGAGGGGAGTTTTGAAAGCAGCTTGTGCTATGACAGAAAGTGGTCAAAAACACATTAAAACCCCACAGGGCTAGCATAAGATGATTGCATAAGTAGAAACGGACAGTCATCTGACTCCTAGCCAATGTATTTTCTTGCACCTTTGCAGATGAAGGACTTCTACTGGGATATTTTCACAGTAACTTTAATTCCTTGTCATAGTCAAATTCAACACAGCAAAGATAGCCAAATTTGAATTAAAGCACCACATGCCATCTGGGCTTAAACAGAGACTTGGATCTCCTTAATCACTGCAAGCACCAATAGCTGTACAGAAGGCACCTTAAAGGCATTTTTAGTGTCTTTTAATGTATCTTATCAGACTAGACTGCCAACAAAAGACCGTATAGTCAAAGCGAGGGTATACCCAGCAGTAATGTATGGCTGTGAGAGCTGGACCATAAGGAAGGCTGAGCGCAGAAGAATAGATGCTTTTAAGCTGTGGTGCTGGAGAAGACTCTTGAGAGTCCCTTGGACTGCAAGAAGATCAAATCAGTCAGATGTAAGGGAAATCAATTCAGACTGTTCCCTGAAAGGTCAGATGCTGAAGCTCAAATAGTTGGGCCACCAAATGAGAAGGGAGCACTCCCTGGAGAAGAGCCTGACACTGGGAAAGACAGAAGGCAAAAGAAGAAGGAGATGGCAAAAGATGAGATGGCTGGACAGTGTTACTGATGTAACAAACACGAATTTGAACAGACTTCAGGGAATGGTGGAAGACAGGAGGGCCTGGCGTGACTTTGTCCATGGAGTCACAAAGAGTCAGACTCGACTGTGCGACTGAACAACAACAAAATCACTGCAAGCACCAATAGCTGTACAGAAGGCATCTTATAGGCATTTTGAGTGTCTTTTAATGTATCTTATCAGACTAGAAACTTATGCCAGCTTCTGTATATTTTCACTTATACTTTTTACCTTGCTCAGCTGCTTGAACCTCCAACCTTCCTCACCATCTGTTATTTCTTAACTGCTATTCTGTTTCAGACACACAGAGAGCTCACACTTTGAAGCTTTATGACTGGATTCACAACTAACCTTTCTACTTCCTTTCCCCCCACAGAGATTTACACTTGAAAGGCTCATGACAGAATGCAATCTCTGCTTTAACTTCTCTCTCCCCCATAATCTCCCCCTTAAGTAGGATCTCCACATATCTGGAGAAGTAAAAGGTGACTCATGAAAGCCCATGTTGAAATAAATGTATTTAAATCGTTAAGGTGCTAGTGGATTTTCATTTTATTTTGTTCCACAGACACCCTTGCCAAGTAGGAAAGCATTGCATTATATGTGCATATCCTCATGCGCATGTTCAGAAATACATGTTGTGTTTGTGTCCAAAATCCAAAGGAGGACTGTTAGTGTTAAAGAGTGGCCTCACTCAGTTTCTTGGAAAACAAGTTTCTCCCCCCCTTGCTATACAGTACGGAGTATATTAGTAGTAGGAGTCGTCTTACAGGTTTAACATTAATTTTTGGAAAAAAGAAGATGATATTGGATTTAAATCCTGCCCTATACTCTGAATCTAAGAGTCTCAGAGCAGTCACAATCTCTTCTACCTTCTCCCCACCCCACAACAGACACCATGTGAGGTAGGTGGGGCTGAGGGAGCTTTTTACAGCAGCTGCCCTTTTAATGACAACTCCTGAGAGAGCTATGGCTGATCCAAGGCCATCTCAGCGGGTGCAAGTGGAGGAGTGGGGAATCAAACCTCCCAGATAAGAGTCCACATACTTAACCGCTACCCCAAACTGGCTTAGTAAAAGACAGAGAAAGTTCAGAAGGCAGTTTTCTTGCTTGTTTACCAAACGTTTGTCCTATATTTCAGTAGGATTCTCTGTGTGTGTGGGCTGATATCATGTGCTATACTCTTGAAATCCCTGTCCATGGTATTGTAATAGCAGGAATCAATTGTAATAGCAGCAAACCTCCTGAAGATTGGTAAACTGACCCCAACTCTCAGGAGATGATCTACAGTTCTCTCCCATAATATTACCATAGTTATCATTCACTCCCTGGTGTATCAGAAAGCCATCAGTTGAAGGTAGGAAAGTAGAAAGGATCATAGCCTCCCACTACGGGTGTGCAAAAAATAATAATAATTCAGAAATAATCGGATTCGGAAATATATGTGTCAAGTCTGGGGTTTCAATAACGAGACTTTCTTGATAAGAAGTTCTAGTTTATTGTAACATGTTGCAGAACTGTAGCTGAAAGATTGCGAGACTGGCGAGCATACACAAAGGGCAAACTTTTAAGGTACAAATCAAAAGCATTCCTGAGGGGAGGGCACACTATGCAGGGTACATTCACACATCGTTGTTACATTTATCGTTCTCAGGCCTTGGTTGGCCTTGGGCGCTTCCTGGCGCTCGTTATCTCTGAGAAGGCTTCATAATCTTATTCTCATGCTCTTGTTACCAAGCTATACTACATAACAAAGGGGAGGTGATGAGGGAAGGCAAGGATGAGCTAGCAGCAGATGAATACAGTATGGCTTTTACCCAGGATCCTTCTCCTGAACCAGTTTTTTGGGCCTAGACTACTCAGCAGCATAACAGACTTGACAATATGGGGCCAAAATATTTGGAATACCGTATATTTCTGAATACTGGTAATCGGAATAGCTGTATATACTGGAGATATACGGCTATTTCCGACTATACAGCCCCATTATACCCTATGGGTCATTGAAATGAATGGCAAAATAGGGTGTATTGGAAGCCACCTGGAGGGGAGGGGGTTTGAGAGAGATCCCTCAAATTTGAGGGTGAGCCTCCCTGGCCCAAAAAGACTGCACCCATCTGTGGGCACCCCAAAAGGAACACTGTTCCCAATGGTGAGAAAAAAAAACAATTAGAGCCACTTCCCCTACTGTAATTATTGTGGGAAAAGTGGCTCTGGGGAGCAGGGTTTTTTTTGAGGAGAGCCCTCCAAACTGCTGTGCAGCTTCCAGGCACTGGCCCACACAAAACCCACAAGACTAAAAAAAATTGGACAAGGGTTTCCTATTCCTGGGGCACCCAAAGCCAAACCTAACTTCACACCAGAGAATCTCTATAGGACCCAAATGCACTACATCCATCTATCTACTCTATGAACCCTGCTGACCTGGAACCAATATAAACCCAGTTGCCAATGTCACTGCCACACAAACACAATCTGCTCAAGCAAACCCAGATGCCAGCTCTCCAGCCCTGCCCCAAACAACGTGGGGAGAGCTTGCCAAGCACAACAGGAATGCTGGTTCTGGGTCTCTCACCCAGATGCCAGCTTCCCTGCCACAGAACGCGCAATCTACAGATGCCAGCTCTCCAGCCCTGCACCAAACAACGTGGGGAGAGCTGGCCAAGCACAACAAGCATGCTGGTTCTGGGTCTCTCACCCAGATGCCAGCTTCCCTGCCACAAAACACACAATCTACAGATGCCAGCTCTCCAGCCCTGCCCCAAACAACCCAACTCTCAAACAAGAGAAGTGGTGGAGCACACCTAGCTCCATATCATTCAGTATCTGACACAAAGCAAGAAGCATTTAGACTTACCTTGAGTGATGGATGGTTGGCTGGTCCAGGCTCTTTTGCATTACCCAGGGTGAACCATGAGGAGGTGAGCCAGAGTTGCACCCCAAATGAGGAAGATCACTGGGAGGGCCTCAGACTGTGTGAGAGGAAGGGAACCATTCTTTCTCTCTCAGCTCAGCAGCAACATACCAGCTATCACTGTCCCATTACAGGGACCTCAGCATTGCTATGGCGGCTGGCTGCCTGTCATCATCACTGGCACCTCCCTCTTTCTTCCTACTGCCCCTGAAAAAAACCTGGGTTATCCTGGCTGAGCCTGTGGGTGCTGCCGGTTACAACTGGGGGCTGCAATGGCCCTTTCAGTATTATTAAGCATGTGCGGATGGGGACTGGGGAAATTTGGATTGCTTCGCAGATTTTAAATCAGCATTCACTTTTGGTTTGGGGATGGATGAGGGGTGGGGGGGGGTGCACTTGCAATCAATTTGTGAGTGAGTTTTTGGGCTGTCTTTGGACTCTAGTCTCTGTTTAGTGGGAGAGCGTTTTACAACCACCTTCCAAGAGCAGACCAAGAGAGGATGCAGGCACAAGTAGGTGCTCACTTCATTCACTCTCAAAGTCTACGTTCGAGGAGCCGAACAGAGGCAAATTGACCTTCAGGAAGACCAACTGCTCAACTGTCCAGGGTTGCAGGCGATTGCGATGGGGGCAGACAATGTCGCCCATATGTGAAAAGATGCGCTCGCTCTGCATGCTCGTCAGTGGGCATGAGAGGAACGCCTTGGCCATGAAGCCCGTCCAGACTGCCTCCTTCGCGGCCCAGTAGTCCAAAGGAGATGTTTCCTGCGACTCATTGGGCTCCAAAAGATAGTCCCTCACCATCGCAGCACCCGTCTCCGCTCTCAGGGGCCTACTGCTCCCAGAGGGGCCAACGAGCTGCCCGATGAGCGTCATCTCGGCACTCTTCTTCGTGTGAGTCTGGTGGGACACACTGCCTAGCCGGGGAGGTTGGGAATGAACAGCAGTGGAAGTGGCAGATGAGCTGCTTCCACCCCCCTCCTCCTCAGCTACCAGCACTGGGCCCACCCTGACTCTGCAGCGCTCGACCTTCTGGGAGAGCTCATCTCGCCAGCGATCGAGCTCGTTGGCCCGCTCGGCAATCGTGTCCTTAAGGCACAGGTCTAACATGGTCGCCATCATGTAGACCTTATACTGAGTGAAAGTCTAAAAAAAGGCCTCAAGCCCTTCCTGCAGCCTAACAACCAGGGCGCGCATCCCTGGAAGAACGTCTGCACGGCTTTGAGCTGGCACTAGAAATGAGGCCAGGTCCTCTTGGGTGAGACGGTTCTCATCCCGAAAGATCCTCTTCTCGGAAACAAAGGCATTCAGGGCTGCTCTCTGCTCCACCATGCGCTCCAGCATGGCACAGGTGGAGTTCCAGCGTGTGCTGACGTCACTGATCAGGCAGTGCCCTGGCACGCCTGTCAATGTCTGTTTCTCACGCAGCAGATACGAGTCTGTATCTGGAGCAGAAGTCGGTACTCATGGGTCGTGGCTAGATACTGACGATCCTGGCTTTTCGTCTGGCCCAATGCGTCCTTAACAATGAGGTGGAGAAGGTGGGCCAAGCAAAGAAGGCGTTTTAGGCCCTGACACTGGACAGCCGCCTTGATGTTGGAGCCACCGTAAGTCACCACGAAGCCCGTGGCGACGTCCCTGCTGCTTATCTAGCCCTCTAACTGCTGTGAGAGGATGGCTCTGAGAGTGTCCGCTGTGTGTGGCATGTCAACTGCTTCAGCATGCAGCAAGGCCCAGCAATAACCGGCCTGGAGGCCCTGAGCCTGCCTGCCGCTGCTGCCACCCCCACCCTGCAGCTCGCTGGGTTGCCACCAATGTGCAGTGAACGAGAGATACCCCTCAAACACATGTTGGGAGCTCTAGATATCTGAGGTGAAATGAACAGTCCCCCCGACAGCACGGAACAAATGCTCCTTCACCACAGATCTGGTCGCCCTGAAAACAGATGGCACAATGGTCCTCCTAATGGTGGTTCTAGCAGGAACTTTGTACCAGGGCGCCAGGTACTCAAGCAACCCTAGCACCCCAGGATTCTTGACCACTGAAAATGGTTCCAAGGTTCCAGGCGATCACCCTCCTGCCGTACCTAATTCCCCCTCTTGGCACACAGGTGCCACCCTCACTAAACATCTCAGGCAGAGATGCCTGGCGTCCCTGCCCTGTCGTGGAACTCTCCTGGAGAGCTCTGGAGGTAGTCGCGGTGGGACAGACCTCCTGGCTGGGTGGTGTTGGCCGCTTGGGCGCCCCAGCACCAGCCTGCTTCTCCCCCTTAAGAAGCACCACCTGGCGGTGCTTCCGCAGGTGGTTCCGCATCCCCCCCCCCCGGAGTCAGGTAAGCAGGGTCCCGCCCAAAACAGATCTGGGCCCTGCACAGCTGGCACTGCGCATAGCATGGATCCTCCATAAGTCAGAAATGCTTCCAGACTTCGGAGGTGTACGGATGCCCAAGCTGACCGGCAGCTTGGGTGTCTGGAGCCACCTCCTGTGAGGTGCTCGGGGCAGACACATCATGTCTCAGGGTGGCAGGAAGGGCTGGCCGCCGGGGGGAAGTGGGCGGAGAAGGAGGCACCTTGTGTGTCTCCATTTCTTCCCCCTCCACTCCATGTGGCCTCCCCAACTGGCCATCCCCTGAAGGACTGCTAGTGCCCGAAAGAACCGAAGAAGGGGGCTGGTCCTCCTCAACCATCTTTTCCTCCAGTTCCTGCACGACACTCTGCACCCTCCTTGGGGCCATCGTTTTGGACAGAAAACTGTCCCCAAAGCTCATCTCCAAGGAGGGCTGCTCTGGCTGCCCCTTCTCCGGCTGCTGAGGCTGAGTGACATCAGCTGGAGGAGAGACTGCCCAAGCAGCAGACTCCTGCTCAGTGCCAGCACCTAATGGCACCTCTGCTGGGGGCACCCCAGCAGCAGCCTCGATGAAGGGCACAAGGCGGGACTTCTTCATTACACTCCGGCCAGAGGTCAGAGTGCTGGAAGGTGGCTGTGGAGTGGCCCTATGCACATGTGGGGGGGAAAACTGGGTCCTCCCCCTCCCCTCCACCCCTCTAGTCTTCTCCTTGGCCTTGCCCCCAGGGCCCCTCTTCTGCTGCCTGTTACTCATGTCACCCTTGGCCAGTCTCACACAACCTGAACTGAGAGTGGGTTTTTTTACAAACCTAACTCACTACACTGTACCCTGAAGCAACAGGTGCCCTGACTTCTTTTTAAAAACCCTCCCACCAAAACTTGTTTGTTTGTTTTTTTGGTCCCTAACCTGTCCTTCTTTGGGTTGGGGAAGTAGTAGTCTGATAAAGTTTAGGAGACTAGGTGATCCTGCTTCTACCTGGCTTTTTAAAAAGTTTTTAAAAGGCTACCTTGAGATGAAAGCAATCCTTGTTATATCCTCCTAGTTAAACTTCTCCTAACTAGATCCTGGGACAAACCGGATTTCCTTGCAAACTAGAAATCAGGTGTCCCCTATAACTAGAGAGAAGCTGTGGTTTATCCTATGGAAATCTAAGGATGCACCAGCTTTCAGTGCTGAAAGGAAGATGCACTGCAACCCTAGTCTCTTTAAAAGGGAGCCTTATGTGGCCTAGTAGTCATGCTGCCTTTTATGATAAACCTAAAATCTTTTTAAATTGCCCCTAGCTGGCCTAGTTGAATTTTGAATGAAGATAAAGCCCTAAACTGGATTAATTTTTTTTTAATTTCAAAAAACACGATCCCTAAAAACACCCTTATTAGTGGGGTAGCCTATTTAGTGGCCCTAGCCAAACCGAAAGTACCCTCAGACTCCAAAAATAACTCTATAAAAACATGAAAGTGACCCACCCCACATAGCCCACACACCAACCCCCTCACACCAACTAGAGGTAATTTAAAAAAACCAAAATGTGATAGAAAGAAACTTAACTTTTAACCCCCTCCCCCCAAAAAAAAACAGAACCAGGAAAAGGGACAACAGGACAGGATGCAAAACCAACAACAGATCCAAACTAATCACTGAAAAAAGGCCAAGAAACTCAACTGTTAAAAAACTGACCTTTTTAACAATAAAAAACCTCAGGCCAAATCAGTCAACACCCCCCCACACCCCCCGCCCAAATCCTGGAAAAGGGACAACAGGACAGGATGCAAAACCAACAACAACAGATCCAAACAAATCACTGAGAAAAGGCCAACAAACTCAACTGATAAAAAACTGACCTTTTTAACAATAAAAATTAGGCCAAACAGCCCCCCCTCGCAAAAACCAGAAGAGAAAAGGAACAACAGCAACAAATCAAACACAGACTCCTTTTAAAACAGTAAAAAACTTGACTTTTAACAATACAGGAACTTTACCGACCCTCCCCCCCCCAAAAAAAAAACCCCCTTCACCCTAACCCCAAGAAATCCAAGCCACCCAAATCAGGAAAAGTAAAAGGACACTGCACTTTTAAAAGTCCTCTCACTAAAGTTAGATATAGGCAAATTGGCAACCCCCCACCCAAGGCCCCCACTTCCAGCAGAACCCTCTAACCCTAACCCCAAATAAGCTACCCAGTACCCACCCACCCAAATCTGGATAAGTAAAGGGACTCTGAATCTTAAAAAGTCCTTTTACTAACTAAAATAAAAACAAGAACCCCAAGTCTGTCTTACCCTTAGATGTCTTCTCTTCTCCAGGCAGGTCAGGCAAGGCTGATAGAGAGCAGCAGCAGCTGAGGCCAAGGGCCAGCACAGCACAATCTCTCTCACACACCAACACCAACACAGCAGCAATGGAATGGAGTCCAGCCAGGCAGACTCCTTAAAAAGGTTCTCTGGCCCTACACAGAGCAGTTTCAAAAAATACCGTTCTGTGATTGGTCAGAGAACAGTGTTTACTTGGATACCCAAATAAACAAAAGAACAACAATATTGCTGATGGCTGGGGGATTAGCTCAGCCATCAGCTACACAACAGCCCTGCAAAGCATGCATTTGCAATGCATTTTGTAAATGCATGCTTTGGATTGGCTGCTGGGGCTCCTCTCCCCCTCCCTACCTGATCCCAAGGAGGCTATGGGAGAGGTGGGAAAAGGCTTCCAATGGCAGGAAAGGAGGCAAGCAGCTTCCCTGAGGCTGCAGAAGTTCCTTTTCTGCCTTTTCTATGGACTTCCGAATATTGATTCAGAAGTATACGGGAGCCATATACGGCTCCCGTATAATGCCTGTAAATAGCATTCGGACGTATACGACACCATATACTTCCGAATCAGAGGGTATTTGGAGGTCTATTCGGTTCGGCCAAACTGAATGCACACCCCTACCTCCCACCCCATCTTCATTTGATGTGGGGGGGGGGGGAAACCCTGGTTTAGTCCCATTTCAAAGAATAATATGACAGATCTAGATTTCTGGCCTCAGCAAGAATGGCTTTGGCAGAGGAAAAATGTCCAGAAACTAAGTGCTCTCCAGGGATCTTTCCACCTAGTTGACATCTCTTCATTCAAGGAATTAAGCCTAAATTACTTGCCGATCTATACTCTGACACTATAACCCACGCTCCTTCCTTCTTGGGCACCTTCAGACTCCTGTTCTGGCTTCAAGATATTAGCATTAATGATTAACCAGATGAGGCAAGGAGAATAGCTCAGTCTGCCTTCATGTTTGATAGCTACAGGTCTCTGTGATGAAGGCAGGAAAAGATGTGATTTTAGGCATGGTTATGGCTAGAGACCAGCAAATTTTTTTTTGGTCTCACACAATTTAAGTGAAATAAAGAAGGATCTTTCCCAATGACCCATGCATTCATCCCATTCTTATCTCTTTCTGCAAGTTTTGGTTTGTTTGCTGTTGTTGTTGTTCAGTCACACAGTCGAGTCTGACTCTTTACAACCCCATGGACCAAGTCACGCCAGGCCCTCTTGTCTTCCACCATCCACCGAAGTCTGCTCAAATTTGTGTTAGTGAAATCAGTAACGCTGTCCAGCCATCTCATCTTTTGCCGCCCCCTTCTTCTTTTGCCTTCTGTCTTTCCCAGCATCCAGGTCTTCTCCACTGAGTGCTCCCTTCTCATTTGGCGGCCAGAGTGTTTGAGCTTCAGCATCTGACCTTCCAGGGAACAGTCAGGGTTGATTTCCCTTAGGACTGACTGATTGGATTTTCTTGCAGTCCAAGGGACTCTCAAGATTCTTTTGTAGAATTTCATAAAACTCCAAAAGCCTTTCGACCAGAGGATGGTGAGACGAAAGAAATAAATGAGCATGCAAATAAGGCAATGATTGCCAGTAACCACACTGGCCTCCCTAGCCAAAAGCAGACAACCAATCATAACAGTCACAAAAAAAACTCTGTGCAATTGGAAAATCTTCTGTTCCACAAACCATCCATGACCAGACCTCTTATTCCATCCTGGTGCAAAGTATCAATAATATCAGCTTCAGTTTACAAGCAGAACTGGTATACGTCTCATTTCACTGGCTGCTTTTTCCAAACACAAATCACAATCTGATACCAATTTCAAACAAGACCACTCGTAATACTGTCACCATCTGCAGGGCTGACATATTTCACACGTTACCTGAGACTTGCCTGTCTGTTGTGCGTGGACTGGAAAAAAGCTTTGGATATTTTTGAGGACTTGTGATTATTGAATTATTTTGAATTATTTATCAGTTTAGAGAGCTTTCAGAACTTGTGTGTTTCGAGACTGTATTGGCATGCAGCCTGTTGGCTTACCCTTTTTCTATTACACTGAGTGGCTCATTGGGTAGCTCAACCTCCAAGTAGTGGCTGGAGATCTCCTGGGATTACAACTGATCTAGGCACCAGAGATCAGTTCACCTGGAGAAAATGGCTACTTTGGAAGAAGAAGATATTGGATTTATATCCTGCCCTATACTCTGAATCTCAGAGCGGTCACCATCTCCTTTACCTTCCACCGCACAACAGACACCCTGAAGGTGGGTGGGGCTGAGAGAGCTCTCACAGCAGCTGCCCTTTCAAGGACAACTCCTAAGAGAACTATGGCTGACCCAAGGCCATTCCAGCAGCTGCAAGTGGAGGAGTGGGGAATCAAACCCGGTCCTCCCAGATAAGAGTCTGCACACTTAACCACCACACCAACTAGAAGGCGGACTCTATGGCATTAGATTAAGATGAGCAGCTGCGTAATCTCTGTTTCAGCAGTGGAAAAGAGTCTAATAGCACCTTAAAGACTAGCAAAATTTGTGGCAAAGGATGAGCTTTCATGGCGTGCTTTCGCAGACATTCCCCCTCTGCACCTGGCCAGCGTCACTGCTTGCTTCTTCAGATATGGCGAGAATGTGAGTCCATCTGTCCTATAGATTGGAAAGCGGTGTGGTTTCAGATGCCGAATGACATTAGCCGGTAAATAACAATAGCTGGTGTGATTGGATTAGAAACTGCCTTTCTATTGTCATTTGCCTGCTAATGTCATTCGGCATCTGAAATCACTCCATTAACCAATATATAGGCCAGCTGGACCCACATTTTTTTGCTGCCACTAATTTTGTTAGTCTTTAGGGTGCTGCTGGCCTCTTTTCTACGGCATACCCCACAGAAGTCCTTCCCCTCCCGACCCAGAGGTGGCAACCCTACGTGCTCTATGGGACTGGCACCTTGCTCCTGTCAGGTAGGTTAGGCCGAGAGGGCGAGAGACCGCCTCAAGGTCCCGCAGCGAGCTTCCCCGGAGAGGGGAGATTCAAACCAGGGTCTCCCGGGCTCCTAGGCCGGCTCTCTCCAACCCACCGCAACACCTTCACGCAGGCTTGTGTTCGCATTGCCGTGGCGCCCCCCTGTCAGCAGCGTCCCCCTAAACGGCAAAGCCTTGCGAGCGAAGATTCTACTCCGCGAGCTACTCCTGGCCTTAAAGTTGCGAGCTGCTGCCTCACTCAACGAGTGTGCCCGGGGGGGGGGGGCATTTTTCCTGAGCGAAGGCAAAAAGGTGCGAGCTGGAGGCGAACCACCGGCGAGCTGGCTCACGCCAACTCAGCTTGGAGGGAACACTGCCTGTCAGGCGTCCTCCCAGGCACCAACACACCACACACAGGTGTCTGTTCCACCGAGCCGTGCCCGCACCAGGCCGCCCCCGTCGGCGCCACCCGTCCCCCGCCCTCGCGCGCCTAGCCCGCCTCGCGCTCTCCAAAAAGCGCGCGCGACGCCCTCCGCCTCCGCGCATGGACGGCGCGTCTCCTCCCCCTCCCCGAAGAAGGACGCCAATCCCCGCGAAGCCCCGACCCGACTTCCCGCCGCCTCCTCCCTCCCTCCCTTCCCCTCAGTGGGCGCGAGGACTGTGAGGGACTGAGCGGCGCGCGCCACGACCAGCGCCGGCCGGGCCGGGGCTGCTGCTGCAGCAGCAAGAGGCAAAGCAAACGCGGGCGGGCGAGCGAGCCCCTTCGGCCCCTGCGTCGCGCCAGCCGCGCGCGCTCGCCTTCCCTCCCCTGGAGAAGGAGGTGGGGGGGGGGGGTTGGCATGTGGGCAGCGGCGAGCGGGCAGGAGAGCCGCGCCCGCAGGCAGACACGCACGCAGGCGGCGGCGAAGGATGCTCCGGTCGCCATGGCAGCGGCGGTGGCAGCAGCACCAGCCGGCAGCGGCGGAGGTAAGCCGGGTCCCCCCACCCACCCCCTAGCGCGGCTAACGCGGGAAGGGTCCGGCCTGGCCGCCCGCGACGCCTCGCTCGCCTTGGCGCGCTTTCGCAGACGTCCCCCCCCCCCCCCGTTTGCGCCTGGCCGCGCGCTTCCTTCCCTCTCCGAAGGGCTTGACCCCTTCAGCAGCCGGGCCGGCCTGAGCTGCCCCCGCCTGGCTCTTTGGGGGTGGAAGAAACAAGGGGAGCCCACGCCTCCCTCGCCCCTTTCTCCCTTCCCGGGCTTGTCCCCATTCAGCCCTAACCATAGAATCCTAGAGTTGGAAGGGACCTCCAAGGGTCATCTAGTCCAGCGGCAGTCCCCAACCTTTTGGGCACCAGGGACCAGTTTTGTGAAAGACGATTTTGCCAAGGGCCGGGTGGTGGGTGGGTTGATGGTTTCAGGATGAGACAATGGTGCACTTTGTGGTAGTTGCTGTGTGGTAGTTAAGTGTGCCCTCGCCCCCCCCCCCTCCACTCCCCTTTCCATCCCCTTTCTCCCTTCCCAAGCCTGTCCCCGTTCAGCCCTAATCATAGAGTTGGAAGGGACCTCCAGGGTCATCTTGTCCAACCCCCTGCACAATGCAGGAAACTCACAAATACCTCCCCCTGAACTCACAGGATCCTCATTGCTGTCAGATGGCCACCTAGCCTCTGTTTAAAAACCTCCAAGGAAGGAGAGCCCACCACCTCCTGAGGAAGCCTGTTCTACAGTTGGAGATTGTTGCCAACTGCGTTTGGCTTAAGGCCAGAGGCTGAGGCCAGTGGCCCAAGACTGATAGGGCAGCAGTCCCCAACCTTTTTGGCACCAGGGGCCGGTTTCGTGGAAGACAATTTTTCCATTGGGGGTGTGTGTTGAAGATGATGGTTTTAGGATTGTACAATTGTGCACTATTTCTATTATTACATTGTAATATATAATGAAATAATTATACAATTCCCGGTCCCTGTTGCTAACAGACCACAGTCCGGTACTCCTGTGATAGGGTGCAGGGATGGTGGGGGGGAAAGAGCCGGGCTCCTTCTTTGGGCTCTCCTGCCTCCCTTTCCCTTGAGCTCCCAGCAGCTGCACCAGCAGGAAGGCCCATCTGCTCCAGCCCGCCTTGGCTCCCCTTCCTTCTCTCCCCCTTCCCCATCAGCCCAGGTCGGCTTGTCCTCCCCCCCCCAGGGGGGTTATTTCCCCCTCCCTTCTCCCCCCTGTCAAGTCACGAGCTGTGTGAGTTAACTTGTTTCCCCAATGTTCAAGACAGAACTTCCCATCTGGAAAGATGGCTGGGTGGGCGGGAGGTGGCATTTAACAGGAAGCGCGGGGTAGGGATCCGCCAGCAGAGAAAGCTTGCTGGAGAAGCAGGCGCCCTGTGGGGCTCGCAGCCCGTGTGGCGGGAAGGCAGCAGGGACTGGTGCCGATCCCGGTGTCACCTAAAGCCAGGTTTATTAGCAATAGAATAATTAACAGGCATTCTCACATTCTGACATGTTACTGTTTTATGGTTTCCCACGCTAATTCAACCCAGATCAAAGGTTTTCTGAATTTGTTAATTTTACTGTTCTGATATTGGTTTTTAACTTTGGTCCACTTGGCATTCCAAACCCCACCAGCTATATGTGGTTCTGCTTACTGTACCTCATTCCTCGTCTGAAGAAGCGTGCATGCACACGAAAGCTTACGTTCTGAAATAAAACTGAGTTGGTCTTAAAGGTGCAATCGACTCCTATTTTGTTCTAAAGCTGGTTTGGCACTGAAGTGGGGCATCGTTGGTGCACTGTGCAGGGCACCGTGTTGCTCCGGCTAGACCTCTGTATGCCATTTGGACAGGGGTAGCATGACACACACACACCCACCCCCCTCTGCAGTTGTGAAGATGCTGGAATCTGTGTACCTGACAAGCTGGTTGGATAACAATTCCCAGTCACCTGGAAGTGGTAGGGATGAACAAACAATCTGCTCAGGCTTTTTAAACCAAGCAGGATAGAGGGAATGAAGGGGAGGGGGGAATCAAAACCTTGCCACGGGCAGTCATGTGTGCCCTCTTGTAGGCCTGCGATAAACTATTCACCTGCACAGAAGGCAGGCAGAATGCCAGGCCTGGTCCAGCTTTAGCTGAGTCTCCCTGGCTGGCCCAGTTGGGGGTCCGCAAGAGGGATCTGAGGCAGCTTTTGATGCTGTTGATGGTGAGATGTTGGTGATGCGACTGGGAGAATTTATGTGCGTTTGCAGGTAGGTGGAGGGGCTGGGGACAGGCTGGTTGCCGCCAGTTTCGGAGGGAAAGAAAAGCACTGAAGCAGTATACTTCTTGTGTTTTGTTTTTGTTTCTTAAAGGTCAGGCTCCACGGTGTTCCTACCCAACGGTAGTCTTAGGAGACAGGTAGCAGCAGCCCTATCGGCTGTTAGGGGAATCGAGGAGGGGAAATCCCTGTCCCAGAATCCTCACTTCAGGAGGTTTCTCAGGGGTACGGCAGCTTTGGTCAATCCCCCTCAGGTTCTTCACTTTCCCACATAGAACCTGAATGTAGTTCTCAGGGCTTTAGCTAGATCATCCTTTGAGTCCATGGCCACATGCCCCCTTAAGTCAAAACTGCCTTACTGATAGGCATCACCTCTGCTAGAAGGGTGTCAGAGCTTAGAGCTCTCTCAGTGGACAAGGAGCTCTGTGTTTTTCATAATGACAGAGTGGTGCTCTGCACAGAGACCCGGCCTTCATTTCAAAAGTGAATTCCGTCTTCCAAAGGTCAGAGGACAGCCATCGTGCTTGCCCTCCTTTTGTTCTATTTCCTACACATCCTCAGGGAAGGAGTGGTGCTTTTTGGAGGGCTTTCAGTTTCTCTTTGGATCAAACTAAAGCACCTCTCTCCCTGCCCATCTCCAGCCTCTGCAATGGCCTTTTGCTTTGGGATGATTGTAAAGGCGCCCCAAAGTACAGATCAAAACTTGCAGTGGAAAGGACTGTTTAGTTGCTGCTAACTATGGCGATCCTTAAAGATTTTTCAAGGCAAGAGATGTTCAGTGGTGGTTTGCCACTGCCTTCCTCCGCATAGCAACCTCCGTCTTCCCTGTTGGCCTGCCATCTAGGTACCAACTGTGGCCAAGCCTGCTTAGCTTCTCAGATCTGACGAGCTCAAGCTAAGCTGGGCGATTTGGACCACTTCCTTGGAGTGAAGGCAGGATAAAAATGTATGAGACAGACAGATACAGCTGTGTTCCTGTTTATTTCTATGGGGCTTGTGCCAGACAATTCCCCAGTAAATTGTGCCTCTTGGATAAGATCCATTGCCCACTTTTCCTCCCTTAGCAGCCCCTGCAAACCCCTTTGCCTGAGAAAGCCACTTTGCTTTACTTCATCAAAGGAAAATTTCTAACAGAGGTTTAGAACAAAGGGAAAGAAAGAGAGGGTGAGCGAGCTCTTGGTGTCTGACCCCTTGTGTTAAAGTACAGTGACTGCCCATTTACCGTCTCCCTTGATCATGTCGATTGGTGAACTGGAATGAATTCTGACAGGGAGACTCTGGGAGAGATATTTCCTTACATTTTTTGTCTTTTCTTCCTTCTCTTTGTAGTGAATATCCAAGCTTGAGTCACTGAGGAACTTTAGGGGAAGGATGAATCCTTCCCACTGTTGTTGACTGGTTTTCTTCACTTTTGAAACCTGAGGAGAAAACTCTGGGGCACAGTGAGGGCAAGGGTCTGGCAGAAGAACAGAGGATTGTGGTACTCTGTTGGCACTGAAGAAAAACTCCCTGGTACTGGATATGTTTCTGAGAGGCTACAAGTTGGTGTTTGAAGCCTTGTGTTTTGGACCCTCTGAATGCCAAAGCCACCTTCTTTTCTCCCATCTCCCTCTCCTCCTCCATCCCCTGAGAACATTTGATTTATCCTGTGTTTGTTCAGGGGAGAGAAAACATAGGTAGGGGGCCGTCTTTAAGAAAAGGTAGTAAGTTAAGAAAAGATGAGTTTAAAAAAAAAAGAAAAGGAGAGAAAGAGAAAACAAGGAAGAGATGCAGAGATGAGGCTTTGGTGGTAATTAATATTAAAGAAAGTTTTTCCCCTTATTTCCCTCATTTTTAAAACATGCATAATTTATTCATATACTTGGGGGAGCTAAAATTGGTTTGAAAAATTACAAGAAGACTCTAAGAAGTATATCACAATATTATTTTAAAATTAGAAAACCAGCAGTACAGAACCACCCCCCAGCCTCCCCCATTAAAACCAGAAGCAATATAGTATTTCTGTATTCCAGCAATTCAGCACAGCCAATATTTATTGATCAAGGGGTCCTGTAAAAGAAGCAGCGCTTGAATTTTCTCCAGAAAGCCAGAAGAATGTGCATCAGCTAGTATTCCTTAGGTGGCTATTCCATAACCTTGGGGGGCAATCACCATGCAGACCCTGCTCTGCTATATCGAGTTTCCAGCTTTCTGTAAAGTGTAAGCAAAACCCCATTCAATCCTCTTAGAAAGCTGGTGGGGGGAAGGGCAGGCTCATACAGAGTGCAGAAACTCAAATTTTTATTTCCTTTCCCACATTTTTGTTTTGTGCATTCTTTACAAAATGGAAGTCTGCCATAGTAAAATGCAAATTGATAAAAGAACAGTTTAAGCAAATAGGGAAGCCAAAGTAAACAAAGCCAATGGATCCAAAGAGGGACAGTGAAGAAAACAGGTCAGAGGAGGAAGGAAGGGAGGAATAACAGGGGGCATTTTGAGGTGGGGGACCCTCTTGCCAGCAATGCCTCCCAGAGTCTTCCCCTGCGCTGTTCTCCTCCTTCCTTTTGGGGGCAGATGAGGGAGGGACCATCGGATTCTCTGCAAGGGCCAGAGCGTGTGACCTTTTGCGGCTCTCTTCCTCCCTAAACGCCGAGGAACCATGAATCGCATGGGCGACAGCATGGGAGACCTCTCCAAGGCCACTTTGCACAACAACTCCCTGTGGTGGCTGGCCTGCGGGCTCCTGGCCCTGCTGGCAAACTCCTGGATTATCTTGAGCATCACTGCCAAACAGCAGAAGCACAAGCCCCTGGAGCTGCTGCTGTGCTTCCTGGCGGGGACCCACATCCTCATGGCCACCATCCCGCTCACCACCTACGCGGTAGTGCAGCTGCGCAGCGAGTCCCCAGACTACGACTGGAATGAGAGCATCTGCAAGGTCTTTGTCTCCACCTACTACACGTTGGCCCTGGCCACCTGCTTCACGGTGGCTTCCCTGTCCTACCACCGGATGTGGATGGTCCGGTGGCCCGTCAACTACCGCCTCAGCAACGCCAAGAAGCAAGCCCTGCACGCCGTCATGGGCATCTGGATGGTCTCCTTCATCCTCTCCACGCTGCCCTCCATCGGCTGGCACAACAACGGGGAGCGGTATTACGCCAGCGGCTGCCAGTTCATCGTCAGCAAAATCGGGCTGGGCTTCGGCGTCTGCTTCAGCCTGCTGCTCCTCGGGGGCATCGTCATGGGCCTGGTGTGCGTGGGCATCACATTCTACCAGACCTTGTGGGCACACCGGAGGCATCGATGCCATCACCAGAGGGCGGACGAGGCGGCCTCCTCTTGCCCTGCTGCGGCTCACAACAATTTCAATGTGCCGGCCATTGTGGTGGAGGACGTCAGGGGTAAACGACGATCGTCCCTGGATGGGTCTGAATCGGCCAAGACCTCCATGCAGATGACAAACCTCATCAGTGCCATCGTCTTCTTGTACGACACATTGACTGGCGTGCCCATTTTGGTAAGTAATATCCCCCATCCCCCATTCATGCTCCTCCTTCCTTATCCCTGAACAACATTTTTCAAACTTTGCATCTTCTGGAGTCGGTTCCCACCGGTGTTCCCTCTAAGCTGAGTTAGTGTGAGCTAGCTCACAATTTTTTAGCTTTTGGCTCATACATTTTTGTCTTAGCTCACAAAAAATGGCCCAGGAGCAAACTAATTTATTCAGTAGCTCGCAGCTTTAATCCTAGTAGCTCACAAAGTAGAATTTCTGCTCACAAGACTCCACAGCTTAGAGGGAACATTGGTTCCCACGCCAGCTTGTTGGCCAAAGAACCTTTGCATTTTGCAAAGGATTCTGGGAAATTTAGTAGGTGTATCATTCACAGGCCTCTCCATTGTCACGGGGGAGCCCAAAGACAGTCAAATAATACCTCCTTGCAACTGAGCACTGTATGGGAAGAGGGTTAGTAAGCAAGCTGTCTTTTAGGAAGGCTTCTCAACCGAGAATAATCTTATTGAGTAACTCTTGGGAAATTTCTGAAGATTCCCTGGAAACACAGATTGAAAGAGTTTGAAAACCACTCTTCTAAAAAGTCGTCTAGTCCTTTTCTCAGTTTGCTAACTAGGCAGAAAGGGTGTAAGGAGAATTCAGAATAGGGTCTCTCTGCAACATCTTATAGATTGCAGGCAGACAGAGATGCAGGTTATACTGGGCTTTTCCACTGATTCTCCCTTCCTGCTCCAGAACCCGTTTGGTCTCCATTCCCCAAATGGCATCATTTTGTGAACTGGACTGCAAGGCGAGGAGGGAAAGTTCCATTCTGCTGATGGGAAGTATGATCTGGATCCAGTCCAATAGCTTTTAAGGACAGTGGAAATTGGTGGGGGCAGAGGCCAGGGTTGTCTCCAATAGGCATGTCCATTTCTCTTGTTCCACCACTGTCTCAGGTCAAACAGGTTCTTCAGGTTTTTGAACTGTTATAAAAATCAGAGAATAGCGTGAGACGCAGTGGGCGGTATTATCTGTCATCATACTAGTAACCCTCTGGTAGGGGAAGGAATCATTTGAGGGAGGGACAGAGCCTTTGCTTTGTATGCAGAAGGTCCCAGGTTCAATTCCCAGCATCTCCAGTTAAAAGGGGCAGGCAGTAGGCAATAGGAAAGACTTCTGTATGAGACCCTGGAGAGCCACTGCCAGTCTGCGTAGACAATACAGGCAGTCTATAAGCAGCGGCTGGACAAACACTCGTCAGGGGTTCTCTAGGCTGATCCTGCATTGAGCAGGGGGTTGGACTAGATGGCCCCTTCCAACTCTGAGATTCTATTATTCTGCTGACCTTGATGGACTGACGGTCTGGTGGAATTCTAACGGGAGCTCCTTTGCATATTAGGCCACACCCCTGATGTAGCCAATCCTCCAAGAGCTTACAAAAAAAAGAGCCTTGTAAGCTCATGGAGGATTGGCTACATCAGGGGGTGTGTGGCCTAATATGCAAAGGAGCTCCTGTTAGAATTCCACCCCTGATATAAGCATAAGGCGGTTTTGTATTTACATGCCTTCGGCCTCAAGACATCACAGAACCACTCTGCTTCATCCCCTTCAGAGAGTGGGGCCAGCCTTAGACTGTCTGTAACCTTAGGCAAGGCTAACCTCTGGTGCCCCTCTCCTGCTCTGATAACGTCACTTCCTGCAATACAACATGGGCAACTCATCAAAATACAGACTACTTCCTTTGCCCATTTAGGTCCATCCAGAAATGCTCGAAGCTCCGATGGAGCGCTCAGTATCTGTGTATAGTCAGTTTTCTGTATGTTATTGTTAAATGAATGAAGCGCTCAGCTTGGCATATACCACCAAGCAAGGCCAGGTTCTGAAGCACATTTGCTATTAGTTCTTGCATATGGAGACAACATGGACTTTTAAATCTGTATTTATGTAAACGGACATTTGTCCTTATCAGGATTAGGCATTTATATGCTGAATCCCAGGACTGTTGTTTTTAAATTATATTTTAGCACTTCTGATTATATTATTAAATCGTATATTGATGTTTTGTACGTTTGTAGTATATACATAGTTATAGTTTACTTTCTTTTTCTTTGCTCCAGCCTTTTTGGTTACCTTTCTTGTACAGGGTTGTGTTTTCTCTCTCCCTTTTTTTTGTTGTAAGTAAATACATGTCACATGTAGCTATTGTGACTCTGTTGCTCTAGCGTACCAAAAAGTCATCCAGTTTTCCCCTGGATTATATTTTAGTATTTCTGATTATATTACTAAATTATATATTGATGTTTTGTACATTTGTACTACATGCATAGTTATAGTTTACTTTCTTTTTCTTTGTTCCAACCTTTTTGGTTACTTTTCTTGTGCAGGGTTGAGTTTTTTCTCTCCTTTTTTCGTTGTAAGTAAATACAACACATGTAGCTGTTGTGGCTGTGTTGCTCTGGTGTACCAAGAAGTCATCCGGTTTCCCCCTGGATTTCCAGGGAGCTATGAAGCAGATGGCTTTGTTCAAGTTGGCATTTTCCCCAGTTCCTTTTACTCAGGCCTACATGTGAGTCTGTCCCATAAAGCTTCCTTGCCAAGCACCGACAAGGAATGTTTCATTTAGAGCTCCTCACTGATCCCTTTTCTGCCTTCATCTTTTGTGTGTCTTCCTTTTTTCTCCCTATTTGTTTTTACTTTTGGGAACGCAGCAGTGTTGGACTTCCCTCTTCAAACCATGAGAGGGAGGAGTAAAGAAAAACCAGTATCTGGCTGTCAGATAAGGTTGCCAGTCCGCCCCCACCCCCTGGCCACTGAATTAGACAAGGTTATGGAAACCTGTGACTGTCCTCCTCCCAGCTGTCTTCTGGTGTGCAAACAAGGCTGGAATGGCTCTGTCAAAGAGCATCCCATCTTATATAGACTAAAAAACCTTTCCCAAACCATTGAGCCAACAATGAGCAAGAGCAGACTCTTATCTGGGAGAACCAGGTTTGATTCCCCACTCCTCCACTTGCAGCTGCTGGAATACCCTTGGGCCAGCCATAGTTCTCGCAGAGGTTGAAAGGGCAGCTTCTGTGAGAGCTCTCTCAGCTCCACCCACCTCACAGGGTGGGGAGGAAGGTGAAGGAGATTTTAAGCCGCTCTGAGATTCAGAGTGCAGGGTGGGATATAAATCTAATATCTTCTTCATCATCATCTAATTGTGGAACTGCTCCGCACAGAAATCTGAGCCGGCTCTGTTAAGTGTAATTGTGGGCTAAGTGTTTTGGTTGGATGCTGTGACTTTCAGGTACAAATCTACTGAGTCATTCTTTGCCCTCGCTATCCACCTTCTGCCCCTCACTATCCTCAAGAACCTTTAACATGGCCTAGGGAAATAGAAACTGAAAGCGGACTGTCACTCCAGATGTTGCACTGTTGCCAGATCTACCCTAATTAGTTCGGATCAGAAAGCTCGAGGAAATTTTATTCAGGTTAGCTAGCCTTTCAAAGCTAGCAGATGGGGTTGCATTGGGTCATATTTTGATTCGTTAGGTTCAGAACCCACAGCCGCAACTTTCAGAACGGTTCACTTTTTCGAGCTTTGAGATCTCTTCCGCGCAAAAGGCATGTCAGCCTCATTTTCCTTTTCACACGTTCTTCCCTCAAGCTCCTTTTGAGAGACCATTCCGCAAAATTTCATCTTTACCCAGTGCTCCAGGGGCTGGTTGTGTGGAGGAGGTGGGGAGCTCTTATTGACAAAGGTGTCAAGAAGAAGAATTGGCTGCAGTTGTCAGTGTGGGTAAAGCTCCCTGAAATCATTGTGAACATCAACCACTGCTGGGCTTGCTGAAGGGATGCTTATCTTCATTTGTTAAAGGAATAATTTTGATAGATGGATAAAGATGTTGATGGAGGAGCACCCCATCCATAGAAAGGGAGGGAAGAACTGAGTCTTTCTGCCAACAACTTTTTTTTTTCCTTTTAAAAAACCCTCAGAGCACAAAACGATAATAGTTTGGGAGCAGTGCGAAGGACACGGAGTACCCGATTTGGCAGATAAAATATCTCCAGCATCGGCCTGCAGGATAGCGGAGTACAGAAGCTGCAAATAATATTTTCAAATGAACAATAAAATGCATTTTAAAATTGAAAAAAAGAAAAGGTCATAAAATGGTGGGGGCCTGAGGAGCAGAGTTTTGTCACACTGATCAGTCGACGTCACAGATACTATCCAATTGGTGTTTCTCACGGTTGGGCAGTAACAGTCCACACTTCATTTGGCATTGCCATGAACACAACAGATGTAAGCCAGAACTGTGTGTCTCTCTTTTGGGGAAAAATATATATACTACAGTCTGTGCTGGGACAATTTAATTTTCTTGTGCCAGAAATGTTACCTTTAGCAAAGAGGTCTGGAGTTGGCAACAGCATATATATTCCATGCCAAAAAATAATAATAATGCCAGCTGCAGTGCCTAGGGTGGTCTGAGGATTGAGCTCAGGTGTTTTCACACAGTCTGGGGTAGTGGTTAAGAGCACAGATTCTAATCAGGGAAAACCAGGTTTGATTCCCCATTCCTCCACATTCTGCTGCTGGGTAAGCTTGGGTCAGTGACAGTTCTCTCAGAACTGTTCTTTTAAGAGCAGTTCTCAGGAGTTAGAATCATAGAGTTGAAAGGGACCTCCAGGGTCATCAACCCCCTGCACAATGCAGGAAACTCACAAATACCTCCCCCTAAATTCACAGGATCCTCATTGCTGTCAAATGACCATCTAGCCTCTGTTTAAAACCCTCCAAGGAAGGAGAGCCCACCACCTCCCGAGGAAGCCTGTCCCACTGAGGAATCGCTCTAACCGTCAAGAAGTTCTTCCTAATGTTGAGCCAGAAACTCTTTTGATTTAATTTCAGCCCATTGGTTCTGGTCCTATCTTTTGGGGCCACAGAAAACAATACCACACCCTCCTCTCTCAGCCCCGCCTACCTCACAGGGTGTCTGTTGCGGGGAGGGGAAAGGAAGGAGATGTAAGCTGCTCTGAGAGTTCGAGTGAAGGGCAGGGTATAAATCCAATCATCCTCCTCCTTCTCTCTCCTCCTTGCAGTTTCAATCCATTTCAGCTAACCATTTGCAAATAGATCTTGCCATTTCACACAGTAAATTCCAAGTGGATTGAAAGTACATTATTTAGTGTGTGTGAAAGCACCTAGATAAGAGCTCTAGTATTCTGCTGGGTAGCCAACCTGTTCAGCCACTGCTACTGATAGAACCATAGCAAGAATTACCATTATTTTAAAATGTTCTGTAGTGAATATTCATGATGAATAGGTGACAGCCAGTGTGGTGTAGCGGTCAGAATACTGCAATAGGATCTGGAAGCCCCACGTTTGAATCCTTGTTTAAGCTCACCGGGTGATCTTGGGCCAGTTGTGTACTCTCCTCCTAGCCTACCTTACATGATTGTTGTGAGGACAAAACGAAGGAGACAAGAAACTGCTTTGGGTCTCCATTGGGGAGAAAAGGCAGGGTATAAAAGAAGTCAATAAATAAACTGGTGGGTTTGTCTGGCTCATCTTTCACAAGCAGCAGCTGAAATTTTACATGATCAACGCTTTGGGGGGGGGGGGATCAGTGCTGACATGTGTGATTTCAGCTTCTCGTAGTTTGCTACGTACAGGCACAAGGTCTGCAGAATGGGAAAAAATGTTCCCTGCCAACAGTGTAGTCATGTGAACCAGCTGTGAAGTTACAGGGCTCTCTCCTGGGCTCACTTTGTAGCAGGAGCTCCTTTGCATATTAGGCCACACACCCCTGATGTAGCCAATCCACTAAGAGCTTACAGGGCTCTTCCTGTAAGCTCTTGGAGGATTGGCTACATCAGGGGTGTGTGGAGCTCCTGCTACAAAGTGAGCTACATCAGGAGCTCCTGCTACAAAGTGAGCCCTGGCCTCTCTCACTGATGCAAATGTGATGATTCCTATGTTAGAGTAAAACTAGGTAACATTCATTGGACCAATTTCTCTAGTTCAGGTTTAGTTGGAAGAGTGATACAGGAAGCAGAAGGGACCAATCGTTTTCCAGTTCTGACAGTGCCATATCAAACAGAGTTATGCCCTTCCACATCCACTGAAGTCAGTGGGGCTTCGAAGAGTGTAATACTGTTTAGGATGCCGCTGTCAATCTCGCTACTGAAACCACTGTGCTTTTTCTCTGTGGAGCAAACCCCACCCCCACCCGGCGTTTTGAAGGGCATTTTTTACTGCAGTGGGTCGGGGAGGTGAGAAAGACCAAAGAGGGACTTCTCAAGGAGATGTCTATCCCACTCGATCACTGGGGAGGGACAGTGGCTCAGTAGTAGAGCACCTGCTTGGTAAGCAGAAGGTCCCAGGTTCAATCCCCGGTATCTCCAAAAGGGTCCAGGCAAATAGGCATGAAAAACCTCAGCTTGAGACCCTGGAGAGCCGCTGCCAGTCTGAATAAATAATACTGACTTTGGTGGACCAAGGGTCTGATTCAGTATAAGGCAGCTTCATATGTACTAGCAGGCAAAGCCTCCCAAGGGAGAACTATGCACTTGTAACATATCAATATGTACTGCTAATGGGGAAGGGAGTGTCTTCTGTTTTTGTCTGGAGTTCCCTTGCTAACCCTTCTTGTTCATTTCAAATTGCTGGTTTTCTAGATAAGTACTGTTTTTAAAGCTGATTTTTAATTGTCGTTTGCCACCTTGAGGGCCCTAATTGGGTGGAAAGGCAGGATACAACCGCTTTAAATAAATAAAGTCATGCTCTGTTGGCAGAAATTGCTCTGTCCATAAAACTCCTGCCATTGGACCCAGGCTCTAGAAAGTCTCTCTATTTCATCTGTCCCCTCCCCCACGTAGAGCCTCCATAATCCCCAGAATGGGTTTTTCAAATCTGACTTACTCTCAATGGATTTTCAATGCCCATTTATACGCAAAAAAGACTAAAAATGCTTTAAAAGATGCTTAAATTATACACTGCAGAGCAAAATGTCTCTCTTTAATCTCCACTCCTACCTGCAATCACTTTCATAAGAGTACCAGACTCAGCTGTTTTATTGTTTGCATTGGTTTGCATCAGGGGTGGCCAAACTGCGGCTTGGGAGCCACATGTGGCTCTTTCACACATACTGTGCAATTCTCAAAGCCCCCACCATCCCATCGGCCAGCTTGGAGAAGGCTTTTCTCTCTTTAAAACACTTCTCCAAGCCAAGCCATCTGGCAGCTTGGATAATGCATTTAAAGTTGCTTTCTTTCCTCCTCTCCCTGTCTTCCTGTCTTCCTTCCTTCCTTCCTTCCTTCCTTCCTTCCTTCCTTCCTTCCTTCCTTCCTTCCTTCCTTCCTTCCTTCCTTCCTTCCTTCCTTCCTTCCTTCCTGTTTGGTGTAGTGGTTAAGTGTGCGGACTCTTATCTGGGAGAACCGGGTTTGATTCCCCACTCCTCCACTTGCACCTGCTAGCATGGCCTTGGGTCAGCCATAGCTCAGGCAGAGGTTGTCCTTGAAAGGGCAGCTGCTGTGAGAGCCCTCTCCAGCCCCACCCACCTCACAGGGTGTCTGTTGTGGGGGAGGAAGGTAAAGGAGATTGTGAGCCGCTCTGAGACTCTTCGGAGTGGAGGGCGGGATATAAATCCAATATCTTCTTCTCCTTCCTTCCTTCCTTCCTTCCTTCCTTCCTTCCTTCCTTCCTTCCTTCCTTCCTTCCTTCCTTCCTTCCTTCCTTCCTTCCTCAGACATCTGACATCTGACATTTATTCTGTGTGACTCTCACGTTAAGCAAGTTTGGCCACCCCTGGTTTGCATGATTGCGTAGCGTTGCCATCCTCCAGGTGGGGGCTGGAGATCCCCTTGAATTATAGCTCATCTTCAGACTTCAGAGATAGTCCCCCTGGTGAAAATGGCTGCTTTGTAGGGTGCCCCCTGTGACCCTGTTGAGGTCCCTCCCCTCCCCAAATTCCACACTCCCCAGTCTCCACCCCCAAATCTCTGTGTGTTTCTCAACCCAAGATAAATGGGTGGGAAGGAGGAAGGCTAGTGCTGTCAAGTCAAAGCTGATTTAGGGTGGCCCCAAGGGGTTTTCAAGGCAGGAGCCATTCAGAGGTGGTTTTCCACTGCTTGCCTCCGTGTAACTTCCTTACTGTTCTTTGGAGGTCTCTCTATCATATACTGGTGAGGGCCGACCCTGCTTAGCTTCTGAGATCTGACGAGATTGGACTACCTGGTCTTGGCATCCGGGTCAGGGCATAAATGGGTGAGATCATGAAAACAGTTATATCATCTAATATCAGGGCTTTTTTTGGTAGGAAAAAGCCCAGCAGGAACTCATTTGCATATTATGCCACACCCCTGGTGCCAAGACAGCCAGAACTGCATGCCTTTGTCTTCCTGCCCCCCCAAAACCCTGTCTAATATTAAGCAGGCAGAGTCCCTGTGCCAAACTGTGTGTATTGCAAGGACACACCCGAGACAGTAGGGGTTTCTACTCAAGGGATTCCCAAAGAATGTAGAAAAATGTAGCTTTGTTAATTGGAGAAAAGAAAAAAGGACATCTCCAGTCCTGCAAACACACACACACACACACACACAACTTACCATAGCCTAATGAGGACTGGATATGTTTCATGAGGTGTGGAATGTTGCAGAATAGTTGAGAGGCGTCTAAAGGGGGTGGATCACTGATGGAGAATGAAAGAACTGGCCTGATGTAGTAATAATAATAATAAGTTTATTTTTGTATCCCGCCCTCCCCCGCCGAAAGGCAGGCTCAGAGCGGCTCACAGAGCATGTTGTATACCATGTTTACAGTAGAATACAATCATATAAAACTGTTAAAATATAATTGAATTTCTAAATTAAGTTAAGTTAAAAATTAGATAAACAGTTGTGCCAGATAAATTATTATGTAGCCCTTGTGGGAGCACGTAATCGTGGAGGGTGTATATTTTATTTATTTATTTTAGTCAATTTATATTCCCCCGTTTCCCGAAAATGGGCTCAAAGTGGATAACAACATAACAAAACAGCAGTTAGATCAGAACAATATAAAACAGCGCAATAAAATAAGCAAATTTTACACACGTTATAAATGGCGGCTCAGTTGGGCACATTTTATGGCATACTGAAGGTCTAAAATACAGTAATTGGGAATAGTAAGATGGTATTGCAGCAGAGATGGTATCACAGCAAAGAAGGCCAGCTGATGAAATAGGACGCCCACTGCCTCAACCAAACCATGCTCTTAACCACCGCACCAAACTGGCTCTCTAATGCCACAGAGCCCACCCTTTGTAGCCACCACTTCCTACAGGAGAAGTGATCTTTGTCATTTGGAGAGCAGCTGTAATTCTGAGAGGTCTCCAGGCCCCACCTGGAGGCTGGCAACCCAGTGTGGGGATTTCCTCATTCTTTCCTTCCACCTCTTCAGTGATTCTTTGTGACTCCCAGGGGTGGAATTCTAGCAGGAGCTCCTTTGCATATTAGGCCACACGCCCCTGATGTAGCCAATCCTCCAAGAGCTTACAAGGCTCTGTTTTATAAGCTCCTGGAGGATTGGCTACATCAGGGGTGTGTGGCCTAATATGCAAAGGAGCTCCTGCTAGAATTCCACCCCTGGTGACCCCCAACTCATCCCTCATTTCTAACACAATAATTTGACTTGCGCATGTTTCAGCTTGATGAAATGAAATGTTTTAACGCGAGTGGCGTTCCACTGACTTCTGTATCTAAGATTATGTTGTTGTAATGCTGGAAAGGAGAATGAAAACTGCAAAATGCAGAGACTGTTCAAGATATTTTTGTTGCCCTGAGCAAGGTATGCCCATCGTCTCCTGGACATGGCCTCTAATGGCACAGGCGACAATACTGGGCGTCAGCATCCTCCTCACTCTTCTGTTGCCTTGGTGGCTTTTCTGAGGAACCAGTCCAGACCAAGTGACATGTACTCTCTCTGGTGTTCTTTGCAATCCCTGTTCTGATCTGAGGGTTGCCAGCCTCCAGGTGGGGCCTGGAGATCTCCCAGAATTGCAACTGATGTCCGGATGACAGAGATCAGTTTTCCTGGAGGAAGTGGCAGCTTCACAGGGTGGGCTCTGTGGCATCAGAGAGCCAGTTTGGTGTGGCGGTTAAGAGCACGGACTCTAATCTGGGACAACCAGGTTTGATTTCCCATCCCCTCCACGTGCAGCTGCTGGTGTAACTTTGGGTCAGTCACAGGTTCTCTCAGAGCTGTTCTTTTAAGAGCAGTTCTCAAAAGAGAACTACCTCACAAGGTGTATGTTCTGGGGAGGGGAAGGGAATGGAGATTGTAAGCCACTGTGAGACTCCAGGTGAAGGGCAGGGTATAGATCTAATTCTTCGTCTTCTCCTCCTGCTCTTCCTCTTCCTCCTCCTGTCCCTTCTCTAAGGCCATCCTCCCATGGCTCCGCCCCCAAATCCTCAGGCGTTTCCCAGTTCACCTGGAGAACATGGCTGTTTTGGAAGACAGACTCTATGGGCAGGGGTGTCGAACTCATGAGGGCCGGATCTGACATAAATGAGACCTTGTTGGGCCAGGCCATGTTAGCTTGGGCTGAGCCATGTCAAGCTAGGCCATGTGTGTACCTATTTAAGATTAGGTACCAGAGATATAAATTCTATAAAGAACACAGACAAATACAAAACATGCTTAAAATGTCAGCACTCATTGGTATCCAAGGAACTGGGCAGAGGAAGCTCTGGCTCTTTCCTTCCTTCCCCAAGGGACTTTGGGGGGAGCCTCAGCCAATAGAAGGAAGAGAGGCTTGGCTCAGTAGCTCTGCTGTGCAATTGAGAGAGCCTGGCAAAGCAAGTTATTCCTCCCCCCTTCTTCCCCAAGGGAGGATCCTCAGCCAATAGAGAAAATAGAGGTTTTGCTCTGTAGCTCCCATGCAATTGAGCAAGCCTTACAAAGCAAGCTGTGATGCAGAAGGAAGCGAGATATAGGGAGAAGGAAGCAGATGACAGCCAGTTGCTTGGGGGCCTGATTCGGCCCTCGAACTGCATGTTTGAAGCCCCTGCCTATGGCATTATACCCCATTGAAGTCCATCCCCTCCCCAAAATCTCCAGGTAATTCTCAGCCCATAGGTAGAAACCTTCCTTGCAGGTCCATAATCTATAACCCTTCTAAATCTGCGATTCACAAGAAATCCAAGAGTGATAGACCTAGGACCCTTCGCTGTGTTGATAATCACCTTTTCTTTGTGCTTCGTCTCAACAAGCCACATGTGGAATAGAAGCAACACATCTGACTCCTCATGGAAGTGGTGGGGGTGTGGCTGTCATCGACACTTCCAGTTATTGAATTTTTGCAGGTGCCGAGCACAAATTGTTCCTGTCGTCGGCTGCAGAATTAGATTCTTTGCCAGGGGGCTGAAAAGCTCTTTATTTTTGCCGGCTGAGAGGAATCTCTCCCCCTACCCACCCACCCCCGCCGCCCCCCAATTTGTTTTATTCACACACAGAGTGTTACAATGGTGTGAAATCTTGTAAAATTCCGTGAAGGAACTTAATCTAATGAGCCTAATGCACCCACGAAGGTGACTTTGGAACTGTCTGATGAGAGACAGTTGGAGGAGAGGGGACATGCGGCTCTACGAAGTACTTTTCGGGCTGTACAACATTTTTAAAAAGCATTTTCCCCCTATCGTGTATAAAGAGCACTGAAAGGCTGGCTAGAAATAAAGTCAATAAAAATAAAAATCTGTGTGGTGAGCCATATTTTTGAAAATCCATATTGCAGCATTTGGGGCAAAACTCAAACACTTCATCCACAGATGACAGTACAGACTTTGTGGTCTCTTGGAGACTTTCATACGCACCTTCCAGGGCTGTTTTGGATGGCGAGTCTTTTGACTCAGCTGCATGAGAGAGCATGATTTGTAAACTTTCATACAGCTTTTGCCTATACTGTGCAAGAGATAGCCAGAAGTAAGGAGATTTTTTAGGACTGAAGTTGTACTGAAGAGCCCCGTGGTGCAGAGTGTTAAAGCTGCAGTACTACAGTCCTAAGCTCTGCTCACGACCTGAGTTCGATCCCCGGCGGAAGCTGGGTTTTCAGGTAGCCAGCTCGAGGTTGACTCAGCCTTCCATCCTTCTGAGGTCAGTCAAATGAGTACCCAGGTTGCTGGGGGAAAAGTGTAGATGACTGGGGAAGGCAATGGCAAACCACCCTGTAAAAAGTCTGCCGTGAAAAAGTTGTGAAAGCAATGTCACCCCATAGTCAGAAGTGACTGGTGCGTGCACAGGGGACCTTTCCTTTCCTGTACTACTTGCTTGCACTATGTCTGTGGGGAAACCTCAAACAACACAACTATACGAGAGAGAGTCCTTGGATATCCTGCCACCGATATACCCTCTAAGCTGCAGAGTCTTGTGAGCTACTGGGATTAGAGTTCTGAGCTACTAGCATTAAAGTTGTGAGCTACTGCATAAATTATTGTGCTCTGGGGTCAACCTTCCTGAACTAAGACAAAAAGATGTGAGCTGGAGGCTAAAAATCTGAGAGCTAGCTCACGCTAACTCAGCTTGGAGAGAACACTGCCTACCACCTATAATCCCTTTTTAGGTGAGAGATCGGGAGGACCCAGCCAAACCTTGGAGAGGCAGGGGAAGAATTAGTAAGGTCCCCTCTCTGCTGCTATCCCTCTTCTGTCATCATCCCTATAGGCTAGTGCCTGTCTAACATACATGCAGAAGGGGAACAAGGTGGTAGAAGGGTCTACACCACAGATGGATGGTTCCAGAGAGCCAGTTTGGTGTAGTAGTGAAGTGCGCGGACTCTTATCTGGGACAACTGGGTTTGATTCCCCACTTCTCCACTTGCAGCTGCTGGAATGGCCAGCCATAGCTCTTGTAGGAGCTGTCCCCACCCACCTCACAGGGTGTCTGTTGTGGGGGGAGAAGATATAGGAGATTGTAAGCCGCTCTGAGTCTCTGATTCAGAGAGAAGAGCGGGGTATAAATCTGCAGTCGTCGTCGTCTTCCATTTTGGTTTACCTCTCCCAGTCTCCCAGAAAAGCAAAAACTGGCAGAGCAAGCAAAGAGAGGGAGAAGAAACTTTCTCACTGCTGGGCTAGTATTCTCTTTGCATGGAGGGTTTGTTTGTTTTTTTTAACGCCAAGGAGTATGCAAAAATCCATAGTCCATTCTACTGTCTCATGGGTAAAAGAGACTGGAGTTCTGGTAAGAGAGGGCCAAAACCCAGACCTTTGTAAACTTAGTTGATTTAAGAAATACATCTGTTTTGAAGTTAGGCCAGTTGGTCTTGGATACCTGACCAGCTTTGGGGTATGGTATACATAGCGGCCAAGGGAAAGAAATGCTTGTCTTCTTTGGAATTGACATGTTCAGAGCTTTTTTTTATTTTTAGCAGGAACACAGTTCCGACTGGCTTGGTGGTAGGGGGTATGCAAGAATTCCTGCTGGGTTTTTTCTATGAAAGAAAGCCCTGTGCCAAAACAATGGTGACATCAGGGGTGCGGCCTAATATGCAAATGAGTTCCTGCTGGACATGTTCATTGTCAGGATCCATGGGAGGAGGGGGTCCCCATAGAGTGGTTCAGCAGCAAAGCAGAGTGGAGTGGCTCAACAATGGAACTGGCTATAAGAAAGTTCAAATTTTACCACTGTCAGTCTCAACCCTGTATCTGCAGTGCAGGTACAATGATGCTGCTCACGTACTTTGCAAGGTCGCTGTAAATTGGCTCAGTTGTTCCAAGGATTGCAATCAGGTGACATAGTTGAAGAACTTGGAACGAGATGCAAACGTTAAATAATATTCACAGCAGTCCTTAAGGTGGGATACGGATGGTCGTCTTTAAGACGACTGAAAAGCAGCTTCGTGTGCCGCAGAGTGTGGTGGTAGAGAGTGTCATTAAGTTGCAGCCAATTTTCAGCGACCCCTGTAAGGTTTTCAGGGCCAAGCTTGCCTGATCTTGTCATATCTTGGAAATTAAGCAGGGTCGGTCATGGTTAGTACTTAGATGGGAGACCATCAAGGAGGTGCAGGGTTGCTATGCAGGTGTTGGCAATGGCAAACCAATTCTGTTCCTCTTGCCTTGAAAACCCTGTGGGGTCACTGTGAGTTGGCTGCACCCCCAGGCCTCATTTTGGGCAGGTGTTCCCAGAAGCGGAGCTCCGGAACCTCTTTCGTTCTTAATCCCCCTCTCCAAATTTTTGTTTCTGGGCTCCGTTGTTCAAACCTCCTACGAGAATTTTGCTTAACTCTAAGATTTGACAAACTTTCTAATGCCGCCCCCCCACACACACACACAAAAAGGGAAAATAACCAAAACATATAAAGCAGACAGATGGAGCTCTTCATCGTGCCCCTGTGGCCACAAAGGAGAAAGTAATTTTAAAAGTATGATGGGAATAAGGTATTATTATGACCGTTACAATCCAAGAAGCATTTTAAGGTAGATGCTGAGCTGATATAATTGATGTCAGGGGTTGTGTGGCATGTGCAAATGAGTTGTACAAATGGGTTGTACTCTTTTTCTATGAAATGACCCCTGTGCGACCCAATGGCACTACGCAGGTGCTTATTTTGTCACCTCTGAGCAATTAGGTTGGGCAGGGTTTTGAAAAGCACAAGCATCTTGCAAAGCACTTGCTCTCCAGATTAGGGGTGTCAAACTCATTTGTCACGAGGGCCGGACATAAATAAGACTTTGTCGGTGGGCCACATAGGTCATAAAAATGCCAGGTAGTGGAGACATAAACTTTATAAAAGGCATAGATGAACACAAAGATTTTCTTTAAAGAAAAACTTTAAATAAAATATGCTTAAAAGATTAGCACTCTTGCAATATTTTATTCAACAATCTCTGATAACTGAAGGAAGCAAGAGGGAGGAGGAAGCAGACTCACTTTCAGGCCTGATAGAAGCCCTCTGAGGGCCTGATTCATTCCCCAGGCTGCGTGTTTGACACCCCTGCTCCAGATCATGCGCTGATGCCCAGAGCAGTAAACTCCTCTTTCGTACTGTTTCCAGCTCCTCGAAGCCTGTTTCGGGGGCTTCGTCGTCATTTCAGTACAAGGAACTTCCCTGTGGAACGCGCCTCATCGCATCTCCTCCCTGTTTTCCAGGTGGTGAGCTTCTTCAGCCTGCGCTATGACACCGCTCCCACCTGGATGGTGCTGGCCGTGCTCTGGTGTTCCATGGTGCAGACGCTGCTCCTCCCGTCCTTCATCTGGTCCTGCGAGCGCTACCGGGCGGATGTCCGTACTGTGTGGGAACAATGCGTGGCAATAATGTCAGAGGAAGACGGGGATGATGGTGAGCCTCCTTTAAACACCGGGTTTCTGTTTGTTACAAGGGCCAGATCTGATATAAATGGACTTTGTGGGGCCGGGCCATTGTGTTGTAAAAAAGGAGGTGGTTGAGAGGTGATGTGATCACCATCTTCAAGTACTTGAAGGGCTGTCATATAGAGGATGGTGTGGAATTGTTTTCGGTGGCCCCAGAAGGAAAGACCAGAACCAATGGGTTGAAACTAAAAGAGTTTTCGGCTCAACATTAGGAAGAATTTCCTGATCATTCCTGAATGGAACAGGCTTGCTCGGGAGGTGGTGGGCTTTCCTTCCTTGGATGTTTTTAAACATTTGGGGAGGGATGGTGGCTCAGTGGTAGAGCATCTGCTTGGGAAGCAGAAGGTCCCAGGTTCAATCCCTGGTATCTCCAAAAAAGGGTCCAGGCAAATAGGTGTGAAAAACCTCAGCTTGAGACCCTGGAGAGCCGCTGCCAGTCTGAGAAGACAATACTGACTTTGATGGACCAAGGGTCTGATTCAGTATAAGGCAGCTTCATATGTTCATATGTTCATAAACAGAGGCTAGATGGCCATCTGACAGCAATGAAGATCCTGTGAATTTGGGGTAGGTCTTTGTGAGTTTCCTGCATTGTGCAGGGAGTTGGACTAGATGACCCTGGAGGTTCCTTCCAACTCTATGATTCTATGATTTTATGTAATGCCAGTAGTGGAGATATAAACTTTATAAAGGACAAATACAAACACAAAGATTTTTTTTTAAAAAAAATCAAACCTTAAAATAAAACATGCTTAAAACACTAGCACTCTTGCAATATTTTGTTTAACAGTCTCTGATAACTGACAACTCTTGTGTTGAGAAGCCTCAGCCAATAGAAGAGAGGCTTGGCTCAATAGCTCTGCTGTGCGATTGAGAGAGCTTGGCAAAGCAGGCTCTCCCCCTTCCTCCCCAAGAGAGGAGCCTCTTTGCTCCATAGCTCCTGTGTGATTGAGCAAGCCTGGCAAAGCAAGCCGTGATGTAGGAAGCAAGAAAGAGGGAGAAGGAAGCAGATGACAACCACATGTTTGACACCGCTGCTCTAAATGATGCTCATGGTAGTGGCCTTGTGGGGGAAGACAAGGGTGTCACCAGCCTTGAAACAAGATCTGTGGGGCTCGATGGCTGGATAGACATATCAGCTAACAGGAAGGGATTGGAACAAATGGGTTTGTCTTCCAAGCTAACTAAGAATTAAGTTGAGTTGCTGTTGTTTTGAGGGGTTTGTCCAGAAATGTCAATTGTGTAACATTCCGGCTCTGTGTCTGCAGTTGCATGCTGAATCCTTCCTGTTCTTGACAAAGCTTTAAACATTCTGAATTGGATGTATCTTTTTTGGACTTGTGTAACTGGCCAGTCAACTGGTTTGCTGTTTGTTGAGCACCATTATGCAGTGCAGAGAACATTGGTAAGAGCACAAGGAGAGGCTTGCTAGATTCATCGAGTCCTTCTCGGTGAGCATCTTGGGTTGAATCCTGTGGATCCATTCAGCTCACAGAGGCACTTCCCTCCAGGAGAAGGAGCCTGCCCCAAGGCCCTCACCTAAGCATCTTGCATCAGGAGAAAATGTCTTCTGCCAGAGGAAAGTGGAGAATGGCAGGGGTGGGATTCTAGCGGGAGCTCCTTTGCATTAGGCCATATTAGGCCACACGCACCCTGATGTAGCCAGTCCTCCAAGAGCTTTCAAAAAAGAGCCTTGTAAGCTCTTGGAAGATTGGCTACATCAGGGGTGTGTGGCCTAATATGCAAAGGAGCCCCTGCTAGAATTCCAAGCTCTTGGAAGATTGGCTACATCAGGGGTGTGTGGCCTAATATGCAAAGGAGCCCCTGCTAGAATTCCAAGCTCTTGGAAGATTGGCTACATCAGGGGTGTGTGGCCTAATATGCAAAGGAGCTCCCGCTAGAATTCCACCCCTGGAGAATGGATCCATGCAATCCAGCCCTGTGTTTCCAGCTGAGGCCAACCAGATGCTTCTAGTAAGCCTGTAAACAATGCATGAAGTCAAAAATCCTCTGCGCATCTGATATTCAAAGGTATATTACCTCCGAACCTCAAGAGTTTATATAGCTATCACAGTTAACGGATGTTAGAGCAAGCCTCTATGAATTCCCTTTTTCTCCAAATGCCTTCTTTACAGTTTTGGCAATGGATTTCTATAAGTCTGAGTTTTACAGTTTTGGCAATGGATTTCTGTGAGTTTTACGCCCCGCCTTGGATGGCCCAGGCTAACCTCACTTGCTGAGAACAGGGAAGCTTCAGCAGGGTCAGTCCCTCGTTAAGACTTGGATGGGAGACTTCCAAGGAAGTCCAGGGTTGCAAGCCCTGGCAGACCACCTCTGTTTCTCTTGTGCCACGGAGACCCCGTGGGGTTGCCATAAATCAGCTGTGGCCTAATGGCACCGTGAGTTTTATATGTAATTTTAAAAATTTGTTCTGATCTACTGGTTGACCTTGGACTTGATCAGGGGGTGGCCACATATGGCTCTTTCACACATCGTGTTGCTCTCCCAAGTCCCCACCAGTTGGCCAGTTTGGAGAAGGCATTTCTCTCTAAAGCACATCTCCAAACCGCTGGTGGCTTAGAGAATGCCTTTAAAGTTAAACTTGCTTGCTTCCCACCTCTCTCTCCCTCTCTTCTCCCTCTCCTTCCTTCCCTCCTTCCCTATATTGCGGCTCTCAAACATCTGATGTTCATGTCTTGCATCTCTCAAGAGCCAGTTTGGTGTAGTGGTTAAGTGTGCGGACTCTTATCTGGGAGAACCAGGTTTGATTCCCCACCCCTCCACTTGCACCTGCTAGCATGGCCTTGGGTCAGCCATAGCTCTGGCAGAGGTTGTCCTTGAAAGGGCAGCTGCTGTGAGAGCACTCTCAGCCCCACCCACCTCCCAGGGTGTCTGTTGCGGGGGAGGAAGGTAAAGGAGATTGTGAGCCGCTCTGAGACTCTTCGGAGTGGAGGGCGGGATATAAATCCAATATCTTCTTCTTCTTCAAACATCTGACATTTATTCTGTGCGGCTCTTATGTTAAGCAAGTTTGGCCACCGCTGGACCAGATCCTATCTATTACCAGCAGAGAAAAGCTGACAAAATGGGACCGCCCCATACCTCTCACTCCTACTGAAGCCCAGTGAGTCCCCCTTCTCCAATTCTGTTGGTCAAGGGATGATCATGAACAGTTGGGGGCCACATTGGGGGTCTGCAGTGGGACAGGGCACGTCGTCTCCTTTCCTTTATCTGCAGAACTTCTATTCCACTAGCATAAATTTTTGTGGTTTTTGCTATGAAGTCACAGCTGATTTGTGGTGACCCTGTAGAGTTTTCAAGGCAGGAGACGTTCAGAGTTGATTTCTCATTGCCTGCCTCTGCACCACAGTCCTGGTATTCCTTGGTGGTCTCCCATCCAAATACTAGCCAGGGCCAACCCTGCTTAGCTGCCACGATCTAAGTAGCCTGGGCTCTCCAGGTCAGGCCATAACTCTTCTTACGCTAGTCAAACATCAGGGCTTTGTTTTGTAGCAGGAGCTCCTTTGCATATTAGGCCACACCCTCCTGATGTAGCCAGTCCTGCTGGAGCTTACAGTAAGCCCTATAATAAGTTCCCTGTAAGCTCTTGGAGGATTGGCTACATCAGGGGTGTGTGGCCTAGGGATGGAATTCTAGCAGGAGTTCCTTTGCATATTAGGCCACGCCCCCTGATGTAGCCAATCCTCCTGGAGCTGACAGTAGGCCCTGTACGAAGAGCCCTGTCAGCTCTTGTAGGATTGGCTACATCAGGGGTGTGGGGCCTAATATGCAAAGGAGCTCCTGCTACAAAACAAAGCCCTGGGCTACGGTATGAAGTAGAAGAAGACGACGTTGGATTTATGTTCCACCCTCCACTCAAGAGTCTCAGAGCGGGTCACAATCTCCTTTACCTTCCTCCCCCACAACAGACACCCTGTGAGGTGGGTGGGGCTGACAGGGCTCTCCTAGCAGCTGCCCTTTCAAGGACAACCTCTGCCGGAGCTATGGCTGACCCAAGGCCATTCCAGCAGCTGCAAGTGGAGGAGTGGGGAATCAAACCCGGTTCTCCCCGATAAGAGTCCGCACACTTACCCACTACACCAAACTGGCTCTCCTTTGCATCACCTTTGGGTACCTCTTGGGCTTTTCTTTAAAAAAGTGCATGTATATTTATATGTTTAGGAATCTAACCTTCACCTCATTAAAAATTTCAGGTTTTTTTTTTAACAGAACAGAATTGCTCCAGACATTGTGTGTTTGTATGTGTGTGTAGGTAAAGGCAACAGAACTAGCCAATAGGCACCTTCCACATCTGGCTTTTCCTTTATCCAGACTGATGTTGTTGCAAACATAAAGAGCTGGGCTTTATTTAGGAAAGTTTTTGTGTTGCCCCTCCAGGAGACCGACTGAGGCGGCTCACGAAAGAAAAAGAAACCAAAACGTTAAAAGATACCAATCTGAAAAATCCAGCTTTGAAAATCTAGCACAGCATAAAAACACAGACCATAAAAACAGACCATTGACAGCTTAAAATAACAGTTTCCAGACTAAAACAATGTTTTTAAAAAATCAATCCCTTAATTAAAGGGTTTTTAGAGCCCATCGTGCTAGAGGCAGAAAAAAAAATATCAGTCTATTTGTATTGAACGCTGTGAGTGCTCTTTTAAATCAGCTTCCCCTGTTCTAAAAATATTACCGGTGTCTTCACCTAAGCGTGTGTCCATTTCCTCTTGCATAAAACAGAGAATCCTGGGACTGGAAAGAATCCAGGGCATCTGCTTGCCCGTGCCCCTCACCCTTAGGCAAGGTGCTATGCTCAGTATCCATTGCCCTGGGTAGCAGACGAAAGAGGCGCAACGGCGATTCACAAAACCACCTGGGCACAGCCACACCAGTGCTTATTGACTGCCGTGCTCATAGTGTGCTTTGTTCATATAGCAAAACAGTTACGGTCACTCACGAACACAAAGGGCAATAAAAGCCTGCATTGTGAGAAGTTACACGGACAGGATTGGCTTCATTTTTGCACGCCGCAGTCTCCTGCTGAGACAGATGCAGGAAAAACGACTTTGCTGCATATTCCGCATAAATGCTTACAAGCTTAAGAATACTGAGTTCTGTCATGCCGAGCTGGTTGAGCAGGTCTGTCCTGTGTGTTTTTGCATATGGTTAGAAGAGACTTTGGGGGTTCTTCCTTCCTATTTAACAAATCGGGGGTGAAAGAGATTTCCCGTTCTTTGTCTCCCTCCAGACGGTGCCGGTGATGATTACGGTGATGGGAGGTTCTGCAAGGTGCGGTTTGACGCCAACGGTGCAGCGGCCATCAAACGGGACCCCCGGGACACCAAGCTGTTACCAGTGCATCACCTGCTATTGCCGCACGACAGGGTACATTACCTGCAGGTAGGCTGCTGGTTCTCTTCGAGCCTACCCAGAATGAGTTCAGTGACCGGTTTGAGACATGACACATGCACCCTCTTTTTGCACATCTGCCAAAGGTTCGATCATGTGGATGTAACATCTGAGCACATGAAACTGCCTTGGAAAGAATCGGATCACCGGTCTGCCTAGCAGAACTTTTAACTGGAATTCACCAGGGACCCGCAGCATGCAAAGCTCTTCACACGTACAGGGCCTGGTTCGCACCTCTTCTGCCGTCTCTGGAGGGAATATTATGCAGCACTCTGGAAGGAGCTAATTCCGTTATAGGCAGGCCTCCCATTATCCAGCGCGTGCATGCACACCTTGCGGATGCCGCAGTTGCTAGGGAACACCGCAGGAGACGAAGCAGTGGGGCATTTCATGCGTGCATGTGGGAGGGGGGAGATTTGAGGGAGAACAGCAAACCTTAGCTTAGTTGTGGGGTGGGTACAGTTTTTTCCTCTGCCACCCCCTCCCCTTTAAGAATGTAACACTGTGCAGAACTGAGAAGCTGAGAGATCCATCCACTCCCTGTATTATACATATTTCTGGATTAGTCATGGTTTGTAAAGCAACCCTACATGGGTGAAAGAGGGGGAACTGGAGGTTCAGATACTGTTGGGGGAAGGTGTTTTGCTTATGAAACTCACAACAGGGGCACAGCGGAATTTGCAGTTACAAAAACAAATGTAGTAGGAACCGGGGGTTGGGGGGTAGAGATTGTGTTTTCTCAGCATCCTGGTTCTGCCCTCCGAATGTCAAGATATCCTAAGTAGCCTAACTGCTCGGTGACAGAGCTTTTTTTGGTTAAAAAAAAAGCCCAGCAGGGACTCATTTGCATGCTAGGCCACACCCCCTGATGCCCAGCCGGCCAGAACTGCGTTCCTGCTCAGAAAAAAAAGCCGTTTGGTGATTAAATAAATCTGTTCCAGGCATTCAGTATTACGATCAGGGGTGGAATTCTAGCAGGAGCTCCTTTGCATATTAGGCCACACACCCCTGATGTAGCCAATCCTCCAAGAGCTTACAAAAAAAGAGCTGTGTAACCTCTTGGAGGATTGGCTACATCAGGGGTGTGTGGCCTAATATGCAAAGGAGCTCCTGCTAGAATTCTACCCCTGATTACGATCAGTGGGAGTGAAGGCATTTGAGGTGACTGATAAAAACGGGTGGGTGGGAAACCTGTTGTTTTTTATGGCATTCAGTATATATTGAACACATGAAGCTGCCTTCTGAGACCAGCAGGCCTGTCAGGATTGGTATTGTCTACTCAGGCTAGCAGCAAATCTCATGGATCTTCAGTCGAGAGCTTACATATTGCCTATTTACCTATATTCAGGGTTTTGCAGTTTTACATCATCTTGTGATGCGTTCCCTTTAAAGTCCAGCACAAAACCTCAGCTATGGCCTGTGGGAAGAAATGAGAGGAGGCAGAAGCCCCATCCGTTAGTGGTCTTTCATCCTAACAGGCCTTTTTGTGGTGGGATCTGTTTGTATCGACAAGAAACCCTCTCCCCCTCTTCTGCTACTGCCCTGTCTCTCATCTTGTTCTTTCCCGATAGGTCCCTCTCTCTCGGAGGATGTCCCACGACGAGACCAACATCTTCTCCCACCGTTCCGCCCCTTCCTTCCTTCACAAGTGGTCCTCCTCCGACGACATCCGAGTGGCCACCCCGCTCAAACCCAGAGGATCCCCTGGCTTCCTTCCTCTAGAATTCCGCAACTACCATCACCGCCGGCGGCCTCCCGAAGATGAGCTCACCACCCTGCAGCAATTCCTGGAAGCCGGGCTGGCTGCCCGGGGCCCCAGCTCTAGCGCCTGTTTCTTCCGTGACGAGATCACCACCTTCATCGACGAAACGCCGGCGCCCTCCCCAGCGGGCAGTCCACGCCACTCGCGCCTCTCGTGCCCGATGCAGCGTGAGAGGCATCACTCCTTAGGGGGCGCTGGGCCCGAAGGAGGCCCCGATAGGGATCGACGGTGTTCACTGACTGGGGACGAATACTTCAACTTCTGCAGCGAGGTGCAGGAGCCCAGCGAATGGACCATGACTGCGCAAGAGTCACAGAACTTGGGAGAGTTTAATCTATGAAACAGGGTTCAAAGCATTTGTCGGGGTCGGGATTTTTAAGCGAAAACTCGGCGCGTCTCCCCTATCCTGGGACCCAATGGATAATTTAGGTCGTCACATTTTCCACCATGTTGGCAACAGATGGGAACGTTGTGCATCGTGGTTCCTGATGTGGTGGGGAGAAATGAAGCCCGGAAAAGGGGTAGGAAGCTGAACTGTCAGTAGGATCCACAAGAAGCTGTTTCGGGACAGATGGCAAGCCCCAGCCACCACAGTTTAGTTGAGGGCACCGTTTCTCAGCTCCATGCCCTCAATTAGAATTGTTAGCTCCACCTGTTTTCCCCTTCTTAGCTCTACCTGTCACGAGAAACATTTACTGGTTGCCAAGCGTGGGACAGGATGGTATTAAAAAAAAAAAGGAAAAAAAAGATCTATATTTGGAGTGTCATACGTGTCTTGGTTTTTTAATGTATTAATAATAACATTTCTGTCATTAAAAGTGATTAATCGAGAGCTTAACGAGATTTAACGGAGCCAACTGGGAAAGGAGAACATAGTGCTCCGCCAAAACTCGGCTCACCTACGAACGACAGCGCATCAGATGCTGCTAAGGAAGGAAAGAAGAAAGCGATCGCGACAAAGCGTTCCCGCAGCTTGTTTCGTGTGCCAAAACGCTTTGCACGCATTAACTCCATAATCCAAAGTAGAAACTTGATGTGGGGAGGCTTGCGTTGCAGATGAGGAGGGCTTAAAGGGAGACGTCTTTCAGGAAGCAGAGAGGAAGGTCTCCGCTGCTGGCCCAAAAAGAATACTAAAAGCCAGCCTCTCTAGATGAGGGTTTTGGCAGCTCTCCCAACCTGGAGCTATACAGGTGCCATTTACACCAGAAGGCACCAGCAGGGGCTGAGCTCATCTCAAAAGGCTGTTAGATTTGTATGCCTGCATATATTCAAACCTCTGCTCAACACCAGACCCTCTCCAAAAAAGTAGCAGTTAGTTCAGGCAGAGACGCAAGAGGGGAAGGGAGGGGAGGCCCAGTTTAGGTTAGCACCACACCGCTGTTTCCATTTTGGTCTGGCAATCGATTCTCCTTCCCTTTTTACAAACCGCATTTCCCGCTCTACCCATCCTCATATTTATTTCATCTTGTTCTGTCCATCTTCATGTTTATTTCTGGGGCACCTTAAGATACAAGGCAGTGTACAACGATAATTGAAGACCACAGGTCCTGCCTCCGGGTTGGTAACTGGAAACTTTAATGGAGATTGTTTGTTGCCTGACATCTGAAACTAGGGTCTCTCTCTCTCTCTCTCTCTCTCTGTCTCTTTCTGTACTCTGCTACAAAGTTGTCCCTCAAATTTTCCTGTCACAGAGAGCCAGTCGGCAGTTCCCACTGCACTGTGACTGAATCCGAGCCTCTCTATGGGCCTTCTTTTCCCTCACAATTCTCCACTCATAAACATGGACCTGTTTCCAGGCCACCATCCGAATCTGTCTGCTGTGAATCAACCTCGTAAGTGGCACAACTGTTCTTTCCTTGCACAAACGGTAATTGTTGGAGAACAGGGAGATTTGTGGCGAGTGTCAAATATGGATGAGGCAGCTATACATCACCACCGATTTTCTGGAGTCTACTTCCTGCTGTCTTCTACTTGTGCGTGTTGGGAGATGCTCTCACTTTCCACTGATGCTTCTGCCACTAGGATTGGAGGAGTTCGTCCCGGCAAGCCCCCACAACAAAGGAGTAGACGTGTGGCATGCTGTCAGGATACATCTCACACTAGAATTATATTTGCACAAGCGCAGTTGGTGTACTGGCAGGGAACGACACTTCATAGACAAAAAACTGACACGTCCCTGACCTCCCCCACTCCCTAAGAAGCTCGCAGTCCATTATAAAACGTACTCCTATGTCTCTTCCTGTTGTTTCCTTTGGTTTATATTTTTCACATAGTTAGTCAATAAGTACCAACAGAAGAGGGTATTAAAGAGATTTTCACTTAAAAGAGGAACCAGTTATGAAGGATGGACTGTCTGCTATGAGGTAAAGAGGTGCCATTAATCACAAGCGTGCACTGATGTACTTGGTTTGCAGATTTTTGAACTGCCAGTGCTTATTGCAAGGAACAGAAAATGAGCGTGTCAGAGAGAAGAGCTCCAGCTGGCCTCTGGGGCATGCTAGATTGGGGGGGGGGGGAGGTGTAGCGAGCCCCTTGCTTACAGCCTGAAGTGGTACAACTCAAGCACAGGGTTATTACTTCACCTCCATGATCAATGTTCCCTCTAAGCTTGTGGAGAAACGCCATTTTAGTCAGTGGTGGTGCTTCTGCAGAGTCCTGTGAGCAAAAATTCTACTTTGTAAGCTACTGGCATTAAAGTTGGGAGCTACTGCATAAGTGACTCTGCTCTGGGGCCATTTTTCCTGCGCTAAGGAGGGACTGTGGCTCAGTGGTAGAGCATCTGCTTGGTAAGCAGAAGGTCCCAGGTTCAATCCCTGGCATCTCCAACTAAAAAGGGTCCAGGCAAGTAGGTGTGAAAAGGCTCGGCTTGAGACCCTGGAGAGCTGCTGCCAGTCTGAGTAGACAATACTGACTTTGATGGACTGAGGGTCTGATTCAGTATAAGGCAGCTTCATATGTTCTAAGACAAAAAGGTGTGAGCTGGAGGCCAAAAATCTGTAAACTAGCTCATGCTAACTCAGCTCAGAGGGAACACTGAGAACTAAGCCACAGGTCCAAGGGATGAATCTTTTGCTCAGGGATAGGGCTGTTGATCAGTGGTAGAGCATCTGTTTACATACAGAAGGTCCTAATTTCAGTCTGCGGGTGTCTCCAGTGAAAAGGATCAAAAGACCCAGGAGAGCTGCTGCCTGCCAGAGTAGACAATTCTGAGCTTGACATACCAGTGATCTGACTCAGTAGAAGGCAGCTTCATGTGTCCATACAGTCACCCCTCTGACACAGTTTCACATGCCTCTACAGCAGGGGTGTCAAAACATGCAGTTTGGGGGCTGAATAAGGCCTCCAGAGGGCTCCTATCAGGCCCTCAGGCAGCTGGCTGTCATCTGCTTCCTTCGTCCTATATCTCGCTTCCTTCTGCATCACAGCTTGCTTTGCAAGGCTTGCTCAGTTGCACAGGAGCTACAGAGCAACACCACTTTGTTTTCTCAATTGGCTGAGAAAGAGCTTGCTTTGCCAGGCTCTCTCAGTTGCGCAACAGAGCTACTGAGCCAAGCCTCTCTTCTATTAGCTGAGGCTCCCTCCCATCCTGGTCCCCTGGGGAAGAAAGGAAAGTGCCAGAGCTTTCCTTGCCCAGCTCCCTGGAAATCATCAGAGAAATACAAAAAAGCATCTTTAAGACCAATGGAAGCTAAAGTTTTAAACATATTTTAATTTAAAAAAAACAACATGAGTTTTTCTCTGTTCTTTATAAAATTTACATCTCTGCTCCATAATCTTAAATAGGTACACACATGACCCCGCCCGACATGGCCCGGCCCAAGGTCTCATTTATGTCAGATCCGGCCCTCATAACAAATGAGTTCGACACCCCTGTTCTACAGTTTCCTAGCTCTAGATGTGTGTTCTCAGCTATTTCCCTTTTAGGTAATTTATGTCTGAGCTCCGAATACAATAATTTTCTCAGACCAGCCTTCCTAAAGGTTTGATTAGAAAATGGCATTTCATTCAACATTTTCCAGATGTTACAGGCAATTTCAGGGATAAGGCATCTGCGTAGAAGAATAAGAGATTTTTATACACACACACTTTTATTGCCATATCAACAATCACAAAATGGATAAAACGTATATAAGGTTTTTATTCTCCATTTTTCTCTATCCTAAGGAGTCTCAAAGCAACTTACAATCACCTTCTCTTTCTCTCTTGGAGAGCCAGTTTGGTGTAGTGGTTAAGTGTGCGGACTCTTATCTGGGAGAACCGGGTTTGATTCCCCACTCCTCCACTTGCACCTGCTGGAATGGGTCAGCCATAGCTCTGGCAGAGGTTGTCCTTGAAAGGGCAGCTGCTGTGAGAGCCCTCTCCAGCCCCACCCACCTCACAGGGTGTCTGTTGTGGGGGAGGAAGGTAAAGGAGATTGTGAGCCGCTCTGAGACTCTTCGGAGTGGAGGGCGGGATATAAATCCAATATCATCTTCTTCTTCTTCTCCCCAAAACAGGCATCTTGTGAGGTAGGTGGAGCTGAGAGTTCTCAGAGAACCATGATTGGCCCAAGACCACACAGGAGGCTTCATGTAGAGAAGAGGATAATCAACCCTAGCTCTCCAGATAGAGTCAACCACTGTTGTTAACCACTGCACCAAGACCTGGGGTTCAATACAAGTAGCCTTCCACGTAAGATCCAACAACATACAGTCCAGTAACATCAAAAAATCAAGAAAACAAAAGTTTGAATCCAGTGGCACCTTTAAGAGCAACGAAGTTTTATTCTGGATATAAGCTTTTGTGTGCACATACATGAAAGCTTACGCCCGTAATAAAAACTTCATCGCTCATAAAGGTGCCACTGGACTCAAGCTTTGTTCTGTTGCTTCAAAACAACAGAGCTACCTACCTGATTCTATCAGACGTTCGGAATATCCTGAGACAAACTGAACTCAAAGTGCCAACTTCCCCAAGTGAGGCCTGGAGATTCCCTCAGGATGACAAACTGACCTCCAGCTGACAGAGATCAGCTCTCCGGGATAAAATGACTGCTTAGGAGAGTGGAATTTATGGCATTCTTCCCCACTGAGGGTGGGATCTATGGTATTATACTCAACTCAGCTCCCTCCCCTCACCAAATCCTACCATCCTCAAATTCCATTCCCAAATCTCCAGGAATTCCCCAAACCAGACCTGGCAACCCTGCACTGAACAGAGGATTAGACAGCAGCCTGTAATTTGTTTGTTTTTTAAATTACAGAAAATGTGTCTAAAAAGTCTTATGTTCAATCTGAACAGGTGTGTGTTTGGGCAGAGAACGGAGTGCTGATTCTGAGAGGCTGTGGTTGGCCTTAGGCCATCGAATGAATTCATAGCATAGGTGAGCTCTTATCTGGGACCTTCCTAGCTCAGAGCTCGTGCTGTTAGCCACTAAGCCAACTCTGATTTTTGCTGTAACCTCACCCAAAACTTAATTGAGATAACACACCTTGAAATATACGTGAGTTTAGGCCCTCTTTTAATCCTTAATGGTGCATTATCGGATTATTGCGCGCGAGCGATGTGCAATTTTCATTGATTTTAAAGCCAGAGAGAACCATTAGTCTGATGTAGCCTGCTCTCTTGCATAACTCAAACCGCACAAATTCACTCTGGCATTCCTGTACTGGAGCCAAAATTCTTAGTGGGGGCAGAAAGCATTCCTTTTAGAAAAGAGCTGCAGAATCCATTAGGATCCCAAGTCGATTGTCCCAGTGCTTATAATCCCCTTTCCTGGCAATTTGGTTTCAGCGCTCAGTGTTTCTGCTTTCATCCTCCGGATCTCGTGTTGCTGCTCTTACGACATCAATCGATATCAGAAATAACCACCTATAACCACTTCATTCTGTGCCCTTTGTTTAGTGCACAGAGCAGGTCTCTAGAGGAGGGGTGTCAAACTCATTTGTTATGTGGGCTGGATCTGACGTAAACGAGATCTTGTTGGGCCAGGTCATTTTCGGGCCAGGCCATGGGTGTACCTATTTAAGATTAGGTAGCAGAGATATAAACTTTATAAAGGACACAGACAAACAAATATTTAAAAAAAACCCCAAAAACTTAAAACATGCTTAAAACGTTGGCACTTGTTGATGTTAAAGGTATTTTCTTTGTATTTCTCCCATGGGATCCGGGGAACTGAGCAATAGAAGCTCCGGCTCTTTTCTTCCTTCCTCAGAGGACTGGGGGTGGGGGAGGAGTCTCAGCTAATAGAAGGAAGAAGGGCTTGGCTCAGTAGCTCTGCTGTGCAACTGAGAGAGCCTGAAAAAACAAGCTTGCCTCCCCCCCGCTTCCTTCCCTAGGGAGGAGCCTCAGCCAATGGAGAAAATAGAGGCTTTGCTCTGTAGCTTCTGTGCAATTGAGGAAGTCTGGCAAAGCAAGCTGTGATGCAGAAGGAAGCAAGAGACAGGGAGAAGGAAGCAGATGACAGCAAGTTGCTCGGGGGCCTGATAGGAGCCCTCCAGGGTCTTCCTTCAGCCCCTGGGCCGTATGTTTGACACCCTTGCTCTAGAGAGGTGGAATTTTTCAAAACGAGTAAAACCTATAGCTTACCCTGTTCCAAAGGCTTGGAGCAGGTGACAGTACATTAATTACCTTGGTGGTGGTGGACATCGCCTTCAAGCAGGGGTCCTTTCATAAAAAAAAGAAGTGCCAGAGCTCATTAGCACAACTCGTTTGCATATGCCACACACCCCAACATCACTGGAAGGTGTATTAAAATATATCAGCTCAGCATCTACCTCAAAATGCTTCATGGATTATAACTGTCATAATAAAACCTTACTCCCATCATACCTTTTCAATTACTTTCTCCTGTGTGGCCACAGTGGCGTCTGCTTTATATGTTTTGGTTATTTTCCCAGTTTTTTGTGGGGGAAAATATTAGAAAATTTGTCAAATCCTAGAGTTCAGCAGAAATCTCACGGGGGGGGGGGGGTTGAACAGAGCCCAGAAGCAAATATTTTTTTGGGGGGGAGGGCTAAGAAAGAAAGAGCACAATAACATTTAGACTCTAAATTTTAGAGGTTCCAGAGCTCTACTCCTGCGAGCTCCAGCCCAAATGATGCCCGCCTTCAAGTATCATCTGATTTATTATGGTGACCCATGTGGGTTTTCAAGGCAAGTGATGTTCAGAGGTGGTTTGCTATTGCCGTCCTCTGTGTAGCGACCTTGGTCTTCCTCGGTAGCCTCCCATCCAAATACTAACCAAGGCCGACCCAAGATCTGATGAGTCAGGCTAGCCTGCGCCAAGATGAATTACCTTGAGCCAACTCTATCCAAAGCTACCAAAACACTGTTCATCACTTCTGGAAAGTGCAGCAATTTAGATGCTGACATATCCAGGACATCAGTTGACCAGCTACCGAGTACTGGGGCCAGCCCCAGGTGAATGATAAGTTAATTTCGTTCCTTGTGCAATTGAGCAATTTTGTGATTGCATCTGCCCCGTCTAGCCATGGGAGATCAGACGGCTCTGTAGAGTTCAGGGGATACCTGCACCCTCCATCTCGAACGCAGGATGCGTGAGAACAAAGCAACAGCCAAGTTGCACCTTTAAGACCAACAAAGTTTTATTCACAACGTAAGCTTCCGTGCGCTAGAAGCACACTTCATCAGACAAAAGTATGGAATGGCAAGCAGTCCTAAATATAGAGAATGTCACACATTGGAACTTGACTGCTTAACATGTATTTTAATCACCCAGGCTTCTTGCCCTAACTGACTCCATCTTGAAGGAGGCAAGAGCCCTGAGAATAAAAGACTGCATTTCAAATGCTTTTGTAACAGCCACTAACTCCCTAGGGAATTCCTTGCATAGTACTAACAAATGTAGTGAGCCTTTGAAGATTGCGAGCCCCAAGGTGACCAGCAGGGTTCCTTCCTTGGGAAAGAGATAAGGAGGTATGGGAACCCGCAATTGCCGCCCAAATGTGTGAGAATGAGTTTATTGTTTGTCTTTTGATGTTAGAGGTTAAAATGATATGCTCTGCTGTCAACTGTATCAATTCCAACTTGCTTCTACCCTAGACCACTAGTTCTCAAATAAATGGATTTACTTTGATACAAATGATGGTCCGTTTACTTTGAAGTTCCAAGTCTGACAGAGAAAAGCGGTCAGTGAGTTAGCATGCAGAGTTATGGAACTAACTCACTGACCACTTTCTCTATATTTAGAACTGCTTGCCATTCCATACTATTGTCTGTGAAGTGTGCTTAGAGCACACGAAAGCTTACATTCTAAATAAAACTTTGTTGGTCTTAAAGGTGCAACTCGACTCCTGCTTTGTTCTGCTGCTTCAGACCAACACGGCTGCCCACCTGGATCGATCAGGATGCTCGAGTTCCCTTAAGCCAGGGGTGTCAAACATTTGTTATGAGAGCTGGATCTGACATAAGTGAGACTTTGTCGGACTGGGCCGGGCCATGTGTGTACCTATTTAAGACTAGGTAGCAGAGATATAAACTTTTTAAAGGACACAGAAAACACGACTAAAGATTTTTTAAAAAAAACTTTAAATAAAATATGCTTGAAACATTAGCACTTGTTGGTCATAAAGGTGCTTTCTTTGTATTTCTCCCACGGGATCCAGGGAACTGGGCAAAGGAAGCTCTGGCTATTTCCCTCTCTCCCCTGGGGACCAGCAGGAGGAGGAGCCTCAACCAATAGAGAAAACTGAGGTTTTGCTCTGAAGCTCCTGTGCGATTGAGCTAGCCTTGCAAAGCAAGTTGAGATGCAGAAGGAAGCAAAAGACAGGAAGCAGACAAGAGCCAGTTGCTTGGGGGCCTGATAGGAGCCTTCCGGGGGTCTAATTCAGCTCCTGGGCTCCATGTTTGACAACCCTGCCTTAAGCTGTGAACTTGCTTCTTCAGGGTGTCTGTGAGACCCTCTCCAGAACAGCCTGTCTTCCTATTTTTCCACCAGTTTTAATGTCAACCAACAATGATCTCTACATTGTCCAGACTGAAGCACAGTTTATGGGTCCTCGTCCGTCCTGTTACCACTTCCAGCTGCTGATCCTGCCTCACCTAAGTCAGGTGAAAAGGAGAAACAGAAGCACTGCCGTGCTCCAAATTCCTGGACGATCTCACCCCGTAGCTTTGTATAGCTGTTCAGGCACTAAAAGGCCTCTGTGCATGGGTGATGCTCGTAGCTGACGCTGGGGGGCTCAGGAAATCTGGCAGCACAAGCGCTTGCCTGGCATGCCTCGATGGGTCCCTGCCCAGAACACGCACCCCTGATGCACAGATGGTATACTCAAGAGAGCGATTGTTGATTATCTTCTGTCTGCAACAAATTAACCAGGGCAGCTTCAAGCCCTAGGATATACTGGCATTCACCAGGGAAACTGGTATCCACAGCATCACAGTGCAAGGGTTATTATTGTTTATTATTATTATTAAATTTATGGATTCCCCAATCCCTGTTACTACAGGGTTCTGGGTGATGTACATTATTCAATAAAAACATCAACACCGTGCAATGATACACGTAAGTAATACTAATGCCGTTAAGTCTAAAAAGTCAGATGGCGAAATTTCACTATTCTGGACTGCAGCCATCTTGGAGGTACGACAAGCCTCCAGAGCAGCCTGGAGAGGAGGAGAGGGTGCCAGCCAGAATGGGAACCGTTGCTGCCCTCAACCAAAAACCTGGCAGAACATCTCTGCCTTACAGGCCCTGTGGAATTGCATAAGATCCAGCAGGGCCCTGATGGTATTCGGCAGAGAGTTCCACCAGGTTGGGGCCAGGACCAAAAAGGATCTGTCCTTGGCTAAGGACAGCCTGACATCTTTGGGGTCAGGGATCACCAACAAATTATTATTATTATTATTATTATTATTAGTAGTAGTAGTAGTAGTAGTAGTAGTAGTAGTAGTAGTATGGCTCTTTTTGTAGCTTAAAGGGCTTAGTCCAGGGACTACTGTAAGCTCCAGGAGGATTGGCTACATCAGGAGGGTGTGGCCTAATATGTAGAGGAGCCCTTGCTAGAAAAAGAGCCCTGATTATTGTTGTTGTTTCAACTTGATGCATCGCCCCATCCCAGCCAAAGCTGGGCTCTAGGCAATATACAACAATAAAAACATACAATAATCATTAAAACCAATTACAAACAACTGGTTACAAACCCAATGACATCTGTTACGAAGTGCTGTCAACTCCTGTTTTCTAGAGGCTGCATCAGGGCAGGGCGCCCCCTTGTGGGAGAAGGGAGAGGGATGCCAGCCCCAGCATCCTGTCCTCAAACAAAACCCTGGTGGAACATCTCTGCCTTGCAGGCCCTGCGAAACTGCAAAAGATCTTGCAGGGCCCTAGTGCCTTCCGGCACAGCGTTCTACTAGGTAGGGGCCAGGACTGAAAAACTGCTGTCTAAGGAGCGTAACACTCTCCTGGGGACATTCTTGAGGAGACGGCTCTGCAGATACCACTTAGCTCAGGGGTGGCCAAACGTGCTTAATGTAAGAGCCACAGAGAATAAATGTCAGATGTTTGAGAGCCACAAGGAAGGAAGGAAGGAAGGAAGGAAGGAAGGAAGGAAGGAAGGAAGGAAGGAAGGAAGGAAGGAAGATAGATAGATAGATAGATAGATAGATAGATAGATAGATAGATAGATAGATAGATAGAAGATAGATAGATAGATAGATAGATAGATAGATGAGAGAGATGTGGAAAGAAAACAACTTTAAAGTTAAATGCCTTCTTCAAGCTGCCAGCTGGGCAGTGGTGGCTTCGAGAGTCACACAATATCTGTGAAAGAGCCACATGTGGCCCCTGAACCTCAGTGTGGCCACCCCTTAGAAGGAACACTGCTGGAGATCAGTTGTAAAAGCAGGAGATCTCCAGGCCCCACCTGGAGGCTGGCAACCCTAAAACCCTTCTCTGTTCAGTCCTCACAACAACCCTATCCAGACAGCAGGTCTGGCGGGTGGGTGAGCTGATGAAGGGGCAGAGAGCCCCTCTCTCGGCATAACGCTCCTCAGTTCCAAAATAAGGTTGCCAGGTTAGTGTTGGAAAATACCTGGGGACTTTGGGGGTGGATCCAGGAGAGGGCGGGGTTTGGGGAGGGGAGGGGCCTCAGCATGGTCACAATGCCCTAGAGCCCACCCTTCCAAGCAGCCATTTCCTCCGGGGGCATATAACTTAGAACACTCTGCGAGAGCTTTAACTAATATATATTGAAAACAAAATGTTTAACCATAGTATTTTTCACATATTAATTTGGAATAATTTTGCAGTCCATTTTACAATACACAATGTTGTTTCTTCATTTGTAGGACTTCCTGAAGTCCAATGCAGGTGTGAATGCAGTTCCCAAACTGGCATGGCTGCGACTGGACTGCTTCTTCTGCCCACTTTCAGAGAATCCTTCTTCAGGCAGATCACCAAGGGATACAATTTCAACTTGGCTCTGCTCTGTCTGTCTCCAAGGATCAAGCACGGCTCCACACTTCTATTTGTCCTTAGTTTCTGTGAGAGCCAGTTTGGTGTAGTGGTTAAGTGTGCCGACTCTTATCTGGGAGAACCACGTTTGATTCCCCACGCCTCTGCTTACAGCTGCAGGAATGGCCTTGGGTCAGCCATAGCTCTCACAGGAGTTGTCCTTGAAAGGGCAGCTTCTGTCAGAGCTCTCTCAGCCCCACCCACCTTACAGAGTGTCTGTTGTTGTGTTTGTGGGACCGAGATATAGGAGATTGTAAGCCACTTTGATTCAGAGAGAAGGGCGGGGTATAAATCTATAGTCTTCTTCTTCTTGCTGTTGTTTATATTGTTTTCAATATATGCAGAGCTTTTTTGAGCAGGAACGCATAGGAACGCAGTTCCAACTGGCTTGGTGCCAGAGGCTGTGGCCTAATCTGCAAATGAGGTCATGCTTTGCTTTTTCTACAAAAAACCCTACGTGAAACAATGGCGATGCCAGGGGATGTGGCCTAATATGCAAATGAGTCCCTGCTGGGCTATTTCTACAAAGAAAGCCCTGAATATATGTATTAGTTACAGCTCTCACGGAGGTTCTAAGTTATATACCTTATTCCTACCCGTGAGCTCTCTGGTTTCCCATTTCCTCCAGGGGAGCTGACTTCTACCAGCAGGAGCTCAGCTGCAAAAGCCGGAGATCTCCAGGCCCCGCCTGGAGCCTGGCAACCCTACTCCAAAAAAGATGCTCCTTGGCTGCCGTCTTGGCGGAACCCTGGCGTCTCGGCCCTGTTGGGCCGGCTTGGCCCCGCTCTCCAGACAAGCGGGCGGGCTTTGTGCGTTCCTCCTCCTGGAAGGAATTCCCAGCCTCCGGCGGGCAGGCTCCTTCGGCTCCCCGCCTTCCGCTCCCCCTTTGCCAACAAGGCAGGCCTCCTTCCCCAGCAAAGGCGCTTTGGTAGCCTCTTTGCGTCGCCTTCTTCGCTCCTGCCGCCCTTTTCTTCCCTCCCGGCCATGCCAGCCTCTCCCGGCCGCCTCGTCCTCCTGGGCCTCAGCCTCTCCTTCTCCCTGGGCTCCTGCAACCCGCTGGCTCCCTTCGACCTCCTCTACGCCGACGGCGTGCGGGCGTACTTCGCCCAAGACTGGCCGCGGGCCGCCGAGCTGCTCCAGCGCTCCGTGCACAATTACGCGCGCCTCCAAGACGCGCGCCGCCACTGCCAGCGCGGGTGCCGGGCCGAGGTGGGCTGGGCAGTGCCGCCGCTCCTCGGGCAGCCTTGGGAGACGGGCTTCTTCGACCGGGTGCTGCAGCGGGCCGAGTGCCTGGAGGAGTGCCTGGCGCGCCGCCTGGAGGGGCGGCCTTCCCTCCACCGGGCCGCCGCCGAGATCGAGCGAGACTTCGAGGAGAGGGAGCCCTACAACTACCTCCAAGTGGCCTTCTTCAAGGTGAGGCCCTCGCCGAGGGGGGCCTGTCGCCGCCCTCTTCTTCCCGCCTGCCTCGGAGCTCAGCGAGTGACCTAGGGTGACCACCCCAGTGACCAATGCTCCCTCTGAGCCAGGGGTGTCAAACATGCCGAATCAGGCCCCCGGAGGGTCCTATCAGGCCCCCAAGCAACTGGCTGTCATCTGCTTCCTTCTCCCTCTTTCTTGCTTTCTTCTGCATAACAGCTGGCTTTGCAAGGCTTGCTCAAGTGCACAGGAGCTACAGAGCAAAGCCTCGATTTTCTCCATTGGCTGAGGCTCCTTCCTTGGGGTTGGAAGGGAGGAGGAACAGTTTGCTTTGCTAGGCTCTCTCGATTGCTACTGAGCAAAGCCTCTCTTCCTTCTATTGGCTGAGGCTCCTCACCCCCCCTCCCCTGGGGAAGGAAGCCAGAGCTTCCTTTGCCCAGTTCTCTGGATCCCATGGGAGAAATACAAAGAAAGCATCTTTAAGACCAATGAGTGCTAACGTTTTAAGCATGTTTTAAGTTTTTAAAAATATGCATATTTGTGTTTGTCTGTGTTCTTTATAAAATTTTTATTTCTGTTACTTTATCTTATATAGGTACAAACATGGCTCTGCCGAACCTGACCTGGCCCCGCCCAACAAGGTCTCATTTATGTCAGATCCGGCCCTCATAACAAATAAGTTCGACACCCCTGCTCTAAGCTGTGGAGTCTTGTGGGCAAAAATTCTACTTTGGGAGCGACTGGCATGAAAGTTGGGAGCGACGGCATCAATTGGTTTGCTCTGGGCTCATTTTTCCTGAGCTAAGACAAAAAAACCCATGTGTGAGCTGGAGGCGAAAAAACTGAGCTAGCTCACACAAACTCAGCTTAGAGCAGGGCTATCGAACTTATTTGTTATGAGGGCCGGATCTGACATGAATGAGAACTTGTTGGGTTGGGCTGCGTTGGGCCAGGCCATGGGTGTATCTATTTAAGATTAGGTAGCAGAGATATAAACTTTATAAAGGACACAGACAAACATGATTAAAGATTTTTTAAAAAAAAAAACTTTAAAAATCAAACATGCTTAAAATATTAGCACTTGTTAGTCTTAAAGGTGCTTTCTTTGCACTCTCCCACAGGATCCAGGGAACTGGGCAAAGAAAGCCTCTGGTTCTTTCCTTCCTTCCCCAGGGGACTAGGAGGGGAAGGAGCCTCAAGGTCCTCCCTTCCCAGACTCCACCCCTAAATCCAGGGATTTCCCAACCCGAACTTGGCAACCCAAAGCACGGAGGCGGCCACGAAATAGTCCCCAAGACAGCATCTGCAGCAGAAACTTTTTCAGAGGACCCATCACTTGCACTGCTACTGTGTCCTGTTAGCATGTTGGATTAGGAGCTGAGAGATGCACATTCGAGTTCCCATTCTAGCATGGAATGGGAACTGTGTCCTGTTAGCATGTTGGATTAGGAGCTGAGAGATGCACATTCGAGTTCCCATTCTAGCATGGAATGGGAACTGTGTCCTGTTAGCATGTTGGATTAGGAGCTGAGAGATGCACATTCGAGTTCCCATTCTAGCATGGAATGGGAACTGTGTCCTGTTAGCATGTTGGATTAGGAGCTGAGAGATGCACAATCGAGTTCCCATTCTAGCATGGAAACGTAGGCCAGACACACCCTTCTCAGACTGACTTATCTCACAGGGTTGTTGTAAAGATAAAATGGAGGTGTAGAGAGTGCTGTCAGCAGGAGTCATTTAGTAGAGAAAGAGGTGCTGGAGCTCATTAGCACAACTCATCTGCGTATGCCACACGCCCCTGACATCATTGGAAGGTGTACTAAATTATATCTGTTCAGCATCTACCGTAAAATGCTTCTCGAATTATAATTGTCACAATCAAACCTTACTTAAAATCTTATTTGGAACCACAAATTACATCTTAATTTATATTGTCATGTTTTTAACAACGTTTTATTGTAATAATTTAACATTGTCGTTTTACTTGTTAGCCGCCCTGAGCCCAATTGGGGAGGGTGAGATATAAATGCAAATAATAAATTACTCCCGTTGTACTTTTTAAATTACTTTCTCTTATGCGGCCCAAGTGGCATGATGAAGATTTCCATCTATCTGCGTTATATGTTTTGTTTATTTTCCCATTTTTCTGTGGAGAAAAATATTAGAAAGTTTATCAAATCTCATAGTTCAGCAAAATTCTCACAGTGAGTTTGAACAATGGAGCCCAGAAGCAAGTATTTTTTGCGTGGGGGTGGGGTGAGAAAGAAAGGGCATAATAAAATTTAGAGGTTCTGGAGCTCGGCTCCTGTGAGCTCCTGTCCAAAATGAGGCCTGGCTGTAAGCCCTTTTATGTTTCTACTGGGGAGAAAGGTGGGATATAAATGTATATTTCCCCAACTTTCTTTGAAAAGCATGTTTCCCAGAATTACCTCTCAAAAGTTGGCTGTAGAGGACAAGGCTGTGACTGCTTCTTCTTCACCGCCACCAACCTACAAAAATGTGCAGTTCCCAAGGGAGCGGGATGTACAGAGCCCAAGGATCATTTATGCGCTTCAAAAATTCAAACCTTGCAAAAGTTACGTTAGCCTGAATATAGCAATCTTCTGTGTTTGCATTTTCAGATTCCCAGTTCTGAGGATTTTCGCCCACTCCATGTAGGCTGCTAAATGTCATGGGATGTTACTGTGCGCATGCAAGGAACATAACACGGGTTGCGTTGCGGTGGTATGAGTTATGCGCACAAATCACAATCACAGGCCTCTGTGTAGTTCCACGTTGGCCTTTTCAAAATGGCCTGGTGGAGGTAGGGGAAGTAAAAGGAATATTTTAAATAGAGTGGTGCGGGGAAGGGGGAGCTATTACCAGATTTGGCTATAAGCAGTGCCTTCAGGGCTTGCTTTTGTAGCAGGAACTCCTTTGCATATTAGGCCACACAACCCTGATGTAGCCAGTCGTCCAAGAGCTTACAGGGCTCTTATTACTGTAAACTCATGGAGGATTGGCTACATCAGGGAATGTGGCCTAATATGCAAAGGAGTTCCTGCTACAAAAAAAGCTGTGCCATCATTTTGTTTACTTCATTTATACCCCACCTTTCTCTCCCGTGAGTCCTCAAAATGGCTTACACTGTTCTTTTTTCCATTTGATCGTCACAACAACCCTGTGAGGTAGGTTACGCTGAGAGTGTGATTGGTCCAAGGTCACCTTGAAAGCTTCCATGTCAGAACGGGGATTCGAACCTTGGCATCTCCGATTCTTGTCTGGCACTCTAACCTTTGCACCGTCGCTCGCAATGTGGGATCCTTTTCCTCACCTTCCCCGTGCCTCAGATTAGGGTATAGTCTCCCAGGACATCTCCATTCTTACATTATCCTTCATGGGTGCTATTTTTTTTTTAATTGTCCAAATAATTTCACAGAGTTGCAGTTGTCTGGTACACAGTGACTTTAAAAGCTTGGAAATAAAATGTGAAGATCTATTAAGGATACCTGTTAGGGGAAAGGATAGCTCCCAGCCTCTAAATTTCAACCTAAATATGATTATTCTTAATGCTGGAATATTCCATCATTACATGCAATTTATGGTGACCCCATAGAGTTTTCAGTGCAAGAGACAAATGGAGGTGGCTTGCCATTGCCTGCCTCTGCAATAGCTACCCTGGACTTTCTTGACGGTCTCCCATCCAGGTACTAACCATGGCTGGTCCTGCTTAGCTTCAGAGATCTGATGTAATCTGGGCCACCAGGTTAGGGTGAATAATCTTTCAGAACACCTGTATTTCCTATCCAATGTGTGATTCTGCTCCTAGAGGGACTGTTGATCTAAACTAGTAAGTAGACCTGTGTTCTAGCTGCGTGTGTCAAAGGCACAAATCCCTGTTGCTTAAAAAAAGGACAGTTTTTCAATCTGCTGCTAATCGTGGCTCTTTTACACATATTGTGTGTCTCTTGAAGCCCCCACTGCCCTGTTGGCGGGCTTGGAGAAGGCATTTCTCTCTTTAAATTACATCTCTGAGCCAAGCCAGCCAGCAGCTTAGAGAATGCATTTAAAGTTAAGGTTGCTTTCTTTCCTCCTCCTCTCCCTCCCTCCACCCCATCTATTTGCTTTCCTTCCTTCCTTCCTTCCTTCCTTCCTTCCTTCCTTCCTTCCTTCCTTCCTTCCTTCCTTCCTTCCTTCCTTCCTTCCTTCCTTCCTTCCTTCCTTCCTTCCTTCGGAGAGCCAGTTTGGTGTAGTGGTTAAGTGTGCAGACTCTTATCTGGGAGAACCGGGTTTGATTACCCACTCCTCCACTTGCACCTGCTGGAATGGCCTTGGGTCAGCCATAGCTCTGGCAGAGGTTGTCCTTGAAAGGGCAGCTGCTGTGAGAGCCCTCTCCAGCCCCACCCACCTCACAGGGTGTCTGTTGTGGGAGAGGAAGGTAAAGGAGATTGTGAGCCACTCTGAGACTCTTCGGAGTGGAGGGCGGGATATAAATCCAGTATCCTTCTTCTTCTCCTTCCTTCCTTCCTTCCTTCCTTCCTTCCTTCCTTCCTTCCTTCCTTCCTTCCTTCCTTCCTGCTCTCAAACATCTGACGTTCATGTCTTGTGACTCTCAAAAATCTGACCTATGTGGCTCTTACATTAAGCAAGTTTGGCCACCCCTGCACTATCCTTACATTATGAATTATTGAGTTCCATAACAAACTGGGGTTTCCCTCCATTTTAATCCGAAAGAGGCCTTGAGATGTTGCCAAAAATCTCTTTCCCCTCCCCCAACCCATGATGCTGCCCTTTCCTGCTACCTCGGTTTCTCAGTGGAGCGATTCTGTCTCAACAGCTCAAGAGACTGGACGAGGCTGTTGCTTCCGCTCACACTTTCTTCGTGGCCAACCCTCAGCACTTGCAGATGCGCGAGGACATGGAAAAATACCAGCGCATGGCGGGAGTGAAAGCAGAGAGCTTCCGGGATCTTGAGGCCATGCCGCATTGGGTAAGACCCTTACGGGAACGGGGATGCTTTAAGGCTGTTTAGAAAGGTGGCTTTGTAGAGGCTGACAGTCTTCTTGGGTAGAAAGGCTTCTGCCAATAGAAACAGGCAGGCCACTCTATCTAAAACAGGTGAGCTGGTTGTGCACTGTAGATTCTGCAAGGTAAATTTAAATACAGGCCAGACAAAAATCAATATTCCGACCTATGTACCAGTATGTTATTTTCCATATAATTTTTTATTAAATTAGCTTATGTAGAGTTACAGAGGTATGAAGTAACACACCAACAACATGTGCTTGTAATAAAGAGGGACAACATTTCATGTCTTAGAAAAACAATTTTATAGCATCTCTCTGTAGCTGTGCCCAAGTGGTATAATTTGTTTGTTTACCAAGTAGTCTAGAAAGAGGTGCCATTTTCCAGTAGACTTAAGTTTGTTTAGGAAATTGCAGTGCTCTGTGGATTCTTTCTGAAATATTCTCCATTATATATTGATCCCACAGCTTGCAATACCATAGAGACAGGCTAGGTGCTTCTTGGTTTTTTCTCTTTGGTGGCAATTGATGTTCTGGCAGCTACAGTAATTGGATCTATTAGGTCTTTGTTTCTTGAAGGATATGTTCCTTGAGGCCAGTAGTTCAGCAGTAAGATTTCAGGTCTAATTGGAATGTTGCACCCAGGTAATTTAATTTGGGATTGTTAGTCTTTAAAGTGCTCTATCGACGCCATTTGAACCCAACCTTTTCCTCCAGCTAGGACCCCAAGCCGCTTACATCATTCTCCTTGCCTCTGTTTTATCCACACGACAACCCTACAAGGTAGGCTAGGCTGAGAGCGTGTGTGATTGGCCAGCCAGCCAGCCTCCATTGGCAGAGCAGAAATTCAAACCTGGCTCTCCCAGTGTGACACTCCACTGTGCCACACCCACACAGTGGAACATGCGAGAATGATCCTGTCTTCTTCACTTCCGCATTTGCTCCACTTCTCTGCAGCTGATCCAGGACTCTGTTCACCGGGAGGCTTTGCTTTCCAGATGGGAGATTATCTCCCTGGGTAGTACCGCAGCAGATGGCTGGCCCTGTATAGTTTCTGCATCCCCCAGTGTAGTGGGGGGGGGGGGGGGCTTTGCTGCTGAGAGACAGCCTGGCCAGGGGTGGGAAGCAGCTGGTGAAAAATACTTGTGGAAGGTAAACTCTTCCCTTCCCAAGGACAAGCACATGGTCCCCAGTTGCAGCTAAGGGAGAGGGGGAAACAGCTTTTAAATGAAAAAATTGCAGGGCACACAATGGGCATTTTTATAACAGTATAAATCCAGGAGTTTTTTAGACAATGGCCTGACTTTATGCATGGAAAGTGTGTGATTCAATCCCAGTTGCTGAGGCCGAGTCCCCCTGCCCCCAGCTGCCATATCTAGAAGCCCCCATTGTGCCGCGCTCCGGCCATCAGATCTAGGAGCTCCAGGGCATAGTTGATAGCTGGGGCACTTTTTTTTTGCTGAATTAGAACTTCAGGCTCATAATAAACGTCAGATGTTTGAGAGCCACAAGATGCATCGAAGGAAGGAAGGAAGGAAGGAAGGAAGGAAGGAAGGAAGGAAGGAAGGAAGGAAGGAAGGAAGGTGGGGAGAGGGTGGGAGAGGTAGAATGAAAGCAACTTAAACTTTACATGTGTTCTCCAAGCTGCTGGCTGGCTTGGAGAACTGATTTAAAGAGACAAATGCCTTCTCCAAGCCAGCCATTGGGGTGGTGAGGGCTTCCAGAGCCACACAATATGTGTGAAAGAGCCACATGTGGCTCCCGAGCTGCAGTTTGGCCCTCCCTGGTCTAGGCCATCAGGTTGTTTGGGTACCTTTAAAGGCCTTGGCAAATAAGATGGCCTCGTAGTACCTTCTGAAGATTTCTAATGATGGCGTTCCCTCACCTTTTGAAGGAATGGGGGCTGCATTGGAAAGCCCTATTCTGAGAGATTATGTGATTGTGGATCTGGCTCTGTTGAAACTGTAGAACATGTGTTTTTTGTTTGCCAAAAGTGTAACTACTTAAGAAAACACTTTATCGACCCTTTGATTTTTGATATTGATCTGCCTGTGGCAAATAAGCTCCAACTTTTGCTTGGTGGCTTTGATCTAACCATCATGGGGAGGGACGGTGGCTCAGTGGTAGAGCATCAGCAGAAGGTCCCAGGTTCAATCCCTGGCATCTCCAAAAAAGGGTCCAGGCAGATAGGTGTGGAAAACCTCAGCTTGAGACCCTGGAGAGCCGCTGCCAGTCTGAGAAGACAATACTGACTTTGATGGACCGAGGGTCTGATTCAGTGTAAGGCAGCTTCATATGTGCTGTTGGAGCCTTCATTGACGATGGAGGCTCAGATAGCAGCCACTGCCAAGTCCGCTTTTTTTCATCTTAGGCGGGCGAGGCAGTTGGCCCCCTTCCTGGAACGTGACGACCTGGCAACAGTGATTCATGCTACGGTCACCTCGAGGCTGGACTACTGTAATGCCCTCTACATGGGGCTACCCCTGTGCCGAACCCGGAAACTGCAGTTGGTGCAGAACGCTGCTGCCCGGCTGTTATTAGGGCTCCCAAGATGGGAGCACATTCGACCGGGGCTCCAGGGTCTGCACTGGCTGCCAGTAATATTCCGAGTCCGGTACAAGGTGTTGGTTATTACCTTTAAAGCCCTATATGGCCTAGGACCTGCCTACCTTAGGGGCCGTCTCTTCCCACACATTCCCCAGAGAGTACTACGTTCAGGTTCACAAAACCTGTTGGTAGTCCCCGGGCCAAAGGAGGCCCGCCTAAAATCCACCAGGGATCGGGCCTACTCAATAACGGCACCTTATTGGTGGAACCAGCTGCCGGAAGAGGTGCGGGCCCTGCGGGATCTAGGGCAATTCCGCAGGGCCTGTAAGACAGTCCTCTTCCGGCAGGCCTATGATATTAACTGACAATGTAAAATATCCTGGATGAAAAATGTATCTATAGGCCGCCGGTTTTTACTCTATCTTGTTTTTTACTAAATTATGGTTTAATGGTATTTTAATTGTTTAAACTGAAATTGTTTTAATTATTGTGTTGTAAGCCGCCCTGAGACACCTAGGTGAGAAGGGCGGGGTATAAATCTTAATATAAATAAATAAATAAATAAATATGTTCATCACAGTTTCTGGTGTAAAATTTCTTCTGGGTGTGTTTAGATTTAAGAGACAAGAGGAGGATTTTAAGAAAATGGGAAATGATGTTTTATGTTGTGCACTTTGCTGATTCTAAATGTTTATTTTATAAATTCTGTAAAATCTATAATACTGATGATTTTTTTTTTATTTCATTGCCATTTGCTTATGACCAAATGGTCTGTGAGCAATAAATATATACGATGATGGAAAGGGCATATGTTCTGGTTAGTGCCAGGTGGACCACCTCAAGTGGAGAAATAGCCAGTAGGTGGCAGCCTCAGGATCACAGCCTGCGCAGGGGGACATACGAGAGGAGACGGTCCTCTAGGTGTATTGATGGGCTGCTATTCCCAAAGGGGCAAACAGCAGTTCCCCAGGCCATTTTTGCTGAGGGAGAGACTTTATCTCCCTCTCCCTGGGCACCACAGCCCTGATCCTAATTGGGCCCACGCACACCTGGGAATTTACTTCCCAGCAGAGAACTCACAGCGCATGTCTAGTTAATGTGGACCTGGGATAACGTGAGGAAAATGTAACATGTACTTAGGGCCTAGATTGCCCTCCCACACGCTCTTGCCTCCCATTTTTTTAGGTGAATGGTGAATCAAAATAATGTGGCACAGAGAAAAATGCTAAAGGTATGGGGAATTGGGGGACAAAATACCATAGGCCCCAGGGGCAGCCATCCCAGAGGTCAAGTTGTGCGATTTGTATTCATGTGAGGGGTTTGGGTTGGGTCTTGTTGGGATGAGGAAAACTCAGAGGGAGTCTTTGTCTGGAAACCCATTGACATGGTTGCCACCCTTTACGTGGGGTGTCAAGATATCCACAAATCACAACTGATCTTCAGACTGAAGAGATTGGTTCCCCTGGAGAAGACGGCTGCTTTGGAGGACGGACTCTTTGGCATTATACCCCGCTGAGGTCCCTCCTTTCTACAAACCCCACTCTCCCCAGGTTTTGCCTCCAAATCTCCAGGAATTTCCCAACCTGGAGTTGGCAATGCTACCCATGGAGGATCCAGTCCTGAGAACTAGGCCACTGCTTGCGTGCGCAGTTGCAACAGACCCCTAGGGGGCAGCACTTCCCTATTAGAGACTTGCATTCCTGGGCTGTTCTCTGACACTAATGTGGCTTTGTTGGCTTCGCAGGTGGCCTATGAAGCCGGGCTGCAGCATTACAGCGCGGATGACTACCAGCAGGCGGTGGCAAAGCTGGAGGAGTCGCTCAGCGAAGGGCTGCTGGCGCTGCAGGATTGCCGAGCCCTCTGCGAGGGGCTGCAGGAGGAAGAAGAGGAGGAGGAGGAGACTCAGCTTGGCCTCTATGAAGCCATTGCAGGTAGCAGCAGCAGCCCAAGGGAGCTCTCTGGCTGCCAGCTGGAAGTCTTAAGAATTCCTTTTAGCTGGGAACTCTACGCGTTATGGGGGTCAGCAAAGTTGTCCAAGTTAAAGCACATCACCATGGAATTCACTGCCGCAGGAGGCGGTGGTGGCTGCAAGCACAGAAAGCTTCAAGAGGGAATTGGATAAACATATAGAGTAGAGGTCCATCAGTGGCTATTAGCCACAGCATATTGTTGGAACTCTCTGTCTGGGGCAGTGATGCTCTGCATTCTTGGTGTTTGAGGGGAAGGCACAGTGGGAGGGCTTCTAGTGTCCTGGCCTTGCTGGTGGACCTCCTGATGGCACCTGGGTGTTTTGGCCACTGTGTGACACAGAGTGTTGGACTGGATGGGCCACTGGCCTGACCCAACATGGCTTCGCTTATGTTCTTATGTTCACCAGTGAATCCGCTTAAAGAAGTTTTCCTCTTGAGTATTTTGTCATTTTATGTTCTCGAGATATTCTCTGGATATTTGCTGTAGTTTTGCAAAAAAAGAAATGGATGTTTGATCCATGACTGCCACGTGTGGACAGTGGGGAACTCTCTGGGGCAAGTGATGCTCTGTATTCTTGGAACTTTTGGGGGGAGGACGACGGTGGAAGGTCTTCTAGTGTCCTGGTCCCACTGATGGACCTCCTGATGGCACCTGGTTTTTTTGGCCACTGTGTGACACAGAGTGTTGGATTGGATGAGTCACTGACCTGATCCAACATGGCTTCTCTTACGTTCTTATAAACCTGAGCCAAAATCTGGGCCGCAATTTGTCTGTTTTGTAGTCTGCACCTTCCCCCGGAACACTCACCGAGTTTTTCTGTTTGGCTTGTTTGTTTGGCAAACCACTTTTGTAGCAGGAACTCCTTTGCCTATTAGGCCACACACTCCTGATGTAGCCAATCCTCTAAGAGCTTACAGGGCTCTTAGTACAGGGCCTATGGTAAGCTCCAGGAGCATTGGCTACATCAGGGTTGTGTGGCCTAGTAGGCAAAGGAGTTCCTGCTACAAAAAAAAGCCCTGTGCTTCGGTACGAAACTCAGGTGCAGCCCAATCCTGCACAAGTTTACTCAGAAGTAAATCTCACTAGTGAGGCATAATCCCATGTATAGTTTGGATAGAGATGCAAATTTGAATTAGTTTTTAACCTCTCTGTTCTCTTCCTCTTTTGTCCACCCATGCAGTGCTTCCTTTTCCATTCTTCTGGGGGTGGTAGTGGGGTATTGTCATTTTACTTTGCCTCAGGTTCCTTAAAGATGTCAGGTCCTGCAGAGACTGATCATCCCAGCCTTCCTCGGCTGTCTTGTGTGACCCTTCCCAAAAGCTGTTGCTAGGTCCAGGGGACGCTTGTGAACAAACTAACCGATGGCACAGGCAGGTGAAATGAGGAGGGGGGATTGGGCAAAATCACTCCCCTCTTACTTTTATCAGAGAGCATCTTCTGCTAGCAAATGAAGGATGATTCTGCCCAGTTTTGCCTCCTCAAAGCAGCTGCTATTACTCTGTGGTATCTTCTCCAGATGGTTGTCCGGGACTGCTAGGGGAACAGGGCGAAGAACTGCCTTGGTGAGCATCTTGCGCTCACAGTTTATAGCAGGGGTATCAAACTCATTTGTTATGAAGGATGGAGCTGACATAAATGAGACTTTGTTGGGCTGGGCCGTGTGTGTCATAACATATAATGCCAGGTAGTGGATATATAAACTTTATAAAGGACAAAGACAAACACAATTAAATATTTTTTTAAAAGAAAAAACTTAAAACATGCTTAAAAGATTAGCACACTTTCAATATTTTATTTATTTAACAGTTTCTGATAACTGACACCACTTGCTCTAAATTATTGCATCAAAATCTGGAGACAATGTCTGTGCTGTAGCAGTCTTGAGTAGGCTGTTCAGGTGTTCCTCAGGTGTGTATCTGTTAAGTTGCAAACTTACTTTTGATTTATTGACATTCATTACAGAAATATCATGGTCAATGCTCTGAGCCTAAGACCCAGGGAAAACATGAAATGGCTCGGCATTGTGAGCTTTTGTACATAAGCTGATTCATGTATTGGCCAGCCGATGGAGAAAATAGAGGCTTTGCCCTGTAGCTCCTGAGTGAATCAGCAAGCCTGGCAAAGCAAGCTGTGATGCAGAAAGAAGCAAGAGAGATAGAAGGAAGCAGATGACAGTGAGTTGCTCGCGGGCCTGATCAGAGCCCTCTGTGGGCTTGATCCAGTCCTCTGGCCACATGTTTGACACCCCTCTTATAGAATGTAGTTGAGCCCTTAAAACAGGGGTGGGGAAGGTAAGGCCTTGAGATCACTTGGTCTGGCCCTCGGAGATTGCTGGGCTGAGCCTCGCTCTCTCTCGTGAGCATTGTGAAGGACTGTTGCTGGGGTATGTGGGTGCCTTTAAAGGTCTGCTGGGAGCAGCTGAAGGGAGGGAGGGGTGGCAGGGGTGGGGTGGAAGCCAGCTACCACCAGTTCAATTTGCACATGATTATCCCAGATGGTGTGGCCTAATATGCTAATGAGTGTGCAACATAATATGCTAATATTAGGGGATGTGGTCTAATATGCTTGGATCTAGGCATTTGCCTAGGGCGGCAGGTCGGGGTGTGTGTGTGTGTGTGTGCTGAACTAGGCTCTCCCCACGTGACTTCATATAGAAAAACAATTATTTGCATTAATTTTGCCAGCCTGAATCGTTCTCCCTTGACAGAGCACTGTTTTTTAAGTTGATAATTTTGTATGACCCACAAATGATGTTAAGAACGTAAGAGAAGCCATGTTGGATCAGGCCAATGGCCCATCCAGTCCAACACTCTGTGTCACATAAGAACATAAGAGAAGCCATGTTGGATCAGGCCAATGGCCCATCCAGTCCAACACTCTGTGTCACATAAGAACATAAGAGAAGCCATGTTGGATCAGGCCAATGGCCCATCCAGTCCAACACTCTGTGTCACATAAGAACATAAGAGAAGCCATGTTGGATCAGGCCAGTGGCCCATCCAGTCCAACACTCTGTGTCACATAAGAACATAAGAGAAGCCCTGTTGGATCAGGCCAGTGGCCCATCCAGTCCAACACTCTGTGTCACAGAAGAACATAAGAGAAGCCATGTTGGATCAGGCCAATGGCCCATCCAGTCCAACACTCTGTGTCACATAAGAACGTAAGAGAAGCCATGTTGGATCAGGCCAATGGCCCATCCAGTCCAACACTCTGTGTCACACAGTGACCCAAAAACTCCAGGCGCCACCAGAAGGTCCATCAGTGGGGCCAGGACACTAGAAGCCCTCCCACTGTGCCTGCCCCAAGCACCAAGAGTACAGAGCATCACTGCCCCAGACAGAGAGTTCCATCAATATGCTGTGGCTAATAGCCACTGATGGACCTCTGCTCCATATTTTTATCCAATCCCCTCTTGAAGCCGTCTATGCTTGTAGCCGCTGCCACCTCCTGTGGCAGTGAATTCCACATGTTAATCACCCTTTGGGTGAAGAAGTAGTTCCTTTTAAATATGTTATAAATATCCAAATGGCCGTTGGCAGAAAAAAGGTTCCCCATCCCTGCCTTAGAAGTTACTGTACCAGAGACCATCATGTCCTCTGTTTGCCTCCCAGTCCACTACATCCAGGTATTGAAGTGCCGGCAGAAGTGCATCCTTGACATCGCCACCAAGCCAGGGAGGGTTTCTTCCGTTGAGGACTTCATCCCTTCTCATTTTGACCTGCTGCAGTTTGCCTACGGCCAAGGTAAACGGGCCCTGCGTGTGCTGAGAGGAAGCCCAGAGCTGTCCCTCTCTGTCATGGCAGAGAGCGTTGCTGGAGCAGGGAGAGGAGGGACAGAGGTGAATGCCTTGATCTTCTGCTCTCTTTCAGTCGGGAACCAGGCCCTCGCAGCTGAATGCGCAGCAACCTACTTGCTCTTCTACCCGTCAGATGAAAGGATGTTGGAGAAGATGAAGCAATATCAGGCGGTGCTGGAGGGAGAAACACCTGTTGTTGCCAGAGAGGTATTGGCAATATTCGCCCAGCTTGGGATCTGTCTCTCTGATCCTCCTACTTGGATGAGGCTCACCTCTTGCATGCAGGTGTGGGTTGGAGAACACCAGGTGCATTCTGTGGAGAAGATCTCACATGAAAAGAGTGGCAGCCATACCAGAATCTGAAGAAGTGAGCAGTGACTCACAAAAGCTCCTACCCTACCACAAATTTTGTTAGTCTTTACGTGGCTACTGGACACTTACCCTTTTCTAGCCTTACCAGAGGTGGTCAATGGACTGCAATCAAGTATTCCATGAAACCAAGAATGCCGCTGTATCGGTGGCAGTGTGGAATTTTAAATGTCCATTATGGTGTTGTTTGTTAGCGAGGGCTAGAGTGAGTGCTCCCTGTGTCCCTAGAAGAAGAAGAAAACCGTAGATTTATACCCCAACCTCCTTTCTGAATCAGAGTCTCAGAGCGGCTTACAATCTCCTTTATCTTCTTCCCTCACAACAGACACCTTGTGAGGTGGGTGGGGCTGAGAGAGCTCTCACAGAAGCTGCCCTTTTGTGCGAGAGCTACAACTGACCCAAGGCCATTCCAGCAAGTGCAAGTGGGGGAGTGGGGAATCAAACCCAGATTTCCCACATAAGAGTCCACGCACTTAACCACTATACCAAACTGGCTCTAGGGCAGAAGGGTTGAACGACACCTGCTGGCATCTCTAAATAGGGACACAAGTCAGCAGCAGCAAAAATCAGCTGAAATGCAGCAGAAATCAGCTGAATACCTGAAATGTATTTTAAAATTTTATTTTATTTATTGAGAGCATTTCTATGCCAGCTCTTCAGAGTTTCACTTGAGGCAGCTTACAATTAAAAACAATTATAAAATTCTGGGAATTTCCAGTAAGCACCTCTGAGGGTTGTTTTGTTTGGTTTTTTTGTTAACGTTTACCCAAGAGAGAGAAAGAGAGGGCCAAACATAAGAACATAACAAAAGCCATGTTGGATCAGGCCAATGGCCCATCCTGTCCAACACTCTGTGTCACACAGTGGCCAATATATATATATACACACACACTGTGGCTAATAGCCACTGATGGACCTCTGCTCCATATTTTTATCTAACCCACTCTTGAAGCTGGCTATGCTTGTAGCCGCCACCACCTCCTGTGGCAGTGAATTCCACATGTTAATCACCCTTTGGGTGAAGAAGTACTTCCTTTTATCCGTTTTAACCTGACTGCTCAGCAATGTCTGGGGTTTTTCAGGAGCTGGAACCTGCACAGCCAAAGAACAGCTGCAGGGAATGGCTGTTAAAAATAAAGAAGAAAACCTTTGGGCTTGGAAAGCCACTGAGGGTGGGGGGGGGGGGGGAGAAGGGCTTCTTCCCTACCCCCCAAACTAGTTTGTCATTGCGAAATAGCACTGGGAGGAAAGTTATTGCTCCATTTTTGCTGCTCCATGTGTAGTCTGTGCATGTGGAGCAGCAAAAATGGAGACGATTCCCCACTAGCCTTATGCCGCTCTCACTTTCCTCTTCTCCGTGCAGCTTTGGTCGCATTTCACACTATCTGCTCCGGGGCTGCAACTTGCTCCACCTCTTTTGTGCAGCAAGCAAGATCCTCTAAAAACCAGTTTCTGTGTGCCACGCGAAAAAGACGAAGCAAGTTGCAGCTCCGGGGCAGATAGTGTGAAATCCTACAGAAGCCCTGCAGAGAAGAGGAGCGTGAGAGTGGCATAAGGCTAGTGGGGAATCGGTCGGAGAAACAACTTTACCTCAGCACTGTTTTGGCATGGGAAAATGGCTGGTGGGGGAAAATACTTGCCTCCCCCAGCAACAACTTTCTGAGGCCAAACAGCCCCTTTTTAAAAAATTAACAGCTATTCTCTGCAGCCCATATTCAAATTTTTAAAAACCTGTGCATCAAAGTTTGGGCCAGAGAGAGAGGAGAATTCATTGTCACTGGAGACGGTGGTGTATGTTCTCTGGAACAGCCTGCTGAAGTATTTCCATTCACGTAAAGCTGGGACTGTTTTTACAGGGTGTGGTGTGAACAGCTTAATTTTATCCACAGGTGATTCGCAGTTATGTACAGAGGTCTCTCATGGAGAAGAAACTGATTTACTATGCTGTGGAGCACCTTGGGGAAACTTTTGATGACCCCGTAAGTAGGCATGGCCTTCCCTGGAGGGGGAGGGTTCTTCTAAGCATCATCTCCTCATAGTGACTTACTTGTTTTTCTTACTTGTGGAATCCAGTCTATCATGCTGTTATCTGGGCATTTGGCTTGAAAGTATGGAGGAGCTCTTACTTCCTTTTCTAGCGCCTGACAGAAGCCGTGAGCAGGAAGAACTGCCATGAGAGCAGGGGAATCCCGCTTTTGCAAGTTCTTGCCCACCATTGGCCAGCTCATCCCCAGCTGACCTTTTTGGGCCCACTTCCGGTTTCGGGCCTACTTCAGGACTACTTCTGGTTTCAGGCCATCTTCCAGTTGGAGACGGTACTCTGGGTTTTGGGTAAAACTCTGCGGTTGAAGCCAAATTTACCATAGCGTTTTGCCCAAAAAGCAGTGTCACCCAACCGGAAGTAGACCCAAAACAAGAAGTAGGCCTCAAAATTCTCAACATCTGGTCTCCCGAAAGGACATTGAGAGACCCCTGCTGGCCAGGTAAGTTGACCTGGCAACCCTAAAAGTGGGGTAGTTCCAGATAGCTTCTGCTGTTTGAGGGTGGCAGGTTCCCAAAGCCAGGAGTGTGGGGACTATTATTTTTTAAAATGTTTTTATTAGAAGAAAGAATAACAAATAATGCAGAAACAGTGAAATATAGAAAGAACATAAGAGAAGCCATGTTGGATCAGGCCAATGGCCCATCCAGTCCAACACCCAGTGGCCAAAAAACCCAGGTGCCATCAGGAGGTCTAGCAGTGGGGCCAGGACACTAGAAGCCCTCCCACTGTGCCCTCCCAAGCACCAAAAGTACAGAGCATCACTGCCCAAGACAGAGAGTTCCAACGATAAGAAGAAAAAGTATAGAAAATAAGAGGTTTCTGATTTTCTCTGTGACAGATAAAAACACGATTACAAAATTTTCTCTTACTCTGTGGTTACAGAGAAAAGCTCTCTCTTTTCTATAGTTTGAATCCCTTATTCATGAAAACCACAGATGATTATTATCTGTCTCATGCAAAAAGTCTACAAGCCATTTCCAATCAGCAGTAAATATGCTTACTGTCTTTTCTCTAAACAGAGAAGTAAGTTCAGCCATTTCTGCAACTTCTGGCACCTCTGCCAACCATTCCTGTATTGTAAACAATGTCGAACTCTTCCACTTTTGCACATCTAATAGTCTGGCTGCTGTTGTCATATATAAGAACAAAATGCCATGCCTTCTTTCTAGCTGAGCGTCCATTAATCCCAGAAGAAAATACTCTGGTTTCAATTGTATATTAATCTTTAAAATCTTCTGAATGAAGAACGTGGGGAATATTCTTGCTCAAGACACAAGTAATGTAAAACTGGAAACTTCTGTGCTCACTGGAGGAAGCTAGCCAGTCAAACCGCTTAGTCTGCTGTGGTTTTACAGTGATCCCTGTTGTGTGGAGTATTTGTTGTGTGTTTGAGGACCGGGTATATTGATGTGCTGTGATCAGGGGTGGAATTCTAGCAGGAGCTCCTTTGCATATCAGGCCACGCCCCCCTGATGCAGCCAATCCTCCAAGAGCTTACAAAGAAGAGCCTTGTAAGCTCTTGGAGGATTGGCTACATCAAGGGGTGTGGCCTAATATGCAAAGAAGCTCCTGCTAGAATTCCACCACTGGCTGTGATGGAGCTGTTAGGCTCCCTCAGGGATGACAACGCAAACCACAGGATCTGTGTCCTCTGGTGTGCGGCAGAAAGTGGGGGGAGAAACTGGGCACGGGCTTGTCACAGTGCAGCAAAGCAGGCCCTGTCATTTGTTTCTGCAGGACCCGTGGACTCCAGAGGAGCTGATCCCTGAGAGCATAAGGGCAAAACACAGGTAAGCTCCAAAGGCGCTCTGGGCTGGGTGGGGGGCCAGCACCTTGAAGTCTCTGTAGAGAGAGGTGGCTCCTTTTTAACAAGGCAGGCAGTTGAGCAGAATCAAGAACTGAAGTACTTGTCACCGAGCTCTTTCATTGAGGCCTCAAGGCCTTGGGTCCTGTCACTGACAGCCTTTTCTGCATTTTCCTAAGAGAAGACCAAGAGAGGCAGAGGCTAGAGGCCCCAGATGTGGGACAGCAGCAGCAGCAGCAGCAGCAAAGAGGTGAGTGGCAGAACCAGTAAGCAAAATTGCCTGTGGGAAGAAGAAGAAGAAATAGGATTTATATCCCTCCCTGTACTCTGAGTCTCAGAGTGGTCACCCCCTCACACGCACAACAGACACTCTGTGAGCAATGTTCCCTCTAAGCTGCAGAGTCTTGTGAGCAAAAATTCTACTTCGTGAACTACTGGCATTAAAGTTGTGAGCTGCTGCATACATTAGTTGGCTCTGGGGCCATTTTCCCTGAGCTAAGACAAAAATGTATGAGCTAGAGGCTAAAAATCTGTGAGTTAGCTCACACTATCTAAGCTTAAAGGGAACCCTGCCTGTGAGGTAGGTGAGGCTGACAGAGCTTTTACAGCAGCTGCCCTTTCAAGGACAACTCCTGCGAGAGCTATGACTAACCCAAGGCCATTCTGGCAGCTGCAAGTGGAGGAGTGGGGAATCAAACCCGGTTCTCCCAGATAAGAGTCCACACACTTAACCGCTACACCAACCTGGAATGAAAAAAAATTGATTAGGATTCATGTTCCTTGTCCCTGTGATTAGAAATGAGGGGGTGGGGAGAACCCTGAATCATTTTGGTTGAAATGGGTTTTTTTTTCTGCTAGAATGACTTTGGCTCTGATCTGTTTCTGGCTTGCCCTGACCTGGATTGCCCAGGCTAGCCCAATCAGATCTCAGAAGCTAAGCACGGTTGACCCTGGTTTGTATTTGGATGGGAGACCACTGAGGGAGTCCAGGGTTGTGACAGGCAGGCAGTGGAAAACCAACTCCGTTGTTCTCTTGCCTTGAAAACCTCATGGGATTGCCTTACGTCAGCACTCTCTCCACCATCGCCTGGCAACTATTTTATTTAGGCACCGGAGGATTCTTTGAGCAGCCTGTTGCTGAGAGATCTTTCCTTTGGAATTCCTGAATGGCTGGAGCCATCCAAACAAATCTGTGGCCAATCTGATCAATTCCTTGAGATTTTTTTTTTCTCGTCAGGAAGGAACAGGGTGGTGGAAAGCGTCACAGGCCGGCTTACAGCAACCCCTCCTGAGTATTTTTCAAGGCAAGACACAAACAGAGATGGTTTGCCACCGCTTGCCTCCTTGGGTTGCCGGTCTGGGTTAGAAAATACCTGGAGACTTTGGGGGTGAATCTGGGAGAGGGTGGGGTTTGGTGAGGGGAGGGGCCTCAGCATGGTACGACGCCCTAGAGTCCACCCTTCAAAGCAGTCATTTTCTGCAGGGGAGCTGATCTCTGCCAGCTGGAGATCATTTGTAAAAGCAGGAGATCTCCAAGCCCCACCTGGAGGCTGGAAACCCTACTGCCTCCCCTAGCGATTGCTATCTGCCTTGATGGTTTCCCATCAAGAGAATGTAAGAGAAGCCATGTTGGATCAGGCCAGTGGCCCATCCAGTCCAAAACTGTGTGTCACACAGTGGCCAAAAACCCCCAGGCCATCAGGAGGCCCACCAATGGGGCCAGAACACCAAAAGCCCTCCTGCTGTTGCCCCCCAAGCACCAAGAATACAGAGCATTACTGCCTCATTGTGGTACCTGTTGTACCATAGAGTTTTCCCTCCCAAATTGCTAGAGCGTCTGGGAAAACCATAGAGTTTTCCTGGAAACACCTAGAGTGGTCGGCGTGCAACATTGCCAACACGATGACGTCACCAATGTGGGACAGCTGTCTGGGAACCTCCCGGGCTGGAGAACACCTGCCTGGACCAGGAGCTTGACAGCCCTAGCGCTCCCAGACAGACCCATACCAGAGTGGTGGCAGCCAATAGAAGGCCCTCCTTGGTCCACTGCTTGTGGCAGCTCCATATGTTTATCCCATCTCCACCCAAGTGTGTCTTGACAGCACTTTCCACCATCATAATTGAAGCTGACAAGATGATGCTAACAAGCTTTGATAACCACAGATAACACAACGGAACTGTGAGAAGAGCAGATGTCCTCTCTGTTGCATTCTCATTAGGCACAGGGCTACAGCTCGGGAAGATATCCTGAGCTATGCACATCTGCATGATCCTGCTGTCTTGGCAGCTCCAACCGGCACAGAATGTAGCTGTCAGAAATGTTGGTGGGGGGAGGCATTGGTTCCTTCTAGTTGTGTGCCAGCTACCAATTCATTTCTGGGTTTAGTCTAAGGCAGGGGTGTCAAACTCATGAGGGCCAGATCTGACATAAATGAGACCTCATTGGGCCGAGCCATGTCAGGCCGGGCCATGTGTGTACCTATTTAAGATTAGGTAGAGATATCAACAAACACAATTAAAGTTTGGGGGGGGGGTTAACTTAAAATAAAACATGCTTAAAACATTAGCACTTGTTGGCTTTAAAGGTGTTTTCTTTGTATCTCTCCCATGGGATCCAGGGAACTTGACAAAGGAAGCTCTGGCTCTTTCCTTCCTTCCCCAGGGACCCAGGAGGGGGAGGAGCCTCAGCCAATAGAAGGAAGAGAGTCCTGGCTCAGTAGTTCTGCTGTGTACTTGAGAGAGCCTAACAAAGCAAGTTCTCCCTCCCCCCTTCCTCCCCAAGGGAGGAGCCTCAGCCAATGGAGAAAACAGAGACTTTGCTCTGTAGCTCCTGTTCAATTGAACAAGCCTTGCAAAGGAAGCTGTTACGCAGAAGGAAGCAAGAGAGAGGGAGAAGGAAGCAGATGACACCCAGTTGCTTGGGGGCATGATTTGGCCCCCAGGCTGCATGTTTGACTCCCCTGGTCTAAGGTGCTTGTTTTTAACCTCTAAAGCTCTTTGTGACTTGGAAACAGTATCCCTAAGGGTTTGGCACTCCCCAGAACATCAGTTAAAATCAGTAGCAGATGATGGTGAGAAACCTAATTTTAGGTCTTTGTGCCAATAGATTCTCACAAAACTGGGGGGGTTTTAGGCCACTGTGTGACACAAAGTGTTGGACTGGATGGACCATTGGCCTGATCCAACATGGCTTCTCTTATGTTCTTCTGTGATACAGAGTGTTGGACTGGATGGGCCATTGGCCTGATCCAACATGGCTTCTCTTATGTTCTTCTGTGACACAGAGTGTTGGACTGGATGGGCCATTGGCCTGATCCAACATGGCTTCTCTTATGTTCTTCTGTGACACAGAGTGTTGGACTGGATGGGCCATTGGCCCGATCCAACGTGGCTTCTCTTATGTTCTTATGTTTAAAGCTGTAACTCGCTTAAATTTCTGCAGAGGATGCAAAATCTTACTCTTTTAGAAAACGATTTGGTCAGAGATTTAAATGCCTGTTTTTGCTGTTGTGTATTGTATTGGTTTTGTTTGCTGCTTGTTGTTGGAAAAGAGCAGGTCTTTTTTGCAGCTGGAACTCTTTTGCGTATTAGGCCACATACCCCTGATGTAGCCAATCCTCCAAGAGCTTACAGGGCTCTTAGTACAGGGCCTACTGTGAGCTCCAGGAGGATTGGCTAAATCAGGGGTGTGTGGCCTAATATGCAAAGGAGTTCCTGCTTTTTAAAAAAGGCCCTGGAAAAGAGATATAAAATGCTTTAAACAAATACATTGAATCCCACTGCAGGCCCGCTGTCCTTTGAAGGCGTGACCATCTCCATGGATTCCCAGCAGCTCAATGGGTCTCAGAGGGTCGTCTTGGACAGAGTCCTGACTGAATCAGAATGCAAAGATATCCTTCGCCTGGCCAAGGTGAAGACAGGGGCTGGCCTAACTTCAACACCACCCTTGCCAATGGCAAGAGAGCTGTGGCGGTGGCGAAGCTTGTTGGGGCACAGAGAACAACACTGGGTCCTTCACCTGCAGAGGCTGTGAACCTCTGGATTTCAGTGCTGTGAGGCAGCATCGGGAGCAGGCCTCGGCCTCTGCACTCTGTTTGTTTGCCAGTTGGCCACCGTGTGAGACAAGATGCTGGACTAGTCTGATCCATCAGGGCTTTTCTTATGTTCTTATGAAGGCCTGATGAAGGAAGGAAAGAGCCAGAGCTTCCTTTTCCCAGTTCCCTGAATCCCATGGGAGAGATACAAAGAAAGCACCTTTAAGACCAACAAGTGCTTTTCTTATATTCTTATGAAGGCCTCGGCCTCTATGCCCTGTTGTTGGCCCTCCAGAGGAACTGCTTGGCCACTGTGTGAGACAGGATGCTGGCGTAGATGGACCACTAGTCTGATTCATCAGGGCTCTTCTTATATTCTTATGAAGGCCTCGGCCTCTGTGCCAAGTTATTGGCTGTACAGAGGAACTGGTTGGCCATTGTGTCAGACAGGTTGCTGGACTACATGGACCACTGATCTGACCCAGTGAGGCTCTTCTTATGTTCTCATGAAGGCCTCGGCCTCTGTGCCCTGTTGTTGGCCCTCCAGAGGAACTGCTTGGCCACTGTGTGAGACAGGATGCTGGCGTAGATGGACCACTGGTCTGATTCATCAGGGCTCTTCTTATATTCTTATGAAGGCCTCGGACTCTGTGCCAAGTTATTGGCTGTACAGAGGAACTGGTTGGCCATTGTGTCAGACAGGTTGCTGGACTACATGGACCACTGATCTGACCCAGTGAGGCTCTTCTTATGTTCTCATGAAGGCCTCGGCCTCTGTGCCCTGTTGTTGGCCCTCCAGAGGAACTGGTTGGCCGCTCTGTGAAACGGGATGCTGGACTAGATGGACCACTGGTCTGATCCAGGAGGGTTCTTCTTAAATCCTTCACGTCTTCATCTCTGTTTCAGGCAGCCAGTGGATCAGGAGATGGGTATCGTGGCCGGCGTTCACCGCACACACCCCATGAGAGATTTGAAGGGCTAACAGCACTCAAGGCTTTGCAGGTAATTGGGCAGCTTCAGAAAGAGTCCATTCCTAGTCCTGCAGTGTGGGTTTCTTCACTGCAAAAGGACCCCAAACTAGGCTATGAAAACTGTGGGTCAGAATCAGTGTTCCCTCTAAGCTGAGTTAGTGTGAGCTAGCTCACAGTTTCTTAGTCTCCAGCTCACACATGTTTGGGCATTTTCGCACTTACCTTAAGCCGGAGCGACGTCCCTCTTCACCACGCAGCGTCTGCACGGTTTTTGCACTAATTGCAACGCAGCACCTGGAAGAGCCGCAAAGTCCCGCGGCTTTTGCGTCGCAAATGTAAACTGGTTTTTGGCGGTTTACATTTGCGATGCAAAAGCCACGGGACTTTGCAGCTCTTCCAGGTGCTGCGGAGCAATTAGTGCGAAAACTGTGCAGACGCTGCGCGGTGAATGTAGGAAGCAACCACACAAGACACATGTCCTGGGAGAATTGCTCAGCTTGCAAGCCAGCAGTCTTTATTTTTATAGGATTTTGGTCTCAGATTTTGTCATCACAATCACAAGACTCGCACAAGGGACATGCAAAACATTTACCGAAATACCGAAATCTACCATGACAATTATCCAGAAATAACTTGTCTTAAGGTGACAGACGTAAGAACATCTCTGTTTCCCCACATTTGAGAAAGTCCCTCTGACCTTGTCTGGGTAGCTAGACTCGTGATCTTCCCACCCATCTAGTGGTTGCTGGGTCAAAAAGTCATGTAACTGCTCTCTGTAACTGGGTATCAAGTCTCTACTGCATGATGGGTAAGTGCAATGTGTTACTGATTCAGGGGTCCCTGGTCATGTTGAATGGTACCACAGGTGAAGAGGGACATCGCTTCGGCTTAAGATAAGTGCGAAAACGCTCTCTGTCTTAGCTCAGGAAAAAATGGCCCCAGAGCAAACTAATTTATGCAGTAGCTCACAAAGTAGAATTTTTGCTCACAGTTTAGAGGGAGAATTGGTCAGAATATAGTACCAAGGTAAGAAAATTTTGCTGGATGGAGACAAATCATTTTTTAAGATCGCTTGAAGCTGGTATGAGAGAATCATCATTGCTTGTTTCCTTAGTTGTACAGTAGCTCTCTTCAGGCATACGATATTGTTGGGAGCATGTATTACTCACAACCGTCCTGATACACACAGTTGCTGTGTTATGGGAATATGCATATTTGGCATTTGGTTACAGCCTCTGTACTTGCTAGACAAAACTCAGACTGTTTTTGGTTTATGTGCAGCAATCCTGAAAATCCACGTGTCGCTTCTTCTGGGCAACATGGCAGCTGTGCATATCAGGGGTGGAGTGGGGGTGGAATCTAGGCAGGCCCAGCGCTATGGGTTCTGCTGCCCCCCGCTCCACCTTTGCTAACCCCACATGTCATTGCTCAGCCTGCCCCCTTGGCCAGCCCTCTCCCCACCCTTCAGAGGGAGTTGGCTGGGAAGGAAACGGCTGCCCGTGCACTTTTCCCTGCATTCCTCAGAACGCAGGAAGAAGCGCGCAGGCGTCCGCTGCCTGGCCAGCTCTTTCAGCGCTAGCAGGGATGGGGTGGGGGGGCCTGCCCGCACCCCTGAAGCGAGGTGGCGCCCTAGGTGGCCACCTACCTCGCCGACTCCCACCTACCGGCTCTGAATCTAGGCATGGCTGGCAGGCCCCTTGTAATATTTGAAGAAGGCTTGCCGTTGGAACTGCACCGACGTGTCAGTAGGCATGAAAAACCTCAGCTTGAGACCCTGGAGAGCCACTGCCAGTCTGAGTAGACAATGCTGACTTTGATGGACCGAGGGTCTGATTCAGTAGAAGGCGGCTTCATATGTTCACATCAGGGGTGAGTGAATGTAGGTCTTGACAGAAGCTTCATTCAGGGAAAAGTAAATTCAGAGGAATGTGGTTTTCAGCAGAAAAAAACCCAAAGGAATCCTTGGCCTTTTTCTTTTCTTTTGCTCCTCTGCTCTGTATCGACCCCCCCCCTCCAGTTTTTATGGGTTTCCAAAAAGGTTCAAATGAGGGTTAACAACTCCACAGGTTAGAATGGCCAGAGGGAAGTTATTTGGAACAGAGAGGGACAGGCAGGCATCTGGACCAACGTTCCCTCTAAGCTGCAGAATCTTGCGAGCAAAAATTCTATTTTAAGAAGATAAAGAGAAGCCATGTTGGATCAGACCAATGGCCCATCCAGTCCGACACTCTGTGTCTTATTTTGTGAGCTACTGGTATTAAAGGTGTGAGCTACTGGCATTAAAAGTTGTGAGCCACTGCATAAATCATTGGGGTCATCCTTCCTGAGTTAGGACAAAAACGTGTGAGCTGGTGGCTAAAAATCTGTGATCTACTCACACTAACTCAGCTTAGAGGAAACATTTATCTGGACATAGGATAGTTTATAACTGGATAGACTATGTGGGAAAACACAGGAGAGGCCTGCAGCAGAGCAATCCAGACCCCCAAGATGATAGGGAATATGGGAGATGCATTTGTTTCCAAAGCAGGATGTTTTCTGATTATATTTTCCATTCTTTGGTTTTGTAAGTGTCCTTCCTTTGCAAGGCCCAAATGTGTTACACTGATGAAGCCTCCTTGCCAGGGGTGGAATTCTAGCAGGAGCTCCTTTGCATTAGGCCACACCCCTGGTGTGGCCAGTCTTCCAAGAGCTTGCAAAAAAGAGCCTTGTAAAGCTCCTGGAGGATTGGCTACATCAGGGTGTGTGGCCTAATATGCAAAGGAGCTCCTGCTAGAATTCCACCCCTGCTCCTGGCCAGTTTGCTTTCTCCTGTCTTTTCTTGTCTGCTTTTGGCCAGTATTGGATCAGTGGTCTTCTTCAAGGCCTGTTTATTGCTGGTCGGCGAGAGAGCTTTTTGGCCTCGCAGAATGGCCACTGTCGCCGATCATGCAGGGATGTAGCAGAACTCCGCATTTGACCAGCTGCTTGAAAGAAAAGGAGATGAATGAATGAACTGGAGAGGGGGGGGTGAGAATCAACCAGAAGGAGCACTCATCTCCTGCTTTACCTATCTGCTAAGAAAGTACCTGTGTCTGCCTACCTGCCCCCTTCTGTTTCAAATCACCTACCTCCACATTGCAGCTTGGTATACAGTTCTTAAAGGGGAATGATCTCACTCTCCCTTTTGACTACACTAATTAGGGATGCTGCTGTGTGTTCCGGTTTTGTGCTTGTTTTTCTTTTTTCCCACACACCACACCCACCATGCCTAAATGTGCATAAATGCCATACTAATAACACACAAGTCTGTGTGCTGTTTTGCACCAATTTGTGTCTCCTCCTCCTTTCACGCCCCCATCTGCAGCTAGCTGAGGAGGGCACCGTGAACTGGAGGGACGCTAAACTGCTCCTACAAGCCAGCGAGAAATCCCGGGAAATCGTGGAATCCTATTTCACCCCTGAGAAGAGACTCCACTTTTCATTCACACACCTGGTCTGTCGCACAGCTACTGAAGGTAAGGCTCTCTTGATCTGTCTATCAGTCTTACACGCTGAAGAAATGGGCATGTACATGAAAGCTTATGCCCAGAACTAAGCTTTGTTGATCTTAAAGGTACCACTGGACTCAAACTTTGTTATGTAGGTTCAGACCAATATGGCTACTCACCTGAAACTATGATTAGGGGAGGGACAGTGGCTCAGTGGTAGAGCATCTGCTTGGGAAGCAGAGGGTCCCAGGTTCAATCCCCGGCATCTCCAAAAAAGGGTCCAGGCAAATAGGTGTGAAAAACCTCAGCTTGAGACCCTGGAGAGCCGCTGCCAGTCTGAGAAGACAATACTGACTTTGATGGACCAATGGTCTGATTCAGTATAAGGCAGCTTCATATGTCCATGTACCAGTGTTCCCTCTAAGCTGTGTTAGTGTGACCTAGCTCACAGATTTTTAGCCTCCAGCTCACACATTTTTGTCTTAGCTCAGGAAGGATGGCCCCAGAGCACACTCATTTATGCAGGAGCTCAAAACTTTAATGCCAGCAGCTCACAAAGTAGAATTTTTGCTCACAAGACTCTGCAGCTTAGAGGGAACATTGATGATGATCTGAACGAATCAAAAGTCTTCTGCACTGATAAATACCATTTGTTTCTGCTGGTAGTAATAGTGTACAGCTGGGACACCGAGGATTGACTGGTGCAGAATTAAACTATTACTCAGAAGAGTGTGGGAGGCAAAACAGGAAAAAGTATGAATTCAGGAACCAAATGCAGATATGACATCAATAACAGTTCTGAGTATAAGCCTGAGGGATTAACTAGAGGTTACATTTAGGTAAGTAGGCCAGAATAAATCTTTGTTGGTCTTGAAGGTGTCACTGGACAAACTTTGCTCTATGGTTACACTGTCCTTGTATCCATTCCACCCGCCTCCCCCATGGTGGCATGCTCAGAACTTTAATTCCTAGGTGTGCTTCAGCCCAAAGCCTTCTCCCCACACTCCTTTTCTGATCTGAAAAGACCCTGGAGAGCTATTGTTTGCTCCACTGGGGGGACTTATGTGTACAAATGGACTAAATGCAGGGGTAGAATTCTAGCGGGAGCTCCTTTGCATATTAGGCCACACACCCTGATGTAGCCAATCCTCCAAAGGAATTCCTGCTGTGAAAAAAGCCCTGAACAACAGATATTTGTGAGCCGCAAGACTTGAATGCCAGATGTTTGAGAGCTACAAGACAGGAAGGAAGGAAGGAAGGAAGGAAGGAAAGAAAGAAAGAAAAAAGGAAGGAAGGAAGGAAGGAAGGAAGGAAGGAAGGAAGGAAGGAAGATGGGGAAGTGGAAAGAAAGCAACTTTGCCTCTAAATGCATTCTCCAAGCCAGCCATTGGGGGCTTCGAGAACCTCATAGTATGTGTGAAAGAGCCACATATGGCTACTTAGCCACAGTTTAGCCATCCCTGATGTAGAGAGTAGCATTCTAGTTGGATTAAAGGACCAACTCATCTTAGGTTAAGGAGCTTTCAGTGTAGTTTGCAAAAAGGCCTCTCGGTAGCCCTACAAATGGCAGTTCTGTGGTTCTTCTTAAGATTCCCCAGTGCTATTAAGACTCCCTGCACAGGGACAGCCAGCCACACAACAGAGGCCGAGATCAACCGCCTGCTTCAGACAGCCAATTTTGTCTAATATTAAGGACGGCAGCTCTGAGCTGCAAGGCAGAATCTACAGGGAAGTTCTGCTGCTCTGATATTGCAGGGGGTTTAATTTCAAAGAAGTTAGAGAACTTCCCTGTGGACAGAGCCCTGTGCCAAATAGTGAGCGTGTGTGTTTTTGTGTTTGGATTTTCTTTCTACAGCACTAAAACGTCTTGGGCTGGCCTGGTCGCTTGGAGAAAAAGTTATGTAGCCATGATTTAATAATAACTATGCAGTGGGCTCTCCTTTTCAAACAGCGTATTGGTGGCCATCTGGCAGCAATGCTGATTCTGTGAACTTAGGAACATAAGAGAAGCCATGTTGGATCAGGCCAGTGGCCCATCCAGTCCGTCACACAGTGGCTAAAGAAACCAGGTGCCATCAGAAAGTCCACTAATGGAGACTAAAAGCCTTCCCACTGTTGCCCCCCCAAGCACCAAGAATTCAGAGCATCACTGCTCCAGACAGATAATTCCTTCTATTCCCTGTTTCCCATCCCTGGGGAAGGCAATGTGATGGACCTCTGCTCCATATGTTTATCCAATCCCCTCCTGAAGCTGTCTATGCTTGTAGCTGCCGCCACCTCCTGTGGCAGTGAAGTCCACCCTTTGGCAAATCATGAGGAGGAGGGCAAGAAGGGTTGCATCAGTGCTTAGTTCTCATGGCCTTTTCTTACATGCTCAGGGAAATGCTGATAGATAGTTACTTTGGAGTCAGGAAGCAATTTTTCTCCAGATCAGTTTGGCCAGGGATCCTGGAGGTTTCTTTGCCGTCTTCTGGGCATGGAGCAGGAGTAACTGCAGGTGTGGGAGGAGGTATTTATGAATTTCCTGCTTTGTGCAAGGGGTTGGACCAGGTGAGCCTGGAGGTCCCTTCCGACTCTATGATTTTGTGTGCTACCAAGTCACAGGTGTCTCATGGCGACCCCAGGAGCATGATATGTTCAAGGTAAGAGATGAGCAGAGGTGGCTTGCCATTGCCTGCCTCAGCATAGCAAACTGGAACTAGTGTTGCTCTGCCCCCAGATTTCTGTGGTCCCCGGTGCAAACATTCAATTCCCTACCAGTTGCTCCACGGGTGCATTTTGACACACAGCTCCCTCCAGTTCCCCTTGCAACTTTGTGATGCTGCCTTTTAAGAAGAAGAGGAGGAGGAAGAAGAAGATATTGGATTTATAGCCTGCTCTATGCTCTGAATCTCAGAATAGTCACAATCTCCATTACCTCCCCCCCCCAAAAAAAACCCAGACACTCAGTGAGGTAGATGGGGCTGAAAGAGCTCTTATAGCAGCTGCCTTTTCAAGGACAGCTCCTGCGGGAGCTATGGCTGACCCAAGGCCATTCCAGCAGGTGCAAGTGGAGGAGTGGAGAATCAAACCTGGTTCTCCCAGATAAGAGTCTGCACGCTTAACCACTACACCAAACTGGCTTTAAGGATTAAGAAGCCTGGGGGCAAAGCAACACTAGTAAGAAACTGGTACCAGTCTTCCTTGGTGGTTTCCCATCCAAATATTACCCTGTTTAGCTTCCAAGCTGCAATCCAGATATTACCCTGGTTAGCTTCAGGCTGAGATCAGACTGATCGGGGCCATTGAGCCATGCAGATTCATGTAAAATCCGAAAACCAGAACAAAACTGGCACAAAACATCGTGCAAGCTTTTGAACTCGCCAGAGTTATTCACCAGGCTGAGCGTGACAAAACCTAAGAAGGTAGGAAGCAGAACTTGCAGGCTGTGCTCTTAAGCTCTGGTCTTGCAGGGGTCCTTTGTGAGCAGTCGACTTCTTCGCTTTGTTGCCGAGATGTAGAGTTAACACCAACGAAGTGAAGAAGCAGACAGCCTGCTTGTATTTCACAAAGGGTACCTGCAAGATCAGACCTTAAGATCGTGGCCTGGGATTTCTGTGTTCTACTCTTTTTGCCTTTTCAAATTCTGAAACACTCAGCTCCTGAACCTGAATGTGTGCTGTGTTTTGTGCCAATTTGATCTATCCTAGTCAAAGGTATTGCCCTGACCTGGAGAGCCCAGGTTAGCCTGATTTTGTCAGATCTGAGAAGCTAAGCAGGGCTAGACTCAGCTGGTATTTGGATGGGAGACCTTCCAGGAATACCAAGGTCATGATGCAGAGGCAGGCAATGACCAACTATCTCAGAATGTCTCTTGAGAGCCAGTTTGGTGTAGTAGTTAAGTCCACGGACTCTTATCTGGGAGGACCAGGTTTGATTCCCCACTCCTCCACTTGCAGCTGCTGCAATGGCCTTGGGTCAGTCATGGCTCTTGCAAAGTTCTTGAAAGGGCAACTTTTGGGAGAGCTCTCTCAGTCCCACCTACCTCACAGTGTGTCTGTTGTAGGGGAGGAAGGTAAAGGAGATTGTGAGCCGCTCTGAGACTCTGAAATTCAGTGTAGGGTGGGATATAAATCCAAAATCTTCGTCTTCCTCTTGTCTTGAAAACCCTTCAGGGTTGCCATACAGCGGTGATTTGAAGGCAAATAATTAAAAAAAAAAGTATGCAGATGCTGTTCTGTCGAAACTGTACTCTAGCTACTGTCAGCTGCAATACCTGCACTGCCCTCTTCTGGCAAAAGAGCTGCAGTCTTTGTTCTGTGCAGAGGTGTGGAGGAGAGTGAAAAGGCTGTGCTTGAGCGGAAGCATCTTTTGTGACCTGTAGTCTCCAGAACAAGGGCAGTGATGGCTTTTATGGATCTCCCTGTAGGGGAACAGGAGGGTCGCATGGACCTCAGCCACCCTGTCCACGCGGACAACTGCCTTTTGGACCCAGAAGGCAACACATGTTGGAAGGAGCCTCCTGCTTACATCTACAGAGACTACAGGTGAGGCATTGAGCATGGAGACAGGTGCCACGTTTCAGTACCACGTCTGTTCATTCATTTACATAGGATTCCATCTTAGAAGCATTTTAAAAAGAACTGCAGAACTTCCCTGGGAGTCTGGTGGTGGGGGAAGGGCCCTTCAAATTGCAGCGCTTTCCTGCATTGTCAGAATGTATAGCGATGGCCAGGGGTGGAATTCTAGCAGGAGCTCCTTTGCATATTAGGCCACACCCCTTGATGTAGCCAGTCCTCCAAGAGCTTACAAAAAGGAGCCTTGTAAGCTCTTGGAGGATTGGCTACATCAGGGGTGTGTGGCCTAATATGCAAAGGAGCTCGTGCTAGAATTCCACCCTTGGCGGCCATGGTTTGAACAACTTTAAAGGGAGTTTAGGCAAATCTGTGGAAGATTGGAGTATATCAGCCATTATAACTCGGTGGAATCTCCATGCTGAGAGGAAGTTTTCCTCCGTTTATTAAGTCCTGTGGCTTAACTCAGTTTTCCCAGAAGCCTCTGACGAGCCATAGTTAAAAACAGGATTCTGGACTTGATGGCTCTTGATCCATTCCTACATTCTAACAACTCTGATACGTGCAATGGCTGCAGGTAGATGTTACAGTGGTAGCAAGGGGATACAGAAAACACCACTTGATTGCAGTTCTCTGTAGCAACCTTAATTGTATTGCAACCTTAATTGAGAGCCAGTTTGGTGTAGTGGTTAAGTGTGCGGACTCTTATCTGGGAGAACCGGGTTTGATTCCCCACTCCTCCACGTGCAGCTGCTGGAATGGCCTTGGGTCAGCCATAGCTCTAATAGAGAGCCAGTTTGGTGTGGTGGTTAAGTGTGCGGACTCTTATCTGGGAGAATCAGGTTTGATTCCCCGCTCCTCCACTTGCAGCTGCTGGAACGGCCTTGGGTCAGCCATAGCTCTGGCAGAGGTTGTCCTTGAAAGGGCAGCTGCTGTGAGAGCCCTCTCCAGCCCCACCCACCTCACAGGGTGTCTGTTGTGGGGGGAGAAGATAAAGGCGACTGTGAGCCACTCTGAAACTCTGAGATTCGGAGTGGAGGGTGGGATATAAATCCGATATCATCATCATCACTCATCCTCTTGGCATTTCTCATTGTGAGTTGTGGATAGGCAAGGATTAGGAACCGGTCTCCAATCTTCTTTGCAGTGCAATCCTGTACCTGAATGATGACTTCCAAGGAGGAAACCTCTTCTTCACGGAGATGGATGCCGTGACTGTCACTGTGAGTCTGAGCTTAGGTCTGGAGAAGCCAGGAGAGCACCAGAGTCATGCCTGGGTTGGGATTTCGCCCTTGTATCCAGCCCTGTCTGTGTGTAGCAACCCAGCAGATTGAAAGGGGGCAGGCAAAGGCAAAGGCAGCCACATTTCACACCAGGGCAAATGTTAACTCCTTCTCCCTGGGCATTTCATCCAACTCTCTGCACTCCTTTCTCCAGAGAGCCGGTTTGGTGCAGTGGTTAAGTACGCAGGGACTCTTACCTGGGAGAACTGGGTTTCATTCCCCACTCCTCCATCTGCAGCTGCTGGAATGGCCTTGGGTCAGCCTTAGCTCTCACAGAGTTGTCCTTGAAAGGGCAGCTTCTGTGAGAGCTCTCTCAGCCCCACCTACCTCAAAGGGTGTCTGTTGTGGGGGAGGAAGATAAAGGAGATTGCGAGCTGCTTTGAGATTCAGAGTGGAGGGTGGGATATAAAACCAGTATCATCATCTTTTTTCCCCCTTCCTTTTGTTCTTTTCCAAGTCTGCACAGAATTCTTTGCTCCAGAGCAGACAGGGGACTATTTTCCTCTTCCTGTTTACTGCTTATTGCAGATCCCAGAAGGATAGCTCTTGTGCTGGATGGTGGATGAAGGGCACATCACATGAGGAGCATTGATTTACCATTTCCCCTCTGTCCTTCTCTTTCTTGGGTAGGCCCAGGTACGGCCAAAATGCGGGAGGCTGGTGGCCTTCAGCTCTGGTGGGGAGAACCCCCACGGCGTGTGGGCTGTGACGCGTGGGAGACGCTGCGCCATTGCCCTCTGGTACACCCTCTCTCAGGAGCATTCTGAACAGGTATGAAGGGATTGGGAAGCTATGGGGAAGGAGAGAAAGCATCAGTGACACTGTCCGAAGGCTTGATGAAGCAGACCGTTAGCGAGCTTTCAGGCATCAATAAAAGCATGTGGAATTTCAGGAGTGCAAAGGTTTCTTCAGGGGGTCATTTCATAAAAAAGGAGGTGCCGGAGCTCATTAGCACAACTCATTTGCACAACTTATTTGCATATGCCACACACCTCTGACATCACTGGAAGGTGGACTAAATTATATCCGCTCAGGATCTACCTGAAAATGCTTCTTGAGTTATAATTGTCGTAATAAAACCTTAACTCCCATCATACTTTTTGAATTGCTTTCTCCTATGTGGCCCCCGTGTCATAATAAAGATTTCCATCTGTCTGCTTTATACATTTTGGCTCTTTTCACATTTTTTGTGGGGGGAAATATTAGAAAGTTTGTCAAATCTTAGCGTTCAGCAAAATTCTCATAGGGGGTTTGAGCAATAGAGCCCAGAAGCAAGTATTGGGGGGGAGGGAGAGAGAGAGAAAGAAAGAACACAATAAATTTAGAGGTTCCAGATCTCTAAATTATATCAGCTCAGGATCTACGTTAAAATGCTTCTTGAGTTATAATTGTCGTAATAAAACCTTACTCCCATCATACTTTTTGAATTGCTTTCTCCTATGTGGCCCCCGTGTCATAATAAAGATTTCCATCTGTCTGCTTTATACATTTTGGCTCTTTTCACATTTTTTGTGGGGGGAAATATTAGAAAGTTTGTCAAATCTTAGCGTTCAGCAAAATTCTCACAGGGGGTTTGAGCAATGGAGCCCAGAAGCAAGTATTGGCGGGGGGGGGAGAGAGAAAGAACACAATAAATTTAGAGGTTCCAGATCTCTGTTCCTGAGAGCTCCTGCCCAAAATAAGGCCTGGGTTTCTTACTGCTTTGGGAAAAGGCGGAAATTCGGGGGGGGGGGGGGGGGCGGTGCTTTTGTGTATATTTTAGAACGAGCCACAAGTGAAGTCCCATCCCCTTTCTCCTTCTTACAAATAAGGCCCAGTCTCTTGGTTTACAGGAAAGAGCCCAGGCGGAAGAGCTGGTGAAACAGAAGGAGTCAGAACAGGAAGAGTCTCATTCAGACGGCAAGGAGAAGGCCGAAGCTGGCCACAGCACTGGAGACTCGCCAGAGCCTCCCACTCCCAAGGGAAGGGCCAGATCCGCTGGCCGGAGGAGCAAGCAGTACTCAGAGTCCGGGGTACAGACCAAGGGGCTGCAAACCAGAGACGAACTCTGAGTAGAGATGCAACTTGTGTGACTTTAAATCTCTAAACTGGCCCCTCTGCGACAGGCTAAGGAAGTCTGCCTGATTTTGCTATTGACATCGCAGCAAGGAAGGTGACTTCAGAAGGCGATGCTTGAGTTACACTCGCCATCTTCACCTGGAAGTCCTTTTGCCCCAGCCAAGGGGACTGAAGTTGTGAGCCCGTGCATCAGAGGGGCCCAGAGAGACTTAGCTATGAGCCACAAATCCTCAGTTTCAATTTGCCACGAACTTCTTGGGTGGCCTTAAGCAAGACACGCTTGCTCACTGTCTTTCTCTCCCCCTCATCTGCAATACGAAAATACGAATACTGATCAGACTTACAGGGTTGTTGTGAGGGTGACTGAAATCACATGTGAAAAGTGCTGCAAACACTCCAAGGTGCTATATAAATGGGAGGAATTGTGAGTCTCCTGGTTCTCTCTCCCCCTCTTTTACACGGTCATACGGGGTAACCCAAAGCAAACAAAAGGTGAAAATTCTGAGAAGAGACGAACAGGGCTGAGAAATTCTGCTGCAATAGAAACCGGCCACCTCTGCTGGTCCAGCCACTCCTAAGCAGGGATCTGGAGTCAGAAAGTTAAAGTATGAAATAAAGGAGAAACTAGAAAGACCTTCAAGCCTGATGTTCTTGTCCAGAGGGTAACAGGCACGAGGAGCAGAGAAAGGCACACAAAGGGTGCAACTGTGCAAGTTTATTTTTCAGGTTACATTCCAAGAACAGCTAAGTGCTCTTCTCAACAGATCCAAAGCAGAGGGCTCTGGTTCTAGGCTTGTATTAGCCACATGCACGAGAATTAAGTTTCCTTCATCAGGGTGTTGAACATGGCCCCAGTGTTCCCTCTCTGCAGCTGTATGCTTTGCAGAACTGATCATCAGTTCATTTTATATCATGGTCTGAATATATTTGCTTTACTAAATGGTTCTGCTTGAAAGAGTGCTTTTTTAAAAGCTGGACTCCTTTTTTTTTAAGAACAAGAACCCATCTAAGTGCACGTAACAGGCACAGAGTTACTTAGTTAAGAGGGCTCAGGGTAGAAGTAGATGAATGGGAATAGAAATTCAAGTATCTGCTGAGCCATTGGGAAAACTCCAGCCAAGGCAAAAATATGGGCTTTTTCCTCCCCCACCCCCCCGCAAGCCCTCCAAGAAATATTTGGGGGAAAACTGAAATATATGCAATACTTACTGTTCTAGCAAACCTAAACTAATTTAACTGATATAATACCATAAAAGGCATCATGTATAACTTTGCATATAAAATTGCAATATTTGACTTATTTATGGAATTTAAAAGTTATAAATGCTTTAGTTTCAAGCAAGCAAAGTTATAAATATACTCAGTACTTGAGAGAAAACTGCAAGCTGGTGTACCCTTCATGATCTTAGCACACATACCTTAATTTTTGCTGTCTGGTTAGAGAGAGCAAAGTTCTCAGACTTTCAGTTTTCATCTAAGGCATTGGTGCAGTTTCTGCCTCACTTTCTCCTGATTATTCTTCTCCCTCCTGCAAAGTAGGGCAATAACCTCCTTTTTTCCCTGCCTGTGGGTAATTGTGTCACAGTGGTTTGTGAGAGGTGAAAATGTCAACCATGTCAGATCAAAAGGACAACGGAAGGCACACAACTGCTGAGAAGCCATGAAAGACCTGCACGACTCTCTTTCTAGGTGCAGAATTGTATCTTGTATATATCCACGGCATGCCTACCTTGTCTCTAAAAGCATTTCACTCGTAAATAAAAAACAATTAATAGGAGTGGGTTTTTTAGCACTCCCCAAAATTTACAGGGTTTTCATTGGAAAAAATTGGGGGAAAGTCCTTGGAAAGAAATGGAAAAAAGGTTTTGGAGTATTCCTCCAAATTTTTGCATTGAGGCGGGGGCTTCACCCATACACACCCAGGAACAGAATGTCAAGAGGCTCCATGGGCAGACTGGGGGAAGGTGGGAAAATCTGATCCCATGGGTGGCTCCACCCAAAGTTCTTGTAGGTCCCAAGCTGTTATGGTTTACCCAGTGCCTTTCGGTGTCTGTGTTAGATCCAATATGTGTGTGCAGCACCAGTATGCACAAAGATTTTCCAATTTACTGTGCACCCCTAGACTGAAAGAACTGGTCGACTGAATGTTCCACTTCACATTCAGATTTTCGTTTAGCCTTTATTTCTTTATTCCCCCCACTCCATATCTTTTCATTGAGCCTATAATTAAACATTCAGAAAGTTTTGCCACGTGATGGCTCAAGCCACACTGAGGGAAACAGCAAAACAGAAAGTTGCATGAGTATAATTCATTTATTGCATGTATACGCCGCCTTTCTCTTTATTGGGTATCCGGAACAGCTTGCAGTTTTTTCCTCTGTTTTATTGTCAAAGCGACTTTGTGAAGTAGATAAGGCTGATAGTGTGTGAGTGGCCCAACGTCACTCAGCAAGTTTCTGTGGCGGAGACAAAACCTGGTCTCCCAGTCTGATACTATAACCACTACACCACCATGCTGGTTACCTACAAGCCACAGTTGCAGCAACTGTTTATCAGAAGAAAATGGCCAGAAATTCAAGCTTTGAATTGTGACCTGTGTTGTGTTGCCAGCTCCTATGCTGTGACATCCTTACCATGTACTAACTGTGCTTCTGTTAGATAAACCACATCCCCATGCCTTCACACCACACACAAAACAGGTGGCATTTTGTATATTTGAGTGGGAAAAGGGAAGGCCACCATTGTGCTACTAAATGTGACTGCTGAGGAAACACAGGGCTTGAGTAGGTTTTGGGGTAAAAACCCAACAGGTCCAATTTGATGAACTTTGCCTCAGATAAGTGACAGGCAGAAAGAGGGAGCTGTGAGGCCTCTGTGGCTGTTGAAACAAAGATTTAATTAACAAATGATTGGTCAGGGAACAAACAAGAGGTCAGGGAAAAGGGAAAGCAGATGAGCGGCCCTTCCCTCAGCAAATACAAATCTGGGTGAGTTAGGAGGAGACTCCTGAGCAAGCAGCTTGGACCATGAGGGAAACATTTCCTACTCTGATCAGGCTTTTGTGGCCTTCCCACCACGAGAAAGCCATCTGAAGCTTGTCTACTCAGAAGTCAGGTCTCTTCAACAGAGCTTACGCCCAGTGAAGTACTTTGAGGAGGGCTCTGCTAGATCCCTGACTATTCCAGGCCAGGATACATGCCAATCTAGTGTCATTCACTCCTACGTGCGGGATTTGTTTCCAGAGATGGGATTATGTTGTAGCCGAAGAGAAACTAAGAAGGAGAGTGGGGGAAATAGCCCTTGTTCCTGGAAGCGATACAGGCCTGGGGCAGAGTTTTAAAAGGCACTTTCACACATGCTAAATAATCCACTTCAGAGGACCATTTGCAAGTGGATTTTGCCTTTTCACACAATAAAATCCAGTTGCAAAGGGAATTGAAAGTTGTTTTGTGTGTGTAAAAGCGCCTATGATGGGGCCAGCGCTGCTTGTGGTAGGAAGGGCTGGCCTGAGAGGTGGAAGAAAGTTTAGAAGAAAATCTGAGTGAAATGAATGAACCTTCACTTCATTTGCAGCCAGGCGTTAAAGTCTAGTCGCTGACAAGAGGGGAGCTCAGGAGTCAAGTCAAGCAGATGTTTGAATCTTCTTTGTGTTTTGACAACACTGAGCACTGCTGGCTTGGATGAGTTTCTGTTGAAAATTAAACCGTTTTTTAAAAAATTAAACTGTTTTCCTCACAGCCTTGCTGCTGGGTGTGAACTGAGAGAAGCCTTCTCCCCACAGCACAAACCTTGCCTCCAGGGCCAGCTCAAAGGATTGTGTCACACCCCAGCAATATACATCTGATGCCTCATCTCCCATGTCCAGGTTAGGTTGGCTCAGGCAAGACCAGGTGTGATGTCAGTCTGGGAGATGACAGCTGTCACTTCCCACATGGCTAATAGCGGGAATGAGTCAAACGGATGATATGTTGCCCCCCACCCCCAAGTTGCACTACCCTAAGCAGTTTGGGAGAGGAGCCCTGTGGCGCAGACTGGTAAGCTGCAGTACTGCAGTCCAAGCTCTGCTCACGACCTGAGTTCGATCCCGGTGGAAGCTGGATTCAAGTAGAAGGCTCAAGGTTGACTCAGCCTTCCATCTTTCTGAGGTCAGTAAAATGAGTACCCAGCTTGCTGGGGGTAAAGTGTAGATGACTGGGGAAGGCAATGGCAAACCACTCTGTAACAAAAAGTCTGCCAAGAAACAGTGATGTGACGTTACCCCAAAGGTCAGTAACGACTCGATGCTTGCATAAGGGACTACCTTTACCTTTAAGCCGTTTGGGGAGTGGCTTGATTGAAGAACCAGCCCTGCTGATCTCCCAAACTTCTTAGATGGCCATAAGCAAATCGCCTCCCTTAGCCTTTGAAGCCCATTCACAACAGGTATACTCATGCTGATGTATGAATAGTAATACAGTATTTACTCGAATGCAAAACTAGTGTTTTTTTTCCACAGGTACGTCATCAAAAAAGGGGATCATCTTATGTTGGCATACAGGTTACCGTTCTGTCCAATAACTTCCAGTAAGTCAATGGATCAAGGACATTAGAACTCTATCAGCATTTGAAAATATGGCATACAGATGGCAATTATATATGGACCCATTGTTAGATATTTGGAAATTGTTTAGAGACAGTTATGTGTTGATGTGCCACCACCGTTGCTATAATTTTGTCTTGTCTTTATGTATTTTTTTTTCTTCTTTAAAAACCTTACTTAGTTGCTGGATTTTTAAGTTCCGCCCCTTTGTTCTTTTTTTCTGTTTTTTTAAAAGAAATAAATGATTACAGTAATTTTTTTGCGTTTAAGGGGGTCGTCTAACATTCAGGGCTGCCTTCCTTGGAGTAAATATGAAGCACTTTGGACACTTGAAATTAGCTTGGTGTTAATATCCTTTTCCTTGTAACGGAGGGGCTGTGAAACTACACGCATTTCAAGTCCAACCCTTTGAATCTCCCCATCTTCCCTGCCCCTGCTGGTGACTTCCATTCTTCCAGAGACAAACTGGAATCCGGTTGTGTGCTCTTTTTTTTAGGGGAATGACAAAAGCCAGATACATGTGAGGCTCTCGGCCATCGCATGTGGCTACCTCTGGCCCAGAAGTGGCCCGGCTGATTAGATTGATGGCTTCCTGACGTCAGATACGATCCGTTAAAAGGTATTTATCTCGGGCTTGGGCCAAAGCTGCGGGAGAGATTAGAAGAGATTGAGGCCACGGTAATCCTCGGCAGCAGGCATCTCACCGCACGCGGCGGCCAAAAGGCCTTCGATCCAAAGCCTTTGGCATGCTGCAGCACACCTTTGTCCTTTAACTCTAGAAAATGGAGTTGCCATAACCACAGCACTGCAATTGATGATCGGTGCCTTCTGTTACCACCTCAGGGGCCTAAAGCAGAATTCATCCAATATCAGGATATCCTGTAACTTTTTTCCCTTCACCACATTTCTTTTTCCAGGCCCAGTTCCCACAAAATGTGAAACTACATGTGGGCCTCCCCCCCCTGCACCTTTTATTAATGCAATATTAGTACATGCAAACTAATTATAATTACTCTTTGGTTGTGTGTTTTTGGAAGGGGGAAAAAAAACAAGCAGGCATCATTCTCTGCCCCTCCCTGTCCCCTCCCAATCCACCTGCTTTGCATTAAGCCCCAATCCGATTTCCCCAACTCGCTGGTGTCTGATTTAATTTGCCTGATGCCGCTCCTGGAATTGGCTCTCCCCCAAAACCTCCACCCCACCCTTCCTTCCCCAGGCTCCCAGTTCCTCACAGGGAGATCTGTCCGAGGAGAGGATGAGACACTGCGAGTGAGAGCGCGAGGCACGGAGCGTGGTGGACCGGCAGCTGGTGCCAGAATATAGGAACCGCCGATAGAAGCCAGCGGCGGAACTCCTCGTCTCCAGGCTTGAGGGAGCCTAACACCCCAGGGGGTCTTGAGCAGGAGGGGGTCAACCCGTATAGCACGGTAAGATGGCACCCCTGACTTATAGTTCTCCTTTCTCCCTGCCTGCTTGGGAATTGGTAGCTGAATGTTGGGCTTGATGGAATGCAAACCCCTATCCACGTTCAGTGGTATGTAGAAAGAGACCAACTGGTATCTCTGTGGACTGGAACTTCCACAAGGATAGATCCCATTTAGAAGCTAAATTGAACAGGTGAAGGTTATGGACTGGGCTATTTCACAAAACTTTTTTTGTTGTTGTTAGGCTAGAATGTCAGACTTGGGTCTGAGAGACCCAGCTTTGAATCCTCGCTCTGCCACAGAACCTTGCTAGATGACCATGGGCCAGTCACACACTCTCCACCTAACCTACCTCACAGGGTTGTTGTGTGGCTAAAATGGCAGAGAGTAAGCTGCTTTGGCTTCCCATCAGGCAGAAAGGCAGGATATAAGTAAAATAGGTGAATAAAATAAATAAATACGCACTAGAAGTTGGGGATGGGGGGCACAGAATGTGTGTATCAGTTTCTGTGAAGCGGGACACAAGTCTTTCTCTTTTAACATCTGTGTCAATTTCCCAACCAGGGCACTCTTGAGAATGCTTGTTGGAGGGATTTTTTGGTACATTCTTACTGTCTTATGGAAAACATACATCTGGTGTAAAGTGAACCAAGAGTCAGGTTGTCAGGACCAGATTCCATTTTGCTGGATTAAAAAAAAAAACACCTTTCAAACACGACCCCACTCTCACTTCTATCCAAAAAGGAGACCCCATCTTTAGGTAAACAATGTACCTTGAGGGACCCCTTCAGATCAGAATCCAATAGCCACATTCTCTTGGTATCTTTGGTCCCATCAAACTTTTAGCCTGCTCTCTGGGGAAAGGGATCTAGAACAGAGAGGAAGAGATCAGGGTAATTTTATCTTGCCCTTTGATCTCTTCTTGTGGGAGGAGGGGGCCGGAGGGGTGGATCAGCTCTCTATCCGGCTCTGAAGGTGCTCAGGGTCAATCAGGGTGCCCTAGGATTACGTGGGGGCCCCAAGACAACTATTAATCCCCCTTCCCTATGTCCTTCTGTGCCTTTTTCTTTTTCTATTTATGGCTCCTTGGCGTGAGCCTTGCTACAGCTTTCGCCTCAAGAGCAAAACTTGGGGTACTATAGGAATTTGTGTGGGGAGGCCAGAGGGCTCTGACAGGGCCTAGTCTGGCTCCTGCCCCACTGAAGCCAAGCAACTGCACAGCTGTGAGTTAGGGGGTGCCTCGCTATGGGGTCAGCTATGCTGGGCACTTCCTTGCAGGCTGAGTTATTATGAGAGACTGTATATTGACAGAAGTAGGCAGATATTCGTCAGGGCTGTCAACTCCTGGTGGAGAAATCCCTGGAGAATTGGAGGCGGAGCCTGGGAAGTGCAGGGTTTAGGGAGTTGACAGCCTCAGTGGGGGACAATGCCATAGGATCCGCCCTCCAAAACAGCCATTTTGTCCAGAAGAACCAATATCTGTAATCTGGAGATCAGTTGTAATACTGCTTCTCCAGGCCTCACCTGGAGGATGGCAAATCTTAAAAACACAGCCAAGACCTCAATTTGCAGAAAATTCAGAGGCCCTGATTCAAAATCATTCACCCTCTCAACACCAGATACAAGCACAGGAAGTAGAGACATTCAGTCAATCTGGTAAAGCAATTTTAGTCAGTCTTCCACATGAATGTTTAATAAGTGCTCAGTTGCCTAAACTCAGGCAGATGCTAGATATAAGTTGGCCCTTCAAACCACACAACATTTGTTTTGCTATTTTATTTTAGGATGGACCTGTTCACACAACTGGTGAACTCCATATTCAGGGTTCCTTTTCTCACACCTGCCAGAGTAGATGGCCAGCGGCTTAATTTGGATTTGAACTAGGAGTGGTATTTGCATCTAAGGCTACAACTAGTATTAAAGGTTGACATTAATATACAATAACCATTAAAACCTCGCTTTATATGGGAAATGCTGAGGGAAACCTGATCAAGTGTACACACAGTCTTAATATCCGGACACATGGTTTTTTATCCTCCCACTTTATTTAACAAAGTTTGAAACCTTTCTCAAGGACCCTTCCCTCAACATAAGAGGTGGAAGATCTCTTCTAGCAGAGGAGAGCTTCAAACTTAGTTGAGGGGTGTGATAGGAGGCAAACTGGGGTATAAAGTTGCCAGATCCATGTTGGGAAATTCCTGGAGATTTCAGGGTAGATCCTGGGGAGGGACATTGGGAGGGTATAATGTTATGGAGACCACCCTCCAAAGCACCCATTTTTTCCCTCAGGGGACCTGATCTCTGTAGGCTGAAGATCAATGGTAATTCTAGCAGATCTACAGGCTTCACCTGGAGATTGACAACCCTAGGACCCAAGCAAGTTGTTGAGAGAGCTGTATGTTGATTTTGAGAGTCTGTAGACGGGTTCAAAGTTTATTCGCTCCACAGAATTTGGCAGATTTGTGTGGGAAGGAGGCAAGTGGACTTTTGGATGGGATGCGTGGATGTTGTAGGGAGGAACTGAAGAGAAAATCTCTGTCAGTTGGCTGGTCTTGCTCCATGAGTCGCAAAGCAGAGGTTGTGAAACAGGAAGGACTTGCAAAATGGATATTGTAAATAACAGGAATAAAATATGAATTTAGCAGAGGAGGCCAAGGTGGAAACCTTTAATTGCAAAGGGTGAGAAATCATCACCTGAAAATCTGTAGCGTACTTTATCTAGGGCTTGTTATCTGGTCACCGCACCTCAAAAAAGATATTATAGCATTGGAAAAAGTGCAGAAAAGGGCAACTAGAATGATTAAAGGTTTGGAACACTTTCCCTATGAAGAAAGGCTAAAACGCTTGGGGCTCTTTAGCTTGGAGAAACGTCGACTGCGGGTGACATGATAGAGGTTTACAAGATTATGCATGGGATGGAGTAAGTAGTGAAAGAAGTACTTTTCTCCTTTTCTCACCATACAAGAACTTGTGGGCATTCAATGAAATTGCTGAGCAGACAGGTTAAAACGGATAAAAGGAAGTACTTCTTCACCCAAAGGGTGATTAACATGTGGAATTCACTGCCACAGGAGGTGGAGGCGGCTACAAGCATAGCCAGCTTTAAGAGGGGATTGGATAAAAATATGGAGCAGAGGACCATCAGTGGCTGTTAGCTACAGTATATATGTGTGTGTGTGTATGTGCAGCGAGCCTGCAGCAAACGTGGACTATTGCACCCTTCTTAAATCTTCGTTCGCGAAGCCAAGCCGAGAGAGAGAGAGAGATGTATATATATGCACACACACATATATTGGCCACTGTGTGACACAGAGTGTTGGACTGGATGGGCCATTGGCCTGATCCAACATGGCTTCTCTTATGTTCTTATGTTCTTAAGTGGAGGAGAAAGCAAATATCTGAGAAGGAGGCCATGATTCAGAGGAAAGGAACCACAGAAGCAAGGAGAACAGACCTCAAATAAGGCTGAAACCATCGAAGTGGTGGCAAACTTCCTTTACTGTGCTTATAAGAGGAGAAGTCTGTATAGAATGTTTAATTAACCCCCTTTTTTCCTGCTTCCTTGATTTGATACTGTTGTTATGTCAATAAAGGTTCTGTGACTGTGAGAACAGACAAGGCCCACTGGACTTTTGGATGGGATGAGTGGATGTTGTAGGGAGGAACTGAAGAGAAAAGCTCTGTCAGTTGGCTGGTCTTGCTCCATGAGTCGCAAAGCGGAGGTTGTGAAACAGGAAGGACTTGCAAAATGAATATTGTAAATAACAGGAATAAAACATGAATTTAGCAAAGGAGACCAAGGTGGAAACCTTTCATTGCAAAAGGTGACAAATCATCACCTGAAGATCTGTAGCGTACTTTATCTAGGGCTTATTCTGTGTTCAACATGATGAGAACATAAGAAGATCAGAGCAGCTGGCCATCAGGTTCGGCATCCTGCCTCACACTGCAGCCAGCCAATTGACCTGGGTGGATTACAAACAGGACACAGAAGTTGAGACCTTCCTTGACGCTACCTCATGTCACTGGTATTCAGAGGTTTGCTCCCTCAAAATGTGGAGGTCTTCTGCCCCCTTTTCGTTGTTTAAAAACTTCAATGCCTGAGGAAGGGTTCAATGAAGCTTAAAAGCCAGCTCTGCCATTTTAAGTGATCCTAATTAAAGAATTAAGACATAGTTTTGGTTTGGATTTCATCCAACACTGCATGGCTTACAAACCCAGAACTTGCTGACCAGAATTATAATGTGGATTTTATGTAACTTTCTTTTTGGTGGGTCTCAGATCCACTTTGATCAGTCTAAATCATTGGACAGTTCCTAGCTGCTCCATTTCTGGCTGCTCTGATGGGCAGATCCTTTAAAAAAAATTGTATGCCCATTGGGTTACTCACCAGAGCCTTTAAGAGTACCTAATATTGTTCTTCTTAATTCTGATACTTCTGAGGCTTCTTCTTATGAGCTTTCACTGCAGTATTTATTTACAACGCTTATAGATTGGGCCTTTGTGCCCAGTCAGGGCTACCAGGAGTTAGTTCTCTTGGAGAGATTTAAAGGTTCTGTCAGAGACCTGAACCTAAGCCACTACGTCTTTTCCTTTATATTTAGCTCTTCCAATCCCTCCTTAAATGTGCTCTAGCCCTGGATTCTTCCTCCAGCTTATTAACCCTTCTGCCTTTCTGGTCCAACTTTACTGCACGCAGGGGGCATCTGGGAATCAAGCCTCCATCCTCAAAATGAAAATTCAGACTTTTTTTTTTTTAATCCGCTAGAGAGAAACAGGTGGGAAACAACCAATACTCCCTCTAAGCTGTGAAGTTTTGTGAGCAAAAATTCTACTTTGTGAGCAACTGGCATTAAAGTTGTGAGCTGCTGCCTAAATTAGTTTGCTCTGGGGCCATTTTCCCTGAGCAAAGACAAGAATATGAGCCAGAGGCTAAAAAACGGAGCTAGTCCACACAAACTCAGCTTAGAGGGAACACTGGAAAGAACATGGGGTGACTGGGCCTGGGAAACCAGACACTGAGTGGGATGTGAGCCTACAAAGAGCAGAATTTTCAGGCGGGGGGAACTGAGTCTAGCTAATAATAGGGGCATGTTGAAAGTCTGCTCCCAAAAGGATAGTGTTGCCAACCTCCACGTGTGGTCTGGAGCTCTCCTGCTTTTACAACTGATCCCCAACTGGCAAAAATCGGTTCTCCTGGAGAAAATGGCTGCTTTGAAGGAAGTCGCAAAGAAGGCACGAATGGGAGTGGTGGATTGCTGTTTACAGAGTGGTCAAAACAACATCAGCCTGGAGTTGAGGGCATTTGGTTTGAATGCCCTTAACACACACAGAATTCAATAGCAGATAGATTCAGGCAGGCAGCTCTTAAGAGTTGCCAGCATCCAGGTGGGGCCTGGAGATCTCCCGCTTTTTCAGGTCTCCTGAAGAAAATGGCTGCTTTGAAGGGTGGACTCTATGGAATTGGACCCTGCTGAGGCCCCTCCCCTCCCCAAATCCCGCCCTCTCCTGGATCTACCCCCAAAGTCTCCAGGTATTTTTGTCTTAGCTCAGGAAGGATGACCCCAGAGCACACTGATCCATGCAGTAGCTCATCACTTTAATGTCAGTAACTCACAAAGTAGAATTTTTTGCTCACAAGGCTCCACAGCTTAGAGGGAGTACTGGTCCCATCGGATCCTCACACCGGCTATGGACGCCCACCATATTGTCGGGCTGTCCCCTCCTGCTGTCTTCTGGCCCTGTTTCTCACCTTAAGAAGTCATCTCCATCCCTTAGATGAATGACCCTGTGGCACAGAGTTTGAAAGAGCAACATAATATCCTAAAATATCTTGGGCCTGTCTACAAGAAGAATCACCCCATGGAAATGCAAGTTAGGGGCACCAGGGACCAGGACCGGATCTACATGTTTTTTTGAGGGGGGGAGGCAAAATTAAAGAATGACGCCCACTTATGGGCCCATTCTATTTTATGGCCCCATAGAATAGAATGGACTCCATACCCAAATTGGTGCCCCCCCCTTCAGGCGGCGCCCGGGCAAGCACCCCTCTCTGCTTCCCCCTAGATCCGGCCCTGTCAGAGACCCAATGAAGATACTGCTGATGTGTCTGTCTGGCTGTCTCCCAGACCTAGGCCAGACCCCAGGAACCGTGAGGAGGGAAGCGTGGGGTGCAAAGTTGTGACACAAGCCCTCTAAAACGGCTTGAAACACAGATACACCGGCATATTTTCAGACTGTTCCTCTGCCGGTTCGCTAGCGTGAAAATTCAAATAGATGAAACTTTATTTGCTATCCTCCCAGCAGGGCTTGAAAATCTTCTGGAATAACAACTCATCGCCACATTATGGAAATTGGTTCCTTGGGAGAAAATGGCTGCTTTGGAGAGTGGAGTCTGTGGCATTATACCCTCCCCTCCCCAACCCACCCTCAAATCTGCAGGAATTTCCCAACTCTGAGTCATATGAACGTACTGAATCAGACTATCAGTCCCTCACAGTCAGTATTGCCTACTCAGACTGGCTGTGGTTCTTAGGGTTGCCAATCCCAGGTGGAGGCAGGGGATCCCCTGTTTTGGAGGGCCTCCCCCCACTTCAGGATTATCAGAAAGCGGGGGGGATGTTTGCCGGGCACGCCATTATTCCCTATGGAGACCAATTCCCATAGGGTATAATGGAGAATTGATATGTTGGTACCTGGGGCTCTAGGGGGCGCTTTTTTGAGATGGAGGCACCAAATTTTCAGCATTATATCCAGTGCCTCTTCTCAAAGCACCCTCCAAGTTTCAAAAGGATTGGAACAGGGGGTTCACTTCTGAGTCTCAAAAAAGGTGCCCCTGCCCTTCATTATTTCCAAATGGAGGGAAGGCATTTAAAAGGTGTATGGTCCCTTTAAATGTGATAGCCAGAACTCACACCCTTGCTCCTGGCTTTACCCCCAAAGTCCCCAGATATTTCTTGAGTTGGATTGGCAACCCTAGCTGTGTCTCCAGGGTCCCAGGGCAGAGGGCTTTCCCATCACTTCCTACCTGGTTCTTTCAACCAGAGATGCCGGGGATCGAACCTGGGACCTTGCATACAAAGCAGATGCACTTCCATTGAGCCATGGCCCCTCCCCCTAGTCAGCAATTCTAGACAAAACAGTATAAACAGTTTTGTAGATAATCCTGGGTGTTTGTGTGTGTGTGGGGGGAAGAGAACAAAAAAGAGGGGGGAGGGGAGAGTCAGATACTATTTATGTAGAAAGATGGCAGCTGTTTCCTGGCACCATACCAGGACACTGTGATCCTGTGCCAAGCAGGAAACAATTCATACTGTACCCACTGGCTTGGAGCAAACAGTGAGAGACTGAAGATGGATCTGGCCTGGAATCCAAGAGGATGCTGGTCTGGGACACTGATTACATTCTGGCTCCCAAAAAGAAGACACAGGGAGATGTGAGGCCATTTTAGCTCACTTCAGATAATGCTTGGTGACCAGAGGAGATTCTGTCCCCTTAAAGTTGCCTTAAGAGTCTGTTTTGAGTAATTAAATGGGCTCACAGTTCCCCCGTGTCTAAGAACTGATGATCCGGAAAACTCCTGTAGTACATTGTGAGGAAAACAACTCGCTGTAACCAAATGGCGGCATAGGGGAATAGAAAGCTTTTGGAAGTGGGAAGGAGCTGGCCTTTCTGTTTGGTGTAGTGGTTTGGTGTAGTGGTTAAGTGTGCGGACTCTTATCTGGGAGAACCGGGTTTGATTCCCCACTCCTCCACTTGCACCTGCTAGCATGGCCTTGGGTCAGCCATAGCTCTGGCAGAGGTTGTCCTTGAAAGGGCAGCTGCTGTGAGAGCCCTCTCAAGCCCCACCCACCTCACAGGGTGTCTGTTGTGGGGGAGGAAGGGAAAGGAGATTGTAGGCCGCTCTCTGTCCTTGAAAGGGCAGCTGCTGTGAGAGCCCTCTCCAGCCCCACCCACCTCACAGGGTGTCTGTTGTGGGAGAGGAAGGTAAAGGAGATTGTGAGCCGCTCTGAGACTCTTTGGAGTGGAGGGCAGGATATAAATCCAATATCTTCTTCATCTTCTTCTTCTTCTGTTATTATGCCTCTATTAAGCCTGAGAGTTGATCATCTGCTCTGCAGGTTCAATCCACAATCCACGGCATCTCCAGTTAAAGAATATGATTGCTGGCGATGTGATAGACTTGTCTGCATGAGACCATAGGCCAGGGGTGTCCAAGCTTGCTTAATGTAAGAGCCACGTAGAATAAATGTCAGATGTTTGAGAGCCGCAAGACAGGAACATCAAATGTGTGAGAGCTAGGAAGGAAGGGAGGAGAAGGAGGAGGGAGGGAGGAAGGGGGAAAGAAAGCAACTTTAACTCTAAATGCATTCTCCAAGGTGCCAGCTGGTTTGGCTTGAAGAGGTGATTTAAAAAGAGAAATGCCTTCTCCAAGCCAACCAACAGGTGGTGGGGGCTTTGAGAGCCATATAATATGTGTGAAAGAGCCACGTGCGTCTCCTGAGTCACAGTTTTGGCCACCCCTGCCATAGACAATACTGGTCTGAGTAGACCGAGGTTGGACTCGGTATAGGGCAGCTTCATGTGTTCACCCACACAGGGCCAGGGTGGTGCAGTGGTTAGAGGGCTGGACTAGGATCTGGAACTCTGGGTCCAACCCTTCGCACTGCTATGGAAGCTCACTGGGTGACCTTAGTCTTGTCACTCACTCACAGCCTAACCTGCCTCCCAGAGTTGTTGTTGTGAGGATTACATGGAGAAGGAGAGAATGTTTGGGTCTGTACTGGGGGGAAAATAATACAAATATTATAAATAGCAGATGGCCCCTGTCATAGGTGACTGTGACTAGAAGATTGGGAAGGAACAGTGTCTGAACCTATGAGGAGAACTAAGGAGTTAAGATCAATAATGGAAACAGGGCCTAAATCGGGCAGGGCGGGGAGTGGGGGGGCTACCTCTAGCATTTGTGGGTGGTTTATTTATTCCGACTGGGGGTTGAACTTAGACTCTAATACTTGAAATCTGTTCCCCTGAGCTCATTTGAAGCCGTTCAGGATTATAGCCAGTATCAATGAATATAGAATACAGAGTATTCTTCCTGAATGATTTTAGATGTGCAGTAAGGAAGGATAAGGTATTGCACTGGGAATAAATGAATATAAAAACATCCCTGCTAGATCAGCCCAGTGGTCCATTTAGTCTGGCATCCTGTTTCACACAGTGGTCAGCCAGTTCCTCTGGAGGGCCAGCAGCAGGTAGGGTTGCCAATCCCCAGGTGGGGACAGGGGATCCCCCGGTTTGGGGGCCCTCCCCCCTCTTCAGGGTCATTAGAAAGCAGGGAATGTCTGCTGATACTCCATTATTCCCTATGGAGACCAATTCTCATAGGGCATAATGGAAATTTTATTCATGGGTATCTGGGGCTCTGGGGGAGCTGTGTTTTGAAGTAGAGGCACCAAATGTTCAGCATAGCATCCAGTGCCTCTCCAAAATACCCTCCAAGTTTCAAAAAGATTGGACTGGGGGGTCCAGTTCTATGAGCACCAAAAGAAGGTGTCCCTATCCTTCATTATTTCCAATGGAGGGAAGGCATTTAAAAGGTGCGTGGTCCTTTTAGATGTGATGGCCAGAACTCCCTTTGGAGTTCCATTATGATTGTCACAACCTTGCTCCACCCCCAATGCCTCCTGGCTCCACCCCCAATGTCTCCTGGCTCCACCCCCAAAGTCCCCAGAGATTTCTTGAATTGGACTTGGGAACCCTAACAACAGGGCTTAGAGGCTGAGGCCTTCCCCTGATGTTGCTTCCTGCCTCTACGAATCAGAGAATCTGACTTATGTGGTAGATGGCTTTGTTGATTTTCCTTCCAAACTGTAATTTACACATCAAGATTTTTTTTTCCCCCCTCTGCGCTATTTGACATGGAAACAAAAGCAAGTGGTGGTAATTTATTCTGGATCAATAACTTCTACATTACGCTGTTTGTTTCCCTTGGGTTTCAGGGACAAGTAAAGCAGTAAATAAGCCCATGGAAACAAATCACTCAGAAGGGGAATTGTGTTCCGTGAACATGGGTTTCTTAGGAAACCAGACTCAGTAATGGAGAAGCAATGTTCACCACCACCTCCATGGGGCAAGTTTATTTGCCTTGTATGCAGGGGTTTTTTTTGGGGGGGGGGGTAGCAGGAACTCCTTTGCATATTAAGCCATACCCCCCCCCCCGATGTAGCCAATCCTCCAAGAGCTTCCAGGGCTCTTAGTGCAGGGCCTACAGGAGGATTGGCTACATCAGGGGTGTGTGGCCTAATATTCAAAGGAGCTCCTGCTACAAAAAAAGCCCTGCTTATATGAAAAATCTGTGAGGAAAAATGCTGACTGAGAGGCCTGTTCACACAAAACAAAGCGCTTGGGTCCCCCATGTGTGTAGGCCCTGCTGAAAGACCTGCTCTGCCAGTTCCATGCTCAGAACTGAGTTCCTAGGTGCACATGACCTGGCACCCATCTGGGGGTTATGGAATTTCACAAGCACAACCCTCAAACAGGACCTGTGGTAGACACTTCAGGGACACCAGGGGAACATTTAAGGCTGGTGGATGACCCAAAGCATTGTGTGGGCAGGTTAGCGGCTTGATCACTGTCCATCTTCCTTTCAGTCACCCCGATGGCACACCCTTTGGATGTGCCATTCACTTGCAGTGACATCTCTTGAGAGCTAGTTTGGTGTAGTGGTTAAGTGTGCAGACTCTTATCTGGGAGAACCAGGTTTGATTCTCCACCCCTCCACTTGCACCTGCTGGAATGGCCTTGGCTCAGTCCTAGCTCTCCCAGAGCTGTCCTTGAAAGGGCAGCTTCTGGGAGAGCTAGGCTTGCCAATCCCCAGGTCCCAGCGGGGTTCTCCTGCTTTCCCAGGCTCCTTCCCGCCCCTAGTCAGCTGACCAGCAGGGAGAGGCCCTGCCCCCACAGCCACCATGTGACTTTCCACATCCGGAGGCTTCAGTCTCTGATTGGAAAGGCTTCCTCTTCGGAAAGTGTCTGTGTTACTTTGAAGAAGTTGGCGGCAACTCATGAGTAGAGATGCCAATCCCTTGCTTCAGAGTCACCAGAAAAGGGGGTGGGAATGTCTGCTGGGCACTTCATTATTCCCTATGTGGAGATAGATTCTCATAGTGTATAATGGGGAATTGATCTGGAGGTATCAGGGGCTCTGGGGAGGCTGTTTTTTTGAGGTAGAGGCACCAAATTTCCAGTATAGCATCTTGTGCCTCTCCCCAAAATACCCCCCAAGTTTCAAAATGATTGGACCGGGGGGTCCATTTCTATGAGCCCCAAAAGAAGGTGCCCCATCCTTCATTATTTCCTATGAAAGGAAGGCATTTAAAAAGGTGTGCTGTCCCTTTAAATGTGATGGCCAGAACTCTCTTGGAGTTTAATTATGCTTGTCACGCCCTTGTTCCTAGCTCCACCCCAATGTCTCCTGGCTCCACCCCGCAGTCTCCTGGCTCCACCCCCAAAGTCCCCGGATAGTTCTTGAATTGGACTTGGGAATCCTAGGGAGAGTTCTCTCAGCCCCACCTACCTCAGGGTGTTTGTTGTGAGGAAGGAATATAAAGGAGATTGTGAGCTGCTCTGAGACTTCTTGTGGTAAGTTTGCGGGGTCTATAGGAAATGGCCATTTGCAGCTCAGGAAGAGCAAAGGCAGAAAAGAGATTGGGTTTCTGGCGAAAACTGGGGGCTCAGCAGGAGAGCGATTTCAGAGAATTTGGCACATGCGTATCACTTATAAACAGGGTTCGTTTTGTAGGAAAATAGGTGGTGGAGCTCATCCAGGGATTGTTATTCAGCTGCACCTACTATTCAATGGACAAGGTGGTGGAACTCTCAGAAGGAGGAGGTGGAACTCTCAGAAGGAGGAGGCGGAACTCTCAGAAGGAGGAGCTGGAACTCTCAGAAAGGTTCAGGAGCTGTGCTCCTGTGAGCTCCCACTGAATCCGAGGCCTGCTTATAAATAAAGCAAATATGACAAGACCGCTGAGTTTCTGCTGCTCTTGTATCCAAAGGAAACCAAAGGTAGTGGTGCTGCCATTTGGTATATAACATGAGAGGAAAGGAAAGATTATGTGGGGCCAAACACTGCCCCGTGGCGCAGAGTGGTAAAGCTGCAGTACTGCAGTCGGAAGCCTCTGCTCACGACCTGAGTTCGATCCCAGCGGAAGCTGGTTCAGGTAGCCAGCTCCAAGTTGACTCAGCCTTCCATTCTTCCGAGGTCGGTAAAATGAGTACCCACCTTCCTGGGGAGAAAGCGTAGATGACTGGGGAAGGCAATGGCAAACCACCCCGTAAAAAGGTCTGCCATGAAAACGTTATGAAAGCAACGTCACCCCAGAGTCAGAAACGACTGGTGCTTGCACACGGGATCTTTCCTTTTCCTTTAAACACTGACTATTGTGGACAGGGAACGGCCTTTGTGCTCTTCTCCACCTGCTGGCCCCTCCCTGAACCACTCCAATAATCTGATTCCTACCACCAGACTGCCCTACCTGGGGAATCATCAGGTGAGATGCAAATCACTCAGGGGACATCTGTAAACCTGACACTTTCCTGGAGGCACCAGAGAACACAGGTGCGAGGGAGTCTGTAGCTGGAGAGCTGTGGGGAGGGGAGTCCATGAACAGCAGTGCATGCTACAGAGGGCAGTTCACATAATATGGAGCACACAGCTTGAGTATGGAGTCCCCTTGGAATCTTGTGTTAGGGTTGCAAATCTCCAGGTGGGGGCAAGGGATCCCCAAGCTGGAGGCTCTCCCCCTGCTTCACAATCATAAAGTGGTGGTGGGGGGAATGTCTGCTGGGCACTCCATTATTCCTTATGGATATTTATATCCTTGGGGTATAATAGAGAATTGATCCATGGGTCTCTGGGTCTCTGGAGGGTGTTTTTTAAGGCAAAGGCACCAAATTTTCAGCATATCATCTGGTGCCTCTCCTCAAAACACCATCCAAGTTTCAAAAAGATTGGACTAGGGGGTCCAATTCTGTGAGCCCCAAAAGAAGGTGCCCCTATTCTTAATTATTTCCAGTGGAGGGAAGACATTTTAAAAGGTGTGTGGTCCCTTTAAATGTGATGGCCAGAACTCCCTTTGGAGTTCAATTATGTTTGTCGCAACCTTGCTTCTGGCGCCACCCCCAGTGTTTCCTGGCTCCACCCCCAAGGTCCCCAGATATTTCTTGAATTGGATCTGGCAACCCTACCTTGTGTCCGCTAAGGTTGCCAACTCTGGGTTCAGAAACACCTGGAGATTTGAGGGATTGAGTTTGAGAAGGGAGCGGTTTGAGGAGGGGGAGGACCTCAGTGGTGTGTAATCTCAGCGGATCTCTTTTGCCTGGAATTCAGTAGTCATGCTGGGAGATTACCAGGCCAAACCTGATTCTCCAGGGGAGCTGATCTCTGCCAGCTGGAGATCAGTTGCAAATGCGAGAGATCTCCAGGCCCCACCTGGAGGCTGGCAACCCTATCCACCAATGTAACAGTCTCTGGTGAGTTCCAGTTTCTCCTCAATTCCCACATATGTGTGGTGCCTAACTTGGATTGCAACTGTAGCCCACCTACCAAAGGGATTTTGTTCTTCTAATTTACATGGAAAAGGAAAGGAAAGGTCCCCTGTCCAAGCACAAGTTGTTTCCGACTCTGGGGTGACGCTGCATTCACAACGTTCTCACGGGAGACTTTTTAATAGCTGGCTTGAGGTTGATTCAGCCTTCCATCCCTCCGAGATCAGTAAAATGAGTACACAGCTTGCTGGGGGGAAAGAGTAGATGACTGGGGAAGGCAATGGCAAACCACCCTGTAAAAAGTCTGTCGTAAGGTCGCTCTAGAGTTGGAAATGACTGGTGCTTGCACAGGGGACCTTTCCTTTCCTTGCCATTGCCTTCCCCATTCTTTAACACTTTCCCCACAGCAAGCTGGAGACTCATTTTACCGACCTCGGAAGGATGGAAGGCTGAGTCAACCTTGGGCCGGCTACCTGAATCCAGCTTCCACCGGAATCGAACTCAGGTCGCGAGCAGAGAGTTCAGACCACAGTACTGCTGCTTTACTACTCTGCAGAGTGAATGTGGTGTTAATACAGGGGGAAAGCATATTCTGTACTTGAGCAATACTTCGCAAATGTCACCAGAGGGCGCACTGTATTCTTGATGTTAAGCAATTTCTCTACTGGTCAGTTTGAAGCTGTAAAATCAGGGCTGGGAACGAGATCATTACACTCTATTTGCAATATAAGGAAATGAATCTACAGAGCAGTTGGGGGTCGGGAAGTGATTTGGAAAAGACAAAGAGTCCCCCTGTCTCATCTGGAAGTGAGTAGCCGAAGCTTTTCATGACATGGAAGTCAATAAGATCCCTTGGTAAGCTTCCCACTTCTGGGTGGGGGAAATTCTTGGAGAATTGCATGTAGATCTTGGAAATGGTGAGGTCTGGGGAGGCGAGGGACATCAGCAGGGTACAATGCCATGGAGTAGCCCACCCTCTAAAGCAGCCATTTCTGTCCAGGGGAACTGATGTCTGTTGTCTGGAGATTACTTCTTGGAAAACCCTGAGCTCCACACGGAGCAGGGGTGGCCAGACTGTGGCTCCGGAGCCACATGTGGCTCTTTCACACAAGCTGTGTGATTTTTTGAAGCCCCTGCTGCCCTGATGGCCAGCTTGAAAAAGGCACTTCTCTCTTTAAATCACTTCTTCAAGCCAAGCCAGCCAGCGGCTTGCGGAATGTATTTAAAGTTGCTTTCTTTCTACCTCCACCTCCCCCATCTATTTCCTTCCTTCCGGACGTTCATGTCTTGCAGCTCTCAAACTTTTGACATGTATTCTGTGGCTCTAGAGCCAGTTTGGTGTAATGGTTAAGTGTGCGGACTCTTATCTGGGAGAACCGGGTTTGATTCCCCACTCCTCCACTTGCACCTGCTGGCATGGCCTTGGGTCAGCCATAGCTCTGGCAGAGGTTGTCCTTGAAAGGGCAGCTGCTGGGAGAGCCCTCTCCAGCCCCACCCACCTCACAGGGTGTCTGTTGTGGGGGAGGAAGGGAAAGGAGATTGTGAGCCGCTCTGAGACTCTTCGAAGTGGAGGGCGGGATAGAAATCCAATATCTTCTTCTTCTTTTCTTATGTCAAGCAAGTTTGGCTACCCCTGACTTGGAGGTTAGCAATTCCATAACCTGGTTAAAAATATCCCATCAAGCCTGTATTAAAGAGACAGGATGGTTCCCCCCTCCAAGACCCATTGGCAACCCTAGAGAAAAATGAAAGGACTGTGGGTCTGTCTGTGTTCAAGATTTAAGTCCAATAGTGCCTTAAAAGACCAACGAGATTTCCAGAGTTGTAAACTTTCGAAAATCAAAGCTTCCTTGGTAAGATACACAAGATACACCCTCCGAGGGCTTTTTTTGTAGCAGGAACTTCTTTGCATATTAGGTCTCACACACCCTGATGTAGCCAGTCTTCAAGAGACTTCAAGAAGTCTCAATGCACAGCAGCCAAGAAGGTCAGAGCGCCTGCTCCGGCTGCAATGCCACTGAGGATGTTCTCCGCAGCTGAGAACGAAACGTCTGGAAGGAAAACTTTCTCCAGTAGAACACGGCACTTGAGCCCGAAAGATTCTACAAACCCTAATGATGATGCCAGCCATGAAAACCTGAAATCTTTGATAGTCTTCAAGAGCTTACAGCGTTCTTCTTACAGGGCCTACTGTAAGCTCTTGGAGGACTGGTAACATAAGACGGGTGTGGCCTAATATGCAAAGGAGTTCCTGCTACAAAAAAAGCCCTGCCTCTCCACAGCAAAGAAGTTTTGACTCCTGAAGGGTTATACTTCGTCTGGAAATCCTGTTGGTCTTTAAGATGAGACTGGAGTGAAACCTTGCTCTTCGATGGCAGATCGACATGGCTGCCCATCTGAAATTCTCTTTATAGATGGATGTTGCGTGGATATAGATGGATAAAGTTCATTGGGAGACAGGGCTGCTTGAATATACGGAAGTTCGGCTCACACGTTGTGAACTGGGAGCCAGTTTTTTGACAGGCTGTTTGCAAGCAACACTAGACTGTTTTGTCAGGTGACTTTTCAACCCTGTGCTGTATTGTATTAGGAGCCAGAGCTCAGAGGCTCTTCTTGGCATGTGGATAGTCCCAAATTCAATCCCCCAGTGCCTCCAATTGAAAAGATCAGGTAACAGGTGATGTATAAGCAGGGGTGGAATTCTAGCAGGAGCTCCTTTACATATTAGGCCGCACACCCCTGATGTAGCCAATCCTCCAAGAGCTTACAAAAAAGAACCTTGTAAGCTCTTGAAAGATTCGCTACACCAGGGGTATAAGACATCTCCATCAGAGACCCTGGAAAGCCCAGGGCATTTTTTGAGCAGGAAGGCAGTTCTGGCTGGCTTGGCAACAGGGGGTGTGGCCTAATGAGCAAATGAGTTCCTGCTGGGCTTTTTTGTAGAAAAAGCCCTGTGTGAAAAAATGGTGATGCAAATGAGTTCCTGCTGGGAGAGCCACTGCCAGTCTGAGTAGACAGCCCTGAGCCTGAAGATCCAATCAGATCCAAGAATCAATCTCTTTGACTCTCCAAGAAGCACAACCCCACCAGCAAAGCCAGTTTGGTATAGTGGTTAAGTGTGAAGACTCTTATCTGGAAGAACTGGGTTTGATTCCCCACTCCTCCACTTGCACCTGCTGGCATGGCCTTGGGTCAGCCATAGCTCTCGCAGAACTGTCCTTGAAAGGGCAGCTGCTGTGAGAGCCCTCTCAGCCCCACTCACCTCACAGGGTATCTGTTGTGGGGGAAGAAGATCAAGGAGATTGCAAGCCACTCTGAGACTCTGATTCAGAGATAAGGCCAGGGTATAAATCTACAGCATTCTTCTCTCTAAAAACATTGGGCAGACACCAGGAAAAGTCAGTGGGCATCTCCACAGTGTCCTCAGCCACCACATTTGAGACACTTCCTCTGTGACATTATACCCCACTGAGGTTCCCTCTCCTTCCCAAACCCGTCCTAAGCAGACTCCACCCTCAAATAGCCAGGAATTTCCCAACCTGGAGATAGCAACCAAAGCCTAACCCATTTCACAGGGTTGTTGTGAGGACAAAAATGGAGGAAGAAGAACTCGGCCTGGAGCCTGTCTTGAACTCTTGAGAGCAAAGGTGGGATAAAAATGTACTAGATCAGAGGTGACCAAACTTGCTTAATGTAAGAGCCTCATAGAATAAATGTCAGATGTCTGAGAACTGCATGTCATAAATGTCAGATGTTTGAGAGCTGCAAGATGGAAGGCCTACACAGTTCCTATTCCAAGAAAGAATATTGTTAGGTGGGGGGGAACTATTCCAGCACTGGAGGTCTACCGTGATAAATATACTTTGCACTGATAATTGCAATAAAGCAAAGCTTTATAATGGTGGCAAAGGAAATGAACAGTGAAATGCCATTAAACAAGCTACTAATGCGCATCTGTGCCCTGTTACATACAACAGTTATATCCCACTGAGTGAAATAGAGGACACTGAAATTTACGATCCTTCTAAGACTGAAAAGTGGACTCAGAATGGTATGCAGGAAGGAAAACAAATAGATGGAGGGTAGGGAGGAGGAAGGGAGAGGTAGAAAGAAAGCAATTTTAACTTTAAATGCATTCTCCAAGCTACCAGCTGGCTTGGCTTGGAGAAGTGATTTAAGTAGAGAAATGCCTTCCCCAAGCTGGCTGACAGGGCAGTGGGAGCTTCAAGAGCCACACAATATGTGTGAAAGAGCCACATGTGGTTCCAGAGCCACAGTTTGGCCACCCCTGTACTAGATGGACCAAGGGAGCCATCAAAGAGATGGTATTTTTGAACCTAACTGCCCCTCTCTCCCCCTCCCTCTCTCTTTTGATATTCACAGGCCTCAGGTGATCGCAAGTGGGTGAAAGATGGCTGCTGCCAAGCCGGGTGGTGAGATAGAGCAAATGAAGCAGGAGGCGGAGCAGCTGAAGAAACAGATTGAGGTAAATTTGAGGGTTAGGGAGGGGAGGGACTGCCTCGACTGGGCCTTTCCACAAATGCTCTCCAGGCCCTCCTTTGCTGGAAGCCGCACCTCCTCTCTTCAGATGAGTTCCTTGGAAGCTAAGAAAGAAAGAAGCCGCGTGGCTAAGAACAGAATTTGGAGGCTTTAACTCCACTCCAAACTCGTCTTGGTAATGCACAAGTCCAGCTGTTTCCCCCACCCCCAAGAACTCTCAGAATTGTCATTTTGGTGAAGGGGCCACAAATTGTCCATTTCCTGATCATTGACTCCATTTGCAAAACTGCAGCCAGTGCGAGCCCACAAGTCAGAAGGAAGCAGTAGCAGTCACTGAACTGAAGGGGACGTCAGCCCACCTGTTAATGGCTCTCAGGTGTGACTTAGGGCTAAACTACACAACACATTTGTGAGTTGGCTCTGGGTTCCCCAGAATGCCACTTTAAAAACCTGAGAAGCTGATTTTGCTGCTACCTCCTCCCCCCTCGGTCCTTTTCCTGAGCCTAAAGACACCCCTCCCAGTCATTTGCATAGCTTTGGAGCTGCCTGTGGAGTAGTCTGCAAAAATACAAAATATTGTGCACAAACAAACAGTCTTGACTGGTGTATACAAAGTTCTGTTATCATGAAATGAACAGCCTACAACAGTGGGCATACATTCTATAAATAGAAAACATTTACATTCTATAAATAGAAAACAAGCAACAGTCTCAAGCCGCAAATTAAGATACCAAAATGGGCGTTTGAGAAAGAACTTGGCTGGAGGTTTCAGTTGACTTACGAGGAAGCTGCAGGAGCAGCGGAACGCAATCAAAGCCGGGGTTTGCTTGAAGGCTAGAATCTGTTCTTCAGAAGTCAACAAGCAACAGAGGGACTCCTGTGGAACTTTATTATTGAGTCTTAGTTTGGAAAACTCAGTGACTGTGTGGGGTCCTCCTTGGAATATTGTTTTGAGACTATTGTTTGTTTTCTATTTATACTGTATGAATGTATGCCCACTGTTGTAGGCTGTTCATTTCATGATAATAGAACTTTGTATACACCAGTCAAGAGTGTTTGTTTGTGCACGATATTTTGTATTTTTGTATTTTATGTATTGTGCTGCCACTGTTCTTTTGCATTGTGGAGTAGTGTGAGCAGGCGGTTCCAAACTGATGCAAATAACTTCCCACTGGGGGTTCCTGAGGCTCAGGGGAAAAGGCTCCTCTACCTGTGTCCCCTGTACAAAATCAGCAAAATTAGCTTGGCAGGCTTTTAAAGATGGGAAAATGCGGACAAAAGCTTACACCCAGAATAAAAGTTCGCTGGTCTTCAAGGTGCCGCCGGACTTAGACTTTGTTCTGCCGCTGCACGCCAACGCAGATACCCACCTGCAGGGCTTTTTCCCTGTTCCAGCTTTCTGGGCATTAGGAGGTGTGGCCTAATATGCAAATGAGTCCCTGGATCTCTGCCCACCCGAATCTCTTTGCATAAAAACTTAGTTTAATTATGTTACACTTCTATAAACAAATGCAAAATGGCTACATCCTGGTCAGTCATCCCAGGGCCTTGGCATTGATTGGTCAGAACACCGGAAGGTTGGCTTCTTTTGGATCAACATGGCAGAATGCCGCCTTAAGGTCCACCCCTCCTTGCAGTTCTCCAAGCAGAAGAGGCAGAGAGTCAGGGCTGAATCCTCTGACTGTGTTGTGTCCAGGGAATTTTTTGAGCAGGAATGCAGTTCCGGTTGGCTTGGATTCGGGGGGGTGGCCTAATATGCAAATGAGTTCCTGCTGGGCTTTTTCGACAAAAAGCCCTGTGTGAAGCAATGGTGATGTCAGGGGTGTGTGGCCTAATATGCAAATATGTTCCTGGTTGTGTCAGTGAACACAAGACCCTCTGCGAGCACAACACAGCCATGAGGTCCAATCTGTAGCCTTTCCCCCCCAAATGGAAGGTGACTTTTCAGGAAAGGAGCCTTTTCAGCAGGCTGGACGCTTTGCCCGCAGCTGGACTGAGGTGGCAAGTTGTAAACATTCCATTTTCTGGCCGCCTCTGTCCCTGTGCCTTTGGCATTGATCGTGCTTTGTTCTCCTGCAATCAATTTTCTTCAGGATAAGAACATTAGATCTTGCCCACTCTGAGCAAATATACTGTTGCCACTGAACCCCAGGTAGTTTCTTTTCTGCTGGCTGATGTCAATCTTGAGGTGATGAGAGCTGTGGTCAGATTTTTGTCTCCTGTAATAGATCAGTGAGACAGCCAGCGTAGTGTAGCGGTTAAGAGGGGCAGACTCTAATCTGGAAGAACTGAGTTTGAGTCCCCCCCTTCTCCACATGTAGCCAGCTAGGTGACCTTGGACGAGTCACAGTTCTCTTAGAGCTGTTCTCTCAAGAGCATCTCTCTCTGCCCCATCTACCTCACAGGGTGACTGTTGTGGGGAGAGGAAGGGAAGGAGATTGTAAATCAGCTGCCGGAAGAGGTGAGGGCCCTGCGGGACTTGGCGCAGTTCCGCAGGGCCTGTAAGACGACCCTCTTCCGGCTAGCCTATACCTAGCCTACATTTAGCTAGGATAACAACTTGAGGAAACTGGCCAGCCATCTGTTCATAGGAAACTGAATTACTCTGTTTTAATGTTTTAACTGTTTAAATTATTTAACTGTTTTATATTTGAAATTGTTTACTTTTAAGTTTGATTAATTGTTGGAAGCCGCCCTGAGCCATTCGTGGGAAGGGCGGGATATAAATCCCAAATAAAATAAAAAAAAATAAAAAATAAACCGCTCTGAATCTCCGAGTGAAGGGCGGGGTACCAATCCAATCTCTTCTTCTCCTTCTCCTCTTTCACCCAGAATTAAAGTTTGTTCATCTTAAAGGTGCCACTAGACTCAAAATTTGCTTTAATGCAAATGCGTTTGATTGTGTGCCCCCCTCTGAGCACCCCACAGGTTCAACTCTTCACTCAGTTTTAAAGTTAATTGAGTGATTTGGGGCCACCTATTGTTTTTTCTACTTAGCCTACCTTGTAAGGGGGTTGTGAGGCTTAAAAGGGGAAGAACCGATGTCTTCCTGGCACATCATACATGCAGTTCCTTGCAGAATGGATCTGTCTCTCACGGAGGCAAAGATATTGGGGGAAAGAGTTGACGTTGCTCAGAGGGCAGGGAATTTTTGGACCTAGTTTATCCCAAAATTACAGGAAACTTCCATTCCTCATCCTACCATTTAACTCGCTCTGAGCCTGTTTCTCTTTCTTTCTTTACAGGAAGCTCGGAAAGCTGTTGCTGACACTACATTTGCTGAGGTAAAAGGGACTGGTAGCACGCGGTCATTTGTCAGTGTACCCTGTAAGCTGAGTTAGTGTGAGCTAGCTCACAGTTTTTTAGCCTCTGGCTCTCACATTTTTGTTTCAGCTCAGGAAAAATGGCCTCAGAGCACACTGATTCAGGCAGTAGCTCACAGCTTTAATGCCAGTAGCTCACAAAGTAGAATTTTTGCTTACAAGAGTTCACAGCTTAGAGGGAGTATTGGCCATTGTATACTTTGTGAGGCAGAGGTAGGGTTGCTGGGCCCCAGCAGGGGATGACCAGGTCCAGGTTTGAGTTGCCAGATCATGGCTGGTAAATTCCTGGCGATTTGGGGATGGAGCCTGGGAAAGACAGGGACCTTAGTGGGGTACAGTCCACCCTCCATCGTCCTCCCTCTAAAACATCCATTTTCTCCAGGGGAACTGATCTTGGCTGTCTGGAGACAAGCTGTAAATCCAGGGGATTAAACCCTGTGGAGGCCCCTAGGCAGTCGAAATCTTGGGAGCCCCCTTGCCAATTATCTCGGAGCCCGAGTGCCCACCACACTGCCCACAGCCCCTGTCACAGCCTGCAGGCACCTTCTTTAAAAAACCCCTTTGACAAAGCTATTGGGGGAGAGGCAGAGAGAGGCAAACTTTGCAACAATGCCAGCAGCAGCTGCATCAGGCAATTTGGGCAAAGAGCAGCTCAGTTGCTGGCTGCGTGTGCAGGCTGGGAGGGCTGCAAGCAGGGGGAAAACTGGGGGGGAAAGCTGGCCTGAGACACCTAAAGGCATGGGGTTCCATAGGCCAGTGCCTACTTGGCCTAATTGTTAATCCGGCTCTGCAAGATTCCGCTTGGAGGCTGACATTCCCTAGGAGGCCATGGCCCAGTGGACGCCACTGCTTGTCATGTAGGAAGTCCCAAGTTCAATCCCCGGCATCTCCAGTTGAAAGGGTCAGGTGGGAAATGCTGTAAAGATCTCTGCCTGGAGAACGGCTGCCAGTCAGAGTAGACAATACTGATCACCAGCCACCAGGTGGTACTTGGAGATCTCCCGCTGTTGCAACTGATCTCCATACGACCAAGATCAATTCACGTGGAGAAAATGGCTCTTCAAAAGGTGGCGTCTATGGCATTATACCCTCTGGGGTCCCTCCCTCCCCAACCCCCCCTCCCCCATCTCCCCCCCCCCAAATCTCCAGTATTTCCGAACTCAAAGCTGGCAACACTAAATACTGATGGACCGAGGGTTCGATTTGGTATAAGGCAGTCTTGTGTGTTCATGTGACAAAGTGTGTATGAAAAAACACATCTGGCATTGCTCCCAAGGAGGGGTGTGAAAGAAGGAGAGAGGAGGAGCAGGGGAGAGAGAAAGAGAGAGAGAGAAAGAGAGAGAGAGAGAGAGAGAGAAAGAAAGAGAGAGAGAGAGAGAGAAAGAGAAAGAGAGAGAAAGAAGGAAAGAAGGAAAGAAGGAAGAAAGAAAGAAAGAAAGAAAGAAAGAAAGAAAGAAAGAAAGAAAGAAAGAAAGAAAGAAAGAAAGAAAGAAAGAAAGAAAGAAAGAAAGAAAGAAAGAGTGAAAAGTGAAAATCGGGAAGAAAAAAGTGAAAAAGTGAAAATAAGGAAAGAAAGAAAGAAAGAAGGAAGGAGTTCTTTTCTCCAAGTCTCTCTTCCTTGGAGCTAAATAAATCCTTTTTTCCTTTTGCAGATGTGCTCTGGGGTAGATGTGATTGGGCGCATACAGATGCGCACACGGCGGACCCTGCGTGGGCACCTGGCCAAGATCTACGCTTGTCACTGGTCCACAGATTCCAAGTATGCAATCACATCCCTTTTATTCTTTTTTAGCTAGTCCTTGGGGATTCTAAATTAGGCTGTTGTCTAGGGCTTTTAGTGCAATCCTGATTTACCAACGGGTGGCGGTGAAATCATGGTGTGTGGGTGGGGGTAGGAGAATAAAATGAAAAGAAAAACATCCTAGTCAGCTGGTGATCTTTTAGTGTGCTAAGCTGTTCAGCATGTGGTTGCGTGGGTTCAGGCAGGTTTTCATTCCAACCTTGATTTTGAAACTCATAAGTCCTCAAAAATTTCCTTAACCTTAACAGCGTTGTCCTTTTCTGTAACAGAAATGACGCCTTAGTATGTATCATGCATCGCTTTGTATTCATGGCATCCAGGAGTCTAAATCACAGGAGTGCAAGGGGCAGAGAAAGGCCCTGGCCTAGATAGTCCAGGCAAGCCTGATCTTGTCAGATCTTGAGAGCTAAGCAGGGCTGACTCTGGCAAGTACTTGGATGGGAGACCTCCTTGGAATACCAGCAGCCGGGAGGCCAAAGCTGGCTGTATCAAGCCACTTCTCCAAATGTCCTCCATGCCCCACTAGGGAGGTTGCCAGAAATTGTCATGGCTTGGCATGCACGCACACATGCACAAAATACCAAAAAGTAGGGTCAGCAGAAAAAGAAATTTACATTTTTATCATTCTGTATCCATTTGATTGTATGTACTGAGTGAGGTCAGAAAATGCTGTAGGGTTGCCAGATCCGATTCAATAAATATTTGGGGACTTTGGGGGTGAGGCCAGGAGACTTTGGGGGTGGAGCTTGGAGCAAGGGTGTCACGATTGAACTCCAAAGGGAGTTCTGGTCATCACATTTAAAGGGACCATGCTCCTTTTAAATGCCTTCTCTCCATTTGGAATAATGAAGGATGGGGAGTGGTTAAGTGTGGTCAAGTGTGCGGACTCTTATCTGGGAGAACCGGGTTTGATTCCCCACTCCTCCACTTGCACCTGCTGGCATGGCCTTGGGTCAGCCATAGCTCGGGCAGAGGTTGTCCTTGAAAAGGCAGCTGCTGTGAGAGCCCTCTCCAGCCCCACCCACCTCACAGGGTGTCTGCTGTGGGGGAGGAAGGAGATTGTGAGCCACTCTAGACTCTTCAGAGTGGAGGGCAGGATATGGAGGGTGGGATATAAATCCAATATCTTCTTCTTTTGAGGAGAAGCACCGGATGCTATGCTGCAAATTTGGTGTCTCTACCTCAAAAAACAGCTCCCCCCCCCCTCTGAGCCCCAGATACCCACAGATCAATTTTCCATGATACCCTATGGGAATTGGTCTCCATAGGGAATAATGGAGTGCCCAGCAGACCTTTCCTCTCCCCCCTTTGTGATGACCCTGAAGCGGGAAGAGGGCCTCCAAACCAGAGGCTCCCCTGCCCCCACCTGGGGATTGGCAACCCTAAAATGTTGCAGGATGACTAATCTGCAGGCTGAAACACCTGAGGTGGTGATCATGGAGGGAAGGCAGTGGGGTGGGATGAGGCAAGGCATTCTGCTTTGAGAGGTATCCATCCATGCAGCTACAGCTATACTAATACGTCTCCTGTCCTCTCCCTTAGGCTCCTGGTCAGTGCCTCACAAGATGGGAAACTCATTGTGTGGGACACATATACAACCAACAAGGTAAGCGTGGGGTTCCCAACTATGTCAAAATCATTATGGATACTTCTGGGAACAGGTAGTGGACAAGGCCACAAAATGGTGGCCCTGGAGGATACCAGTCACAAAATGGCTGCCTAAGATCCAGTTATAAACACTTGGAAGTTCTGTGAAATACTAGAAGGTTCTAAGTTGGTTAAAGCCCTATGTGCCTTGGGGGCTACTATATCTGAAGGATCACCTTCTCCTATATGTGGGGCTTTTTTGTAGCAGGAACTTCTTTGCATATTAGGCCACACACCCCTTATGTAGCCAATCCTCCAAGAGCTAACAGGACTCTTATTATGGAGTCTGCCCAGTGAGCCAGGGCTAATGGTAGGCCTGTTTCCGAAGCACCTCATGCTCTGGGGAGGTGGAGGAGAGCCAGGACTTGATCCTTTGCTTTGTGGAAAGGGATGCTTTCAGGAAGAAGCAAGGGTACACCAGGGAGGAAATAGGTGGGTTCCCATCCTGGACTCCACCTCCAAAGTGTTCACAAATTTCCCAGCTTAGACCTGGCATCTCCACTCCCAAATCTCCAGGAAGTTCCCAGCTCCAGAGTTGGCAGCTGTGGCCTCAAGGTCCTGATGGAATCCCAGACTCATTTGTAGGGCTGTCAAGCTCCTGCTGGGGGCAGGAGACCCCTGGTTTGGGAGCCTCCAACTCATCGTCATGGAGCAGGTTGCCAGGGGGAACCCTACCCTCAAAGGACCTCATTGTTGTGCAACATGCCCTGCGCAATGATGTCACCTGGAAGTGATGTCATCGTGCCAGGCACATTGTGCTGGGGTTCTCTAGGATTTGCAATAAGACTCTATGGTACCATAGGGTTTTTACCATGAATCCTAGAGCGTCATGTCATGCAGAGGACTTGGCGACCCTACTCAGCGGCGGAGGGACTTGGCAACTTTACTCACTTGAGATTTGCATCCCCTTCTCTCTCCCCAGATTCATGCCATCCCTCTCCGCTCCTCCTGGGTCATGACCTGTGCCTACGCCCCATCGGGGAACTTTGTGGCCTGCGGAGGTCTCGACAACGTGTGCTCCATCTACAACCTCAAGAGTCGCGAAGGGACTGTGAAAGTAAGCCGGGAGCTCTCGGCCCACTCAGGTCAGTGACTTCTGAATCTGCCTCTGAATCTGTGTCTGAATAGCCTGTGGGGGCGCCCAACTCATGCAAGCATAGCAAATAAGACATAAAATGGGTGCAGAATAGGGTTGCCATGTCCCCATTGGCTGCCAGTGGGGGACTTTTTTTTGTGCACATGCAGGGCGCAATGACATCACCCAGAAGTGACATCATCGCGTCGGGCATGTCATGCAGGGACACTAGCAATTTGAGAAAACTCTATGGTTTCGCACAGGGATGCTCTAGCAACTGGGGGGAAACATATTTATTTTATTTTATCAGATTTATATCCCGCCCTCCCCTGAGCTAGTTTGGTGTAGTGGTTAAGTGTGCGGACTCTTATCTGGGAGAGCTGGGTTTGATTCCCCACTCCTCCACTTGCAGCTGCTAGCATGGCCTTGGGTCAGCCATAGCTCTGGCAGAGGTTGTCCTTGAAAGGGCAGCTGCTGTGAGAGCCCTCTCCAGCCCCACCCACCTCACGGGGTGTCTGTTGTGGGGGAGGAAGGTAAAGGACATTGTGAGCCGCTCTGAGACTCTTCGGAGTGGAGGGCGGGATAGAAATCCAATATCTTCTTATTTCTTCTAACAACAAATAAAAGCAACATAAAATATTTAAAAACAAAATATACAATAAAATCATTTCCATACATAGAGTTTCCCACCAAAAAAATTGCTAGAGTGTCCCCACACTAAGCCATAGAGTTTACCCCAAATTGCTAGCGTCTCCCCACACGACGTGCCCAGCATGATGACATCACTTCTGGGTGATGTCATCGCACCACTACGCATCACGGAGCTCTTTGGGGGTGGGGATCCCCCTGGTGGTCCGCTCTGTGCTGGCGGGTTGGGGCCCCCAAAACCAGCAGAAACCCCACCCCCAGTGGGAGCTTGGGAAGCCTAGTGCAAAAGGCAGCTCCCTGAGACATTCCGCTTTTCATTTGTAAAAAAAAAAAGCAAGTTTCTAGTCCTTACCATATGAAGATATTCTTGAAAGCAGGGGGACAGTTTGCTCAAGAAATGTGCATACCATTTCTGCGTTTAAGGCAGTTTGCAAGTATTGGGGAGGAAATTCACAAAATCATCAGTACAATAAAATGTTTGTTTAGTTCGTTGGTGCCCTGGCTTTGTTCTGACTGGGGATGCAAAGTGGCCCGAATCATTTTCCTCTTCTCCATTTTTATCCTCACAATAACAATGTGAGGTAGGTTTACCTTCAAGACCTTAGTCTGACAATCTAATCACTACTCTACACCAGCTTTCAACAGTCTGCCAACAAAACCACACACACTGCAATGCGATATGAAGCTGAACAGCCTGACATAATCCGAGCCAAAGTCTCAACTGAAATCTGATTCAAACTTTGTATCAGGTGAAAGCTCACGCAGGGTCAGCCGTTCTTACCTCCTTCGGAAGCCTATTTCTCACCCCCAGCTCTATTCTCTCTTTCCTGTAGGTTATCTTTCTTGCTGCCGATTCCTGGATGACAACACCATTGTGACCAGCTCTGGAGACACCACATGGTGAGCCTCTCTCTCTCTCACATGAGATCTGTTCCCAGGATCAGATCTACATATTTTTTGAGGGGGGGGGGCAAAATTAAAAAATGATGTCCCCTTATGGGCCATTCTATCTTATGGTCCCATAGACTACAATGGACTCCATACCCAATTTGGTGTCCCCCCTACATCGGCGCCTGGAGCAAGCACCCCGCTCTGCCCCCCCCCCCCCCAGATCCAGTCCTGTCTGTTCCACCTGGAGCAGCACATGTACATAGCAGGATTTTCTACTCCTCATAAGCTGGCAGCCAATAGGTTGTCGGATCCACCCGCCTGGATGCCAACCTGCAGGCTTGGAGATCTCCTGGCATTATAACTCATCTCCAGATTAGAAGCCTGAAGAGCTAATGCCTGCCTAGAAAATTGCAGAGACTTTAGGTGTGATCAAACAAGAGTTTTGGCTTGGCCTAGCCACGGCCTAGCATGGATCAAAGAGAATTAGAAGAAGAAGATGATGATATTGGATTTATATCCCGCCCTATACTCTGAATCTCAGAGTGGTCACAATCTCCTTTACCTTCCTTCCCCACAACAGACACCCTGTGAGGTGGGTGGGGCTGGAGAGGGCTCTCACAGAAGCTGCCCTTTCAAGGACAACTCCTGCCAGAGCTATGGGTGACCCAAGGCCATTCCAGCCGCTGCAAGTGGAGGAGTGGGGAATCAAACCTGGTTCTCCCAGATAAGAGTCTGCACACTTAACCGTTTCACCAAACTGGCTCAAATTGTCACAAATACCCCCCCTTTTTTCTTTACAACCTCCAGGTAGTAGCGGAAGATCTCTTGGGATTACAACTGATCTCCAGAAGACAGAGGTCCATTCACCTGGGGAAAATGGCTGCTGTGGAAGGTGGACTCCATGCCATTATATCCCACTGAAGTCCCTCCCCTCCGTAAACTCCTCCCTCCTCAGGCTGCACCCCCAAAATCTCCAGCTATTTCCCAACCCGGAGCTGGCAACCGTAGTTTCACATATTAGTGGGGGAGGGGAGGGGTGTGTGTGCTAGCATGCATCACGTCCATCACGAACTGGAAGTGACATCATCACATCAAGGTGACACTCTAGGCCTAGGGTTGTCATCTCTGGGTTGGGAAATTCCTGGGGATTTGGGATTTAGGGGTGGAGCCTGGGAAGCGATGAGTATGGGGAGGGATAGGGACCTCATCGGCATATGGTGCTGCTGAGTCCACCCTCCAGAACAGCCATTTTCTCCTGGTGAGCTGATTACTGTCATCTGGAGATTGGGGGTAATTCTGGGTTATCTCTGGGTCTTACCTGGAGTTTGGCAAATCCTAGCTAGGAATAGAGATCCATTGGGGCATAGTAGTTAAGAGTGCTGAGAGCCTCACATTCAGATGTCCGCTTCCGCCATGGAGGCTTGCTGGTTGACCTTGGGCCAGCCATACTCTCTCGGGCTTACCTACCTCGCAGGGTTGGTGGGAGGATAAAATGAGTTAAGCCACTTAGGGTCCCCATTGAGATGTATAAATGGAAATCATCATTGTCATCAACAGGGCTTTTTTGATAGCAGGAACTCCTTTGCATATTATGCCACGCCCCCTTGATGTAGCCAGTCCTCCAAGAGCTTACAGGGCTCTTCATGCAGGGCCTACTGTAAGCTCCAGGAGGATTGGCTACATCAGGGGTGTATGGCCTAATATGCAAAGGAGTTCCTGCTACAAAATAGCCATAATCATCATCATGGCTTTTTTTGTAGCAGGAACTCCTTTGCTTAATAGGCCAGGGAAGGGACGGTGGCTCAGGGGTAGAGCATCTGCATGGTAAGCAGAAAGTCCCGGGTTCAGTCTCCGGCATCTCCAATTAAAAAGGGTCCAGGCAAATAGGTGTGAAAAACCTCAGCTTGAGACGCTGGAGAGCCGCTGCCAGTCTGAGTAGACAGTACTGACTTTGATGGATCAAGAATCTGGTTCAGTATAAGGCAGCTTCATATGTTCATATGTTCACACACCCCTGCTGTAGCCAATCCTCCAAGAGCTTACAGGGCCTACTTTGTGCACCAGAAGATTGGCTACAGCAGGGGCGTGTGGCCTAAGATGCAAAGGAGATCCTGCTACAAAAAAAGCCCTAATAACAATAATAGCAGGACCCGCTGTGACAGATGCCTCAAGGGTACTGCTGAATGCTATTAACATCATGCCTCCGCCCTGCAGTATCCTCTGGGACATTGAAACGGGAATGCAGAAGAACACCTTCATCGGTCACACTGGAGACTGCATGAGTCTGGCCGTCTCTCCAGACTTCAACTTGTTTATCTCTGGAGCCTGCGATGCCACTGCCAAGCTGTGGGATATCCGGGATGGAGCTTGCCGTCAGACCCTCATTGGACATGAGTCAGATATCAATGCCATCAACGTAGGTATCTTCAAGGGGTAGAGGACCATTGTCTAAGCTGAGGGACTAGGCTTCCCAATCCCCAGGTCTCAGTGGAGGATTCCCTGGTTTTACAGACTTCCCCCACCCCCAGCCAACTGGCCGGCGGTGGGAAGCCCCGCCCCCACAGCCACCAGGCACCTCTGGAGCTCCGGCAGGCTTAGAAGCCTGCAAACAGGTCCCGTTTTAAAATGTGTGTGTGTGTTTCTGTTGTTGGTGTGCCTTTAAAGTTGAGCAGGAAGCAGGAAGCGCTTCATGGGGAAGGGTCAGCAGCAGCTTCCGTTTGTTTTGCTTTCGTTTTCAGGGCAAGTAACCAGACCCAGTAAGTGTGTGTGTGTGAGAGAGAGAGGGAGGGTTGCCAAGCCCCAGATGCGGGCAGGGGATTCCCTGGTATGGAGGCCCTCCCTCCCTTTAGAAAGCGGGGTGGGGGGAGAGAGAAATGTCTACTGGGCACTCTGTTATTCCCTATGGAGAACGATTCCCATAGGGAATAATGGGGAATTGATCCACGGGTATCTGGGGCTCTGGGGGTGATGTTCTTTGAGGTAGAGGCACCATATTTGCAGCATAGCATCTGATGCCTTTCCTCAAAACCCCCTCCAAGTTTCAAATGGATTGGACCAGGGGGGCCAATTCTATGAGCCCCTATCCTTCATTATTTATAATGGAGGGAAGGCATTGAAAAGGTGTGCAGTCCCTTTCAATGTGATGGCCAGAACTCCCTTTTGAGTTCAATTGTACTTGTTCCAACCTTGTTCATGGCTCCACCCCCAAAGTCTCCTGGCTCCACCCCCAAAGTCCCCCACCTCCGTGGGGAGGGCGGTATATAAATTGAATGAAATGAAATGAAATATTTCTTGAATTGGACTTTGCAACCCTATGAGGGACCCATGGGGGCAGCAGGGATAGAACTTTGAGAAACCTCCCCCCCACACACACAATTCAAGTTGTAATCGGCACAATGTGTGTGCTTTCTGCACTCAATTCAGTTACTCCACTTGAATTTATCTGCGGGGATGGTGAAATGGGATGGTGAAACGTCATAGAATGTTGATGACGTGCTTTGCATTTGAAGTATGCATTGCCATCTAAAGGGCAGGACCTTCCATAAAACCATTGCCCAGAGTATAATACGACCTAAGTAGTGTTCCCTCTAAACTGAGTTAGCGTGAGCTAGCTCACAGTTTTTTAGCCTCTGGCTCCCACGTTTTTGTCTTAGCTCAGGAAAAATGGCCCTAGAGCAAGCTAATTGATGCAGTAGCTCACAACTTCAATGCCAGTAGCTCACAAAGTAGAATTTTTGCTCACAAGACTAATAATGATAATACTTTTTATTTGTATCCCGCCCTCCCCGCCAGGGCAGGCTCAGGGCGGCTCACAACATACGAATGTAATATACAATAAAACCATACATAGTGATCACAATTATAATTATAAAATCATCATTAAATCAATTTACAAGTTGTATTAAAATTAACATTGTGGTGCTATAACTTAGGTCTTTAGTAAAATCGCAGGGCCCGTACCTCCTCCGGGAGTTGATTCCACAGCAGTGGAGCTGCAATGGAGAAGGCCCGATCCCAGGTGGTCTTCAATCTGGCCTCCCTTGAAGCTGAGAGAGATTATTGGGCCTAAGTGCACCATTTGTGGGGGAGAGGGGGGCGGATTCAAAGCCAGCCCAGACCTGGATGACCTGTTCTTAGCAGATCTCAGATGCTAAGCAGGGACAGCCCTGGGTCATACTTGGATGGGAGACCACCAAGGCTTTTTTTGTAGCAGGAGCTCCTCTGCATATTAGGCCATGGCCCCCTGACGTAGCCAATCCTTGAAGAGCTTACAGGGCTCTTCTTACAGGGCCTGCTGTAAGCTCCAGGAGGATTGGCTACATCAGGGGTGTGGGCCTAATATGCAAAGGAGCTCCTGCCTCAAAAAAAACCCAAACCCCTGGAGACCACCAAGGAAGTCTAGAGTCACTATGTGGAGGCAGGCAGTGGCAAGCCACCTCTGTTCATCTCTTGCTGTGAAAACCCTCTGGGGTTGTCATGAATTGATTGTGTCTTGATGGTGCTTTCCTCAACCACAACCCAAGACCAGAAATAAACACCAGGGCTGAAATAGTTGGGGGAAGGAGGCAGAGGAGGCCCAAAGTGACCATTTCCAATCTGATTCTGCTCAGTTCTTCCCCAACGGCGACGCCATCTGCACCGGCTCGGACGACGCCACTTGTCGCCTCTTTGACATCCGAGCGGACCAGCAGCTCCTTGTCTACTCCCATGACAGCATCATCTGTGGGATTACCTCCGTCTCGTTCTCCCGCAGTGGGCGCCTCCTGATGGCTGGCTATGATGACTTCAACTGCAACATCTGGGACACTCTCAAAGCAGAGCGTGTGGGTGAGTGAGGGAAACCCTACAGCGCCAGTCTTGACTGCCGCCCTTCAGACACCTGGAGGTCAGCTTTAGAAAATCTCCAGTTCTCTGTTGAGGAAGGGACACCTTAGCCTTGACCTGGAAAGCCCAATGTAGCCCAATCTTGTCAGATTTTGGAAGCCAAGCGGGGCTGGTCCTGATTAGTACTTGGATGGGAGACCACCAAGGAAGTCCAGGGTTGCCACACAGAGGCAGGTAATGGCAAACCACCTCAGAAAGTCTCTTGCCTTGAAAACTTTATGGCAGGTGAGGCCAAACTGCAGCTTGGGAGCCACATGTGGCTCTTGAAGCCCCATAGCCGGCTTGAAGAAGGCATTTCTCTCTTTAAATCACTCCTCCAAGCCAAGCCAGCCAGCAGCTTGGAGAATGCATTTAAAGTTAAAGTTGCTTTCTTTTCCACCTCTCTTCTCCCTCCTCCATTTATTTGCCTGCCTTCCTTCCTCCCTCCCTATCTTGCAGCTCTCAAACATCTGATGCTCATGTCTTGTGACTCTCAAACATCTAATGTTTATTCTGTGGCTCTTATGTTAAGTAAGTTTGGCCGCCCCCTGCTCTGTAGGGTTGCCATTAGTCAACTGTGGCTCATTGGCACTTTCCATCACCACCAAAAACTGCATAACCTCAAAAGAAATGTCTATCTCATTTTTTAAAAAACCTACAATGTGGCATAGTGGTTAGAATGTAAGACTGGGACTTTAAATCTCCAGATTCAGATCGCTGACTGGGCTCTAAAACTCACTGTGTGACCCTGAGAACTCTCTCTCTCTCAGCGTTAACCTACCTTACAGGTTTGTTGTGAGGCTAAAAAGGGAGAAAAACCACAAATGCCATCCCTGGAACTCCTTGGAGAAATGGTGGTATAAAATATACTAGGTAGGTAGATGTTGTATGTTCGAACTGTTTGTAAACTGCACTGCCTCAGATGGGAGGTAATTTCATGGCTGAATATTACCTCATTGGAAAAAGAAATCTCACACATATAAAAGTAGACTCCAGGAGAAAGGGATATAGCCTCACTGTGGGGATGTCTGCTGACCTTTTGTTTTGATAAATCTTGCCTCGTGAGGCATGAGGAGACTTACTTTTATTATCTGTTGGTGGTTCAGAATCCACATTTCTTATTGTGTCTGATAGTTTTTCTACCAGCTGAAGATACGCTGTGTGTGTGAAAGAGAATGTCCCCGTTCAAATGGCCAGCCCAATCTCTTTAGATCTTGGAAGCTAAGAAGGGTCAGCCCTGGCTACTACACGGATGGGAGACCACCAGGGAAGTCTAGGGTCCCTTAAAGGCAGGCAATGGCAGAAACACCTCTGAAACCTCTCTTGCCTTGAAAACCCTACAGGGTCACCACAAGTCATCTGTGACTTGATGGCACTTTCCACCACATGAAAGAAAATGTTTTAAAACCATATGTTCCTTTTAAAGGGCATCCTGTTAAGCAGAACTTCTGCCTGAAATATTGAAAAATTACCAGTACAATTATGCATAACCTCACTCCCTGATGTTTTGGAGTTGGCTCTGCTCCCTGCGGCAGCCATTTTGTGGTTGGCACTGCCTCCTGCGGCAGCCATTTTGTTGTTGCACCCACCCCACCGTGGCACAATTCCAAAGGCACCTACGGACTCAAAACGGTTGGGGACCTCCAATTTATACACTAGCTTCCTTGGTTCTTTAAAGACAACAGCTAGCCCTTTCCCCTTTCTTTTCCTTATCCAGGAATCCTGTCTGGCCATGACAACCGAGTGAGCTGTTTGGGGGTAACCCAAGATGGCATGGCAGTAGCTACCGGATCCTGGGACAGCTTCCTGAAAGTCTGGAACTGAAGGTGGCGCGGAGTGACAGGAGGCTGCAGGGAGCCATCAACGGGTGCATCCTTTACCGAGTACTACTGGCATTTCTGCTTGTTCTGTGCAGACTTAACTGATCCACAAGAATACTTCACTGCTTTAAAAAAGGAGAAGCTCAGGGAAAGAGTCCACACCAGGCAAGCTTCCCCCATCCCTCTTCCGTCCCCTCTCCTTGAAACTCTGGTCTTACTGCAAGAGGTCGCAGGTCCCTGTCCTCACCCTCCGACATGGGGACTGCTTCAATGGAGAGGCGGCCACCTTGCTCACTCTCCCTTCACTTTAAGGCCCAGAAACCTTCCGCTCCGGGATATCCGAATAGCTTTCTCAGCAGAGGTGCTGTACTATGATTCTTGATACAGCCTCCCCTTCCGCCCAGTGTTTTCTGCTACCCTCAGCATTCATTTTCCTCCACCCAAAGGGCTCTCAAACTCAACATCGCTGTAGATTTTACCTGGGAAATTCCAGACACAGAAGAAAAGAGCGTTATCTCTCTCACACACACATAGGACACTGCACTGATCTTTATTCACTTTCGTTGCAATACAGAGATGAGGGAAGAGTAAGTTAGTTCACTGCTTTAATCTATGCATTGTAAAGAGGGAGAGTTTGGGGGGCCCCTGTTGGGGAATTTTTAAATGTAATCCTATTTATTGTCTGTCTGTAGCCCCCCCCCCCATCTTTCCACACCTCCTTCCAGTTCTCACCCACATGATACTGTGTGCTTTCCCTGGTGTGTTGCCCTTTAGGTTCCCACCAGCCACCGCTTTGAGATGTAACTGTATCATAAGGAGTTTTATAGCCCAGGCAAAATAAAAGTGATTGCTCAGATAAGAAAGGCTCCAGTTGTGTCATTGGAGGTGGGGTTTGGGAAAGAACAGGGCGGGGCTAGAGTTGCCAATAACTCAGAAAATACCTAGGGACTTTGGGGGTGGAGCCAGACTTTCCCATTCTCTAAAATAAATAAATAAAACTACAGCAGTGCAATTCCCCTGAATACAGTCTTCATTTTCTCATCCTCCAGCAGCTGGCTGCACTTCTTCTCTCGCTGGGGGCGGGAAGGAGCCTGCTAAACCAAGGGATCCCCCGCTGGGACCTGGGGATTGGTAAACCTAGGTGGGGCAAACATTTCCTGGCAACCTTGGAAAATCCCAGCCTGCAGGTCAGAGGATTTGGCACTGCAAAGCTTAGAGCTTCTTTATAATGTGTGCTTTAGATGTATATAAGAATAGGGAAGATAAAATACTGATATAAGCAGAGAGCAACGGACAGATCAGGTAAGGAGGTGATCACGAAAATTGATTGCTGTCAATCGGGGGAAAGTGTAAACTGGGAACTTTCAAAAAACTTGTTTCTTTGAGAAAGACAGTATTCTGCTGCTGCTGGCTGCAGAAGGATTTTGAGAGACATGCTGGAGATGCCGGTTAGCTCTTTCAGGACCCTGGACAGCGGCTCATGTGAGCTCTGGAATGGAAGCACCACAAACCAGGACTGAAGGTTTATCGGAATAAAGTTAGAGTCCCGTGGCACCTTGAAAATCAACAAAGTTTTATTCAAGGTATGAGCTTTTGTGTGCATGCACAGTTCCCCAGATACAATGAAATGGAAGAAAACCATTCAAACTTGTAGATCAGGGGTGGCCAAACTTGCTTAATGTAAGTGCCACAGAGAATAAATGTTAGATGTTTGAGAGCAGCAAGACATGAATATCAGATGTTTGAGAGAAGGAAGGAAGGAGGAAAATAGATGGGAGGGAGAGGTAGAAAGAAAGCAACTTTAACTTTGAAAGTATCCTCCAAGCCGGTGGCTGGCTTGACTAGCAGAAGTGATTTAAAGAAACAAATGCTTTTTCCAAGCTGGCCGACGGGGCAGTGGGGGCTTCAAGAGTCACACAACATGTGTGAAGGAGCCACATGTGGCTCTCGAGCTGCAGTTTGGCCACCTCAGTTATAGACAGAGGCTGAACAGCAAATTAGCATAGAATATGATGAAGCTCAAATACTTTGGCCACCCAATGAGAAGGGAGCACTCCCTGGAGAAGATCCTGATGCTGGGAAAGACAGAAGGGAAAAGAAGAAGGGGATGGCAAAAGATGAGACGGCTGGACAGCGTTACTGATGTAACAAACATGAATTTGAGCAGACTTTGGAGGATAGTGGAAGACAGGAGAGCCTGGTGTGACTTTGTCCATGGGGTCGCAAAGAGTCGGTCTCAACTGTGTGACTGAACAACAACAAAGTGATGAAAAAATAGGAAGAACAAGTTAAGCATATAGGGTGAACAGCTGTATGGATGGCGATTTAATAGAGAGGGGGACGTGACAAGCTGTTATGTCCTTGATCAGGGAGAAAAACAGGGTACACATTTTTAAAAGGCATTTAAGAACCTTTGTCTCCATGGGCAGATTTCCACCTTTCAGAATGTAAAGATGTTAAGACTACTGGGCTTCCTTTAGCATAAGTATGGCATTTTGGGGGGCTTTTTTTGTAGCAGGAACTTCTTTGCATTTTAGGCCACACACCCCTGATGTAGCCAATCCTTCTAAAGCTTACAGCAGGCCTTGTAAGCTTTTGGAGGATTGGCTACGTCAGGAGGGTGTGGCCTAATATGCAGAGTTCCTGCTACAAAAAAAGCCCTGAACATAAGCAGAAAAACCACTTTGTCCTTCTTGCCTGAAAAGGCCACCCTGTGGATTTGAGAACCGGTCATTACCCTACCCTGTGGAACGAAATCTCTGGAAACACCTTAAGTTCAACCACTGGTCCATCAAGAGCTGCCTCTGAGTGAAAAGAGCTCTCCGCGGCCACAAACTGGGTCTCCACAAGCCCTTTCAACAGACAGTGGATCAAATTTATTTCATTTACCCCCCTTTTCTGGAAAACAGGCCCCAAAGCAGCTGACATCTCTCCCTTCTCCATTTTGTTCTCTGGCAGGTAGCAAGCAATACGTGATCGGCCAAGCGATGGGCAACAACTAGGGATGGGAATGGACCGGGAAAGCCCAGTTCGGGGCTTGCAAACTGGGCATCGCTGAACCAAACACCCGAGCAAAACTTGCCCAAACTGAACTGGTTCAGGGTTCCCTTGGTAACGCGCACATGCCACTTCTAATAGATGTTGAGCGTCACCCCCAGGTGTGCCTGCATCATCTGGAAGTGATATATGCGCTCCAGGGAGCCAAATACCTGAACCAAGCGGAACCTTGGTTCAGGGCTTGTGAACTGGCCAAAAGTTCGGTTCTGTGCCGATCTCTAGTAATCACTATCTGTTTGCCTTGCATCTAGTAGGACAACTCCAGGCCTTGTTTAGGGCAGACATGGGGCTGTGCTGAGAGGCAGAACATCTGCTTGCATGCAGAAATTCCCTGGTTCAGTCCAGTTAAACCAACCTGGAAGCAGCTAATATGCAAGATCCTCTGGCCCAAGAGTAGGGGTGTCAAACATGTGGCTCAGGGGTCAAATCAGGCCCCCAGAGGGCAACTATTAGGCCCCCAAGAAACTGGCTGTCATCTGCTTCCTTCTGCATCACAGCTTGCTTTGCCAGGCTTGCTCAGTTGCTACAGAGCAAAGTTTCTCCATTGGCTGAGGCTCCTCTCTTGGGGACAAAGGGGGGGGGAGGGAGAGCTTGATTTGCTAGGCTCTCGCAATCGCACAACAGAGCTATTGAGCCAAGCCTCTCTTCCTTCTATTGGCTGAGGCTCCTCCCCCTCCTAGTCTCCTGGAGAGCCAGAGCTTCCTTTGCCCAGTTCCCTGGATCCCGTATTTTAAGTTTTTTTTTAAAGAAATCTTTCATTGTGTTTGCCTGTGTTTTTTATAAAGTTTATATCTCTGCTACCTAATCTTAAACAGGAACACCCATGGCCCAGCTTGACAAGGTCTGATTTATGTCAGATCTGACCCTCATAACAAATGAGCTTGACATCTCTCCCCTAGAGAGCAACTGCCAGTCTGAATAGACAATAATGGCTGTAAGGGACTGATGGTTGGATTCAGAAGAAAGTAGCTTGCTGGTTTCATACAGCGCTAATGGTGCAGGCTCTGAGAATTGTTCTCACAATCAGCTTTCCTGTTGAGCTTCCAACCGCAATGTTAGCCCTACAAAAGAGACCCTGTGGTTAGGCAGCTACCGTAGGAGCTCTCTGAGCCCCACCCACCTCTGTTGTGGGGGAAGAAGATAAAGGAGATTGTAAGCCGCTCTGAGTCTCTGATTCAGAGTAAAGGGCGGGGTACAAATCTACGGTCTTCTTCTTCTTACAAAAGGCTGCAAAATACCACAGACAGTTATTTCCTCATTCCTAAGTGAAATTTATTTCCCACAGGCAGGAAAGCGGGGTGGGCAAAGAGGGCATTTCAGAAGAGAGGCCCGTGCTAGAAACACACAAATAAGAAACTAAGTGAGAAACATATACAAAGGCTGCTCCTTCCTTGGCCAGGAGAGAACAAAGCAAATAGAAACAGGGTGTCTGGGAGGGGGAAGACCACAATGCCCCATCATCTCCGGCTCCTTCCGCTCTTGAAAGGCTGTTGTCAGAGGCCAGGAATCCCCAGAGGGGCTGGAAGAGGACTAATTTTCCACCAGACGACACTGCTGGTTCTCCTTGTTCAGGGAATACCCCCGGCCACAGCTGCCCGCTTTGAGGGTTCGGCCAGGAGGCAACACTCCTTCCTTGCGCTCTCCTTGACTGTCTGTCGCTGCTGGGTGCCTCTTGCTCTGAAAAGATGAGAGAGATCCAACGTTAGGAAGAATGTGTTTGACATTCACCCTAAAGCCACGTTGGTGAAGTGGTTAAGTGCACAGACCCTTCTCTGGGAGAACCGGGTTTGATTCCCCACTCCTCCACTTGCACCTGCTGGAATGGTCTTGAGTCAGCCATAGCTCTCCCAGAGTTGTCCTTGAAAGGGCAGTTTCTGGAAGAGCTCTCTCAGACCAACCTCACAGGGTGCCTGTTGTGTGGGAGGAAGAAAAAGGAGATTGTGACCGACTCTGAGATTAAGAGCATAGGGCGGGATATAAATCCAATAGAGCCACGTGGTGCAGAGTGGTAAAGCTGCAGTGCTGCAGTCAGAGCCCTCTGCTCACAACCTGAGGTTGACTCAGCCTTCCATTCTTCCGAGGTCGATAAAATGAGTACCCAGCTTGCTGGGGTGAAAATGTAGATGGCTGGGGAAGGCAATGGCAAACCACCCCGTAAAAAGTCTGCCGTGAAAACGTTGTGAAAGCAACGTCACCCCAGAGTTGAAAATGACTGGTGCTTGCACAGGGGACTACCTTTACCTTTAAGAGCCCCGTGGTGCAGAGTGGTAAAGCTGCAGTACTGCAGTCGGAGCCCTCTGCTCACAAGCTGAGTTCAATCCCAGCGGAAGCTGGGTTCAGGTAGCCGGCTCGAGGTTGGCTCAGCCTTCCATCCTTCCGAGGTCGGTAAAATGAGGACCCAGCTTGCGGGGGGAAAGTGTAGATGACAGGAGAAGACAATGGCAAACCACCCCGTAAAAAGTCTGCCGTGAAAACGTTGCGAAAGCAACGTCACCCCAGTCGGAAATGACTGGCGCTTGCACAGGGGACTACCTTCACCTTTTATAAATCCGATATCTTCTTCTATCTTCTAAAAGTCCTTAGCTGTAGGGGTACACTCACATTGGAGTGGTCCAGTTAACACCCAACCATATCTTGGAGTTTCATATGAAGATATTGGATTTATATCCCGCCCTGCACTCCGAATCTCAGAGTGGCTCACAATCTCCTTTACCTTCCCGCCCCCCACAATAAACACCCTGTTAGGCAGGTAGGGCTGAGAGAGCTCTGACAGAAGCTGCCCTTTCAAGGACAATTCCTACAAAAGCTATGGCTGACCCAAGACCATTCCAGCTGGTGCAAGTGGAGGAGTGGGGAATCAAACCTGGTTCTCCCAGATAAGAGTCCGCACACTTAACCACTACACCAAACTGGCTCCCTCAGCCCTCCACCTTCCTGTCCTCCCTGGCTAGCAACAAACTGCAGTTTGTGAGATCCAAACCGACAGATAATGGCTTGCAGCAGTTCTCCAGACGCAAAGTCTCCATTCGAGCGTGGTTTGCAATCTGGCTTTGGTGGAGAGCCACAAGCCACCATCTGGCTGCTTCAGCCACAGACTTGGCAGCAGTGATGGGAGGACGGTGTGCCCAAGAACCAGAGGCTAGCTTGCAGAAAAACAGCAAGCCACAGAGTGGCATTCTATTGCCCCAAGGCACTGCATGGGAGACCGAACAGAGCCTTCGGCAAAGCTTCAGTTAGATTTCTATCTGCAAAATTCCTGTGCAGGAAAAGAGGTGACGTATCTTGCAGTGGCCACTGGTGTGGTGGGAATGAAAGGATTTCATCTCTTTGCTCTACCGTGCCTTCTGTTCTCTTGGTTCCTAAGAGGAAGCCATGATACCTACTGCACCAGGGGTGGGGAGACAGATATTATTTTCATTCATAGCCCGTATTCTGCACTTAGATGAGAGAGAGAGGGAGAAGAGGATGCATGATATATGATGACAGATAGAAGAAAGCAACTTTAAATATGTTTTCCAAGCTGCTAGCTGATGTCACGAGCTGGGGCCGGGTCAGGCGAAGTCCAGGGGCAGTCCAAGGTCTGTAGCTGGTGAGCAAAGAGGGTCCGATGTGTCAAAACCGAATCACAGTCCAGGTATCGCAGGTCAGAGGTCCAGAAGCCGAAGTCGGGGGGTCCAGAAGTCAAAGCCAACGTCAAGGGGTCCAGAAGCCAAAGTGGATGCTAGAATGTCAGGTAAGTGACTAGTTGCTTCCACAAAGCCTTCTCTCAAAGCCCATAGCTATATAGCCTTCTGCTGTCTGTTGCCCATTTGGACTAATTGCTGACGCAGAGGGCGGCCAGGATCCTGCTGAGACTCAAGCATCCTCACTCCTAGAGGGGCCAGGATCCTTTTAGAACTCAGGGCTCAGGGAGCATCTTGCTCGTGAGCGTGCCGCCCTCCTCCGATCCCTGAGGTCCTGACGAAGGCGGTCACGCACATGAGCCACCCGAGAGGGCGAGGCAGGGGGGCTTGGATCTTCTCCCACAGGAGGCAGGGGCACTGGTGCAGGTAGCCAGGGCACTGGTGCAGGTGGCAGGGGCACAGTTTCTTCTGCAGGGTCAGCTTCTTCTACAGGGTCCCCAGCACCCATGACAGCTGAGGTGGTGGGAGATACAAAGAAGATGGATGGATGGAGGGAGGGAAGGATGATAGATAGAAAGATAGATAGAAGATAGATGATAGATAGAAACTTTAAATGTTTTCCAAGCCGCCAGCTGGGGTGTTGGGGGGAACAGATAGAGGAGAAAGGTGAAAGAAAGCAACTTTAAATATGTTTTGCAAGCCGCCAGCTGGGGTGTTGGGGGGGATAGATAGAGGAGAGAGATGTGGAAGAAAGCAACTTTAAATATGTTTTCCAAGCCACCAGCTGGGATGTTGGGGGAGATAGATAAGATAGATTTTAGATAGATTATCATCCCCTTTCTGTACCACCTTCCCCTCTCCCCAAATGAATCACCTGAGAAGCCCGGGAACCGGGGGAGTTGTCATCCTGCAAGACACTGAGAGGAGACCTCCCGGACCCTGTGGTGACAGCCAGCATCTTGCCGCTGGGCTTGCGCCTTCCTGGCTTGCTCCCTGGGAAAGAAAGAGGCAGAACATGGCTTAGCCCTGGCTGGGCAGGCACTGTCCCTCCCCGTTCTCAAAAGGGAAGGCCAAGAGCATTACACGAGCATCCTGTCCCTTGGCTCTATAATAATAATAAAATAATAAAATTTTATTTATATCCCGCCCTCCCCGCCAAAGCAGGCTCAGGGCGGCTAACAACATACATAGGTATACAATACAATATAATAGCTATACAGACTTTAAGATTAACATTATTTAAAAACAATTCAGTTCAATTCATATAAAAGCAATTCAATAAACAAAATCATGTTGGCGGGTCCCTTTATTTAACCATCATAAATCAGCAGTCCGTAAAAGCTAGCTTAAAAAGGGTGGTCTTGCAGGCCCTGCGGAACTGGTCAAGGCTCCGCAGGGCCCGCACCTCCTCCGGGAGCTGATTCCATAGACATGGGGCCGCGATGGAAAAGGCCCGTGCACGAGTGTTCTGAAGTTTAGCCTCTTTTGGCCCTGGGATGGTCAGTTTGTTTTTCCCTGCTGACCTCAGTGCTCTCTGGGGCTCATATGGGGAAAGACGGTCCCTCAGGTAGGCCGGTCCTTGGCCATATAGGACTTTAAAGGTAATGACCAGCACTTTGTAGCGAACCCGGTACATGATCGGCAGCCGGTGCAGTCCGCGTAGCCCCGGCTATATATGCTCCCACTTCGGGAGTTCTAACAACAGCCTAGCCGCCGCGTTCTGCACTAGCTGCAGCCTCCGGGTTTGGCACAAAGGCAGCCCCATGTAGAGGGCATTACAGTAGTCCAATCTTGAGGTGACCATCGCATGAATCACTGTTGCTAGGTCCCGACGCTCTAGGAAAGGAGCCAACTGCCTTGCCCGCCTCAGATGGAAGAACGCTGACTTGGCAGTGGCTGCTATCTGGGCCTCCATTGATAATGAAGGTTCTAGTAAAACCCCCAAGCTCTTTACCTGGTGCGCTGCTTTCAATGGCGCACCGTCGAAGACCGGGAGAGGTATTTCCTTCCCCAGAGCGCCGCAGCCCACGTAAAGGACTTCTGTCTTCGTCGGGTTCAACTTCAGCCCACTCAGTCTAAGCCACATTGCAACAGCCTGCAATGCCTGATCCAGATTCCCTGGGGCGGAGTCAGGTCGGCCGTCCATTAGCAGATAGAGCTGGGTGTCATCTGCATATTGATGGCAACCCAGCCCAAACCTCCAGGCAATCTGGACAAGGGGGCGCATATAGATTTTAAATAACATCGGGGAGAGAACTGCTCCCTGGGCCACCCCACAGTCTAGTGTGCGCCTCTGGGACCGCTCGCTCCCGATCGCCACCCTTTGTCCCCGACCCTTGAGGAAGGAGGAAAGCCATTGTAAGGCCAACCCCCTAACCCCTATGTCGGCGAGGCGGCGGGTCAGTAGCTGAGGGTCGACTGTATCAAATGCCGCCGACAGGTCTAACAGCATCAGCACCGCGACGCCACCTCGATCCAGTTGCCACTGGAGGTCATCTACCAAGGCGACCAGCACTGTCTCCGTCCCATGGCCTGGTCGGAAGCCAGACTGGCACGGGTCTAGGACGGAACACAGTCCTTTACACAGTCCTAGCAACACAGTCCTTTACACACGGGCACATTTTGTTCCCGCAGGTGACAGGCAGCATGCACTGCATTCCTTCTTCACAAAGGAGAAGGGGCACTTTTCTCTGTGAGGCGTACACGGCTTGGGTTCACTTGCAGTCCATCAACAAATGCCATTGACAGCCCTGACCTGGATAGCGCAGGCAAGCCCGATTTCATCAGGTCTCGGGAGCTAATCAGGGTCAACTGGCAAGTATCACAAGCCTAGTTGCAAAGTACCTTTTGGCTGCCACAACAATCAGGGAGCAAAAGACTGGCTCCCCTGCTTGATGTCTGACTGGTTTTTATAACTGAAATTTGATGTAAATTTGACATGCTGTACTTTTTTTTATTTCTATGCCAATATAAGTATTTGGATTTGGAACTCTGGCAAGTACTTGGACAAGAGACCTCTGGTAAGTACTTGGACAAGATACCTTGAAATACCCGGAGGGCATGGGCAAGAGACCTTGAAATACTCTGGCAAGTACTTGGACAAGAGACCTCTGGTAAGTACTTGGACAAGATACCTTGAAATACCCGGAGGGCATTCAGGGAGGTGGCTGAATGCCCTCCGGCCACCTCCCTGAATATCCTCTAGGCGCCCACTAGGGGACCAGTCACCAGAAGTTGCCATGACTTCCAGGCACACATACACACTCAAATAAAAACACAAAACAAAACACCAAACCCACAAATGCCTGTTGACCGAGTGCTCTGAGAACGGGAGAGCCAGTTTGGTGTAGTGGTTAAGTGTGCGGACTCTTATCTGGGAGAACCGGGTTTGATTCCCCACTCCTCCACTTGCACCTGCTAGCATGGCCTTGGGTCAGCCATAGCTCTGGCAGAGGTTGTCCTTGAAAGGGCAGCTGCTGTAAGAGCCCTCTCCACAGGGTGTCTGTTGTGGGGGAGGAAGGTAAAGGAGATTGTGAGCCGCTCTGAGACTCTTCGGAGTGGAGGGCGGGATAGAAATCCAATATCTTCTTCTTCTTCTTCTCTAGACTAAGTTTTCTGTGGGCAGAAAATTTACTTCCGCAGCCCCACCGTATCCTTCTGATTGCCTTGCAAATGCTGCTTGTGGAGGACAGAGAGCCTGCAGCAGGAAAGGGGAACTGCCCCAAATGGCCGATTTTGGATCAACCCCAAGGCCCTAGAGCAGGGGTGCTCCTTTGTCATGGGGGCTGGATCTGACATAAGTGGGTCTTTGTGGGGTCGGGCCACGTGTGTCATCAAATGCAATGCCAGGCAGCAGAGATATAAACTTTATAAAGGACACAGACAAACACAATTAAAGATTTTTTGAAAAAAAAAAATTAAAATAAAACGTAACTTAAAGCATTAGCACTCTGGCAATATTTTGTTTGATAGTCTCTGATAACCGACAACTCTTGTTCTGAGGAGCCTCGGTCAGCGGGAGCCAGTACGCTGATGACACCCGGCTCTATCTACCGATGGGACGGCTGGCCTGACTGTGTCCCAGAAAATTTGCACCTGGCGCTATAAGCCATGGCTGGATGGCTTAGGCTGAGCAGATTGAAGCTCAGTCCAGCGAAGACAGAGGTCCTTTGCTTGAGTCGTGGCAGTCTGGGAAGGGAAATTCCCCTACCGGCGTTTGACAGTGCACCACTGGCGATGGCGCACAAGGTCAGGAGCTTAGGGGTGCTACTCGAGCCTGCCTTGACAATGGAGGCCCAGATAGCAGCCACTGCTAAATCCACGTTTTTCCATCTTAGGCGGGCAAGGCAGTTGGTCTCCTTCCTGGAGCATGGCGACCCGGCAACAGTGATCCATGCAACGGTCACCTTGAGGCTGGACTACTGTAATGCCCTCTACATGGGGCTGCCCTTGTGCCGAACCCGGAAGTTGCAGCTAGTGCAGAACGCAGCTGTCCGGCTATTATTGGGGCTTCCCAGGTGGGAGCACATTTAGCCGGGACTGCGGGAACTGCACTGGCTGCCAATAGTATACCGGATTAATTACAAGGTGCTGGTTATTACCTTTAAAGCCCTATATGGCCTAGGACCTGCCTACCTTAGGGACCGTCTCTCCCCACATGTTCCCCAGAGGGTACTCAGATCGGGATCACAAAATCTATTAGTAATCCCCGGGCCGAAGGAGGCCCGATTGAAATCAACCAAAGACAGGGCCTTCTCAGTTGTAGCCCCCTGCTGGTGGAACCAACTGCCAGATGAAGTGAGGGCCTTGCGGAACCTTGTGCAGTTCCACGGCTGGTATTCAATGGACTCGGCACAGGTATTTAAGAGAAGTGGAAGAAGGCTGTCGCCACCAGAATAGCACCAACTCAATATCTGTTTTAACTGTTGTAATCATTGTATATCTATTTTATTACTGAATGTGTAATTTTAATACTCATTAAATTAATTGTTCATGGGATTTTGTGTTGTGAGCCGCCCTGAGCCTTCTTTGGCGGGGAAGGCGGGATATAAACCAAATCAAATAAATAAATAAATAAACAGAAGGAAGAGAGGCTTGGCTCAGTAGTTCCGCTGTGTGATTGAAAGACGTCAAGCAAGGCCGGGACCACGGAGGTTTTGCAACCAGGAAATAACAAGAAAAATACTCTCCATGTAAAGAAACAATATATCAAAATATAACTACAATGATTCCATTCTCCAATACAACAATATATTATAGTAACAGCAATTTGAATGCAATGAAATGCTGATAGATGGGAAATGGAAATTAATTAGAGAAAGCCTGAAAAACAGTGAATTGTAATGAAATGAGGCATCATCAGACTACTGCACCTATAAGACAGTCCTGGGGGAAGAATCACACGGATCCGAAACAAGAACGGACTGGTTCTGCATCATCGTTGGACTGTATTTAGTGAACGTTGCATCATCTAATAGACAATAGTGAAGTTGTGTCCTTCGGATATTTTTGTCACTGGAAATTTATATTGCTGTTAGTATAATATATTGTTGTACTGGAGGATGGAATCATTGAAATTATATTTTGATATTGTTTCTTTACATGGAGAGAATTTTTCTTGTTTTCCTGGTGTGATTGAGAAAGCCTGCCAAAGCAAGCTCTCCCTCCCCAAGGGAGGAGCCTGAGAAAATAGAGGCTTTGCTCTGTGGCTCCTGTGCGATTGAGCAAGCCTGGCAAAGCAAGTTGCGATGCAGAAGGAAGCAAGAGAGAGGGAGGAGGAAGCAGATGACAGCCCGTTGCTCACAGGCCCGATAGGAGTCCTCCGGAGGTCTGATCTGGCCCTCAGGCAACATGTTTGACACCCCTGCCCTAGAGATTCTTCCCCAGCAGACATTAGGCGTTCCTGTCCAGAAGGAATATTCCCCCACCCAAGGCATATATTTACAAACATAGCCTATCATCTTCCCCTGCTCTGGAAGCTTCGGTCTTCCCTCCCCACAGCATTTCAGCTGAGGTACCCAAATAGCCCTGCCACACAGCTATGCCTGGGAGAGTCCCACCTCACCTGCAGGCCGAAGGGCATCAGCTGGGTTCACCCCTGCTCTCGGGGCAGCCATGACAGAAGCGTTCTCAGCTAGCGGCTCTCTCCTCTCCTCTTCCCTCTGGGACACTTCACCAGAGGGAGCCTCCTCCCTCGAAACCACTGTGACAGAGGCCTTCTCATGCTTCCGGTCCTGAGGGGAGGGCTCCTCAGGGAGCGGTCCCTCCTCGGCCGCTGTGGCCACAAAGGCTTCGCTGAGCTGCTTCACGAGGTTGTTGATGGTGTCTGGGAGAGGCAAGAGACAGAATTTAGGGTCAGCGGGAAACCTTACACCAGGGAATGGAGGGAATCTAGATTTGGTGGGTCCAGTGAGCGCGGCTCGAGTTCAGCCGTGGGGGGTCACATTATAAGAACATAAAAGCATGTTGGATCAGACCAGTGGTCCACCTATTCCAGCATCCTGTCTCACACAGTGGCTAGCCAGTTCCTCTGGAAAGCCAGCAACAGAGCATAGAAGCTGAGGCCTTCATAAGAACATAAGAAGAGCCCTGATGGATCAGACCAGTGGTCCACCTGTTCCAGCATCCTGTCTCCCACAGTGGCTAGCCAGTTCCTCTGGAAAGCCAGCAACAGAGCATAGAAGCTGAGGCCTTCATAAGAACATAAGAAGAGCCCTGATGCATCAGACCAGTGGTCCACCTGTTCCAGCATCCTGTCTCCCACAGTGGCTAGCCGGTTCCTCTGGAAAGCCAGCAACAGAGCATAGAAGCTGAGGCCTTCATAAGAACATAAGAAGAGCCTTGCTGGATCAGACCAGTGGTCCACCTATTCCAGCATCCTGTCTCACACAGTGGCTAGCCAGTTCCTCTGGAAAGCCAACACCAGAGCATAGAAGCTGAGGCCTTCATAAGAACATAAGAAGAGCCTTGCTGGATCAGACCAGTGGTCCACCTATTCCAGCATCCTGTCTCACACAGTGGCTAGCCAGTTCCTCTGGAAAGCCAACACCAGAGCATAGAAGCTGAGGCCTTCATAAAAACATAAGAAGAGCCCTGCTGGATCAGACCAATGGTCCATCGAGTCCAACATCCTGTCTCCCACAGTGGCCAACCAGTCCCTCTGGGGGCCAACAAACAGAGGCTGAGGCCTTCCTCTGATGTTGCCTCCCAGTGCTGGTATTGAGAGGCTGACTTTCCCCACTTACCAGCCACCACAGCTTTCATGGGTGTGCGTGAGATGCCAGGTGTTGGGGAACGAGGGTCCAAGTTCGGATCCTGGTCATCGTCCACCGATCCTTGTTCCTTGGAATCCAACAGGGGAGTCCCCTGTGGGGAGCTCTGCACCTGAGAGAAAAGGAAGGAGAGCAAGACTAATCACTGAATCCAAGGGACCAAGACGAGGGCACTAGATGGGCGGAGAAGCAAAGTCCAAGCCACGCCACCGTACAGGCCAGGTGCTCTCGAAGGACGGGCACAGTACCTCTATGGGAGTTCTCAGGATCCCAGCCGTAGGGGAGCGTGGATCACTGACATGTGCCAGGTGCTTGTTAAGCAGCAGCTTGGATGCAGGGGTGCTCTCGGAAGCCCCCATGCCAGCGGGGAGGGCACACGGCACCCGCTCAGAGTCAGAGGCTGCCACAGATGAAGGGTTCTGCGGAAAGAAGAACCGCTCTGAAGTCGCACAGTCCAAGAAAAATGGAAATCAGGATCCAAAAGCAGTTTATTCCAAACCAGTCCTAAGCTTTCCTCACAACCTGATCCCGGCAGAAGCTGAGTTCAGGTAGCCGGCCCGAGGTCGACTCAGCCTTCCATCCTTCCGAGGTCAGTAAAATGAATATCCACCTTGCTGGGGGGGGGAAGTGTAGATGACTGGGGAAGACAATGGCAAGGAAAGGTCCCCTGTGCAAGCACCAGTCGTTTCCGACTCTGGGGTGACGTTGCTTTCACAATGTTTTCAAGGCAGACTTTTCACGGGGTGGTTTGCCATTGCCTTCCCCAGTCATCTACACTTTCCCGCCATGCAAGCTGGGGACTCATTTTACCAACCTCGGAAGAATGGAAGGCTGAGTCAACTTCAAGTCGGCTACCTGAAAACCCAGCGGAACTCAGGTCGTGAGCAGAGCTTAGGACTGCAGTACTGCAGCTTTAACATTCTGCGCCACGGGACTCTTTGGCAATGACGGACCACCCCGTAAAAAGTCTGCCGTGAAAACGTTGTGAAAGCAACATCACCCCAGAGTCGCGAAGACTGGTGCTTGCACAGGGGACCACCTTTACCTTTAGTATACAAGGGTTACTCCCAACTTGGCATTTCAGAATGTATAACAAGAGTCCCCAACGTGGTGCCCCGGGGGCACAATGGCGCCTGCCAATACCTTACTTGGTGCCCACCGAGAGCTTTTTAGAAAGTGGGTGGGGCCAAACTGATTTTTAGCCTCCGGCTCACACATTTTTGTTTCAGCTCAGGAAAAACGGTCCTAGAGCAAGCTAATTTATGCAGCAGCTCACAACTTTAATTTATTTATTTATTTTATTTATTTATCTGGGATTTATATCCCGCCCTTCCCATCGAGTGGCTCAGGGCGGCTTACAACATATGTAAAACTAACATAAAAATAAATAACTGCCAGTAGCCCACAAGGTAGAATTTTGCTCACAAGACTTTTTAGCTTAGAGAACATTGGTCCTGACCCAAAGAGCTGTAAGAGAGAGGATGAGAGAGAAAGGGCAGCCTTATCTCTCCAACACTACAGAGCATTTTGAAATGGGACACCCCTCTTCAAGTAACAAAAAAACCCTGAAGCCTGGACGTGGTACAGTCCTTTCTAGCTTCTCTCTCCTTTGCGTGTGGCAATCACAGTTATGGAAAATTCCGAAATGGCAAACTGGACCTCACCATCTCACAAGCAGTGTTTCCTCTAAACTGAGTTAGCGTGAGCTAGCTCACAGTTTTTTAGCCTCCGGCTCACACATTTTTGTCTTAGCGCAGAAAGGATGGCCCCAGAGCAAACTCATTTATGCAGCAGCCAAATTGCTTGCTCACAACTTTGATGCCAGTAGCTCATGAAGTAAAATTTTTGCTCACAAAACTCCACAGATAAGGAGTATTGCTCACAAGGCACCTGGTTGGGTAGGGGGAGGGGAGGTTTGCATTTGTAAGCTCTCTCATATTACCAGGGCTTTTTTTGTAGCAGGAACTCCTTTGCATATTAGGCTGAAACACCCCACCCCATATAGCCAATCCTCCTGGAGTAGGCCCTGTACTAAGAGCCCTGTAAGCTCTTGGAAGATTGGCTACATCAGGAGGGTGTGGCCTAATATGCAAAGGAGCTCCCTGCAAATAGTACACCAGGAGAAAGGTTCTAGCCTAGCACGGCTGAACTAGTTTTCCTTTTTACAGGGGGTGCAACAGAAATTGGGGAGGGGTGTGTGCAATGCTGCCACCCCCTCCCCCTGCAGTTCTGCAGCCCACTTTACCACCTCCATCCCAGCGCAGAGTCAGTGTTGCGTAGTGGTGAGAGCGTCGGACTTAACAGTTCGGAAGCCCCAAGTTCGAATCCCTCCACTCTGCTATGGATTTCATGCCACCCACCCGACCTACCTCCACCAGCGGCTAGAATAAAATACAGGATGAATCCACCTCCGTTTAAAGTGAGCTCAGAGGCGAGAGGCCAGCTGCGATTCAAATCTCCCGCCTTCTACCGCCAGGCCCCATGTGCCAATTCTGATTGGGCCTAAAGGCTGCCATTCACTCTTATCACGCCCCTCCTTCTGTATTAGTTTTAGACCCCCCCCTCTTTATATCTCCTTCAATTGGCAGAAAATAAAACGCGCCCCTCTAAAGCAACCTTCTATTGGTTCGATTTTCTGTCCATCATATATGAGGCCGCCGTCTTGTCTTTTAATAAGACGGACCCGGCTGTCAATCTGGGATTTTCTATTGGTTTAGTGTTTTGTCAGTCAGTTGGATACCGCCCCTACTTACTCTGCTTTATTGGCTAGTTCAGACCAATACAAAACCCATCGCCCTTCTAACGCCAATAAATGTCTGAGCAGTCGACTTTTCCTATTGGCCAGCAATGACACATTTGATTGGATCAGATGTCTGTCTTTCTAAAGAGCTAAAATGCTGATAGGGAAAGAAAGGGAAAAGGGGCGTGACCAAGCAAAGCACTTCCCTCTTTCATGGTTATCAGGTCCTGACGGCGGCGCTATTCTTTTGTGCTTCGCTCATTGGCTGTCAAAGGGGCGGCCGCTGATTGGTAGGGGTGGGGCTGTGGGTGGCATCAGAAAGAGCAGCTGTCATGGCGGAGCTGAGCGAAGCGTTGCTCTCCGTATTGCCTTCTATCCGAGTACCGAAGGCCGGCGACCGTGTCCATAAGGATGAGTGTGCCTTTTCCTTCGATACCCCGGTAAGCGCCTCCGATGAAAAGCTGAGCACCTGAGGGGGCCCCGTTACCGCCGACTCCGCACCTCAGCCCACCCGGCCCGGATGAGGGGGGAGGGAAGCACTTAGTTTGCGCGAGGCATCATGGGACTTGTATTCTTTCCCGGGGCGTGCGAGAGATCCGAGTCCACACGCAAGAATCCCAATGAGAACTACGAATCCCAGCAGGCCCAGGAGCCCCGTCGATTTTATTTGAAAAAAATGCTGTGCTTGGTGGGGGATGTAGTTCCATCACCAGTCTGGGATAGGCCTGGGGTCGGCTGAGGGAAACCTCTCGCCGTTTTCTCGGCTTCTCCTTTCCCTTCTCTCCGGCTGTGGGAGCGGCGGCTCTCGTCTTCCTAACGAACGTGACAAGTCAGTTTTAATCGCAGGAAAGGCCGAAAGATGCCAGGCGTTGTAGTCTACCTCGTTTGGGCTGCCCCTGTGGGAATCTCTGAGACGCCTCGCCAGACGGCTGGAACCTCTGGAAGTATCTAGGAGCCCTTCGCGTTGCTTTCTGGGAGACGTAGTCTCACCTCCCTGTTTCAGATGCCAGTTTGTTGACCTCTGGAACTACCAATCCCGAAATCCTTTTGGGGCAGGGCAAGTGCCAGGCCTTTAACTGCCACAGCGCACGTGGTGCTGAATTACTAGCTGGTTGCCACCCCATTTGCTCCCTTTCCCCCCTCTAATTTTAAGGGTGTGTGTATGTCATGATTTTGCACACCTGTTTACTCTGAACATTGTATCTAGAATGGCAGAGGATTTTGGGGCGGGCAGCCGCAGTTCTTTCTGTGGGTTTAGCGATGTCTTTTCCATATAAAACCCCCCACTCTTTTGGCTTCTGAGGCAGATAACTGGGAATCTTGTAGCACTTTAAGGACTAACAGGGCTTTATTTCCACTAGGGCCACTAATTTTATTCAACCATTCTAAACTGAACAAGGGTTTTATCATGTAAATGTTAACAGGCTTATAATCTATTCTGCGTACATATTGTTAGGCAGGATTAGCTCTGCTACTGATTTTTGTTAAGGGAAACATAACATGTTAATGCTCTCCAGTGTCAGTCTTCTGCACAGATGCTTAATAATAAAGCCAGCATTAGAAAACATACATCCTGCAGGCATAAATGAGCCTGGAATTAGGGTTGCCAGCCTCCATGTGGGGCCTGAGATCTTCTACTTTTACAACTGATCTCCAGCTGGCAGAGATCAGCTCCCCAGGAGAAAATGACTGCTTTGAAGGGTGGATTTTGTGGCATTGCATCATGCTGAGGCCCCTCCCCAAATCCCATCCTCTCCCAAATCTGCCTCCAAAATCTCCAGGTATTTTCAAACACAGTCCTGGCAACCCTACCTGAAATGTACAGGTAACTTCTGGCCACAAAGCCTGCAGGCACTTTCAAATGAACACAAATATGTTCATGAATCCTTATTATTTAAAATTTGAGAACATATGAAGCTTCCCTATACTGAATCAGACCCTCGGTCCATCGAAGTCAGTATTGTCTACTCAGACTGGCAGCGGCACTCCAGGGCCTCAAGCTGAGGTTTTCGCACCTACTTGCCTGGACCCTTTTTAGTTGGAGATGCCAGGGACTGAACATGGGACCTTCTGTTTACCAAGCAGATGCTGTACCGTTGAGCCACTGTCCCTCCCCTAATTTGGCACCCCTAATTCCCACCTATGCTTTTGTAGGCTAGAAGAAGAAGAAGAATTGCAGATTTATATCCCGCCCTTCTCCCTGAATCAGAGACTCAGAGCGGCTTACAATCTCCTATGTCTTCTCCCCTCACAACAGACACCCTGTGAGGTAGGTGGGGCTGGAGAGGGCTCTCACAGCAGCTGCCCTTTCAAGGACAACCTCTGCCAGAGCTATGGCTGACCCAAGGCCATTCCAGCAGGTGCAAGTGCAGGAGTGGGGAATCAAACCTGGTTCTCCCAGATAAGAGTCCGCACACTTAACCACTACACCAAACTGGCTCTAGAGATGACCTTGTCCGATGTAGTGAGAGAATCCTTGTGATATGCATGTTGATTTAAGAGGCTATAAAGATTTTTTTTTTTGTAAGGGCCCCAAAATGAAAATAATACAGGGTGAAATATAATCATGTCGAATTAAATGTAATCAAGCAAAGTATAGTGATCATGTTAGCATTTAAGGCAGGGTTCCAGCAGCTGCAAGTGGAGGAGGGACAGTGGCTCAGTGGTAGATTATCTGCTTGGTAAGCAGAAGGTCCCAGATTCAATCCCAGCATCTCCAACTAAAAAGGGTCTAGGCAAGTAGGCGTGAAAAACAGCTTGAGACCCCGGAGAGCTGCTGCCAGTCTGAGTAGACAATACTGACTTTGATGGACTGAGGGTCTGTTTCAGTATAAGGCAGCTTCATATGTTCTCCAACATGATGCCCATGGGCATCTTGATGCCCTCTGGCACCTTTCCTGGCACCCACCCAGTGTTTTAAGAAAATGGGTGGGCCCAGCAGAGCTTCTGATTGGCTATTGGAGGTCTTGTTTCAGTGGCAGCAGCAACCACTTTTGTATCAAGATGGTACCCGACTCCTTTCAGGGCAAAGAGCCTGCTTCCATTTCCAAGTCTTCATTCAGTTCCTGCTGAGTAGGCTGTCGTCTGGCTTCTTAGATAGCCTTGTCCTCCCCAAGGGAGTCTGTCTTGCAGCTGAAAATAACTTCAGTCCTCCTGCCTCTTGTGGTCTGGGCTAGTTTTTCTGCCCCAGAAGCAGTGCTGCTTTAAAGAAACAGCCAGCCACTAACTACTGTTCCTCCTGATCCTCTCAGAGTGTGGGTGTAGCCTCTTCTGAGCTAGTTTCAGCATCTTGCCTCCTGAGAATTCTGTATATGGGCAGGATGGAGGCAGGGAACAAAATTATGCTGCTGAGCAAGTCAGATGTGTGTTGCATTTGCTAACTCAAACCTAGATATTCTGAACACAGTCTCCTATCATGACAGCTTTCAATGGCCAGCCAGTCTCCAAATGTTGTTGCTCCCCGTTCTTCACCTGGATGGGGGGAGAGATCAGGAAAGTCACCTCCAATTTCCACTAAGAGCTCAAAACAGCTCAGAATAAGATGCAGAAAGCCCGGAACAAAATCAAGACATAAAGCAGCACGTCTGTTTCTGCAAGGAGACGATGGATGCAATTGAAGGCAGCACAAATCCAGAGTTGGGAGAGCAAGGGATAGCACAGCTGAACTTATTGCAATTCTTGTTACTTGCTCAACTGGGCCTTCGTGGGTAACCTTATGCTTGTCCCCATTGTGGGTCTTTGTGCTATCAGGTGCACTGAAAAATAAAACTGCCGTTGGGCTGCCATTCCGTAAAGCCTGTAGTGTCCTGCACTTTGAGTCCTGTGGAGAGCTTTTTCTGAAATGATATTGCTATTAGTGGGAGAAAAGGCAGAAAAGGAAAACCCAGCAGGTTGACTAGTGTGTCTGGCTGTTTTCTATGAAGATAATACTAGAGGTTTTGGTGTCGTGGTGAAGTGTGCGGACTCTTAGCAGGGAGAACCGGGTTTGATTCCCCACCCCTCCACTTGCAGCTGCTGGAATGCCCTTGGGTCAGCCATAGTTCTCGCAGGAGTTGTCCTTGAAAGGGCAGCTATAAGAGCTCTCTCAGCCCCACCTACTTCGCAGGGTGTCTGTTGTGGCAGGGGGGAGAGGTAAGGGACATTGTGACTGCTCTGAGACTCAGAGTATAGGGCAGGATATAAATCCAATATCATCTTCTCTGTGTCAGAGTATCAGAGCAGCTTACAATTTCCTTTCTCTTCTTCCCCCCACAACAGACACCTTGTGAGGTGGGTGGGGTAAAGGAGATTGTGACCACTCTGAGATTCAGAGTTATAGGAAAAAGGAAAGGTCCCCTGTGCAAGCGCCAGTCGTTTCCGACTCTGGGGTGACGTTGCTTTCACAACATTTTCACAGCAGGTTTTTTACGGGGTGGTTTGCCATCGCCTTCCCCAGCCATCTACACTTTCCCCCCAGCGAGCTGGGCACTCATTTTACTGACCTTGGAAGGATGGAAGGCTGAGTCAACCTGAGCCGGCTACCTGAACCAGCTTCTGCTGGAATCGAACTCAGGTGGTGAGCGAAGGGCTTCAACTGCAGTACCGCAGCTTTACCACTCTGCGCCAACGGGCTCTGAAGGAGTTACAGAGCAGGATATAGATCCAATATCATCATCTTCGGTTAGTCTGTTGCAGCAAAATGAAACAGGAGTCGAGTGACGCCTTGAAAACTAATATAATTTATTCCAGAATAACCTTTAATGAGTCAAGATGCTCAGAGAAGACATCTTGCTGGAAGAGGACATCCATAGCAGATACAATATACTGTTGTATTTATGCAAACGTAAATATATCTGCTGTGGACGTGTGTTGTATTCATCTGATGAAGTAAGCTGTTAACTCACGAAACCTTACGCTGGGATAAATGTCGTTTGTCTTTAAGGAGCTGCTAGACTCCGGCTTAATTCTTCTGCGAAGAGGGACTACACATGGACAAGGCCGAAGCCAGGATTTCATGTTTGGTGGGGCCCACAGGAGAATATGTTGTGGGGGGTTTCTGGGGGCCACCCGGTTTGGTGGCCCTGGGTTCTCGGCTCTGTAAGCTGCCTTGAGTCCCACAAGCTAACCGCCCCCCCTCCCCACTCTTGGCTCTGCACGCTGTGTTAGAAAGGGGGAGAGGAAAAAAGCGAACTGATCAGCGGCAATGCTACTACTTGTCCAAGTGGCCATGAGAAAGCAGATAGGTTCAGGGCCCTCCAAGGGAGGGGCCATACAGTTGGAAGGGTTTTTTTTTTTTTTAAAGAATGGGCCTGCCCCCCCCAGGGCCCCCTGTAGCTACAGGCTTGAGCGTGGAGCTCTTTGTTTGGGAAAATGTGTAAGGTGGGGCAGGGGAAAAGGAGGACATAGAGGTCTTCGTAACATTTTGAATGGTGTGGCGATTGAGTTGATTGTTCTGCACCTGCATTACGGTTTGTTTCCAGACAATTGGGTTGATTGCCCTGAGATGCAGTAATGACTGGGGGCTGTCAAAAGGCGTAGATAATTTCATGAAAAGGAGGACTCTGGATGACGCCAACAGAGTTGAAATCCACATAGGTGCAATTCTGCTTGGGTTCACTTGTTTTGAAGGTTCAGCTTAGCTATTCTGGCTGACTCTGTGAGTACCAGATGCTGGGTTGGAATTGGAAATGGCTGCCTCCATCAGCCCCAAGGGCCATCCTGGTGACTACAGTTTGGTACTGCCTGATGGGCTACATGGGCCTGTTGTTTGTAAGGCTATTATTGCACATCGTCCTGGGTTCTCTTCCTTGTTTGGATTGCCTCTTCCAGTTCAGTTCCCCCCTGCTATTCTTTCTACCAGTTCCAGTCCAGTTTCCACCATGTTCTTTCCGCTCTGTCACCCAGCATGAAGGCGTCACAAATCACGCAACGTAAGTGAAAGGGAAGTTCTGTATATGCTCTCAAATGTTTCCAAGGTATTTAATCGCACAGTGCAGCTCTCGTAACTGGCTATGGTACACCCTTCTTATCCATTGTGCTGAAACAGCAGCTGCTTCCACTGATGATGGAATGCCCAGCATCAGTAACTCTGTGTGGGCCACAGATCTGCGTTGGACGCTGATGGGAGGAACTGCAGTGAGCTGAAATGAGCATCTCTTAAAATCTGGATCTCTGCCTAAGCATCAGATGCAAGCGATATCAGCAAAGTTTATTTAAAGAATTCTAATAAACCATGCTGAACGTCTCAAAGCAGTTAATAAATGGCTATGAAAGAGTGTACGTGCACCAGGGCTTTTTTTTGTAGCAGGAACTCCTTTGCATATTGGGCCACATATCCCTGACATAGCCAATCCTCCAAGAGCTTACAGGGCTTTTATTACAGGGCCTACTGTAAGCTCTTGGAGGATTGGCTACATCAGAGGGTGTGGCCTTACAGGCAAAGGAGTTGCTGCTACAAAAAAAGCCCTGACGTGCACAGCTATAAACAGACAATGGGTTGGATCCAGCCAGTTCTTTTCCCATTCGGTTGTACCTAATGCTGTCTTTACTATAGTTTCCATCCTAGTGGCTTTGCTACGTGCACTTCCCACAGTCTCCATCATAGCCTTCCTGTGTCAAAGGGGGACACTCCTCCTCCCCCTTTTATTAGTGGAAATGATGGTTGGGTGAGGCCAATGAACTGGAATAGTTGAAAGAAATGACCATCAGTTGATGGTCATCAGCCCAGAGCTCACTTGTTGAAAGGGAAGGTGCCACCAGCCAAGTTTGTTGGCTTGATCGTAATTGCCTGGGACTGAAGGGTAGCAGGTATTTTAGAGCTGCTGGCAACTTAAAGAAAGATTGTCTCCTGTGGAGCAGATTGGTGGTCGGTGCAGTTGAGTTGGCTGAGGTTGTGCAAAATGGTGAGCGCTTGTAAGTAGGGGGTGGGCACGAACCGCATATTTGTGGCTTGGTTCTTGGCTGAACCGTGAGCCCATACAAACGAGGAGGTTGGTTTGTGAACCGACCTCATTCATATTGGTTCGTGCGCCATTTAAAGTTTAAACCTCAGTATTCTGCTTCTCACAAAAAGCTGGAGGATGCAGAAGGCTGGGGGTGAGATGGCTCCCTGCTCTTTAAACCAGTGCTTTCTGCTCTTTATGAACCTCTATGAACTGCATCTAAATTTGTGAAAATTCATGGCAGTACCCAGTTCTTCGGTTTGCAAACATTGCTTCGTGAACCGTCCAAAATTTGTGACGAGCTTTAGTTCATCGGCCGGTTCATGCCCATCCCTACTTGTGAATTTGCTGCAACATTTCATACCAGTTGCAGTTTTCATTCAGTCTTCAAGGGTAGCTCTGTGGAGAGCCAGTTGCTGTAGACGAGGGAGGAAGATGCTGTTCCATTCTACTGTATACATCTATTTGTAAGAATTTGCCAACACGCATTCATTTTGCATTTGAAACTGGGTACTACTAAGAACATTAGAGAAACCATGTTGGTTCAGACCAATGACCCATCTAGTCCAACAATCTGTGTCTGACAGTGGCCAAAAACCCAGGTGTCATCAGGAGGTCCATCAGTGGGACCACGACAGTAGAAGTCCTCCCGCTGTTGCACCCCCCAAGCACCAAGAATACAGAGCATTACTGCTCCAGACAGAGAGTTCAATCAATACTCTGTGGCTTATAGCCACTGATGGACCTCTGCTCCATATGTTTATCCAATCCCCTCTTGAAGCCGTCTATGCTTGCAGCCGTCACCACCTCCTGTGGCAGTGAATCGCGTGTGTTAATCACCCTTTGGGTGAAGAAGTACTTCCTTTTATCAGTTCTAACCCAACTCCTTAGCAATTTCATTGAATGTCCACGAGTTCTCGTATTGTGAGAAAGGGAGAAAAGTACTTCTTTCTCTACCTTCTCTATCCCATGCATAATGTTGTAAACCTCTATCATGTCACCTCTCAGTTGACATTTCTCCAAGCCTGGATAAATGCAGAGTTTGTATCACACATTTAGCCATAAATACTTTGAATGCAACAAAAGAATTATTCAACACAAGGGTACACTGTGCACAGATTGTACATGCATTCACTATAACATGAAGAGGGCTGATGTAAACTGGCCAGTGGACTCTACATGGTTTCAGTGGACTGCATTGACCCAGCTAGAGGGGGGAATGGACATCAGGGAATGCTCTGGTTACACGGGGTGTTATGTCGCATTATGTGACAGATCAGTGTGGATGGATTGCACTCTGGGTGGCTTTTAATTCTTGTTATATAGGCTCCCTTGAGCCACTTGGAAGGGCAGAATATCAATATTTGAAACAACTAAAATGAGGCACGCAAAACACATGTATCAGCCACACATGAGATGGAGATACATGTGTGTGTAAAATCTAGGGTATTTAAAAAAAACATGTAAATGAAAATAACCTTAGAGGAACAAGGAAGATGTGGACCATAAACAGATATAAGGTTTTGAGTGAGAGGATGAGAAAGGGAATAAGAGAATCTTGTATAGATTCTGAGAGCCAGTTTGGTGTAGTGGTTAAGTGCCTGGACTCTGATTCCCCACTCCTCCACTTGCAGCTGCTGGAATGGCCTTGGGCTAGCCACAGCTATCACAGAGGTTGTCCTTGAAAGGGCAGCTGCTGTGAAAGTCCTCTCGGCCCCACCAACCTCACAGGGTGTCTGTTGTGGGGGGAGAAGATATAGGAGATTGTAAGCCACTCTCAGTCTCTGATTCAGCAAGCAGGTTGGGGTATAAATCTACAATTCTTCTTCTTGTAGCTACATGACTGAGTCTTGCATTTGCCCGTGCCAGAAAGGTGACACAATATGCCATTGGTCAGAGCAGTCACAAAGTCAAGGTACTCTGTGGTGGGACAACAGATGTATGACTGGGAAGAGTCATTCTGATCTGTGGTTTGAAAATCCCTCACAAATGATGAAAAATATAATGCAAATATGTTCAATTTGCATAATTTATTCAAGTGGCGGAATTCCTTGGGTTTTGGCACGGAATTTGCAGCTGAATCTTGCCTTTTTTGTTCGCGTGCTCATGCCCCTCAGTGGTTCTCTTGGCGTCCCTGTTGAGTTAGAAGCCTTTCTGGCCAGTCCAGTGTAGTAGTCAGCATGTTGGGGGCTAGGAGCTGGGAAGCCCGGGTTTGAATCCTTGCCCTGCTGTGGATGCTCGCTGGATAACCTTGAGCCAGTTGCTTTCTTTTTCTCTCCCGACCTAGCCTATCTCACAGGGTTGTCGTTAGGCCAAAAGGGAAGAGACGGATGTCAGCTGCCTTAGGGTCAAAGGTGGAGGCGTACGTGAACTGACTAAGTAAAATTGCTGTTCCTCAGGAGTCCGACGGAGGCTTGTACATCTGCATGAATACATTCCTAGGATTTGGGAAGCAGTACGTGGACAAGCATTACGAGAAAGCGGGCCAGCGGGTCTATCTGCATCTCAAGAGGACACGCAAATTGGTAAGAAGGGCTGGCCTCTCTTGGACATTCCACTCTTTTAATGGCAGAGGGGGCTCTCTCTCTTCAAGCGTCCGAGCACCTATCTGTTTTGCTGTTTGTCAGTGCCGTCTCCCCCCCCCCCCCCCCGGTGGTGTTCTTTGGAATTCTCTGAATGAATGGCAGTGTTCCCTCTAAGCTGAGTTAGCATGAGCTAGCTCACAGTTTTTTAGCCTCTGGATCACGTGTTTTTGTCTTAGCTCAGGAAAAACGGCCCCAGAGCAAACTAATTTATACAGTAGCTCACAACTTTAAATGCCAGTAGCTCACGAAGTAGAACTTTTGCTCACAAGACTCAACAGCTTACAGGGAGCATTGGTTGGATGGCTAAGAGATATGAAAGCCCAAGAAGAAAATTGGGGGGCGGGGCAAACTTTTCTCCTAAATATTCCCTGCAGATTCTTTCTGATTTGGGAAAACTGAGAATTTTGGGGAGTGCTGGGAGGATCATAGAATCATAGAGTTGGAAGGGTCCTCTATTCCAACCCCCTGCACAATGCAGGAAACTCACAAACACCTCCCCCTAAATTCACAGGATCTTCGTTGCTGTCAGATGGCCATCTAGCCTCTGTTTAAAAACCTCCAAGGAAGGAGAGAAAAGAACTCGTTTGAGACATGACCTCTTTTGAAATGAATGAAATGCTCTTTAAGACTAGGAATGTTACTGTACAAAAGTTGTTTAAACCAAAAATCTATAACATATGAGGATAATTCCTGTGCACACGAACACGTACAACATGTTTTAAGTATGTTTAAATGAGGCTGATTTTTGTCCACATTTGGTGTCTTGTGTATGATAATTGACTGAATTATAAAGTGTTGTAAAGTTTAACTCTATGTCCAAAAGAGCTGTTAGGACTAGATGAGATATTTCAGTACAGATAACACGTGGGGGTGGGAGGGGGGTGGATTTTTTTTTCCTTATGAAAAAAAATTGTTTATTATTTTCAACTTTTATTCCCCTCCCTTGATGGCAAAAACTAAAATAAGTGGACTAAGAAGGCAGCACTTCCCATCTTTCTCTGTTTAGTATTTAATGCATTTAGAACTTTGCTTGAAGAAAAAAGCATTTGTACACCATTAATATGACAGAGAGAATTTCTAGAAATCTCGAAACTGGGCCGGGATTTTTCCCAGAAATGAGAACTGTTGCATCCTGTGTTATCTTAGCACTGATTCTAAAAGAGTGTAGTTGACAGGAGTCCTTTTTTTTTTTTTTGCGCTCTCCAAATTTCCCTTGGAAAAACTATGCCATACATTTTGAGTGAGTAAAAGCTTGTCTTAGGAGGCATTTTGGTCATCCTAAAGGAAACCTTACATAGGCATTTGCTTCCCTTCTCACCAAAATGTCTCAGTTTCTAACTGGGGGAGGATCTTTGGGGAAGCAAGGGAAACAAGTTCCAAAAAAACATTTTCTGAATGCTACTGGCAAATTTTATCTGCTCAGTTGTAGACTGAGCATTTTATGTTCTTAAAGTGGTTAAAACTAGTTCAGGCTTGGTAAGAAAGATTACATTTTAATCCTTCCTTAATGTCTCCATTTGATCCGAGGCTTCAGAAGTCCCTGAAATGCTATGTGTTTAATCACCTTCTAACTCAGGGGTGTCAGACATGCAGCCCAGGGGTCAAATCGGGCCTCTAGAGGGCTCCTATCAGGCCCCCGAGCAACTGGCTGTCATCTGCTTCCTCCTCCCTCTCTCTTGTTTCCTTCTGTATAATAGTTTGCTTAACAGATTGCTGTGCTGTCAATCGCACAGGAGCTGCAGAGCAAAGACTCTATACATCCATAATTTAAAAATTATTAAAAATAATAATTAAAAAAATATTTAAAGGACACAGGCAAACACAATTAAATTTTATATCTCTGCTACCTAACCTTAAATAGATATACACGTGGCCTGGCCCAACATGGCCCGACCCAACAAGGTCTATTTATGTCAGATCCGGCCCTCATAACAAATGAGTTCAACACCCCTGTTCTAACTATACTCCTTCTTTTGGCTTGGCTACAGAAAGAAGAAGATGCCAACTCCAGCGCTGGGGATCCCCCTAGAAAGAAACCAACCCGTCTAGCTATTGGTAAGAGGACAGTCCTGTAGGTCTGTCAGTTATGTAGAGGAGAAAAACCTCCCCTCCCACACAGGGGAACTAGCAGGAGATTTAAATTGTACATTTCTTCTTGGATCAAGCAGGAGACTGAGCTGAAGAACGGGAGAGAGGGGTTAATTCAGACCTCTACACCTGAGTTCTGTAGTTTGGTGTAGTGGTTAAGTGTGTGGACTCTTATCTGGGAGAACCGGGTCTGATTCCCCACTCCTCCATTTGCAGCTGCTGGCATGGCCTTGAAAGGGCAGCTGCTGTATGAGCTCTTTCAACCCCACCTACCTCACAGGGTGTCTGTTGTGGGTGGGTGGGGGGAGATAGAGGAGATTGTGACCACTCTGAGACTCTGAGAGTCAGAGAAAATGGCGGGATATAAATCCAATATCTTCTTCCTCTTCTTCCCCTTCACTGTTGCTTCGGTAGGAGTTGAAGGTGGATTTGACATCCCCGAGGAGAAATACGAGTACGACGAACATGTCAAAATAGTCATTTTACCTGAGTACCTGGATATTCCCCGGGACGGATTGGAGGGTCTACCAGATATGGTCAAAGACAGGGTGAGTTTTGTACTCTCTCTACAAAGGAAAGGAAAGGTCCTCTGTGCAAGCACCAGTCGTTTCCGACTCTGGGGTGACGTCGCTTTCACAACGTTTTCACGGCAGACTTTTTACGGGGTGGTTTGCCATCGCCTTCCCCAGTCATCTACACTTTCCCCCCAGCAAGCTGGGGACTCATTTGACCGACCTCGGAAGGATGGAAGGCTGAGTCAACCTCGAGCCGGCTACCTGAAAACCCAGCTTCCACCGGGGATCGAACTCAGGTCGTGAGCAGAGTTTGGACAGCAGTACTGCAGCTTTAACATTCTGCGCCACTCTCTACAAAAGGGACCCTCCATAGTGTGAAATGGTCACAGAACTGAGCTGTAGGACTGGGGCTGGGCACTACCTTGGGCAGGGCAGAGGGGGATTGGAGCCCAGTTTCAGGAGAACTGTGTGAGGGCTTTCTCTGGGTCCACATTAGCAGAAGGTGCTTCAGATGGTGGGACTGTGGGGGAGAAAACTGGAGCAACCCACCACTACCCTCCTGTCTCTGTTTCCCTTTTTTTCCAGGTTTCCAGTGCAATCGAAGCTATTCTGACAGCAGACTCTGCCTCCCGGAAGCAGGAAGTGCAAGCTTGGGACGGGGAGGTTCGGCTCGTGTCTCGGCACGCTTTCTCGCTCCAGCAGCTCCAGAATGGTGTGCGTATTCCTCCTTGGTGAGTTTAGCTGAATCTCCAGATATCTCCCTCTCCCCTCTACTCATTGAGTCACATAGCCATGCATCCTCTGACTGGCCGCTCCCTCGCTCAGTGTCACTTGAGAGAGGTACGCACTCTGTCCCCCTCGACGCCTCCTGTTCAGGATGTATAATGAAGCAGATACCGTGGACTAGCTTGGGATATGTTCAGCAAAGGCCTGTTTCCTGATAGTGTAAAATCAGAGGCAGCTGGGAAGAATCGCACAGGCGTAACCGTGTTAGAGCCCTGGCCTGAGTGGCCCAAGGGAGTCCAGACTCACCAGCTTCCAGAAGCTAAGCAGGATCAGCTTTGTAGATAGATCCAGGTAGATAGATCCAGGTGGGCAGCCGTGTTAGTCTGAAGCAACAGAACAAAGTTGGAGTCCAGTAGCACCTTTAAGAAGAAAGAAGCCAGTTCGATGTAGTGGTTAAGTGTGCGGATGTAGCGGTTAAGAGTACTTATTTGGGATAACTGGGTTTGATTCCCCACTCCCTTCACTTGCAGCTGCTGGAATGGCCTTGGGTCAGCCATAGCTCTGGCAGAGGTTGTCCTTGAAAGGGCAGCCGCTGTGAGAGCCCTCTCAGCCCCACCCGCCTTACAGAGTATCTGTTGTGGGGAGAGAAGATATAGGAGATTGTGAGCTGCTCTCAGTCTCTGATTCAGAGAGAAGGGCGGGGTATAAATCTGCAATTCTTCTTCAGCGTTTTATTCAGAATGTAAGCTTTTGTGTGCCATCCACACTTTGTCGGAGAATTAGTGCTTGGATGTAGCCCACCATAGAAGTTCAGGGTTGCTACGCGGAGGCAGAAAATGGCAAACGGCCTCTGCTCCTTTCTTGTCTTAAAACTTATGACGGGGTCCCCAACTTTTTTGAGCCTGTGGGCACCTGTGGAATTCTGACACGGCATGAGAGGCGCAGCTACAAAATGGCTGCCACAAAAGAGCTGCCGCAGGGGACGGAGCCAGCCATAAAAGGACAGCCACAGCTTACCATCATCCGCACAGTGAAGATCCTTGTGCGGTTGTGGCAACTGCTAGGCAGCATTCTGTAAAATCTGCACAGCCAATCAAATCTCCGCTGGCCAATCAGAAGCTGGGGGCAAAAGCCCCATCTGGCTCTGCCCAGTTTCTTAAAAAAAAAACTTGGTGGGCACCTGGAAAGGTGTAGGTGAGCACCATGACTCCCATGGGCACCGTGTTGGGAACCCTTGCCCTATGATGTCGCCATAAGTCAGGTACAGCTCAATGGCTCTTTCCACCACTACCACTAGCCCTGCTAGTCTGTAGCAAGAGAAAAACCTAGCAGCACGTTCAAGATCTAACGCCTTACTTTATTTCAGCATGAGCGGTACACTTCATCAGATATATATGTGATGAGAAATCCCGCTGAAGGGTTTATGTTATGGTGCAGGATGTAAGGAGGAAGGTGCTGACTTCCTCTTCCCTCCTTTCGTCCGCCAGTGGCTGGAAGTGCACCAAGTGCGACATGCGTGAGAATCTGTGGCTCAACATGACAGACGGCGCCATCTTGTGTGGACGGCGCTACTTCGACGGCAGCGGGGGCAACAACCACGCAGTCGAACATTACCGGGAGACCGGCTACCCGTTGGCTGTGAAGCTGGGAACCATCACTCCAGATGGAGCGGGTGAGAATCGCTGCAGCTGTCCTCTGGCTCCTGATGGGACAGCTGCTGAGCCCTGGCCTACTGTTTCAGACTCTGCTGTCAGAGCCAGTTTGGTGTAGTGGTTAAATGCATGGACTCTTTTCTGGGAGAACCGGGTTTGATTCCCCACTCCTCCACTTGCAGCTGCTGGAATGGCCTTGGGTCAGCCATAGCTCTCGCAGAACTGTCCTTGAAAGGGCAGCTGCTGTAAAGCTCTCTCAGCCCCACCTACCTCACAGGGCGTCTGTTGTGTGTGTGGGGGGGTGGGAGGGAGGAAGGTAAAGGAGATTGTGACCGCTCTGATACTCTGAGATTCAGAGTGAAGGGCAGGATATAAATCCAATATCATCTTCTTCTGTTACAGCCCGGCACAAAGAAATGAATCTTTCAAGGGCAATGGAGTTGCTTTGTTGTGTGGGCCCAGCAGCGGTCTTCTGGACCCAGTTGCGTGCTCTCTTCTCACTCCAGCTTAAAGGGCAGCTCCAGCCTGTGTCATTGTACCTGCAAATGGAGGGCTTGATGCTGGTGTAATTAGTGCCTATCTTGCACCTCTCCCAGGGTTGCATGGTCTTGAGGTTATGTATCTTGCTGCACACTCTAAACCACCAGAAAAGTTAATGCTGCCTAGGGGTCAGAACTTCACGGTTGTGGAAATCTTGATATGCTTATACTTTGCCTGTGAATATACACAGGTGCAAAAAAAAAATGCACTGTGAACCTGCAACATCTCTCTGTTCGTTAAGGCTTGCAAGCCTTGACTTTTTGTCTACTTGCAGGGAAAAATTTTAGCACACCTCAGTGAAGAGGTGGTAGAGCAGATACAATCACAGCAGGGGCCAGATCTAGCTTGTGGGCTCCCAGCTAGTCACCTGGGTAGCTCCGGAAATGTATTTTGCCATCTCCTCCTTCCCCGTCTAGGAGCCCCCAGTCTTTTTGAGCCTGCAGGCACATTTGGACTGGTGGGAGCAGCAACAAAATGGCCGCCATAGGAGGCAGAGCTAACTACAGAATGATTGCCCCCATTTAACTTCGGTCACACAGTGCAGATCGGGGTGGCCAAACTGTGGCTCTTTCACACATAATCGTGTGGCTCTCAAAGCCCCCACTGCCCCGTCCAACGTGGAGAAGGCATTTCTCTCTCTAAATCATTTTTCCAAGCCAGCTGGCAACTTGGAGAAGGCATTTAAAATTAAAAGTTGTTTTCTTTTCACCTGTTTCTCTCCCATCAGTTTGCCTGCCTGCCGCCCTCCCTCCCTCCCACACTCAAAAGCTGATTATTCTTTGTCGCTTTGCTGGCAGCTGCTACCAGAGCAACATTTCGAAATACCTGCACAGCCAGTCAGAAGCCTTGCAGGGCAGAAGCCCTACTGGTCCCACCCACTTCCAAAAAAATGCTTGGTTGGAACCAGAAAAGGTGTTGGTGGGCACCATGATACCCATGGGCACCACACCGGGGACCTCTAGCTTCGATGGGTGGGGAAGTTCCAGGCTGGGGGCATTGCCTGTGAAACCAGAGAAAGAGACAATAAAATGTCCCAAGTATGAAATATCACTCTGGTGCACCATTTAAAAAAAAAAGACCTCTCTGGGAGAGAAAGCGTCGTCAACCTTTTAATAACACCTGGATATAAAATTCAGTAAGCCTGGATACAAAGAGTTTAGCGGGCTCCATTCAGTCTGATATAGTTGGCCGTCCCTGCTCTAGAGGCGGAGGAGCTCTGGGCCAAAGGGTGTCTTTTTCTCATTCCCCACTTCTGCTGCAGATGTCTACTCCTACGATGAGGATGATATGGTGCTGGACCCCAACCTGGCTGAACATCTGGCCCACTTTGGAATTGACATGCTGAAAATGCAGAAGGTGAGTCAGGGCAGCGAGCCTGAGAGCGACAGCTTTCTGGGTCTTTTTTGTCACTTCTGGACAGAAAGGTTCGGACATGGACATGGTTGTTGGATAGAGTGACTTTTTAGCAGGTGCCAAGAACTGTTGGCATCTGCGGCAGAGCTTTTCTCTCTCGGTTTGGGGTTCAGCAGGGCTTTTTTTGAGCAGGAAAACACAAGAACACCTTGTTAACCTTTCGTAGGGCCTGTAAAATGGAGCTTGTTCCCCCAGGCTTTTGGATGAGGCGTGGGCATCTATTTGTTAGATCAGTTGGCCTCCACTACAATATCATACCACTACATCACTCTGTTGGACCATCTTGCTGTACTACTAACTTGCTATTGAAACTGATTTTATTGTGATTTTATTGTAATGTATTGTGATTCATTGATGTACTCTGCCCTGAGCCCCCATGGGGGAATGGGCAGAATATAAATAAGCTATTAATAATAATACCATTCCAGCTGGCTTGGCATCAGGGGTGTGTAGCCTAATATGCAAATGAGTTCCTGCTGGGCTTTTACTACAAGAAAGCTCCGTGTGAAACAATCGTGCTGTCAGGGGGTGTGGCCTAACGTGTAAATGAGTTCCTGCTGGGCCTTTTCCGCGTGAGACAATGGTGATGTCAGGGGGTGTGGTCTAATATGCAAATGAGTTCCTGCTGGGCTTTTTCTCCCCCCAAAAGCCCTGCAGTTCAGGAAGGGGAACTTTTAGATGTCCTCAGCGAGTGGCTTCTAAAAGAGGGCTAGACAGATTCCTGGAGAAGAGCCCCTCAGTGGCTGCTAGCCCTTAGTGAAGGTAGCGTCCATGTGCAGGCAGCCAACGTCGGAATGACAGCACTGGGCAACGGCGTTTGCGGAAGACTGTGGCCTCTGTGCGAAAACAGGCTGTTGGGCTAGGTAGGCTACTGGTCTGATCCAGCAGGGCTCTTCCAACGTTCTCAAGATGAGAGAAGGCTCTTTTAAATATATGTATATACACATATGTGCGCGTGCACACACACACACATGTTTTAAACAAGACACAAAAAAGGAGAGGGGGAAACCAGGAATAACGGCCACTCTACAAACAAGACAAAAGGAAATATAGAAAGGAACGTTCTAAATTACCAACATAAAGACCAAGATGATAAGAATAATACATAGACTACAAAGACATATTATTGAATCCAAGTATTGACAGTGGGATTATATTTGGTACGTTTTGGAAATTTACCTTCCAGGAAAAAATACTGATGGCTTTAAGGATTGTTATTTTCCTATGAAGTATTCTTTATGTACTTCATGTTTAATTTTCCCCATAATTTGAGGAAGGGCTCCTCCTCCAGCAAGCTGGGTTTTTACTCTTGCAGTCTTTCCAACCCTGAGCCTGCGTCCTTTATTCTTCTTCCCCTGCAGACTGACAAGACGATGACCGAGCTTGAGATTGATATGAACCAGCGGATTGGCGAGTGGGAGCTGATCCAGGAGTCCGGGGTACAGCTCAAGCCCCTTTACGGCCCTGGCTACACGGGCATCCGTAACTTGGGGAACAGCTGCTACCTCAACTCAGTGGTGCAGGTGCTGTTCAGCATACCAGACTTCCAGCGGAAGTAAGTGGCAAGGAGGAAGCCTCTTCCTCGTGGGTGTGGCAGCAGAAGTTGAGGCTACTTTTGTGCTTTTATTAAAAGCCTTCCTTACATAGCAGTTCTCTCATCTACAGAGGTGCGGAGCCATTACCCAGTCCCTTGCAATACTCCCTCTAAGCAGTGGAGTCTTGTGAGCCAAAATTCTACTTTGTGAGCCACTGGCATTAAAGTTGTGAGCTACTGCATAAAGTATTGTGCTCTGGGGTCATCCTTCCTGAGCTAAGACAAAAATATGTGAGCCAGAGACTAAAAAACTGTGAGCAAGCTCACACTAACTCAGCTTAGAGGGAACACTGGTTCCTTGTATGCCAGAACATTTTGTTGTTGCTGCTGCTGCTGTTAAGCTTTTGGCCCTCCCCCCCCCCCCCCACCCCCTGCACTACAAGGCTCAGAGTGGGTTCCAACATTTCAAATACAATTAACGATTAAGATTCAAGACATAGATTAATATACAAAACTTTGAGCACCCACCATTTCTCAGAAATAGGGAGGATAAGGACACGGTCCATGTTGACGACCTATCGCTTATCCTCGCCTGTGTCCTTTAAAGGGCTTTCCCTACTGAACCATGCAGTGGATTGGTAGGGAGAGGGAAAAGGAGCAGAATGGGTGGAGGGAGAGGTCTGAACGAAGGGAAATCCCAAGGAAAATCACTATTTTTAATTTGCTTTTGTGCTGGTACGACAGGGAAAAGATGGAGAAGCAGCAGGAGTGGGAAATGAAAGGTGTGTGTGTGTGTGTGAGAGAGAGAGAGACCCCCCCCTCCCTTCCCAGTGCTGCATGCTGCTACTTCCTTGAGGACATGTCTTCCTGCTCCCATGTGGATGTAAGTGTGGCGCCTGAAGTGTCAACAGAAGAGGGCAGTCCCTGTCCCCAAGCATGTGAGAGAAACCAGGTGGCAGATGTTAACTTCGAGGCCTGGATCACAAACCCTGAGCAGATAGCAATGGCCAATAGCCCCAGCCTGCTTAATTTTAAAGGGTGCAGTTTCAGTACCTCAGTTGGGCTCTCTCCGGTTTGCTTTGCAGGTACGTAGACAAGCTAGAAAAAATATTCCGAAATGCTCCCACGGATCCGACGCAGGACTTCAGCACTCAAGTGTACGTAGCAGCGATTCTTGGCCCCCATCCATTATCAGCGCGCAACCTGCGCCGCTGGGTTCACCCACGGCATTTTACTTTTCATAGTCTTCTCCGAAATTGATACTTTGCCAGCGGTTCTATCTAAAATCTGGAAAAACACATGTTCGACTGTTTTCTTGCTGAATCACAAGAACTTGAAACTTAACCATTGAAATGAGTGTTCATCGGTAGAAGTCCCTGAAAGCGTCTGACTGACCCAAATGAACTTAAACTTCTTGAGTTAAAAAAAAGAAACAAACCCTGTTACTTTCCTGGAGGAACTAACCTAGAGATCGTTTTTACCTCTTGTGAGAATTTACAAGCCCATTGCCTTCTAAGTGCTTTAGATTTCCCGGTTGAGATGTGGCGACATTATCAGATAAGGCCCATTGCTGTTATGTGAGACAGCAGCCTCCACTGAGATTTAAAATGGGGCTGGATAGCGAAGTCTCCGAGTGTCTCTAGACCAAGGGTGGGCAAATTTGCTTAACGTGAGAGCCACATAGGATAAAAGTCAGATGTTTGGGAGCTGCAAGACATGAACATCGGATGAGGGAAGGAAGGACGATGATAATGATGATGATATTATTATTGGATTTATATCCTGCCCTGTACTCATCTCAGAGTCTCAGAGCAGTCACAGTCTCTTTTACCTTCCTCCCCTCCAGAACAGACACCTTGTGAGGTAGGTGGGGCTAAGAGAGTCCTTGCAACAGCTGCCTTTTCAAGGACAATTCCTACGAAAGCTATGGCTGACGCAAGGCCATTCCAGCAGGTGCAAGTGGAAGAGTATGGAATCGGCTCTTCCAGATGAGAGTCCATGCACTCAACCACTACGCCAAACTGGCTTTTAGGAAGAAAAAAAGGAAAATAGGGGAGGGAGGAGAGGTGGAAAGAAAGCAACTTTAAATGCATTCTCCAGACTGCCAGCTGGCTTGGCTTGGAGAAGTGATTTGAAACAAATGCCTTCTCCAAGCCAGCAGACTGGGCAGTGGGAGCTCTGAGAGCCACATAATACGTGTGAAAGAACCACATGCGGTTCTTGAGCCACAGTCTGGCCATCCCTGCTCTTGACTGATGAACTCATTTGTCTTTCCAGAGCCAAGCTGGGCCACGGGCTTCTCTCTGGTGAATATTCCAAGCCGGCTCTCTCAGATGGGGAACAGCAGCCAGACCAGAAGGTGAGGATTGGGAGCGCCGGCTGTTGCGCAGCAGTTACAGGACACTCCCCTGTTTGAAACACACTCACCCGCTTCTCCTCTGTCTTCGTAGGGGGTTCAGGACGGCATCGCACCACGCATGTTTAAATCTCTGGTGGGCAAAGGCCATCCGGAATTTTCCACCAATCGGCAGCAAGACGCCCAGGAGTTCTTCCTGCACTTTATCAACATGGTGGAGGTAATAGCTGCTTGCTTTCTCTCAGGGTCTGCCTCGGGTTCGGTGTCTGGGGGGCCAGGAAGAGGAGGGCAGTCAATTGGCTTGGTTGCTTTTGAAGCATTAGGAGCGGTGTCAAAGGTCAGCACTGCAGGGCACCTGCAGGCGCTGCTGCTGTAGAGAAAAGTTGGCTGCAGCGTCCCCAGTGAGCGCAGGTTGAGGCCGGTTCCTCAGCAAAAGTCCCCTCCTTTAGGGTTTCCTCTGAGAACAGCTCTGAATGATTAATTTTGTGTTGAGGGCAGGGGACCTGGACAAAGCAAAAGCGTTCTGCAGTGGGTTTTTTTACTCCAGAGGACTCCAGTAAATCCGTGGAATGTGGTTGGTGAGCTGGAATCCTTTTAGAGGAATAGGCAGGGGGCTTTTTTGTAGCAGGAACTCTTTTGCATATTAGGCCACACACCCTTGATGTAGCCAATCTTCCTGGAGCTTACAGCAGGCCCTGTACTAAGAGCCGTGTAAGCTCTTGGAGGATTGGCTACATCAAGGGTGTGTGGCTTAATATGCAAAGGAGTTGCCGCTACAGAAGAAACCCTGGGACTAGGTATAGGTTGGTTGGTTTTGAACCATGTGCAGGAGGGTTCTAAAGTTTCTCGGGGATTCCTCAAGGTGGAAGATCAGTGGGTAGGCAGCTCTGATATACGGCTTATTGACCAGTACCCGTTATTCAGGTATCTCCCTGGCCTGAACAGCTGCTGTAGAGAGCTGGGCACGTTCAAAAGGTGCGTTCCCTCTTCATGCGTTGGTACTTGGAGACCCAGTTGATCTAAATTTGGGCACCTGCCCTAGAACATGCCCCAGGATTTTGTGCCCTTTGCTCAGCTGCTTTCTCAGGAAACAAATTCAACCTAGAGCCTGTTTAGTGAAAGGGGGCATGTCTGGAAACGGTCAGTGTGGGTTTTTACATGGGAAGCTTTTCCCGGCTGGTCTCTTTGCGAACCGTAACCGCCTGCCCATCTTCCTCCTCCCCTCTTGCACTCTCTAGAGGAACTGCCGCAGCTCGGAGAACCCAAACGAGGTCTTCCGCTTCCTGGTGGAGGAGAAGCTCAAGTGCTTGGCCACGGAGAAAGTGAAGTACACCCAGCGGGTCGACTACATCATGCAGCTGCCGGTGCCCATGGAGGCGGCTCTGAATAAAGGTCTGGGGGCTAGAGCGGGCAGTGTTGAAGGGGTTGAAAGCAACACACTGCTGCACGGGTGTCAAGTCTCCAAATTCAATAACGAGTCGTTGCTGAAACAAAGTTGCTAGTTTATTGATAAGGATGTACTTGGCTAAGTTCAAATTGAAAGACTGAAGATCATACAGTACAATGCCATCATATAAGGTACACTTCAAAGGGATTCTTAAGGGAGGGGCACTGTGCAGGGCACATTCACACACTGCTGTTACAATTTTGTTCTCGGGCCGGCTATGGCCTTGAGCGTCCTTTGGCTCCAACCTCCCCCGATGCCCAGCCTAAGAAGGCACAGATAACTTCTTCACATATTCCCATTTCAAAGCAAGGCTACATAACAAAGGAAAGGGAGGGGGGTAGGGAGAGGTTTAGCTAGCAGCATTGAAATACAGTTAGGCTTTACCCAGAAGGCTCTTTGCTTGAACCAAAGTTAAGTACAGGCTTGACCAAGGTTTTACAGAGACTTGACAACGGGGTCTGGCAGCGTGTGCACGAGAGCTGGTCCTTCTGTTGCATACGGAGCTAAGCAGGACTGCTAGTCATTGCCAGACAAATTGCCCGTCCTTTCTGTCGTGCTGAGGCAGTGAATCAGTGGTAGAGCTTGTATCTTGCATCCAAAAAGATCAGCCCCCGGCCTCTCCAGCTCAAAAAGGGTAGCAGGCGAAGGAGCTGAACTTCCATAATGACCAAATCTGTTCCTCTCCATATTCCCCAGCTTTTCTACCTATGTGCAACTCTCTATCAGAGCCAGTTTGGTGTAGCGGTTAAGTGCATGGACACTTATCTGGGAGAACCGTGTTTGATTCCCCGCTCCTCCATTTGCAGCTGCTGGAATGGCCTTGGGTTAGCCATAGCTCTTGTAGGAGTTGTCCTTGAAAGGGCAGCTGCTGCGAGAGCTCTCTCAGCCCCACCCACCTCACAGGGTGTCTGTTGTGGGGGGAAGGAGATAAAGGAGATTGTGACCACTCTGAGACTCTGATTCAGAGAGAAGGGCGGGGTATAAATCTATGGTAATCTTCTTTTGCCCTTCTGCCAAGGAGCTGAGTGTATAGAATAATAGAGTATAAAAGTTGGAAGGGACCCCCAGGGTACTCTAGTCCAATCCCCTGCACAATGCAGGAAATTCACAAATACCTCCCCCTGAAATCACAGGATCAACATTGCCATCTAGCCTCTGTTTAAAAACCTCCAAGGAAGGAGAGCCCACCACCTCCCAAGGAAGCCTGTTCCACTGAGGAGCCACTCTGATAGAAACTCTTCTGATTTCATTTCAACCTGATTGGTTCTAGTCCTACCTTCTGGGGTAACAGAAAACAATTCTGCACCATCCTCTATATGGCAGCCCTTCAAGTACTTGAAGATGGTGATCATATCACCTCTCAGCCGCCTCCTCTCCAGGCTAAACATGCCCAGCTCCTTCAACCTTTCCTCATAGGACTTGGTCTCCAGGTCCCTCACCATCTTCGTCGCCCTCCTCTGGACCTGTTCCAGTTTGTCTATCCTTCTTAAAATGTGGTGCTCAAAACTGAACACAATACTCCAAATGAGGTCTTACATGATTCCCCCCTTCCATTTTACTCTCACAACAACCCTGCAAGGTCTATTCAAGAGTGCATGACTGGCCCAAAGATACCCAGGGTGCTTCTGGGCAGCTTTGAAATCTCCCCCATCCTGATCCAGCGCTCTGTCCACTGCACCTCACTTGCTGCCCCCATGATAGATGGCTGTGCTCAGATAGACACTGGCTCAGATAAGCCCTGGCTCAGTGTCAGGTATGTTCCCGTGTCTAGTCAGAAGCTGATGAGTCTGAAAGCTGTCCTGGGCACAGGGTTCAACCCCACTGACAATTGTAGCAAAAGCAGGACTTGCCCGTCCTGATCTGAGCCACACTAAGCTGCAACATTCCCTTTTGCAGTTGTTTCCCCTGGTATTTCTCTGCAGCTAATGAATGATCCACGGGATCACGCCTCCTTCGTTTACTATTGTTCCCCCCCCACACACACACACTCTCTAAAGACCCCTACACAGGCTCACGTGTCCTCTTTTTTGCGCTTGTTCCCTCCCTGCCCCCCTCCCCCCCCCCCCCGCACACTGCAGATGAGCTGCTGGAATACGAAGAGAAGAAGCGGCAAGCGGAAGCGGAGAAGCAACCTCTGCCCGAGCTGGTCCGTGCCAAGGTGCCTTTCAGCTCCTGCCTGGAGGCCTATGGGGCCCCAGAACAAGTGGACGACTTCTGGAGCACAGCCTTGCAGGCCAAGTCTGTGGCCCTCAAGTGAGTGGAGGAGGGTGGAAGACGGTGGGGGAATAGTTGGAGATGGGAGCAGGACTCCGGTAAGGCGACCCGTTGGCTTGCAGCTCATTAAGCGGAGAGCCTGATCTTCAGTATCTCCAGAAGCTGCTGCTGTCTCATTCCCCCCTAGCCATGTTCTGTTTTTAAAAATATTCTTGCCTCGCTTCGGTTGTCTTAGAATATTAGAATTATAGAGTTGGAAGGGACCTCCAGGGTCATTTAGTCCAACTCTGCACAATGCAGGAAACGTACAAGTACTTTCCCCCTACACACGTACACCTAGTGACCAATGTTCCCTCTAAGTCTTGTCAGCAGAAAATTTTACTTTGTGAGCTGCTGGCATTAAAGTGGTGAGCTGAGTTAGTGTGAGCTAGCTCACAGATATTTAGCCTCCAGCTCCCACATTTTTGTCTCTGCTCAGGAAAAATGGTCCCAGAGCACACTAACTGTATTCCGTAGCTCACAATTTGAATACCAGTAGCTCACAACATTAATACCAGTAGTTCACAAAGTAGAATTTTTGCTCACAAGACTCAATCTTAGAGGGAACGTTGCTCGGGGGTCCTCCTTCCTGAGCTAAGACAAAAATGTGCGAGCTGGAGGCTAAAAACCTGTGAGCTAGCTCACGCCAACTCAGCTTAGAGGGAACACTGCTTGTGACCCTTGCTTCAAGCCCAGAAGATTTTGGGGGGCAGGGAGCTCTCCAAAATCCTTGGCAAAACTGTCCCGGAGAAAAGTTGCTGCCTGAGTCTAAAGTGGCAATCAGCATTTCCCTGGGCATGTAACAGCATTTCCTTGAGTATCTTTCCTGTGCCGTTCCAGCAATGTGTAATTCTAGAAACTGCCGGGAGCAGGGAGTAGGATCCTGTGGAAGGAACCATGAATAATGCCTTCTTCCCTATAATGGTTTTTCCCTTACGTGAGCCTCTCCCTCACCTGCCCATCCTCTAGAGGCCTCTGGAGCAACATGGTATACAGCCTCAGACCATGTGGCTCGTGTAAGGACTGGCCTCAGCGGTCTCACTGATACATGGACTGCAGAGGAAAAAAGATTGGCTACTGGGGCCTGTTCTCCTTCCCAAGTCCCCCCAGTGACTGATGCAAACAGCGGCTCTGGGAACGGCTCATTCAGGAAAAGGCTTTCTCAAAGTCATGTGGAGCCTGGACCACAGAAAGCCCCAGAGGCTAACAGGCACCTTGATGTACCCAGCAGCAAACTGGCAGGTCTTGTGCAGATTTAGTCAAATGCAGGATGATCTGGACTTTTCTACTAGCTCTTCCGTACTGCAGAGCAGAACTTTGTCCAGACCTGAGCTTCAGTACAGTCCCCAAGATCATGTTATAGTAGTGCAAGACGAGAGAATCACAGCAACCAGGTCCCTTCTTCCAAGTTAGGGGCACACCTGGCAATTTGGATGTAACTGATAAAAGGCACATGTGGCTACATCCACTGGAGAACAATGTGGCATCATCATCATAAAGCATAATTCTCCTGGCATGGTGTCAGATCTGGCCATCCTGATTCATTGGGACTCAATGGGACTGTACAGTACAAGCCCATCAAACTATCAGTCAAGAGTAAATGCGTGCCATTGGTTGAGTCCACTCCTCTCTCCTGCCTTCTTCCTCTTTTGTCAGATTCCCTTCTGGTGTTCCAGTTTGCCCACAGCCCTGGCTCATTTCTGTGCCAGAGGAGTCCCTTTTGGTTGCTGCCCTCATGACAACAGCCTGTAGGACGGGCAAACGGAATGCTGAAGCATTTCCTGAGATGTTATCCATCCTTTCTCCCTCTGCTGTTGACAAAAGGATGTTTCACTGCTTCTCTCTCTTACTCCCTTTGCAGGACTACCCGGTTCGCCTCCTTCCCGGATTATCTAGTGATCCAGATTAAGAAATTCACCTTTGGCCTAGACTGGGTACCTAAAAAGCTTGGTTAGTACTGTGGGGCCCTGATGATGCACCAGGGTCTGCCCATGATTTTTCTCCCCTGCCCTCACCCCGTTCCAATATGGCAGTTTTCAGTACTACCACTGGGTTCTGTAGTCCTTTGAAATCAGGGGTTGTTTTGTAGAAAAATAGGTGATGGAGCTTATTAGCATAACTCGTAAGCATATGCCACCCCACCCCCCACCCCCATCAGCCAAAGCAACCTGATGCAAGAAAGGAGAGCCTCGGGCAAGTGAGGCCTGCTTGGGCTCGCCTGGGGCTCTTCTGAGCAGCCTCTCCCAACAGTCAAGGCCAGCAAGCCACCCGCCACCCAGAATCACATAAGTGGAGAAAGGATGGCATGGGCTTCTCCAGGGGTTAATGAGGCTGCTGGGGCGTGGCAAAGCTCCTGGTGGCTGGCTGGCCACCTGCTCTCCTAATCCAGGGATTGTTATGCAGCTGCACCTACTATTCAGTGGACAAGGTATGTAGGTGGAGAGGAGGAGGGTAGGTCAGAAAGGTTCAGGACCTGCACTCTTGTGAGCTCCTGCTGAATTCAAGGCCTGCTCAGAATAATAAGCATTTACATTACAGCATCTGAGTCTTTAGATTGGTTCCTTTAGCTCTCATGCCCGCAACAGCCCTGTAAATTAGCCCATTATCTGCAGTTTATATTATCTGAGGAATACCACGTTACTTGCTTGGGTTTTTGTCTCAGTGGAAAAGCCTCTGCTTGGCACGCAGAAGATCCCGGGTTCAATCCCCAGCATCTTCAGTTTAAAAAGGACTGAGGCAGTAGGCCACGTGGAAGGCCTCTGCCCGAGTCCCCAAAGAGCTGATCAGAGTCAAAGGAGATGAGTTTGACAGATCAGCGGCCTCGCTCAGTATAACATGGTCAGAGGCTGCCGCTACAGTGAGATTCCAGCCCTCATTCTTAGCCTCAACACAGCGTCAGCGCTCAACAAAAGCATTCCCGCGTGACCTTGTTCCATTTGGCGTATCCGCGGAGCACAGTCAGGCAGCGTTAGCATGGGCCTGCTTTGCTGGCTGAATGCATACGCTTGCAAAACACGACTGTGTGCTTTGGATAGGGTCCCCCCCCCCGCCCGGGCGTTTCCCCAGCGAATCCCTTCTGTGTTGCCAGATGTCTCCATCGAAATGCCGGAGGAGCTGGACATCTCCGCGCTGCGGGGGACCGGACTTCAGCCCGACGAGGAGGAGATGCCGGACATCGCGCCTCCGCTGGTGACGCCCGATGAGCCCAAAGGTAGCCTGGGTTTCTATGGCAACGAGGACGACGACTCCTTCTGCTCCCCTCACTTCTCCTCTCCGACATGTTAGTGACTCTTCTCTCCTCCTCCTCCTCCTCCCTCCTGGAGCCTTCATCCCTTCCCTCGCTTCGTCCTCTCTCTCTTGGTGTCCTGTTTGCCTGCGCTACTTCCTTCCCTTCCTGCTCGCTCAATCTGACTTTGTGTCACTTTACCAGTGAATGCCTGCCTTTAAACACCTCCCCCCACCCCATTTCGTGTCTTGGGATGTTCCTGCTAGAGCTGTTGTTGAACTGGTGGGTGAGGGCCACAAAGGGGAGGCTCGCAAGATGGTATTTCCAGAGCAGCCTGGCCTGCAGCACCTTGAGAACCTCACTTGGGGGAGCATCTTGCCAAAGAGCCAGAACCTGGCACTCCTTCCTTCTCCAGGTTTGGGTCTTCTAAAGAGGCTTGTGATGTCTCACCAGACATTCATTCATTCATTTTAGATGTTGAGCCCGCCCTTCTGGTAGAACAGGCTCAGGGCGGGTTACATCATAAAAACAATCAACAGTAAAAAACAATAAAAGACCAATTTAAAAATACATGAATTCTAAAACTACAGAGTGACAATAAGAAGATGAAGAAGATATTGGATTTATATCCTGCCCTCCCCTCCAAAGAGTCTCAGAGCGGCTCACAATCTCCTTTATCTTCCTCCCCCACAACAGACACCCTGGGAGGTAGATGAAGATATTGGATTATATCCCGCCCTCCACTCTGAAGAGTCTCAGAGCGGCTCACAGTCTCCTTTACCTTCCTCCCCCACAACAGACACCCTGTGAGGTAGATGAAGATATTGGATTTATATCCCGCCCTCCACTCCAAAGAGTCTCAGAGCGGCTCACAATCTCCTTTTCCTTCCTCCCCCACAACAGACACCCTGTGAGGTGGGTGGGGCTGAGAGGGCTCTCACAGCAGCTGCCCTTTCAAGGACAACCTCTGCCAGAGCTATGGCTGACCCAAGGCCATGCTAGCAGGTGCAAGTGGAGGAGTGGGGAATCAAACCCGGTTCTCCCAGATAAGAGTTCGCACACTTAACCACTACACCAAACTGGCTCTGCCTCACAGACATGGCCTATTGTCCAGGTCCAGCAGGTCTTGTAGCACTGGGATGGAATGAAGGAGGGAGGCCAGTAACAAGTGACGTCCACTGCCTCAGCTGAAAGCCTGGCAAAAGAGCTCTGTTTTACAGGCCCTGCGGAACTGGAGCAGATCCCGCAGGGCCTGGATCTCCAGGGGGAGCTCATTCCACCAGGCAGGGGCCAGGGCTGAAAAGGCCCTGGCCCTTGTCCAGGCCAGAGAGACATCTATGGGGCCGGGTATTACCAAAAGCTGTTGAGTTGCTGATCGTAAAGACCTATGCGGCTCATACATCCACCTTGACTAGAGAAGACACAGCTTCTCAAAAGTCCTGATACCGGGATGCCTAAAAGTTGAACAGCTGCTTGTTAAATGCATCTTCTTAGCTGCCCACAGCCTGGATCGCCCTGAAATTGTTAAGATTGCAGAATTCCAGACAGAACATATGAACATATGAAGCTGCCTTATACTGAATCAGACCCTTGGTCCATCAAAGTCAGTATTGTCTACTCAGACTGGCAGCGGCTCTCCAGGGTCTCAAGCTGAGGATTTTCACACCTATTTGCCTGGACCCTTTTAGTTGGAGATGCTGGGGATTGAACCTGGGACCTTCTGCTTCCCAAGCAGATGCCCTACCACTGAGCCACCGTCCCTCCCCAGAGTTCTGTTGGGCGATCCCAGTCTCTTTGGCGGCATTCAAGGCGCATGCGGTTTCCCTGGTGTTGCTGCAGCAGATTAAAAATTTTAAGAACCCCTGAGCTAATCGGTGCTCCTGGTGCATCTTGGGAACGCTTACAGAATCGGAGGCAGCATTCAGCAGCAGCGTGTCCGACTGACTTTCCAACGTGGCAACCCATCTCTTTAGAGAGCTGCTTCAGGTGGCTTAGGGAAAAAAACAGATCAAAACTGTTAAAATCCAGTTGGAAGCAACCACCTGAAAATTTTAATATGACGAGTAACAAAACAAGGCAAGCAATGATAGCAATCAAGGGGCAGGAACAATATCAAACATTGTGCATTGTAGTCTATCCTGTCCATTTTATGGGCCCATCAGAAATAATCTGCTGAATCAATTTCTCACAAAGTTTAAATCAGAAGAGGAGTGTATTAGATTTTTATTCGTTGATGTCATTCCAGATGTTACCCTTAAGGTGGCTACTTTCATCTTTTTAGCAATAAAAATAAGAAAGAAGGTAACTACGGCCACCCATACAAAAATTTTGGCCAAGTTATAGCTTCATTCTGTCACATTTTTTATTATATATGTTTTAAATCTTGTTTGTAGTACTGTATTTTGCTATGTATTTTTATGTTTTAATTTTTATGGCTGGAAGTAAACTGTATACTTAGGGGGGCTTTCTGGGTTGTTATGGCCTATGGCTACAACAATAAAAATACTTTGACTTTGCCATCAAACAAGACGAAATAAAGTACATTTTAAATAATAACCTGCTAAAAGGTGGGATAAAGCTGAGTTAAAGTAAGAATTGTTTTTACTCGGCTCCTAAATATCAACAAACCAGAGGCTGAACCAACCTTTAGGGAAAAGGTTATTCCACAGATGGGGTGCTACCACTGAGAAAGCCCTGTCCTGAGTTCTGTGGGCAGGCCACGGAGAGTGGGGTTTATTTACCCCCCACCGATACAGTTGCCCCGTTCGGATTTGGTGTGTGGCGAGGGAGAGATCTGGGTGAAAGTTTGGGCGGGCCACAAGGTTACCCGAGCGGTCCTTCAGAAGCCCTGCTATTCAACAACATCGCCTTCCTTCCCACCCGCAGCCCCCATGTTGGACGAGTCGGTGATCACCCAGCTCGTCGAGATGGGCTTCCCGATGGACGCTTGCCGCAAGGCCGTGTATTACACTGGGAACAGCGGGGCTGAGGCCGCGATGAACTGGGTCATGTCGCACATGGACGATCCAGGTAGGTCGGCGGCCCGCAATCCTTGCCTCCTTGACCCTGTACTGACCTCCTGCAGGGCCAAGCCAAGGCAATGGCTTTTTAAAAACAAACCACTTGACTCCCGCTCGTGGATCAAGCCCTTCTGAAACTTTGTGTCCCTCTTCCTTAGATTTTGCCAATCCTCTGGTTCTTCCCGGCTCCAGCGGGCCGGGCTCCGCAATCACCTGTCCCGATCCCCCGTCTGAAGACAGCGTGGCCACCATAGTCTCCATGGGCTTCTCCCGGGATCAGGCAATGAAGGCGCTCAGAGCTACGGTGGGTCGGAGATTCTCCTCTGTGGCTGAAGGTTTCCCCCTTTTGGGAAACCTCATGGCACCAGTCCGGAAGTAGAGATGCTGGGGGCTCCCCAGCCTGACCGCTTCCGCCCTCTCATCTGCAGAACAACAGTCTTGAGCGGGCCGTGGACTGGATCTTCAGCCACATCGACGACCTGGATGCAGAAGCTGCTATGGACATCTCTGAGGGGCGGTCGGCCGCGGAATCCATCTCTGAATCTGTCCCCATGGGGCCAAAAGTGCGCGATGGACCCGGGAGTGAGTCTGGGGACACAAGAGGAGGCGTGGATCCTTGGCTTTGGGGCAGGCGGATCGGCTCCCTCTCCCTACCTCTGTTTTTGCTGCGACTTTAAGCCCCCTATCCTTTTTTAAACCTTTGCGATTAATTCTTTAGATGCCCGGGCAGGGAAAAACGTAAGATGATGATGATATTGGATTTATATCCCGCCCTATACTCTGAATCTCAGAGCGGTCACAATCTCCTTTACCTCCCCCCCCCCACAGCCACCCTGTGAGGTGGGTGGGGCTGAGGATGGGCTGAGAGAGCTCTCCCAGAAACTGCCCTTTCAAGGACAATTCCTACGAGAGCTATGGCTGACCCAAGGCCATTCCTGCAGCTGCAAGTGGGGGAGTAGGGAATTGAACCCAGTTCTCCCACATAAAGAGTCCATGCACTTAACCACTACACCAGACTGGCTCTCCCTTGCTGGATCAAACCAGGGGTCCATCTACCCCAGCAACCTGTTTCACGCAGCGGCCAACCAGTGAACAAGGCACAAAGAACAAAGCCTTCCCTGATGTTTGCCATTAACCACAGGCATTTAGCAGCTTACTGCTGCTGAAAGTGGAGGTTCTCTCTGGTTCCCAGGGCTAGAGGCCATAGAGGGGCCTCTCCTTCCTGAATCTGTGTGATCCTGTTTCAAAGCCATAGTTTGTGCATCCCCTTTGCCCACCAGTCTGTTTCCCGTTGGGGTGGCAGTTGGACAGCCTGCATCAGGGCAGGGGAGGTGACGCAGAGGACACCGCCTTGGAGCACAGGGTTCTTTTAACTGCAAAGTTCTCCTTACATGTGGGATTTGCCACCCTAAGGTCTTGGCAGTAACCCCCTGGCTTAAGCAGAAGATGAGGTGGATTCACGGAGGATGAGTGTATTGCCAGATGTTAGCCACAACAGCTACTGGGAACCTCCATGTTCAGAGGTGGTGTGCTCTGCTGCGTGCTTGATGACAAGCAGGGGAAGAGCTATTTCCTTTGTATCTTGGGCGGCCATAGGTGGAAATGGAGAGCTGCCTTAGATGGGCTGTTAGGTTCAGACCAGGCTGGGGAAGGGAGTTTGAGTATTTGGGGCAGACTCGGTCCTTTCCGAGATCAAGAAACGTACCCTCTTAAGCAACAAGGCGGGCTTCTTAACACATCCCTGCATCCCACTTTTCAGTTGTTATCCTGCCTTTTCTCCCCCAAATCGCTCAGGGTAGTATACGTGGCCCCCGCCCGTTTAGCCCCCAACAACAATCCTATGAAGTAGAACAAAGTTTTGAGTCCAGTGGCACCTTTGAAGACTGACAAAGTTTAATTCTGGCATACGCAGAATTAAATTTTGCCGGTCTTAAAGGTGCCGCTGGATTCAAACTCTGTGTTCCGTTACTTCAGACTAACGCGGCCACCCGTCTGGACCTATGAGGGAGGTTAGGCTGAGAGACACGACAGCCTTTGGCTTCAGAGGTGGGACATCCCAGGGCTGCACCTCTTAAGCCGGAGGCAGTCACTTGCTACTTCTTACGCTCAATGGAAAATGGAACCTGGGTCTGTCCAGCACGGGAACTCCTGGACAACGTCGCCTCTCGGTTCCGGATGGCTCCTGAGCCATCACTGAGACAAGATATTTCCGGGCGTTTCCCTTCTGGAAAGAGAGAGCTCAACATTGGAGCAGCCTCCCACCCCTCCTCCAGGGTCTGTGTGGAAGGTTAATACTCCCTCTAAGCTGTGGGGTCTTTTGAGCAGAAATTCTGCTTCATGAGCTACTGGCATGAAAAGTTGGGAGCTCCCGCATACATTAGTTTGCTCTGGGGCCATTTTTCCTGAGCGAAGACAAAAAAAACTGTGAACTGGCTCGCACTAACTCGGCTTAAACATTGGTTTAGCGCAATCTGATCTGTCTCTCCCCCCCCTCTCTTTCCTTTCAGAATATCATCTCTTTGCCTTCATCAGCCACATGGGCACCTCCACCATGTGTGGCCACTATGTCTGTCATATCAAGAAGGACGGCAGGTATGGGGCAGGACCCGGAGAGACGGAGGCAGGCAGGGGAGGGGCCTGCAAAGCAGCAGCGGCCCTTCCTGTCTGCTGTAGATTCGGTTATCAGATTTTGTAGGTCGGGAGAAGGGCTTTAAGACTGAAGGAGGGGTGGGGTTGAAGAATTTGGGGGAATATTTCTCCTGACAGCAAGGTCGCGTGTGCCCTGAAACAAAAACCTTCAGATTCTATACTAAGGGTTCCCATATTCTGCAGTGCATCTTATCGAGAACCAAACCTGCCTCTTTCTTCTTTTCCACAATTCTGCTGTTTTGACTTGGGAACAGGACCAGATTAACAATTAGGCCAAGTAGGCGCTGGCCTGTGGGCCCCCACACCTTTAGGGGCCCTGGCCAAGCTTCTCCCCCCGTTCCTCCCCCTGCTTGTAGCCCTCCCAGCCTCCACGAGCAGCTGGCAACTGAGCTGCTCTTTGCCCAGCTTGCATGGTGCAGCTGATGGTGGTGTCATCGCCAAGTTTGCCTCTCTCTGCCTCTCCCCTGCAGTGGTTTTTTTTTTTTTTGTCAAAGGGGCTTTTGAGAAGGGGCCTGCAGGCTGCAGCGGGGGCCACAGGCGGTGGGGCAGGCGCTCCAACTCTGAGATAGTTTGCACGGGGGCCCCTGAGATTTTGACTGCCTCGGGGCCTCCACAGGGTTTAATCCGGCCCTGCTTGGGGAGCGGGTGCATAAAGTCTGCCCGCCCAGAGAAGGAAGATGAACCACATGTAGTGTTATCAGCACCAGATTGTTTTAATTATTGAATCTAAAATGGTTGCATTAATGTTATGCAATTTTTAAATTGATTGTTTTCATTTTGTTGTTGTGAGCCACCCTGAGCCTGCTCCGGCGGGGAGGGCGGGATATAAATCAAATAAATATTTTTATTTAATTTTATTAGGCTTCTAGCCCTCCCTCCCCCGCAGGCAGGCTCAGGTCGAGTGACAACAATGTAGACGCAACATAATGTCAGCCGATTAAAACATCATAATTTACAATTCAGTATCTCAGTTTGCACTATGCTAATAGTCCCCTATCGATGGCACCAATAATACCTCTTACTCCCTGGGCGTGTACTGGTAGATGTGACTAAACCTGAGAGCGGGATACCGCCAGTAGGCAGAAGAACGAATCAAATGCCATCACAAGTAGGCACCTTCAGCCTTCAGTAAAACTGCCTTCAGTTGCTTCCTAAAGACTGAAGACTGCAGAGTTATACCCCGCCCTTCTCTCTAAATCAGAGATTCAGAGTGGCTCACAATCGCCTATATCTTCTCCCCCCACAACAGACATCCCGTGGGGTGGGTGAGGCTGAGAGAGCTCTCACAGCAGCTGCCCTTTCAAGGACAACTCCTGCAAGAGCTATGGCTGACCCAAGGCCATTCCAGCAGCTGCTAGTGGAGGAGTGGGGAATCGAACCTTGTTGTTCCAGATAAGAGTCCGCACACTTAACTACTACACCAAACTGACTCTGAGAGTGAGGGGGCCAGGCACACCACCCTGGGGGAGGTTGTTCCATAAATATGGGGCTACCACTGAAAGGCCCTGTCTCATGGACCCGCTGGATGATCTCTTTTGGTCAATGGAATGATTAAGATGGTCTCTCCCTATGATCTTAGTTCCCAGACTGGAACATGTGGGAGAAGACAGTCCTTCAGTTGAGCTGGTGGTAGGGAAGCTAGGGCTACAATGGGGAGGGAAAGGGAGGGGACAGAGGCAGTTACAAATGTTCCAAAGAAAGCATCCTTGTGTCATGGGGACAGCTGTTTCCAGATGCATGCTGGCTGGGCTATTCTGAAACACCTCTTACTCCAGTGGAGGAACACTGCGATTGGCTCTGTCCTTGGGGGATCGGACCCAGGGCGCGAGCAGAGCTCGGACTGCAGTACTGCAGCTTACCACTCTGCACCACACAGGGCTCCTTATTAATCCTTGAGACATCACTTTTTAATTTTGTTTCTCCCAAGATGGGTGATTTACAACGACCAGAAAGTCTGCGCCTCAGAGAAGCCCCCCAAGGACCTCGGCTACATCTATTTCTACCAGCGGATTCCCAGCTAGGACCGTTCCCCCTGCCAGGCGCGGAGCGGGAGCCGGCTGCTGGCAAAAGCAGGGAGGGAACAGCGGTGACGAATGCCAAGACCCTTGCGTGTGTCTGCAGCCCCAGAGGCAGGTTTCCTCCCTGCGGAGAGCCCAGCGTCTGGAGCCCCTATGGACACTGATGGGCGGGGTGGGGGTGGGGGTGGATGTGACTCTCTCCATGTGAAAGAAAGAAAGTGTGTCTCAGTGAACCAGTCACCCCGGGGGGCAGGGGGAGATTCACACACCACTGTGTTGCTTCTTGATGTAACTCTTGACACTTTGGGGGTGATCAGTTGGGGGAGGGAGGGAGCACTCGTGTTCGTGTGGCTTTATGTACCATAATAGGTTGGGCTTCTCTCTCCTCTTTGCCCTCTCCCCCCCCCCACCGGAAATTAACGCAGGGAATAAACCCGGGCCATAAAGTTGCCCCTGTTCTTCTTGTGTTGCTTAAAATGCCAAAATACAAAGGATCAAATAAAAAAATATATGCCCCCCCAGTTCTACCATCTCATCTCCCCACCCCATTTTGTACGTCTTCTCAACTAAGAGGTCTGTATGGTCTTTCCAGAGCACGGGAAAGAGGCGACCTTCACCCCCCGCCCAGGCACCGAGCAGCAAGCCTGTGGCAGGAAGTCACGTGACTTACCCAACAGGAAGAGGAGGAGCCAGGGTGTCAGAGTTGGCCTGTGCTAAAATGACATTTTCTCCGCCTGGATTTGAGACATAAACAACAAAAAATTATATAAGAAATAAATATATTCCAAAATTTATAATCTCTGTGTCAATTTCTTTAACAATCAGATACCATGTAACGCAGTAGAAACAATTTCTTTCATAAGGGAAGGTCCCACTGCAGAAATAAAACCAGTCCTACTCCATAAGTGAAGTCCAAGTTCAAAAATACTTACAAGGCAACGTCTTTGCACATTTTCCAGTAGTAATTCGGCTCCAAAGGAAAAGTACTTCTGGAGTAGAGGGACCCCTTATGTGTCAGTCGACTCCGGACCGCATTTCATATCAAAATGCTTTTTCTAGAGCCACGCTGTTTTGTACTTTTCACAATTCGATGTCAAGCAAAAATTCTTACTGCATTTCCATTAGGCACAAACGGTGGGACTTTCCCCTTATGAAAGAAATTGTTTCCACTGTGTTATGTGGCATCTCTGATGGTTAAAAGAATTTGACGCAGATTATAAGTTTTGGAATATATTTCTTATATACATGGTTTTTTAAATTTTTCTTTCTGTTCTATACTGTGTTCCCGCTTGCTGTTTCCATTTGGATTTGAGACAGGCTGGAGGCGCCCTTGCTGCTTACGTGGACTAATGACAAGCCTTTCCAGAAAGGGTGGGAAAGAGCTGTGTATGGGATGGTGACTCACCTGTGGCTGGAAGACCACTGTGGCAGTTTTGGCCCACCTGGGGAAACCTGAGTCCTTGGGGAGTGGATGTAAGAAAAGGGCTGTAAATGGAGGAGGAGCATTTTCCCAATGGTAGAAGCAGCTCACTGCAATCTTGACCACCTGCAGATGCCCTGGATCACCTGCGGTTGGAGCCAGGTTAGACTGGCCGTTTCCACCGATTTTCCCCGTTCCTGCTACAGACCTCCCCTTCCCAGTCACTCCTTGGTGCCCCATACCTTCCATGAGCCCTGTTTTGTCAGGATCAGTGTGTGGAGGCAGCAGTCTTCCACTACTGGCAAATCTAGTCCGGATCCACTCGCACCGCCCCCTTGGGGCCTTTTCTAGTTCCTTGTTCAGCAAGGCAGGCTCTAAAGTTACAGAGGTAACATCTTAGTGACCGACCAAGAGACTTTATGATTTGGGGCAAGTTACAACTGTGGATATTTCTCCTGTTGCTCCTTGTCCATGTGTTCCATCTCTTTCCCTGCCCCATTCTGTTCAAATCAGGCCTTTACCTGCTCAGTCTCTCTCCCCCCCTGGAAGTCATGGTAATCTGTGATGGTTGCTGCCTACTGGAGGCTATTCAGAGAGGTGGCTGAATAAAGCCACCTTGCTCCAGTATTCCAAGGAGGTCTCCCATCCGAATACTTGCCAGAGTTGACCCTGCTTAGTTTCTGAGATCTGATGAGATTGGACTTGTCTGGGCTCTTCAGGTAAGGGCTACAGGCCCAGTCTTAATGGAGATGTAGAAGTACTGATGATGAAGAAGACTGCAGATTTATACCCCGCCCTTCTCTGAATCAGAGTCTCAGAGCGGCTCACAATCTCTTTTACCTTCCTCCCCCACAACAGACGTCCTGTGAGGTGGGTGGAGCTGAGAGCTTTCCTAGAAGCTGCCCTTTCAAGGGCAACTACGAGAGCTATGGCTGACCCAAGACCATTCCAGCAGCTGCAAGTGGAGGAGGGGAATAAAGCCCAGTTCTCCCAGATAGGAGCGCACACTTAACCATTCCACCGAACTGGCTCCCCTATTGTCAACTGGAGAAGGGTAAATAGGTCTCTCCCTGTTAGATCAGCGGAGAGGAAGCGCCAATGCCTGGTTTGATCATTCCGTACTTTGGGCTGAACTAATGAACTCCTTAAAAACAGGCATTGGGATGTGTGTGTGCACAGACTTCTGCTAGGGAAGTGGGTAAGGTTACCAGGAATCATTGTGCCACATGGGATATTGAAACTTCCAGAGGATGTTCAGCAGGGCTCTCTGAAGAAATTGCTTTGCGGTCTGATTGGGGACCCAGCATGCAGTCACGGTTAGTGTCAGTCTCAAAAACCTCAGCCCTGAACGCTACTGGATAACCTTGGGCCAGTCTCATCCTCTCGGCCTAATCTGTTTTATAGGGCTGTTGAATGGATAAAACGGAGGAGATGAGAAAGATGGGAGTGGCTTGGGTTCTCCCTGGGATGTGGGGGTGGTAAGATGGCATATATCGGGTGGCCAAATTTGCTTAACGTAAGAGCCACACAGAATAAATGTCAAATGTTTGAGAGCCACAAGACAAGGAAGGAAGATGGGGAGAGGGAGGGCAGGCAGTGGAAAGAAAACTTTAATATTAAGTGCCTTCAAGCCAGCCGATTGAGGGGTGGGGGCTTTGGGAGCCACACAAAATGTGTGAAAGAGCCACACGTGGCTCCTGAGTCACAGTTTGGTCACCCCTGGCATATATGAAGTAAATAAACTGACAGAGAAGAGTAGTCCAACATCAGCAGGCAGAAATGGCCACACGGTGACCTTGAAATAAGTGTAGGCAGCACAACAGAATGGAGGGAATTTGTTTTTCTGCACCATTAATATTAAAAAGACACACTTGGGTCACGAAGCCGAGCTTCGCAGACTTGCCACCCCAGGTAGACTGTCGCAGAAGGGGGAGAAGAAGAGTGGTGGCTCAGTGGTAGAGCATCTGCTTGGTGAGGTCCCAGGTTCAATCCCCGGCATCTCCAACTCAAAAGGGTCCAGGCAAAGAGGCGTGAAAGACCTCAGCTTGAGACCCTGGAGAGCCGCTGCCAGTCTGAGTAGACAAGACTGACTTTGATGGACCCAGGGTCTGATTCAGTATAAGGCAGCTTCATATGTTCCACATCCTAAGGAGAAGATATTGACACATTCTGGTTTCACTTTAAGACTGATTTCTCTCAACAGGATAGGGAGGGGCTTGCCTGCCTTATTTCGTACTCTTCCATCCTTTGAGTCTTTGTGTGCCATTTGTCATCCTAGTATCTGGTGCCTGAGGCAAGTTGGCCAGACCCCCCATGGAAGCAGAGCTGGAACGGACATCAAGTGTCTTCTAGTCCAACCCCCTGCACAAGGCAGGAAATCCACAGCTCCCTCTCCCAATGGCCCCTGCTCTGTGCTACAGCGGATTTCCTTCTCTCCGCATGTTTATTTCATTTATATCTGCCTTTCTTGCCACTGAGGACTCAAGGCCGTTTACGTTGTTCTTTCTTCTATTGTATCCGGCTCACTTTGTAGCAGGAGCTCCTTTGCATATTAGGCCACACACCCCCGATGTAGCCAATCCTCCAAGAGCTTACAGTAGGCCCTATAAGAAGAGCCCTGTAAGCTCTTGGAAGATTGGCTACAGCAGGGGTGTGTGGCCTAATATTCAAAGGAACTCCTGCTACAAATTGAGCCCTCACAACGATCTTGCAAGGTAGGTTAGGTTTCACCCTAGGTGAGCCTAGCAATTCTGCTTGTGTGGGGGGGTGCATTATAGACATTATTGGCAAGGATTCTCAGCCCAGCAGCTGTAGAAAGGATCACATTTTCCATCCCGTTCAGAAAGGCAGCAACAGTGATGATGGCTTTTGAATACAACGCTTAGAGTCTTCTGAGTTTGAAGAAAGGAGCCCTAATAGTGCAGTTTCTCGGCAGAGTCTCCTTAAAATTCCTGCTTGCAACAAAGCGTCTTCGCCGCTGTTCGAGCAAGCAGAGAAATCCTGTTCAAAATGCAATGCCTCCTGGGAAAAGGATATTCGAGGGACTGCAGGGGGGACAGATGTGCAGGGGAGTGGCACGCGAGATTCTTGTCTACCCAAATGTGTGCACCGGGCTTTTTTGTGTAGCAGGAGCTCCTTTGCAAATTAGGTCACACCCTCCTGATGTAGCCAATCCTCCAAGAGCTTACAGGGCTCTTAGTAAACTCCAGGAGGATTGGCTACATCACGGGGTGTGGCCTAATATGCAAAGGAGTTTCTGCTACAAAGAAAAGCCCTGGTGTGCACTAAAGCAAAGAATGTCTGCTTCTTAGCCCATTCAAACACGGGGCCAAGAAAAGACCCAACTTGCACCAAAAAGCACAGGTGCAGTTTTAACATTGCCACTGTTAAATGTAAATTGTTCTGGTTCTGCTGCTCCTTGACAGTGAGCTACCCGATGACCCAGCCTCAACCCCAGCTGTCAGATCAGGGCCTTGCCGTGCCTTTCCCAGCTTGTTGTTTTCATGCTGCTACTGCTGTGCAATGTGTCTCGCTGTAAAAAGGTGGCCGTTTTTAAGAGGGTAACGCAGCCTGATGCAGGAAAAGGGCTTCTTGTTGGCCAGCCCTCAAGAGCTTAAGACATGCAATCGAAACCCTTCCTAAATGTCAGCCTGTTTCAAAGTTCACAGACATAAACAGGAGTCGGATTTGTATGTCTTCTGCAGTAGTTGGGGAGATTGGCAACCTCCTTCTAAAAGCCAGTCTTGTATAAAACGGGTGGCCAACGGTAGCTCTCCAGATGTTTTTTGCCTACAACTCCCATCAGGCCCAGCCAGCATGGCCAATGGCTGGGGCTGATGGGATTGTAGGCAAAAAAATCTGAAGAGCTACCGTTGGCCACCCCTGGTATAAAAGACTCCCATGACAATTGTGCAAGGGGCCGGGAATCATGCTAGTGTGTTCCAGTAGAATCATTTCAATGGGGACTTTTTGCTCAATAGGGGCTTCAAAGCGACTTAAATCCCCTTCCTCTCCTCTATCCTCACAACCACCCTGTGCAGCAGACTAGGCTCAGTGGTATGTGACTAGGCCAAGGGCACCCAGCAAGCTTTCAATGGTAAAGTGGGGATTCGAACCCGGATCTTTGTTTGGATACTCTAACCGGGGGGGGGTGGCCAAACTGTGGCTCAGGAATTGCATGTGACTCTTTCACACATACTGTGTGGCTTTTGAAGCCCCCATCACCCTGTTGGCCAGCTTGGAGAAGACATTTGTCTCTTTAAGTCCCTTCTCTAAACCAAGCCAGCTGGTGGCATGGAGAATGCATTTAAAGTTGCTTTCTTTCCACCCCTACTTCCCTCCCCCCATCCATTTGCTTTTTTTCCTCAGGTTCTCAAACATCTGACATTTATGTCTTGCAGCTCTCAAACATCTGATGTTTATTCTATGTGACTCTTAACGTTAAGCAAGTTTAGCAATGGCCCCCTTCACCGTAAACAGGAGCCCAGGAACACTTGAAAAACTGACAAAGTTGATCCCAGTAGAAGTTTGCCTGAATCAAAGCCTGCATCCATTTAGCAGGGGCATCTCTCCCTAAGGTTGCCAACCTCCAGGTGCGACCTGAAGATCTCCCAAAATTGCAGCTAGTCTCCAGACTACAGAGATCAGCTCCCCTCCTAGAAATGCACCCTCCCCTGCCAGGCTACATCCCCGAATCTCCAGGAAGTTCCACAATCCAGAGTTGGCAAGCTCCCCATCTTTGCCTAGAAGGGCTCGAAGTATCTGATGGAGAGCGCTCCCGCTAAAAAGCAAGCCTGTTAAGGGTTAAATGTTGCAAATGTGTCTTCGCTCCCCGTCCCTCGCGCTCCCTGCAAAGAATCCGCGCACCGGAGGCGAAATAATTGGCCGAAACTTCGAGTCATGAAAGGAGGGGGCGTGGCTTGTGTGACGACACCTGGGCGGTGGGCGTGTCCACCCGAGCCCCTTATAAAATCGCCGGGCCAGCCCTGGCGCCGGCGCTGCGCTTCCCTGACCTTCCGCGCGTCCTATCTGTTTCCATCGAAGCGGCCGGGCCGGGCACCCTCTTGGCGACCATCATGCCTTCCAGGAAATTCTTCGTGGGCGGCAACTGGAAAATGAACGGCGACAAGAAGAGCCTCGGGGAGCTCATCCAGACCCTCAACGGCGCCAAGGTCCCCGCGGACACCGGTGAGCAGCCGAACCGGCCCCGGGTTTGGAGAGGAGGGCGCAGCCGGGGGCACCCCTGGTGCCATCTCGTGCGTACTTCGTTGGGGGGGAGGGATCTGATCGGGTTGACTTCCGAACAGTTGGGGAATCGGACTGCAGCTCTTGTCCGGGTGGGGCGAGCTGGTGGTTACGGTCGCCTCCTTTGGATCCCGTCCGTTTCCTTCTCAGCTATGACTTCCCTGCAACCTCCCCGGACGGGAGTAGCCTGGGAGGCCCGGGGGAATAAAGAGCCAGCCGAGCTCGCCTGCCCGCCTTTCCCACGTGCCTGCAGCCCAGCAAAGCGGGCACCTCTGCCAAGGGAACAGCCTGCCTGTGGCTTCCCCGGCCCGCCTCCTCCGCGATTGGGCCCTCCTCCTCCTCCTCTTGCTGCGTGCCCGCCTGCACGTCCTCCAGGGCTCTGCCGGCTGCTCGCTTGCTCGCTTTGCCTCCTGTTGCAGTTGCAAAACCGCGAATGGAAGCGAGATCGAGGTGGCTGCGGGGAAGTTGCTCAACTTCCCCCCCCCCCGCCCCCTCCAGCACGCAAGAGCTTCTAGCAAACGAACTCTAAATGTTTAATTTTATTTCAACGAGGGCCGTGCGCCTGAGGCCCTGCAGGCCTTGCCGCGCAGGGGACAGCTTTGCTTCCGATGGAGCTACTGGGCCTTCCGGAGGCCTTGCATCTCTCTCTCTCTTGTGTGTGTATGTATATATTTGTTTGTGGGCCTTTCATCGTTATAATTTAAAGGGCCGGGGGGCGCTTAAAAAAGCAAAGCAAAAGGAGAATATCCAAGGAATGGGCCTGCAGTTATCCTTGGAGGGCGCACCTTCTGTACCTGTCCCACTAGGTCCTGCGGCTTAGCATGGGACAGAGGTGCCAGCAGGCCTCTGCATGTTGGGGCCCTACTTGTAAACCTCTGCAGGCGCTTTTGCTGCCCCCCCCCCCACATTAAGCGGCCAAGTGAGGCGGTCGGACCCAGTTCTAACAAAGATCTCAAAGAAGCCTGGCCCGAGAGAGACAAAGAAAGGGGATGCAGTTGGGGCCTAATTTCCTCTCCTTCTGTCCCCTACCTGTAGCTCATTCATGGGAACAAGGCCCCCTTGTGCAAGTCTGGGAATTCCTGCTTAGCTTGGCATGGCATGAGGATGGTGTGGCAAGATACCCAGCTCAGTGGACAGCACAGACAAGCTTGTCTGCCTGTCGTGGGTGTTGCTTGGCGTGGCCCGCCGGCGGGAGCGCCGGCCCCCACGCGGACTTGGGTGACAGGAGGAAACTGTATCTGAGCTGATTGATTTGACTGGCAGCTTCCCTCCTCCTCTTCCCTTCAAGATGGAAAGGGCAAAGTGGACCGAAGCGAGCTGCGGTTTCTGCTGGTGGTATCCTGAAGAAATGTCAAAGGGCCCGGAGGAGGCGGGATCCTAAATATAGGTGGTGGAGTCTAAAAATAGCAGCTACTGTACTTGGAGCTGGAAATTGTATCCTCCGGACCCAGCCTGCTAAAGGTCAGGAGACAGGCCTCAGAGGAAAGGACAAGGGAGTGGGGTGCATGAAAAAAGCTGCTCCGTTTTCGCTCCCCTAGCCATATGGGACTGCCTTGCTTGAGAAGGGGGGAAGATGGGTGACCATGGGGCTCAAGGAATCACTGTTCCGAGCTGCTGAGGTCCCTGACCAGCAGACAATCCACTCCACTAGCCTGCTCTTCTCCCTTCTGTTATTTTGCATGCCAGCAAAACAAGAATTTTAACCCTAGAACAGGGGTGGCCAAGCTTGCTTACCATAAGAGCCACACAGACTAACATCGGATATTTGAGAGCCAAAAGACAGGGGGAAATTAATACAAGGGACTGAGGGAGGGAGAGGTGGAAAGAAAGGAACTTTAACTTAAAAATACATTCTCTAAACCACCAACTGGCTTGGCTTGGAGAAATGAGCCAGCCAATGGGGGTGGTGGGGGCTCCAAGAGCCACACAATGTGTATGAAAGAGCCACATGTGGTTCCTGAGCCACCCCTGCCCTAGAATGTTATGAGTAACTTCAAATGTGAAGTTGGATCTGGCAGAGTTCTGCTAGCACAGGCGCTTTCCTCTAGCGGGAGGGGCCTTCCTCTCATTCAAGAATCTCTGTGAAAGGGTCCTTAGTCCTTACACCAAAGGAAAACTTGAGGAACCAGATCCACAGGTTACAACCTGAGGGATTTTGGGCTCAGCCCTGAAGACCATGGCCAACAAAGATCTTTCCTAAAACATAAGAATTTATCCTGCAGTTGAGAATGGTGTTGCCCTCCATGAAACTCGCAACATGTCATAGTATTAAAGAGAACTGTTTTAAGATGATGTATAGATGGTATATGACTCCAAAAAAATTAGCAAAGATGAACAATAAGATGCCAGATAGGTGCTGGAAATGTAAAAAGCATGAAGGTTCTTTCTACCATATGTGGTGGACTTGTGAAAGAGCTAAAATGTTTTGGCAAATGATTCAACAAGAGATATCTAAGATCCTGGGATATGAATTCAATAAAGAGGCAGAGACTTTTCTGCTGGGATTACAAATGGAAAAATTTCCAAAAGAAGATAGAACATTAATATGGTACTTGCTCTCAGCTGCTAGGACATTGTATGCGCAGTTGTGGAAGCAAGAAAAAATACCAGAAAAATGGGACTGGATTATGAAAGTTATGTCATGGAGTGAAATGGACAAATTAACAAGAAAATTAAGAGACTGTGATTTAGAACTTTTTAACCAAGAGTGGAAGAAATTCAGAAGATATATAGAGAAAGAGTGGAAAATAAAAGGACATTGGACAATTTTTGAGGATTAAGATTTTTAAGATAACAATATAACTCTTGAAGGGGGTTCTTCTTCCCTATGTTTCTTTTTTGTTTCGTTTTTTTTCTTGATAGTTAAGGGTACCTTTAATATCTGTTTTTTTAAAGAAAATAACACTGGCGGGGGTCAAGTAATTGGGGGAGGGGTGGGAGAAAGTAAGATGTGGGGTAGAATGATGGTTTTTTTCTTAATATATATTAAGCTTTTTATAAGTTGTAGTTATAGTTCTACTACCATATGTTACTAATAAAATTGTTTATTCGAGAATGGTGTTGCCTTGGCTCCATAGAAGCATAGAGTTGGAAGGGACCTCCAAGGCCACCTCGTCCAACCCCCTGCACAGTGCAGGAACTTCACAAATACCTCCTGCACACACCCCCTTCCTGCCTTCCTGCTCATGATCTGCCTAATTCACAGGACCGGCACTCCCACCGGTGTCCCATGCCAAGCGACGCCCACGACAGGCATACATACTGTGTGGCTCTCCAAGGAAGGAGAGCCCACTACCTCCAGAGAAAGCCTGTTCCGCTGAGGCCTGCTTTTTTATTTTTAACATAATATTAACAATACAACATTAATGTAATGCTATGGTAATTCTTAACAGTGAACATCCGCACATATCTGTAAAAAGGTGAAGAGATACTTGGGGGGGGGGGGAAATAAATACAATCTGAGAACATATTAATTTCTAACATCTAAACAAGCTACTAGCCTGCTTTTGAGCAGACCTTCGCAAGAGCCCAGAAACATATCCCCAGGTCTTTTAAAACAGCTGCTTAAAATGTCTGACATGAAGCTGATTTATACTTGAAGAAGCCATTGATCCATTGGGATGTCTGGTAGCATCATCTATCCAAAGGGCCTGTGATAGAAAGCATGGTTGGAGGGCCTGTGATAGAAAGCATGCCTTCTGCACTTGAGTGAGGACTCTTCCTCTTTCATCATCATCATAATTAGTTTAAAAAAACACGGAAGTCCTAGTTTCTGGTGGACTGAGATCACGGAAGGATTAGATCCAGCAGTTGGTGCCATGCAGCTGTTTGCTGGTAGCGGCTCTCAGCGGTATAGAAACCTGGTTGCTATCAGGGGTGGAATTCTAGCAGGAGCTCCTTTGCATATTAGGCCACACACCCCCTGGATGTAGCCAGTCCTCCAAAAGAGCCTTGTAAGCTCTTGGAAGGTTGGCTACATCGGGGGGGGGGTGTGTGTGACCTAATATGCAAAGGAGCTCCTGTTAGAATTCCACCCCTGGTTGCTAGGAAATTTACCTGCTACCCATCACTGAAGAAGCAGCTCCTCTCAGCTGCCCCCAGGGGAACCATCTGTTGGAGTGGCATAGCAGTCAGAGTGTCAGACTGGGGTCTGGGTTCGAATCTTCACTCTTGCTGGGTGCCCTTAGTCAGGCACGCGTGCTCAGCTTCAGCTACTCCATAGGGTTGTTGTGAGGATAAAATGGAGGAGAGCTCCATGTAAGCTGCTTTGAGAACCTATTGTGAGGGAGAGAGAGATAAATGAAGTAAATAAATCCAGGACTGCATCCATGCATTTTTGGATGTTGCGTTATTGTTGTGGTGTAACAGTTTTAACTGGATTGTCTTAACCGCACTGGGGAAATCCAGTTCTGTTGTGTAATGCTAGCCCAGTATCCTACAGTGTGTGGGTGAAGCCCATGATAAATCTGTCAAAATGTTTTAACTCTACGGCCAGCCTTCAGAAACGTCATTATCACAATGCAGCCTATAGCATCCGTTGTGTGGACATGCATAGGCCATCTCACTCATAGGCCATCTCACTGCCTGCTGATCCTCTTTTTTTGCCCTGGTTGGTATTTGGGAAGAAGAAGAAGATGATATTGGATTTATATCCCGCCCTCCACTCCAAAGAGTCTCAGAGCGGCTCACAATCTCCTTTACCTTCCTCCCCCACAACAGACACCCTGTGAGGTAGATGAAGATATTGGATTTATATCCTGCCCTCCACTCCGAAGAGTCTCAGAGCGGCTCACAATCTCCTTTCTCTTCCTCCCCCACAACAGACACCTTGTGAGGTGGGTGGGGCTGGAGAGGGCTCTCACAGCAGCTGCCCTTTCAAGGACAACCTCTGCCAGAGCTATGGCTGACCCAAGGCCATTCCAGCAGGTGCAAGTGGAGGAGTGAGGAATCAAACCCGGTTCTCCCAGATAAGAGTCCACACACTTAACCACTACACCAAACTGGGCCCAAAGCTTTTGTCGAAATCTCAGGCCCTACCATTGGCAAACCTGTTTAGAAGACTGCTTGGAACCCAGCCTGAACAATTGTAGTTCTTGGCTTGACTTGTCGTCAACCCTGACGTTTCCCCGTAACCTTGCATTTCTCAACCAGAGACGGTCGCTGGGACAGCCTTTGAAGCTGCAGACCCTCACAGGTGGTGATGCTCACCTCCAAGATGAGAAAAACTTTGCCCCAAAATTGCTGGACGCAGGGGCAAACATCATGTAAGCTTCTTACCGGCGCTATCTCTTTTCTAAAAAAGAGCAAGAGTCCATTAGCACCTTAAAGCACCTTAAATTAACAAAATGTATGGCAGGTTATTAGTTTTTGCGAGTCACCACTCGCTTCCTCAGTGACTCAGGGAAGTTCCTACCCTGCCCCCCAAATTTTGTTCGTCTTTAAGGCGCTACTGGACTCCTGCCCTTTTCCACTGCTACAGACGGAGAAACATGGCTGCTCAACTTGGATCTACCATATTTGTGATTCCCGAGTTCTCTCCCAGTGGGTTGCAGATGTTTCCTTTGCCGTCTGTTATCCTCAGAGCAGCCTTGTAAAGTAGAACAACTAGACTGGAGTCCAGTTCCTCCTGAGAGATTAGTAAGATTTTTGGGGTATGACCTTTTCACAGGTAAAGCCTCCCTTCTTCAGGTATGTATGAGGATTGGCCAAACTGTGGCTCAGGAGCCACATGTGGCTCTTTCAAACATACTGTGTGGCTCTCAAAGCCCCCGTTTGTCTCTTGAAATCACTTCTCCAAGCCAGCTGGAGAATGCATTTCAAGTTAAAGTTGCTTTCTTTCCAACTCCCCATCTGTTTCCTTCCTTCCTTCCTCCCTCCCTCCCAGCTCTGCAACATCTGACATTTATTCTATGTGGCTCTTATATTAAGCAAACTTGGCCACCCCTGGCCTAAATGCTCAAAAGTTCATAACCCCCAAAATCTTGTTTGGCTATTAAGCAGCTACTGGGACTCGAAAAGTAACTGTTCTCCTGCAGATCAGCACAGCTGCTCTCTCAAACGATCTCGTAAGGTAGGTTAGGCCGAGAGAGTGGTTTGCGTATTAACGTTTTGCGCCGCTGTCAATGTGTGGAATTGCTTTGCAGAGTTTTGTGGGCAGAAATGGCACCTGCCCCAAGGAGCTTCCATTGCAAATGCCAACAGAAGGCAAAACAGCCTTTCCCGCTGGGGGTTATCCCAGGTGTGAGGACATCTGGGGTGCCTTGCCTCATCCCCTGCTGATCTATTCTTTCTGTCTACAGAGGTGGTTTGTGGTGCCCCTTCCATCTACCTTGACTTCGCCCGCCAGAAGCTTGATGCCAAGATTGGCTTGGCTGCCCAGAACTGTTACAAGCTGCCAAAGGGGGCTTTCACGGGAGAGATCAGGTAAGTCTTTCAGGGGCTCGGGGACCGGAGCCTGTCCCGAAGGGGCTGGAGGCAGTGGAGGCCTTGTGGCGGAAAAGATTGCGATGGCTTCCTTTCTTTTCCAGCCCAGCCATGATCAAGGATGTTGGCGTCACCTGGGTGATCTTGGGACACTCAGAGAGGAGACATGTCTTCGGGGAATCCGATGAGGTGGGTGACCGCTGGGTTTCCCCTCCTGTTTCTTCCTCAGCCAGTGCTTTAAAAACTGAGATTTGTCTACAGCAGTTGATTCTAAGGCTGTGATCGCACACACTAAATCGGGGGTGTCTTGACTCATTTGTTATGACGGCTGGATCTGACATAAATTAAGAAGAAGAATTGCAGATTTATACCCTGTCCTCTCTGAATCAGAGACTCAGAGTGGCTTGCAATCTCCTGTATCTTCTCCCCCCACAACAGACACCCTGTGAGGTGGTTGGGGCTGAGAGGGCTCTCACAGCAGCTGCCCTTTCAAGGACAACTCCTGCGATAGCTATGGCTAACCCAAGGCCATGCTAGCAGGTGCAAGTGGAGGAGTGGGGAGTCAAACCTGGTTCTCCCAGATAAGAATCCGCACACTTAACCGCTACACCAAACGGGCTCTCTTGAGACCTTGTCAGGCCGAGCCATGTGTGTCAAAACATTATGCCAGGTAGCAGACACACACACAATTAAAGATTTTTAAAAAAACATAAGATAAAACATGCTTTAAGCATTAACACTCTTGCAATATTTTCCTTATTTAACTGTCTCTGGTAACTGACATCTCTTGTTCTGAATTGCTGCATTAAAAACTGGAGACAGTGTCTGTACTGTAGCAATCTTGAGTATGCCGTTCCGGTGCTGTTCAAGTGTGCATCTGTAAGATGCAAACCTACTTTTGATTTGCTCATGGGGCTGATAGGACCCGTCTGGGAGCCTGATTCGGCCCCTGGGCTACATGTTTGGCACCCTGGCACTAAATAAATGCGCTTGCAAGTTAACTTTCCAACTGGATTTTGCCAGTTCACACAGTAAAGTCCAGTTGGAAAGTGCACTAAAAGTGGGTTGAAATTGCATTATTTAGCGTGTGTGATTGCAGCTTTTATTGGGAGGACAGGGGAAATGTACAGATCTTGGTGGGCATTTAGAACTTTGGCTTCCAGTCAGTGGGGCTTTTGGCGCATCTGGATTCTAGGCCGGCCACTTTCCCTGCTTCCAGTGGTTCCTGACAGCCAGCGAAGGAGAATTGAAAAAGTCTCTTCCCTCCCCGAAGATAAATTCCCAGATTCCTTCCACAGGCTCTTAGAAAGCAGGCAGATAGGAATCCAGCCTGGGGTTAAGAAACAGACTGGCAGACCACGCGAGGCAACGGTCTCATTAAATGAGACCCAAAGTGTCATATAAATCTCTCAGAAGTAACCTTGTCTTAGGTAGAGTACTGTTTTAATATCCTTCATTGTTCTGAGATTCATGGCAGACAGCTGGCTGAGGATGTTGCAAGCTTGGTGGGTGGCAGTAGATCAGAGGTTAAGGACCGCCTGTCTCCAGCCGGGAGCTTTTCCTTGCCTCTAACATGCAGTCTTGTGTTGCAGCTCATCGGGCAGAAGGTGGCTCATGCCTTGTCCGAGGGGCTGGGCGTGATCGCCTGCATTGGGGAGAAGCTGGACGAGAGGGAAGGTGGCATCACGGAGAAGGTGGTGTTCCAACAGACCAAGGCTATCGCCGGTAAGAGGACCTGGCCTTCGGGCTGGTGTCGTCGTTGGGGTGGGGGAAGAAAGTGAGCTGCTTGAGCCGATTCATCGTCATCTAGTTCAGGGGCCCTGGGCAGGAATGCCAGCCTCCAGGTGGGGACCTGGGGATCCCCTGGAATTAGAGCTAATCCCCAAAATGCAGAGATTGGGAGCCACATGTGGCTCTTTCACACATAGCATGTGGCTCTCGAAGCCCCCACGGCCCTGTTGGCCAGCTTAGAGAAGGCATGAACATATGAAGCTGCCTTCTACTGAATCAGACCCTCAGTCCATCAAGGTCAGTATTGTCTACTCAGACTGGCAGCGGCTCTCCAGGGTCTCAAGCTGAGGTTTTTCACACCTATCTGCCTGGACTCTTTTTAGTTGGAGATGCCGGGGATTGAACCTGGGACCTTCTGCTTACCAAGCAGATGCTCTACCACTGAGCCATCGTCCCTCCCCTAATAACACGAGCATATATGAACATATGAAGCTGCCTTACACTGCATCAGACCCTCGGTCCATCCAAGTTGGTATTGTCTGCTCAGACTGGCAGCGGCTCTCCAGGGTCTCAAGCTGAGGTTTTTCACACCTATTTGCCTGGACCCTTTTTTGGAGATGCCAGGGATTGAACCTGGGACCTTCTGCTTCCCAAGCAGATGCTCTACCACTGAGCCACCGTCCCTCCCTTTTCTCTCTTTAAATCACTTCCCTAAGCTAAGTCAGCCGGCGGTTTGGAGAATGCATTTAAAGGTAAAGTTGCTTTCTTTTCACCTCTCCCTCCCTCCTCCATCTACTTGGATTCCTTCCTTCCTTGCGACTCTCAAACATCTGACATTCGTGTCTTGCGGCTCTCAAAACATCTGACATTTATTCTATGCGGCTCTTACATTAAACAAGTTTGGCCACCCCTGGACTAGCTCCTACCTCCTGTTTCTTCTTTGGTTTCAGAGTGTTATTATTTCTGGTATTGGCTTCTTCTGATTGGCAATCATTCACCTGTCCTAGTAAGATTTGGTGGGATGAACTGTTTGTCCTGTGATGTCCCCCCCCCCCCCCTTTTTTTGAAGCCAGAGTTAAAAGATTTCGGAGTTGGACAGAAACTCCTGCATGCTGCCCCAAGCAACCATCAAGTTCTGTTCATCTGCCTCACTAGCTGGCATTTCAAATAACCTGCTCTCTTCTCTCCCAGATAACGTGAAAGATTGGAGCAAAGTGGTTCTCGCTTACGAGCCAGTGTGGGCTATCGGGACCGGCAAAACGGCAACTCCCCAGCAGGTGGGATGTGGTTATTGCAAGAGTGTTTTCGGATCTCGCTTCTGTTGTAAAAGGTGGGATGGGAGGATGCAGGGAGCCGGAGGATGGGAAATCCCCACGGGACTCACATTCATAACAGTGCTGCCTCTTCCACCCTAAACTGGGCTGGACAGCTGGTGGTTGGTTTCTCTGACACAATTCCTCTGCTCTTGCAGGCCCAAGAGGTTCACGAGAAGCTGAGGGGCTGGCTGAAGAGCAACGTGTCCGAGGCCGTGGCACAGTCCACTCGGATCATCTACGGAGGTAAGCCGAGCCTTCCTAATGACCAAAGCCAAGCATGGTGCAGATTTACCCATTCGTTTCTTCAGACTATTATAACCCTGCTTTCCCTCCCCATTGAGGGCCTGAAGTAACTCACAACATTGTTTGCACCGCCTCCATTTTATCCTCAGGACAACCACCCTGCGAGGCAGGCTAGGCCTAGAGAGAGCGACTGACCCCCAGTCAGCCAGAGAGCATCCATGGCTGAGTGAGGGACTCCCAGATAGTAATCCAACACTAAGCAACCAATAGACCACTTTCTTTTCTTTTCTGTCTGGGAAAGAGAACTTTGACAGTATCCATTCCATGTGGTTAACCAGGAGCGTCAGTTGTGTGCAGCTGATCAGAGGCAAGATATGGGGAGAAAGCAGGGCTTTTTTTGTAGCAGGAGCTCCTTTGCATATTAGGCCACACGCCCCTGATGTAGCCAATCCTCCAAGAGCTTTCAGGGTCTACTATAAGCTCCGGGAAGATTGGCTACATTAGGGAGCATGGCTTAATATGCAAAGGCATTCCAGCTACAAAAAAAGCCCTGCAAATAACTGTTAGCAGACCTCGATTCGGGGGGGGGGGGGGTTGTAGCAGGAACTCCTTTGCATATTAGGCCGCACACCCCTGATGTAGCCAGTCCTCCAAGAGCTTACAGGGCCTATTGTAAGCTCCAGGAGGATTGGCAACATCGAGGGTGCGTGGCCTAATATGCAAAGGAGTTCCTGCTACAAAAAAAGTCCTGCCAGAGTGTACCCCCCTTTTAGGAAAGATGGTTTATATTGGAGGACAGAGACAGCCTAGGAGTCCTCCATCTGTAGAGCTGATAGAGGAACAAGTCGGTTCTGTCAGAACAGTGACCTATTTTTGATTGTAAGATGTCTCCGGCAAGACTCTGAAGACGCAACCGAGCAGTAGTCAAAATGAATATTGTGGCATTGGAAGGACCATTGAGCTTTGAACGCTCGGATGCAGCTCCGGATCACTTGCTAGCCTCTCAAGCTGCGGCCCTGAAGAAGATCTTTCTTTGGAAGTTCTCCGAAAGAGCTACTTCCATTCACTCGCAGGCTACACTGGCTATCTCTCCCTCTCTCTCTCTCTCGGCTTGACTTCGCGAACGAAGATTTAAGAAGGGTGCAGTAGTCCACATCTGCTGCAGGCTCGCTGGTGGCTGACAAGACCAATGCGGGACAGGCAGATCCGGCCACAGTGGCTGCAGGGAAAAGTCTGATTTGGGGTTGGTGCTGTAGCAGTGCGATTCTTCCTCAATCTCCTTTTGTCCTCAAGACCAGCTATGCGTGTGTTCTCAAAGGAAGAGACAGCCTGGTGGATGGTATGCCTCCATGCTTTGCAATCTGAGGCTAGGTCAGACCACTGGTGATGGTTGATGCAACAGGTACCAAGGGATTTCTTCAAGGAGTCCTTGTACCTCTTCTTTAGTGCCCCTCTATTTTGATGGCCGGTGGAAAGTTTGCCATACAGAGCAATCTTGGGAAGGCGGTGGTTTTTCATCCTAGAAATATGCCCTGCCCAGCGCAGCTGCGTCTTCAACAGCAGTGCCTCGATGCTTGTAACCTCCGCCCTCTTGGCTATACGGGGCCAGGAAACAGAATTCTGGCAACGCAGCGTTCAGCTCTTGCGTTGTGGCGACCCCAGCTTTAGTCACGTCGCGGTGTTAATTGTGGTGTTCATCCTCACTTTTTAGCATGTTTCCTGATCGTAACTTGACAACCAAGTTAAGCGAGGGCAGCAGGCCGTCCATGATCACATCTTCATCTTTTATTTAGTCTTCAAAGGGAATTGAAAGGGGAAATCTAGTTAGCAACGATGTTCCCTCTCAGCTGAGTCAGTGTGAGCTAGCTCACAGGGGGGTTTTTTTAGCTTCCAGCGCACGCATTTTTGTCTTAGCTCAGAAAAAAATGGCCCCAAACAGGGGTCGTTTTGTAAGAAAATAGGTGGTGGAGCTCATCTAGGGATTGTTATGCAGCTGCACCTGCTATTCGATGGACAAGGTAGGTGGGGAGGAGGAGGGGGGCCATCGGAAAGGTTCAGGAGCTGTGCTCCTGTGAGCTCCTGCTGAATTCAAGGCCTGCCCAGAACAAACAGATTTATGCAGTAGCTCACAACTCTAACGCCAGTAGCTCACAAAGTGCAACTTTTGCTCACAAGACTCCGCAGCTTAGAGGGAGTATTGGTTGCCATTTCCCCAAGTCTAAATTCACACCCCAACCTCTGAACGTCTCTTGCCTTGAAAGCAGCTGACTTGCTCCTTTCTGGTTCTGTACTCTCCAATCCCCAAACAGCTTCCAAAAGAACATCGCTGTCTAGCCACAGGGAACTGCTTTTGGAAGGTCCTTCTTTCCTGCCGTGTTTTCGTCCTTGCAGACTTGTCTTTTAAGTGGGGTTTATTCCTGCAGGTTCGGTCACCGGCGGCACCTGCAAAGAACTGGCGTCCCAAGGAGACGTGGACGGCTTCCTTGTGGGCGGGGCCTCCCTCAAGCCTGAATTTGTCACCATCATCAACGCGAAACACTAAAACCCCATCTACGGAGCCTTAAGTTTCAGCAGGAGAGAGGGAGAACAACCGTCGTGAGAAGGAGAGCCGCACTGTAACGAGACAAACACAAAGAGCTGTGTGCTGCCCCCACCCCCTGCGCTCGGGTTCGAGGGCTTCCCCTTCCAGTCCCTCTTCCACCTAACGCTTACTGTAAATTGTCCGACGCCGCTGCTAAATACAACTGTTGCCAAGCCTTGTTTTACTCAGCTATGAGCCTTTTTTTTTTTTGAAGGCAAGAAGCTAGTCCGCTTGCCCCGGGCTGGTGGGTGGGGCCTCCTGCCTTCCCAGTTCCCTCTTCCTAGGCTGGCTGTTTTCCCCAACTGTCAATGCCTGTTGTGTTTTACAAGGCCCGGCTCCCTCGCTGAGGAAAGGGGCGCAGCCTCAAGTTCTGCACCGGGTGGGGGGGGGGGGGATTGTCTGGCAACTGCCGGCTCGCACTGGCATAAATCGTCTGTCTGTTCTGTGTGTCTCTCCCACCCCCACCCCAACAAAGCCAACCATGAAGAGAATAAACAAAGGGAAAGTAGATTGTGTGAGAGTGACTCTTGACCTTGGGTGGTAAAATCGATCGTGGTTACACCACCCCTGAATATCCCGGGGATAAAGCGTGAACCTTCTTGGTGGTCTCCCATCCAAATAATCGATCAGAGCCGACCTTGCTTAGTTTCTGAGATCTAACAAGATCGGGCTAGCAAGGGCTGTCCAAGGCAGGGCACTGGAATGAGAGCCAGTTTGGTGCAGTGGTTAAGTGTGCAGACTCTTATCTGGAAGAACCGGGTTTGATTCCCCCCTCCTCCATTTGCACCTGCTGGAATGGCCTTGCGTTAACCTTGGCTGTCTCAGGAGTTGTCCTTGAAAGGGCAGCTGCTGTGAGAGCCCTCTCAGCCCCACCCACCTCACAGAGTGTCGTTTGTGGGGGAGAAGATATAGGAGATTGTAAGCCGCTCTGAGTCTCTGATTCAGAGAGAAGGGTGGGGTATAAATCTGCAGTTCTACAATAAGTCTTATCTGCTGATGGGGGGGAGGGTTGTCATGCAATCAGGGTTATCTTTTGTTTCTCTTTGTTGGATTTAGATGTTGGGCCTTGAGGGTGATGTAAGAAGGGTTAGGATATTAAGTCAAAATCAGGCTCCAGTGTTGAGTATTATGAAGAGACATTTGAACAGTACAGCTCATGGTAGTCTGATCTTGAAAACTTAACTGGGTTGGCCCTGGTCAGGATTTGAATGGGAGACATACCATGGCTGCTCCATTGAAGCAGGCAATGGCAAATCAGTTCTGATCCTCTCTTGCATTGGAAACTACGGGGTGCCGTAAGTCGGCTGGAACTCAATGGGAAAAGAAAGGAAAGGTCCCCTGTGCAAGCACCAGTCATTTTCAACTCTGGAGTGAATGTTGCTTTCATGACATTTTCATGGCAGACTTTTTACGGGGTGGTTTGCCATTGCCTTCCCCAGTCGTCTACACTTTCCCCCCAGCAAGCTGGGGACTCATTTTACTGACCTTGGAAGGATGAAAGGCTGAATCAACCTCGGGCCGGCTACCTGAAAACCCAGCTTCCGCCAGGGATCAAACTCAGGTCGTGAGCAGAGCTTAGGACTGCAGTACTGCAGCTTTAACACTCTGCACCACGGGGCTCTTATTCTATGGGGGAAAAAGACAAATTTATCACAGCAGAAGCTTTTGTGAGCCGCAGCCCTCCCATTTTACATTTTTGCCTCACAAGAACGCCTCTGTGAGGTAGGCTCGGCTGAGGGTGGGTGACAGAAAACTAGGAGCGCCAACTTCCAGCTGCGGTCTGACATTCTCCCAGAATTAGAAGGAGAGTTCACTCAGTCTCGGAGCCGCTTACAATCTCCTTCCATTCCCCTCCTCACAAAAGATACCTCCAAGGCAGGTGGAGCTGAGAGAGCTCTTGAAAGAACTGCGACTGACCCAAGATCACACCAGTTGGCTTCAAGTGGAGTGGGGAATCAAACCCGGTACTCAAGATTAGAGTCCACCATTTTTACCCACTACACCAGGGCTGGCCAAACTTGCTTAACATAATAACCACATAGAATCAGAAAGAAGTACTTTTCTCCCTTTCTCACAATACAAGAACTTGTGGGCATTCAATGAAATTGCTGAGCAGTCAGGTTAAAACAGATAAAAGGAAGTACTTCTTCACCCAAAGGGTGATTAACATGTGAGATTCTCTGCCACAGGAGGTGGTGGCAGCTACAAGCATGGTCACCTTCAAGAGGGGGTTAGATAAAAATATGGAGCAGAGGTCCATCAGTGGCTATTAGCTACAGTGTGTATATATATTTGTGTGTGTGTATATATAATTTTTTTTGGCCACTGACACAGTGTTGGACTGGATGGACCGTTGGCCTGATCCAACATGGCTTATTTTATGTTCTTAATAAGAGCTGCAAGACAGGGAAGGAAAGCAAATGGAGAGAGAGGTGGCAAGAAAGCAACTTTAAATGCAGTCTCCAAGCCAGCAGCTGGCTTGGCTTGGAGAAGTGATTTCAAGACACAAATGCCTTCTCCAAGCTGGCCAACAGGGCGGTGGGGTCTTTGAGAACCACACAACACTGTGCTACACCAAACTGGCACTCAGAATTATCTCCAGACCGCAAAGATTCTTTCCCCTGATGGAGAAATTACAGTCCTTTAAGCCAAGAAAGGAGTGGGATATCAATTTTGAAACAGGAAAAGGATGTGTGTGGAAAAACTCGAGAAAAATCGCCCTAGGGCCAGCTGGATAGGCAAAGACGGATAACAACTAGGAAGATTTCAGTGCTTGATGTTATCAAATCCAGGTAGTGCAAGTTACTCAATAGCTTATTACAATCGTAGTCGGCTGAAATGCCAATGCGATGGGTATGAAGTCCCAAGTTGCCTCCCTTTTTAAAAGGTGTGCTAATACCTTGAACCTGAAGACCTTTAACCTTGGTCGCCAATTATCCTCCCACCCCTGCTTACTAAGCTTCTTGCATAATATGTCAAAGGTGACTTCTACATTGTGGGAAACCTTTGCCTTGATTGGGCCAGAGGAAGACTCAGCTTTTTTTGTAGCAGGAACTCCTTTGCATATTAGGCTGTGGCCAAACCCTTTGATGTAGCCAATCCCAGAGCTTACAGTAGGCCCTGTACTAACAGCCCTGCAAGCTCTTGGATTGGCTACATCAGGGGTGTGTGGCCTAATATGCAAAGGAGTTCCTGCTACAAAAAAGCCCTGGGAAGACTTATTATTGAGCTTTCCCCTGGGTTTTTTTTTTTGGTTTTTTTAAATCCTTTGGGGCAGGATTGGCCTGGAGAGTGCCTGGCTCAAAGGTGTAATGTTCTCTCCATAGCTGAGCTAGCATTTGAATCTGTGTCTCTCTTGCTTAAGGCTCTTTCTAGTACCCCTACTTTTTTGAAGAAAAAAATTGCAGACGGTGTATCGGGAGTCCCCAGTCTTTTGGCCGTCTAGCCTCTGTTTCAAAACCTCCAAAGACAGAGAGCCCACCACCTCCTGAGGAGGAAGCCTGTTCCACTGAGGAACCGCTCTGTCAGGAAGTTCTTCCCAACATTTAGTTGAAAACTCTTGATTTAATGTATTATGGTATACTGATTTTGTCGCAGGACAACGATCGGTGTGAGCGGGTCACAACAATCTGTAGGATCCATAATAAAGAACTTCTAGAATTTAGCCAATGGTGCTATAAGCTCTTGAGTGCAACACTCACCAAGTCACAGGCCTGCTGTCCAGTCAGAAGAGCATTTTTGTTATTCCTCTACACCATGGATGGCCAAACTGTGGCTCTTTCACACATATCCTGTTGCTCCCAAACCCCCCGCTGGCCAGCCTGGAGAAGGCATTTGAAGTCACTTTAAATCACTTCTTCAAGCCAAACCAGCCAGCGGCTTGGAGAATGCATTTAAAGTGGCTTTCTTTCTGCCTCTCCCTCCCCCCAATAATTTGCTTTCTTTCCACCTCCCCCCCTCCCTCCCTTAAAGAGAAGTTTAAAAAACAGACTTCAAATATCTGGCGATGGCGGAAAGTACAGTCAAGTTACAGCTGATCTGTAGCGACACTGTAGGATTTTTGAAGCAAGAGACATCGCTCGTCTCCACATCATGACTCTGGACTTCCTTGGTGGTCTCCCCTCCAAGTACTGACCAGGGCTGGCCCTGCTTAGATAGATCCGGGGTGGGGGGCAGCTGTGTTGGTCTAAAATAACAGAAAGAATTTGGAGTCCCTTAAGACCAGCAAAGTTTTATGCAGGATGTAAGCTAGCTTTTGTGAGCTAAAAGCACACTTCTGAGAGATCAGGCTAGCCTGGGCTATCTAGGCCAGGGCTTTAAAAAGTCAATGCAAATCAGTACAAGTTTAAAAGTCAGTACAACACACACACACACACACACATTAAAATATTGGCTGAAATCAAAATACTGAACTCAGCTCTTTCGGTGCCTCCCTGCACAGCTCTCATGATCCTCTGTGTAGAACAGCACCATTAACTCCCCTCCCCTCCCCCTTGATCATATGAACAAGGTGTATTTTACCGCTAGCACTGCAGCAACCATGTCTGGAAATCCCGCAACCTTTTTTGTCTTCAGGTTGGTGGAGAAAAATAGGGTACCAATAACTAGTCTCAGTGCGCCCCCTAGTGCCCAATAGCATAAACTGCTGATGAATTAAGTGAGTTCAGGGACAACCTTTTAAGGCCCAAGAGGTTTTATTTAAGATAAAAGCTTTTGTATGCAAGTGAGGTGTGCTTACACACAGAAGCTTACACCCTGGTCTTAAGAGGACTCAAACTTTGTTCTGCTACTTCAAACCAACACAGCTACTACGGTTTCCATGTCTGTGTTAGAAAATACCTGGAGACTTTGGGGGTTGATCTGGGAGAGGGCGGGATTGGGGAGGGGAGGGGCCTCAGCAGGGTCCAATGCCATAGAGTCCACCCTTCAAAGCAGCCATTTTCTTCAGGAGACCTGATCACTACCAGCTGGAGATCAGTTGTAAAAGCGGGAGATCTCCAGGCCCCACCTGGAGGCTGGCAACTCTTAACAGCTGCCTGCCCGAATCTATGTGCTATTGAATTCTGTGTGTGTTAAGGGCATTCAAACCAAATGCCCTCGACTCCAGGCTGATGTTGTTTTGACCACTCTGTAAACAGCAATCCACCACTCCCACTCGTGGCCTCTTTGCGACTTCCTGTTTTTTTAATCCCCCAGGAAAGAAAACCAAGGCAAACTTAGAACAAAATAGAAGTGAGCAGGCAACAGAAAATTTATAAACATAGCACACTCAAAGCTATATATTGACAGGATTTGGGGTGCTAGGCTGAGAAATGGCACTGTGCTGTGTGAGTGACGGCTGAGTAGCCTTGGACTTCAGTCTGGTTAGAACCACAGATGGGGACACCAGGAAAATCCAACTGAAACTAGGGCAGAGTTCACAGAGGCAGAGCTGGGCCTGAAGGTTTGTCAATCAGGTCTTTGGAAACATGGCTGATTTCAGATCTCTCAGCTCCAAAGTCCCCAGATATTTCTTGAGTTGGATCTGGCAACTCTATGTTTGAGGCAGCTGTGTCCTGTACTGAGTGAGCCAGATCCCACCGGGGAAGCTAAACTCCTGTAGTAATGTTGTCCCTCTCCTATTGAATGTAGAATGGGAAACCCTTTTTATAAAGATTGCTCTAATTAACATAGATGAAAAATGGTGGTCTCAGTCTTGCAAAGGTAGGAACGGGCCAGCATCATCAACTGTTTTCGTCTCAACAGTTGCCTACCACTGCGGCCTCCGGAAGAAGAAGAAGAAGATATTGGATTTATATCCCGCCCTCCGCTCCGAAGAGTCTCAGAGCGGCTCACAATCTCCTTTACCTTCCTCCCCCACAACAAACACCCTGGGAGGTGGGTGGGGCTGAAGAGGGCTCTCCCAGCAGCTGCCCTTTCAAGGACAACCTCTGCCAGAGCTATGGCTGACCCAAGGCCATTCCAGCAGGTGCAAGTGGAGGAGTGGGGAATCAAACCCGGTTCTCCCAGATAAGAGTCCGCACACTTAACCACTACACCAAACTGGAAGAGATCTCTTGAATGGTTTCCCATCATGATGTAGACATCTGCTGCCACAGTGGTGGTGGGGATTTCTTCCCTGGGAGTAGAGTTGCCAGGTCTGTGTTGGGAAATACCTGGAGACTTTGGGGTTGGATCTGGGAGAGGGTGGGGTTGGGGGAGGGGAGGGGCCTCAGCGTGGTCCAATGCCATAGAGCCACCCTTCAACGCAGCCATTTTCTCCAGGGGAGCTGATTTCTGCCAGCTGAAGATCAGTTGGAAAAGCAGGAGGTCTCCAGGCCCCACCTGGAGGCTGGCAACCCTACCTGGGAGCAAACCCCACTTCTAAGTAAACACACCTAGGATCAGGCTACTTCGCACCTAGGATCAGGCTACTTGTGACTCAAAGAGGAGGCCTGGCTTGGTGGGTAGCTGAGAGATGTCCTCAGCCCAGAGAAAAGCTCTAAAATTCCAAGCCAAAGCAGAAAAATGCAAACTATAAATTAAGAATGAAGGAACTCCATGGTAAGAAGGAGGGGGTTGGTTTTTGTTCGCAGAAACCTGCAAAGCACGCACGTCCTAATCTCTTCCATCTTCAAATTCTGCTACTAAAATTAGCATCAATGACCTAGAAAAATGTCTTAGAGGCCCTGGCAGTCACAGAAAAATCCAAGACAGACGGATAGATGTTTCAACGGGACAGTGGTCTTTGCGACTGTAGAAACCTCCCCCTTTCACAAACTTTTGACATCTCTGAAAAACCTGAGCATGTTAGTTTCTCATTCATTTATGGTGGTATCTGAACTGAAGTTAACGTTTCTTTGCTATTAACTTCCTTCCTTTCCCCCTGGTTTTGCAGTGTGAACCTAACACGGTGCATTCCTTTTGATCACATTCTAATGTGTTGAGACAAGGAAAAGTACTATTTAGAGGAATATGAGGCCTCTCCTGGTTCACCCTAACCAGTGTTCCCTCTCAGCTGAGTTTGCGTGAGCTAGCTCACAGATTTTTAGCCTCCAGCTCACACATTTTTGTCTCAACTCGGGAAAAATGGCCCCAAAGCACAATAATATATGCACACAACTTTAATGCCAGTAGCTGACAAAGTAGAATTTTTGCTCACAAGACGCTGCAGCTTAGAGGGAACATTGACCCTGACCTCTTTCATCTGAGTAGATCCAAGTGGGCAGCCGTGTTGCTCCAAAGAAATAGAACCAGGGGTTTTTTTTTTAGCAGGAATGCAGTTCAGGCTGGCTTGGCATCAGGGGTGGGGCCTAATATGCAAATTAGTTCCTGCTGGGCTTTTTCTGCAAAAAAAGCCCTGAATAGAACAAAGTTCGAATTAGGGTTGCCAATCCCCAGGTGGGAGCAAGGGATCCCCCAGTTTGGAGGCTTTCCCTCTGCTTCAGGGTCATCAGAAAGGAGGGGGGGAGGGAAATGTCTGCTGGGCACTCTATTATTCCCTATGGAGACCAATTCCCATAGGATATAATGGAGAATTGATCTGCGGGTATCTGGGGCTCTGGGGGGGGGCTGTTTTTTTTGAGGTACAGGCACCAAATTTGCAGCATAGCATCCGATGCCTTTCCTCAAAATACCTTCCAAGTGTCAAAAGGATTGGACCAGGCGGCCCAATTCTATGAGCCCCCCAAAAAGGTGCCCCTAAGCTTCATTTCCACTGAAGGGAAAGCATTTAAAAGGTGTGCAGTCCCTTTAAATGTGATGGCCAGAACTCCCTTTGGAGTTCAACTATGTTTATCACAACCTTACTCCTGGCTCCACCCCCAAAGTCCCTAGATAGTTCTTGAACTGGACTTGGCAACCCTAGTTCGAATCCAGTGGCACCTTTAAGACCATCAAAGTTTTATTCGGAGTGTAAGCTTTCGTGTGCATACACAGGTACAATGAGCAGTGCTACATATAGCTGGTGGGCAACTGTTAAGCATGCAAAATAGTACAGAGTTAGAATCCAATGGCAAAGTACGGAAATTAACAAATAGAAAGAACAGCAAGTTTGGTCTGGATAGCATCAGTTGTGTGGGAAAACAGCCAAGGCAATAAACATGTCAGAAATGGAGAATGACATCTGAGGTTGTCCTAAAGGTAAAGGTAGTCCCCTGTGGAAACACCAGTCATTTCCGACTCTGGGGTGACATTGCTTTTACTACGTTTTCATGGCAGACTTTTAATGGGGTGGTTTGCCATTGCCTTCCCCAGTTGTGCTAGCTCCCCCTGAATTCACACCTGTGTCCCAGCCAGTGCGTCTCAATAAAAAGGGTAAAAGTAAATCAGAATGGAGCACAGATAATAAAGTGGCACCTCCCATTTACTGCTTTGAGCCCCCAAGAGAGAAAGGAGCGGTAAGCAGTTTACATTACCCTTGCCTCTGTTATTAATGTTCTTCCCCTGGAAAAGAGAGAGGGAGGCAAATGCCAGCTGCACAGTTGCCATCCTCCAGGTGGGGCCTGGAGATCTCCTAGACACAGGCCTTTTTTTTTTTAGCAGGAACGCACAGGAATGCAGTTCTAGCTGGCTTGGGGTGACATGATAGAGGTTTACAAGATTATGCATGGGATAGAGAAGGTAGAGAAAGGACTTTTTGCCCTTTCTCACAATACAAGAACTCATGGGCATTCAATGAAATTGCTGAGCAGTCAGGTTAGAACGGATAAAAGGAAGTACTTCTTCATCCAAAGGGTGATTAACATGTGGAATTCACTGCCACAGGAGGTGGTGGCAGCTACAAGCGTAGGCAGCTTCAAGATGGGATTGGATAAGCAAATGGAGCAGAGGTCCATCAGGGGCTATAAGCCACAACGTATTGTTGGAACTCTTTATCTGGGGCAGTGATGCTCTGTATTCTTGTGTTTGGGGGGGCACAGTGGAAGGGTTTCTAGCCCCACTGGTGGACCTCTTGATGGCACTTGGTTTTTTTGGCCACTGTGTGACAAGAGTGTTGGACTGGATGGGGCATTGGCCTGATTCAACATGGCTTCTCTGATGTTCTTATGGCTTGGTGGCAGGGGGTGTGGTTTCATATGCCAATGAGTTCCTGCTGGGCTTTTTCTACAAAAAAAGCCCTGTGTGAAACAATGGTGGTGCTGTCAGGGGGCTTGCGTCACCAAGTTCAGGCACTGAAGGTGAGCTTTAAGACCATGGATTGAAGCCCTCTGCAAAGTGCGGAGACCACAGGGTAGAGAAGCTATTCCTTGAAGATAGAAATCTCAAAATCAAATGCTCTAATTCGGGGTTCCCTCTAAGCTGAGTTAGTGTGAGCTAGCTCACAGTTTTTTAGTCTCTGCCGGCTCGCACATTTTTGTCTTAGCGCAGGAAAAAAGGCCCCAGAGCAAGCTAATTGATGCAGTAGCTCACAACTTTAATGCCAGTAGCTCACGAAGTAGAATTTTTGCTCACAAGACACCACAGTTTAGTGGGAGTATTGCTCTAAATATGGGAAGGGGACACAGTTTCTCAAATCTGATCTGGCCAGGTGCAAATGGAGCTTCATCCCTTTAATAAGCACTCTTTCAAAGAGGAACTCTGGGAAGCTGCCGCTCTTCTTTGGCTTGTGGGGATAAACTGCCCTTGCCCCCAATCCCTCTTCAACGCTTCTCTTAAAGGGACAGGCACTCTGCAGGCCCCCTCTGCAGCTGGCCATTTTTCCAAACTGGCATTCGCAGCGGCCAGCCTCTATTTCCCTCCTGTTGCTTAAATCAGCAATCATGATGAGTCATGTTCTCCCAGCCAGCTGCTTCCGGCCCCGCCCCTTCGAAGGGGCGCCTTTATGCAAATCACACGCCTCCCTCTCAGCCAATCCGCTTCAGCCTCTCTCCGTGCAGTTGACCCAGCCCATCCATTATTCCACGGTTGCCAAGGCAGCGAGCCTCCTAGCAACAGGTCCCACCTCCTTACCTGCCTCCAGCGACCATAGCAACGGAAAGTAACAACCCTGCTTTTGGTTTCAATTGCCTTGACTGAAACTTCTGCAACAGTCTAGAGCCTTCCCTCCTCCCCCTCCAACCAGAGAAGTACAGGGGATTAACGGGGACTATTTTGGGAGAGTCAGAAGTGGCCCCAGCTGAAATGTAAGAATTCAAGATTATTAGGGGCAAAAGAAGCCAACCAGGTTTCTGAGGCGTTAAAGAGGAATCCCAGTTAGACTGTGCCTGATAGGGTTGCCAATCCCCAGGCGGGGGCAGGGGATCCCCCGGTTTGGAAGCTTCAGGGTCATCAGAAGGCGGGAGGGGGGAGGGAAATGTCTGCTGGGCACTCCATTATTCCCTATGGAGACTGATTCCCATAGGGTATAATGGGGAATTGATTTGCTGGTATCTGGGGTTTTGGGGGGGACCGTTTTTTTTTTTTTTTTTAGTTAAAGACTAAATTTTCAGCATAGCATCCAGTGCATCTCCCCAAAATGCCCACCAAGTTTCAAAAGGATTGGACCAGGGGGTCCAATTCTATGAGCCCCCAAAGAAGGTGCCCCCTATCCTTCATTATTTCCAGTGGAGGGAAAGCATTTAAAAGGTGTGCGCACTCTTTGAATGTGATGGCCAGAACTCCCTTTGAAGTGCAGTTATGCTTGTCACAGCCTTGCTCCTGGCGCCACCCCAGTGTCTGCTGGCTCCACCCCCAAAGTCTGCTGGCTCCACCCCCAAAGTCTCCAGATATTGCTTGAATTGGCAACCCTAGCGCCTGCCAGTACTGCTACCGCCCCCCCCCCCCTTCTGAACATCTACAGCCTTGCATTCTTCCTTTTTATTTAGTGGTCACCTCAGAAAAGGACCATGGCTTAGGAACGTCAGTTTCAAGACTGTAGTTGACTTCTGCAGGATCGCCTCTCAGGCCTTTTATTATCATAATTGGGACAGAGGGTGGAGTCTAGTTCAATGTAGGGCATTTCCTGCAAGAATAAACCCCAGCATACGGGTATATAAAATGTGGTTTAATTGAGCCATGGAGTGTTTGTTGGTCTCCTGCCCTAGAGGCGGTGAGAAACGACTATATTGGAAAGATGCGGAATATTCCTAGCTGAGTGCGCACTCTGTATTCGCCATCTCCAGCCAGCCAGTTTCCAACACCCCTTTTGATTTCTTTCTGTGTCCCAAAAGTCCCAGCGACTGAAAATGTCTGATGAAGAACGTGAAGATGACAACGACAATGAAGACAATGAAGACAATGAAGAACAGAAGGAAGATGTGGATGAGAAAGAGGGAGATGAGGAGGAGGAGAAGGAAGCTGCTGAGGAAGAAGAGGTGAAGCATGAATAAGATCTATTACATTATGCCTAAAACATGGAAGTATTAAAGTCCCATTCATTTCTGCGAGAGGGATTCAAGACGTTCAATTCATGAAATGAATGGGACTTTAAAGAGCTTAACTCTGAGAGGATTATCTGTGAAAAATTTCAGGCACCCACCCCTCCACCCCCCAGTATTGCTTTGTTTCAGTGTTTATTATATTACACTGTTTTTACTTCATTGTTCTCTGTATGATCTAGTTTTGTTGCATTGTTTATTGGATGTATTCTGTTGCTCTTTAGTGCATTTAGGGTGGCCAGCTCTAGGTTGGGAAATACCTGGAGATTACAGGAGTGGAGCCTGGAGAGGGTGGAAAAGGAGGGACCTTGATATGATGCCATGCCATAGAGTCCACCCTCTAAAGCAGCCATTTTCAACAAAGGAACTGATCTCTGTAGCTTGGAGATCAGTTGTAAAAGCAGGGAATCTCCAGGCCCCACCTGCTGGCTGGCCACCCTAATTGGATTGTGAAGGAAAGGAAGTTGTGACCAGGGGGACCAAGCGATCTACTGTGAATGGCTTTTTAGCCTCATGAATTTTTTCCTTAGACAGGAGAGAATAGGAGGGAGGCTGTTTTAAACTTGAGCGTGTGCCTACGATAGGGGTCCCCAACCTTTCTGAGCACGTGGACACCTTTGGAATTCCGACAAAATAGCCACCTGGCATATCTTCAGAAACACAATGAAGCCCCTTGTGCTGTAGTGGCAGCTGCTGTCAAAGCGATGTTATTTAAAAAAATCTGTGCAGCCCATCAAATCTCCAGTGGCCAATCAGAAGTCTTGCAAGGAAAAAGACCCATCTGGCCCTGCCCACTTTCTAAAAACACTTGGTGTAATTTTACCAACCAACAACTTTAATAAACCAATTTTATTACCCAAAACAAACATTAACAACCAGGGGAAAACGGGGGGTGGGGAGGGTAGACCAACCCAAGGCCCCTAAAGGTGTGGGGGCCTATAGGCCAGTGCCTACTTGGCCTATTTGTTAATCCGGTCCTGGCTGTCCCACCTTTCCAGACATGTCATAACCTGCCCTTCTCCTCAGCCTGTTTTCCTGAGCAGGGCTTTTCCAGCTGCTTCACTGTAACAAACAGACCAGCGGGAGGAGAAAAGGAGACGGAAGGAGGGAGGGAGATACGTAGGAGATGCTGCTGCTGCTGCCTCATCTGAGTCAGTGGCAAATCTAAAAGGACGGAGTGAATCAGGGGAGCAACCGGATAATCTTAGCACCGGTATCTTGCTTTTTCCCGCGTCTGCTTTCTTTCCCAGCCTCCCGTCTCCAACCCTCTCACCGAGGAACACTTCAAGGAAGGCCTCTCGCTTTTGTGTAAAACCGGCAATGGCTTGGCTCACGCCTTTGTGAAATTTGAGGCCAGAGAAAAGTAAGTGTGTGGTTAATATAGAGAGTTGCCAGCCTCCAGGTGAGGCCTGGAGATTCCCAGAATTGCTACTGATCTCCAGATTTTACTGATTAATTCTTCTGAAGAAAATGGCTGCTCTGGAGGGTGGTTTCTATGGCATCACATTCCCCAAATCCAAAATCTGCCCTTTCAAGCATTGCCCCCAAAGTCCAGGAATTTCCCAAAATACAGTTGAGTTGGTGGAGATCTCCAGGGCTTTTTTTTTTGTAGCAGGAACTCCTTTGCATATTAGGCCACACACCCCTGATGTAGCCAATCCTCCAGAGCTTACAGGGCTGTTAGTAGAGGGCCTACTGTAAGCTCCAGGAGAACTGCTACATCAGGGGTTGTGTGGCCTGATATGCAAAGGAGTTCCTGATTTAAAAAAAAAAGGGCCTGGAGATCTCCCAGAATAACAAATCATAGAGATCAGTTCCCCAGGAGAAAATGGCTGCTTTGGGGGGCAGACTCTGTGGCATTATACCTTGCTGAGGTTCCCTCCCTACCACAAACCCTGCCCTTCCCAGGCACGCTCCCCCAATCTCCAGGAATTTTCCAACCCAAAGTCGGCAACCCTTAGATCCTGTTCCTTCACCAACTTTCCTGGGTTGGGCAGAAGTTCCAGAAAGCTAGAGCAGAAGTTTTGGCAAATAATATCTTTCCCCACCCATGTTCTGTGGCAGGGAGTTGACGGACATCACCCTCATCCAGATCTTCATCCACTTGCGCTACGTGGACCTGTCTGACAACCTGCTCCGAGACCTGTCTCCCTTGTCATGCCTCACCCACTTGCTGTGGCTGAAGGTGGACAACAATCGGCTGACCAGTGCCGCCATCAATGAGCTGCCCTATCTCCAGATCGCCAGTTTTGCCAGCAACCGCATCAAGGATACCATTGGCATTAATCACCCGCGCCTGACCACCCTCACCCTGAAAGGTGAGTGGATGAACATCACACACTAAATGGAGAGGAAAAAGTCTTACGGCTCAGTGACATGCTGTGGTTTCTTCTTCCTCTTTTTTTTTTTTTTAAATGACTTCCTTCCCTTCCCTTTAGAGCCAGTTTGGTATAGTGGTTAAGTGCGCGGACTGTAATCTGGGAGAACCGGGTTTGATTCCCCACTTCTCCTGATGCAGCTGCTGGGTGACCTTGAGTTAGCCACAAGTTCTCGACAGAACTGTTCGCTTAAGAGCAGTTCTGGAAAGAGCTCTCTCAGCCCCGCCTATCTCACAGGGTGTCTGTTGAGGGGAGAGAAAGGGAAGGAGATTGTAAGCCACTCTGAGAATCTGAGTGAAGGACAGGGTATAAATTCTATGTCCTCCTCCTCCATCTATTTTGGTAAATTTCTAGGCCACCTTTATTTACTTATTTGTACTATTTCAGTCCATCTTTTTACTCATAGCTAGAGACTCGAATCCTGGATATTTTGACCAGGTTCACCAGGGAAGTTAAGCAGCCCTGGTTAGTATTTGGATGGGGGGCCACCAAGGAATACCAGGGTTGCTAAGCAGAGGCAGGAAATGGCAAACATCACATGCCTTGAAAACCTTATAGCAGGGGTCCCCAATCCCCAGGCTGTGGACTGGTAGCAGTCCATGGCCTGTTAGCAATGGGGCCATGAGTTGTGTAATTATTTCATTATATATTCCAATGTAGTAATAATAATAATTAGGATGACGACGACGATGTCATTGGATTTATATCCTGTCCTCCACTCCGAATTTCAGAGTCTCAGAGCGGCTCACAATCACCTTTACTTTCCTCCCCACAACAGACATCCTGTCAGGTGGCTGGGGCTGAGAGAGCTCTCCCAGAAGCTGCCCTTTCAAGGACAGCTCTGTGAGAGCTATGGCTAACCCAAGGCCATTCCAGCAGCTGCAGGTGAAGGAGTGGGGGATCAAACCCCGTTCTCCCAGATAAAAGTCTGCGCACTTCACCAAACTAATAGAAACTAATAGACCAAAACTAATGCACCAAACAAATAGAACTAATAGACCAAGCAAACTAATACACCAAACTAATAGAAATAAAGTGCACTATTGTATCATCTCAAAACCATTGCCCCCAACCCCAGTCTGTGGAAAAATTGTCTTCCACAAAACTGGTCCCTGGTGCCAAAAAGGTTGGGGACCGCTGCCCTATGGGGTTGCAACTCAATGGCAAAGGAGAGAAAGAGGGAGAGACTCAAAGCAACTTACAAAGAAACAGAATATAATATAATTATTATCATGGGGAGGGACGGTGGCTCAGTGGTAGAGCATCTGCTTGGGAAGCAGAAGGTCCCAGGTTCAATCCCTGGCATCTCCAAAAAAGGGTCCAGGCAAACAGGTGTGAAAAACCTCAGCTTGAGACCCTGGAGAGCCGCTGCCAGTCTGAGAAAACAATACTGACTTTGATGGACCAAGGGTCTGATTCAGTATAAGGCAGTTTCATATGTTCAGTAGATTCACCAAAGTGCTGTCAAGTTGCTACCAACTTATGGCAACCCTGGCAAGCATCTTTCAAGGCAAGTGAGAAGCAGCAGTGGTTTGCCACTACCTTCCTCTGCAGAGACTTCCTTGGCCGTCTTCCATCCAAGATCTGACAAGAGCGGTACCAATAGGGTTGCCAAGTCCGACTCGGGCAGTATCTGGAGACGTTGGGAATGGAATCAGGAGTAAGGGTGTGACAAGCATAGTTGAACTCCAAAGGGAGTTCTGTCCATCACACTTAAAGGGAGCTGTTTTTATCCTCTGGAGCAGGGATGGCCAAACTGTGGCTCGCAGCCTGATAAATGCATTTAAAGTTGCTTTCTTTCTACCTCCCCATCTATTTCCTTCCTTCCTGCCGCTCTCCATCATCTGATGTTCATGTTTTGTGGTTCTCAAACATCTGACATTTATTCTCTGTGGCTCTTACGTTAAGCAAGTTTGGCCACCCCTGTCTGGGGGAGACAAGTACCTGTAGAAGTAGTTAGAGGAAGGTAAGGAAACCACAGAAGAGGCAAGGGTGAGAGTTTCCTTCTCTCTCCACAACATCCTTCTCCTTCAGAAAGCAATTCTGGCAGCTCAGTTGGCAAAAAGACAAAAATAATGTTAAAATAAACAAAAAGATCAAACCCTTCCTCTGGTAAAAGGCTTTGGAGAGAATAAATGTCACAATCGTTTTCTCTTCCTCTGGCCTTCAGGGAACGAGATCGAGGAAATATCAGGACTGGATCCCGTCAAGCTTTCCAATCTGCACACGCTCGAGTTGCGGAGTAACAGCCTCAAGACCACAGCGGGACTTTACTTGCCTAAACTGAAATATTTGTACCTGGTAAGTGGTGCTGTTGGTGGTTCTGCTTCACAGAGTGGTTAATGAATTAATTATCGTATGGCAGTGCGTGTAGTGTAACCAGGAGATCCTAAGACTGTCTGGCAGCCACAAAGTCCAGCTCTTTTAGCATTATACACCACTAGGTGGCAAGCTAGACTTGTTTTCTTAAGGGAAGAGAAATTTCAGAGGCGGATTTTGCCATTGCCTGCCTCTGTATTCCTTGGAGGTTGCCCTTCCACATACTAGCAAGGCCAGCCCTGCTGAATTTCCGAAATCTGATGGGATTATGCCTCAATCTGCTGAATCCCAGAATCCCAAACCCAATGTTGGCACTTGGTTTCCCTAACCCCTGTAGGCTTCAAAACGAACGGCAGTCTTCTGCACTGGTATTGACTAGATCAGGGGTGTCAAACATGTGGCCTGGGGGCTGAATCAGGGCTCCTATCAGGCCCCTGAGCTACTGGCTGCAATCTGCTTCTTTCTCCCTCTCTCTTTTGCTTCATTCTGCATCACAGCTTGCTTTGCTAGGCTTGCTCAATCGCACAGGAACTACAGAGTAAAGCCACTATTTTCTCCATTGGCTGAGGCTCCTTCCTTGGAGAGGAAGGGGGGGAAGGATATCTTGCTTCAAAGGAAGCTCTGGCTCTTTCCTTCCTCCAGGAGGGGGAGGCGCCTCAGCCAATAGAAGGAAGGGGGACCAGGAGGGGGAGGCACCTCAGCCAATAGAAGGAAGAGAGGCTTGGCTCAAGCTCTGCTGTGCAATTGAGAGAGCCTGGATTGCACGGGAGAGATAAAAAGAAAGCACCTTTAGGACAAACAAGTGCTAATGTTTTAGGCATGTTTTATTTTAAGGTTGTTGTTTTTTTAAAAAAATCTTTGTGTTTGTCTGTGCCCTTTATAAAGTTTATATATCTGTTACCTGGCATTGCATTCTTATGCCACGCATGGTGCAGCCCGGCAAGTTCTCATTTGTGTCAGTTCTGGCCCACATAACAAATGAGTTCGACACGCCTGGACTAGATGAAAAACCTAGCTCAGCGGTCTCCAAGCTTTTTGAGCCTTTCAAATTCTGACACAGGGTGATGGGTGCAGTCACAAAATGGCTGCCGCAGGAGGTGGAGCCAGCTACAGCATGGTTGCCCCAGCTTACCTTCAGTTGCACAGCAAAGCTCCCTGTGTTGTGCCGGCAGCGGTTGCCAAAGCCACATTTTAAAAATCCGTACATTTTCAGCAGCCAATCAGAAGCCTTGCTGGGCAAAAGCCCCACTGGGTCCTGCTCACACCCTAAAAACACTTTGCAGGCACCAGAAAAAGGCCCCTGGCCTAGCTGCCGCAGCCTAGTCAGTAGTGTTGGACTCGGATCAGGGAGACCTGGGTTCGAATTCTCTTTCACGTGCCCCAGAAGACCTTCAGCCCATCATTCACCAGTCAACAACCTTGTCCTACCTTACAGGGTTGTGGTGAGGACAAAATAAGAATAGCCCAAGCAAGTCCCCTCTGACCTTCTTAAAAGAGCATCAGGCATGAAATAAACTTTGGTTGACATCAGCCCTGACCTGTGGCAGATCGTCCAGAGGTGGAACACAAGGAGCCACAGGGAAAACGATAACGGTTTCTCTCCTGTGTTCTTGCCTTCACTTTTTGTTAACTGGCATAAGCTGCCGTGGTTCCTCTGACAAGCTGCGCGTCCTTCTAGGCACAAGAGTGACAGTGCTGGATGGATCCTACAGCTCTGTACCTGGGAGCCCTGAGTCGAATAAAAGAATGTATCGAGATGGGGACGACAGGAATATTTGGCTACGCAGATCCCCCTCTAGAGCCTGGGAAACTGTAACTCTGTGAGCTGCAGATTCCACGAGTCCCTGAACTGAAACAGAATGTGTGAGTGCAGGGCTAGTTCCAGATTTTGTGCAGCCCTACACAGAGAGTGTACAACCACCCCCCCCCATGCCCACTACTAGTCCCCCCTTCCTGCCCACCTCAGTTTGCTATAGTGGTTAAAAGCAGCGGACTCTAATCCAGATCATTGAGTTTGATTTCTCATTCCTCCTCCACGTGCAGCCAGCTGGGTGACCTTGGGACAGTCCCAGTTCTGCTCAAGAGCAGTTCTCTCAGAGCTCTCTCAGCCCCACCTACTTCACAGGGTGCCTGTTGTGGGGAGAGGAAGGGAAGGAGATTGTAAGCTGCTCTGAGATTCCAAGTGAAAGGCAGGGTATAAATCCAGCTCTTCTTCAGAGCCAGTTTGGTGTGGTTAAGTGTGCGGACTCTTATCTGAGAGAACAGGGTTTGATTCCCCACTCCTCCACTTGCGGCTGCTGGAATGTTGTGGGAAGAGAAAGGGAAGGAGATTGTAAGCTGCTCTGAGACTCCAAGTGAAAGGCAGGGTATAAATCCAGCTCTTCTTCTTGCAAGCCAGTTTGGTGTGGTTGAGTGTGCGAACTCTTATCTGAGAGAACGGGGTTTGATTCCCCACTCCTCCACTTACAGCTGCTGGAATGGCCTTGGGTTAGCCATAGCTATCTCAGGAGTTGTCCTTGAAAGGACAGCTTCTGTGAGAGCTCTCTCAGTCCCACCCACCTCACAGGGTGTCTGTTGTGAGGGAGGAAGGTAAAGGAGATTGTGAGCCGCTCTGACACTCAGATTCAGAGTGAAAGGCAGGATATAAATACAACAACAACAACATCATCATCATCATCTTCTCCCCACCCCCCATCTTGTGCATCCATTCTCTGCCCACTCACAAGCATGCCCACCACCTGCAGTTACAGCTGCCCACATGGCCTGCACAGCTTTTCCCTGATACTGCTGGGTGGTGGGCACAGCTAGGAGCACCCCTGCCAGGGCCACTAGGAACTCTGATGCTTTGTGCAGCACTCCCACCTGCCCTCCTTACCAGCAGCGCCAGGCAGCACATGCAGCAGAGAGCAGAGGAAGCTGTTGCAAGCGGGTAGGGGAAAGGTGCAAGTGCAGGAATCAGAGAAGACGCGGGAATAGGGAGTCCTCAGAAGCCAAGAGCCGTGGAAGCTGCTCTGCCTCAATGAATGCTGGGATGCCAACCTTGTGTGCTTTGTGGACCCAAGTCCTTGCACGCTTTCTGGATCTGATTCCATCCTTGGTCTCTTCCGTTGCCCCCTCTCTCCATCCTAGGCCCAGAACTCCATCAGCAGTCTGGAAGGGCTGGAGAATATGACCCAACTCACGACGCTGCACCTCCGCGACAATCTGCTCGAAAGTCTGGATGGCTTCTCGGAAAGCATGAAAGCTCTTCAGTATCTCAACCTGCGGTGGGTTGGCCTCTGCTCAGAGCCTCTGCCCCAAGCTCCTCAGGGCTTTTTTTGTAGAGAAAGCCCAGCAGGAACTTGTTTGAATATTAGACCACCACCCCCCCCCCCCACTTGATGTCACCATTGTTTCACACAGGGCTTTTTTGTAGAAAAAAAAAGCCCTGCCCTTTGGAAGTAATGGGGAAGCCACAGGCCTAAAGACCAGTTGCTCGCCCTGCTCTGCAAACACCAGTCTTTGGTGACAGTCTTGAGCGTTTGATCCTCATGCCCAGCTCTGGCCCTTGCTATGGACAGTCATGGAAGTGGGCTGAGCAAGCCTGGGAGATAACAATCAAAGGTCATGTGATACAATGACCACTTTGAATTCCATTCCAGTCCATTGTAATTCCTTTCTTCCCTAGAATAATTAAATGTGTTTTAACCCTAAAAGCCTGACATTGCAAAGAGGCAGCCAAGCTATTGTAGCCAAATAAAATGAAAGTCCAGTGGCACTTCAATGATTAACATTTACTTCTATAGGAACTTTCACTTCTTAGCTTTCCTTCCTTCCCTCCCTCCTTTTCCCTTCCTTTCTCCCCTCCTCTTTTTCCTTTCTTCCTTCCCTCTCTCCTTTTTCCTTCCTTTCTCCCCTCCTTTTTCCTTTCTTCCTTCTCTCTCTCCTTTTCCCTTCCTTTCTCCCCTCCTTTTTCCTTTCTTCCTTCTCTCTCTCCTTTTCCCTTCCTTTCTCCCCTCTTCTTTTTCCTTTCGTCCTTCCCTCTCTCCTTTTTCCTTCCTTTCTCCTCTCCTTTTTCCTTTCTTCCTTCCCTCTCTCCTTTTTCCTTCCTTTCTCCCCTCCTCTTTTTCCTTTCGTCCTTCCCTCTCTTCTTTTTCCTTCCTTTCTCCCCTCTTTTTCCTTTCGTCTTTCCCTCTCTCCTTTTCCCTTCCTTTCTCCCCTCCTCTTTTTCCTTTCTTCCTTCCCTCTCTCCTTTTCCCTTCCTTTCTCCCCTCCTCTTTTTCCTTTCTTCCTTCCCTCTCCTTTTCCCTTCCTTTCTCCCCTCCTCTTTTTCCTTTCTTCCTTCCCTCTCTCCTTTTCCTTCTTCCTTCCCTTCCTCCCCTCCTTCCTTCCTCCCCTCCTCTTTTCCTTCCTTCCTCTTTTGCTGCCGAGTCGCAGCTGGCTTGTGGTGACCCTGTAGAGTTTTCAAGGCCAGATACATTCAGAAGTGGTTTGCCATTGCCTCCCTCTGCATAGGAACCTTGGACTTCCTTGGTGGTCTCCCATCCCTGCAGCAACCAGGGCCCACCCAGCTTAGCTTCTGAGATCTCTAACACGATCAAGCTCGTCTTGCCCACCCAGGTCAGGGCCTTAGCTTGCGAGGACACCTCATAAGGGCAAGAAGCTGGGTCTGACTCCTTTACAAGCGCTTGTGTTTTAATGATTCTAACTAAATACGGGGGAGAGGGCAAGGCCGTAGCTCAAAGCCAGAGCATCTTCTTGGCCTGCAAAAGGTCCCAAGTTCAGTTGTCCGGCATCTCCACTTGAAAGGACCAGGCAAAAGGTGATGCGTAAGATCCGAAAACCTCCAAAGGAACTTTAGAATACTTTACACTTCTTCAGCAAGCTAGGGACTCATTTGACTGACCTCGGAAGGATGGAAGGGCTGAGTCAACCTCGAGCCAGCTACCTGAAAACCCAGCTTCCGTCAGGATCGAGCTCAGGTCATGACTCGTGACCAGAGCTTAGGGCTGCAGTACTGCAGCTTTACCACTCTGCGCCACGGGGCTCTTACTAAAGCTGCAGTACTGCAGCCCTAAGCTCTGGTCACGACCTGAGCTCGATCCTGACGGAAGCTGGGTTTTCAGGTAGCTGGCTCGAGGTTGACTCAGCCCTTCCATCCTTCCGAGGTCAGTCAAATGAGTCCCTAGCTTGCTGAAGAAGTGTAAAAGACTGGGGAAGGCAGTCTGCCGTGAAAACATGAAAGCAGCACCACCCCAGGGTCGGGAACGACTGGTGCTTTACCTTTTTAAGGGGCCAAAAGTTAAAAACATCATAGACAATACTGGTACCTTGGTGGACTGACGGTCTAATTCAGTACAAGGCAGCTTCGTGCATTCAAATGACTTCTCCTTTCCTTTGTACTGGCAGCCTAACACAGCAGAGATTCAGCCCCCGAACACTGCTAGTGCTGATGGTGGGGACCGTGTCACTTTGAATCTGGCTTTATCCTGGGGAAACTCCACCCAGGAGCTCCCGAGCAGAAGCAATCTCTCCAGCGAGCCATGGAAATTTAGGATTTCAGCTACAGTCCCTTGACTGGGCCCCTGACCTGGGTGGCCCAGGCTAGCCCAGTCTCATCAGATCTCAGAAGCTAAGCAGGGTCGGTCCTGCTTTAGCGCTTGGATGGGAGGCCACCAAGGAAGTCCTGTGTCGCTGGGCAGAGGCATGAACTTACGAACATATGAAGCTGCCTTCTACTGAATCAGACCCCGGGTCCATCAAAGTCAGTCTTGTCTTCTCAGACCGGCAGCGGCTCTCCAGGGTCTCAAGCTGAGGATTTTCACGCCTACTTGCCTGGATCCTTTTTTGGAGATGCCAGGGATTGAACCTGGGACCTTCTGCTTCCCAAGCAGATGCTCTAGCACTGAGCCACCGTCCGTCCCCATAAGAGTCAACTTTCACAGGCAATGAACATATGAACATATATGAACATATGAAGCTGCCTTATACTGATCCATCAAAGTCAGTCTTGTCTACTCAGACTGGCAGCGGCTCTCCAGGGTCTCAAGCTGAGATTTTTCACACCTTTTTGCCTGGACCCTTTTTTTGGAGATGCCGGGGATTGAACCTGGGACCTTCTGCTTCCCAAGCAGATGCTCTAGCACTGAGCCACCGTCCCTCCCCATAAGAGTCAACTTTCACAGGCTATGAACATATATGAAGCTCCAAAACACATATATGAGGTCAAGCTCCAAAACACCAGAGCACGGGCCTTTTCAGCTGCGGCCCCTGCACTGTGGAACCAGCTTCCGGAGGAAGTGTGGGCCCTGCAGAACCTTGACCAGTTCCGCAGGGCCTGCAAGACCGTCCTTTTTAAGTGGATATTGACATTGACTGCTGAATGCTGTGAACAAAGGAACTGCCATCTATATTACTTTGGAACTATTTAAACAGGCAGAACCAGCGCCAGAATATCTTTATTGCTGCCAGATATATTTAATTTAACTTAAGTTATGTATTTTAATTCTATTAACTGGTTTTTATATGTTTAATTTTTAATTGTTAAATTTGAAGTTTTTATCTATCAATGTAAATGCATAAAATGTTGTTAGCCGCCCTGAGCCGCCTAGGCGGGGAGGGCGGGATACAAATAAAAGCTATTATTATTATTATATTATGAACATATGAAGCTGCCTTATACTGAATCAGACCCTTGGTCCATCAAAGTCAGTCTTGTCTACTCGGACTGGCAGCGGCTCTCCAGGGTCTCAAGCTGAGGATTTTCACACCTACTTGCCTGGACCCTTTTTGGAGATGCCGGGGATTGAACCTGGGACCTTCTGCTTCCCAAGCAGATGCTCTACCACTGGGCCACCGTCCCTCCCCTAAAGAGGCAAACTCTGTTTGTCTCTTGCCTTGAAAACCCAACGGGGTCTCCATCAATCAGCTGTGACCAGGGCTGGCTCTGCCACTAGGCCTTCTGGTGGCGCCAAACTGGGTGCCCTCCATGCGACTCGGTGATGTTATGAGTGCGGGGGGGGGGCACCAGATGTTAGCCTCGCCTAGGGTGCCAGACAGTCTAGGCTGTGACTCGAGGGCCCTTTCCACCACAGCCCCTCGAAAGGATCACGAACACAACTGACCCTCGTGTCGATTCACACAGGGGAGCGTTTGTTGGTTGAGGACAGATGGCTCTGGCGCTAATGGCCCGTCTGAGAACAGAGCGGACTTCCATTGGAAACTGCTTATTAGTGAGGAAAAAAGCCCACAAGTGCGGCCTTCAGCCATGCCCAGCTTGTATGCTCCCGTGTGTATTTCCACGGCATTCTTGACCTTTAGGTTTTAGCGAAGGAGGAAAGGGGGGCCGTTTGATAGTTTTTTTCAAAAGGTCGTTTCCCACCACCGCAGGGGGAACGCCATTGCCCAAGTTGAGGAAGCGGCGAAGCTTCAGATGCTGCCCATGTTGAGAGCCCTGGTCTTGCTGGACAACCCGTGTTCAGAAGAGGGGGAGTACCGGCTGGAGGTCCTGGTGCAGCTCCCCCGCCTCGAGCGCCTCGACAAGGATTTCTTCGAGGAGGACGAGCGGCTCGACGCGGAAGACATCCGGCAGCGGCGACGGGAAGAAGAGCTGGAGCAGGAGAGAGAAAGGGAGCGAGAGAAGGAGTTGGAGCTGGAGCTAGTGAGACATCAGGGGCTAGCGCAAGAGGGCACAGATGGTTTGGGGGGTCCGTAGCAAAGGGAGCCTAACCAGACAATATGTTTGACTAGGGGTTTTTTTTGGGGGGGGGGGTAGAAAAAGCCCTGCAGGAAGTCATTTGCATATTAGGCCACACCCTCTGACCACCATTATTTCACACCCGGTTTTTTGTAGAAAAGGCCCAGTGGGGACTCATTTGCATATTAGGCCAATCCCCCTGATGCCACCATTGTTTTTAGAAAAGGCCCAGCATGAACTCATTTGCATATTAGGCCACACCCCATATCACGATCATTTCAGGTGTTGGGTTTTTTTTTTCAGAAGTCCAGCAGGAACTCGTTTGCATATTAGGCCACACCCCTGATGACACCATTGTTTCACGCAGGGCTTTTGATAGAAAAAGCCCAGCAGGAACTTATTTGCATATCAGACCACACACCCCGATACCAATCCAGCTAGAACTGCATTCCTGTCCATTCCCATTCAAAAAAGGCCCTGTTTGACAAGTCAAGTCATGGTTTTCCCAACCCAGCACAGCAGTCAAAGTGCCAAGACTAGGATCTGGGAGACCCCAGGTTCGAATCCGCAGTCTGCCATGGGATCTTGCTGGGTGACCTTGTGCCAGTCACACACTCAGCCTAGCCTACCTCACAGGATTGTTGCAAAGATAAAATGAAGGGGATGAGAGCAATAATAAGCCACACTGGGTTCCCGCTGGGGAGAATGACAGGATATGAACAAAGTAAATAAAAACCTTACAGCTGTATGTGTCGGAAATGTCCCTACCATCCTGGAGCAGTCCCATAGGCGGACATATTGCCCCCCACGGCCATCTTGGTTTGGGAAATAATGCAAGAAGGAAGGGGGGAGGTCCTCTCCCAAGTCAAATTGAGCCCTCGTGCTCTTGGGAACGTCTGTTCCCCCATGGCACGTATGATTGCAAGTGTCAAACATGTCCTCTAGTCTGGCCCCAAGAGGAAATCAGGAACCTGGTTGCTTTGTCCCTCATGCAGACGATGAACAACAACCTGTAAAAGAAATACAAGATTGGGGGGTGGGGTGAAGATGTGGAGAGGCTGGGGGAAATCTCATACAGTTTAAAGTCAGGCAACAGCACAGAGGGCTCAGCTGATCTTGGCTGGGTGAGAAAACTACACTGAACGGAATCTTCCTAGAGAATCTCAAGGAGGGGGCAAAACTGCTAATGTTGGGGGGGGGCATAGTTTGGGGGCAGTTTGCCAAATTTTGAAAGGTGAAAGCTAATACCAATCAGGAAGATCATCTGCTGCCATCGTCCCCTTCCCCTCGCGGTGTAGTCTTTATATGGTACTCTGACTCTTGTGGCTGGGGTGAAAAAGGCAAAATCGCCCTTGGGGATTATTCAGAAAGGGATTTAAAAACAAAACGTCAAGTACCCTAATGCTGTTATATAAATGCAGGCATGAAATAAAAGTGGGGGGCGGGGAGTTTTTAGTTGCCTTTTTTCAAAAAGAGGACATCCTGGGGGTAGACAAGGGGCAGCTAAAACAATCACATTCTTCATTTGAAAAGGAAACAGTATTTGAAGCATTTTTAATTTGAAGCATTTTTAAAGGAAGAAAATAAATAGAGGAACATAGTCTTCCAACTCTCATAATTTCGGCCCTTGGGATAACCCAATGAAGAGTGATTAAAATGTGGAATCTGCTGCCAGAGGATGGAGTGATGGCCACACGAATAAACAGTTTTAAGGGGGGTTTAGATAGGTTCAGGAGCCCCGTGGCGCAGAGAAGTAAAGGCTGCAGTACTGCAGTCGGAACCCTCCGCTCACAACCTGAGTTGGATTCCAGCGGAAGCTGGTTCAGGTAGCCGGCTCGAGGTCGACTCAGCCTTCCATCCTTCCAAGGTCGGTAAAATGAGGACCCAGCTTTCTGGGGGGAAAGTGTAATGACTGGGGAAGGCAATGGCAAACCACCCCGTAAAGAGGTCTGCCATGAAAACGTTGTGAAAGCAGCGTCACCCCAGAGTCGAAAACGACTGGTGCTTGCACAGGGGACCTTTCCTTTTTCCCTAGTTAGGTTCATGGAGGGTAAGTCTATCAGTGGCTACTGATCGTGGTGACTGAAGGGAACCTCCACATTCAAAGGCATTAAGCCTCTGAATCCAAGAGCCAGGAGGAAACATCAAGGGAAGGCCTCAGCCTCTCTGCCCTGTTGTTGACCCTCCAGAGGAACTGGTTGGCCACTCTGTGAGACAGGATGCTGGACTAGATGGACCACTGGTCTGATCCAGCAGGGCTCTTATGTTCTTTGAAGGCCTCAACCTTTACGCTCTGTGGTTAGCTTTCCAGAGGAACTGGCTGGCCTCTCTGTGAGACAGGATGCTGGACTAGATGGACCACTGGTCTGATCCAGCAGAGCTTTTCTTATGTTCTTATAAATTCCAGTAGGGTCCAGGATAAAGGAAGTTCTTCATCCCCCAGTACATAATCCTGCTGAATTCACTGTGACAGGTTGTAGTGACAGCTTAGATGGCTTTCTTTTTTAGGGCTGGATTTTTTAAAATAACCCTTGTCAAATGGTTTTCATGAGAGCGACACCGAACCTCCAAGTGCGGAGGCAGTATACCTCTGAATACTAAATCATGGCGAATCAAAGAACGAGGCCTGGCCTTTACCTCCATGCCCTTTTCCGGGCCACTGTCAGAACTAGACAGCCTCAGTGCGACCCAACCAGCCTCCAGAGCAGTGTCGCTCAATATTTCATAAAGAATACCCAACAAAGGTCAAAGAGGGAGATAGATGGAGATGGAGAGGGCAGCCTGGAAGGCCGTCACTAGCATGACCATTCCTCTGTGTCTAAGTGGTTGGCCGTCGTCAGGCTGGAAGCCAGGAAGCAAAGAGATGGAATCTCTCCCTTTCAAATACCAATAGCTTATCTGGTCTAACTGTGAAAGAGAATACCAGGCAAGGTGCCAGCGCAGAGAGGGAACTACAGCTGAGAGAAGCTTGGAGAGAGAGGTGTTGACAGGCGTCCTGCGAGATAGGCGGCGTGCAGGCGCTAGCCGGTTATGACCAGGAAGGCTGCGCTTCAAACAAGGAGACACAATCTGGTGGTGGCGGCGGAGGGGTGCCAGCTTCTAGGTGGGACCTAGGGAGCCCCTGGAATTCCAGCTCCTCTCCAGACCAGAGAGATCAGTTCTCCCAGAGAAAACAGAGGGTGGACTCTATGACGGGTGGCCAAACTTGCTTAACGTAAGAGCCACATAGGATAAATATCAGATGTTTGAGAGCCGCCAAGACAGGAACATTAGATGTTTGAAGGGAGGACGATGGGGAGGGAGGGGAGATTGAAAGAAAGCAACTTTAATTTTAAATGCATTTGCCAAGTTTCCGGCTGGCCTGGCTTGGATAAGTGATTTAAAGAGACGAATGCCTTCAAGCTGGCTGATGGGATGGTGGGGGCTTCAAGAGCCACACAATGTGTGTGAAAGAGCTACATGTGGCTTCCGAACCACAGTTTGGCCACCCCTGCTCTAGGGCCTTGTACCCCATTGAGATCCCTGTCCTCTCAAGGCCCATTCCCAAATCTCCAGGAGTTTCCCAGCCTGGATCTGCCAACTCTAACCCCACCCCACATCCCCTGCTGGCGTGAGTGTGTGTGTGTGGGGGGCGGACGACCTGGCAGGTGATGGCGGGGTGGAGGTCTTTAAAATAGCGGCCACTTAAATCCATGGGTCAAAAGCCACTGGGGAAGGTCTCTGGCACCAACCCCTTTGCTCTTGCGCCCTTGGCCATTCATCCCAGCGGGACTCGCATGGGTGACCTTCCAGAGAGTTGGGATACTGCATAAAGTGTGTGTCTTTTTTGCGGAGGGGGGGGGAAAGCAAGCCATGATCCTCCTCCTCGCCCCGTGGGTACGCCGAATGCAGAGCAAGCCGAATCATGCAGCAAGGCGCCTTGTTTTCTTCTCTTTCAGGAAGGGGAGGAGGAGACCCCGGACCCGGAGCCTCTGAACTGATCTTCCCCCCCCCACACACACACACGTCTCTTCTGCGGACCCCAGACGCTGCTTCGCCCGGGGGGGGGCGCCTTCGGAGCTGGGAGGGGGCCAGCCGCTCGTCGTGTCCTGAATCCCGGGCAGACGCCCGCAGGCCGCTCTCCGGAACCTTCCTTTCCAAAAGCCCGGGGGCCAGGGGTTGGGGGGTGGGTGGGCCGTGCCGCCGACTCAGGGCGGGGGATCGGGCCGGAGCTGCCCCCCTCGTGTTCGTGATTCGATGCATGGTGCGAATAAACGCGGCTCGCTGGAGCAGAGGGGCCTGACTCCGCCGCCTGCCTCCCCTTCGCTTTGTGCGCCGCCGCCGCCCCCCCTCCCTGCCCCATCCCCTACGTGCTGTTTGCAAAGCTCCCTCGAAATCCTGACTCATCGCCGCGCTGGGTCACATGCTGCCGCCCGGGCCCTATCAGGGGCCGCTCCAGCCCAGCTCGACGGCTGCTGCTACTGCCGCTGCTGCTGCTTAGTCCGGGCACTGCTCAGAGGACGCCGCAGCGACTCTCTGGCCCCGTCCCGCATCCCGCCCGCCAAGCTCCGCTGAGCAGCCCTTTGCTTCTCGCTGCTGCCGCCGCCGCCCGAGGCAGGTAGGTGCCTTCCCTCGCCTCCAGCTCGGGTTGCCAGATCCAGGCTGGAGAAACTCCTGGAGATTTGGGGATGGAGCCCTGGAGAGGACAGGGACCTCAACGGGGCGCACAGCGCCACACTGGCCGCCATCCCGAGCATCCATTTTCTCCAGGGGTGGAATTCCCTGGGGGATCCCCAGGTCCCGCCTGGAGACTGGCATCTCTACGTCCCAGGCCTGATCTCTAAGGGGCAGGCGGGTTAAGGCGGGGGGGGGGGCGTCTCCAAATGACTCTCTCCCCTTCCCCGAGTAATGCCCCACTTTTCCTCTTCGACGACTGCAAACCCGTTCTTCTGGCGTAGCAAAATAAAGCAAAGGATCTAACGAAGCTTTTCAGGACTGATCGCCCCGGGGAAAGAATTGGGGCGACGGAGAAATCGGCGCGGCTCGCCTCCAAGTTAGATTTGTGCTTCCTTTCTTGGCTTTTCTCATTCCGAAGCTGACCGCGTCCTGCATCGCCTGCTTCTGTGGTGGGGGTCCGGTGGTGGCAAACCCCTCTGCTTCCCCTCTGATGGGAAGCCAGACTCCTTTTGGCAGGAAGAGGGGAAGGGGGAGCCCTGGCCAGAGGTGGGATTTGGGGACTCTGAGCATCCAGCTGTACCTCCCCCCACGCCTTTCCCCAGTTTCTCCATCAATGTTCCCTCTAAGCTGTGGAGTCTTCTGAGCAAAATTCTTCTTTGTGAGCTACTGGCGTGAAAGTTGCGAGCATACATTAGTTTGTTTGGGGGCCATTTTTCCTCAGCTAAGACAAAAATGTGTAAGCCAGAGGCTAAAAAAACCACTGTGAGCTAGCTCACGCTAACTCATCTTAGAGGGAATGTTGCAGACGATCGCTGCCCAAAGCGTGGAAAAGTTGCCCCGTGGTGGTGATGGGGGTCCCATTTGGGATCGATGTGGGGGAAAACTCCCCTCAAATCTTGCTGAAGAGGCTTGTAAAACGATGGAACATGCTGTCTGGACAGCAGTGCCCTATGATAGCTGGCAAAGAGACCGAGCAGAAGATGTTGTGGAGTCACGGGAGGACCTGACCGAGAGGATGCTGCTAAGCCGGCCTTCTGCCCACGCACCTCCGCCAGCACCTTGCCTCCCCTCCATCCCAATCGCTGGGGGCTTCCCAGCAGTGCCCTTTGCCCCCTCAAACCCTCATCCCAGCTTATCTGGCCTTCCCCTCAGCCCAGGATGTTGGTGCCGCCTCCGTCTCCTCTCTTGGCTTCCCGGGTTCACTCGGGGAAAAGGGAGTGAGAAGCAGTATTCCCTTTAAGCTGGGTTAGCATGAGCTAGCTCACAGATGTTTAGCCTCCGGGTCACACATTTTTGCCTTCGCTCAGGAAAAATAGCCCCAGAGCACAATAATTTACGCAGTAGCTCACAGCTTTAAGGCGAGTAGCTCACAACTTTAATACCAGTAGAATTTTTGATCACAAGATTCTGCAGCTTGCAGGGAACATTGGTGAGGAGACGTGTCCCAAAGCGAATGAGGAAGGGACTGCGGGGGGGGGGGCACTCTGTGGAGCAGCCATCCAATTTTCTCCTGTCTCTCCTCAACCCCGCCCCCCCCCCCAGAGGAACTGAGGACAACTGGACCTGAATCACTTTTTCCTCAGGAAAAGGAAGAAAGGCCACACAATTCTATCATTTGATTTAGACTGCGTGGTGGAAGAGTTGATGCTGACAGGGTGATTGTCACCCCCACATGATGGGGCCCTTCAGTGTTCCTCCCGGCCCAGGGATGTGTGTGTGGTTTTAGGACCAGAGCCCCCTCCCCCCAGCATCTGTGGCGTCGAACAGACCGTGCCAGCCCGTTTCCTTGCGCAGAGCATCTGTCGGAGCAGCTGACGGGGGATGCCGTTCCAGGAGGCACTGCAGAAGACGGTAGAAAGGAAAGGCAGACCTGCGTGGGCTTCTGAAAACCCCAGCCTGAAATTCCCAGACTTCTGACAGGCAGGCTCTTTTCAACGTGAGAGGGAGATTTGAAACCTGGCTGCCTTGTGCCTCCACTATAGCCTGCTCTACCTGCTCCCAGGCTTCTGCTCTCCTCCTCCTCTTCCCCTCCTTTCGGGACCGCTGCGGCCTGCTTCCCTCTTCCTCCTCCCCCTCCCTTCCCTCGCCTGTCCTCTCTGCGTCACGCACAATGCAGGTGGCAGGGTGTCCGTAAATCTCTTCCTGACACAGTGCAAGATCAACCGGGGCCATTGACATTCTTAACATTAATTCTTCCTTCCAGATTAGAGCTGTTGCTAGCCAAAGGACTTAGCAACCGGTAAGAAGGGGGCCATTGGGAAAGGAGATGAGTCCGGCAACTGTTGGCTGGGAGCGAGGGCAGACGAAGGCTCTTCTGCCATCACTTGCCCCCGGGACTGTTGTTGCGTTGTCCCAAGGTGGGCCGTCCTTCCACAAAGCAATAAAGGGATACACAGATCAAAGATTCATTCCTTCCTTTCATATATGCTCCACTTTCCTCCTCAGTGCAGCCTCTGTTGTTCTTCCCTCCTCCATTTTGTTCTCACAACAATCCTGGAGGTAGGTTAGGCTGAGAGGATGGTCACCCAGCAAGCAAAGTGAGGATTTGAACTCAGGTCTCACAAATCCTTGTCTGACACTCTAGCCCAGGGGTGGCCACACTTAAAGCCACGTAGAATAAATGTCAGATGTTTGAGAGCCGCAAGACACGAACGTCAGATGTCTGAGAGCCACTCATTGCTGAGCAGTCAGAATGGACAAAAGGAAGTCCTTCACCCAAAGGGTGATTAACACATGGAATTCGCTGCCACAGGAGATGGTGGCAGCTACATGCATAGATAGCTTCAAGAGGGGATTGGATAAACATACGGAGCAGAGGTCCATCAGTGGCTATTAGCCACAGCATATTGATGGAACTCTCTGTCTGGGGCAGTGATGCTCGATATTCTTGGTGCTGGGGGAGCAACAGTGGGAGGGCTTCTGGTGTCCTGGCCCCACTAGTGGACCTCCCGATGGCACCTCTTGGACTGGATGGGCTATTGGCCTGATCCAACATGGCTTCTCTTATGTTCAGAAGGAAGGAAGCTAGGAAATAGATAGGGGAGGAAAGTGGAGGTTGAAAGAAACATTCTCCAAGCTGCCAGCCAACATGATAACGGGGGCTTCAAGAGCCACACAGTATGTGTGTGGCTTCCAAGCCATAGTTTGGCCACCCCTGCTCTATCCAGTGCACCAGAAGGGCTCTCCGATGACAACAGGAATATGGTGAAATCAATAATTGAATTCTTAGCCATTCCAGAACACTCCATCTCTGTACTCCGGGCCAACAGTCTACAGTAAAATCACAGTGTACAGAAGAGTCTGTAACTGGCTAGCCCTGGAAATCACCCAAATGGAGAACGTTTGGGGAATTGTACAAGTGATGCTCAGAGATCCTTAAAGGAAAAACAGCTGTTGAGATACATAACGATCTTTGGGAGCCAAGGCATTAACCCCTGTTGCCCAATAGCTGATCCGGTCCTTGTCGTCGACAGATTGTTGGGAGAAAAAGGACAGGATTAGGACTTAGTTAGTTATTTTTATCTCGGTGATGATCCAGAGCAGCTTGTTCTCCCCTCCTCCGTTTTTATTCTCACAACAACCACCCCTGTAAGGTAGGATGGGATCAATGCAAGGGGAAGAGATTTTTTTTTACTATTAAAAAGTAGTGCTATGTGATAACATTGGCCAAAATAAATATGAAAAGATTCCTTCATGGAAGGCATTGTAATTTGGGGAGGCCTTAGTTGGGTTGGCATTTTGTCCTCTCTCCAGGGAGCCCAGAGGGGGGGGGGGGTGGGTTAGGCTGCTTTTGAATAGCCAAATGGGCCCTCATGCTTACAATGGAAAAGATGAACTAGAATGACTGTATCCCTTCAAACTGCATGACCAGTGGAAGAGGAAACAAGTCCGTCCGTCCTCTGACAAGTGATATCCTCAGGGGTCGTTTTGTAGAAAAATAGGTGGTGGAGCTCATTAGCATAATGTATTAGCATATGCCACCCCCACCCCCACCACCATCCAAAAGAACCCAATGCAAGAAAGGAGAGCCCAGGGTAAGCGAGGCGCTCTCTTGGGCCGCCACCCCCCACCAGCCAAAAGCAACCCCCAACACAAGAAAGGAGAGCCCCAGGTGAGTGAGGCCTGCTTGGGGTGGCTAGAGATCCAGTCAGCCCTAGCAGGCCTCGCTCACCTGGGGCTCTCCTGAGTCCCCCCTAGTCAAAAGGTCAGCAAGCCACCCACCACCCAGAATCACATAAGTGGAGAAAGGGTGGTGCAGGCTTCTCCAGGGGTTAATGAGGGCTGCTGGGGATGTGGCAAAGCCCCTGGTGGCTGGCTGCCTGCCCACTCTCCTAATCCAGGAATTGTTATGCAGCTGCACCTACTATTCAATAGACAAAGTAGGGAGGAAGAGGGGGAAGCATCAGAAAGGTTCAGGAGCTGTGCTGCTGTCAGCTCCTGCTGAATCAGATCTATCCTTGCCAAAGTTGTTTCCAGGCAGTAGAAAGGAGCAAGAGTCCAGTAGCATCTTAAAAGATTAACACAGTTTGTGGCAGCAATTTGTCACTGCTCGCTTCTTCAGTGACTCACGAAAGCTCACATTCTACCACAAATGTTGTTTGTCTTTAAGGTGCTCCTGGATTCTTACCTCTATTATCTGTCTCCAGGCAAACACACAAAGTCAGCATATGAAAGTCGGGATGGAATTCAACATTCTCGCCAACTTTCATTCAAAACAGGAAGCTTCTATTCCAGGGGTGACTGAACTTGCTTAATGTAAGAGCCGCATAGCATGAATGTCAGATGTTTGAGAGCCACAAGACTTGGACGTCAGACGTCTGAGAGCTGCAAGATGTGAACATCTGAGAGCTGCAAGGAAAGAAGGCAGGCAGTCAGATAGATGGGGAGGGAGGGATGGAGAGATGGAAAGAAAGCAACTTTAACTTTAAATGCATTCTCCAAACACTGGCTTGCTTGGCTTGGAGAAGTGATTTAAAGAGAGAAATGCCTTTTCTACGCCAGCCAACAAGGCAGTGGAGGTTTCGAGAGCCACACAATATGTGTGAAAGAGCCACACGTGGCTCCCGAGCTGCAGTTTAGCCACCCCTGTTCTATTCCTTATCATTCCAGCTCTGATCATTGTGAAGGTATGTTGGAGAGCACATGGGTGGTGGCAGGGAGGTTGCAAACGGAGATTTCCAGGGGCCAGAGAATGGGGTCCCTTGAACCCCCTCCCAATAATTAGCAAGTCCAAGATGGAACATTAGGAATGGAAAAAAAACAGCAGGAAAATTGGTCAGATGATGTCTCTTTGCACAATTTATGCCGGTCACAGGATTCACGTTTCCCATCCAGGTTATGGGCTCTTTTGAGTCGACATTTGGTCACCTTATAGCTATATGATTCTAGCATTCTGTCAGCGACCTCTGCTACACTTTGTGTGCCCAGATCCTTAGATAGATAGATAGATAGATAGATAATTTTATTTGTATCCCGCCCTCCCCGCCGAGGCAGGCTCAGGGCGGCTAACAACATCATACAAATTTCAATTATACAAAAAGCAAAAAAACACAAAATTACATTTAAGCATTAAAATTCTGATTAGGTTTAAAATTAGTTAATTAAGTTAATAAAAGTGCTAATACTGTTCTTTAGGATGGCGGTTATCATTAACAATTTCTTCCTTCGTCAGCGAAAGCTAGTCGGAAGAGGAAGGTCTTGCAGGCCCTGCGGAATTGTTCAAGGTCCCGCAGGGCCCGCATTTCCTCTGGAAGTTGGTTCCATAGGCTCGGGGCTACAGAGGAGAAGGCCCGGTTACGGGTACATTGCAGCTTCACCTCTCTCGGTCCGGGAGTAGTCAACAAGTTTTTTCCGGCTGACCTCAGTGCTCTCTGGGGTTCATATGGGGAGAGACGGTCCCTAAGGTAGGCAGGCCCTCGACCATATAGGGCTTTAAAGGTAATGACCAGCACTTTGTAACGAACCCGGTATGTAACTGTAACGAACCCGGTATGTAACGAACCCGGTATGTAACTTGCCAATGGAGATGCATGCAACTCTAAGGGAAGACCTCTGTATTTCCCTCCCTCCTCCCCATAACTGGAGAGCACCCTTGCCCTCTTACCACTCGCTCCAAGGTGTCTTTTGCATGAGAGATTGTGGAACAGGCCTTCAGTAACAAGCCTTGATTACATCTATTGGGATCTAAGGCAGGGCCATCTCTAACAGCACGCTTGTGATCCTTTTACAGATGCATTGTGGGTCCTAGAACAGCACAGGGCAAGATAAATACATATTGATGCCTTTCTGCTTTCCCCCTGGAGCCTGGCTGCCTTGACAGCTGAGCCCTTGAAAATTACTTTTCATCCCAAGGGGAGGGGAAGGGGCTGTCTTTGCAAGGAACCGCTTTTGCGCATTGGGTCAACGGCAGGCTTTTTCAGCAAGAGGGAGAAGGACCTTTGAACTTCCAGCTCGCGCTCCGCGTGATCCATTGATCAGTGGCCGTGTGGCATTCACGCCACCTCGTGGGGCACAACTGCTCGATATGTAAACTGGGTCAGGAGCCAGTTTGAGAACTGTAATTTTGAGGGCCAGTTCTAAGTGTTTGGTGCTGTAGGCGAGCTGCCCACTAGGGCCCCCCCAAAAAAATTAAAAAAAACTAAGAATTGTAGGAGAAATGAAGAAACTATTTACATTTTTAATGTACAGTTTTTTATTTTAAATTTTAATTTTTTGTGTGAGATTAAGCGATAAAAATAGTGAGAATACTACTTGATCCTTTGAGCTGGAGGTACCAGGGAAGTGCAGCTTAAGTTTGTAAGAAGCCATACAATGTCCTCCCCTTCTTCCTTTTATCCTTCCAACAACTCTGTGAGTGTCATGAGCCCTGGCGAGGGGGAGCTGGAAGTGTTAACAGACCTGGAAGAGTTGCCAGCCAGTTCCTCAGCTGAACAACCAGCAGCTGGCCCATCAATCACTCTCCCCGCATTCCAGGCGCCGGTGCTGGCTGATGACAATCTCCTCCAAGCTCTCCCCCTCCCATCTCAAGAGTTCGAAGCAGGCTCCGGAAAGAACTTTAAGAGCTAAGACATGAGGCATGCCGATGCTTCAGATCTCTCAGCCCTGAGTTCTAGCAGAGTCGCTGCCACCCAGGGAGCAGGCTGATTGAGGCTCCCATATAACTCCCACTCAGGACCTGATAACCTACTGGAAGCAACAAGTCAATCCTCTGGCTTGCATCCACGCTCCTTCCTGATTCCATATCCTGACCTGCTTGAATTCCTTGGCACCCTGACCCTTTGGCCTTTGGACACTGACTTCTGATTCCTGTTTGTGATTTTGCTTTGGTGACTTGGCCTCTGCTGGACTTCCTGGACTTTGACCTTGGACTGGCTTTGGACTCCTGCCTGCGCCCTGAGAATGTGACAGTGGGGTAGGTTAGGCTGAGAGTGTCAACTGGTCCAAGTCACCCAGTCAACTTCCATGGCAGAGGTGGGGTTCAGACCTGGGACTTCAAGATCCTAGTCCAGTACTCTGCCCGCTACAGCAGGCTAGCCCAATCCTATGACATCTCAGGAGCCAAGCAGGGTCTGCCTTGGCTAGTATTCAGAGGGATGACCTCCAAGGAATACCAGGGGTGTGATGCAGAGGCAGGCAATGGCTAACCACCTCTGAAATGCTGCTTTACAAACAAGTCTAGCTCACCACCTAGTGGTGCATATTGTTTAAAGAGCTAGAACTTCTGGTTGCCAGACAATCTTAGATTCTCCTGGCTATTCTACACACGATGCCATACAATTATTATTATTACTACTACTACCATGCTGGCTCTTGGATAGTTAATTCAGGCTGTACAACTAAGTCCTGATCTAGAGTGTTCCCAGATCAAGACGTGTTTCCAATTAGTGGAGCTTCCACTGTATCTGGAGTAAGTATCAGTTGGTTTGCCCTCATTCAATCTGCTGCCAAGGCACCAGTTCAGAAACTCCACTGCCTTTCTAGGATCTGGAAAGGTCACTGAAATTGCTGAGGGGTACCATCTTGGGATCTCAGATACAGTGGCCTCAGCATTACTGGTGACAGACCTCTCCTTGAGATGTGTCACGAGTAATGCTGAGGCCGCTGAATCTGAGATCCTGAGATGGTATCCCTTTGCAATTGCATAGCGATCTTAAGCAGACAAGATGGTGCCTTGCAGGCCAAAAGCGAAGTCTCTCATGCTCAGGAGAATTTGCTTTCTTGGGCTTTGTCAGGTTCTGGACTAGAGTAGAAAGCATCCTTCGGTCTTCCATGACAGTGGACATCCATTCAGTCTCCCTTGAGCGCAAAGTGGGCTTTGATTTCTATCCCCTATATTGCCCTCGAGCTCACCCATTCTGTAATGCAAGGGAAAGGTGAAAGAAGAGAAGAAGAGGAGATTGGATTTATACCCCACGCTTTGCTAGCTAAAGGAGTCTCCGAGTGGCTTACATTTCCCCTTCTCCTCCCGACAACAGACACCTTGTGAGGTAGGTGGGGCTGAGAGAGCTGCTCTTGAGAGAAACGACTCTGCTGAGAACTTGTGGCTGATCCAAGGTCACATCAGCAGCTGCATGTGGAGGAGTGGAGAATCAAACCTGGTTCTCCCAGATAAGCATCCGCGTACTTAACCGCTACACCAATAGGGCAGCAGCTGAAAATTGTGGCCTGCACAATCCAGCCCATACCAAGCTGAACTTGCCAACTGGTTTTGGGTGGGGGGCAGTGACATGGGGATATTGTGTGATCTGTGATGTCACTTCTGGGAAAAATCAGAAGTGATGTCACATTGCTCTAGGAATCACCTGAAACTGTGGTAAAACTATAGAGGTTTTAATTTTTTATTGTTTACTGTTTTAATGTTTTATTTTCCGCCTCTGTGCAAAGCAGCAGCAGGCAGCAGTCGTTGCCAGCAAGAGGCCGGGCAAGCTTGCCAGCCAGCTGTGTCTGCCACCCACAGAAGCTGCCACAGCCTGAGAAAGGGGAGGAATTATATCCTGCTTCCCTGACAATTACTGTCCCTCACAGGGGCAGACATCAGTTGAGAAACGTGGGCTGATTTAAGGCCCACCTAGTAAAAACCCGAGATGCAGAAAGGAAGGGCAGATATGACCATTCTGCTCATATCAGAACAAAGGACATTTGTATCTGTTGGGGCTGCCTGAATCTTCTCTAACCAGTGTCCTTCCTGAGAGGGAGACGGTGTAAATTCCATTGCACCTTTTATTAATTTATATTCTGCTTTGTCTCCTGATCAGGGACCCAACGTGGCTTTTGGGATCATTTCCCCCTCTCCTCTCAACCCTCATGACAATCACCTTCTGAGGGAAAGTGAGGCTGGGAGATTGTGATGGGCCCAAGGTCACCTGGCAGGCTTGAGTGAGAGATTCTCACGGTAGCTGCCCTGTCAAGGACAACTCCTGCGATAGCTATGGCTAACCCAAGGCCATTCTAGCAGCTGTAAGCGGAGGAGTGGGGAATCAAACCCGGTTGTCCCAGATAAGAGTCTGCACGCTTAACCACTACACCAAACTGGCTCCCAACCAGCCCTGGTTGGTAGCAGAAGGTGGAGTGTCTTTTTCTTCACATCAGCAGTCTCTGGCAATCTGCAATTTTAGCAGCATGCTCACTTTTGGAGGTCAAGAGAAGCAAGCTCACTGGAGTTCTTTTTCTGGGCAACAGCTGGGCCAAGCTAGTTGTTCCCTGAAGATGGTGCCCTTCCTCAGAGGAAGGGGATGCCACACCCCTCAGGGCTCTGGCTGAGGGCATTTGTTCCAACATCCTTCAGGGCACCTATCCTCCTGGGATAGATGAGGGGCCCAAGAAGGTGCTGAATCCATGTTCCTTGGGGATTCAAAAGGGAGAGTCCCCCAAAGTAGGCCGAAGTGCTTCAAATGGGAGACTATTGTTTCCAGTCAGGCGCACTCCCATGCCATCTCTTTTTCTAGAAACAAAACCACTGTAATGGCCCAAGGTGAAACGAGTCAAGACAATCAAAAGGAAGTATGATTTCAGATGGTGGGTTTGTGGAACTCAGTGCCACAAGGTATGAAGAGGGCCAGTATCTTGGGTGGCTGAACAAACTTATGGAGGATGATTTCAGGTTTTCACGGCTGGCATCATCATTAGGGTTTGTAGAATCTTTTGGGCTCAAGTGCCGTGTTCTACTGGAGAAAATTTTTCTTCTCCAGTAGAACACGGCACTTGAGCCCGAAAGATTCTACAAACCCTAATTATGGAGGATGAGTCTGTCACTAGAAAGGAGAGTCAGGTACTCTTAGGCTGTGATCACATACTAAACAATGCACTTACTTTCAGTGCACTTTCTGACTGGATTTTACTGTGTGAATGGCAAAATCCAGTTGGAAAATGCATTGAAAGTGCATTATTTAGTGTGTGTGATCACAGCCTTTCTGTCAGATGACAAGGAAAAATCACCAGGGAAGAGCTATTCCAGCAGCTCTTGTTTGTGGGCTTCCCTATAGCATCTCATAGGGCTGTCAACATCTGGATGGGGTCTGGAGCTGCCCCAGAATTATGACCTATCTTCAGACTACAGGTATCAGTTTCCCGAGAAGAAATGCAGCTTCAGAGGGTGGACTCTATAGTGCACCATTGAGACTAGAAGAAACTAAAGTCCTAGAGCGACGTCACATCATTTCTGAGAACCCTCCCCTCTCCAGACTCTATTGTCCACAAGCCCAACCCACAACTCTTCAGGAATTGGCCGTCAGAGATGACAACCCTAAATGAGCAAATCTTATGTTCTTAAGGGACAAGGCAGTCCCTCAGGTATACTTGGGACCCATCTGTGTGACAGCTAGGGCTTGTATAAATGCCTTTATAAACAGCAATTATTTCTCAGGTCTCCATTTTCTTTCTCTCCTTGGACTGCCCACCTGACACATCTGTTCTCTTCCAGAACAACCGACTGCCACAATGGCCATGGAGAAGATCCATGCTCGTGAGATCTTGGACTCCCGTGGGAATCCCACTGTGGAAGTGGATTTGTACACATCGAAAGGTATGTGTGGATGTGGGGGAGATGGGTAGCTGGCCTCTCCTCTGTAGCCTCAGACTTTGTGGTTAATGAATTGGTTCTGTCCACAGGCAGTAAGCTTGAAAGGGCAGGAGGCACCCTGTGGAGAGGGCTTGAGGGCAGAGCTGTCTTTCTCTCTCTCTGGCATGTTTTCCACAGAGAAAAAATACTATCTACGCAATTTAATTGCAGCTGTGCCCTCTGAAATGTTCCTGGATTTTGAAGCAGGAGAGAGGAAGAGGGAAAGGAAGGGAAATGTGAGACACAAGGAGAGAAGATGAGGAGGAAGAGAGTAGATCTGAAGGGCCAAGTTGTCTTCTTTGCCTGCCATATTGCAGTCTTCCCTTCAATACTCCAGATCACCCTTTCTGCCTCCTATCAGTGGCATCAGCTTTCTCAGGGTTGGTGGAGGAGAGCTGTATGTGGGGGAAAATCTGTGCTCCTTGCCCCTTCAGACTAGCAGCTCCAATCGGTAAAAATGGATGTCATCACAAAATGGCCGCTAACTTCAGAAGAGGTTATGAGAGAAGGTAAAGGAGAAAGACTCTCAATCAAAAAAGCATCAAGAACTGAAACTTGGAGGACCTCAGCATCTGAAGGAAAAAGGACTGAAAGTGAAAGAGAGGCGCCATCAAGGGGAAGATACAGATGAAGATCAAGACAACACGATACCAGGAACGCCAAGATTAAGGAAAGAAACAGTGAGGAAAAAATATTGACAATGCCGGAAATTTAGGATAACTTTAAAGTAAGACCCCTGGGGAAAAGACCTTGGAGTTTTAGCTATTGTAAAATAGAAATACCCGCAAGAACAGATCCGATGGTGTGGTAGGCACACCAACAACAACAAAATGGACTCAAAGTAAAACCAAAATATGATTTGGCAGTAGGTCGTGAAATGCAGCAAGAGAGCATCCAGCATTTGACAGTTTTGGAGCTAAAAGCTAATAGAGAAATAGGACAATAATTTGAAGGTTTGGGAGAAAGTTTTTTTTAAAAAAGAATGGTTAAACCAGGGATCATTTCATAGAATAAGAGGTGCCAGAGCTCATCAGCACAACTCATTTGTGTGTCACACACCCCTGACATCACCGGAAGGTGGACTAAATTATATCAGCTCAGCATCTACCTTAAAATGCTTTTCTGATTATGATTGTCATAATAAAACATTACTCCCATCATACTTTTTAAATTACTTTCTCCTGTGTGGCCACAGTGGCATGATGAAGATTTCCATATGTCTGCTTTGTATGTTTTGGTTATTTCCCCATTTTTTGTGGTGGGAAAATATTAGAAAGTTTGTCAAATCTTAGAGTTCAGCAAAATTCTCACAGGGGGTTTGAGCAACGGAGCCCAGAAGCAAGTATTGGAGGGGAGGGGGTTAAGAAAGAAAGCACAATGAAAATCCCTTAGCACCTGTCACATCAACCATCACCAGTGGTCTGACCTAGCCTCAGATCGCAAAGCATGGAGGCACACCATCCACCAGGCTGTCTCTTCCTTTGAGAACGCACGCATAGCTGGTCTTGAGGACAAAAGGAGATTGAGGAAGAATCGCACTGCTACAGGACCAACCCTAAATCAGACTTTTCCCTGCAGCCGCTGTGGCCGGACCTGCCTGTCCCACATTGGTCTTGTCAGCCACCAGCGAGCCTGCAGCAAACGTGGACTATTGCACCCTTCTTAAATCTTCGTTCGCGAAGCCAAGCCGAGAATAACAATGAAATTTAGAGATTCGGGAACTCCTGTGAGCTCCTGCCCAAAATGAGGCCTGGATTAAACAATAGATGTTTTGAACAAGGAAAGAAAGGCAGGTCACAGAGGGAGAGAGAATAAAAAAGAAGCTTAAAATAGAAGATAAAGACAGAGAACAGTAGGAGGTTATGTCTGTGGAGCGAGACATTGGGTTAACATGAAGAAATGGTAAGGCAGATGCCAGGATCCTAGAGCCCAAGAGAATCCAGATTTAACCCCTGACTGACCGGGGTTGAAAAAGCATCCTCACTTTTGCTCCCCCCCCCCTTGGTTGCCCTTTGCACTTAGAAACAAGAGGTTCCCCCAGAAGTGCTCAGGGGAGTACAGTTCTGCCCCCCCACTCTCCATCTAGCCTCACTGGCACCAAAAAGACTTGATGGGGTGTAAATAATTCACACTGGGGCACACTTGGTTGTGCATGAGCGCATATGTACAAGGGAATGGCAGAAGAGTTCATTTCCACAGAAGCCTTGTACCCAGGAACCAGCTGCTGGAATAATGAAAGGAAAACAGGGTTAGAAGACACAGGAATTGAAGAAACGATAGCAAGAGAAGATAAGAACAAAGTAGAAGTCCAGGGGTATCTTTAAGACCAACAAAGTTGTATTCCATGCATGAGCTTTTGTGTGCATGCACATTTCTTCTGAGACAGTGATACATATAGGTAGACACTGAATTAGCACGCAACAGAATGAAGGTGTTTTAGCAGATGCAAACAGGAATAACAGGCTAAGTGTATATGGCAGGGGTGGCCAAACTTGCTTAATGTAAAAGCCACATAGAGTAAACATCAGATGTTGGAGAGCCGCAAGACATGAATGTCAGATGAGGGAGGGAGGGAGGAAGGAAGGAAGGAAGGAAGGAAGGAAGGAAGGAAGGAAGGAAGGAAGGAAGGAAGGAAGGAAGGAAGGAAGATAGATGGTGGAGGGAGAAGGAGGTGGAAAGAAAGCAACTTTAAATGCATTCTCCAAGCTGCTGGCTGGGTTAGCTCAAAGTGATTTAATGAAACAAATGCCTTCTCAAAGCTGGCCAATGGAGCGATGGGAGCTTCAAGAGCCACAACATATGTGTGAAAGAGCCACATGTGGCTTTTGAGCCACAGTTTGGCCACCCCTGGTATATGGTCACCATTTGTTTGGATTTAATTCTGGGAGAGAAACAGTGAAGCAAATAAATATGTCAAAATTGGAGACAGGTCTGTAACTGTGGGGTGCTATGAGTAATTAATTGAGACCCTGTTGTTACACACCATCCATCTCCTGGAGTCAAACTTTGTTCTGCTGCTTCAGACCAACACGGCTGCCCACCTGGATCTCTCTTCAGAGAAGATAAGGAGGAACATGGTAAAGTTTTGAAGCCAAAGTTTTGGAAGAAGAAATGGAAGCATAAATGTGAAACATTATGTATGAAACATCTGTATGTCCTGCTTGTAAGCTTCTCAGAAGCATCTGATTGGCCACTGTTGGTAATGGAATGATGATGATGATACTGAATTTATAGCCTGCCCTACGCTCCGAGTCTCAGAGCGGCTTATCTTCCTCCCCCACAACAGCCGCTTATCTTCCTCCCCTTCTTATCTTCCTCCCACACAACAGATACCCTGTGAGGTGGGTAGGGCTCAAAGGACTCTCACAGCAGCTGCCCTTTCAAGGACAACCTCTGCCAGAGCTATGGCTGACCCAAGGCAATTCCAGCAGGTGCAAGTGGAGGAGTGAGGAATCAAATCTGGTTCTCCCAGATAAGAGTCCACACACTTAACCACTACACCAAACTGGCTGTCATATATTGGACTGGCTGGGCCTTTGATTGATCGGCAATGGCAAGGCAGATCTTAGGTTCTTAGATCCAGAGGAGTTAACTGTGTTAGTCAATTGCAGCAAAACAGTAAAGCGTCCAGTAGCACCTTTAAGATCAGGGCTTTTTTTTGAGCAGGAGCACAGCTCTGACTGGCTTGGTGCCAGGGGTGTGGCCTAATATGCAGATGAGTTCCTGCTGGGCTTTTCCCACAAGAAAGCCCCGTGTAAAACAATTTATTTATTTATTATTTTCAATTTATAACCCACCCATTTCCAAATGGGCTCTGGGCGGGTAACAACGATCAATAATACAAGATTAAAATCCAATACATATAATAAAACAATATACAATCTAAAAGCAATATAACAATCTAAAAACAGACTCCAGTTCTGCGGTTGGTAATATCAGTTGCCTCCACTCCTTCTATACATCCCCCCCCAAGCTGGTGTAAGATAAATGGGTCAGCAAAGTTATATCATCAGGGTCCCTGCAGCAGGGAGGCCACAGAATAACAAAATGTCCACCGCCTCAGTTGAAGGCCTGATGGAACAGCTCTGTCTTACAGGCCCTGCGGAACTGCAACAGTCCCCACAGGGCCGTAATCTCCAATGGGAGCTTGTTCCACCAGGTAGGGGCAAGGACAGAGAATGGGGACATCAGGAGGTGTGGCTTAATATGCAAATGAGTTCCTGCTGGGCTTTTTTCCCTACAAAAAAAGCCCTGTTTAAGATTAACAATTTTTATTGTAGCATAACCTTTCGAGAAACACAGCTCTCTTGGTTAGATGCATCTGACAAAGAGAGCTATGTTTCTTGAAAGTTTATGCTACAATAAAATTTGTTAGTCTTAAAGGTGCTATTGGACTCTTTACTATTTTGCGGCAACGGACTAACATGACTAATTCCTCTGGATCTACGGCCATGGAAAGCACCACATTCAGCCAAATGGAGAGGAAATCCATCAGGTTCTTAGGCACAGTGACGCTACTTAGCATACTCAGTCCTTGGAATCAGATTTCATGCTAGTCCTCAGCCTTCGTTCATGGCTGGGAAAGACGTTTGCAGAAACAGAAGGAAAAGGAAAGGTCCCCTGTGCAAGCACCAGTCGTTTCCGACTCTGGGGTGACATTGCTTTCACAACATTTTCACGGCAGACTTTTTATGGGATGGTTTGCCATTGCCTTCCCCAATCATCTACACTTTCCCCCCAGCAAGCTGAGTCCTCATTTTACCCACCTTGGAAGGATGGAAGGCTGAGTCAACCTCGAGCCGGCTACCTGAAGACCCAGCTTCCACCGGGGATCGAACTCAGGTCTTGAGCAGAGCTTAGGACTGCAGTACTGCAGCTTTAACACTCTACGCCACGGGGCTCTATCAGAAACAGAAGGATCAGGTTAATTGCAAACGAATATCCTGCAAATTTGCAGAAATTGGGCAGTAGCGGACAGACCTGAAACCTGAAACTGAGGTTTGTAGGACTCAGTGTACCTTGTGAAGGACAGTCTGAAGTCAGCGAGAAATGGCAAAAATTCCAATGCAGGTCCTTTCATGCGTTTGAAATGACTTAATTTGTTCAGGAACATAAAATAAAATTTGAAGACACCCCTTAGCACAGGCCGATGGCTCATGAGTCATCCTTTGAACAAGCTGGCCAGAACACTGAAAATGAAGAGCAAATGGTCCGATCATTTTGGAACTTGGAGAGTGTTTTGAGGAGAGGCATTGGATGCAGTGCTGCAAATTTGGCATCTCTGTCTCAAGAAACAGCCTCCCAGAGCCCCAGATACCCACATGTCAATTCTCCATTACACCCTATGGGAATCGGACTCCATAGGGAATAACGCAGTGCCCAGCAGACATTTCCCTTCCCCCCCCTTCACTTCTGATGACCCTGAAGTGGGGAGGGGGCCTCCAAACCAGGGGATCCCCCGCCCCCACCTGGGGATTAGGAACAGGAGAGAACCGTGTTCTACTAAAGAATAAATTAGTTCTGTGAAGTTGTTTCTGAATAATGCTGAAACCCTTTGCAGAATATACTTCTGAAAATTGCCCTTTGGAGAAACTGACTAACTACTAGGCTTGCCAGTCCCCAGGTCCCAGCGGGGGTTCTACCGCTTTCCCAGGCTCCTTCCCGCCCCCAGTCAGCTGGCCAATGGGGGGGAGCCCCTCCCCTACAGCCACCATGTGACTTTCCACCTTCGGAGGCTTCAGTCTCCAATTGGAAAGGCTTCCTCTTGGGATGGTGCATCTGTGTTACTTTGAAGTTGGCAGCAACTCATGAATAGAGATGCCAATCCCTTGCTTCAGAGTCACCAGAAACGGGGGGAGGGAAGGAAATATCTGCTAGGCACTTCATTATTCCCTATGTGGAGATCGATTCTCACAGGGTATAATGGGGAATTGATCTGGAGGCATCGGGGGCTCTGTGGGGGCTTTTTTTTGTGGTAGAGGCACCAAATTTTCAGTATAGCATCTAGTGCCTCTCCCCAAAACACCCCCCAAGTTTCAAAACGATTGGCCCAGGGGGTCCAATTCTATGAGCCCCAAAAGAAGGTGCCCCTATCCTTCATTATTTCCTATGGAAGGAAGGCATTTAAAAAGGTGTGCTGTCCCTTTAAAAGTGCTGGCCAGAACTCCCTTGAAGTTCAATTATGCTTGTCACAACCTTGCTCCTGGCTCCACCCCCAAAGTCTCCTGGCTCCACCCCCAAAGTCTCCTGGCTCCAACCCCAAAGTCCCCAGATATCTCTTGAATTGGACTTGGCAACCCTACTAACTACACTTATACTGCTGTGAGCATTGGTTCCAGACAATATGAAGTGAATGATCAGATGAAGGCTGACCCTGGAACACGGCTTTGTAAACCTAGGGAACGTGTTATCAGCTGCACTTCATATCAGCTACACGTATAAACACATTGCCTTAATTTTCTGTAAAGTAACCTTGACTTTGTTAGCAACATCATTACTGATTTGGAGAGGTTTTTTCACTTTGTACCTTTTGAAGGACTTTGTACCTTTTGAAGTCTTCGTTCTGAGTGGACTCTTTCATTAAATTGTAAATTGGCAATTGCCTTTATGTAAATGTATATTGTAAACTGCAAGAATGTTTGCTGCACATTATAAACTATGTAGTGCTAAGCACTTAAGATAATGAGATCTTGCATTTATTGCATCTAGTTTTCAGAAGTATATTCTGCAAAGGGTTTTAGCGTAGTTCAGAAACAACTTCACATAACTAATTTATTCTTTAGTAGAACACGGTTCTCTCCTGTTCCCCACCTGGGGACTGGCAACCTAATGGAACACCATGGAGAAAGACTGGGCTTGCTATGCAGAGGAAGGCAATGACCTTCCGTTCCAACTGGTATAGTCGGATCCAGAAGAAATACATTCCATAAGTGTCTCCCTGGTCAACCTCTGTATGCTAAGCGAAACGCAGGCATTCAGAATTCCGAAACAGAGAATTTTAGATATTGAGAAACAGTCCCTTTGTTCCTCTGAACATAAAACGTGTTGCCCTTTAGCATTTGGTATCTTTCCAAATTACGGGCTGCCTGCTGCCTACCTTTCCCAGCTTACGTTACCCCAGCTACGCCGCTCTTTTATGTTAGGAAGACTTAATGTTTTACCCTCAGCGGTACTGTCTGGGAAGTTTGCCAAGATCCCTTATCAGGAAAGATTCTGCCCATGTAATGGAAGGCACCTCGAAACGGTCACCCATGTCTTACTTCACTGTGATTTCCATGGGGAAGTGCGGGACTGCATAATCAAACCTATCCTGTCTAACCTTTATGGACTACCTGAGGCAAAGTTGGTTTTCTTTCTCTTATCTGACCGATGTTCCCAGACCACTAGCCTAGATGCAAAGTACCTTTTGGCTGCCATAACAATCAGGGAGTAAAAGACCAGCTCCCCTTCTTGATGCTTGACTAGTTTTTATAGCTGAAACTGTGCAACTTTGCCATGCTGTACTTTTTACTTCTATGCCAATAAAGGGATTTGGATTTGGCAATGACCTCTGCTTGTCCCTTGTCTTGAAAGCCCCATGGTCCTGTCGTCGTCGTGTGACAGCACACAATTATTATTACTTCTTCAAGGGCAGATGATAGAACCCCAAATGCATCCCTTCATACAGAAAAGAGCCAGAGACTTGGTTTTTTTTAAATAGTGACAACTTGAAAAGGGTCCTAGCCTTAATAAATTTCATTTCTTCCTTTCCTCGTGCCCTTTCCCACCTCTGGTCTTTAATGATCCCCTTCAGGACTGTTCCGGGCAGCTGTCCCCAGTGGTGCGTCCACCGGCATCTACGAAGCTCTGGAGCTGCGTGACAACGATAAGTCCAGATTCCTCGGGAAAGGTAGCAGTTCCACGATGGTTCCTCACAGTTCCTAAGGGCCCCTGAGCATGTGTGTGTGTTTGTGTGTGTAGGTGCGTGTAGGTGTGCTGCGGCCTGCTCTGGGACTGGCGATGGTAGCAGATGTGTGCCAGTGATGTGGCTGGGAGGAGCCAGTGGTCATGTGCGCCGGTCTCCATCTCTGTGTCTTTCTGCTTTTCTCTGACACTCTCTGTGTCTTTTTCCTTCTCTAGGGGTCCTGCAGGCGGTGGATCATATCAACAGCACCATCGCCCCTGCTCTCCTGAGCTCTGTAAGGATCCCGCTTGGGCCTTCAGTTTCTCATTAGCTCCTGCTTCTTGCATGCTTTCTCTCTGTCTCTCTCTCTGTGGCTCTGTCTCTCTTTTTGTCTCTGTCTCTCTTTCCATCTCTTTCTCTGTCTATGTCTCTCTCTCTCTCTGTGTCTCTCTCTCTGTGGCTCTGTCTCCGTTTCTCTCTTTCTGTCTCTCTCTTTCTCTGGAGAGCTAGTTTGGTGTAGTGGTTAAGTGTGCGGACTCTTATGTGGGAAAACTGGGTTTGATTCCCCACTCCTCCACTTGCAGCTGCAGGAATGGCCTTGGGTCAGCCATAGCTATCGCAGGAGGTGTCCTTGAAAGGGCAGCTGCTGTGAGAGCCCTCTCAGCCCCACCCACCTCACAGGGTGTGTGTTGTGGGGGAGGAAGATAAGAAGGGGAGGAAGATAAGCCGCTGTTGTGCGGGAGGAAGATAAGCCGCTCTGAGACTCGGAGTGTAGGGCGGGCTATAAATTCAGTATCATCATCATTCCATTACCAACAGTGGCCAATCAGATGGGAGAAGATATAGGAGATTGAGTCTCTGATTCAGAGAGAAGGGCAGGGTATAAATCTGCAGTCTTCTTCTTCTCTCGCTCTGCCTATGTCTCTCTCCCTCTCTCTCTCTTTCTCTCTCCCTCTCTCTCTGTCTATGTGTGTGTGTGTGTGTATGTCTCTCTCTCTTCTCTTTTACTTTCCTGGGTGTCTGGGCACACCATGTGCGTGTGTTTGTGCGTGTATGTACCTGTGGGCATCATCCAAGAGCAGCATCAAGGCCATTGATGTGACCAGTGTGGCTTATCACAAGAAGTTTAAAAACCTTCTGTGGAGGTTTTTAAACAGAGGTTAAATGGCTGTCTGACAGCCGTGCTGATTCGGTGAATGAGGCGGGTCGTGAGAGGAAAGGGAGGAAGGGCTGCATCAGTGCTTAGTCCTCGTGACGCTTTCTTACACACCCAGGGAAATGCTGATTGCCACTTTGGGGTCAGGCAGCAATGGTTTTTTTCCCAATTTTTTTTTTAAAGTTTATTAATTATTGAAAAAGTATTAACATTTAAAGAACGTACACGGAATGCAGCGAAAAGATAATATATTTTAAAAAGAAAAAAATAATGTTATGTCCGAACAAATAATTACATTACATTTGCTTGAATCTCAAGACTGTCCATAGGGTTGATAGGCATAAATTTGTCACGGCTGGGGCCGGGTCAGGCAAAGTCCAGAGGCAGGCCGAGGTCTGTAGCCAGCAAGCAGGAGTGTCCGAGGTGCCAAATCCAAATCGCTGTGCAAGTATCGCAGGTCCGAGGTCCAGAAGCCGAGGTCAGGGAGTCCAGAAGTCAAAAGCCAAAGTCAGGGAGTCAGGAACCAAAGTCAAGCCAGCGTGGATGCTAGAACGTCAGGGAAATGACTAGTTGCTTCCACAAAGCCTCCTCCCAAAGCCCACAGCTATATAGCCCTCTGCTGGCTGTTGCCCATTTGGGCTAATTGCTGGCTCTGGGAGGCAGCCAGGATCCTGTTACAACTCAAGCATCCTTGCTCTTAGGAGGGCCAGAATCCTCTCAAAACTCAGGACTCAGGGAGCGTCTTGCTTGTGAGCGTGCCGCCCTCCTCCGATCCCTGAGGTCCTGACGGAGGCGGTCACGCACACGAGCCACCCGAGAGGGCGAGGCAGGGGGGCTGGGATCTTCTTCAGCAGGAGGCAGGGGTACTGGTGCAGGTGGCAGGGGTACAGTTTCCTTGGCAGACTCGTCTTCCTCTGCAGGGTCCCCAGCACCCATGACATAAATTAATATAGAAGAAGAAGATATTGGATTAATGCTATACTAATGCTGCATATATAGCATTAATTGTTTCCAAACACGAAGAATAGTGATCATGCTTAGCAAGAAAATCAAGGAATGAGTGCCATACAGCCGCAAAATCAGATTCATATGAATCGGAATCAGTTTGGATTAGGGACTCAGTAATTTTGTCCAGTATGCAAATCTCTAAAATCTAAAACTTTAGCAGGCAGCAATTTTTCTCCAAGCCAGTTTGGCCAGGGATCCTGGAGGGTTGGTTTTGAGGTGGGGGGGGGGGTTGCCATCTTCTGGGCATGGAGCAGTGGTCGTTGGGTGTGTGTGTGTAGGGGGGGAGGTGCTTGTGAATTTCCTGAATTGTGCAGTGAGTTGGACTAGATGACCCTGGAAGTCCCTTCCAACTCTATGATTCTAACGGGGGGGGGGGGGGGACTTGGGGAAGGGAGAGAGGAAAGCCCCTTCCTCTGGGAGCTGGCACCACTGCCTTGATGCCTAGTGCCCATCATGGTTACCAGACTCCCATTTTTTTCATTGGGGTGGTGTTAGTCTCCCTTTTTAAAAAAAAAACAAATTTGATTTTTCTGCAAACCTGAACTGAAGCCATAGCTAGCCTGCTTGTATGTGGGTGTTTTGATCCTCCTGAGGGTCAGCCCTTGCCTTTCGAGATACAAGAAGCTTGAAAACAGTCTAGTAAAAGCATAGGTGTTGTACATTGCAGTCCATTGCCGAGTTACTCCATTTTAGTGGTCTCAGGTTGGAGCAGGGCCTTTTTTGTAGCAGGAACTCCTTTGCATGTTGGGTCACACACCCCTGATATAGCCAGTCTTCCTGGAGCTTTCAGTAGGACCTGTACTAAGAGCCCTGTAAGCTCCTGGAGGATTGGCTATATTGGGGGGGGGGGGGGTGTGGCCTAATAAGCAAAGGATTTCCCCCTACAAAAAAACCCCTGGACTGGAATGAATCTGCATAGGATGGCACTGATAAACTAGCGCAGGCAGGAGAAGATTGTGGCACTCCTGAATTTGGGCATGAGGGCTTGTGGGCTAGAATATGGCCAATGGAATCCAGACTATGCACCACCTGCTTCTCCAACCAACGTATGTGTGCCTTCTTCCTTGTTCAGTAATCCATAGGCAAAAATCACAACATAGCTCAGGGGCTCACAGTGGATTTGAATGTATGAGACAGGATAGCATTTTCTCATGCATAGAAATTGTAATGCTTTGTGGTCAGGTCCACTGGAGTGTTTTTCGGATGGAAGAGTTCCATCCACAGAGGGCAGCTCTCTCACCACCTCTCTTCCGCTGCAGTCTGGAATGCAGCCTCCCCAGAATGCTTTTCCTGAGGCTCCCCTGTCCCATAGGGGCAGCATTTGGGGGAGGGGACATTTTGGGCTGCAGCAGGAGCGGGGAGGAGTGAAAGTCATGCTTGGTGGGTGAAAAGCCTTCCGTCTACAGAAACGCTCCAGTAAATCCGAGCTTTGATCAACCAGGCGTTGCCAGTTTGGGGTCGGTTGACTGGCTTAAAAGTTTATCTGATGCCAGGAGGGTGAAATGTCAGCTGTCCTGTTTGGGTCGTGCAGATGTTCCCCCTTTCCATACGCCTCAGCAGGGCTTTTTTTTTTTTGCCGCGGAAACTCCTTTGCATATTAGGCCAGACCCCCTGATGTAGCCAATCTTCCTGGATTTTAAAGGGCTCTTCTTACAGGGCCTACTGTAAGCTCTTGGAGGGTTGGCTACATCAGGGGGGTGTAGCGTAATATGCAAAGGAGTTCCTGCTACAAAAAAAGCCTTGTGCCACAGCACAGAGACCTACCACAGAGGCTAGAGAATAGATTAAGTGAGCTGTGTTAGGCAGGAAACCTGTGGTTTGCTAAGCATATTTGACTAGTAAATAGGCATGCCGGTTGTCCGATTTTCGGATGGAAGAGTTCCATCCACAGAGGGCAGCTCTCTCACCACCTCTCTTCTGCTGCAGTCTGGAATGCAACCCCCCCAGAATGCTTTTCCTGAGGCTCTGTCTCATAGGGGCAGCATTTGGGGGAGGGGACATCTCCCTCCACTAAGCTCTCCCACCTGCCCTTGTTTCTCACGTAAACCTGGACGTGACATCAGACAACAATCTGAGGTGACCAGAGCATCAGTCCAACAAGCTGATGTCACATCCAGGTTTTCGCTCAGATGTAACACCAGCATGTAGCTGGATAGGACATCTTTAGATAGCCTTTAGGTAGCCTGATGTCATTTCCTCATCTTGCCCCGCTCCCAGACCTTTGGGAAACAATAGATGATAGCAGGTAAAATGTATACACTCAAACACTCCACAGTTAGCAATGGCTGTATCACCTTCTACTCTTTTAGAAAAGTATTGTCTGTCTCCATCTTCCCACTAGCACACCTGTTTTCAGGGAGGTGATACTATGAACCAGGAATTGTTTCAGCTCCTTTAACAAACAGGGTTGGGGTGTGGAAAATAGGCCTTGTCCACCTTCAGAAACAGCACATTCCTTCCTGAGCAATCTTGTATCTTTCTCGTCGTTCTCTGGTTTAAGAGACGTTTCTTTTTTTCAGGGCCTCTCCGTTGTGGAGCAAGAGAAGATCGACACCCTCATGTTGGAATTGGACGGAACGGAGAACAAATGTAATTCCATTCTCTCTGCTCCATAAGAAAATAGAAACGTTTGTCAGGGTGGACGGAAAGTCCAACAAAGAGTTTGATGGCAAGATTCTGAAAGAGGCATGCTCAGAATCTCAGCCTTCGTAGCGGCTTTATTTAATTACCTTTCAACTTTTACCCCTCCCTCCCCACAAGCAATGAGAGCCACGTGGCGCAGAGTGTTAAGGCTGCAGTACTGCAGTCCTAAGGTCTGCTCAAAACCTGAGTTCGATCCCCGGTGGAAGCTGGGTTTTCAGGTAGCCGGCTCAAGGTTGACTCAGCCTTCCATTCTTCCGAGGTCGGTAAAACGAGTACCCAGCTTGCTGGGGGGAAAGCGTAGATGACTGGGGAAGGCAATAGCAAACCACCTCATCAAAAGTCTGCCGTGAAAACGTTGTGAAAGCAACATCACCCCAGAGTCGGAAACGACTGGTGCTTGCACAGGGGACCTTTCCCTTCTCCACAAGCAAGTTTAGGATGGGTTACAGCAAACAATATAGTGCAATTATTAAAACCCAATTTAAATAAAATCCATTGATAACACAGCTGATGGCACCATTCCATTGCTGTCTCTTCATTCTAAATCCCCAAGTGTTGCAGGTAGATGGTAGTTAATAGTTATGCCAATAAAGGATTTTGGAATTGGAATTGGTTGTTAATATTGAGGAAACAGGCAGATGGAAGTAGGAGTTGGCAATATGTCCAGAGAGATAGGGGGAAACGATTGTAGGTGGATCTCCACCGCCTCAACCATGGGCCAGGAGGAACACCTCTGTCTTACAGGCCCTGTGCAATTGCGTTATGTCCCTCAGGGCCCAGATCTCAATAGGTAGGGTGTTCCACCAGGCCAGAGCCAGAACCAAAAAGGCTCTGGCTCTCATTGAAGCTGTGAACATCTTTAGGGCTGGAGATCACTGGTAGATCTTGAGCCAATGAGCACAATGCTCCCTAGGGGACATACCAGGAGAGACAGTCCTGAAGGTGTGGAGTAGAAAGATGGTGGTAAGATCCTCAGGGCACAGAGCTGTGGTTTTGGCTTATGGACTGGATCCAACAGATGAGTTCCACTAACCGTGGCTCTGTCCTCTGGTGCGAGAGGCTCCGTTGCATCAGCAACTGGCTCAGGATAGCACCACCGCTAATGGAAGAGATCTGTAGGGTCCAATCAGATGCAAGGCTAGCTTTGGCGATCGATTAAGCTGGCTTGTTCTTTTGCCTTTTGGAATGTTTTGCAGCCAACTTTGGAGCCAACGCCATCCTGGGCGTTTCCCTGGCTGTGTGCAAAGCGGCTGCCGCGGAGAAGGAAGTCCCTCTCTATCGACACATTGCGGATCTGGCTGGAAATTCAGACCTCATCCTACCTGTCCCTGTAAGTATCTACCATTACTAATTTCGCCAACAGTGTACAGGAGCCAGGGAGGAGAGAAGGGGCAGGAGAGAAGGGCTGCAACCAAAAAGGCTCTGACTCTAGTTGAGGCTAAGCAAGCATCTTTAGGGCTGGGGATCACCAGTAGATCTTGATCCAACAAGCACAGTGCTCCAGGCAGTAAAGAAGGGCCAGTAAAGAAACTGCAGATTGATTTGAATTCCGTAATTCTCAAAGAGGGAATGCCCTGCCACAGATCCTCTCTGCCAGTTTCAAATTTACTTGAGCTCATGGCTACTAGCCAGGGCTGCTTGAACGCATAGCTGCTAATTAGTTTCAAATCTGCTCGAACTTTCTTGCTGCCGACCAAGAAACTTGAGGGATTTGGTTTTGGGGATCGCTAAGACAGAATTCACAGCAGCATCCCATTAGGCTGCCTTATAATCAGTCCTTCAAGATAAGTATTGTCTTCTTAAACTGGCACCAGCTCTCCAGGTTCTCCGGACCTAATACCTGGTCATTTTAACTGGAGATGTTGGGGATTGAACCTTGGACCTTCCGCATGCCAACCAGATACTCTGCCACTGAGCCGCAGTGGTAGAGCACCTGAGGTCGTAGTTTGCAAGATAGTTGGGGGAAACTGCGGCAATGAAACCCAGTTGGAAACCTCTTCAAATGTGTAGTGTGGATGTAGTCCAAGTTGTGCTACTGAGTTTGATCTTTTGCTTCTTTGGGGTATCTTCCCAGGCGTTCAACGTGATTAACGGGGGCTCTCATGCTGGAAACAAGCTGGCCATGCAGGAGTTTATGATCTTGCCTGTCGGAGCGGAGAGCTTCCGGGATGCTATGCGCATTGGGGCAGAAGTTTACCACAACCTCAAGAGCGTGATCAAAGACAAGTATGGCAAAGATGCCACCAACGTAGGAGATGAAGGAGGCTTTGCCCCGAACATCTTGGAGAACAGCGAAGGTGAGGAGGAAAAACAGAACAGAGCAAAGAATCAACCTCTCTTCCTCTCGGTATTAAGGAGAATCCAGTTCCCACAGATTTTTCCCAGACAAATAATTCTCTGTAGCTGTCATCTCAGGTTCTAGACACCCGAGTGTGATATAGTTCATTTATTTATTACTGCCTTTCAATTAAAACATTCCCAGTTTGGTGTAGTGGTTAAGTGTGCAGACTCTTATCTAAGGGAACTGGGTTTGAATCCCCCCTCCTCCACTTGCAGCTGTTGGAATGGGCTTGGGTCAGCCATAGCTGTCTTAGGAGTTGTCCTTGAAATGGCAGCTGCTGTAAGAGCTCTTTCAGCCCACCCACCTCACAGGGTGTCTGTTGTGGGAGGGGGAGGTAAAGGAGATTGTGACCACTCTGAGACTCTGAGATTCAGACTATAGGGCGGGATATAAATCTAATAGCTGCTGCTGCTGCTTCTTCCTCTTCCTCCTCCTCTTCTTTTTCTTTCTCTTCCTCTTCTTCAGCTTACAGCAAAATAAAAGTTTTTAAAATTAAGTACAACGCAGTAAGAATTGATAAAAATCAGTTGTCCAATAATGCTGTTCCATTTTTTATTAATCTCCTTCAAAGGCCGTCTGGGAAAGGCAGGTGTTTAAGCCCATCCTAAAGGTGTTTAGAGAGACAGACCTTCTTAACTTCTCATTCTTAACAGAGCTCTAAATTGGGGCGGGGACAGATGGGCACACCAGCCAAACCTCCACAAGAGCTGATTCCCAGAGAAAGGCAGCCTGGTATCTCAGTCTGATTAATACAGGTGACATCGGACCTTGGATCCTCACAGAGCTCGGTCGGAAGGTCCTCTTACCTTCCTCTATTGATTTTTTTTTGGCTGATGTTTCTTTCATCACTACTTCTATGGTCATAGCCAGTGTTCCCTCTTAGCTGAGTTAGCGTGAGTTAGCTCACAGTTTTTTAGCCTCTGGCTCTCATATTTTTGTCTCAGCTCAGGAAAATTGACCCCAGAGCAAACTAATTTATGCAGTAGCTCACAGCTTTAATGCTAATAGCTCATAACTTATGCCAGTAGCTCACAAAGTAGAATTTTTGCTCACAAGAGTCCATAGCTTAGAGGGAACATTGGTCATAGCTTCCTGTCCTGTTTTTACACTTAAAAAATATCAAGTTAAAAACATGCAGAAAATATTCCATCTAATACACAGAACCTTTACAAAACAGCAGTTAAAATATATCCTCACTAAAGTGAAAAACCTCTTTTTAAAAATGTAAAACAAGTACTAAGTGAAGAAGAGTTGGTTCTGTACCCCACCCTTCACTACCTGAAGGAGAGAGTGGCTTACAATCACTGTCCCTTCCTCTCCCAACAACGGACAGGTGGGGCTGAGAGAGAGCTCTGAGAGAACTGCTCTGAGAGAATGGTGACTGGCCCTAGGTCACCCAACTGGCTGCATGTGGAGGAGTGAGGAATCAAACCAGATTCTCCAGATGAAAGTCCACCGCTCTTAACCACTACACCAAGCTGGCACTCAAGAAGAAAGAACATGAGTTCAGTTTCCAAAAGCAGACTCAGAATCCTAACTAGGCTTTCCAACCCTACTGCCCTGGCGGGGGACCCCAGGATTTCCACCCTCTTCCCCCGCTCCCCAAAAAAACGGAAGCGGGGGGAGGGGGGGAACGGCGCCATTGTGCCAAGGAGCATGGCGAGTCGCCCCATCCCGGAGCGGGCGAGGCCGCTGCCGCCCCCTCCCCGCCCACCGCAGCTGCTCCTCCGAGATGGGCCCAGGCTGAGCCCATCTCGGAGGAGCAGCCAAGAGGCGGCAGCAGCGCAGGCCAAACCAGCGAGGGAAAACCAGAGAAGGGGAGGGCGGAGGCAGGCCAGGAGCATGGCGAGACACGAATCCGGGCCCTTCTAGGACCCCGACTCGCAGCTCGCCATGCCGCCGGCCTGCCTCCACCCCCCCTCCAATTCCACCCCAGAGGCGGAGCGGGCGAGGCCGCCGCACCGCTGCCGCCCCCCCCCACCGCAGCTGCTCCTCCTCCGAGGAGCAGCCACGGCGAGCGGAGAAGAGGCGGCAGCAGCGCAGCGGTGTTGCCCGCTCCAAGACAGGGCGGCTCACCACGCTCCCTGGCGCCGTTTCCCCCCCTCCACCCCAGTGTCTCCTGGCTCCACCCCCAAAGTCCCCAGATATTTCTGGGATTGGATTTGGCAACCCTAATCCTAACACTTCTTAAGGAATAAATTACTCTCTGGAGAGCAGGACTTTTTTTGTAGCAGGAACTCTTTTGCATATTAGGTCACACTCTCCTGATGTAGCCAATCCTCCTGGAGCTTACAGTAGGCCCTGTATGCTCTTGGAGGATTGACTACATCAGGGGTGTGTGGCCTAATATGCAAAGGAGTTCCTGCTACAAAAAAAGCCATGTCAGTAGCCTTCTCTACACATTACAATGAATGCGCGTGCATCCTGCATGTACATCTGCTGGCAAGAAACTGCTGATGTGCATTCACTTTACAAAGGAAACTGGGGACTGGAACCTGGATAGCTAAACATGGGCTTTCAATCATGCATTCAACTTAACATGCATCGACTGTAAAATGAGAATCACTCAATGCATGTATGAAGAGCAATCAAATGTATGCTGCACGTGGATTGTGCATGTGTCCATTGTAACACACGAACAGGACTACTATCTAGTAGTTAACTAGTTGCCTCCTGTGATAGCACAGAAGACAGGGCTGTCCCCTACCTATTGAGGACTCAGAGGTATGCAGAAAAATATGGCTTTGTAAATGAACTTCCAAGTACAAGAGTGGGGGAAACTTTTAAAAGCCATGCTGCTGCCCTAACCTGGATAGCCCAGGCAAGCCAAATCTCGCCAGATCTTGGGAGCTAAGCAGGGCCAACCCTGGAAAGCACTTGGACGGCAGACCTCCAAGGAATACCAGGTCTGGGAGACAGAGGCGGGCTGTATCGAGGCACTTGTCTGAACATCCTCCATGCCCCAGTTGGAATCACCATATCTTCCAGGCATGGGCATACACACATGCACACACAAAAAGCCAAAATGCCATGGGGGGGGGGGGGCGTTTCAGGGCAGAGGCAAGTTTCTCATCATCTTAACAATGGTGGAGGTCCCAAACCCCAGTTATCAGTGTTTTGGAGAAGTACCGCGTCTACACTGAATCTAAACAGCATGGCAAGATTCCACTCAACCTTTTCTATCTCAAACACCAAACACCCAAAGCCGTTTTTCTCTCTAAGCAGGGCTGTCGAGAGCCAGTTTGGTGTAGTGGTTAAGTGTGCGGACTCTTATCTGGGAGAACCGGGTTTGATTCCCCACTCCTCCACTTGCACCTGCTGGAATGGCCTTAGGTCAGCCATAGCTCTGGCAGAGGTTGTCCTTGAAAGGGCAGCTGCTGTGAGAGCCCTCTCCAGCCCCCACCCGCCTCACAGGGTGTCTGTTGTGGGGGAGGAAGGTAAAGGAGATTGTGAGCCGCTCTGAGACTCTTCGGAGTGGAGGGCGGGATATAAATCCAATTTCTTCTTCTTCATTTGTTTTGAGGGCCAGATCTAACATAAAGGAGACCTTGTCAGGCCAGGCCACGTGTGTCATAACATGTAACGCCAGGTCGCAGAGATATAAATTTTATAAAGCACACAAACACAAAAGATTTTTTAAAACCTTAAAAAAATTCTTAAAATATCAGCACTCATTGGTCTTAAAGGAGCTTTCTTTGTATCTCTCCTGTGCGATCCAGGGAACTGGGCAGAGGAAGCTCTGGCTCTTTCCTTCCTTCCCCAGGAGACCAGGAGGGGGAGGAGCCTCAGTCAATAGAAGGAAGAGAGGCTTGGCTCAGTAGCTCTGCTGTGCAATTGAGAGAGCCTGGCAAAGCAAGCTCTCCCTCCCTGCTCCTCCCCAAAGGGAGGCACCTCAGCCAATGGAGAAAATAGAGATTTTGCTCTGCAGCTCTGCTGTGCGATTGAGCAAGCCTGGCAAAGGAAGCTGTGATGCAAAAGGAAGCAAGAGAGAGGGAGAAGGAAGCAGATGACAGCCAGTTGCTCAGGGGCCTAATTTGGCTACCAGGCTTCATGTTTGACACCCCTACTTTATGGGGTTCTAGATGTTTGTTTAAACAAGTGCTTGGAGCCCTGTAGAGGAATACAGATGGAGGAGAAGAGAAAAGTAGCCTGGTGGGAGATGAGTGAGCAACCCTTGTCCACCTTGCATCCGTGCTGCAAGTTTCTCAAAGCTGATTTGAGAAATTTGGGCTTTTAATTCTGGGTTTTTATGTGTAATTTGCATTTGGCCCCAAATCGTCAGGAGTTATTTGCTCATATTTTGGGATCCCCCTTTTAAGAGACACCTGGAACTCTTAGGAGACATTTGGAAATGTTCTAGTTGCTGATGAATCACAGTTGCTCTTCCTCCCCTCCCCCAGCTTTGGACCTTCTCAAGGAAGCCATCGAAAAAGCCGGCTACACCGACAAGATTGTGATCGGCATGGACGTTGCGGCGTCGGAGTTCTACAGAGACGGCAAATATGACCTAGACTTTAAATCCCCTGATGATCCCAGCCGCTACATCTCTGCCGATGAACTGGGTGACCTCTACCAGAGCTTTGTGCGAGACTACCCAGGTGAGCTTCCTGCTCCCAAATCTTCTTTCCAGTGTGGTGTAGTGGTTAAGTGCGCGGACTCTTATCTGGGAGAACCGGGTTTGAATCCCCACTCCTCCACTTGCACCAGCTGGAATGGCCTTGGGTAGAGATGTAAAATTTCCAGAAATTTTGAAACTTGGGGGAAAAAAGTTTTCTGGGGGAAAACGGAAATGTTTGGAAAAATTGAAAAAAAAATGCTACATTCGCACTTCTTTTTTTTCTTTTCCAGATTGAAAGTCATTCTGTTACTTTAGGAACATAAAATATGACTATGGACAATTTTACTTGGCATGAAATTATCACAACTAGCATATTAAAAATATAGTGTATCCAAACAATTATTACAAACAGAATGTACTTTTAAAATAATATTTATTTGTAATTGTAACAAACGGAGCAACAATCTCCTGAACAGTTTACTAGTTTATGTGGAACAGACAAAAAAACCTCCACAAAACAATTTTTTAAAATCTAGAAGTAACGATTATTCATATTTCCTCTCCATAGTATTAAATAAAAATAAAAAACTCATTCTCATCAAAAGAACTGAAGAGGGGGGAAGTGTATAGAAAGGAGTGTAGAACTAAGTTCCAGTGAATGGGCATGACCTAGGACTTGCTTGTCCTCAGTGCACAGAAATTAGAATAATCTGATACCATTCATATTTTTTAGCAATGATTTGGAAAATATTTGAACACCTTGTCTTAAAATATTTTATTCATCATGTTAAAATAAAACGTTCCATGATCAATTTTTTTTTCTTTTTTTCAGTTTTTCCACTTTTTCAGAAAAAAACAAAAAACGCTTCAGGAAAAAACTGGGGTTTTTTTCTGAATTTTTCCGGGTTTTTTCCGGGTCTTCACATCTCTAGCCTTGGGTCAGCCATTGCTCTTGTAAGAGTTCTCCTTGAAAGGGGCAGCTGCTGTAAGAGCTCTCTCAGCCTCACCCACCTCGCAGGGTGTCTGTTGTAGGGTGGGGAGGTAAAGGAGATTGTGACCGCTCTGAGATTTAGAGTATAGGGCAACAGAAATCCAATATCTACTTTCCAGAGTGTCAGATTGTGGAAAATGGGGCATTCTTCTGCAGGCTGTCAAGGGGTTTGTGCCACAGGGCTGCTGGTCACGCTCCTTCCCCTCTTGCCTTTCAGTGGTCTCGATTGAGGATCCTTTCGACCAAGATGATTGGGAGGCCTGGTCCAAGTTCACAGCAAATGTAGGGATTCAGATTGTGGGGGACGACCTGACGGTGACCAACCCCAGGCGCATCGAGCGAGCCGTCGAGGAGAAGGCCTGCAATTGCCTCCTGCTGAAGGTCAACCAGATCGGCTCGGTCACCGAAGCCATCCAAGCGTAAGTCCCAGGGCTTTTTTTGGTGCAGGAACTCCTTTGCGTATTAGGCCTCACACCCCTGATGTAGCCAGTCCTCTTGGCACTTACAGTAGGCCCTGTAAGAAGAGGCCTGTAAGCTCTTGGAGGATTGGCTACATCAGGAGGGTGTGGCCTAATATGCAAGGGAGTTCCTGCTGCAAAAAAAGCCCCGTTAAGTCCCACCTACTCTACTCTCCAGCGGTCCATGGGCTGTTCCGCCACAGTCCTCGCGACTCAAGATGGACAGCGACAAGATGACTGACTTCCTTATCGTGTGTCTCTGCAGCTGCAAACTGGCCCAGGAGAATGGCTGGGGGGTGATGGTGAGTCACCGATCGGGGGAGACTGAAGACACCTTCATTGCTGACCTGGTGGTGGGACTTTGTACCGGACAGGTAGGTTCTGACTGGCTGGAAATCTGTGTTGCGGGGCGTCCTGTGGACTGGAACAGAGGCAGAGGCCACAGTTGTTCTCTAAACAAAGTACAAAGTATGGAGGCTGCAGGGTACAAAATCGGCAATAATAACAAGACTTAATAACATGTATAAATGATTGCAATAAATTAACAATAATATGTGGGTTTTTCAGCCCATCAAAATCCAAAAGTTCTTGCTCTAACCTGGATAGCCCAGGCTAGCCCGATCTCTTCAGATCTCAGAAGCTAAGCTGGGTCGACTCTGGCAAGTGCTTGGATGGGAGACCTCCTTGGAATACCAGCAGTTGGGAACAGGGGCAGGCTTTATTCAGCCACCTCTCTGAATATCCTCCAGGCCCCCAATAGGGGTCAGTCAGCAGACGTTGCCATGACTTCCAGGTGCACTCGCTCATGCACACACAAAAATCCATCAATAAAAACCAAAGGTTCTTTTGATGGGCTGAAAAACCTGCATATTATTGTTTGTTAATTCATTACAGTCATTTATATGGATGATTAAAGTGTTATTGCTGACTTTGGACCTTAAAGTCTATGTAGTTTGTTTAGAGATATGTTGTAATCCACCCTAAGCCCGCCTGTGGGATAGGGCAGAATAGAAATTAACAAAAATAAATCATTAGTGCCTGAGCTACCGTTTTTATTACCAGAGGCCACAGTGTTGTCACGGCAGCCATGGAATCTTCTTCTACGGCTGGTGCTGCAATATCCCATGATACGGAAGGGATCGGCAGTGTGTCAAAACTACACCCACGTCAAGATAGCGGGCAATGTTATCAGGAGGAACATTTGGATCACAGTCAGCGCTTTGTTTTGTAGCAGGAACTCCTTTGCCTATTGGGCCACACACCCCTGATGTAGCCAATCCTTCAAGAGCTTGCAGGGCTCTTAGTGCAGGGCCCACTGTAAGCTCCAGGAGGATTGGCTACATCAGGGGGCGTGGCCTAATATGCAAAGGAACTCCTGCTAGAATTCCATCCCTGGGCCACACACCCCTGATGTAGCCAATCCTTCAAGAGCTTGCAGGGCTCTTAGTACAGGGCCCACTGTAAGCTCCAGGAGGATTGGCTACATCAGGGGGTGTGGCCTAATATGCAAAGGAGTTCCTGCTACAAAAAAAGTCCTGACCACAGTAGAAAGAGAGGCAGCTCTGTGGTAGGCTGCAGCCAGCTGCCGGATTAGAAGCAGGCAACAGAGGGAAGGGATCAAGCCACAAGTGTGAAGATCTATGCCTTCCTTTACGAGCCTTCTCACCAGCACCCTGTAGCTTCGGCAAAGAGAGAAGCAGGGTTCTCTTTACCTGTCTTGCTCCCTGCAGAAATCACATCCTGCTTTGAGTCAAAGCTGGGCGGGATGCATTTCTATCATTCTCTTGTTCTGAAGGAGGAGAGAGTTCTATGCAGTTGCGTCAGGTTGTTCCTGGGTCTCTCCTACACAAGCTGTCAGGGGTAGGCTGTAGGCAGCAGAATGTTTACGGGAGCAGAAATGCAAGTCCAGGGAAGCTCAGCACCAGTGTTTGGTGGATGTGACTTTACAGCCTTGCCCAAGGAGGCCAAGTCAGTGGGCTGCCTGAGAGGCATGGTGATGGAGCCACACTCAGATCTGGGTGTGTAGCATTGTCCTTTCTTCCACAACAAGGGAAACCAGTACATAGACAAGGAGAACTCTGGTTCAATCCCAGCTGATCCCAATCCAGACACGCCCACTCTCTTGCTGCAAAGATTCCAGGAAGGAGCTTCTGTCTGGTTCCTGGGGCTTTTTTTGTAGCAGGAACTCCTTTGCATATTAGGCCACACCCCCTGATGTAGCCATTCCTCCAAGAAGAGCCCTGTAAGCTCATAGAGGATTGGCTACATTGGGGTGTGTTGCTGGAATGAGGCAATTCATAAATTTAAATAACAACAACAACAATAATAATAATATGCAAAGGAGTTCCTGCCACAACCCCTCTTTCGACACCCATTGTCTGTCCCATTGAGGAGAATAGCTCACTTTACTCTTCCCTCGTTAACTAGTTTAGATGTAACAAAAATGAAAGATAAATCGAAAGACAGCAATTGCTAAGGAGTTTTCTCTTGTTTTCCCTCCCATGGACGTCTGGCATGAGCTGCTGATAAATCTAGGGCTTAAGAAGCCATGACTGAATGAATCATTCTGGATGGGTTGATAAATACATGCTATTTGGACTTCCACTCAATAAAGTAATATTGAATTGACATTGTGTGCATTCAGACGTCAGGATAATCGACTACTGTTTATAAAGCCTGGTTTAATTCAATGACTTGAGTGCAGGCTGGCCCGCTAACAGAGGTTTGCTTGAGACTCCTAAACTGGGGTTCCAAACCACAGTTTGTGCTTGCCATGTTAATCGAGCTTGGTACTAACTGTGATTTCTCATTCTGAATTCAGAAACCCCAGTTTGTTTGGTAGCACTGCCCAGGGGTCATTTTGTAGAAAAATAGGTGGTGGAGCTCATTAGCATATGTTGCCACCACCACCCCCCAGCCAAAAGCAACCCAACACAAGAAAGGAGAGCCCCGGGCAAGCGAGGCCTGCTTGGGCTGCCTAGAGATCCAGCCAGCCCAAGCAGACCTTGCTCACCTGGGGCTCTCCTTGGCCACCCCCACACACAGTCAAAAGGCCAGCAATCTACCCGCTGCCCAAAATCACATAAGGAGTGAAGAAAAGGTGGAGCGGGCTTCTTCAAGGGTTAATGAGGGCTACTGGGGGTGTGGCAAAGCCCCTGGTGGCTGGCTGGCTGCCTGCTCTCCTAATCCAGCTGCACCTACCATTCAGTGGATAAAATAGGTGGGAAGGAAGAGGGGGAACCCTCAGAAAGGTTCAGGAGCTGTGCTCCTGTGAGCTCCTGCTGAATCTGAGACCTGGTGCTGCCCCTCCTAGCCTCCTGAATATAGAGTCAGCGAGAAGCATCAGCGAATTTAATTACTCCAGTGGCATTTAAGTATGGCTGTTGGTTTATCAGGATCCCACCCCTCTCTCTTTTTCTGCCTTGTCCCTACTAGTAATGACATGCCAAGTAAGACTGTACAGCTTCAGCACATCGTGCAGGGAAATTTAAAAAGCAGCACAACAAAAGACTTTCATTAATGAGATTTCCCTAACCCCCCCATCTCCCCCCGTTTGCCAATGTGCAAAAAATATATTGCTTCAGCCAAAGTACTGCTAGGGTCAAAAGCAGTTCACAATTCGCCTACCACCGAGCGTTCCTCCTCGAGAAACAAATCCTGCTTCAAATCCGCTTTATCACACGGAAGCAAGCCAGTGAGCCTGTGACCTTATACTTTATTTCTGAGATAAAACTAAGTCAAGGAATGTGCTGGAAAAAAGCAAGACAGGAAAGCAGGGGAAGGGCTCTAAAATATCTTTTGTTTAAGAATAATTTTTAAAAAGGCTTTAGGGCGGGGGTGGGGAACCTTTTTTCTGCCAAGGGCCATTTGGATATTTATAACATCATTCGTGGGTCATACAAAATTATCAACTTAAAAAACAGTGCTCCGCTGAAGGAGAACGATTCAGGCTGGCAAAATTAATGCAAATAATTGTTTTTCTATTTGAAGTCACATGGGGAGAGCCTAATTCAGTACACACGCACACCGACCTGCCGCTCTAGGAAAATGCCTAGGTCCAGGCGTATTAGACCACATCCCCTAATATTAGCATATTAGGTCACACACTCATTAGGCCTCACCATCTGAGATAATCACGTGCAAATTGAACTGGTGGTAGTTGGCTCCTACCCCCCACCCCTGCCTATCCTCCCTCCCTCCTTTCAGCTGCTCCCAGCAGACCTTTAAAGGCACCCACATATCCCAGCAGCAGTCCTTCACAATGCCCATGAGAGGGGGGGGCTCAGCCCAGCAAGCCCCAAGAGCCAGACCAAGTGATCTTGAGGGCCATAAACGGCCCTCGGACCTGACGTTCCCCACCCCTGCTTTAGGGGATGCAGTGAAACAACTAGGCAGAAAAGGGGAAGGGCTGGTCCCTAGACCGTCTGGCACCCTAGGCAAGGCTACCCCCCCCCCACAGTGATAACGTCACCAAGTCACATTGGGTTGCCAAATTTGGCGCCCCCAGAAGGCTAGCACCCTAGGCAATCACCTAGGTTGCCTAGTGACTGCACTGGCCCTGGGACTGATGATTAACTTAGTTGAGAGAGACTTGGGTTACCCTCGGCTTCCTGGCCCATTTATTGTGAACAAGCAATACTGAGTGGGCTGCTTGAACAATGCTAGCGATTTCTGTATAGCGTCTAGAGATTGTGCTTCGAACCGAGGAAGGAGATAAGCAGCAGATTGCAGGGGGTTGGATGAGATGACCCTGGAGATCCTTTCCAACTGTATAATTCAATGACTAACTGGGACTGAAGAAAAAACTGTGGTATGTTATGTACATCTAGTGCGAAGGGGGGGCAAACTCATTTATTATGAGGGCCAGATCTGATATAAATGCGACCTTGTTGGGCTGGGCTATGTGTGTCATAAAATGTAATGCCAAGCAGCAGAGATTAAACTTTATAAAGGACGCAGAGAAACACAAAGACTTTTTAAAAGATTGAAATAAAACTTAAAACATTAGCACTTTTTTTTTTAATTTAAATTTTTATTAAAGAAGTTTAAATAACATTTCAATAACCGACAACACGCCCCAACATGGGGTCTACGACATTTCCTTAAATGTACCGTCACATTCGTTACTGTCAGCAGATTTTAACAAAGAAGATAGGATCACTCAAGAAGTACAAATAGATCAGGATTTCAAAAAGCTATAGATTGCATCAGGTCTAAACTAATAAATCATAAAATTCACATATTTCGCTGGCAGTTTCCCAAATATAGTGTCGGAACTATTTACGTAATCAAGGAAGCTAAACCATTTCTGTAAAAACCAGTCTCCTGCTTTGATATTATCAAGCATAGATATAGCAGTAGTTAGCTTGTCCTGGATCAAGACGTCCCACACTTTAGTGCACCATTTCTGAAGTGGAGGGGTACCCGGGTGTTTCCAGTATGATGCCAAAGTAAAAACATTAGCACTTGTTGGTCTTAAATGTGCTTTCTTTGTATCTCTCCTTTGCAATCCAGGGAACTGGGCAAAAGAAGCTCTGGCTCTTTCCTTCCTTCCCCAGAAGACCAGGAGGGGGGAGGAGCCTCAGCCAATAGAAGGAAAGAGAGGCTTGGCTCAGTAGCTCTGCTGTGCGATTGAGAGAGCCTGGAAAAGCAAGCTATTCCTTCCCCCTTCCTCCCCAAGGGAGGAGCCTCAGCCAATGAAAAAAAACAGAGGCTTTGTTCTCTACCTCCTGTGCGATTGAGCAAGCCTGCCTTAGCAAGTTGTGATGCAGAAGGAGGCAAGAGAGAGGGAGAAGGATGCAGATGACAGCCAGTTGCTCCGTGGCCTGATAGGAGCCCTCGAACGACTCGAGGGGGCCTGATTTGACCCACTGGCTTCATGTTTGACACCCCTGATCTAGTGGACTAACCAGGGTTTGTAAAGCAAGGTTAAGTAAGTTTAAGTTTACATAAGTCATTTAAATAAGCCATTGACTTTTGCAGATAAAGACCGGAGCTCCGTGCAGGTCTGAACGCCTGGCAAAATACAACCAGCTAATGAGGTAAGAGCAGGGCTTTTTTTGAGCAGGAGCGCAGTTCCGGCTGGCTTTGTGTCAGGGGGTGTGGCCTAATATGCAAATGATTTCCTGCTGGGCTTTTTCTACAAAAAAAGCCCTTTATGTAACAATGGTGGTGTCAGGGGGTGTGGCCTAATATGTAAATCAGTTCCTGCTGGGCTTTTTCCTACCCAAAAGCCCTGGGTAAGAGTACGAGGGTAGGTGAAAGAAACGCACATCTCTTTATCCCTTCAGCAGGAATGATCCTTAGTGGGAAAAGCCAAGGTTTAGTACAGGGGATCTCCTGCTTTGGAGACATCTTGAACTCAGTCACCATTGCAAAGGGACAGCACCATCTAGGACTGGCTCAGCCATGTGGGTGAACTGGGCAACTGCCAGTGGGGCATTCAGGGGCTGCCTTCTATGCTGAAAGCAGCATATCATTCCAAGATCTTGCTCAACTCTTACTATGCGATTACACATGGAATTCTGGGACGTGTTCTCAAGAGTATGCAGGACACCTTCCTCATGCAGGGCATCGAGAAGCATAGAGCTGATCTTGGTACAGCCTTCAAGGCATCATCTTCCCAAAGCAGTCTGTGAAAGGATTTGGTTGCCATATCTCGGAACATAGAAACTCAAGCATCTCAGATTGCAACTGCAGTGCACATGAAAGGGCTTCAGCCCACCCACCCCCCAATGCTATCTTTGCTTCCTGAAATCAATCAAGCCCGTGGGCGTCTGGGAGGCACAGAACTTCCCATGTAGGTCTGATACGAAGCCTTTGTGGTTAAGTGTGCGAATGAGTTAGGAAAGCCCTGGAGAGTTGGAGGTAGAGTCTGGGGAGGGGGACGGGGAGGAGGATGGAGGCGGGGGGCCTCAGCTGGGTATGCCAAAGAGTCCACCCTTCAAAGCAGCCGTTTTCTTGGCCCTGACCTGGATAGCCCAGGCAAGCCCAATCTCGCCAGATCTCCGAAGCTAAGCAGGCCCAAGTAATTGGATGGGAAACCTCTAAGGAATACCAGGGCTGGGATGCAGAGGCAGGACGAAGAAGTATTGGATTTATAGCCCACCCTTCACTCTGAATCTCAGAGCGGCTCACAATCTCCTTTACCTTCCTCCCCCCGCAACAGACACCCTGTGAGGTGGGGTGGTGCTGCGAGAGCTCTCCCAGAAGCTGCCCTCGCAGGGTGTCTATTGTAGGGGGAGAAGATATAAGAGACTGTAAGCTGCTCTGTCTCTGATTCCGAGAGAAGGGCGAAGTATAAATCTGCAATTCTTCTTCTTCTTTTTGAGCCTGAGGGTACTTTTGTAATTCTGACACATCATGGGAGGAGGACAGGCCTGTAGCCACCAGGGGGGGGGCACTGTGAGGCACTGCCCCCAACTTCCAGCCTGGGCCCCCTGACTTCCAGGGGACCTTTGGGATGCAGCCATTTTTGCTTTGCTTTGTTCGCCATGGCTGAAGAACCAGCAAAGTGTCATCAGTGGTAGTCAGAGCTGGGAGAGCCGAGCAGGGCACAGCATGCTGCAGCAACAAAAGAGGCCGAGGAGCCGGAGGCTGGGGAAGCTGCGTGGAATAGGCTGGGGAGGGGTCACGGACGGAACTGCTGGGTGCAAAGGCGGAGGTGGGGTGGAGGAGAGGGAGGTGGAAGGAACCCCCCTGCTTGCACACAAGGAGCAGTCCAAAGTTTTAGGGTTGGCTGCCTCGACTGGGCTGCTTTCAGAGCCTCCAGGTTTTGCCCCTACCCCAGAAAGTGGCAAGCCCCTGAGTGAATGGGAAAGGGTGCCCCCTGACTTTTAAAAGTCTGGCTAGGCTACAGCTCTGGAGGAGGGGACACAGTCTCAAAATGCCAGCTAGAAAATGCCTCCTGCAGGAGGCAAAGCCATCCAGGAAAAGGCTGCCACAACTTACATCCAGGCCCAAAGCGAAGATCTTTCGGCTGCAATGGCAGCTGCTGCCAAAGCAACCATTTTAAAAACCTACACAGCCAATCAGAAACCTTACTGGGCCAACACCCCAACTGGTCCCACCCACTTTCTAAAAACACCTGGCAGGGCACCAGGAAAGGTATCGGTGGGCACCTCATTGGGGACTCCTGAGTTAATGGATCCTAAGGACTTCACTTTTTATGCTTAAGGGTCAGTGGGACTTCAGTTTCTCTGGATTGTATTCACTGTGAGAATGAAGCCAGTGGGGGTATATAAGAACATAAGAGAAGCCATGTTGGATCAGGTCAAGGGAAGCCATGCTGGATCAGGCCAAGAGAAACCATGTTGGATCAGGCCAACGGAAGCCATGTTGGATCAGGCCAATGGCCCATCTAGTTTAACACTCTGTGTCACACAGTGGCCAAAACCCAGGGGCCATCAGAAGGTCCACCAGTGGGGCCAGGACACTAGAAGCCCTCCCACTGTTACCCCATGTTGGATCAGGCCAAGGGAAGCCATGTTGGATCCCCCCCAACCACCCAGAATACAGAGCATCACTGCTCCAGATAGAGTGTTCCATCTGTATCTCGTGCCTAATACGATGGGCCTCTGAGTTCCACTAACCCTCTGTCTGTCTGGTTTTTTGCAGGATTGAGGAGGAGCTGGGCGACGAAGCTCGTTTCGCTGGCCACAACTTCCGTAACCCGAGTGTCTTATAAACACTGCCCTCGGCCCATTCTGGCTCGCCTGCTAATCCCCAGTGCACAGACTCTTGAGTGCCCCTTAGGCCACACCCTCCCTCCTCCTTGTTCCCGCTCCCCTGGTTTCTTTGGCCAGTCGAACTCTCCCGCTCAGCCCCTATGAGTTGAGGCCCTGCCACTGAAATGCCCCCTCCCCAAGAAACGTCAAGAATGCAGCTTCCCTCCGCCCCGTCACGGCGCAGTTGTGCAAGCCGGCTTTTGCGTGTGTCGTGCAGTGTCTGCCTCGTAGGCCCGCTTGAGTCATCGACACACCCACGTGTGTAAAGTGAGAGTGTTTGTCACGTGGCAAGTGTGCACCTGTCCCAAGGCTGCCCTTGGATCGGAGTGCAGGCTGAGAGTGCTCATTGGTGCTCGAGTGTGCGTTCCTCTGTGTTGTTGCCCCTTGGGAATGTCTGGATCGGTGCTTTGTTCCTTGATCAGAGCTTGTGTTGAAACCTGCGTGCTGCGCAATGTCAGTCTTTGGCTGCTGTTGTGTATGTTTTTCCTTGCCCATCCCTGTACTTTGTTTTCGTTTCCAGGGTGCTGGGGTGGAATTCTAGCAGGAGCTCCTTTGCTTATTAGGCCACACACTCCTGTAGCCAATCCTCCAAGAGCCTACAAGGCTCTTTTTTGTAAGCTCTTGGAGGATTGGCTACATCAGGGGTGTGTGGCCTAATATGCAAATGAGCTCCTGCTAGAATTCCACCCTTCCCGGTATGTAAGTTTTGCCAGCCATTGCTCGAAGGTATGGTTATGTTTGACCTGAAAGCGGATATCGATTGGTGGGTACCCCCCCCCCCAACGCAAAACAGCGCATTGCTATGTTGCACTTTGGTCACTGTGCCATGCTTTGTGGGGTGTTGTGGGTCACTGCATTGTGGGCGTGTTGTTGTGGTCAGCACCCAGCTCAGACGGCTCTCCTTCCCGCTGCCCTCCGGATGTCGCTCATGCCACTCTCTCGGTCTCTCCCCTTCCCCGTCACCCGTGCCTATCTTGTCCTCTTATCTCGTCTGCTTCGACCTTCTAATGTTTCACCTTCAACTGAGCAAACAGTGACAAGCAATCGGAAAAAAACGACACCCACAAAAACTCAACCAACAGACAAACCTTCCACTCAATTAAATTCTGTTTCACACCTGAGTCTCCTAGCTCTGCATTAAACATATCTTTGGTTTCTTTATTTTCAGAGATGGGAGAGCCTCAGCGAATAAAGGGGGGGGGGGGGAGTTTCCAGATCCCAGAGCCTTGCGCCCTGAAACTAGGGTTGCCAAGTCCAATTCAAGAAATATCTGGGGACTTTGGGGGTGGAGCCAGAAGACATTGGGGATGGAGCCAGGAACAAAGTTGTGGCAAGCACAATTGAACTCCAAAGGGAGTTCTGGCCATCACATTTAAAGGGGCCACACACCTTTTAAATGTCTTCCCTCCATTGGAAATAATGAATAGGGCACCTTCTTTTGGGGCTCATAGAATTGGACCCCCTGGTCCAATCTTTTTGAAACTTGGTGGGGGCGTGTTTCGAGGAGAGGTACTGGATGCTATGCTGAAACTTCAGTGCCTCTATGGCAAAAAACAGTCCCCCCAGAGCCCCAGATACCTGTGGACCAATTCTCCGTTATACCTTACGGGAATCAGTCTCCATAGGGAATAACGGAGTGCCCAGCAGACATTACCTTCCCCTCTCCTGCTTTCTGATGACCCTGAAGCAGGGGGAGGACCTCAACAGGGAGATCCCCTGCCCCCACCTGGGGACTGGCAACCCTACCTGAAACCCCTGGGAGCAATGCCCAGCAGACCAGTGGGTGGAGCCTGAAAGAATAGGGGTGAGGCCTAGTGGTACCCGGTGTAGGCAAAGAATGGCATCTGATGGCCAGCTGAGATTCGGGATAGGATCTGATGGAAATGGGGATACTGGATGATAGCAAGATCTCTCAAACCAAGTAGGGAATATCTTGGCCCCCTGAATTTGGCTCCTTGCGTTGTGATTACTTGTTTTATTTTACCCCTGGAGATACTGAGGCGAACTTCTGAGTCTTGAGGTCAGAACTCAAGATCTGGGAATTCCCAAAAGAGAAATACAGCCACAAAAATGCAGAGCAAGTTGGGATCATTAAGAGGAAAGGACACGTTTAAGAGAAAAGCCCTGCTGGATCAGGCCGGTGGTCCATCTAGTCCAGCGTCTGGTTTTACACAGTGGCCAACCAACCAGTTTCTGGGGAATGTGCCCATTTGCCTTCTAGAATAACTCCACCACCCATGGCCCCATCTAAAGTAGTTTACCTAGAAACGGCTTTTTTTGTAGCAGGAACTTCTTTGCATATTAGGCCACACACCCCTGATGTAGCCAATCCTCTTGGAGCTTTCAGTAGGCCCTGTACTAAGAGCCCTGTAAGCTTTTGGAGGATTGGCTACATCAGGGGTGTGTGGCCCAGAGTTGGAATTCTAGCAGGAGTTCCTTTGCATATTAGGCCACGCCCCCTGATGTAGCCAATCCTCTTGGAGCTTGCAGTAGGCCCTGCACTAAGAGCCCTGTAAGCTTTTGGAGGGTTGGCTACATCAGGGGTGTGTGGCCAAATATGCAAAGGAGTTCCTGCTACAAAAAAAAGCCCTGTCCAGAAATATTATTTGTAGAACTGAAATCAATTGGGCCATGAGAATTCCCAAGCAAATTCTCCATGCTTGAATTTAGTTTCTAAAATTCAGTAATATGCTCTCCAATTTTTTTTTTTAAGTGACACTGTTGAACTGAAGGACTGTGAAGTTAAGATTCACATTCTGAAATGCATCCAATTGTGAATGCATCTCAATGCTGCCCATCTGGACTCCTTTTCTCCCCCCAGGTTAGAATGAAGCTGGAATCAGAAGCCGTGTTAACCTATTCTGTTCAGCAGTGACAAGTTCACATCATGAACTTGGAAGGGATATTCCTAGCTTAATTCCCCCAGAATTTTGACATCTTGAGTCTGAGAGCCACCGCTGTTCTGTTAACCAGACAAACACAGGAAGGTGGACTCCTATTTATAGTGAGGCCATTATGTCAATGGCATCGGTTCCTGGCCAATCCAGAGGCTTCGTATTGCCTGCCAATGAGAGAGGCTGATGTTCCATTCTCTGCTGAAAGAGGGCTGTAAGAGCATATTAAAACGGTAAAGGTAGTCATAGAATCATAGAGTTGGAAGGGACCTCCAGGGTCATCTAGTTCAACCCCCTGCACAATGCAGGAAACTCACAAATACCTCCCCCCTAAATTCACAGGATCTTCATTGCTATCAGATGGCCATCTAGCCTCTTTAAAAACTTCCAAGGAAGGAGAGCCCACCTCCCGAGGAAGCCTGTTGTACTGAGGAATCACTCTTAACGGTCAGGAAGTTCTTCCTAACGTTGAGCCGGAAACTCTTGATTTAATTTCAACCCATGGGTTCTGGTCCTACCTTCCGGGGCCACAGAAAACAATTCCACACCATCCTCTCTATGACAACCCTTCAGGTACTTGAAGATGGTGATTATATCATCTCTCAGTCACCTCCTCTCCAGGCTAAACATGCCCAGCTCCTTCAACCTTTCTTCATAGGACTTGGCCTCCAGATACCTCACCATCTTCGTCGCCCTCCTCTGGACCTGTTCCAGCTTGTCTATATATTTCTTAAAATGTGGTACCCAAAGCTGAACACAATACTCCAGGTGAGGTCTTACCAGAGCAGAGTAAAGCGGTACCGTCACCAGTGTTCCCTCTAAGCTGAGTTAGCATGAGCTAACTCACAGATTTTTTGTCTTAGCTCAGGAAGGATGACCCCCCCCCCCTCCCAGAGCACAATAATTTATGCAGTAGCTCACAACTTTAATACTAGTAGTTCACAAAGTAGAATTTTTGCTCACAAGACTCACGTGATCTGGACACTATAGTTCTGTTGATACAGCCCAAAATTGCATTAGCCTTTTTAGCCACTGCATCACACTGTTGACTCATGTTCAGTGTATGATCCACTAAGACCCCTAGATCCTTTTCGCACATACTACTGCTAAGACAAGTCTCCCCCATTCTATAACAATGCATTGAATTTTTCCTACCTAAATGCAGAACTTTACATTTATCCCTGTTAAAATTCATTTTATTGGCTTTAGCCCAGTTTTCCAGCCTGTCAGGATCATCCTGTATCCTGTTTCTGTCTTCTACTGTATTTGCAACCCCTCCTAATTCAGTATCATCAGCAAATTTAATAAACATTCCCTCTATTCCTTCATCCAAATCATTTATAAAGATGTTGAACAAAATAGGACCCAGGACAGATCCTTGAGGCACTCGTCACTCCTCTCCAAAAGGATGAGGAACCATTCACAAGTACTTTTTGGGTGCAATCTGTCAACCAGGTAGTCCCATGTGCAGCCATCAAGTCGTTACTAACCCATGGGATAACATCACATCACAACGTTTTCTTGGCAGACTTTTTACAGGGTGGTTTGCCATTGCCTCCCCCCCCCCCCCCAAAACTGGGTATCCATTTTTACCAAATTCGGAAGGATGGAAGGCTGAGTCAACCTTGAGCCTGCTACCTAAATTTAATAAACTAAACTAAAACTAAACTACCTGAACCCAGCTTCCGCCAGGAAGGAACTCAGGTCGTGAGCACAGCTTGGACTGCAGTACTGCAGCTTACCATTCTGCGCCACAAGGCTCCTTAGAACATATTACCCATACGAAATAGTGAATGGGACCCCAACTTCAGACCTAAGGTTTTGTTTTGTTGAGAAAATGAGTTAATGGATAGGTATCTGACAGACACGTTATCCAGCCAGAACACTTAGCCCATGTTCCCACCATCATTCCTAATTGTGTTTCCATCATACACACATGAGTAGGGCAAGATGAGAAAATGACTGGATTGCCCTCATCTGAAAGTACTCTTGGAAAACCTGGTTAAACTTTAATCTTTCAGTTCACAAGTAAAGCAGTTCACATAAAAACGGAATATGTGAGCAGAGCGAAATAAAGCCCCTGCCTTCCCCACCTTACCTTACTGTGTGAAGTGTTATCCCCAAGCAAGCACCCTTGCTCAACAATGAATAGCAGGAAGTAGGTACCAGGCAGAGGCTGGAAGGAAAATGCCAAAATGAATTACGGTACCATGGGATGGATGTATGTAGAACTTCTCACCCCTTGCTGCCTTTTTTATTTTAAAATCTGCTCCCTGCCCGCATCAGGAGAGCCAGTGTAGTAATAGCGATGAATTGGGGAGACCCAGTATCAGAGCCCCAAGAGACCATAAAGCTGGGTGGTTTTGAACCATTGACTCTCAGCCTAACAACCTCACAAGGCTGGTGTGAGGCCAAGATGGAGCGGGGGGGGGGGGGGGCGGGATAAACCATGTATGCTGCTCTGAGCTCCTTACAGGAAGGGTAGGTTCAAATCTGATAGATGTACAGAACCCTGATTATGCAAAAGGATAGAAACCTCTTCAATCTTTTATGCATCCACTCTTCAAGGGAGAATATGAACAGCCTCTAAAGTGGTGAGGTTTTCTCATCTGGAGGGGATCCCATGTTTGAGGGCTATAATCACTGCAGATTTAATTCCAGTTAGAAGAAGAAGATGGTTATGATATTGGATTTGGTTTTTTTTTGTTTTTTAAAAAGGTAGTCCCCTGTGCAAGCATCAGTTGTTTCTGACTCTGGGGTGATGTCGCATCACAACATTTTCACGGCAGACCTCTTACAGAGTAGTTTGCCATTGCCTTCCCCAGTCATCTGCACTTTCCCAACCTTGGATGGCTGAGTCAACCTTGAGATGGCTACCTGAACTCAGCTTCCACCAGGATCAAACTCAGGCCGTGAGAAGAGAGCTCGGACTGCAGTGCTGCAGCTTTACCACTCTGCGCCACTCTATATTCTGAATCTCAGAGTCTCAGAGCAGTCACAATCTCCTTTACGCAACAGACACCCTGTGAGGTAGGTGAGGCTGAGAGAGCTTTTACCGCAGCTGCCCTTTCAAGGACAACTATGAGCTATGGCTGGCCCATGGCCATTCCAGCAGGTTCAAGTGGATAATCAAACTCTGTTCTCCCAGATAAGAGTCCACGCACTTAACCACTACACCAAACTGGCTCTCCAGTTAAGTGAAAATGGTGGTGGGTCAGAGGGGTTAGAACCCGAATGCATTGTGGCTTTTATCACTTCTAGAATGGAGAACGCTTTGTCAGAAATTTAAGAGGGAGGGTCCCTTGGGTAAGGGGTACAATCGCTGGAAACTTCATCTCGGCTGGGACGGAATGTGTTTTCCATAGAAATGAATGGCAATTGCTACTAAACAGCATATATTACCATGGCGTATTTTTAATGTTTATTTTTAAAAAGCACAGCCCAGCAATCAAAAGCAAACAATCCATATTGTATAATTCAAAATGGCCCAGAAAAACAAGAGTGACCTTGATTGTAGGAGGGGGAAGGCCTGCAGCTCCTATGACTGATGCTGCCACTTTCCAAAAAAATGTCACATTACACCGTTACGAGATGTGGAAGAGCCCTCCTGGCAAATCTGCTTGATCTGCTGTCAGACCCAGGATGGAGAGCCATTGGGTTGGCTGAAGGCAGGTTGGAGGACTCAGCCTTGGTAAGACTGAATCGGATTGGGTGTGTCCTATTCCAGATAGACTCGAAATGCAGAGCCAGCTGTCCGAGATCATTGTAAGGCGAAACGTGAGGCCTATCAGAATTCAGACTAGAATTGCAAAGGCGCTCTGGACTGGATCTAGAGAAGGGTAGGAGGCCATTGCAAGCCAAGATCTGGAATCCAGGAAGCAAACCAGCTAGGATGATGAACATTAGGGAAAACAGATCCAGGTGGGCAGCCGTGTTGGTCTGAAGCAGTAGAACAAAGCATGAGTCAAGTTGCACCTTTAAGACCAACAAGTTTTATTCAGAATGTGTTATGTCCTGCATTCTAATCTCTATGTACAGCACAGCGCACGCTACAGAGGCGACCAGTGGAACCCCTCTGGTCCCCGGATGTAGCTCGCTAATACGCACCGCCAATCAAGATCTGTGGCGGGAAGTTTAAGTGACCAGGATTGGACCTGGCCTCACGGAGGGTTGTTCCTGGGCATGTATATAATCGGGACCCGGCCCGCCATTCTCCCCCTTGTGATGTACCATCTAATAAAGTATGTTGCCTTCAACACGTCTTGTCAGCGAGTACATTACAGAATGTAAGCTTTCGTGTGCTCTAAGCACACTTCATCAGACAATAGGATACAATGGCACGCAGTCCTAAATATAGAGAAAGTGGGCAGTGAATTAGTACACAAAATCATGGAAATGTTTTTAACAGATTAAAAGAATCACAGGTTGGGGGTCTGGTGATTGTTAGTTTGTGTTGACTGGGCTGAAACAACAACGAAGGTGATGTAAGTTGGAATAGCAGACTGGTGGCTATGTCATTAGGTATCCTGGGTGTGAAGTGCAATGAATAAGAGCCTGTTGTGATGTTAGCTCTGGGTTAAAATGAGGGCAATAGTTTATCTGAGAAACTTCACACCCAGGATACCTAGTGACCTAGCCATCTCATCAGCTCTTGGAAGCTAAGAAAGGTGGGTTCTGGTTAATACTTGGATGGGAGACCAGCAAGGAATTCCAGGGTTGCTACGCAGAGGCAGACAATGGTAAATTTCGCACCTCTGTTCATCCCTTGCTTTGAAAACCCAATGGGGTCACCGTAAATCAGCTGCAACTAGGCGGTACTTTCCACTTCAATTGCCAGAGAAGAGCTCAACTGAACCTGACATTTCCATCATTACTTGCTTTGCTGTCCAGCGTTATTGAAAAGTCAATTTATTCTTTTCTGTAAGGAATCAAGAGTGTGTGTTTTGTTTTGAGCCAGGCAGACTAAAAGGGGGTGGCTCGCTTGTTCCATTTTTAGCCCATTCTAGCCGCAGTCAGTACACCAACGACCAACTCATGATGAATCACGTAAATGTAAAAAAGATGAAGGCAATGGAGTATAAAATCCTCACAGCCTATGTTCTACCATATACAAAATCTGTGTCGTCTTTCCATAGTTTCATTGGCAACAATTAGGATAAAAATTTTATTTAGGCTGACAATATTCTATCCCCTCGAACAAATCGACTTCCAAGCGTCTACAGTTTTGCAGTTTAGATCTCCTCCTTTCCAAATGAACCTTTGTCAAAGAGACATATCCCACTCATCACAACATCATGAAACACTTCATGTAGCACTAGCCCTGGAGAAAACTCTTGAGAAAAATGCCTGTCTTCCCCCTCCTAGCACTCCTTTTACAATAGCATGTCCAGGATGGTGGAGGTCTATGTGGTACAGAGAACAACAGCCAGAATCCAAAGGTAGAAAGTATATATTAAAAAGAAAAATGTTCCCAAGCATATATTTAGCACAGCACAAAACTGAGCAAGGGATACAAAATAAATAGGTAAAATCCTCTGTCCCTTTCTCTATGCATGCCCTATCAGACGTTAAAATATAGGACGGGCTCTTTAGCTTTAAGAAGTTACAGATCTCTACCAAAAAACCTTTTCCTTCAGCTGTCCAGATCAACCGCATGGTCAATAACTGCCTTCTCAGTTGAGAGGTCTGTCTCCTCTCAGGACCTCGGCTCCCAAGGAAAAGAGGCCTTTTTTCCTGTGGCAAGGAGGGTTTTTTAATCATATCTGTTTCCCTGCCCCCTAGCCAGGTCAGAGGAGCGTTTCCTGCTGCTTCTTCCTGGCCATTATCTAGGATTCTATCCCTCCAAATCTCTGTTCCCTGCTAGGGAGCTATATTAGCATTTCTTAAGAGGTAGCTGAGGTGAGCCTGCATTGACAGATTTCCTCCTTTCCATCCTGCTCTCTGCCCAAAGGGTGGGGGAGAACCCACTCAGTGGAAGCTTCAGTCCTTTCAAACCTCCCAAAAAATGCACCTCTTCACAGCGACTGTTGGGTTTTTTCTTGGTAGCCTAAACACAAAACACTGGTGTTATTGTCATTCCTTCTGTTCACTCGATCCAGAATTCAAGTGTGACAGATTGTGTTTCAGTAAGCAGAGATGAACTTCCACCAAGTGGAATAATACTCCCAGTACATGGATACTGTTCTACTGCAGCATGGACCTTTGTCGTGAGAATAGGGGTGTGACAAATAATCAGGGTTGCCAACTCTGGGTAGGGAAATCCCTGGAGATTTGGGGGTCGAAGTCGAGCAAGAGTGGAGTTTGGAAGTCCATGCTCCAAAGCAGCCATTTGCTCCAAGGGAACTGACCTTGGTCATTTGGAGATCAATTGTAATTGTTGTTGTTCAGTCACACAGTCAAGTCTGACTCTTTGCGACCGAATGGACCAAGTCACGCCAGGCTCTTCTGTCTTCCGCCATCCTCCAAAGTCTGCTCAAATTCGTATTAGTTACATTAGTAACGCTGTCCAGCCATCTCATCTTTTGCCATCCCCTTAGGGTTTGCCAGTTCTAGATTGGGAAATACCTGGACATTTTGAGGAGAAGAAGAAGAAGATATTGGATTTATATCCCGCCCTCCACTCCGAAGAGTCTCAGAGCGGCTCACAATCTCCTTTACCTTCCTCCTCCACAACAAACACCCTGTGAGGTGGGTGGGGCTGGAGAGGGCTCTCCCAGCAGCTGCCCTTTCAAGGACAACCTCTGCCAGAGCTACGGCTGACCCAAGGCCATTCCAGCAGGTGCAAGTGGAGGAGCGGGGAATCAAACCCGGTTCTCTCAGATAAGAGTCCACACACTTAACCACTACACCAAACTGGCTCTCACATTTTGGGGAGTGGATCCTGAGGAAGGCAGAGTTTGAGGAGGGGAGGGACTTCAACAGGGCATAACGCCATGGAGTCCACCTGCCAAAACAGCAGTGATTCCACAGGGAAGAAGGCCCTAGGCAGGGCACCCCGCCCTCAGCAAAAGCGACAGGGAGCAGCAGTGCGCCTTCACCTCTGAGAGCGCACAGTGAGGCTGCTGTAGCTCCTTCCCTGTGTCTGATGCAACAGAAGAGCGACGGGCAGCCTCATGGCATGCTCTGCAGCGAGAGCACACTGCTACTCCCTGTCACTTTCGCCGGTGACAGTGCCCCACCCAAGGCTCACACTGGCGCCCTTGCCAGGTCTACGCTCCAGACAGCTGCCTAGGCTGCCTTGTGAAATGGCCAGCCTGGTTCCAAAGAGGCCGTTTTCTCCAGCAAACTCTGTTCAGTGATCTCTGTTGCCTGGCGATCAGTTGTAATTCCAGGAAGCTCCAGCCACCACCTGGAGGCTGTGAGAAAACAAAATACAGTATTACAAAGATATTAATATACACATATATTCAAAATGTTCACATCCAAACCAGAGATAGGCTTTGAGCCATTTGAGCGACTTGCCATTTGAAAAGTCTGTGCGGAGATCTTTGATCCCAATGTAGTATTTATAAAAATATGTATAGCATTTTTATTGGTTTATTATTAATCCCCTGCCACTTGATAACTCACGGAAACAAGAGCTAAGTCGACGCCCTTGTCGCGGCTATCCCGGGGTTATGAATCTGATATGAAAATTACAAGACTTGACTCAACATGTTTCTGTATATTAAATAATAATTTATTCCAAAAGGAGAAAGGACTTCATAGCAAATTACTGGATTCTTAGATGTTTATGGCACAGTACCCAGCTCATTACAGACTATAATTGAGCGGACTTGTGTCTGGGATTTTAAATTTCTGCTTTGGATGTGTAAATTTGGAATATCTATATGGAGACCGACAGCTCTAAAAGTCCCTATTTTCATTTGGAATATGTGCAGAAGGAATACGCCGGCTTTCCTGCCATTTAAAAATTGGATTTTAAATCATCCGTGAAGATTCCACTGCGGTTTGACCCACCACATGTGACATCTTCAACGTCAAAACTGCAACCTGTTTTGTCTACCTGCTCCAGACTCTGTATTTGCAGAGCCCCACAGCTTATCACAGATTCTGGCAGGTCACGACAAACTCCTTTCTAATTATACGAGCCAGTGGGCATGTTCGTGGCTGCTGGGGTTTCTCGCAAAAAGATTTAAAAAAAAAACCAGCTGCCAAGGAGCATTCTGGGAAGTGTAGTTCACCGACCGTTGCCTAAAACTCCATTTTATTTCCTGCCTCACTTTCCTCCGTCTTCAAAATGCGATCCTTTTCAACAGGTAAGGGAAAGGGAGGTCTTCGCGGCGGGCGGTTGGACGGGTGCCTCCCGCTAGAGGGCAGAAGCGCGTAAGGACCAGGTTCAAACTTGACATAATTTTCTTTTTTTGTAAAAAATGGGGAAAAAAGGAGTTAATAAAGGATTTGCTTTTGCATTTTGCAAACCTGAGGGGGCGAAGTAGCGATGCTGTACTAGAGTGGATTCCTAGCATTGCTGGGCCTGCGGGCCAAAACCTGAAGAGCATCAGCGGCCGGAGGTGGAAGACCAGGAGAGAAGACCTGGGCGATGGGTGAGCTTCGATAGCAGAGGCTTGCATTGCATCACGTTACTGCGAAGTGTTTTTCTCTCTCTGCTGTCGTCTTAATATGTTTGCGAAAGCAGGTTGTGATTCTGTGGGCCGTTCTGCAGACAGTTGGTCCTTTCAGCTTCGCTTCTAGCAAGCAGAGCAAGCTGGGAACTGAATACAGCGGTAGGAGAGCTGTTTCTCTTCCCAAGAAATTTGCTCGCCTCTCTTTTCTTCTTTCATTGTCCCCCTCTGGTCAGACAGGTTTGGCACAATACAGGTTTTAACACTACCCAAACCTGCAAAGCCTGTTTGATTCGATTCAAAGGGATGACTCGACAGATCAGCAAATAGTATTTTACTCAAGATAGTTTCGGGAGAGCGGCTGTTTTGGTCTGCAGTTGAAGATACTAGTAGCACCTCAGAGACCCAACAGGATTTTTGGGGTACAAGTTTATACCCCCAAAATCTTGTGAACGCTACAGCGCTACTGAACTCGTATCTAGTTCTTTGTTCAAGGTAGGGGTGCTGCTGGACTGACTCAAGAAATACCTGGGGACTTTGAGGGTGGAGCCAGGAGCAATGGTGTGGCAAGCACAAATGAACTCCAAAGGGAGTTCTGGCCATCACACTTAAAGGAACCGTGCTCCTTTTAAATTCCTTCCCTCCATTTGGAATAATGAAGGATAGGGGCACCTTCTTTGGAGGCTCATAGAATTGGACTCCCTGGTCCAATCTTTTTGAAATTTGGGGATCATTTTGAGGAGAGTCACCAGATGCTATGCTGAAAATCTGCTGCCCCTACCTAAAAAAACAACTCCCCTAGAACCCCAGATACCCATGGATCAGTTATACCTTACGGGAATCGTTCTCTATAGGGAATAATGACGTGCCCACCAGACATGTCCCTCCCCCTCCCCCGCTTTCTGATGACCGTAAAGCAGGGGGGAGGGCCTCCAAACCGGGGGATCCCCTGTCTCCACCTGGGAATTGTCAACCCAAGTTCAAGGAGTCATTCAGGAGTGGAACTCACTGCCGGTGGATGTGGTAATGGCCAAAAGCATCGATGGCTTTAAAAGGGGATTATTAGGCAGATTTCTGGAGGAAGGGGTTCATCCATGGCTACTAGCCATAGTGAATAGAGGGACCGTCCATACTTAGAGGCAGCAATTCCCTGAACAGAACAGCAATGTTAGGAGGCAACATCAAGGGAAGGCCTCAGCCTCTGTGCCTGTTTGTTAGCTGTCCAGGGCAACTGGTTGACTGCTCGGTGAGGCAGGATGCTGGACTAGGTCTGTACCAGTGTTCCCCCTAAGCTGAGTTAGCGTGAGCTAGCTCACAGTTTTTTAGCCTCTGGCTCACACGTTTTTGTCTTAGCCCAGGAAGGATGGCCCCAGAACAATCTCGTTGATGCGATAGCCAAATCGCTTGCTCACAACTTTAATGCCAGTAGTTCATGACGTAGAATTTTTGCTCACAAGACCCCACAGCTTCGAGGGAGTATTGGTCTGAACTAGCGGGACTCTTTTTGTATTCTTATGGCAGATCTGAATATGTCAAGCTGCTTTAACAGCAGAATGTCGGTCTGTCTAGCATGGTATTGTGCCCTCCGCAGGTCTTCAGTCTTGTTAAACTCGCAGGCGCTTGGGAAATTGTGAGAAAGGAGTGTGCTGCCACAAAATGGCTGCCACAGGTGCCTCAGCCAATCACAGCATCTTAGAGTGTTCTGAGCCAAGAGTTGTACCACGGAGACAAAGGCAAAGGCAACATCTCTTGAGTGTGGATATTGGGATAGCCTCCTTGCTCCTTGACTGAACGCTATCTATGGTACATTGGCTCTGATCAGTAGTCTGCACTTGTACTCTCAAAATTGGAAGTCTCTGGACCCAAATCGAAAGACATACAGTAAGAAACATCACTCAGCATGTGTGCAGTTGTCTAAGGCACAGGGCCAGACTTCAGGAGGCCTCACAAACATTCTTTTGCCTTGTGTAATCTAATCTTGGCTTTTAAACTCCTTTTTTGGTCCTATATCAACTTGTATATTGTTTATTGTATCATGAGCCTTTATGTACAGACATTGTTTGACCACTGAAGATGTGGGCCAATATGTGTCGAGTCGCAATAGTTCCCTTTTTAATACATTGTATTTTTTATGTTGTAATGAGGCTACAGTTGGGCCCGTAGATATTTTAACCAGGGATGGCCAAACTTGCTTAATTTAAGAGGCACAAAGAATAAACACCACATGTTTGAGAACTGCAAGACATGAACATCAGATGTCTGAGAGCCATAAGGAAAGAAGGAAAATAGGTGGGAGGAGGTAGGAGGTAGGGAGAGGTGTAAAGAAAGCAACTGTAACTTTAAATGCTTTCTCCAAGCCAGCCAATGATGTGTGTGTGTGGGGGGGGCTTGCTTTGAGAGCCACACAATATGTGTGAAAGAGCCACATGTGGCTCCTGAGCCACAGTCTGCCACTCCTGGTTTTAACCGTTAGATAATAAATACACGTGTTTTTAATAATATTTAGATTTCATATATAGTTTTTAGAAATTGGCCCTATAGCGGTTTGCAACTAACCTTTTTGGTCTTTGATTCAATTCTTTTGGGTTAAGTCCCTTCCCCCTTTTCTTTCTTGATGGTGGGAACTGAACCTGGGACCTTCTGCAGGCCAAACAATTGCTCTGCCATTGAGTCACTGGCCTGACCTCTGGCTATAGAGTGGCAGTCCTTCTTTCAAATTACCTTCAGTGCTCTGAAAGTAGAAGTGTCTGCCTCTAGCTAATCCTGGGACTCCTTTCGAAACCAAGTCTGGCAACACACTTGGAATTAGGGTTTGTAGAATCTTTCGGAATCAAGTGCCGTGTTCTACTGGAGAAAGTTTTCCTTCCAGACGTTTCGTTCTCAGCTGCGGAGAACATCCTCAGTGGCGTTGCAGCAGGAGCAGGCGCTCTGACCTTCTTGGCTGCTGTGCATTGAGTGGGGCCCACTCAATGCACAGCAGCCAAGAAGGTCAGAGCGCTTGCTCCGGCTGCAACGCCACTGAGGATGTTCTTCGCAGCTGAGAACGAAACGTCTGGAAGGAAAACTTTCTCCAGTAGAACACGGCACTTGAGCCCGAAAGATTCTACAAACCCTAATGATGTTACCAGCCGTGAAAACCTGAAATCTTTGATAACACTTGGAATTACTATGATGGTTTTAGCTGAGGTCAGTTTGAAAGAGAGATGGTAGGTCTGGATGCCAGGCTTTCTGTTGCTGCCTCTTGTGAATAGGCTTTGCATTGTTTTGAAAACCTACAGGCGGTGATGGGACAAAAGAGATCTTTTTTCTATATGACAGTGGCTCCCAACCTTTTTGGCACCAAGGACCAGTTTCCTGGAAGACAATTTTTCCACTGACTGGTGTGTGTGGGGGGGGGGGGGTGGCACTGCGATTTTTGCCACCCCAGGCTGCCCCCCTGCTCATGCCCCATCCCTGCCCCCTATGGGGGTCTTTAAATGGGGGGGGAGACGGGGGTTGCTTTTGCCGCCTCCCCACTAGGTGACCAGGTGGCAGAAGTGGCCAATCTGCCTCCCCCTCCCATTTAAAGACCCTCATGATCAGCTGATCGGTGAGGGGGGGTCTATAAATGAGGGGTAGGCAAAGGTTGCAGCAGTGCTGCCCCTTCTGCCCGCCTGTGAACCGGGCAGGTGAAAGGGGCGGTGGGACTGCACTGCCTAGTGGAGGCAGCCTCGGAGTGAGGCTGAGCTGCCTCTTTCGTCTGCCCAGGTCTGCCTAGCGGTTCGGTTGCTAACAGCCCACAGACCAGTACCAGTCCATGGCCTGGGGGCTGAGGACCCTGGTATATGATACACCTCTTTCAGGTGTCTTCAAAACTCCATCCTATTTCCAGTCTTACCAAGACATAACACTGGTTTCCCTCTTCCTGTCTACCAAGGCATAACACTGGTTTCCCTCTTCCTGTCACATGACTCTGATGTCCTGTCATGTAATCAGGGGTGGAATTCTAACAGGAGCTCCTTTGCATATTAGGCCACACACCCCTGATGTAGCCAATCCTCCCAAGAGCTTACAAAAAAGAGCCTTGTAAGCCCTTGGAGGATTGGCTACATCAGGGGTGTGTGGCCTAATATGCAAAAGAGCTCCTGCTAGAATTCCACCCCTGCATGTACTTACAGCTAAGTAGGCTCAGAAAAGGTTGAAGCCCATCTAGTCTGATATCTGGTCTCTGATTTGGAACTGGGATCTTAGCGTGTGGATTGTTAAAGGTGCACACTGGGGCCATGTAAAGAGTGGAGGGATGTTTGTAGAAACCAAGGTCAGCCCCTGGGCTTGCATGAAAATCACCAAAAGAGAAAAAAAGATTAAATTACATTTGGGGGAAAAAATGAGATCTCATGATGCGAGAGAGAGAGAGAGAGAGAGAGAGAAACCAATTGCCATTTTGAGGGAACAAAAGAGAGGGGGAGCTGCTAGCTGAGTTGGGTATAGGGTTGCCAAGTCCATTTCAAGAAATATCTGGGGACTTTGGGGGTGGAGCCAGGAGACTTTGGGGGTGGATCCAGGAGACATTAGGGGTGGAGCCAAGATCAAGGCTGTGACAAGCATAATTGAACTCCAAAGGGAGTTCTGGCCGTCACATTTAAACGGATGGCACACCTTTTCAATGCCTTCCTTCCACAGGAAATCATGAAGGATAGGGGCACCTTCTTTTGGGGCTCATAGAATTGGACCCCCTGGTCCAATCTTTTTGAAACTTGGGGAGTATTTTGGGGAGAGGCACTAGATGCTATACTGAAAATTTGGTGCATCTATCCCAAAAAACAGCTCCCCCCCCCCAGAGCCCCAGATACCCGCGGATCAATTCTCCATGATTTTCTATGGGAATAAATCTCCATAGGGAATAACAGAGTTCCCAGCAGACATTTCCCTCCCCTCCCCCCGCTTTCTGACGACCCTGAAGCGGGGGGAGGGCCTCCAAACCGGGGTAATCTTCTGCCCCCACCTGGGGATTGGCAGCCCTAGTTGGGTAAGGGGTGCCACTGTTATAGAGAGGGCAAGAGTGGCGGCTGCCTCTGTTCCCCTGACCAGCAAGCAGAAAAAGTGGGAGCTCCTGTGCTGCCACGTGAGTCATTTAGGTGGAGAAGGCCATGGTGCAGATGGTGGAGGAACAGGGCTCACTAGTGGCACTGTGTGCACCCACAGGGGTGGCCATGCTGCAAACGGGTGGGCTGTAGGAATGCCAGCCTCTAGGTGGAACCTGGGGATCCCCTGGAATTCCACTTCATCTCCAGACTGCAGAGATCATTTCCCTTTGAGAAAGTGAATGCTTTGAAAATCGGACTCTACAGCATGGTACCCCACTGAGGTTCCTGACCGCCCCAGACTCCATCCCCAAATTTCAAGAGTGTCCCAACCTGGATCTGGCACCCTACCTCCCCTCCCCATCCGCTGCTGGTGGCCAGGGAGGGCGTGGCTACTCTGGTGGATTGACAGGGAGCAGGACAGGGCAGAGAGCAAGTGAGAAAAACTGGAATCCCACCTGCGAGTCTTGTGGGTCCCCCTCTTGTTGTATTTTGAACAGCACTGTAGAAAAGAGCCCACTCCGTCTTTACAAAGAATGAGCTAGAGCCTTGTGAGGAAGAGACAGGATTATTGGAATCCACTTAAAAGCCATCAGTCTTGACAAAGGCAACAAAACGTTTGACACTGGCTAATGTGGACTGGCTTTATGTGGGTGAACTTATTCTTTATCCTAGCACCTAATTGAAACAATAGTGGACTGAATGTGCAGGACTGTGAAGTGGGATAATTTGTTTGATAAAGTGCCTGTGTGCAGTCGGGATGAAAGAATTCATTACAGACTGTTTTCTTATGATTTCGGTTTATGAGTCACATGCAGACTTTTAACCTTAAGAGAGCCAGTTTGGTGTAGTGGTTAAGCGTGCGGACTCTTATACGATTCCCCACTCCTCCACTTGCACCTGCTGGAATGGCCTTGGGTCAGCCATAGCTACCGCAGGAGTTGTCCTTGAAAGGGCAGCTGCTGTGAGAGCCCTCTCAGCTCCACCCACCTCACAGGGTGTCTGTTGTGGGGGGGAGAAGATATAGAAGATTGTAAGCCACTCTGAATCTCTGATTCAGAGAGAAGGGCGGGGTATACATCTGCAGTCTTCTTTAACAAGTGCCTGTGTGCACTTTAAAAAGTGCCTGTGTGCACTCTGCAGGCTGTTTGGATTCATTTTGTGCAGACTGTTTGGGAAAAGAGGTTTTGTTAAAGTGCCTGCGTGCACTTTTGCTTTTTTTTTTAATTGCAGTCTGTTTAAAGATAGAGGTGTTGGAATATTAAAGTGCCTGTGTGCACACTTATATTTTTCATTATAGACTGTTTAGTAGAGTCTACTTAGAAGTAGAGGCAAAAGGTTTCTCCTGTCGTCATATATTTTTGTCTTGTAATAAATGTTTTGATAGTATAGTTTCACCCTGACATTTCTTCTATTATAATATTTTGAACAGCAGCAAGCGGGTGCTTCTGGAGGCTAACTATCAGGACAGGAAGCATCCTGCTGTCTGTGTCTAACATAGGGCTCCTGCAGATATACTGCTTCTTATTATGGAGGTTCCACTGAGGTATCATGATTAACAGCCATTGACAGGGCTCTCCTTCATGAATTTGTCGAATCCATTTTGGAGCCCTCTAACTTAGAGCTGTCACCATGGGCTAGAGCTGTGAGTCTCACAAATTAACTAAGACTGTGTGGAGAAGTACCTACTTTTATCTGTCCTGAATCTGCCATCAATTCATTTAATTGGGTAAGCCTAAATGCCATTATTAAGAGAGGGGATAAAAACTATTATCTCTAGCCGTTCTCTCCGCATTGAGAGTGATACAAATAAAACATGGAGGCCCACAGGGAATTTGCCGAGGGGATAATGTAGAAATCACCCGGAATCTCAGCTTCAGGATTCTCTAAACTGTTGTCATCATTCGCAGACTGATTTTTCCTCCTTCCTTTTCCCTTTAACCCACTAGCAACCAGTGTTCCCTCTAAGCCAGGGCCAAACTTGCTTAACTTAAGAGCCACATAGAATAAACATCAGATGTTTGAGAGCCGCAAGACATGAAAGTCAGATGTTTGAGAGCCACAAGGAAGGCAGGGAGCAGGCAAATACATGAGGGGAGGGAGGAGAGAGTGGTGGAAAGAAAGCAACTTCACCTTAAATGTATTCTCCAAGCGGCCATCTGGCTTGGCTTGGAGAAATGATTTAAAGAGACAAATACCTTCTCCAAGCGAGCCAGTGGGGCAATAGTGGCTTTGAGAGCCGCACAATATTTGTGAGAGAGCCACATGTGGCTCCTGAGCTGCGGTTTGGCCTCTCCTGCTCTAAGCTAAGTTAGTGTGAGCTAGCTCACAGTTTTTAAGCCTCCAGCTCATATGGTTTGGTCTTTGTTCCGGAAGAATGGACCCCAAACAAACTAGTTTGCTCACAACTTTAAAGCCAGTAGCTTATAAAGTAGAATTTTTGCTCACAAGACTCCGTGGCTTAGTGGGAGTAATGTTAGTAACTACTCTCAACACTCTGCCCTTTGGGAGCATATTTAGTCTTCATCAAGATTTGGGGAATTTTTTTTCTCTTTTGGTTGTATATATTTGTCTACATACTTTGTAACTCCCTCAGTTATGCAGAAGTTCCTGCCTTGTCTGTGGCTGTCCCAAGTTTCACTGCTTTTTTTTTTAAAATCACAACAGAGGCCAATCACTGTTCTACCATTAGATATAATAGTCTGAGGACCTAAAAAGAATCACAGAGAGGGGAGAACAACTGCAAAATCCCATCCCCAATCCTCAAAATCTCCTCTTCCAAGATTCTCTTTCCCTCCTCCTCCTCCCTCCTTAATTGACCCTGAGGTGATCTCAACATTCCTTCCTCATGAGGCCTATTTAGTCCTCATCAGACTGATTGGGGTAACTGATCAAGTCATGTTTTTCTGTGGAGTTCCCTGAGTTTATAGAGACCCCTGCATTCTCTGTGTCTGGCCCTGATGTAGGATGTCCACCATCTGCTGTTGGTTTACTATTAGGTACAGAGATTGAGAGCTCCATGGCACAGAGTAGTAAAGCTGCAGTACTGCAGTCCGAGCTCTCTGCTCACAACCTGAGTTCGATCCCAGCGGAAGCTGGGTTCAGGTAGCTGGTTCAAGGTTGATTCAGCTTTCCATCCTTCTGAAGTCAGTAAAATGAGTACCCAGCTTGCTGGGGGGAAAGTGTAGATGACTGGGGAAGGCAATGGCAAACCACCCCGTAAAAAGTACGCTGTGAAAACGTCGTGATGCGACATCACCCCAGAGTCTGAAACGACTGGTGCTTGCACAGGGGACTACTTTTACCTTTACCTTTTTACAGAGATAACTCATGGTAGAAAGGAGCAAGAGTCCAGTAGCACTTCAAAGACAGCTTTCGTGAGTCACTGCTCACTTCTTCAGATAACCCACGGCAGACGTCTTTTGCCTGCTACTGAAAAAGCTCAGATGCCTTGGTAGGAAATGGAGCGAATATTAATTAAAGAAAATGTGAAGAGTCAGAAATATTGGTGTACTTTTGGACCCATGCCCAGAGTTTCAAGATAAGGAATCTTCATAATAAGAATTTAAGAAAAGCCCTGCTGAATCAGACCAGTGGTCCATCTAGTCCAGCAATCCCGTCTCATACAGCGTCCAACCAGTTCCTCTGGAGGACCAGCAGCAGGGCATAGAAGAAGATAAGAAGAAGATATTGGACTTATATCCCGCCCTCCACTCCGAAGAGTCTCAGAGCGGCTCACAATCTCCTTTCCCTTCCTCCCCCCCCACAACAGACACCCTGTGAGGTAGATGAAGATACTGGATTTATATCCCGCCCTCCACTCCGAAGAGTCTCAGAGCGGCTCACAATCTCCTTTCCCTTCCTCCCCCCCACAACAGACACCCTGGGAGGTGGGTGGGGCTGGAGAGGGCTCTCACAGCAGCTGCCCTTTCAAGGACAACCTCTGCCAGAGCTATGACTGACCCAAGGCCATGCTAGCAGGCCAAGACCTTCCCCTGATGTTGCCTCCTGGCTCTGGGATTCAGAAGCTTAGTACCTCTGAATGTGAAATTCCCCTCAGTCACCATGGCTGGTAGCCATTGATTAACCTGTCTTCCATTAATTCTCCTTGAAAGCTGTCTGTGCCTGTGGCCATCACTACATCCTCTGGTAGTACACTTTAATCACTTGCTGCGTAAAATCCTAAAGATTGCTGTGCCGCAATCAAATTGCTCAAAAGGAGAGGCCCCAATGGCTATACCTGCCTAACATTAGCGTTCTACCAACAGTGCAACCCCTATTTGCTGCTGCAGACAGAAGGTTAGACCCCCAGCGTATAAAAGATCATCATTTTTGAAAGGTCTTATGGTCCTTGCAAGGGTTATTCCATTGTCCGTACAGACAATGGAAATCTGCACGGTGGAGATGAGCCCCGCAGGGCAGATGCTGGCATACATGTCTTCATAAGGCTTAAGTCCCTTTGACATGCCCGCTTGGAAGCGTGCCAGGACATTGCCCATGCCAGCGATTAGGCGCTGATTAGTTCAACCGAGCCCCTTCCCGTAGGCAAGGTGATTCCAAAAGGCCGCCGTGTCTGAGCCGAGAAGTTAATGGCTTTGCTAGGCAATCCATCCGTCGTTGAGCGTTTCCTCTCCACGCTGTATGGTTGAGATCTGTGAAAACGATATGCTGGTTTCTAAGTGGGGCTCCATTTGGTGAAGGAAGATGGAGTTGCTTACACTGGGTAGAACACCAGGAAACTTGCTGCTGCACGGGGGCTGCAAACCAAACAAGATCAACCTCAAAGGGTTGACTAATTCCATAGCGGGAATTCCATAGTGCTGGTGGCCACCATGCCTACTGGGCTAGCTACGACAACCTGCAAGAGGCAACTTTGAGCTCCGGACTTGGAGCAGGCTTCGGATGCGCATGGAAAAGACGGCTGTAATATTCTGTTCTTGGTTTCCGAGTTGATTTGGTAAACTGATTGATCTCCACCTGATCTGCCTGCTGGGTGGGAGTGGTTCTGCGGAAGGAAAGGAAGGGGAAGGAAGGAAAGAAGGAAGGAAGGAAGAAAAATGGGTAGGGGAGGGAGGAAGGAAGGAAAATGGGTAGGGGAAGGAGGAAGGAAGGAAAATGGGTAGGGGAGAGAGGAAGGAAGGAAGGAAGGAAGGAAGGAAGGAAGGAAGGAAGGAAGGAAGGAAGGAAGGAAGGAAGGAAGGGGGAAAAGGAGAAGGAAAAGGAAAAAGGAAGGAAGGAAAAAGAAAGGAAAAGAAGGAGGCATAAGAAAGGGGAAGGGGAAGGAAGGGAATATAAGGAAGGAAAAGGAAGGAGGATGAAAGGAAAGGAAGAAAAAAAGGAAAAACAAAGGGAAACAAAAAGGGAAAGGAAGGGAAAGAAAACAAAGGAAGAGGTAGGTAGAAGTGGGTGGATGGATGGATGGAAGGCATAGCAAGGCAGGTAAGCCAGTCACACAGTAGATGTGGCTGACCCAGAACCGGGGCTTGCTTTTTTTTTTTTTTTTTGTAAAAGCAGGAACGCAGTTCCGGCTAGCTTGGTGTCGGGGTGTGTGGCCTAATATGCAAATTAATTCTGCTGGGCTTTTTCTACGGAAAAGTCCTGTATAAAACAATGGTGATGTCAGGAGGTGTTGCTTAATATGCAAATTAGTTCCTGCTGGTCTTTTTCAAAAAAACCCAAAACACCCTGCCCAGAGCACTGCTGAGCACTCAGTGCTGTGCCCCCTGTGATGGGCTCATGTTGTTGAGTTCCTTAGCAGGCAAAATCAAATGGAAAACTCTCTTGCACAAACGCCATTGAAATAAGTGGGACCCATGCTAGAGCACCCCCGTTCTTTTCAGTGGTGCTTGCTTGGGTGAGGCAAGCCACAACTGAATTGTAGCTGGAATTTGTCATTTCTTGTTTTTGGTCAGACAAGTAAGCCCTTTGTAAATCTGCTGGTATCAGGATGGGCTTGGATTAGTCAATTGATGTAGAACAAACCATAAAAGTCTCCCAGATTTATCTCCTAACACTAAATTTGAGCACCTGTTTAGTGACCCACACTTTGGGGGTAATGCCTCCACAGAACTACAAAGTTTGGAGTTGCCATCTTACACTGGCATGGAAGACTTGGGGCCCTCGTTCCTGTTATTATATCCCTATTGTTATTTTAGAGATCCGCTGTGGGGTAGTGGTTGGAGTGCTGGTCTAAGATGTGGGTGACTCAAGATTCAAAACCCCTCTCTGTCACAGAAGCTGGCTGGGTGACCTTGGGGCAGTCACACACTCTCAGCCTCACCTACCTCACAAGGGTGTTATCAAGATGAAATGAAAGACGAGAGAATGACGTTGTAAGCCCTTTTGAGTCCCCACAGGGAAGAAAAGGAGAGGTATGAATATCAAAACAAATAACTATTAGCAGACCCCAATTCAGGGCTTTTTTTCCTAGCAGGCACTCATTTGCATATTAGGCCACACACCCCTGATGTAACCAATCCTCCAAGACCTTACAGTAGGCCCTGGAAGAAGAGCCCTGGACGCTCTTGGAGGATTGGCTACATCAGGGGAGGGGGTGTAGCCTAATATGCAAAGGAGTTCATGCTGCAAAAAAAGCCCCGCTCCGATTAGTTCCTGGAGGTGTGAGATTTATGCTCAGGCTGTCAGCCCTGAACAGGTGAAGCCATGTTAATGTTTCAAAGCAAGGAAGTTCCAAATCAAACTGCCACGTACAGGATGGCCTGCTCCGGTGTCACAGTCTCAGAAACCATGTTGTCTTGCTCCGCGGCTCAGCCATTAACAATGCCTGCTCATTAATGGGTAACCTAGGGCAGCTAAGGATGCAGGTCATATCTGTGTGCCAGAGTGGGGGAGAAGGGACTGATTGCAACATACCTTGCTCCTGTGTTTGCCCTGCATCCCGCCAAGTAGATACGCAGCAACCCATGAGAGGTTTTTAGGACAGACCAAAACTTGGTAACATGTCAGGGGAGAGGGAGGGTTAACTCTTCCAGACTCTACTCTCCAAAGTATAATGATGTAACCCCTCCCAAACAGCAGATTTTGGATGTTGTTAAAGGGCAACCAACTCTCAGTTGACTCCATTTTCTTTTTTACTATATAGGCTGGATTTTCTCCTTTGAACATCAAAATGTCTCGGAAAGGCCCTGACAGCCACTCTTGCACACGAGTCGAGAGGGTAAGCTCCAAACCGTCTTCTCTATGGCACGTCCTGTCGTGCTTCTCAGATTTTGGCTACTACTGTTGGGGAAGCTGATGTCTGGAACAAATTTAGAACGTCACTAATATATCTAATAGATGCTGATGATAATAGTGACAGTAACGGTGAGCACATGACTTTGGAGAAACAATCTGTTTTCTTGAGTACAAAATATTGGGCTTTGGATAACCACAAAGCATGGTGGAAAGTGTGTGCAAGACACACACACACAAACCCAGAAATTGTGTGCAAGAAACAGATGGCACAAGAAGAAGAAAAGAAGATATTGGACTGATATTGCACCCTATACTCCGAATCTCAGAGTCTCAGAGCGGTCACAATCTCCTTTATCTTTCTCCCCCACAACAAACACCCTGTGAAGTAGGTGGGGCTGAGAGAGCTCTTACAGCAGCTGCCCTTTCAAGGGCAGCTCCTTCGAGAGCTGTAGCTGTCCCAAGGGCATTCCAGCATTTGCAAGTGGAGGAGTGGGGAATCAAACCTGGTTCTCCCAGATAAGAGTCCGTGCACTTAACCACTACACCAAACAAAACCCTTGGGCGCCTGAGGTACACAAACAAAATCCAAATGAAACCTCCCTTTTTGCTGAGTCACACTGAGCACAAAACAGTGAGACATTGTTATGTGCGCAGCACATTGAAGTGTGCAGGAAGCGTGCGCCTCCACAGTTGGGCTTTTGTATGAGAATGGTCTGCTGGATTGAGCCCAACAGGGTCCAGATCTGTGTGCCTCCCACTCTGCCAGCCTTAAAAGTGCCCCAAATCTGCCACCAGGGTTCAGATAGCCTCAGTTTGCCTTGGGGGCCTTGCAAGGAAAAGAGAGGGGGGCCAACCTCCAACCTGCTTAAGAAGATATTGGATTTACAGTATATCCCGCCCTATACTCTGAATCTCACAGTCTCAGAGCTGGTCACAATCTCCTTTACCTTCCTCCCACAACAGACGCCCTGTGAGGTAGGTGGGGCTGAGAGAGCTCTCACAGAAGCTGCCCTTTCAAGGACAACTCTGAGAGAGCTATGGCTGACCCAAGGCCATTCCAGCAGGTGCAAGTGGAGAAGTGAGGAATCAAACCCGGTTCTCCCAGATAAGAGTCCACACACTTAACCACTACACCAAACTGGCTCTCACTGTTTGGACCCAGTCTCTATTCTTCCTCTGGCTACAAAAGACAAACAAATGCTCAGTGAACTGATTGTACTGGGAGCCCCTCAGTCTTCCTGCAAGGGTGGCTTAGACTGGTCCTTTATAGCAGATTCTGCTACACCTAGTGGTGTAACAATCCATCCTCATTCACTGCACAATATCCATAAGCCTTCTGCCAAATCAGTGCTGGGATTCCAAAGACACAACATCCCCCTAGTACTTAGACTAGGGGTATCAGTTTGGTGTAGTGGTTAAGTCTGCGGACTCTTATCTGGGAGAACCGGTTTCGATTCCCCACTCCTCCACTTGCAGCTGCTGGAATGGCCTTGGGTCAGCCATAGCTCTTGTAGGAGTTGTCCTTGAAAGGGCAGCTGCAGTGAGAGTCCTCTCATCCCCATCCACCTCACAGGGTGTCTGTTGTGGGGGAGGGAGATAAAGGAGATTGTGAGCCGCTCTAAGACTCTGAGATTCGGAGTGGAGGGCGGGATATAAATCCAATATCTTCTTCTTCTATCAAGCATAAGACCCAGGGGCTGAATCAGGCCCCCGGAGGACTCCTGTCAGGCCCTTGAGCTACTGGCTGTCATCCGCTTCCTTCTCCCTCTCTCTTGCTTCGTTATGCATCACAGCTTGCTGTGCCAGGCTTGCTCAATCACACAGGAGCTACAGAGCAAAACCTGTTTTCTCTGTTGGCTGAGGCTCCACCCTTGGGGAGGAAGGGATGGAGGAATAGCTTGCTTTGCCAGGCTCTCTCAATCAGACAGCAGAGCTACTGGACCAAGCCTCTCTTCCTTCTATTGGCTGAGGCTCCTCCCCTTCTTGGTCCCTTGCGGAAGGAAGGAAAGAGCCAGAGCTGCCTTTACCCGGTTCCCTGGATTATACAGGAGAGATACAAAGGAAGCACCTTTAAGACCAAGTGTTAATGTTTTAAGGATGTTTTAAGTTTGTTTGTTTTTTTAAAAACTTTGTGTTTTTCTGTGTCCTTTATAAAGTTTATATCTCTGCTACCTAGTCATAAATAGGTACATACATGGCCCGGCGCAACTCGACATGGCTCGGCCCGACAAGGTCTCATTTATGTCAGATTCAGCCCTCATAACAAATGAGTTCGACACCCCTGACTCTTAGACAATAACATTTTGTTGGAGACGTTCCCCCAGTGAAAGCACCTCATTCTTCTTGTGGCTGGCATTTGGAATGTGGATGCGCATACGTTATAGGAAACTACTGGAGGCTGGGATCCAGACCAGTGTTCTTGGTGGGCACAAGAATTTCTCCCCATGGAATGCCAGCGAAGCCATCTTACGGCCAGCCAGAAATACCTCCGCCAATCCTGTTCCTGGGGGTCCTCACTGTGAACAGGAATTTGGGGCACACTTTGAGCTGCTGCAAGGGAGAGAAGCAGGGAAATCATGCCTTGCAGGTCAGAATCATTATGCCCCGGAATCGCTTTTTCAGATCCAAGCCAACGCTTATGACTTCCTTATGGACAGGAAGCCCAGATCCCTTAAGTCTGCGCCATTTTGTGCAGTGTTTTGTTTGTTCATTGTACAAAAATATTTTCAGTACTTCTGTGGTCAGTGGAGTGGTGTTGAAATTGTCCTGCAGCTGGGGCGATAAAGGGCACTCTGTTCACGCTCAGACAGGGCTTTGAGGAGGAACACAGTTCCAGCTGGCTCGGCATTGGGGGTGTGGCCTAATATGCAAATGAGTTTCTGTGGCTTCTGATGGATATGGATGGTGCTTAACTGGTGTGCTTGAAACAAGAGTGGTGGCGGGAAAACAGCACCAGCCAGAAGTGTTCTGCTGTTATCCCTGGCTACAATTCCATGCGAGGATAAAATGGGAGGAGAATGATGTACAAGTGAGGTAAATAAAATATTTCATCGCACAACAGCCCTCTGAGGTCGATTAGACTGAAACACACCCATACACTGGAAGAGTGACCAGCCCAAGGTCATCCAATAACTTCCATAGCAAGTGAGCCTTTGCATCTCCTAGTCCAGTGTGTGACCACTATGTATTCTGTATAGCAGGTGTGGCCAAACTGTGGCTCGGGAGCCACATGTGGCGCTTTCACACATATTGTGTGGCTCTCAAAGCCCCCACCACTCCATCAGCTGACTTGGAAAAGGCATTTCTCTTTTTAAATCACTCTTCCAAACCAGCCAGCAGCTTGGAGAATGCATTTAAAGTTGCTTTCTTTCCACCTCTCTCTCTCTCCTCCCTCTATTTGCCTTCCTTCCTTCCTGTCTTGTGTCTCTCAAACATCTGTTTATTCTATGTGACTCTCATTAAGCGAGTTTGGCCACCCCTGCTATATAGGGTTTCCAAATCTGGCTTGGGGAATATCTGGTGATTTGGTGGTGGAACCTGAAGAGGGCAGAGTTTGGGAAGGGAACTCAGCAGAGCTGTGATGCTAAGAGTCCACCCTCTAAAGCGGCCATCTCAGAACAACTGATCCGTGTAATATGGAGATCAGGTGTCATTCTGGGAGAACTTGTAGACCCCACCTGGAGTTTGGCAATCCAAGTTTCTGCAGTCTTATTCAGGATCCTAGGGATTTCTCTTTATATATGCAAAGTGGGGGGCGGGCAGGGGTGGGATTCTAGCGGGAGCTCCTTTGCATATTAGGCCACACTCCCCTGATGTAGCCAATCCTCCAAGAGCTTACAAAAAAGAGCCTTGTAAGCTCTTGGAGGATTGGCTACATTAGGGGTGTGTGGCTTAATATGCAAAGGAGCTCCTGCTAGAATCCCACCCCTGCCTGCCCCTCACTTTGCATATACAGAGAAATCCCTAGGATCCCAAATAGCTGGGACTGACTATAAAGCAGGGTCAGCCATGATTAATTCTTGGATGGGAAACTGCTAAGACTGGTGTTCCTGCACAGAGGGAAAGCAATGGCAAACCACCTCTCTTGCCTTGAAAACCCCAAGGGGCTGCCCTGCCACTAGGCAAAGTAGGCGATTGTCTAGAGCGCCAGCCTGCTGGGGTCGCTAAAGTGGGTGCCCTCCACGTGACTGGGTGACGTTATCAGTGCAGTGGGGGGGGGTGCCAGAAGTTAGCCTTGCCTAGGGTGCCAGACAGTCTAGGGCTGGCCCTGGATGCACCGTCGCTATTCAGTTTAGCATCGCTCTCCCGGGCTGCGATCGCGCACACGAAACATTGCACTTTCCATCCGCTTTTACCAGCTTGCATAATAAAATCCAGTTGGAATGTGCACTGAAGGTGCATTATGAAGTATGTGTGATCGCAGCCTCAGTGTCGCAATTTCTAGGCCCGTTCAGGTAGAGGGAGAAGCAAGGGGAGCTGCAGCGTCTCCAAAGGGTGCGCTTGCAGCCAGCCGCCCTTGCAGTTTTGCTCCAGAATCTGGCGTTTGTTCTCTCGCCAGCGTTGGCTGCCGGCGGGCGGGCGCCGGGCTTCCCTCCCCTCCTCCCCCCCCCCCACCGCCGCCTTTGGGCCAAGCGGGCCTCTTTGGTCCTCTTTCCTCACCAGTTTTCCCTCTCCGCCCCCCCCCCCCTTCCCCTCTCCGCCATCTCCTTTCTGTGGGGCTCTTTCCTCCTGCTCCCCCCCCCCCCGCTTCTCTCCATTATTCCTCGCTGGCTTTCCCAAGCGCAGAGGCTCCGATTGGGTTACAGCGCATTTCTCGCCTCCATTCTTGCAAAGGGCCCTTCTCTTGGCCTCCGCAACTCGCTCTCTCCCTTTGTGCCGTTGCCTGGTAACTGGAAGGGGGGGGATGGGACCGGCTCCAGGAGGGAAAGATGGAAAGGGGGTGGGGGGGGGGAGGTGGGGAGAGGAAGGTTGGGAAAGAGAGGGAGAGCCGGAGAGCGAGCGAGCAATTGAAGTGTGTGCGGTTTGTGTAATCCTCCAGGCAAGGCTCTGCATGTTGATTAGTTCCAGGCGGGCGGGAAGCAAGACCCGGCGCGGAGCTCTGACCTGCCGGAATGGAAGGAGCCGCGCCGGGGAAGAAAAACAGACTGCAGGAATAGCCAGCTGCAAAAAAGGGGGCAAGGGGCGCTAGAAGGTTCGGTAGGGGGACCCCTCTCACAGAAGAAGAAGAAGAAGAAGAAGAAGAAGAAGAAGAAGAAGAAGAAGAAGAAGAAGAAGAAGAAGAAGAAGAAGAAGAAGAAGAAGAAGAAGAAGAAGAAGAAGAAGAAGAAGAAGAAGATGATATTGGATTTATATCTCGCCCTTCACTCTGAATCTCAGAGTCTCAGAGCGGCTCACAATCTCCTTTACCTTCCTTCCCCACAACAGACACCCTGTGAGGCGAGTGGGACTGAGAGAACTCTCACAGCAGCTGCCCTTTCAAGGACAACCTCTGCCAGAGCTGTGGCTGACCCAAGGCCATTCCAGCAGATGCAAGTGGAGGAGTGGGGAATCAAACCTGGTTCTCCCAGATAAGAGTCGGCACACTTAACCACTACACGGAACTGGCTCCCGGCTCACCCCACAAGGGCACTGGAGGGCATTGGGCTGGATAGCAAGGAGCTAGGGTTGGGTTGTGCCACGCACAGGCACGCAAGCCCTGTTCATGAGTTATGCTGCACACCACTGTTCCCTCTCAGCTGAGTTAGCGTGAGCTCGCTCACAATTTTTTAGCCTCCAGCGCATACATTTTTGTGTTAGCTCAGGAAGGATGACTGCAGAGCACACTAATATATGCAGTAGCTCACAACTTTTTAAAAATTGTTCACTAATATCAGTAGCTCACAAAGTAGAATTTCTGCTCACAAAACTCTGCAGCTTAGAGGGAACATTGCTGCACACGTAGAATCCGTGCACACTTAAAGTTAGATCCCGGTGGGTAGCCGTCCTGGTCTGAAGCAGTAGAACAAAGTTAGACTCTGGTGGCACCCTGAAGGCCAACAACATATGTAGAGGCACCTGTCGATATAAACGGTGACCAAACTGTGGCTTGGGAGCCACATGTGGCTCTTTCACAGTATTGTGTGGCTCTCAAAGTCCCTGCTGTCCTGTTGGCCAGCTTGGAGAAGGCATTTGTCTCTTTATATTACTTCTCCAAGCCAAGCCAGCTGGCAGCTTGGAGAATGCATTTAAAGTTAAAAGTTGCTTTCTTTCCACCTCCCCATCCCCCATCTATTTGTCCATCTTCCTTCCTTCCTTCTCTCAAACATCTGACATTTATTCTGTGTGGCTCTTATGTTAAGCAAGTTTGGCCACCCCAGTTTGAACTAGTAACTTCCATTTCAGTGTATCCAAGGAGGTATGCATGCACAGCTTGAATAAAACTTTGTTGGTCTTAACGGTGCCACTGGACTCTAACTTAGTGTATACGCTTGGTCTTTCTTTGCAGATTCTCATGTTAGGTTCGCATGAACCCCTGCCTTATACTGACTCCGAGTATTGGTCTATCAAAGTCAGGATTGTCTATTCAGACTGGCAGCAGTTCTCCAGGGTCTTGAGCAGAGGTCCTCCACATCACCTACAATATTGGTCCCCAACCTTTTTGGCACCAGGGACCGGTTTTGTGGAAGACAGTTTTTCCGCGGATCAGGGGGGATGGTTTCAAGATGATACAATTGTGCACTTTATTTCTATTAGTTCGGTGTAGTGGTTGAGTGCACGGACTCTTGTCTGGGAGAACCAGGTTTGATTCCCCACTCCCCCACTTGCAGCTGCTGGAATGGCCTTGGGTCAGCCATAGCTCTCGCAGCAGTTGTCCTTGAAAGGGCAGCTGCTGTAAAAAAGCTCTCTCGGCCCCTCCTACCTCACAGGGGTGTTGTGGGGGAGGAAGGTAAAGGAGATTGTGAGCCGCTCTGAGACTCTGAAATTCAGAATGGAGGGCAGGATATAAATCCAATGTCATCTTATTATTATTATTGCATTGTAATATATAATGAAATAATTATACAACTCACGGCCCGGTTGCTAACAGGCCACAGTCTGGCACCGGTCCATGGACCGGGGGTTAGGGAACCCCTGACCTACAGCTTTGTCCTTACTGGAGGTCCTGGGGCTTGAACCTGGGACCTTCTGCATGCCAATGCATGCAGAAGTTTGTGCTCATGCACTGAACAGAACAAACTGTTAAGTGGCCTGACGCCCCAAAGGCATGATAGAAACATTTGAATAGAATAAATACTTGAGTGTGCTGTGTAAATGCCAAATGGGATTATTGTATAACTTCCATCCAAGAATGCCAGAAGGTGTTTGCCAGTGTTAGCGAAGATCAGCAGGGGCCTCGTGGCATTTTAAAGGCGAACTTACTTTTATTTCGGTGTAAGCCATTCCGACATTTGTTTACTTGCTGGCTTCATTTATAGCCCACCTTTCTTGATAAGACTACAGGTGGGTTACAGAATATCAGAACAATTCAAATGGATGACCTAAGACAGGGGGGTGGTCAGACTTGCTTGATGCAAGAGTCACGTAGAATAAATGTTTTGAGAGCCACAAGACAGGAAGGAAGGAAGGAAGGAAGGAAGGAAGGAAGGAAGGTGGGTGGGTGTGAGGGAATTACGGTACATACAGAAATACAGTTCATACAGCAAAAACATAAGGCAAAAATCAAAATCACAGACAATACAGATATCACAGCCTTAATTCCAGTTTTCCACCATCCTGTCACCTTAGGTAACCATGAAAACAAGGAAGGAAAGGAGGAAAATAGATGGGGAGAGAGGAGCGAAGGAGAGATGAAAAGAAAGTAACTTTAACTTTAAATGCATTCTCCAAGCTGCCGGCTGGCTTGGCTTGGAGAAGTGATTTAAAGAGACAAATGCCCTCCTCGAGCCAGCCAAAGAGGCGGTGGGGCTTTGAGAACCATACAATATGTGTAAAAGAGCCCCATGTGGTTCCCGAGCCACAGTTTGGCCACCCCTGGCTTAAGACATCCAATGAACAATGCAATAGGATTAGAGAACTGGAAAATAATGCAAAAAAAAAAAAATCAGTTTGCGGTGAAAATACCAGTGGTACCTAACAGCCTTAGCAAGATTTTGTCCCAGCATGCTCAGGGCTCTCTCTCTCTCTCTCTCACACACACACACACATACATGCACACACACATTGTTAGTCTTGAAGGTGCCACAGGACTCTTTGATTTGTGCTCCATCTAAGAAGCCCTTCATGCTAAGAGCTGGTATAGCAAAGTGGCTAAACTAGAGACCCCGAAGTTCTCAGCTCAGTTTTCATCTCTAGAACAAAGTCTGAGCCCAGGGGCACCTTTAAGGCCAACAAAGTTTTATTCAAGGTATCATTTATTTATTTATTCATTCGATAAGCTTTTGTATAAGCTTTTGTGTGCTTACAACTTTGAATAAAACTTCACTGGTCTTAAAGGTGCCACTTGGACTCAAACTTTGTTCTCCTGCTTCAGACCAACAAGGCTACCCACCTGAATGAATTTACTAGATAGCCTTGTGGGGCTGCCTACCTGTTAGGGTTCTTGTAAGGATGCTGAGATCACCTATGCAAAGCCCTTGGATAAGAACACTGTAGTCAGGGGTGTCAAACATGCAGCCTGGGAGCTGAATCAGGCCCCCCGGAGGGCTCCTATCAGGCCCCCAAGCAACTGGCAGTCATCTGCTTCCTTCTCCCTCTCTTGCTTCCTTCTGCATCACAGCTTGCTTTGCAAGGCTTGCTCAATCGCACAGGAGCTACAGAGCAAAACCTTTATTTTCTCTATTGGCTGAGCCTCTGCCCTTGTGGAGGAAGGGGGGAAGGCAGAGCTTGTTTTTCCAGGCTCTCTCAATCACACAGCAGAGCTACTGAGCCAAGACTCTCTTCCTTCTATTGGCTGAGGCTCCTCCCTCTCCTGGTGAAGGAAGGAAAGAGCCAGAGCTTCCTTTGCCCAGTTCGCTGAATCCCATGATAGAAATACAAAGAAAGCATCTTTAAGACCAAAAAGTGCTACTGTTTTAAGGGGTTTTTTTTAAAATTGTGTTTGTCTGTGTTCTTTATAAAGTTTATATCCCTGCTCCCTAATCTTATACACATGACCCGACCCAACGCGACATAGCCCGGCTCAACAAGGTCTCATTTATATCAGATCCGTCCCTCATAACAAATGAGTTCGACACCCCCCCTGCTTTATTGCTCAGCTCTCCCTGTTGCTTACATGACACATCAAACAACATCTGATCTTTTGAGTCACTTTATCTGGGAGCTCAAAATGTTCCCATGCAAAAGGTTTCTCAGACATACCAATGTGAGAGTTCCAATCAGCAGCCTTTTGTCAGTCAAGGATTTCCCAATCTGTATTTCACTGCTTCACGTGTATTTCTTAAGAGTATTTCAGCCAACAAAGCGCAGGATCAGTCACCTAGCCGTCAAGAGGAATCCATTATAATTGCTAAGCCGCATATTGTGAAAGGGAAGCCGTTAACTGAGCATGGACTTTGGATGGAGGCAGACAACTTCTCAGTTCTGCATCTGTAAAATGGAAAGATTTGAAGGATCTCCTGTCATATGGACTGAGAGCCAGTGGGGTGTAGTGATTAGAGTGTTGGAGAATCTGGGAGACCCGGGTGCGAATCCCCACTCTACCGTGCAAGCTTGCTTGGTGAATTTAGGCCAGACACGTACTCCCAGCCTAACCTATGAGGATAAAATGGAGAAAAAGAATGATATAAACCAGGGATCCCGAACCTTTATGATAAAATGGAGAAAAAGAATGATAAAATGGAGAAAAAGAATGATATAAACCAGGGATCCCGAACCTTTATGAGCCTGTGGGCGCCTTTGGAATTCTGACATAGTGTGGTGGGTGCAACCTCAAAATGGCTGCCATGGAAGATGGAGCCAACCACAAAATGGCTGCCACAGGAGGTGGAGCTACACACATAAAGGAAGTCTAAGTGCAGGGGAGAAGAGGGATGATTTTTTAAAAATACTGGGAAAGAAGAGTCAAGAGAACAAAATCAACATGGTGGTGGCAGCGGCTGCTGAAACTGTTATTTGAATCTGCCCAGCCAGTTAGATGAGCAGTGGCCAATCAGAAGCCTTGCTGGCAGGTGCCCCGCCCACTTTTAAAAGACATTTGGTGGAAATCCATTAAAAGTGTTGACAGGCACCGCATTGTTGATTCCTATGGCCACATTGGGTAGAAAGACAGGGTAGAAATAAGGTAAATAAGTAAATATGTCCAATGTCACCTTTAAAAATCCTCAGTATTTTCATTAGTATAAGGTGCCATTGGATTTCTGTTTAATTTGGCTGCCACAGAATAAAACAGCTACTCTTCTGGAATTCTTCTCTGATGAACCAACCCAACAAGTTCACAGGCCCTGCTCTGTGTGTTGTCCCTTTCCAAATGTGCGCGAGGTTGGGCTTTTCTGGCACTGAGAACTGAGGTTCGCTCCTCTCAGAAACTCAGTTGGTGCTGAACCTGTTGACTGCTAGGTCTGAGGCAGCAGCATTGCCACGTACCCAACTGTCTGAACAGGCCTCAGTTTGAGCAGGAGCTCACAGGAACGGAGCTCCAAAACCACTAAATTTTATTGTGCTCTTTCTTTCTCTCCCTCTCCCCCAAATACTTGCTTCTGGGCTCGATTGTTCAAATGCCCTGTGAGAATTTTGCTGAACTCTTAAGATCTGACAAACTTTCTAATATTGTTCCCCACAAAAAAATGGGGAAATAATCAAAACATATGAAACAGACAGATGGCGATCTTTATCATGCCACTATGGCCACAAAGGAAAATGTGATTTAAAAAGTATGATGGGAGTAAAGTTTTATTGTGAAAATTGTAATTCAAGAAGTATTTTAAGTAGATGCTGAGCTGATATAATGTAGTGCACCTTCTATTGATATCAGGGGTGTGTGGCATATGCAAACGAATTGTGTTTAATGAGCTCTAGCACCTCTTTTTCTACAAAATGATCCCTGTGTCTGGAAACGTAATGGTACAGACTTCTCCTGCTTCCCCTTCCCACCATAGCTTACCAACTCAACCTGTCATAAGAACATAAGAGAAGCCATGTTGGATCAGGCCAACGGCCCATCAAGTCCAACACTCTGTGTCACACAGTGGCAAAAAATTTTATATACACACATACACTGTGGCTAATAGCCACTGATGGACCTCTGCTCCATATTTTTATCTAAACCCTTCTTGAAGGTGGCTATACTTGTGGCCGCCACCACCTCCGGTGGCAGTGAATTCCACATGTTAATCACCCTTTGGGTGAAGAAGTACTTCCTTTTATCTGTTTTAACCTGTCTGCTCAGCAATTTCATCGAATGCCCGCGAGTTCTTGTATTGTGAGAAAGGGAGAAAAGTACTTCTTTCTCTGCTTTCTCCATCCCATGCATTATCTTGTAAACCTCTATCATGTCACCCCACAGTCGACGTTTCTCCAAGCTAAAGAGTCCCAAGCGTTTCAACCTTTCTTCATAGGGAAAGTGCTCCAGCCCTTTAATCATTCTAGTTGCCCTTCTCCGGACTTTCTCCAATGCTATAATATCCTTTTTGAGGTGCGGCGACCAGAACTGCACACAGTACTCCAAATGAGACCGCACCATCGATTTATACAGGGGCATTATGCTACTGGCTGATTTGTTATCAATTCCCTTCCTAATAATTCCCAGCATGGCGTTGGCCTTTTTTATTGCAAACGCACACTGTCTTGACATTTTCAGTGAGTTATCTACCAGGCTTAAACCCCCAGGAACAACATTTGAGGCAGGGCAGGGTCTGCTCTGGGAGGATAGAATTGGTGGAGATGACGGTCCTCTCTTCTTTGGTTTTGATGCTGTCATACGTTAGCCTTGGACTGGAGTCCAGGGCTTTCTCTTTCTGCAGGGTTCCTTTAGTAGGGCTTTCCCTCGGAGGAGAACCTTAGAAAAGGAGGACTGTTTTCACAGCACCTCCTTCCCACTCCTGCCAGTAACCTGTCACCTAGTTGCCTCAGGCGAGGTCTGGCTCTTCCTCCCTGGTTCTCCCAAGGTACACCTTTTAAAGGACTGCTTGGGGGTGGGCCAACTCTGGCTGCCTCCACTCCCTCGGTCTTGAAGGATGGGCCTAGGGGAGTGGCAGGTCCTCAGCCCAGTGGGATTCCATTTTTCCTTGCCCCTTCTCCCATGAAGCCTAGAGGTCTTCTCCTCTACCCCCTGCTGACCTAAGAAGGTCACTGCAGCCTGTTCTCTGCTCCACCCTTACAAAGAAGCCCTCCTGGCTCCCACTACAGATAAGGGAGAGGCCACCGCTTGCGGTGGGTTCTGCTGTTCTTCCACCACCTTTGTCGCTTTGTGTCTCTGCTGCTGGCCAACCCCTGGCTATCTGGCATTTCTGACCGTTGTGGCAAGCTGGGAAGCCGCTCCTGCAGCATCACATTGGGCCCTCCCTGGTCAGTTTCCTTGGCACGGTCTAAAGGCCTCTGTCTCCTTGGAAGTAAGCGCAGGGGTAGGAGATCTGACTCTGGCAGGGCTGTAGCCAGTGGGGGAGGGGGGGGCGCAGCAGGTGGCGCCCCCTATAGGCCAGATCTCCTTGCTCCTGTCCCATGCCTCACCCCCCTCCCAAAATGCCAGTATTTTGCTGCAAGGTCAACGAGAAGGCCAAAAAGGCAGATGAGGAGCGAGTGGAAAAGGCAGGTCTCTCTGCAGTTCACTTGTGCCAAGGAGTCATGTGACCAATGTTCCCTCTAAGCGGCAGGGTCCTGTGAGCAAAAATTTTACTTTGTGAGCTACTGGCATTAAAGTTGTGAGCTGCTGCATAAATTGTTGTGCTCTGGGGTCATTCTTCTTGAGCTAAGGCAAAAATGTATGAGCTGGAGGCTAAAAAACTATGAGCTAGCCAGTGCCGCCCCGTGGGTGCGTGGCTCCCCAGGCAGGCTCCCTGCCTGCCACCGCCACCGCCCTCCCTCTCTTCAGTGCTGCGCTCTATGATCGCCACACACCCCCCCCCAGGCCATGCCTTACCAAGGCTGGTCCTTACTGGCTTTGATGCAGATAGGGCGGCTTCTACTTCTTCGAACAGCCCGCGACGGAAGAGGAGACTTCACTCCCCCTCCTTCCCGAGTTTTTGAAAGCCATACAATATCTGTGAAAGAGCCACATGTGGCTCCCAAGCCGCAGTTTGGCCACCCTTGCTAAAGGCCCAAACCAACACCCCTACTAAAGGCCCAAACCAACATTACCCTCATGGGTTTGTGAGGGCGGGCGGGGTATAAATCAAAGAAATAAATAAATGTATTGTATTCTGTATTGCTCAGGTAACATCAGAAGACCCCAGCCTGGTAGGAGGAGGCCATAACACAGCATTTACCTCATCAGTGCCATATTTTGAGGGATCCCTGATATGATCCCAGACAGCACAAAACACAACCCTATTCTGTAGTAACCTCTATATGACAGCAGGTATGTCAGAACGGACCTCATTCTGAAGAATGAGGTGGTGGATTGAGCCAGGCTGTTTTTGAAGGCTTTCCCAGTGGGGATTGGGGGGGGGGGGACCCTCCCTGTGAATGATGAATTAGCAGGGCCAGCCCTAGTTGATACTTGGGTGGGAGTCCAGAGTTGCCACACAGAGGCAGGCCCACCTCTGTTTGTCTCTTGCTGCGAAAAGCCTATGAGGTCACCACAAGTCAGTTGTGTCTTGATTGCACTTTCCATCATTATTAAAACTCCTTGCAGGAACTCCTTTGCATATTAGGCCACACACCCCTGAAGTAGCCAATCCTCCTGGAGCTTACAGTAGGCCCTGTACTTAGAGCCCTGTAAGATCCAGGAGGATTGGCTACATCAGGGGTGTGTGGCCTAATATGCAAAGGAGTTCCTGCTACAAAAAAAAAGCCCTGCCTGCAAGTAAAACCTAGCAGGGAGAAAGGTCACAGCCCGGACATCTCCTGCTGTGCCGCCTTTAAAGCGCCAAAATATTTGTCACTGTTTCGCTTCGTCTTCATCTAATCCGGCTTTCATTGTGATCTGCAAATGGATTGAAAAGACAGGGACATAAACTGCATCTTTGTCTGACACCTTTGCCAATTAGAAACCATTCTGTTTCTCCATGTTCTGTCCTCACAGTGACTTCTTGTCTGGAATATAGATTGAGTATAGATCTGGGTGACCCAGGTTCGAATCCCCACTGTGTCATGGAAGCTTGCTGGGTGGCCTTGGCCAGTCACACACTCACAGCCTGACCTAGCTCATGGGGTTGCTGTGAGCATTAAAAAGGAGGATAGGACAGGGCCGGATCTAAGGAGGTCAGAGGGGGCGCTGCTGGAGGGGAGGGTGCCATATTGGGTATGGAGTCCATGCTATTCTATGGGCCCATAAGATAGAATGGGCCTCTAAAGGGGCATCATTTTTTAAATTTTGCCCCCTCCCTCAAAAAACATGTAGATCTGGTCCTGAAATAGGTGAACAACCTAAGCCACTTTTGGTCGCTGGTGGGGAGAAAGAGATAAGTGAAGTAAATAATAAATATATGTTACTTTATGGAAGAATTGTCTATATGGGTTTAGTTTACAGGCTGGAACAGATGCTGTCCTTTTAGTTCAGTGTAATAAATTCAGATCTATCAGATTTATGTCCCTCCCCCCCTCATTCACAAACGAATATATTTTAGAATACACAAGCCATTTTTCTCATTTGAGTATGTGTGTATCTAGAATTTATTAAGCCAAGGGCCCTGTGAATAATCCTATGATTATTGAGAATACTTTATAGCAATCCCTCAGCCAATATCTTGTTTTGATTCCATCAGTGCAATCTTAAACAGTTAAACTCTTCTCCACCCATTTACTTCAGTGCCGTTAGAACTAGTGTAACTATGTTTAGGATTACATTTTCTTATTCTGTAATGAGGAAGATTACCAGAAATTCATTCTTACCAGAAGATTGCCAGAAGTTTTCTTCTTTGCATAATAAGTGTGCAGTTATAACTCATTGGTTGCACCAAATCCAGATGGCTGTTCTCCAGGACACATTTCTGTTGTAGTGAGACTCATTTTCTCACTGTTCAGTTCGCAAGTTTCCACCCATGAGAAAATGTTTTCTTTCTTTCTTTCTTTCTTTCTTTCTTTCTTTCTTTCTTTCTTTCTTTCTTTCTTTCTTTCTTTCTTTCTTTCTTTCTCTCTCTCCCCCCCTTCCTTCCTTCCTTGTACAATGTGATTAAACACATCTTATAAGTGTCTATTGGCCAGTGCCTGTGCATCATTAGTTCTGACACCATTAGTTCTCTCTCTCTCTATGTAGAATGTGATTAAACACATCATGAGTGTCTATTGGACAGTGCCTGTGAATCATTAGTAGTGATACAACACCAGCTTCACTGCATGGATCATTTTATGACCTTTGTAAAGCTCTTGTCTTTATTACTTTAATATCGTTAATTAGTAGTTTACAAGCTGCTGTTATACCCACATGTAGCTTCTGAGCCACATTTTGGCCACTCCTGAGTTGCAGGGACAAGAAGGGCTGGGCTCTCCTTCCACAACAATAACCAGTTTCATAAACCTATGTGTTCTGAACATTCATTTTCTTTTTGGTAGGCTGATGCACTTTCCTTCCCCAGGACTGGAGAACAAACCTGTCTCTTTAGTTTTAAAATGGCAGACAGTGCAGCTTTACTGTGAAGCTAGATTTGTCTCTGCCAGATTACCTGTGTATCAGCAGTTATTTCAGTCCAGGTCCGAATTAACACTAGGATATGATGGGGGGTGAGAGGCAATAACAATTTGGAAAGGCCCTTCGTATAGTAGTGGTGGGAAAGCAGGAGCTCCAGGCAAGCTTAGAAAATCCTTACAAAAATCTTTCAGGTGACATGGCCTCCAGTGTGGCAGCACCTGCTGGGCATGCAAAAGGTCCCACGTTCAATCCCCAGCATGCTGTTAAAAGGATCAGGTAGGAGGTGATCTAAAAGCCCTCTGAGCAGGCAACACTGACCTTGATGGGCGAAGAGTCCCATTCATTATAAGGTATGTGTGTGTTCAACCTCGTCTTCCCTGCTTGCTTCAAGCCTCAGGTATCATTTATCTGGGTTTGGTACAGCATTGCCTTGTCTCCACTACATCATCATTCGTGTCCTAACAGGATCTGGGAGACCCAGGTTTGAACCCCCACTCTGTCATGGAAGCTTGCTGGATGACCTTGAGCCAGTCACAAACTCTCACTGCTGCCTTTTTCACAGGGTTGTTGCCAGGCCTCGGATTCAGCGGGAGTTCACAGGAGCACAGCTCCTGAACCTTTCTGAGAGTTCCACCTCCTCCTTCCCACGTCCATTGAATAGTAGGTGCAGCTGCATAACAATCCCTGGATGAGCTCCACCACCTATTTTTCTACAAAAACGACCCCTGGTTGTTGTGATGATAAAACGAAGGAGAGAACAAAATAAGCCATTTCCATTGGGGAGAAAGGTGGAGAAAGTAAGTGAATATGTGATGTCATCCCATTCATCACTGTCTTGGAAGTCCCAAAAAGCGAAGTTCTTATTGTGAGTGCGTATGTCTAAGATGTCGAAAATAGACCATATCATGGTTTGTAAGCACGTGGTGTGGCCCAGCCTCCCCTGCATCAGATAGGGCAGAGGTGGCCAAACTTGCTTAATGTAAGAGCCACATAGAATAAAAGCCAGATGTTTGAGAGCTGCAAGATATGAATGTCAGATATAGGCAGGTAGGTAGGTAGGAGGGAAGGGGAGGGAGGAAGGAAGGAAGGAAGGAAGGAAGGAAGGAAGGAAGGAAGGAAGGAAGGAAGGAAGGAAGGAAGGAAGGAAGGAAGGAAGGAAGGAAGGAAGGAAGACAAATAGATGGGGAGAGAGGAAGGGTGGAAAGAAAGCAACTTCAATTTTAAATGCATTCTCTAAACCATCCATTGGCTTGGCTTGGCAAAATGCTTCTCCAAGCTGGCCAATGGGATAGTGGAGGCTGCAAGAGCCACACAATATGTGTGAAAGAGCCACACGTAGCTTCTGAGCCACACTTTGGTCACCCCTGAGATAGGGGGCGCCTCCTCTCATTTTTCCTTTGGCAGTCTCACTTCCCACACTCTACAATCCCTTCCGATTCCATTAATCTATATGGGAAAAGACATAGGCCGAAGTAAGGAAAAAACATAATGACTGTCCTCTCGAGCAAGTCCCCAGAAGTGGCTGCATTTCAAGGGCATCCTCCGGAGGAACACGTGGAAGGTCTGTGGCTCAGTAGCAGAGTTATCTGATAAGGTCCCAGGTTCAATTCCTGGAATCTCCATTCAAAAGGATCAGGCAGGAGGTGATGGGAGAGACCGCTGCCTAAGATCTGAGAGAGAATATTGACCTTGACGGACCAAGGGCCTCATATTACAGCTTCACCTGCCTGCTCCCCTTTTCCAGCCTCAATGGCAGGTCGGAAATGCAGCCCTGGAGTAGCACAGTTCCCGTTCCCCCTTGGCAGCCTCTGGATCTATTCTGGGCCTCTCTCTCCCTTCCCCAATCCCGGGCGCTCCTTTCCTCTCCTTACCAAGAAGTGAGCGCTTGCTCGGGAATCCCGTTCCTGCGGGATCCGATCCGTCTCTTCCGTTTTCCCCCCTCCCAGATTCTGTTGCTCCTGAGTCTTGCCTTGCCAAAAAAAGCTCCAGGCATCTCCCATTCCTTTGTACTGGGGATGGAGAGGGGAGGAGGAATCGCAGGGAAGCTGAGGGGAAAGAAAGGCGAGGGGAGAGGGGGAGAGAGCGGAGGGGCGGCTGGGAGGGGACGACGGAGCCCGGACCTACGCTCCAAGCGCAGCCAGTTCGAAATGTTTGTGGAGCTCACGGGAGACAGACGCATACACCTTCTCCGTCTCCCCCCCCCCCACCAAATTGTTGGTCTCTCTTCCTTCTCTTGCAAACTCCCCATGGCCTGATCACATACTGTAAGGGTCTCTTCTTGGAAGATTTCCACCCCTTCGTAATTTACGCGCGGGCAGCGCGCCAAATAAATGAGATTGTGTGCGTGCGGGGGTGTCGGGGTGCGGGATCGAACCGTCGCCTTGGAAGCCGGCCCCCTCGTGCACAGCGGGACTCGCCTTGCCAAGGCAGCGTGCTTCGGATCGCAGCCAGTTTCCCGACACGCCCCCGCAGCGGCCGGCGCTGCGCCAGGCCAGTTTTTTCGGGGCATGTGGGTTCGCTTGGCGCGCCGGCCCCGGGACTCCGCCGGGGGAAAGCAGGCGCGGGCCCTGGGCCCTCCTGACCCTGGCTGTGCTCCCTTCTTTCCACCCCCCCCAGTGCCCATCCACCCGCCCACTCCTTTTCCGTTCCGCTTGGCATCTCGCCGCCGCCTCCTTCGCGCCCTCCCCACCCACCCGTCGGCTTTCAGGCGCAAACATTTATCTGGCGAGCAGCGGCGGGGGCAATCGATGCGCTCCTGCGCGGAGGGAAGAGGAGGAGGAGGAGGGTGTGTGTGCGTGTGTGTTGTCGGCGAGGGGAAGGGGGGGGCCGGTTGTGCGTTCTGGGCTCTTCGGAAATGGGAGGTGGCCACGGCGGCTGGCGACGGGCGGGCGCAGCGCTGGGCAAGGGCGCAGGCACGGGCGGTGGCGGTGCCTGAAGCCGGGGAGGGGGGGCGCAGTGGGGGTGGAGGCCGCCGCCGACTGTCGGAGGCGCAGAGGGGGGCGAGCCCGCTCTCCCGCCCCCTCCTCCTACTCTGCCGAGTCTCCGAAGGAAGGAGGAGGAGGAGGGAAGCGAGGGGGCCGCTGCTGCCGCCGCTCCAGCTGGCTGCCCGGAGTCTCTCCTGCTGCGCCCCTGCGCCTCCATTCCCCCCTTCATTCGACCTCCCCTCTGGAGCCCGGTAAGTGCGTGTCCCCGGGCGCCCCTCGCCCGATCGCCGCCAGCAGCAGCAGCAACCCCCCCCCCCCCAGCCCCCTGGATCTTGCATTCCGGGGAGGGCTCGGCCAGCCATTCTCTGGAGATGGAGATTTGGAGAGGGGGGAGCGCGCAAAGGAGGAGAGGAAAGTTCGGGGGGGGGGGGTTGAGAAAGCGGATTAACCCCTTTGGCGCCGGGAAGAAGGCGGGCTCTTCTCAGCAGCTCTTGCTTCCCCTCCGGGCTCGCGACTCTGCGGAAGAGAATCCCCTCCGGGACGCCCGAACATCTCCCGGAGCTGGGCGACGACCAACTCCGGGGAGTCTGGGGGATCAAGCCGGTTCTGCTCCGCCGATTTCGGCCCCGGTGTGTGTGTGGGGGGGGTCCTTCCCCAGATCGGTCCCAAGCTTTCGAAGGAAGCAAAGCCTCGGGGCTCTGACAATCCCGCGCCCCCCCTCCACACCTTCCCAACGCAGCCGCGCTTCATTCCGCCTCTCCACCGCGCGAGGCTTCCCAAACGGAGCCCCGTAAGCTCGGCTGCTCCATCAGGCCCCGGAGAGCGCGGAATCCCGCCGGGGATCGACAGCTCCGGGGAGGGGGCAATGGAGGAAGATTATTCCCTGAACCTCACACCCAAGACGGGACTCGTGGGAACCCTAGCACGGTGCATGGGTGGAAGTGTACGGAGCCCGTGAGAAGGAGAGCAGTTCCACCCAGTACGGTGGGGCCAAAAATCTCGTGCAGAGTTCTTCCGCGTCCGGGCTCATTGGAATCGATGTGCTAAGGCTGGAGTTACTCCGCATAGGATCGCAGGAGGTGTATGGTAGAAAGGAGGCGGGGCCTTATATCTTAAGATATTCTCCCGTTTCATGGAATAGCCCGGCCCAGACCCAGAGAACTGTATAAAGCAGGGCTGCTGCTTCTCAAATCCACCCCCCCCCCCAAAAAAATTCCCCTTCCTATAACCCCAACGAAGTAGAAACCTCCATTTTACATTTTTCTCACAACCATAACATACTTGGCAGATACCATCTTTACTTTAGCCTTTCTGAAGTAGGCCGGTTTGTTTACCAGCGCGTTGTTGAAAACGGGACTTTTATCGTATTTACTACATTTTCAAGCTATTCTTGCAAGGAAGTCTGGTCAGAGGGGTGTATGTTCTGTGTGCCTCTGTTTATCCTCACAACAGTCTTGCGAGGTAGGCTAGGCTGAGGCAGCGGCCAGTCCAAGGTCACCCAGGGAGCTTGGATGGCTGAATGGAAATTTGAACTTGGGCCTCCTAATTTTTAGCCTGCTCTTCTGACCGCTGCACCTGTGTACAGCCACCTGGTGAGTTGTTTGCTGAGGAGGGATTTGAATGATGGATTTTCTGGCTTGGGACCGACCTTAGTCCTCCATCAGGTGATCATAGCCGCTGTTTGAAGCGAGAATACCACAGACTCATAAAAAAGGCATTTTTTCCCCTTTCACAAAACCCTTCATAAGATACTTCCCTGCCTCGCCGGGCCCCAGAAATGTCTCTGCTCACGTGAGATTCTCTCATATTTTGTGAAAAAAAATAGTCTTGACAACCGTGGCCGGGGGAGAAGGGAGGGAGGAGATATCTCTACTAGGTCATTGTAGCTGTCAGTTTGCGTGTGTGTCGCTAATGCTATTGCCATCTGTAATATGAAAGTGCGTGCGTGTGTTTATAATATATACACAGCAAGAGGAAATAACTCTTTCTTCCCTGCTGCTCCTTACGCTTTTTCCAATAGTTGCCCCCAATAAAAGCTTCCCAGGCCTTTTAATTACTTTGATAGTTATTCCCCCCCCCCTCCAAAGTGGCCTAGAACATTCATAGAATCATAGAGTTGGAAGGATCCTCCAGGGTCATCTTGTCCAACCTCCTGCACAATGCAGGAAATTCACAAATACCTCTCCCTAAATTCAGAGGATCCTCGTCGTTTCTCCCCTCCCCCATTTTGCCCTCATTGCAGCCACTCCAGTGAAGTTGGTCAGGCTGAGAGAGAATAAATGGCCCAATGTTTTTCAAGCAAGCTTCCATGGCAGAGTGAAGATTCGAACCTGGGTTTCCCGTATTCTAGCCTAACACCATGCATGGCATCATTTGGGGAGTCTCTGAAAAGAAATAATGGCTTATAGCAGGGGCAAGGGAGGGCAAAGGGGACAGGGGAGTAGGGAAAAGATGGGGACAGCCCAACATATTTTGATGCCTCAGGTAGAAAATCCAGGTAGCGTCCCTCTGTACTGGTAAATATAACCTCCACCACCTCGTCCTCATTATGTAGAGTACAGCCAGGAGATCCTAAGATTGTTTGGGAGCTGGAAGTTCTAGCTCAGGGGTGGCCAACGGTAGCTCTCCAGATGTTTTTTTGCCTACAATTCCCATCAGATGCAGCCATTGGCTATGTTGGCTGGGGCTGATGGGAGTTGTAGGCAAAAAAACATCTGGAGAGCTACCATTGGCCACCCCTGTTCTAGCTCATTTAGCACTATGGACCACTAGGTGGCAAACTTAAGTTTTTTTAAAGGCAAGAGGGGTTTCAGGTTTGTCATTGCCTGCCTCTTTGCCACAACCCCGGTTTTCCTCGGACGCTGCCCTTCCAAATACTAGCCAAGGCCAAGTCTGCTTAGCTTCTGAGATCTGACCAGATCGGGCTAGCCTGGGCTATCCAGGTCAGGGCACATTGGACTCAAAGCAGCTTACATTATTATCCTCTCTTCCATTTTATCCTCACAACAGCCCTGTGAGGTAGGTTAGGCTGAGAGTGTGTGACTGCCCCGAGGTCACACAGTGAGCGCCCGTGGAAGGATGAGGATTCGAACCAGGGTCTCCCAGATCCCAAGTTTCTAAAGAACAGAGTCTATTGGCTGTGTTTGGGGTGTCCCACTGCTTCCTTCCAGCCATTGGGTTTGAATTCCTCAAACTTGGGAGACTTGGGTTACCGAGACACCATTCCTCCTTATTCAGGAGTTTCCATGGCTCAGGTGGTCTGCTGAGGGGACTTCTTGGGTACGATGATGTATAAATACCTTTGTTTCGGATGATATTTGATGTTCTCCAGATCTCTTGACCATCAACTGTGTAGCTGTCATAAAAACTGGGGAGGGGGGGATGGTTATTTTCAGTGCTACTATTGTTAGGATTTCTTCATAGCAGAAAGGGCACAAAACCTGTCAGAGCATGCGCTTCGTATGTACCTGGTCTCAGATTCAAGCGCTTGCATTTATGGTTTAGAGGATCTGAGATACTTTGGAATATGAAAGGTCTCTAGAGGTCGGAATCCCTGTAGAGATATTGACAGTCTGAGCTATGTAGGCTGGTGGTCTGATTTAATGTAAGCTGGGCCTTTTGTTTAGTGGATATTTGAAGAATAATTCTAATTCAGGAATAGAGTCTATGAGGCCTGAGGGTCTAGTTAGCATTTCTGGGTTGGGAAATTCCTGGAGATTTGAGGATGGAACCTGGGGAGAGTGGGGTTTGAGGAGGGGAGGGACCTTGGGAGAGTGTCATGCTATAGAGACTGCCTTCCAAGGCAGCCATTTTTTTTCCAGGGGAAGTGACCCCTGTAGTTTGGAGAATGATTGCTATTCTGGGAGACCTCCAGGCCACACCTGGAGGTTGGCATCCCCACCTAGGTGGGCATATCAGCACTTCCTAGGCCTACGTTGCTGTCATGGGTGTATCAGTCAAGAGGAGAAAGACTTGGTCCAGAGGAAATGTAGTCTTATTGTGTTGTAGCCTAGCAGCTCTCCCTTCTGCAGAATATTAAAGTTCTGTTATAAATTTACATTAGAATTTCAGCACATGTACATTCTCCTTGGTCCCACCGCATTGTAGTAGATCCATTTTGATTTCGGCTTCACTCTCAGAAGCTGAATTAGGAATTGATCTTGCACGATTTGCCCACCTTCTTTTACTCTCTTGAGACCAACTTCAGGGGGAAATACTTGTTGCAGAACTGCTATTTTATTATGATTTTTAACTCCTGTTACTTCCCCTGTCGTATTCTGGCTAAAGATACTTTACCGATTTCTCCATATTTCCCCCGGTTTTGCTTCTGGCAGAGGGATTGGATGTCAGAGTAGTCACCCTTCCCTTTTAAGGTGCCAAAACCTATTACTGCGCCTTTACCATTGAAATGATGATTGTAATTATGGCAGCTTACAGCAGCGCTATTTATTTATTTGTTGGCATTTTAAAAAGAGAGAATCCTGCTTTATAGCCCCCAACAGGATATCTTACAAAGCAACATTGAAATCACCGTATTGAAAATTAATGACCGTGTCATAAAACCATTAGGGAGGAAAAAAAAGCCGTGGTAAAAACATCATAAATTAGATTAGAAAATGGCGGCGATAAATTTTGTTGTATTTATTACGCTAACTATTGACTTTCTGACAAGAAAACTCGTGGTGATGTGCGTGACATTGTCCTGTTTTATCCTCATAACATCCCTGCAGGGTAGGCTAGGACTAGCAAAGGTGACAGGGCCCAAAATTACCCACTGAGGTTCATGAGCATGATTAGGAGTTTGATCGGCAACTCATCTCAAATGCCTTTTGAAAATTAAAAAAGCCCAACTAAATGGGGGGGGGGGGAATTAAAAGATGGCATGAGTGCTTACAACAGAGTCCAGTTGCGGGGGGGCAGGCCTCAGATTCAGCAGGAGCTCACAGGAGTATAGCTCCTGAACCTTTCTGAGGGTTCCCTCTCTTCCTCCCCGCCTTCCTTGTCCATGGAATAGGAGGTGCAGCTGCATAACAATCCCTGGATTAGTAGAGCAGGCAGCCGGCCAGCCACCAGGGGCTTTGCCACACCCCCAGCAGCCCTGATTAACCCCTGGAGAAGCCCACAGCACCATTTCTCCACTTCTTATGTGATTCTGGGTGGCGGGTGGCTTTTGCTGGCCTTTTGACTTGGGAGGAGGGGTGGCCAAGGAGAGCCCCAGGCGAGCGAGGCCTACTTGGGCTGGCTGGATCTCTAGCCAGCCCAAGGTGGCCTCGCTCGCCCGGAGCTCTCCTTTCTTGCATCAGGTTGCTTTTGGCTGGGGGGAGGGGGCGGCATATGCTAATGATTATGGTAATGAGCCCCACCACCTATTTTTCTACAAAATGACCCCTGGGGAGGCTATATAATTTATTCACAGAGTGACGAGAAGAGGCACGAATGGGGAACCGAGTGGGAATACGCTCCATGGAAGGGAGCAAAGTTCACCAAGCCGGTTTGCTTTCCCTGGATCCGATTTGCTTTTAAGTAGATTTGCGCTTTGCCGTCAAGGGTGTTCCAAAACTCCTGCTTAAAAATCAACGTACGGAAGGTAACAGAGCACGGAAGCTGTGCTCTGTCTGTGCGCTCACATACAAATATCCTGTCAGGTTGCATCAGTCGAACTCGGGGCATAGTCAGAGGGCAGCGGATCCGGCAGCCTTACAGAAGCAGCACAGATCTAGGGTTGGCCAGCACCTGGGTGGGCATCAGAGTCAGCATTGTCTTCTCTGACTGGCAGCAGCACTCCAGGGTCTCAGGTTAAATTCTTTCATATCACCTGTTATCTGGTCTTTTAAACTGGAGATGCCAGGGATTGAACCTGGGACCTTCTGTATGCCAAGCAGGTGCTCTGCCAATGAGCCACAACCCTTTCCCATCTTTTGTTGTGTTGGGGTTTTTTTTCTGAGGTTGAGGGGCATAGAATTGAGGGCAGGTATCCAGGTGCCCATCCAGAGCCTTACGGGTCTATAAATTCTGGTGGTGAGCAATCCCCTCTGTGCACTCCAGATCACCCCAAGCCAGAATTGATTTATCAGGTCATCTCTCCCAAAGAGGGAAACATGAATTTAGCTTTAAATTTCAACTAAAAGGTAAAGGCAGTCCCCTGTGCAAGCACCAGTCGTTTTCGACTCTGGGGTGACGTTGCTTTCACAACGTTTTCACGGCAGACTTTTAATGGTGTGGTTTGCCATTGCTTTTCCCAGTCATCTACACTTTCCCCCCCAGCAAGCTGGGTACTCATTTTACCGACCTCAGAAGGATGGAAGGCTGAGTCAACCTGGAGCCGGCTACCTGAAAACAGCTTCCGCTGGGATCAAACTCAGGTTGTGAGCAGAGGGCTCTGACTGCAGTACTGCAGCTTTACCATTCTGCGCCACAGGGCAACAGGAGCCCACCAGGAAAGGATGAGTGTCCCTTGGATGAGGAGACAACTGGCCCTAGAGATGCCCAGGACTTCTCCCACCTAGGGGCTGAACTAGAAGAAGAAGAGATTGGATTTATCCCCTGCCATTCACTCAAAGTCTCAGAGCGGCTCACAATCTCCTTCCTTTCCTCTCCCCACAACAGGCGCCTTGTGAAGTAGGTGGGGCTGAGAGAGCCCTGAGAGAACTGTGAGTGTCCCAAAGGTCGCCCAGCTGGCTGCATGTGGAGGCGGGAGGAACGGGACCCAATTCTCCCAGATTGGAGTCCGCTACTCTTTATATTAACATTTTTTATTAATTGTTGAAGTAAACAAGTAAATATCAATATTAATATGTGTATATAATTAATTAATCTTATTAAAAACAAGTTATAAATTAGCACAAATACTTAAGTACAATATAATAAATATTGAGGAAGGATATTACATAAATGTAACTAGTCATGCTGACCATTCTCTATTCAAGAAGAGAGGTCAAGATGAGTATCAAGATATAATCAATCCAAAAATGCTTATATTATTTTAAAAAATGTAAAAGTCATATATATATATATATATATATAAATTCCTAACTGCCTAAATATATTCTATGCGTACTATGAAGGTTATTCCAAAAAAATTACTATTAGGTAATTACCATTAGATGTGATCCACGACTAGCACAGTAAGAGAAGATAAGGTAAAGAACAAAAGAAAAGAGAAAGAGAAAATACAAATAATGCTAAAAACACTACTCTTAACCACAACACCAAACTGGCTCTAGAGAACTAGGGCACACACGACCTGGTAACCACGTAGGGAAGTTCGCCAGGACTTGACCAAGCTTCTGTTTTTCATACTTGCCTGAATTGGCAAAAAGTGGAGAGGGGCTCTGGGTTTTCACTTGTCAGTTGTGTGGGCTTGACACATGGCCAAGTAAATCCTGAGGCCGCTTCTGGATTCTCTTCACAGTACACCTCCTGGCATGTGGCTTATGTCTCTGGTCTCTGGCTCTCTTGGTCTGTTACCTAAATCCTGGTGAAGTCATAACTTTGGCTCCTCCTCTTCCTGGCATGCCACTTATGTCATATGGCTTCCTTTTCCTTTTTTTAGCTTAGTGAGTGCCATGTTTGGAAGGGCTGAAGACCTCTGTTGTAAATCGCATCTAAAGTAGCTGGGTGGGAGTTGAATCCCCATCCAAGAATTGTAGTCAGGGCCCTTTTTTGTAGCAGGAGCTCCTTTGCATATTAGGCCACACACCCCCTGATGTAGCCAATCCTCCTGAAGCTTACAGCAGGCCCTATAAGCTCTTGAAGGATTGGCTGCCTCATGGGTGTGTGGCCTAATATGCAATGGAGTTCCTGCTACAAAAAAAAGCCCTGATTTTAGTGGTGTTCTTGCAGATGCGTTCACTTCTGCTGCCTGAGGAAAATGGAGTATGGGAGTGGTTTGTGAAGGAAAGAGCTGTAGAACAAAAGGAACATTCACTATTTGTAGAACATGTTGTCATCATTATTTGTTATTCTGTGTTGCATTCTTGAGAACTAGTATGGCGTAGTGGTTAGAGTGTTAGTCTAGGATCTGGGAGACCTGGGTTCGAGTCACCACTCTGCCCTGAAATATCAGACCAGTCCCTCATTCTCAATTTAACCTACCTCACAGGGTTGTTAAAGATAAAAGTGGAAGAGAGAATGATGTAATCTGCTTTGGGGAGAAAGGCTGGGGATAAATTAAGTAAGTAAATAAAATTCATGGTCTGTATAAGGTTCGATTTAGTAATATTATTGCTGAGGTCCAGTATGAATGTACCAATACTTATTTATGGAATGAGACCCAGTGTGGTATAATCAGGGCTTTTTTGGTAGAAAAAGCCCAGCAGGAACTCATTTGCATATTAGGCCACACCCCCTGACATCACCACTGTTTCACACAGGGCTTCTTTTGTAGAAAAAGTCTAGCAGGAACATTTGCATATTAGGCCACACCCCCTGATGTCAAGCCAACTGGAACAGCATTCCTGCTAAAAAAAAAGAGAAGCCCTGGACATGGTCATTCAGACTGTGATAGTGGTTCAAGAGCCAGATGTGGCTCTTTGACATGCCACCTGTGGCTCTCCAGAGCGCTGTTCCCCAGTGTGGCCTATGTTTCAAGAAGATGGGCCCTTGGCTGGTGGGTTGGCAGGTGGTTTGCACGTTGAAATGGCCACAGCTGGAGGACCAGGTTAGCTTCAAGGGTCCCTAAGGAGCAGGCCTCCTACCCAGAGATGAAGCTAAATTGTGCCTTCTAGTAATGGCAGTTGTGAAAGTGGCTTTCCACGTGCTGCAGAGGGAGCACTGCTACATTAGGGTGTCAGGCAAGGATCTGGGACAGAGGAGGCCAAACTTCCTTAATGGAAAAGCCACATAGAACAGTGCCATAGAACAACCTTTTTTGGCACCAGGGATTGGTTTTGTGGAAGACAGTTTTTCCACGGACTGGTGGGGGTGCTGGGGTTTTTGCTGCCCCCATGCCCACACCCTGTCCTTGCCCCCTCATGGAGGTCTTTAAATGAGGAGTAAGCAAAGGTCTCTGCCTCCCTCTGCGGCCCGGTTGCTAACAGGCCACGGACTGGGATCGGTCGATTGGCGGGGGGGTTGGGGACCCCTGACATAGAATAAGCGTCAGATGTTTGAGAGGCATGAATGTCAGAAGTTTGAGAGCTGCAAGGAAGGAAGGATGGAAAGAAATAAGGAAATAGATGGGGAAGGGAGAGAGTGGTGGAAAGAAAGCAACTTTACTTTTAAATGCATTTTCCAAGCTGGATTGGCTTGGAGAAGTGATTTAAACAGACAGTGCCTTCTCCAAGCTGACTGACGGGGCGGTGGGGGCTTTGAGAGCCACACGATATGTGTGAAAGCGCCGCATGTGTGAAAGAGCCACAGTTTGGCCACCCCTGATTTGGAAGGTCCTCACTCTGCCCTGACGGCTTGCTGACTGACCTTGGGGGTTTCTTGCAATTTCCCCAGCTAGCCTACCACACAGAGTTGTCGTGAGCATAAAATGGAGCACCACATATGCTCCCTGGATCTCCTTGGGGGAAGGATGGGATAAAAATGTGCTCGGTCGCATCCAAATGTGGAAGTAACAACTGCAGACTCAAAGTCTAGGGTTTTGAGCCCTGCGCAGGGCCTCTGTGCATAAGTTCTTGCTGCACTATATGCATGCATGTTGCAGAACATAGCATTTTGTCTAAAAATGAGTTCACGCATGTACTTCGTTTATTTCTCAGTGCAGGGTGGGTTTACCTACCATCTGAACATGAGACCTGATTGCATAGGGAAGCATTGTATCTGAGATTAAAGGAGGTGGCATGAAATCTATCTTTGGTAATCGTATCTGTGTTGACTCATTCATAACAACTGCAGATGTGCCCCTCCCACTCCTGGGCTTCTGCCTCACAAAATTACTGGTCGTTGTGGGCCTGTCAGTGGTTCTTGAGCTCTAGTCGATGAGTTATGGGCTGGCTATAAACAAGTTTTTCTAAATTACAGTATGGTTAGCTGTGGGATTTTCCCATTAGAACTATTGTGCAGGAAAACATCTGGCTTTCCAATTTGAGGGCTTCTACAGGTTGCAAAGAGCAGAAATGACTTGTGCCTCCTTAGAGGGATATTGTGTTTGTCATGGGACAGGACAGTCACATACTGAGTAGCCAGGAAATTGAAATGGTAGAAAGTGGAGAATTTTTAATAGTTGGGAGGGATTAACTGACCCACAAAACTTGGGAAATAGTTTAATACTGTCCACATGACCATTGGAGGGTGTAGTATAGCCAGGAGATTCTAAGGTTGTCTGGCAACTAGAAATTCTAGCTCTTTTAGTGTTATTCACCACTAGGTGGCAATCTAGAATTCGGAAGTTATTTATATTTGAGTGCATATTGACACATAGCGGATATCTAACTTGCATAGTGTAGACAGTAAGACCCCTTAGTTCTTGCTCAGCCTTTTTTTTTTAAGGTTTCAAAGGTTTTGCCATTGCCTGTCTCTGCGTTACAACCCTGGTATTCCTTGGAGGTCGCCTGTCCAAAAGGTCACCCTAGTCCGGGTCGACCCTCCTTTGCTTCCGAGAACTGATGGGCTCAGATTAGCTCTGGCTATCCAGGTCAGAGAGCCAAAATTCCAGACTAAGACGTAACGCTCGCCTCTCACCTACTCTACTATTATACACTTACTCTCCAGCATATAGCACTTCCTTTCCCCCTACTCTAAAGATCTGTGCTTGTTATTGGGGTAACTTCCGGAAGATAGGGGCAGGGGTGGAATTCTAGCAGGAGCTCCTTTGCATATTAGGCCACACACCCCTGATGGAGCCAATCCTCCAAGAGCTTACAAGGCTCTTTTTGGTAAGCTCTTGGTGGATTGGCTCCATCAGGGGTGTGTGGTCTAATATGCAAAGGAGCTCCTGCTAGAATTCCACCCCTTGATAGGGGGTTGGATCCTGGAGATCTGTCAACAGCGGCACTTCTTCCAATGTTCCACCTGTTAGGAAAAAGGTCCTCGCTTTTGAGGAAATTGGCACCATTAGCAAAACAGATCTGCGTTATCCAGCTTTGTGCCCTTTTGTCCTATCGCAGTGTTCAACTTCAGGTGACAAACACGGAGCCTGGATTGTAATCTCACTGCTGCTATTTTTGTTCATCATAATTAAGGAGAATTATTGGATAATATCAAGGTCAAAGACCAGCGGATGTCTTTATCTGAGACTGTTGTAAGTGTTTTGGGTCCTGTTCTGTCAATATACACAGTGCTTTACAAAGCTACATAAGTAAATGCAATGATGTTCGAGAGCTGAAAGACGTGAATGTAAGAAGTTTGAGAGCCACAAGACAGGAAGGAAGGAAGGAGAGAAGGCAACTTCAACTTTAAATGCGTTTGTCTTGGCTTGGAGAAGTGATTTAAAGAGAGAAATGGCTTCTCCAAGCCGACTGATGGCGGGGTGGGCTTCATGTGTGTGAAGGAGCCACAGTTTGGCCACCTCTGGTTTATAACAAGCTTTGGAGAACTAATGAATGGCCTAAATGTTTTGTGATTGGGTTTGAATTTTACGTTATTGCATTTCACCCTGCACTTCCATTATTTCATGACCCCTTGATTCCACTGTCTTTCACCCCATACTTACTATATAAAAGGTCTGCCTGTTGAGGAGACTTTGCATTTATTCATTGACCTCATGTACATCATGCTTTGCTCACCAATGAGGACCTAAAGCAGCTTAGAACATTCCTCTGTTTTATCCTCACAACAACCCTGAGAGGTTGGTTAGACTGAGACTGGCCTAAGGATACCGAGCAGACTTCCATGGCGGGACAGGCACTCGAACCTAGAGCCTTCCAGGTCCTAGTCCAACACTGTCACTGCATCTACCACAGCGGGCATGCAAGTTTATGCAGGACTAAAATGTTGCCCATCTTTAAGTGTCACTAGAAAGCTGTTTGCTTTGGCTGTAATAGACCACCAGGGCTTCCCCGATGTTTCATGCACTAAAGTAGGGATGGCCAAACTTGCTTAATGTAAGAGCCACATAAAATAAATGTCAGATGTTTGAGGGAAGGAAGGAAAATGTATTTATTTATTTAGACTTCTATCCTGCCCTCTCCACAAGCGGACGCAGGGCAGCTAACAATCAGTTCAGTTCAAACATCTATAATTACAGTTTAAAAACAATTAAATACAATTAAAACATTTTATGGTGCTGTTCAAGTACAATATAGGTGGGATCTAGTCTCTTCTGGCAGTGATCCCATAATGATCGTAATTCCTCAGCAGTGTAGGGTGGCAGTCCTCTCCTGGTTTAGGTGTTAAAGGCCTGTCGAAATAGTTCAGTTTTGCAGGCCCTGAGGAATTGGGAGAGATCCCGCAGGACCCATATGGCTTCTGGGAGGGCATTCCACATTTTTGGTGCTGCCACTGAGAAGGCCCTGGCCTGTGTGGAACACAGCCTGACCTCCCTTGGTCCAGGGATAGACAATAGATGTTGTGTCCCTGAATGCAGTGCTCTCTGGGGAACATGCGGAGAAAGGCTTTCCCTCCACAAATGGGGGGAGGGAGAGGTGGAAAGAAAGCAACTTTAACTTTAAATGCATTTTCCAAGCTGCCACCTTGCATGGCTTGGAGAAGTGATTTAAAGAGAGAAATACCTTCTCCAAGTTGGCCAACGGGGTAGTCGGGGCTTCAGGAGCCACACCATAAGTGCAAAAGAACCACATGTGGCTCCCAAGCCACAGTTGGGCCACTCCTGGACTAAGAGGGGCACCAACAAGATAGGAACTCCAAGCACAGGGAGATATAGCAGGATTAAATACAAGAGGTGTCCTTTCTATGCGCATGAGAGTAACTGTGAAGCATCTTCAGTCGATTATCCATTTCCAAACACAAACTTGGAGAAGCACCGAGGAAGCAGCCTAACATTTGAAAGCTGTGGGAATGGGAGCCACAGCCAACACTGGGTGTTTGTTGAGGGAGGAAAGTGGTAACACAACAAGGAATTTTGCAGGGAGAGACATCTGTGCTGTGAAACTTTGGAACCTTCGAGGCGTTGCAGAGACAGGAAGCTGGAGGAGAGTCCCTGTTTACACAGCTGAGCTCCTCCGATCATGAAGTCCGGCCCTGGATCCTCCAGCCAGATTCAGACCTTACCGGTGCCGAAGCTGGGTGCGGACACCGTGTCCACATGGTCTGGGACCAGTGTTCCCTCTGAACTGAGTTAATGTGAGCTAGCTCATAGATTTTTAGGCTCCAGCTCACAAATGTTTGTCTTCGCTCAGGAAAAATGGCCCCAGGGCACAATAATTTATGCAGGAGCTCACAACTTTAATGCCAGTAGCTCACAAAGAATTTTTGCTCACAAGACTCAGCAGCTTAGAGGGAACATTGTCTGGGACCAATTTAAACCATGTCAGGGTATCCCCTAATAGGGGAGGTCGCTGTTTCTCTAGCATGCCTGATGTTGGCCCTCAACCATATCTGGCAGCGCTTCCCATCATCTGCACAACACATGCAATAGCGTTGTTTTGGATTCAGCGTTGCCCAAGTTGTAACCGGTGATCTGTGAAATTCATCCTGGAAAGATGTCTTCCAGTTGGATACTGAACAACGTGCAAGGCTATGTATAAATGCAGACCTTACAGAAGATATGATAATTGGCAAAGGCACAAGACAAGGTTGTCCGCTTTCCCCACTGTTGTTTATAGTGACTCTTGAAATATTACTGATGCAGATTCAAGAAGACAAAGAAATAGAAGGATTAAAAATAAAAGGATTTACTTACAAATCTAGAGCATTTGCAGATGACATAACGTTTATAAATGAAAACCCCATACAAGTTACACCTTTGTTGTTAGCTAAAATACAAGAATATGGGGAGTTGGTGGGACTTTGTATTAATAAAGAAAAATCAAAATTTTTATGGAAAAATGTGCAATTAAATAAGCAACAAGAATTACAGAGACTAACCGGGCTGTGAAGTTACCGCCAAAGTAAAATATTTGGTTGTGGAGATAACAATGAAGAATATTGATTTATTTAAAAATAATTATGAGAAGCTATGGTGTAAAATGGATGAAGATATGTTAAAATGGAACAAACTTAATTTGTCATTGCTGGGTAGAATTGCTGCAATTAAAATGAATATTCTACCAAGAATAATGTATTTGTTTCAAACTATTCCCATTGTGAAAGAAAGTAAACAATTTGACAAATAGCGAAGGAAAATTTCAGAATTTGTGTGGGCTGGGAAGAAACCAAGGATTAAAATGAAAGTTTTGACAGATGCAAAAGAGAGAGGTGGATTTCAACTGCCGAATTTAAAATTATATCAAGAAGCAGTTTGTTTGGTGTGGATAAAAGAATGGATAACGCTGTTAAACAAAAAACTCTTAGTGTTGGAAGGTCACGGAAACAAATTTGGCTGGCACGCGTATTTGTATTATGGAAAAAAGAAGATGGACGGTTTCTTCTCTCACCATTAATAAGAAATAACTTGTTAAATACATGGATGAAGTACAAGAAATATAGGGATGAGAGGAAACTGTTATGGATAGTGCCAGCGGAAGTAATTAAAATAACGGCTGAAATAGGTGAAGAAAAGTGGTTGTCATAATAAATTATTAAAAATACAAAGTGGCAAAGTAGAATTGAAAATTGCTGAAGAGTTGAACAATAAATATGATTGGTTCCAAATGCAACAAATTAAGAACTTGGTGGATAATGATATTAAAACTGAAGGGATAAGAAAAGAACAAACGGAAATGGAAATAGTTCTGCTTGGAGATAATGAAAAATTAATTTCAAAAATATATAAATTACTGTTAAAATGGTCTACGCAAGATGAAGTAGTGAAATCTCAAATGATTGTGGGCAATTAATGTAAATAAAGAAATACAGATGGAAACTTGGGAACACTTGTGGAAAAATTCTATGAAGCTTTCGACGTGTCATAGTATTAAAGAGAACTGTTTTAAAATGATGTACAGATGGTACATGACTCCTAAAAAATTGGCAAAGATGAATAACAAGATGTCAGATAGATGTTGGAAATGTAAAAAAACATGAAGGTTCTTTCTACCATATGTGGTGGACTTGTGAAAGGGCGAAAAAGTATTGGCAGATGATTCAGCAAGAAATTACTAAGATCCTTGGATATGAATTTAAGAAAAGTGCAGAGACTTTTCTGTTGGGATTACAAATGGAAAAATTTCCAGAAGAAGATAGAACTGTAATTTGGTACTTGCTTTCAGCAGCTAGGACACTATATGGGCAGTTGTGGAAGCAAGAAAAAATACCAGAGAAATGGGATTGGATTATAAAAGTTATGACATGGAGTGAAATGGACAAATTAACAAGAACATTAAGAGACTATGATTTAGAAGTTTTTAAGACGGAATGGAAAAAGTTTAGAAGATATGTAGAAAAAGAGTGGAAAGTAAAAGGACATTGGATAATTTTTGATAATGATTAAGTTTTAGAAGAAGAAGAATATAAGTTTTTGTTTTAATAGTTAAGGGTACCTTTAAATATTAGCATTATAAGGAAATATCACCGGCAGAGGTCAAGTAACGGGGGGAGGGGGGGGTAAAAAGTAATATATGGGGTAGATAAAAGAAGTTGTTAAGATTTAAGAAATAATTTTGTTACCATATATTACCAATAAAATTGTTTTGACAAGAAAGATGTCTTCCAGTTGCCACAGAGCAACAAGTGTTCTGATCTTTTGCACATGGTAGCATTGTTTCACTCTGTCTGGGGCAGTGATGCTCTGTATTCTTGGTGCTTGGGAGGAGAAACAGGGTGAAGACTTCTAGTGTCTTGGCCCCACTGATGGACCGCCTGATGGCACCTGGTTTTTTTGGCCACTGTGTGACACAGAGTGTTGGACTGAATGGGCCATTGGCCTGATCCAGCATGGCTTCTCTCATATTATTATGTTCTTTCTCTGTTGCGTAGTTTTACATGTCAGGGAGTCTAAAATGTTTTAGCCTTTGTCGACATTTATTTCATTTGTTTACTTCTTTTATACCCGGCTTTTCTCCCCAGCGGGGGAGCCATATCGGCTGACACTGTTCCCCTTCATTTTATCCTCATGACAACCCTGGGAGGTGGGTGGAGTTGAGAAGGCGTAACGGGCCCAGCAGACTTCCACGGCAGAGTGTGGGAATTCGAACCTGGTTCTACCAGACCTTAGTCCAGCTAACTGGGTATGGTGTAGTGGTTTAGAGTGGCACACTCTAATCCGGAGTACCTGGTTTGATTTCCCATTCTGCCTCCACATGCAGCCAGCTGCAGTGACCTTGGGTCAGTCACAGTTCTTTCAGAGCTCTTTCAGCCCCACTTGCCTCACAAGATGCCTGTTGTGGGGAGAGGAAGGGAAGGTGATTGTAAGCCACTTTGAGGCTTCTGAAGGTAGAGAAAAGCAAGGTATAAAACCAAGTCTCCCCCTCCTCTTCTTCTTTTCCTCCTCCTCCTTCTCCTCTCTAACATGATTTGATGACTTATCTGCATCAGGATTGACCCCTTCAAGTTCAGTGATGGATTCATGATTTATAAGAAGCTTATAAAGAGATGATATAGAGCCCCGTGGCACAGTGTTAAAGCTGCAGTACTGCAGTCCTAAGCTCTGCTCACGACCCGTGTTCAATCCCCAGTGGAAGCTGGGTTTTCAGGTAGCCGGCTCGAGGTCGACTCAGCCTTCCATCCTTCCGAGGTTGGTAAAATGAGCCCCCAGCTTGCTGGGGGGAAAGTGTAGATGACAGGGGAAGGCAATGGCAAACCACCCTGTAAAAAGTCTCCCGTGAAAACGTCGTAAAAGCAATGTCACCTCAGAGTCGGAAATGACTGGTGCTTGCACAGGGGACCTTTTCTTTTCCTTTCCTTTCCTATAAAGCAGGAGTGGGGAACCTCTATCCCGAGGGCTGTATGTGGCCCTCGAGGTCACTTGGTGTGGCCCTCAGGGATTGCTGAACCGAACAGAGCCATGTGGCAGCCTCTCTGGGGCCTGGCTGGCCTGCAAGGATCATGGGGCCCAGCCACACTGTGCAGCAGCATCCCCAGGGCCAGGCAGAGATCACAGGGCCCAGATATACTGTGCGGCAGCCTCCCTGGGGCCTGGCTGGCTGGCTGGCCAGAATTGCTGCAGGGCCTGGAAAAGTTACTGTCACAGTTCAGTTTGCACTTGATTAGCCCAGATGGTGAGGCCTAATATGATCATGTGTGTGTGACCTAATATGCTAATATTAGGAGATGTGGTCTTATATGCTACTGAGTTCCTGCTGGGCCTTTTCTACAAAAAGGCCGGGATCTATGCATTTGCCTAGGGCGGTGGGCCGGGTGTGTGCGCGCGCCAGATTAGGCCCTCCCCACGTGACTTCAAACAGAAAAACAATTATTTGCATTAATTTTGCTGGCCTGAATCATTCTCCCTTGGCGGAGCACTGTTTTTTTAAGTTGATAATTTTGTATGGCCCGCAAATGATGTTATAAATATCCATATGGCCCTTGGAAGAAAAAAGGTTCCTCACCCCTGCTATAAAGAGATGAGTATCATGATTGTATATAAGGCATATCTTTTAAAAAGCAATCCCTTTTTCCCGTATACTCTTTCCACAGAAGCATAACCAAGGGGATTGTATATCACTATTAGTGAAACCTGGGGTGCCAGAGTTATAAACACCCAGACAGCAATACAGCAACAGTAAAAAAAAAAAAAAAAAAAAAAGATCTGTGACATAGGAAGTGGCTGCATTTTATGCCATTAATTGATTTTATGTTTTCTTATTTTCATTTTTCTCAGTTCTGTAAACTACCTAGGGCTTTGGAGAAGAAGGTAATAAATAAACAGACTGGCTTTACTATTATTGTGATTTGTTGGGTTTTTAAATATATTCACAGAGTTGTAAGTGGGGCTGAAATCCTCACATAAATGCTCTTGTCTTGGCCCTCTTTATTTTTTCCTCACTATCCCAACTTTCTGTTTTAGAATTCTCCAGGGATCCATAAAATAGCCGGACGAAGTCCTTCCCGCCTCCTGCTGTCCCTTCCCCGAAGAACAGTGTTTGTGTGATTCCTCAAGGCGTTCAAAATTCAGGTCTTCCACAGAACAAGAGGGAAGGCATACAAGTTAATGTTTTCATCCACCCGGACAAAGGAGAATGGGGATCCTACACCCAAAAGAATGAAGACTCGACAGAATAAAGACTCTGTAAGTGACTGGAAAGGGCTGGGCAGAAGGGAAAATGGCAGAGGGCTGAGGTAATATTCCCCACAATCTGCACCTAAGCTTGTAAGACAGTTTGGTGAGTGGTTAAGTGCATGGACTCTTACCTGGGAGAACCAGGTTTGATTTCTCACTCCTCCACATACACCTGCTGATGTGACCTTGGGTCAGCCACAAGTTCTCTCAAGACTGTTCTGCTCAAGAGCAGTTCCAGCCTTGGGTCAGCCATAGCTCTCACAGAGTTGTCCTTGGAAGGGCAGCTTTTGTAAGAGCTCTCTCAGCTCCACCTACCTCACAGAGTGTCTGTTGTGGGGAAAGAAGATAAAGGAGATTGTAAGCCGCTATGAGACTCTAATTCAGAGAGAAGGGTGAGGTATAAATCTACAATCTTCTTCTTGTGGGGAGGGGAAGGGAAAGGAGATTTGTAAGCCACTCTGAGACTCCTTTGGCTAGTGAAGGGCGGGGTATGAATCCAGTCTCTTCTCTTTTTTACACATGTTCAGTGGCAGGAACAATCATTATATGAGGTTTCCTTATCCTGTTAGATCCAGATGGGTAGCCATGTTAGTCTGTCTGTAGAAGTAGAAAAGTGTAAGAGTCCATTAAGAATAAGGGTCCAGTAGCACCTTAAAGGCTAACAAATTTGTGGCAGGGTATGAGCTTTTGTGAGTCACTTCTCATTTCTTCAGATACAGCTAGAATGTGAGTCCATCTGTCCTATATATTGAAAAGTGGAGTAATTTCAGATGCCAAATGCCATTAGCAGGCTAATGACAATAGCAGGTGTGATTGGGTTAGGTGTGATAGCGTGAGGCAGTAGCCTTGGAGAAATCAGCATTGGTAATGAGACAGAAAACCTAGGTCTCGATTCAGTCCAGATGGATACATTGCCTTGAGCATTGTTATCAGTGAGACTGCTGAGTTGCAACTGATAATTTGACATCTGAAATCACTCCACTTTCCAATATATAGAAGAAGAAGAAGATATTGGATTTATATCCTGCCCTCCACTCTGAAGAGTCTCAGAGCGGCTCACAATCTCCTTTCCCTTCCTCCCCCACAACAGACACCCTGTGAGGTAGATGAAGATATTGGATTTATATCCCGCCCTCCACTCCGAAGAGTCTCAGAGTGGCTCACAATCTCCTTTCCCTTCCTCCCCCACAACAGACACCCTGTGAGGTAGATGAAGATATTGGATTTATATCCCGCCCTCCACTCCGAAGAGTCTCAGAGCGGCTCACAATCTCCTTTACCTTCTACCCCCATAACAGACACCCTGTGAGGTGGGTGGGGCTGGAGAGGGCTCTCACAGCAGCTGCCCTTTCAGGGACAACCTCTGCCAGAGCGATGGCTGACCCAAGGCCATGCTAGCAGGTGCAAATGGAGGAGTGGGGAATCAAACCTGGTTCTCCCAGATAAGAGTCCGCACACTTAACCACTACACCAAACTGGCTCTCCTGGACAGATGGATTCACATTCTAGCTGTACCTGAAGAAATGTATTGACTGATGAAAAGTCGTGCCCTACCACAAGTCTTTAAGGTGCTACTGGACTCATCCTTACCCTGAGGCAGACTATCCAGGGTCTTTAGTAGAGGAGAGCCTTTCCCAGTGCCTGTTTTCTGAGCTCTTTTAATGGGTTTACCAGGACTGAACCTGAACCTGAGAGGCAGTTTGGAGCAGCGGTTAAGTGCGCGGACTCCTATCTGGGAGAACCGGGTTTGATTCCTCACTCCTCCACTTGCAGCTCCTGGAATGGCCTTGGGTCAGTCATAACTCTTGTAGGAGTTGTCCTTGAAATGGCAGCTGCTGTGGGAGCTCTCTCAGCCCCACCCGCCTCACAGGGTGACTGTGAAGGTAAAGGAGATGGTGACCGTTCTGAGACTTGAGATTCAGAGTATAGGGCAGGATATAAATCCAATATCATCTTCGGTGTGTGAGGTAAGTGCTCTGCCAGCAAGCCACAGCCCCGCCTTTGTCTCCCACTCTTCCTCCAAGAAGTTCAGGGAATCCTGAATGGGGAACTATCCATAAGATCCTCTCAGCAATGCTGGGAAGTAAGTTGAACCAAATGTGACCCAACTTCAAATGAATTCGAGGCTGAGCAGGACTCTGAGAACGGGTCTCCTCAAATCAAGCCTGCAACTGACAAAGAGAGCTGTGTTTCTCAAAAGCTTATGCTACAACCAGGGCTTTTTTTGTAGCAGGAACGTCTTAGCATTTTAGACCACACCTCTGTGATGTAGCCAGTCCTCTAACAGCTTACAGGGCTCTTAGCACAGGGCCTACTGTAAGCACCAGGAGGATCGGCTAAAGCAGGGAGGTGTGCTCTAATATGCAAAGGAGTTCCTACTACAAAAAAACCCTGGCTACAACAAAATTTGTTAGTCTTAAAGGTTCTACTGGACTCTGCTGTTTTGCAGCAACAGAATAACATAGCTAATTCTTCCAAATCAAGTTTGTTACTCAGTTCCATTGCATGATACCACCATATCTTGGGGAGGGAAAATGGTGGAATGGAAAATGCCCTCAAGTCACAACTGATTCATAAGAACATTAGAACATAAGAGAAGCCATGTTGGATCAGGCCAACGGTCCTAGCAGTCCAAAACTGTGCTCCCCTCCCCAAGCACCAAGAATACAGAGCATCACTGCCCCAGACAGAGAGTTCCAACAATACGCTGTGGCTAATAACCACTGATGGACCTCTGCTCCATATGTTTATCCAGACCCCTCTTGAAGCTGTCTATGCTTGCAGCCGCCACCACCTCCTGTGGCAGTGAATTCCATGTGTTAATCACTCTTTGGGTGAATAAATACTTTATTTTATCCATTCTAACCTGACTGCTCAGCAATTTCACGAGTGCCCATGAGTTCTCGTATTGTGAGAAAGTGAGAAAAGTACTTCTTTCTCTACCTTCTCTATCCCATGCATAATCTTGTAAACTTCTATCAGGTCACCCCTCAGTCATCATTTCTCCAAGCTAAAGAGCCCCAAGCGTTTTAACCTTTCTTCATAGGGAAAGTGTTCCAACCCTTTAATAATTCTAGTTGGCCTTTTCTGCACTTTTCCATTGCTATAATACCTTTTTTGAGGTGCGGTGACCAGAATTGTACACAGTATTCCAAATGAAGAAGATATTGGATTTATATCCCACCCTATACTCTGAATCTCAGAGTGGCTCACAATCTCCTTTACCTTCCTCCCCCACAACAGACACCCTGTGAGGTGGGTAGGGCTGAGAGCTCTTACAGCAGCTGCCCTTTCGAGGACAACTCCTATGAGAGCTGTGGCTGACCCAAGGCCGCACCATCGATTTATACAGGAGCATTCGTGGTGACCTTGTAGGTTTTTCAAGGCAAGGGATGTTCAGAGGTGGGTTGTCATTGGCTGCCTCTGCGGCACACCCCTGATATTCTTTGGAGGTGTCCCAAGTACTGACCAGGGCTGACCCTGCTTAGGTTCCGAGATCTGATATCAGGCTAGCCCGGGCTATCCAGGTGATGGCAGAGAGTTTCTAGAGCAAGTGGAGTCATTGCCTGTGTGCTTGTTCCTCCAACCAGATGTCAATGCGGAGTGGTCGGAAGAAGGAGACTCCGGGGCCCCGAGAGGAGCTCAGGACAAGGGGCCGGGCCTCTCCGGGTGGCGTCAGCACCTCCAGCAGTGATGGCAAAGCAGAGAAATCCCGACAAACCACCAAGGTAGGTCAATATCTCACCTTTTGGCCAGCATTCTATCCGAGTTGTATTCTTGTTTTTTACGATGTGGACTTCTGCTTAACGTCAGATATGATCATGCGCAGCACACAAGACGACACACGCTAAGAACTGCATTGAATATTTTTCAGTTCCTTTCTTCAAGTAGAAACAGCCATTTCAGTGGGATAGGATTTTTTTCCCCCTGAAAAACATTTAGATCAAGGATGTTGAACTCAGTTGTTACGATGGACGGATCTGACATAAATGAGACACCCAGCCAGGCTGTGTGTGTCATAAAATGTAATGCCAGGTAGCGGAGATATAAGCTTCATAAAGGACTCAGACAAACACAAAGATTTTTTTTTTTAAAAAAACCTTAAAATATGCTTAAAAGACTCTTGCAATATTTTGTTTATTTAATAGTTTCTGACAGCTGACGCCTCTTGCTCTGAATTATTGCATTAAAATCTGGAGACATTATCTGTGCTGTAGCAATCTTGAGTATGCTGTTCAGGTGTGTGTCTGTAAGTTGGAAACCTGATTTAGATTTATTGACATTCATTACAGTAATCTCACGGTCAGTGCTTTGAGCCTAAGACCCAGGGGAAAACATGAAATGGCTGGGCACCGCGAGCTTTTGTACATAAGTTGCTTCATGTGCTAGTCAGCCAGTGGAGAAAATAGAGGCTTTGCTTTGTAGCTCCTGTGTGATTGAGCAAGCCTGACAAAGCAAGCTGTGATGCAGAAGGAAGCAGATGACAATGAGTTGCTTGTGGGCCTGATAGGAGCCCTCCAGGGGCATGATCCGGCCCTCAGGCCACATGTTTGACACACCTGATTTAGATGATGTGAACGTTAACATTTTTCTGCTCCTCTTCAGCAACATCCCCACCCCACCCCGGTCTGCTGCTGTTCCTTCCTGCCTGCTTTTGTTTCCTGAGAGATCCTACTCAGTCAATAGATCATATGGTGAACACGATGACATCATGGTGCTACACAGCCAATCAGATTTGTCTGTTTGGCGGCCTTACGGGCAAGTGAGGACAGCTGAGCATGGGAACCAGTGCAAACGATTAAGTGAATAATTGCAAGGGGAAGGATTTTTGGCTCTCCCAAAAGCGTGTTTTCCAAAACTCGGGAGCAGTTTTGCTTCAGGCTTAGTCTGACTGGCGTGTTGTGTTACATCACAACCCCTGCAAGCTAGTAAGAAGTGGAAAATGGAGGAGGAATACGAGCAATTCGAAGTGTGACCCCTTTGTCTTTTGCAGAAGGGCCGCGTGGAGGAATCCATGGCCCCCAAAGGAAACAAGCAGGGCCGGCCGGAGGAAATTTCAGAGAGCGAAGGAGAAGATGCCAATGCCCCAAAGAAAACTAAAACAGAGGTAGGTTCTTGGCAGGTAGGCTCCCTCTGTGTCACGTTCTCAGGGTGCAGGCAGGCAGGAGTCCAAAGCCAGTCCAAGGTCAAAGTCCAGGGAATCAAGCAGGAGCCAAGTCACCAAAGCAAAATCACAAACCAGTATCTGAAGTCAGTGTCCAAAAACCAAAGGGTCAGGGTGCCAAGGAATTAAAGCAGGTCAGGATCAGGAAGGAGCGTGGATGCAAACCAGGGGATCGACTTGTTGCCTCCCTGAGGTTATCACGTCCTGCGTGGGAGTTATATAGGAGCCTCAATCAGCCTGCTCCCTGGGTGGCAGCGACTCTGCTAGAACTCAGGGCTGAGAGATCTGAAGCATTGGCGGGAAAATAGACCATATCTGAAAGTTCTTTCCGGAGCCTGCTTCGAACTCTTGAGATGGGAGGGGGAGAGCTTGGAGGAGATTGATTGTCATCAGCCAGCACTGGCGCCTGGAATGCGGGGAGAGTGATTGATGGGCCAGCTGCCGGTTGTTCGGCTGAGGAACTGGCTGGCAACTCTTCCAGGTCTGTTAACCCTTCCAGCGCCCCCTCGTCTGGGCTCATGACACTCCGCTGTGCCTCATGCAGGGCCAGCCCTAGACTGCCTGGCACTTCAGGCAAGGCTAACTTCTGGCACACCCCCCCCCCCAATATACTGATAATGTCACGAAGTCATAGGGGGGGCTTCCAATTTGGTGCCCCCAGAAGGTCGGCGCCCTAGGCAATTGCCTAGTTGGCCTAACGGCAGGGCTGGCCCTGGCCTCGTGCAGTGTTGTGGTCAGGGCCAGCGCGTGGGAGTAGGCGACCAAGGCAATTGCCTAGGGCGCCGGCTCCCAACAGGGGCGGAGGGCGGGTGCCCCCTCCCCGCTCACGCTGTCCCTGAGCCTCCGACTGGACGTTGAGGGGTTGAAGGAACTCCCCTGCCCCTCAGCACCCAGAAACAACGGCACTTTCGGCAGAACCCCACCCGCTGGCCCCGGTTGTGGTTGCGCCTGCTTCTCCTTACCTCCTCCAGCCTAGACCTCCTCAAGGCTCTATCCGGCTAGCCAGCTGGTTATGACGCCACTTCTGGGCTGTACCGGACTCGTTCAAGTCAAGGGGACGCTCTCGACACCCCCTGATACCTCTCTAGTTATCCCTATGGGCTCCTAGGACCGGGAAGAGCCCGTACCTCAGGGGTAGGGTGTATGCTGCACAGGCAGGAAAGTCCCAGATCTCATCTTCAGCGTCCATTTTAAAAAGGTCTCAAAGTAAGTATTGGGAAAGCAAACAAACAGCCACTGCTGGTTAGATTAGAACAGGGGTGTCAAACTCATTTGTTTGAGGACCCGATCTGACATAAATGAGACCTTGCCGGGCCGAGCCATGTGTGCCATCAAATATAATGCCAGGTAGCAGAGAGAGAAAACTTTATAAAAGACGCAGACAAGGACAGTTAGAGACCCAGAGGAAAACATGAAATGGCTGGACATTGTCAGCTTTTGTACATAAATTGCTTTGTGTGCTGGTCAGCCAGTGGAGGAAATAGAGGCTTTGCTCTGTAGCTCCTGTGGGATTGGACAAGGCTGGCAAAGCGAGAGAGGGAGAAGGAAGCAGACAACAGTGCGATGCTCGCGGGCCTGATAGGAGCCCTCCAGGGGCCTGATCCAGCCCTTGGGCTGCATGTTTGACACCCCTGGATTAGACAGTATCTGCCTAGATGCAGGGCTGGCGCGTGGGAGTTGGCGAACTAGGCGACGGCCTAGGGCACCGACTCCCATAGGGGCACCTCCCTCCCTGGAACAACACCCCCCCCCGCTGCCGCCCTCCTCCCCTTCTCAGCACTGGAAGCCAGCACTGGGCTCCGCTCTGCTCTGCACCCCCCCCCCCGCCACTGCCCACCTTCCCTTCTTGGCACTGGAAGTCAGCGCCAGGCTCTGCTCCGCCCCCCATCCAAGCCTACACTGGTCCTTACCAGTTTCCATGAGGCTGTTTGCAGCTTCTATCGCGGGCCCTTCAAAGGCTTAAAAGCCACGCGCAGCCTCATGGAAACTGGTAAGGACCAGCCTAGGCGCAGGATGGGGGGAGCGGAGTGAAGGGAGGAGGGTGGCAGCAATGGGGAGGCAATCGTGCTGGGAGGGAGGGAGGCAACAGTGGCAACAACGGCAGTGGGGAGGGGGAGTGCGGTGCTGGCTTGCAGCCCGCAATGGAAGGAGGGGGTAAGGATAAGCTGGGGGCGCTGCAAAGGGAACGGGAGGGAGGGTGTGAAAGTTAGTTTGGAAAAAAAAAGGAGGGGGCGGGGGGGCAAATTTTGGCCTGGGGCACTGAAAACCTCAGCGCCGGGCCTGTGTGGATGGATCAGTGGTCCAACTCGGTATAAAGCAAAGACTCTCCTTTTTTTTTTTTGCCTCGCACTAGAACTCTTCCCCGATAGCAGCCTCTGTTAGTGGTTCCCCCCTCAATGCCTGTCTGTTCAATCCAGGAGCTGCCGCGGCCTCAGTCTCCATCCGACGTCGACAGCCTAGATGGCCACAGCTTCAATGACGAGACAAGCAGCGACCCTCGCGACATCGACCAGGATAACCGGAGCACTTCCCCCAGCGTCTACAGCCCCGGCAGCGTGGAAAACGATTCGGATTCCTCCTCTGTGCTGTCCCAGGGACCATCCCGCTCTTACCATCACCCCCCCCTCTTTCCCCAGAGCCCCTCGCCAGCCCCCCTGACGGAGGGCCTAGCTCGTCCACCGGAACCAAACTTCAGCTTAACAGGGGAAGTTCATCCTCAGGGCTCCTCGGGCGGCTATCCGTCCCAACTCGAAGCTCAGGCCTCGAGGATTTTCCAGGCCCAGGCGGCGCCCGCTGCTGTTACCTCCACCAACTCTTCCTCTTCTCCTTCTTCCTCCTCCTCCTCCTCCTCCTCCAGCACCCATGTTCCTCTTTATCCAAGTGCTAATGTGGTCCAGATGGGGCCCAAAGCCCAAAGCGCAGGAGCGGGCATTCTGGCCCCAGGCGGGCGGGAGCCATCCCTCAGTTCCAAGCACAACCCACCCCCGACGACACCTATTTCCCTCGCCTCCGTGGCAGGAGGTGGCCCCCCTCAGAAGACACCCCCAAATAACCCCGCCTCTGCGCCTCCTTCTTCTGCTGCCGCTTTTCCTCACGTCTTAGCTAACTTGCCGCCCCCGCCCGCCCTGCGCCCTCTGAACAACATGGCCGCCACCTCCAGCTCCCCGGGGATGGTGGGGCAAGCGTTGAGCGGCCACCTTCCATCGCCCCATGGCATGGGACAGGATAAGTCTCCTGCCCCTTCGCGCTACCCCTATGCTCCCCCTCCACCGCCCCCGCCTAACTCTTCCTCCCAGTATCCCCTCCCTCCGCCGTCCCAGGCCCTGCCGAGCTACAGCTCCTCGTATGGCCATTCGTTCCCCCCGCCCAGCAGCCTCTCTGTTTCCAGCCAACCACCCAAATACACCCAGCCCTCCATGCCCTCGCAGCCTGTGTGGAGTCAAGGCCCGCCACCGTACAGCCGCCCTCTGGGGAACACTGTCTCCCACCCCCCGTCCTCCTTCCCTGGCCAGGCTGCACATCACCAGCAACAGCAGCCGCACCATCACAACCACAGCAGTGGCGCGGGGCTGTCTCCCGCAGCAGCCACCCCCTCACAGGCATCTGTGGGATACCCCCATCCACTGGAGCCTGGCCCGCATCACCCCTCCCATGCCGCCTACGGGCTGCGTCTCTACCCACCCCACAACCACGCCACATACAGCCAGGCCCCCTCTGCATCTTCTTCCTCCTCCTCTTCCTCTTCTTCCTCTTCCTCCTCTTCCTCCTCCTCCTCCTCTTCCTCCCAGGGGACGTACCCCGGAGTCTGCAGCCACCCCCAAGGGCAGAACGCCGCCACCTATGCCTTCCCTTCACCTCCTCCCCCTTCACCCGCACACGGGGCTGGGCCCCCAGTCACCTCTGCATCGGTCACCCTCTCCACCGTCATAACCACCATGGCCTCCTCCTCGGCAGCCCCCTACAAGGCAGTGTCGCCTCCGGTTGGGCCCCCTCCCGTGGCCCCCTACGGGAAGCGAACAGCTTCGCCGTCTCCCACCTTCCAGCCCCCTGCACCCTACAAGCCAGGCTCTCCTCCCGCATCCTCCGCTTCTTCGTTCCGTGCGGCTACTCCGCCAGGATACAGGCTAGCTTCTTCCCCCGCAGCCGGCGGCTACAAGGCCGCCTCACCAGCCCCTATTGCCCCTCCGGCCCCGGCCAGCTTGCCCGCCCCACCCCCGCCTTTGCCCCCCTTGCCTCTCAGTGCTGCACAGATCAAGCAGGAGCCTTCAGAGGACTATGAGCCCCCAGAGAGCCCGATGCCCCCCATCCGGAGTCCTTCGCCAGCGCCCAAAGTGGTGGACGTACCAAGTCATGCCAGCCAGTCAGCCAGGTGAGAGACAGTGATGGGGTGGGGGATATGACTGGGAAGGCAGAAAAGAATGGCAGAGTAAATATAACTGGATCAGTCCCGGGGGGGGGGTTGTAGCAAGAACTCCTTTGCATCTTAGGCCACATAGCCCCTGATGTAGCCAATCCTTCTGGAGCTTACAGGGCTCTTAGTACAGAGCCTACTGTGAGCTCCAAGATGATTGGCTACATCAGGGGTGTGTGGCCTAAGATGCAAAGGAGCTCCTGCTACAAAAAGAGCCCTGGTCCAGCCCACATGCCTGGGCAAGCCACCAAGCCAAACTCACCACCTGCGGATTGTGACTTGCCACGTGGGGTTTTTTTTGTCCTTTTGCAGGGCCGGGCAATTCGCAAAAATAACTCCATTGAGCTTCTGGTGGATTGGGTTAGGTTGGAAGATTTTCTACGGGAGCTCATAAAATGAAAGCAACCATCCCTGATTCCAAAGAGCTTTGTTGTGGTTCGCCCACTTGCCCTGGTGGAGGACACCCTCTTCTGCATCCCCCAGCCTATTGGTCCATTGAAGCGTCCTGTATTAAGCAGCACACCGAGAAGAAGAAGAGATTGGATTTATACCCCGCCTTTCAGTCGGAGTCTCAGAACAGTTTACAATCTCCTTTACCTTCCTCCCCCACAACAGACAAACATTTCTCCCAGGCAGCCGAAATTTTCACTCAGTATCTCATCCTGTGGATTGGCCTGCGCTCTCACTGAACCATACCATATTCGCAGCCCACGAATACCTTTACCTACATCCGCCGAACAGGATGACATTCTGCTCTTAAATCCTGGGTCACTTTTTTTAAAGCCAGCAAACAGACCAGTGAAAGTTTTGAGGGCCATGAAGAGAAGCCTGGCGCTATTGTGAGACGCGCAGCAGAGGCTTTTGTGCCCTCACTGTGTCCTGTTATCACCACCCATGGGCATTTTGGCATAGTGGTTAAGTGCTCGGACTCTTATCTGGGAGAAATGGGTCTGATTCCCCACTCCTCCACTTGCAGCTGCTGGAATGGCCTTGAGTCAGCCATAGCTCTCGCAGAGCTCTTCTCTCAGGAGCAGTTTTCTCAGAGCTCTCTCGGCCCCACCTACCTCCCAGTGTGTCTGTTGTGGGGGAGGAACGTAATAGTGTTTTCCCTTTTGGCTAATTATGGAGTAGAAACTTTGACTTTTGTGTTTTAGTGCACAGTTCTCTGGGAGGCTAGATACCCAAGGAATGGCACCTGTTAGCAGAAGGTAAAACTGCACGTAACCAGGGGTGGTCAAACTGTAGTTCGGGAGCCACATATGGCTCTTTCACACATACTATGTGGCTCTAGAAGTCCCCACTACCCCAGCAGCTGGTTTGGAGAAGGCATTTGTCTCTTTAAATCACTTCTCTAAGCCAAGCCCTCCAGCAGCTTGGAGAATGCATTTAAAATTAAAGTTTCTTTCTTTCTACCTCTCCACTTCATATTCCTTCCTTCCTACCTACCTACCCCTGTCGTTCATTCCATGAGGCTCTTACATTGAGAACCAGTTTGGTGTAGTGGTTAAGTGTGCGGACTCTTATCTGGAAGAACTGGGTTTGATTCCCCACTCCTCCACTTGTACCTGCTGGAATGGCTTTGGGTCAGCCATAGCTCTGGCAGAGGTTGTCCTTGAAAGGGGCAGCTGCAGTGAGAGCCCTCTCAGCTCCACCCGCCTCACAGGGTATCTGTTGTGAGGGAGAAAGATAAAGGAGATTGTGAGCCGCTCTGAGACTCTGAGTGGAGGGCCGGATAAATCCAATATCTTCTACTTCTTCGCAAGTTTGGCCACCCCTGTACTACACTGGAGGCACCCTTCACCTCTGGCCTCATCCTTTCTGGTTCTCCTCTCCCTTCCCCGCCTTATTCAAAGGCTAATGCCTTTGTCCCTCCTTCCACAGGTTCAACAAACACCTGGATCGCGGCTTCAACTCCTGCTCACGGACAGATCTCTACTTTGTGCCCTTGGATGGCTCGAAGCTGGCCAAGAAGCGGGCAGACTTGGTGGAGAAGGTGCGCCGGGAGGCCGAGCAGAAGGCCCGGGAAGAGAAGGAGCGAGAGAGAGAGCGGGAACGGGAGAAGGAGCGGGAGAGGGAGAAGGAAAGAGAGCTGGAAAGGAGCGTGGTAAGTGCCCCGGGGCTTTGAGAAAGTTGCAGACACAGTAGTCCAGTGGCACGTGCAGAAGGTGGTGTTTTCCATTCCTGGCATCTTCATTTAAAAGGGTTTCAGGGTGGCAGATCCAGGAAGGACCTCTGCAAGAGACTTCAGTCAGGCACCGCCAATCTGAATGTACCGCGGAGGTCTAAACCACCATTCTGACTCCTGTGTGTGGATATAATCTTTATATCAAACAGCCAGCGTTCCCTCTAAGTTGAGCCAAGTGTGAGCCAGCTCACAGGTTTTTGGCCCCCCAGCTCACACATTTTTCACTTAGCTCAGGAAGGATGGCCCCAGGGCAGACTAATTTATGCAGGAGCCGTATTGCTCGCTCCCAGCTTGAATGCCAGCAGCTCGGGGGTTGCCAAACTGTGGCTCGGGAACCTCACGTGGCTTTTTCACACCTTGTGTGGCTCTCAAAGCTCCCAACGCCCTTTGGCTGGCTTGGAGAAGGCATTTGTCTCTTTAAATCGCTTCCCTTAAGCCAAGCCAGCTGGTGGTTTGGACAACACATTTAAAGTTTAAGTTGCTTTCTTTCCACTTTTCCCTTCGTCCCCCACCTATTTCCTTCCTTCCTCCCTCCCTCCCTCCCTCCTTCTTTTGCAGCTCTCCAACATCTGATGTTTATTTTATGTGGCTCTTACGTTAAGCAAGTTTGGCCAGCCCTGCAAGTAGCTCATGAAGTAGAATTTTTGTTCACAAGACTCCACAGCTTAGAAGGAGCACCGTAAACACCCAAGGGCTGACTCCCTGTGGATCTGCACGATAGAGCCGCCCACAGTTACTTTTTAGTGTTATGCAAAACATATGCAGAAGAATCTATTTTTTTAAAGGAGGGGGGGATCAGGGCAGAGGTGAAGACTCCCAAAAATGCGAGTATGGGCAGCATTTGAGGTGGCTGTAGGAAGCGCTCATGGTCCTGACATAGTGACCACACATAGTCCTCTGAGTGACCATAAACACTGGGCCAAACTACAGCTTGCGCGCCGCATGTGGCTCTTTCACACGTACTATGTGGCTGTTTGCCAGCTTGGAGCCCCCACCGCCCCTGTTTGCCAGCTTGGAGAAGGCATGTGTTTCTTTGAATCACTTTGCTGATCCAGCTGGTAGCTTGGAGAATGTATTTAAAGTTAAGATTGCTTTCTTTCCACCTCTCCCTCCCTCCTCTCACTCCATCTATTTTTTCCTTCCCTCCCTCCAACATCCGGCGTTTATGTCTTGTGGCTCTCAAACGTCTGATGTTTGTGGCTCTCACGTTAAGCAAGCTTGGCCACCCTGGTGCTAGGAGTTCCAGTGGGGAACTGGAAAAGAAGCAGAACTTCAGGATGCATGGAGCTGGGGAAGGAGCAGGGGCCAGGAGATGGGATTTCCCTTTCCCACAAGTCTTTGCTGTCCCCCTCTTGTAGACTATGCTTGCAGGCTTTGTCTCTTGCTGCGGGAACTCCCCGCCCCCCCACTGAACATGGCCTTCCCAATCTCTTGCAGAAAGTGGCCCAAGAGGGCCGGCCAGTGGAATGCCCGTCTCTTGGTCCCATCGCTCACCGCCCATCGTTCGAACAGGGCAGCGCCGTAGCGACCGTCCCGCCCTACCTGGGCCCCGACACCCCGGCCCTCCGCACCCTCAGCGAGTACGCGCGGCCCCACGTCATGTCTCCGAGCAACCGCAACCACCCCTTCTACGTGCCGCTGGGGGCGGTTGACCCGGGACTGCTGGGCTACAACGTACCAGCCATCTACAGCAGCGACCCGGCCACGCGGGAGAGAGAGCTGCGAGAGCGGGAGGCCCGCGAGCGAGACCTCAGGGACCGCGACCTGCGCGAGCGCCTTAAGCCCGGCTTCGAAGTCAAGCCGGCCGAGTTGGAGCAGCTCCACGCCGTGCCCAGCGCCGCCATGGATCCCTTCCCGCGACACGGGGGGCTGGCTCTGCAGGCGGGCCCCGGCCTTCACCCCGCTTTCCCCTTCCACCCAGGGCTGGGCCACCTGGAGCGGGAGCGACTGGCGCTGGCGGCCGGGCCGGCCCTGCGCCCCGACATGTCTTACGCCGAGCGGTTGGCCGCCGAGAGGCAGCACGCCGAGAGAGTGGCCGCCCTGAGCAACGACCCCCTGGCTCGGCTGCAGATGCTCAATGTGACCCCCCACCATCACCAGCACTCCCACATCCACTCCCACCTTCACCTTCACCAGCAGGACGCCATCCACGCAGGTGAGGAGCAGAGGGCCTTCAGTGGCTATTAGCCACAGTGTATTGATGGAACTCTCTGTCTGGGGCAGTGATGCTCTGTATTCTTGGTGCTGGTGGGGGCAGTGGGAGGGCTTCTAGTGTCCTGGCCCCACTGACGGACCTCCTGATGGCACCTGGGGGTTTTTTGGCCACTGTGTGACACAGAGTGTGGGATTGGAGGGGCCATTGGCCTGATCCAACATGGCTTCTCTTATGTCCTTATGCTCTGTATTCTTGGTGCTTGGAGGGGGGGGGGGCAACAGTGGGAGGGCTCCTAGAGTCCTGGCCCTACTGATGGACCTTCTGATGGCACCTGGGTTTTTTGGCCACTGTGTGACACCGAGTGTTGGACTGAATGGGCCATTGGCTTGATCCAGCATGGCTTCTCTTATGTTCTTAATTCATTTTAGCTTAAGTGAAACAACAGATTTAGAGCAAGTTCTCACTGGACCTGTAAACCCAGGCCTCATTTTGGGCGGAAGGTTACAGAAGCAGAGCTCCAGAACCTCTAAGTTTTATTGTGCTTTTTCTTTCTCCTCCCCCCCCCCCCAAAGATACTTGCTTCTGGGCTCCATTGTTCAAACCCCCTGTGAGAATTTTGCTGAACTCTCAGATTTGACAAACTGTCTAAAGTTTTCCCTCACAAAAAATTGGAAAATCACCCAAACGTATCAAGCAGACATATGGAAATCTTCACCGTGCCACTGGGGCCACGTAGGAGAAAATTATTTTTAAAGTATGAGGGGAGTAAGGTTTTATTATGACAGTTGTAATTCAGGGAGCATTTTAAGATAGATGCTGAGCTGATATAATGTAGTACACTTTCCGATGATGTCAGGGGTGTTTGGCATAGGCAAATGTGTTGGGCTTCGGCTCCTCTTTTTCTACAAAATGGCTCCTGCGTGAACCTGTTTATTGGCTGTATCAATGCAGGGCTTCAAGGAAGGTGGGGAGGTTGGTTACCTGATGGGTATCATACCGGGGTGGGGGGAGATTCCAGAGAATATTTTTTAAAACATGATAACAGAGAATAGAACTATTTAAGCTGCCTTCCTGAAGTTCTTTACTCCAGTGTTTTTATTTAGCTGTCTCTTATATTCTCCGTCCAGTGAAGCTGATGGGCTGTTGGTTCAGGATAGACAAAAGGAAATATTACTTTACACAGAAAATGCTTAAAATGTGGAATTCATTGCAGAGGAGGGAGTGATGGCTTCAGGGATAAGCAGCTTTAAAAAGGGAGTTAGATGGATTCATGGAGGATAACTCTATCAAATGGCTACTAGCCTGGTGACTGAGGGGAACCTCTACATTCAGAAATACCAAGCCTCTGAATCCCAGAGCCAGAAGGCAACATCAGGGGAAGGCCTTGGCCTCCAAGCCCTATTGTTGGCAGTCCAGAGGAATTGGCTGGCCACTGTGTGAGACAGGATGCTGGACTAGATGGACCACTGGTCTGATCCAGCAAGGCCCTTCTCACGTTCTTACAAAACTTAGCTGTCTGCATGCAGATATTTCTGTGCATGTGTACAAAGTCATATGGCTTCCTTGACTTTTCCAGCTGCTTCCCTTTTATTACTTCCAGGGCTAGAAAAAGCCCAGCAAGGGAACTCATTTGCATATTAGGCCACACCCCCTCACATCACCATTGTTTCTCACAGGGCTTTTTTTTTTTTAGAAAAACCCAGAAGGAACTCATTTGTATATTAGACCACACACCCCTGACATCACCATGGTTCCCACATGGGAACTCATTTGCAGTTAGGCCACACCCCTTGATGCCATGCCAGCCGGAACTGCATTCCTGCTCAAAAAAAAAGCCCTGATTACTTCAGTAATAAAAACTATAATCTGAATTTCATGCCCAGATTCGGCAGTCTGAATGCAGATCAAACCATCCTTTAAGCCTTATGGGTTTTTTTCCCTAATCTATCACTGTTAATTGGCTTCTGTTGGTCCTAGGAAGGGGCAAGGAGCTAGCTACCCAGAGCTCTGGAGCCCCCATCTCTGACCACTGGAAATATTATTCCTCCTTCCCATTGATTTAGTTGCTTGCCTGTGCACTGACAGGACTACTTTTGCATCTGCCAAAACACAAGACCTGTCAAGATTCTCAGAGTTCTAGTCATACGAATCAGTCAGACCCGCCATTGGTAGTATGTGGAGAATGGTACTTTACAGGGATGTTGAGTACTGAAAAAAATGCTTGGGAAAGGCTGCAGTGCAGCGGTAGTGCATTTGCTTTGCATGCAGAAGGTCCCAGGTTCAATCCCCAACATCTCTAGGTGAAGGATCAAGTAGGGGGAGATATGAAAAATCAGGGGGAGCTCATGCCAGTCAGAGTAGACGAGACTGAGCTTGAAAGGCCAAAGGCTTGGTGGCACAAAGTAAGGCAGCTCCATGGGGTCATATAAGTCGTGTGAGTGCAAGATCCAAGAACAAACCCGGTAGAAATTCATTTCATGTCCTAGCAGCCCCGTTAACGAAGCTAACCGTTGGCTGTTCAATTCCTACAGCTTCCGCCTCTGTCCACCCTCTTATTGATCCACTGGCCTCTGGGTCACATCTCACCCGGATCCCCTACCCTGCTGGTACCATCCCGAACCCGCTCCTCCCACACCCACTCCATGAAAATGAAGTCCTGCGCCACCAGCTTTTCGGTAAGCACTTTCCTGAGATCGGGGAGGGGAGGTCAGCAGAGACGGTTGAACGGGTGGCATAATGGTGGAGCGGGGTCACTTGCTCATACACAAGATGAAACGTGGGGTGAAGTGACAGACAGAAATGGGTGTGTCTAACACCCGGAAATGGGTGGAGAGAACCTGGGGAGGGGAGCTCGGTTCGGGAGCATCAGAGCATATGTGGATCAGGAGCGGGAACAGGAAGGGGCAGGAGGGAGTTGTTTTGGCCTGGCTTCCTCAGGGACGTTCTGGTCCTCTTCCTGACATTGTCCACTTCCATTTATTTTTTTAAAAGGTGAGTCTTCAGTTCTCTTGCTCAGACATAGTCGTCATCTTGAATTTTAAATTGTCAGCTGTTTCCGCCACAAGTTATGATTCCCCCACTGCATCATCAGCCAGCTGCTACCACAAAATGCCTGGCGATGAGCCAGGTGTGGGAGAAGCACAAACTAGAAGGCCAGAGTAAACATGTAGAGCCAGTGTGGCACAGTTGTTAGAGCACGGGTGGCCAAACTGTGGCTCAGAAGCCACATGTGGCTCTTTCACACATATTGTGCAGCTCTTGCTGTTTCCCATTGGCTGGCTTGGAGATGACATTTGTCTCTTTAAATCACTTCTCCAAGCCAAGCCAGCCGGCAGCTTGGAGAACACATTTAAAGTTGCTTTCTTTCCACATCTCCCTCCCCCAATCTTCCTTCCTTCCTTCCTTCCTTCCTTCCTTCCTTCCTTCCTTCCTTCCTTCCTTCCTTCCTTCCTTCCTTCCTTCCTTCCTTCCTTCCTTCCTTCCTTCCTTCCTTCCTTCCTCATATGACATCTGACATTTATGTCTTGTGGCTCTCAAACATCTGACATTTATTCTTTATGGCTCTTGCGTTAAGCAAGTTTGGCCACCCCCGGGTTAGTGTGTCAGACGAGGACCTATGACAACTGGGTTCACATCCCGGCTCTGCCATTTTAACTTGCTGGGTTACCCTGGGCCTATCACAATTTCTCAGCAGAACCTACCTCACAAGGTTGGAGCAAGGATAAAGTGGAGCAGGAGTGGCCAGACTTGCTTAATGTAAAAGCCACATAGAATAAAACGTCAGAAATCTGAGAGCTACAAGTCATGAACATTAGATGTTTGAGAACGGAAGGAAGGAAGGAAGGAAGGAAGGAAGGAAGGAAGGAAGGAAGGAAGGAAGGAAATAGACGGGGGAGGGAAGAGGGAGAGAGAGTACCGGCTGGGTCACAAGCTTCCTGTAAGGTTGTTTTGATTCCATTTTGGAAGGACCTGCTGCTAGAGCACAGTCGTCAAAGCCCCCTGCCTACCTCAGCACCCACATTGATCCAAGCAGAAAGATGGACCTGTCAGCAGCAGAAGGAATTCCTTTCTTACATCTATTTGTTTATTATTTATTCACTTTATATCCCGCCCTCACCACCAAAGCAGGCTCAGGGCGGCTCACATTAGGAGGTCGTAAGACCAACATATTAATAGACAAGATAAAAAAAAAAAAACACAAGTGCATCGTAAATAAAACATATAAAACAATTCCATAAAACCATGGTAGGCGGTGCTGATCTCGCATTAAAATATAGCGGTGTGTTGAAGACGGCGGCTTCTACCAACTATATCGGTGTTAAAATTTTGTTATTTGAGTACTTCTGCCGGATGTCCTGTTGAAGCAAGATCCCCATGATATTCGAGGTGGGCCAAGTGGATTTGTTTCCGCTGTCCTGTTACAGATTTTTATTCGAAAATGCCTGGCGGAAGAGCACCGTTTTGCAGGCCCTTCGGAACTGCGTAAACTCTCGCAGGGCCCTAACCTCCTCTGGCAGCTCATTCTGCCAGGCAGGAGCCGCAGCAGAAAAGGCCCTGGCTCTGGTCGCCTTGAGCCTGACCTCTTTGATGCTGGGCATTGAGAGCAGATTCTGCGACCCCGACCGAAGTGCTCTCTGGGGTACATGCGGGGAAAGGCGGTCCCTAAGGCATGCACGTCCCTGGCCATATAGGGCTTTAAAGGGAATAACCAGCACCTTTAAGCGAATCCGGTAAGCAACAGGAGGCCAGTGCAGCGCTTTCAACACAGGTTGAATGTGTTCCCGCGAAGGAAGCCCCACTAGCAACCTGGCTGCAGCATTCTGCACTAGTTGAAGCCTCCAGATTTGGAACAAGGGCAGCCCCATGTGAGGGAATTACAGTAATCCAACCTCGAGGTGACCGTAGCGTGGATCACTGTTGCTAAGGCATCGCGTTCGAGAAAGGGAAGCAGCTGCTTTATCAGCGGAAGGTAAATGGGCAGCTTTGCATACTGTGGCTCCTCCTCTTCCTGTCATGTACCTTACAGCCAAGTGGTTCTTCGCTGCCACCTAGTGTTGAGCCCAAGGAGTGGAGAGTTTGCAGGCTACTGTCCCTCAGGGTCAGAAGGCATGAGGGCCTGGGCTAATACCCAGCTGCAATTTGTCGTTCTGATTTTTCGTTTTCTTCCTTTGGCTGCAGCTGCCCCCTACAGAGACCTGCCCGGCTCTCTCTCTGCTCCAATGTCTGCAGCGCATCAGCTCCAAGCCATGCACGCACAGTCAGCAGAGCTGCAGCGCCTGGCCCTGGAACAGCAGCAGTGGCTGCACGCCCATCACCCTCTGCATGGAGTGCCACTCCCCACGCAGGAGGATTACTACAGGTTTGTGGCTTTCAATGCAGGTGGGGGGGGGGCAGGGAGTGGCTAGCCTCTTCTTTCGCCAAAGCAAAGAGAGCATCCCGTAGGGTTGCCAACCCCCACCCCCCAGTGGGAGTGGGGGAAACTCCATTTCACAAGCTCTTGCCCACTGCCATCCCTCCCCCATAGACTGCCAAGTCCAATTCAAGAAATATCTGGAGACTTTGGGGGTGGAGCCAGGAGCAAGGGTGTGAGAAGCATAATTGAACTCCAAAGGGAGTTCTGGCCGTCACATTTAAAGGGACCGCACACCTTTTAAATGCCTTCCTTTCATTGGAAATAATGAAGGATAGGGGCACCTTCTTTGGGGGCTCGTAGAATTGGACCCCTTGGTCCAATCGTTTTGAAACTTGGTAGGTATTTTGGGGAGAGGCACTGGATGCTATGCTGAAAATTTGGTGCCTCTACCTCAAAAAAACAACCCTTGCAGAGCTCCACTATGGGAATCAGACTCCATAGGGAATAATGGAGTGCACAGTAGACTTTTCCTTCCCTCCACCCCCGCTTTCTGATGCCCCTGAAGCAGGGGAAGGGCCTCCAAACTGGGAGATCCCCTGTCGCCACCTGGGGATTGGCAACGCTACTCCCCCAACTGACCTTTTCAGGCCTACTTCCATTTCGGGCCTACTTCAGACCTGCTTCTGTTTTCAGGCCTACTTCTGGTTGGGGATGACATTCTGGTTTTTGGGCAAAACTCTGTGGCTTGAAGCTTAATTTACCGTAGAGTTTCACCCAAAAACCAGAGTGCCCCCCCCCCAAGTAGGCCCAAAACAAGAAGTAGGCCTGAAATTGTCCCACATCACTTCTGGTCTCCCGGAAGGATATCGGGAGACCCCTGCTGGCCTGGCAACTCTAAGAAGCTGGAAATGTAGAACTGATTTGTTTCAAGTCAACAGCTTCTGCAGTTGGTTTGCTTGTTTCCTTTTACAAATTCAGCTTCCAGATTTGCTTTATCGAGGAGGAGAATGACGGGGGAGGGGAGAAAGGGGAATTTTAACCCTTTCCTCTCCTGCTGTTTTCTTGCTGGGGGAAAAATTACCCCCAAGCGGCTTTTACCCCAGTTCGGATAATAAATGCAGGACATGATTTTTTTTTTTAAAAAAAAAACATGTTGGGGTAAAAGCAGCTTGAGGGTGTGTTTATGGGGGGTGGGAGGACTTCAAAGATTAAAGTTTCCCTTTCTCCCTGTGCCATTCTCCGCAATAAATCATTCCTGGAGGTTGAGTTTGCCAAAAAAAACCAACAGAACAGAAACCAGAAGAGCCTGTAATGCACAACTGAGAGCTCAGTTTTTGGGGCTTGGACTGTGTGTACTTTCAAACTGTTCTGAGAGAACATTGAGGTTTCTTGAGAAGTTCACTAAGTGTTCTCTTGTCCAAGGCAAGTTTCCTTGGGCGACAGCCCAACAACTGTTCTCAGTTACTAGTCTCCCACACTGAATGCAGCGGCAGAGGTGTTGGGTATATTCTCGGCCACATAACCGATGCACCGTTTGCCCTGTTTATACAGCCTTGGAAGTTCTCCGGAATCTTTTGCAATGCACTGGGGATCTAGAGTAGGTGTTCAGAGTAGGGTTGCCAGCTCTGAGTTGAGAACAGGGCTTTTTTTTTTTGTAGGAAAAGCCCAGCAGGAACTCATTTGCATATTAGGCCACACCCCCTGATGCCAAGTCAGCCATAACTGCGTTCCGGCTCAAAAAGCCCTGGTTGAGAAGTACCTGGAGATTTGGGATGTGGAAACTGGGGAGGGTGGGGTTTGGTGAGGGTAGAGACTTCCAAATGAGGTAGAGTTCTACAGAGTCCACCTTCCACCGTGGCCATTTTCTCTGAGTGAACTGATCTCTGGTGCTTGGAGAGCAGTTGTCATGGCAGGAGATCTCCAGCTACCACCTGACGATTACAAAAAACAAGAAGGGAAAAGTGACGGAAGATAGAAAACTAGGAGAAAACCGTGCTTCAATAATTACAAAATATCACTAATTAGACTAGCTTGGTAATTTTTCTGATAACCATTTACACCATAGAATCAAGCAATTACTAATACTTCTTCATAAACATACATTAGATGACTGCACAAGGTTTACAGATTAACAACTCATATACATAACAGTAGTATACAGACAAGATTGAACGTTCCACTGATACGTGAAAAGACAATAGGTCCACACTTTTATATGGTGCCAAAGTCCGGAAAATCCAGAAAAATACAGTCTTGCGACACGGTTCCAGTAAACTCTTCGTCTGACAAAAATACTTTTTCTGGAACTAAATATAAAAATTAACATACATAAATAATAATAACGAATAAATTAAATGTACATACTTCTGTTGAACTAGGGGGAGGGACGGTGGCTCAGTGGTAGAGCATCTGCTTGGGAAGCAGAAGGTCCCAGGTTCAATCCCCGGCATCTCCAAAAAAGGGTCCAGGCAAACAGGTGTGAGAAACCTCAGCTTGAGACCCTGGAGAGCCACTGCCAGTCTGTGAAGACAGTACTGACTTTGATGGACCACGTGTCTGATTCAGTAGAAGGCAGCTTCATACGTTACCAAATAAATAATAACCATGCATAATATACATTGACAAAGATGCTCAGCTCACCCACAACTCAATTCATTCAAAATGCATGTCAATTTCCAAGGCAACAGTTCTCTTAAGTGGCTTGTGCCGCAGTCTGATAATTAAAACCTGGAACGGAGTGAAAAATGGTGTTTTTAGGATCATAACCCTAAAAACATGACTGGCAATGGTGGGAGATCTCCAGCTACCACCTGAAGGTTGGCAACCCAAGATTCTTTGGTAGACAAACGTAGGAACCACCTATTGCAGTCCAGAGTTTATAAAACTGCAGCTCTAGAAGCCACCTTTCCAGAGGAGATGTTCTTAAGCTGTAAGGCCTCAGGCTGACTCTGGGTAGGACTACTTCCAGTTGGGGGGGGGTGAGACTCTGGTTTTGGGGCAAAACTCTGTGGTTTGAAGCTGAATTTACCATAGAGTTTTGCCCCAAAACCAGAGTCTCGCCCCCAATCAGCTGTCAAGACCGAGGACCTGATCGTAAAGGGCCAATATAACTTGTCTCCCATTTAGGGAGGCTTTTCCAGTACAGCCAGGTTGGCTGTTAGGTGGAAATCTAGTCCTGCAGGAAAAGGAGAGGGCCAGAAGAGACAGATTTAGGGGTACTTGTTAAGGCTGGCAGAGAGCATTCCCACAGAAGCCACACTAAAACGAACATGCAGCCGCTACGTATGAGCATTACTGGGCAGCTCACATTCAGTTCAGCAAAGCTTCCGCAGGAGAATGGCTCAGTCAGGGCTTTTTGTATAGCAGGAACTCCTTTGCATATTAGGCCACACCTCCCTGATGTAGCCAATCCTCCAAAAGCTTACAAGGCTCTTAGTACAGGGCCTACTGTAAGCTCCAAGAGGATTGGCTACATCAGGGGGTGTGGCCTAATATGCAAATGAACTCCTGCTAGAATTCCATCCCTGGGCCACACACCCCTGATGTAGCCAATCCTCCAAGAGCTTACGGGGCTCTTCATACAGGGCCTACTGTGAGCTCCAGGAGGATTGGCTACATCAGGGGTGTGTCAGGGCCGGATTAACAAATAGGCCAAGTAGGTACTGGCCTATGGGCCCCCATACCTTTCGGAGCCCGGGCCGGCTTCCTCCCCTGGTTTCCCCCCTGCTTGCAGCCCTTTCAGCCTGCACGAGCAGCCAGCAACTGAGCCTCTCTTTGCCTGACTGGCCTTGTGTGGCTGATGCAGGTGTTGTTGCCAAGTGTGCCTCTCTCTGCCTCTTCCTCACAGCTTTGTCAAAGGGGCTTTTGAGAAGGTACCTGCAGGCTGCAGTGGGAGCTGCGGGTGACTGGGCAGGCACTCTGAGATAATTTGCGAGGGGCCCCCAAGATTTTGACTGCCTAGGGGCCTCCACGGGGTTTAATCCGACACTGTGTCACTCACCCATGATGTAGCCAATCTTCCAGAAGCTTACAAGGCTCTTAGTACAAAGCCTACTGTAAGCTCTTGGAGGATTGGCTACATCAGGGGATGTGGCCAATGTTCCTTCTAAGCTGAGTTAGTGTGAGCTAGCTCACGATTTTTTAGCTTCCAGCTCGCACATTTTTTTCCTCAGCTCAGGAAAAATGACCCCAGAGCAAGCTAATTTATGCAGTAGCTCACAACTTTTAATGCCAGTAGCTCACAAAGTAGAATTTTTTGCTCACAAGACTCCACAGCTTAGAGAGAACATTGGTGTGACCTAATATGCAGAAGAGTTCCTGATACAAAGAAAGCCCTGGGTATGCCATCTCTCTGACTCCAAAATGTTTTTTTTTTTTTAAATTCTGACTCAAAAATGTCAGATTTCTTTTTTTTTCCTGTTTTGAATTGACACAGAAGGCTGCTGGGCTAGTTCTTTCGAGAGCAAGTTAAAATAAAATTTTGCAAATGAAGGGGTTGCGTTGTTCCCTCCCCTCCATTTCTGTCTTTTTTTTTTTCTCCTCCTCCTAGCCACCTGAAAAAAGAAAGCGACAAGCCCCTTTAAGTGGACCCCTTTTTCCCCTGCTGTGACTTCATTGTGCTGCCTCCTTCTTCAAAAGGAAGAGAAAGAAAGAAAGGAGGAGGAGGAAAATTGACCAACGTTAACCCTGGGCCAGGGGGAAAGCCGCACAAGACCTCACATTTTCTGCTCTTGTTTGAGGACGGAAGACAAGACAGAAGAAGCGTGAAGAAATGCCCCGAACTGTCACTCTGGGAGGGGGGGGAGGGTGGTGAGAGGGGAGGGACATCAGGGTGTTAAACACCCCCAAAGGATTTTGGGACAAACGGTTCAACTTTCACTTCTATCCCATCGGCAAAAGCGTAATCCATCCGGCAGGCCTCCTCTGCCCTTTCCCCCCCTCCCCTTCCTTGGGCGGATGCTGCCAGTCAAAGCATGATGGGACTGGAAATAATGCCCCCCTCCCTTTCCGCCTTGACACACACACTATAGCCCGGAAGAACCAATGCATCGTGGGACTTCTCAAGATGGCATTGGCGCGCTCTTGCTTAACCCTTGAAGGACTGGGCCCTGTCGAGAGGCGCATAGCGCCCCAGGACTGTTTCGAGCGGGGCGAGCTGCCTTTGTAGCCATGCTGTGAGTGGACATTGTGGGGGGGCGGAGAGCCGCAAGGCGGTCACCGGGATAGCAACTCTTCTTTCCTTTGCCGTTGTGGTGGGGAGGGGAATAACATGGCCGAGCGACACAAAAGCATGGCGGGACTGTTTCCAAGATGGCGGCTGCCCCTTCTTCCCCACCCCCTTCACCCATTCCAGTCGATGTATTTTAACTCATGCACATCCCGTTAGATGTGGCGGTTTTGCGTAGCAATTTGTGATTCCTTGATCTCCCTCGCGTGTGTGTCTGATCTCACGGTTGTATATCTTGATCTGTCCTCATATATATTTACATAAGAACATTAAAAGATTCCCAACTACGGGAGACAAATCTCCCTACACACCCAATTTCCTTCCCCCCTCGCCCTGCAAAAAAAAACAACCACCACCATCAAACAAAATGTCCTTCCTGAAATGGTTCTGGTGTATAAGTGGTCTGCATAACCACTAGCTATTACTGATACAAGAGGCCCAAACATTTGAAACGGCTCCCCCTTGCAGTCTTGTGGAGTGCGGGAGTGGAACGGGATGCTTTTGGAAAGAGAAGATATTGGATTTATATCCCGCCCTATATTCCGAGTCTCAGAGTGGTCACAATCTCTTTTACCTTCCTCCCCCACAACAGACACCCTGTGAGGAGAGCGGGGCTGAGAGGGCTCTCCCAGCAGCTGCCCTTTCAAGGACAACTCCTGCGAGAGCTATGGCTGACCCAAAGCCATTCCAACAGCTGTAAGTGGGGAATCTGGGTTCTCCCAGATAAGAGTCCGCACACTTAACCGCTACACCAAACTGGCTCTGTTCTTCTAGAATGAAGAGGGAGTTGTTTGGCCCAGGGCCGTAGCCAGGATTTCAAATTTGGTGGGCCCACAGGCAGGATTTTTTGTTTGGGGGGGGGGGGCAGGGGGCCGGGCTCTCTGTGCCAACTCTCAAAATATCCCATGGATGCCCTTAAAAAAACAAATGCTACGTTATCCCTTTTATTATCACAAAAGTATGCACAAGTTACATCTTCCTCTGCACTTTTTTATCAGGCTGGATGGTAAGGGAGGGGAGGGGGGGGAGAAAGTAAGGGGTGAAGGCCTCCGGAACAGAGGGGGCAAGAAAGGTGAAACGGGTTTGATTGGTGGGGCCTGGACCCCCGTGGTTCCCACCATAGCTACGGGCCTGGTTTGGCCATGGGTAAATGCTGCCTGATGCATGATTTGGCAGTGGGTTGGGGCAGCTTGAATGGTAGCACCTTAGATAACCCTGGCCTGTTCCCTTTGGTTCCTGCCCTATCGAGGAGGAGTTGTAAAAGAACAGCAGTTATGGGTTCAAGAAATCGGAAGGCCCTGGTTGGATAGCCCAGGCCTGTGTGATCTCATTTGCTCTTGGGAGCTAAGCAAGGACAGCCCTGGTTAGTACTTGGGAAGGGGGCACAGCTTCTTTTTCTGGAAAAAGATGCTGGAACTCTCAAGAGAGAAATGAGGGAGAAATACACAGGAACATTATCATGCACTATGACAGGGCTTTATTTGTAGCAGGAACTCCTTTGCATATTAGGCTACACACACACACACACACCCTGATGTGGCCAATCCTCCCAAGAGTTTACAGGGTTGTTCTTACAGGGCCTACTGTAAGCTGTTGGAGGATTGGCTACATCAAGGGTGTGTGACCTAATATGCAAAGGAGTTCCTGCTACAAAAGAAGACCACAGATTTATACCCCGCGCTTCTCACTGAATCAGAGTCTCAGAGCGGCTTACAATCTCCTTTATCATCTTCTCCCACAACAGACACCCTGTGAGGTGGGTGGGGCTGAGAGAGCTATCACAGCAGCTGCCCTTTCAAGAACAACAACTAGGAGAGCTATGGCTAACCCAAGGCTGGCTATGAACTTGCTCAAAGCACCGGCTATGGACTTGCCTCTACTTCAAAGCAGTTTCCGAACTTTAGACATATCACCAACTTCTTTTTGGGGGTCTTGCTTTTGGTGCCTAACGCTGAAGCAACCGTGGTTTAATGTACCTTGTTGGATCAAAGATTGTCATGCTCCCCCCTTGCCCCTCATGAAGTTTTAGACATGTTTTGGAGAATTTTGTTTCCACAGAGAGGTTCCCAAACTCCATTCCGGTGTGTTTCGCCGGGGAAAAAAGCTCCAGAAGGCAGATTGCTGTGAAACTTCAGAGCTTGCCACACAGAGGCTATCAATGGCAAACCACCTCTGAACATCTCTTGACTCGCAAACCTCAAGAGAACTCACCTTAAGTTGGCTGTCACTTGGCAGTGAAAAAAACACACAAAATGAAAACACCAACCTTGGGAGACGTGGGGTTTGGGTGGAGACATCCTTTTGACGCTCACGATGATGCTCAGCAGCAGGGCCTTTTTTGTAGCAGGAACTCCTTTGCATTTTAGGCCACTCACCCCTGATGCAGCCAGTCCTCCTGAAGCTCACAGTAGGCCTGTCAGAAGAGCTCTGTAAGCTCTTGGAGGATTGGCTACATCAGAGGTGTGTGGCCTAATATGCAAAGGAGTTCCTGCTACAAAGCAGCTTTTGTTGGGTTCCAGTTTTCCAAAGAAAGTGTAATACGTGTTGATCCCAACTGTACTTTCAGCAACTGGATGACACTCTGTTCCAATTTTCCCACGAAAATTGAATGCATGTCGGTCCCAATGGTACACGTGGGCAACTCTGCTTGTGAATCCCTGCCCAGAGCAGCAGTATGACGAGTAAGAGGGTCCTGATGTAGAGTTGAGCAGAAGGCAATTGGAGAAATGGAGAGGCCATCACGGAACTCTTCTGCTAAGAGAAAAATAACATTGCCCTCCCCCAGTAGTAGAAGAAGAGGTTGGCTTTATATCCTGCCCCTCACTACCTGAAGGAGTCTCAGAGCAGCTTACAGTCTCCCTTCCCCTCCCCACAACACCCACCTTGTGAGGTAGGTGGGGCTGAGAGAGCTCTGACAGAAACTGCTCTTGAGCAGAACAGCTCTGAGTTAGGACTGCCCCAAGGTCGCTCCAGCAGTTGCATGTGGAGGAGGGGGTGATTGAACCCAGTTCTCCCAGATTCTCTGCACTTGACCACTACACCAAACTAGCGGTAGTAGTGGGGCCGGCCCTGCCACCAGGCAAACTAGGCGATTGCCTAGGATGCCAGCCTTCTGAGGGAACCAAATTGGGTACCCCCCCCCCCCCGATATGACTTGATGACATTATCAGTGCCAGAAGTTTAGGGCCAGCCCTGGGTATTAGGGCAAACGCAGAGCAGAGGGGTCCAAGATACAGCCCCAGAAGTGTGTTTTAATTCCATCCTTCCCCATTTTAGCATCACGACAGAAGTGTGAGGTAGGTTATGCTTAGAGAGTGGGACTGATGCAAACATCTGGGCAATGTAGGGGATGAACCTTACCTAGGGACACGGGTCACAGTTCAGCAGTCTGTTTATCATTGTTTATCAGTGTCTTTGTGCCTCCATGATGCCTGCTCTGTGGTGCAGTGTTAAAGCTGCAGTCCTAAGCTCTGCTCACGACCTGAGTTCGATCCCCGGTGGAAGCTGAGTTTTCAGGTAGTCAGCTTGAGGTTGACTCCGCCTTCCATCCTTCTGAGGTCGGTAAAATGAGTCCCCAGCTTGCTGGGGGGAAAGTGTAGCTGACTGGGGAAGGCAATGGCAAACCATCCCATAAAAAGTCTGCCCTGAAAACGTGAAAGCAACATCACCCCAGAGTTGGAAACGACTGGTGCTTGCACAGGGGACCTTTCCTTTCCCTTGTGCCTCCATGATAGCTGTAATCAGTGTTCCCTCTAAGCTGAGTTATTGTGAGCTAACTCACAGGTTTTCAGCCTCCAGGTCACACATTTTTGTCTTTGCGCATGAAAAATAGCCCCAGAGTACACTAATTGATGCAGCAGCTCACAACTTTAATGCTAGTAGCTCACAAAGTAGAATTTTTGCTCACAAGGTTCCATGGCATAGAGCAGGGTTTCCCAAACTTTTCTTTCCCGTGGCCCAGTTATTTTTACACTTCTCCTTCGTGGCCCACTAAAATTTGGGGGTGGAGCCGGGAGACAAATTATGTCATTTCCTGCGATGTCAAGGACCAAGTGATATCACTTCTGGGGCACTCTGAACCAAAACTCCATTTTTCCTGTGATGTCACTTCCAGGGCACTCCCCCAAATCTGCCTCTTCAGAAGTAAATTCATTTTCTGAAAAATCTCTTTGAAACTCATGCTGAGCCAAAATGGGGGTGGAAAGTGGGCAGTCCTCTCTTTTCACCCCCACACCTGCATGCACCTATCTGTGTATTTTTCTCCAGCTTGCAAGCACTCCTAATGCTCATGTTCAATTGCGTGCACCACCTACACATCCCTTCCTCAACAGCACTGGCCAGTGCATGCAGTTGGGAGTGCTGTTACCATTGCCATCAGGAATGCCAGCACTGTGTACCACCCACTGGGCCCTGGCAGTTGCTCTACCTCAAAATATGCTGACATGTTTAGTAGGATCTTCCTTCAGCTGCTACTACTGGAACCCTGACTCAAGCTACAACCAAGCTTGCTTGGTTTCATGAAAATCTTTTGACAGCTATTTTTCATACTTTTCTTTGGTTGAAACACTGGGAAACTGTTGTAAAAGGTAGTAGAGATTTGTACTGCAATTAATGAATTAATTTCAAGTTTTATGCAGTTCATACAAGCTTTTCTGCAGTTATCCCAAAAAGGATATTTATGAGGGGCTTGCAGCTTTTTACTGGTGGTGTTTCCCGTGCCTTTAAAATCAACCTGTTGTGCAGATACTTAGCCAGTGAACTACTTTCATCCTTTTTAATATCTACAGGAGGAGTTTAATTTTGGTGTCAGACAACTGTTAAAAGCAGGACCAGTAAAATGGTGCCAAGTTCATAGTACCATCTCTTCCAGTGCTGTTGAGATATACTGCAGTAATCAGTAATCTCTTTCTGCCCCACACCTCTTACTTTCACTCACACAGAAATCTCATGGAAGGCCACCTGGCTACAACTGGGGGTGCCAACTTTTCATTGGCAGAGCTCCTATGTCTGCAACAACTGTATGATGAACAGAAAAGTTTCATCCAGCAAAAATGGAAGGAGAGAAAGAGAAATAATGAACGGAAAGGAAAAGAAAGACATGGAAAGAAAGAACATAAACATAAGAGGAGCCATGTTGGATCAGGCCAGTGGACTATCCAGTCCAAAATTCCCTTATACAGTGCCAAAAAAGCACCAGAATGTCCACCAGTGGGGCCAGGGCACTAGAAGCCCTCTCACTGTTGCTCCCCCCCCCCCAGCACCAAGAATACAGACAGAGCATTACTTACAGGGAAAGGAAAAAAGAAGGGGGGCAAAGGGAAAAAAAAAGCCTTCCTCACCATCAGATGACCCCAGCCAGGAAAAATTCTGCCCAGGGGTCATTTGGTAAAAAAAAACCTACTGGAATGCCCACTCCCTGCCCCTCCCAGCTGAAAAAAACACAGACACCCTTCTTTGCCACTCAGGCCTCCCGGGGAAATCTCCCCAAAAGAACATACTGCAAGGCACATGAAAGCTCATATCTTGAAGAACACTTAATGGGTCTAAAGTGCCAATGAATGCCAGCTTTTCTCTCAAACACTGGGAGAGGGGGCAGGGAGAGGCAGCCCAGCTCCTCTCTGCACAACACAGGGATGGGGCAGGGCTAGCTTTGCTGGGGGCGGGGCTAGTTTTGACTTTTCGTGTGACCCAGTAGTGAGGCTTCCGTGGTCTGGTACCGGGTCACGACCCTGGAAATGGGAAAGACTGGCTTAGAGGGAACACTGGTTGTAATTTGGGCTTGGTTCAACACACAGGTTTTGCAGCCCCGCAGAGAAAAAGGCAAGCTCTCTTGGTGGGAACAGTTCAGTATAGAATCACTCCAAGGCTCAGTCGCTTAGCAAAATCACAGTCTCAAACATAAATGGGTGCTGGTTCATTTTTCCCATATATTACCCTGCACACTAAAGTGGTGCTTGGGATTTGGCTGAAGACTATTTTAAAAAGCCAGTTGCATGATTATCAGACCTCGGTGCAGCTTTTAAAGCACCAATCCCTGACCCACTAAGACCTGCTTAAATTGGGTGTCAAAGCAGAAAGAATTTGAGGAAGACTTTCATAGTCCTGTCCCTTTAAGAAGCCCCCCCCAGTTCCTTTCGCAACGCATTCTGAACGCTTTATCTGCGGTGCCTGTCGTCATCGCTGCTGGGGCGGTGCTTCAATTGTGGCGACCAATGAAATGGAACCGATTAGCATATCAACTCAACGGGGCTTAATCCTGCTTTTTAAAGGATTAAATAACCTCAGTTTTGCAGACAATAACGAGTTATTTTCAAATACAAGACGTAACTGGGGCTAAAATAGCGACAAGGAAAAAATATGAGATTAATACACTGCTCACCATCACCTGAGGCGCACTCCGTTTTCAATGGGTGAACGCCGACGGAGTTTTCAAGCTAGTGATTTCAGCTCTTTTTGTATTTGTCTAGCAGGCTTTCTGCTATAGCGGAGAGCCTCCCAAAATACAGTTAAAAGACAGATAAAAAATGCGTAATGGTTTTTTTATTATATTAGCTTAACATCTTCAGATGCTCGCGTGTAATTTTTGAAACTTTATCGTTTTATTTGCAGTTCTTCTCGATGAGCGCTTATTAATCTTTTCTAGTGTTGGTCTTGCCCATTCGTATTACTTTTAAACACATTTCCCAACGGTACCCAATATCAGCAATATTTCTTAAGCATTAAAAACCTCTTCGCGTTTACTGACGTCAATGCGTTCAAGCAGACTCATCCGTTCAATCAAATTTTAATTTTACATTATTATTGACTGCGGGGGGGCGCTTTTATGAATAGTTTGTTTAAGAGTAGCTTCTGAGGTCTTGAGAGTTTGGGATGCGGGATTTCCCGGTTTAATAGGCCGCGTTTGCAATACTCATCAGGTTCCTAGTTCCTATGAAAGGCTGCGCGATAACCTAGCCTGGAGGAAAAGCTGTAACCACCAGTCCACGAGGCGCCTGAACAAGGGACAATCCAGTCCCGGGTGGCCAATCTTGCTTAATGTAAGAGCCACACAGAATAAATGTCAGATGTTTGAGAGCCATAAGATATGAACATCAGAAGTTTGAGAGTCACAAGGAAGGAAGGAAAATAGATGGGCAGAAAAAAGGGGGAGGGGATAGAGAGGTAGAAAGAAAGCAACTTTAACTTTTTAATGCATTCTCCAAGCAGCTGGCTGGCTTGGCAGAGCAATTTGAAGAGAGAAATGCCTTGTCCAAACTGGCAAGTGACGCAGTAGGGGCTTTGAGAACCACATAATATGTGTAAAAGAGCCACATGTGGCTCCCGCGTCGCAGTTTGTCAACCCCGATCCAGTCCAAATTCCGTTTTCAGCATAGGGTTGCCAGGTCTGTGCTGGAAAATACCCGGAGACTTTGAGGGTCTCGGAGAAGGTGGGGAGGAGACTCAGCATGGTACAATGCCATAGACTCCACCCTTCAAAGCAGCCACCTTCTCCAGGGGAGCCGATCTCTGCCGGCTGGAGATCAGTCGTAAAAGCGGGAGATCTCCAGGCCCCACCTGGAGGCTGGCAACCCTCCAGCAGCGTTCTCCTTCTCCTCCCTGGCTGGCTTAAACGTCGTTGCATCGGAATATGAAGGTTCGCTATACTAGGCGGGGCCATTGGCCAATGATCAATATGCTCCGTCGCCTTGCAAAGCTCAACTGGCTCTCGCCGCCCCTAGCAGCCGCGAGTTCCATAGATCAATTTGGCGCATAGAAAAAGAAATCGAAAAGATGGAGGAGGGAGGGAGTCAAGCAAGAGCGGCCAGTTTAGCTCCACCTTGAAATCCGGTTCCTAGTGCGGAAGTAGGGAGGCGGAGACCAGGCAGGCGCGTTCACACGGTTCGTGGGGAAACCGGCGCTGCCCTTCGCCCTGCAAAGGGAGCGAGCCTGAACCGATGCGGCTTTTGGGTGGGCTGCGTCGGGGCCATTGCAACTTTTGAAAGAGCAGCAGCCGGCAAGGAGGAGGAGGGTTTTCTTGGAACGGAGCCCCGTGCGCCCCCGCGCAGCCCCGCCGGGCGTGGTCTCCACTCTCCACCCCTCCTCGCGAACCCGAGCTCTCGTCTCTTTTCCTGCGGCCCCATGTCCAGCCTCCAGCGGCCCGTGGCTTCTTCCACCCAGGCTCAGCCCGTCTCCTTGAGCGCGGAGCAAGCCAAAGGTGAGTGGATGTCATGTGGCCCGTAGATCTCCGTTGTCTACCCGCGAGAATCGGGAGCCTTGTTGGGATGGAACCGAACGATGGGCGCATATTTATAAGGAGGGCTGCTATATTTTAATGTAGATTGTAGAATGCACAATTTTTGTATATTAATAACTTTAATCTGTTAAAAAAAGAAAAGAAAGTAACATCATAATGCAGCCAATGTTGCATGGTTGGCGCTTTAGTTTTTGGGCAAAACTCTGTGGTAAATTGGGCTCAACCCATAGTTTCCCTCAAAAACTAGAGCATTGGTGCATGATGTCAGCAGCGCAAGGACATCACTTCCAGGTGATGTCATTGTGCTGGGTGCATGAAAGGCCCACACCAGAAAGGCCCATAAATCCCCACACCAGCAGAAAGGTAGGATCTGGCAACCCTAACATGAAGTTTGCGGAATAACTTTGGGCCAGTAACAGTTTTCTCAGAACTCTCTCAGCCCCAAACAAATTTCAGAGCAAATTTCATGCAGGACTAGAATTCAAAGGAGGCTCAGGCTATTCAGCCTATCTAATTTTTGTTCTAGTGCCTCATTTAATCCTTCATTTGTTAGGCCAACAGTAACAAAAATAATAAAAATAAAGAGGGCTGCTGGCGAGGAAGGTGGTTTCTTTGGCAGGGGAGCTCTGCTCCCTTGTCCCCTGTGTGCTGTGGGATGTCCCAGTGGGTGTGACGAGGAATGCACTTTGCGCATGGTCAGAGAGTTCTCTTTGGCCCTTGCTCTGGGGCGCAGAGCAACGCTGCAGGTGAAGCCATGCGGGGAGGGGCAGATGTTGCTTGCTGGCTCTCTCTGGCAGCGGGCCACAGAGGAAATAGGATGCTTGGCTAGATGGACCAGTGGCCTGATCCAGCTGGGTATCTCCGCTGTATTTGTTTCCAAATATATCCTCCACATTGCAGCCCCTGCTCTGTTTACTTCTGGGAGCTTGGCTAAAGAAAACTGACTTTTGCAATCCCATCAAATAAAATAAATAAAACAAAAAGGGTGCCTTTTGCTGTGGGTAGGTGTGAACTCCTAAGCTCCATGAGAATGTTGGAGCAGCCATTGTGCATCAGACCAGAGGTCCATCGGTCCAGCCTCCTGATGGTCAGAAATGGCCAATCAGATGCCACAATCCTGACCCACAGACAGCAGCCTTCCCCTGCTCCCTGGCACCTGACAATTTAAGAGGCCTTCCGTCTCTGAACCATGTAGTGCCATTTGACTGTTATGGCTAGCAGTATTCTCCATATTTCATTCATCGTTATCATCATCATATTTCAGTCCCGGCCCCCTTTTAAATCTCATTTGTGCCAGTGACATTTGCCATGCCTTGTGGCAGTGAGTTCCACAGACCCCGTGGTCTATGTACCCCTACTTCCTTATCTCTGTTTCAGACTACAGCCTGTTAGTTTCATAGGGTCACTCTGTGTTGTAGCATTAGGGAAGATGGAGAAAAGGTCTCTATCTGCTTCCGGCTGTTTGTAGTCAGATGCAATACAGCCCAGGTAAGGCTTTAGTCAAGAGCCCCGTGGCGCAGAGTGATCAAGCTGCAGTACTGCGGTCGGAACCCTCTACTCACAACCTGAGTTCAATCCTAGCAGAAGCTAGTTCAGGTAGCCGGCTCCAGGTTGACTCGGCCTTCCATCCTTCCAAGGTCGGTAAAATGAGTCCCCAGCTTGCTGGAGACAAAGTGTAGATGACTGGGGAAGGCGATGGCAAACCACCCCGTAAAAAGCCTGCCGTGAAAATATTGTGAAAGCAACATCACCCCAGAGTCGGAAGCGACTGGTGCTTGCACAGAGGACTACCTTTAAGGCTTTAATCAGGGGTCATTTAGTAGAAAAAGAGGTGCTGGAGCTCATTTGCATGACAAATTTGAATATGCCACACACACACCCGAGATCACCGGAAGGTATACTAAATTATATCAGCTCAGCATCTACCTTAAAATGCTTCTTGAATTAGAATAAAACCTTATGCTCATCATACTTTTTAAATTACTTTCTTCTGTGTGGCCACAGTGGCGTGATGATGAAGATTTCCATGTCTGCTTTATATCTTTTGGTTATTTTCCCATTTTTTGTGGGGAAAATATTAGAAAGTTTGTTGAATCTTAGAGTTCAGAAAAATTCTCACAGGGGGTTTGAACAATGGAGCCCAGAAGCCAAGTATTTTTTGGAGGAGGGAGGGGGGATGTGGCGTTTTAAGAAAGAAAGCACGATAAAGCGTTTTAAGAAAGAAAGCACGATAAAATTTAGAGCTTCTGTGAGCTCCTGCCTGAAACGAGGCCTGGCTTTAATGCAGGATTTCTGCTGCATATATAAACTCGTCAGAGCACGCAGACTGAAAACATTTCTCCAGAAGTCCTTTGATCCTCAGCAGATGAGTTATGATGAGGATTCCCTGAAGGCAGAAAATTAGAACCAAGGATTGCACGAAACTGGGAATTACCTCATGCTTCAGGGAGTTGATGGATACTTACCCTCCTGGAAGGCATCTTTTGGGCTACTGTGCTATAGAAGACTATTTTGTGAAGTCAAGGAGAATCTTGTTCTCTCTTTTCTCCGAAATCTGGCTTGCCTTGCTCTGGAGCCCTGACCTCTAAGGCTGTAGTGGCTACGATCTAAAAATAAACCCATATGCAGTTGTTGCATATATGCCACACGTTCAAATATTGATAACGCTCTAACGTCCTCAGTCTGTTGGTTTACAGGAAGTCCATTTTCACTGACCCATCGGTAAGCCTCCAAGAAATAGGTACAGGGCTTTTTTTTTTTTAGCAGAAACTCTTGCGTATTAGGCCACACCCCCTGATGTAGACAATCCTCCTGGAGCTTACCATAGGCCCTGTACCAGGAGTGGAATTCTAGCAGAAGCTCCTTTGCATATTAGGCCACACACCCCTGATGTAGCCAATCCTCCAAGAGTTTACAAGGCTCTTTTTTTGTAAGAGGATTGGCTACATCAGGGGTGTGTGGCCTAATATGCAAAGGCGTTCCTGCTAGAATTCTACCCCTGCCCTGAACGAAGAGTCCTGTAAGCTCTTGGAGCATTAGCTACATCAGGGGTGTGCGGCCTAATATGCAAAGACGTTCCTGCTACAAAAATAGCCCTGGATGGGCAGATAATTTAAAAGCGCACGAGCAGTCTTTAACTATCTTTGAGGTGAGCGGATACCTGGTGAGTGTTGCTTTTGTTTGTTTCCTTCCTCCCTTAGTGGTCCTGGCAGAAGTGATCAAGGCGTTCGGAGCACCGGAGAACGCCCAGCGCCTGGAGGAGGCGAGGGAGAACGCTGGCAATGACATGGGCAAGATGTTGCAGTTCCTGCTGCCTGTGGCCACCCAGATCCAGCAAGACGTGATCAAAGCCTATGGCTTCAGTAACGACGGGGAAGGTGGGTTGAAGTGCGCCACTTCCTGCGAGGGGAAGGGATTTCTGCAGCACCCTGTGTTTTTTGGGAGGGCGCCGGGGTTCACTTTGTAGCAGGAGCTCCTTTGCATATTAGGCCACACCCCCTTGATGTAGCCAGTCCTCCTGGAGCTTACTGTAGGGCCTGTAAGAAGAGCCCTGTAAGCTCTTGGAGGATTGGCTACATCAGGGGTATGTGGCCTACGGCTTCAGTAATGATGGGGAAGGTGGGTTGAAGTGCAGGACTACCGGCGAGGGGAAGGGATTTCTGCAGGACCCTGTGTTTTTGGGGAGGGTGCCAGGGTTCACTTTGTAGCAGGAGCTCCTTTGCATATTAGGCCACACCCCTTTGATGTAGCCAATCCTCCTGGAGTTTACAGTGGGGCCTGTAAGAAGAGCCCCGTAAGCACTTGGAGGATTGGCTACATCAGGGGTGTGTGGCCTAAGATGCAAAGGAGCTCCTGCTACAAAGTGAGCCTTGGATGGTGCCGTACCAGTCATTGTATTGGAGGTGAGACAGCAGACAGGAAGGCAACCCCATTTCTCAAGTCAGTCTGCTGATCCTGACTAAAATTTCCACTGATCCCCTCTTCCCACGGCTGACCACGCTCCCCCCCACCCAGCCTTCATGTCGTTCCTTGGGACCTCCCAGGAACACCATTGGGGAGGCAGGAAAGTCCCATTCCACTGGTGGGAGACTTTAATCTGGCTCCAGGCCAGGGGTGGTCAAACTTGCTTAATGAAAGAACCACATAGAATAAATGTCAGATGTTTGAGAGCCACAAGACATGGACATCAGATGTTTGAGAGCAGGCAGGCAGGCAAATAGATGGGGGAGGAAGAGAGATATGGAAGGAAAGCAACTTTAAATTTAAATGTGTTCTCCAAGCCACTGACTTTAAAGAGACAAATGCCTCTCCAAGCCAGCCAAGAGGGCAATGGGGGCTTTAAGAGCCACACAATATGTATGAAAGAGCCACATGTGGCTCCTGAGCCACAGTTTGGTCACCCCTGGTCCAGACTGATGCTTCTCATGTTCTCCCCCTGTGTATCAATGAAATGGAGGGGCACGGTGGAGTAGACATTCACATTCAGAAGGGTTTTTTTCTTTTTTTCCTAGGAGTCCTCAAATTTGCCCGCTTAATAAAATCTTACGAATCTCAGGACCCGGAGATTGCCGGCATGTCCAGGAAGCTGAAATCTATGTTTTTGCCTCCGATGACTCTCCCCACTCATGGGGCTGGAACAGGGCCTCTGGCCGCATCCTGAAACTCTCAGAACCTCTCGGCTTTCCGCTACTATCCTGGCAACCATGTCAGTGGCCTGGAGTTTGGGATATTCTTTCAGTGCCGTGAGAGGTGCCTTTGGTTTCCTTGTACAGTCTTGGTTCTGCCCTTTCTGTGAATTTCTTTTGTGCAGGGCAAGATAAATATCTCTCCCATCATTTCCCCTCCCCACAACTGAGCCTCTCAGTGCCAAAGTTCCTCATGGTGGGGAAGCCATTTTAGCGGCACATAAAATGGAAGAAAGAGAAGGTGTTGTACTGTTCTACACAGACTCATATTGGAAGCCTGATAAATGCTGAGGCTTTATATACTTGTGTAAACACACAGACACTGAGCTATATATACACATACATACATACACACACCTCTAATTTATAACTTGTAAATAATGACTGGATGTTACGGGGTGAGGGAGTGGCAGAATTACACGGATGCTTTCACGCTCTTATCAAAGTTCAGTGGCACCTTGAAGGTTAGCAGTGTTTTAATAAGTCTACCAGAAATTTGAACTGATTTTACCTCACTGTGAAATTGCTCAATCTTTAAGGTGCCACGAAACCCATGCGTGCTGTGATTAACATGCCCCTTTTCCATTAGAATTGCTTTCTTCACTCATCGACACAGATCTGTGAAGGGAAAGAATTAAGGCTCTTTGTCTTATTTTTTGTTTCTCTAGTCCAGGTTCGTGCGGCCTTTTCTTGTTGTGTCGTAAGGGTCTTGAGGTGCTGAGAAAGTCTGAAGTTAATAAAACGTGATTTGTTGTGATGGATCATGAACATGGGTGTCTGCCGCATATCGAATCTGCCAATCAGATGCTCTAACACTGAGCCGCAGTCCCGCTTGCCTTTTCTTGATTTGAATACCTTAACCATAACACTGTCCAAAGGCTTACAAACACTCCCCCAAAATAGGAGCAGTTCTATTCTTTTGGGATCCTCTGCTGCTGAAACCATGTTATACTTCTTTTTTTAAAAAAATTCCCTACAACCTAGAAATCTGCAATTTCATACAAAAGAGTCAAGAGACTATAAATCATTCTGACCATAATTCTGTCTTTGAAAACGTAGGATGTAACATGTGCCACAAAATTATTAAAGCTCGCTTGTGCTAAATACAAGTATTCAAGTTACTTTGATAACTTGGGGTAGGGATTAGAGCAGAATAATAAATTTCCCCCCAAAACAAGGGACATGTTCTCCCCGCCAAAAGAGGCCAACATTCTATTATGGAGCAAGCAAAACACAAGAGCCTGGGAGTTTTTGTGCCTCTTGCCATGCTTTCATTTCTCAGTCTAGGCCAGGGGTGGCCAAACTGCGACTCGGGAGCCACTTTCACACATATTGTGTGGCTCTCCAAGGCCCCACTACCCTATTGGCCAGCTTGGAGAAGCCAGTTCACTCTTTAAATCACTTCTCTAAGCCAGCTGAAAGCTTGGAAAATGCATTTAAAGTTGCATTCTTTCCACTTCTCCCTCCCTCATCTATTTTCCTTTCCTCCCTCCCTCCAACATCTTATGTTCTTGCGACTCTCAAACATCTGACATTCTGTGTGGCTCTTACATTAAGCAACTTTGGCCACCCCTGGTCTAGCCTATCTTACCAGGTTGTGAAGATACAGTAGAAGAGAAGAACCATGTAACCTGGTTAAGGTTTTCATTGAGAAGGAAGATGAGGTATAAATGAAGTAAAATAAATTGGTTTGAGGTGTCTGGGGGCGGAGGATAATAATAATAATATTTCATTTATATCCTGCCCTCCCCGCTGTAGCAGGCTCGGGGGGGCTCACAGCATAAAAACTTCAACAATCACAATACATATAATAGACTACTGTAATGCCCTCTACATGGGGCTGCCCATGTCTCAAATTCGGAAACTGCAGCTGGTGCAGAATGCAGCGGCCAGGCTGTTACTGGGCCTCCCTAGCTGGGACCATATACAACCGGGGCTGCACAGTCTGCACTGGCTGCTGATAGTATTCCAGATTCGCTACAAGGTGCTAGTTATCACCTTTAAAGCCCTATATGGCCAAGGTACCTTAGGGAACGTCTCTCCCCATATATTCCCCAGAGAGTACTTAGATCCGGATCACACAACATATTAGTAATCCCCGGGCCGAGGGAGGCGAAATTGAAGGCTACTAGAGAAAGAGCTTTCTCTATTGCGGCCCCCCACTGGTGGAACCAACTCCCAGACGACGTTAGAGCCCTGCGGGACCTTGCCCAGTTCCGCAAGGCCTGCAAAACAACACTATTTCGATCGGCCTTCAACCAAAATGTGTAGATGCCCAACACCACCAAAGAATGGCATGAAGTTAGCACCAAACTGTTGTTTTGAAACTGTACTAATAATTTTAAATTGTAGCCTGTTTTAATTTTGATGGACTTGTGATTGTTTTTACTGTTTTATTGTCGATACTATGATGTTGTTAGCCGCCCTGAGCCTGCTTCGGCGGGGAGGGCGGGATATAAATGTGAAAAATAAATAAATACATATTATAAACCATACATTAAAATCATGTCGTACAAATCAAACATTAAAACCATTTAAATTGGTTTGGAGCGAAAATCTTGATGTTACACATTTTACAGTTTTTCCGTGGTGACAGTATTCTTCTACAGTATTCTCCTTAGATTCCTTCTTAGGTATAGGCCAGCTGGAAAAGAGTAGTCTTGTAAGCCCTGCAAAACTGGGCAAGGCTCTGCAAGGCCTGCATCTCCTCTGGCAATTGGTTCCACCAGTGGGAGGCTACAGTTGAGAAGGCCCTATCTCTGGTGACTTTCAGTCTGGCTTCCCTCGGCCCAGGGATTACCAATAGATTTTGCGAGCTGGATCGTAGTACTTTCTGGGGAATATTTGGGGAGAGATGGTCCCTAAGACGGTCCCTCATGCCATGTGTATTTGTGATTGTTTGTAACCTGACTACATAAAGGCAGTTGCTGTTTAACTATCTTGGTTACAGATTAGCATGTTTCTTTAGAAACAAGAAACTTGATACACATACAGTTCAAGACTTATTTATTTACACCCTGCTTTTCTCCCTGTGGGGGAACCAAAGTACCTTACAGCTTTGTTCTACATAATATCTTTACATCTGTAGTTTTGTAATGTACGTTAGACTGAGAATGACAGACCACAAGTCACCCCAAGAATCTCCCATGTTAGAGTGGTGATTGGATCTTTGGTCTCTCAAATCCTAGTATAACACTAACCACTACACCCCTACTAGCTGTACAGAAGTATAAATGGTTTTAATACCCTTGCCACCAACCTGGAAGAACAAAAGGTATATTATAAACGGTCGGGAAAATGTTCAAAATTCAGGGCATGAAATTCTCCTCATGAAAGAGGTTAGCAAGGGAACACGACATGGAATTTTCAGCAGGGCAGCTTCCATTCCTCTTCCAATTCTCTTGAATTTCCAGCATCAGCCAGGGGGGGGACTACATTTGCGGAATCCATGCTGAAATTAGAAATTTCTGATACAATGGATGTTGTTTACAGGTTCGTATGGTTTCAGTCACTTCAGATAAGGTATCTTAAAGGAACCAGGACAGGAAGAAGAAGATTATTGGGATTTATATCCTGCCCCTATACTCTCAGAGTGGTCACAATCTCCTTCACCTGTGAGGTAGGTGGGGCTGAGAGAGCTCTTACAACAGCTGCCCTTTCAAGGACAACTGTGAGAGCTATGGCTGACCCAAGGCCATTCCAGCAGCTGCAAGTGGAGGACTGGGGAATCAAACCGGGTTCTCTCAGATAAGAGTCTGCACACTTAACCACTACACCAAACTCGCTCTCAGTTTGAATTATAGAATTATCATAGGAAAGAATTTATTTTTCCCAGTGATGTGGCCATTCCCTTTTTCCATCTGCTTTAAAAAGTGCACCTATATTTAGTGTCGGTGTGGGGAGCAGAATCCATTCCACAGGAGAAGCACTGATCGCTGCTTAAATGCACAGCGACCAACTGTGTAGGTCTCTGGAGATATCTCTGACCCCCCAAAAATAATTAAACGTGGTAAATCTATGGGTTCCTCAAGTTCAGTGAGCCAGGGGATGTAACATGACAAAGCTCCTCTGTATAACATATTTTCCTGAATACAAAAAACTAGAAGAAAGGGACAAGGCCTCTCTTTCTTGACATGCTGGATTTCTTTGTGTGGCGATGTTATTGCTGTTCATGGAGGAATATCCGTTCATGTGAGCCCACACATCCAGTCTGAATTGGTATATATACAGACGGGGGCATATTACCTCTGAGGACAGCTAGGCCTGACTCAAAAGTATTTTTGAAAAGCTGCTTCATACAATTGAGGTGAAAACGACTGGTGCTTGCACAGGGGACTACCTTTACCTTTTTAAAAATTGAGACACCTTTCATACAATCCGTTGCATTTGTGTAGAAGCTGTTTACGCTCCTCACTGTAAAATATAACTGAAAGCTAAATTACACTTGAAACTGGAGTTTGCGAGTAAGCTGCCAGATGCGTAATTTGGGTCCTAGAATAGGGTTGCCAAGTCCAATTCAAGAAATATCTGGGGACTTTGAGGGTGGAGCCAGGAGACACTGGGGGTGAAGCCAGGAGCAAGGCTGTGACGAGCATAACTGAACTCCAAAGGGAGTTCTGGCCACCACATTTAAAGGGATTGCATGCCTTTTAAATAGGGTTGCCAAGTCCAATTTAAGAAATATCTGGGGACTTTGGGGCTGGAGCCAGGAGACTTTGGGGGTGGAGCCAGGAGACATTAGGGGTGGAGCCAAGATCAAGGCTGTGACAAGCATAATTGAACTCCAAAGGGAGTGCCGGCCATCACATTTAAAGGGACGGCACACCTTTTCAATGCCTTCCTTCCATAGGAAATAATGAAGGATAGGGGCACCTTATTTTGGGGTTCATAGCATTGGACCCCCTGGTCCAATCGTTTTGAAACTTGGGGGATATTTTGGGGAGAGGCACAAGATGCTGCACTGAAAATTTGGTGCCTCTACCTCAAAAACAGCCCCCCCAGAGCCCCAGATACCCGCAAATCAATTCTCCATTATTTTCTATGGGAATAAATCTCCATAGGGAATAACAGAGTTCCCAGCAGACATTTCCCTCCCCTCCCCCCGCTTTCTGACGACCCTGAAGCGGGGGTGGGAGCGCCTCCAAACCGGGGGATCCCCTGCCCCCACCTGGGGGTTGGCACCCTACTTTTAAATGCCTTTCCTCCATTGGAAATAATGAAGGATAGGGGCACCTCCTTTTGGGGCTCATAGAATTGGACCCCCCAGTCCAATCCTTTTGAAACTTAAAAGGGTGTTTTGAAGAGAGGTATTGGATGCTATGCTGCAAATTTGGTGCCTCTACCTCAAAAAACCGCTCCCCCCTAGAGCCCCAGATACCTGCATATCAATTCACCATTATATTGTATTGGAATCTATCTAGGGAATAATGGAGTGCCCAGCAGACATTTCCCTCCCCCCTCTTACTGTCTGATGACCCTGAAGTGGGGGGAGGGCCTCCAAACCAGGGGATCCCCTGCCCCCACCTGGGGATTGGCAACCCTATTGTAGAATGAGCGGGGAATGGGGGGCATGGTGTTAAAGAGGGGAAGATGTTAATTCCGTGCTGTTCCCCTGATTGGAAATATTATTCATTTATATCCTGCTTTCCTCCCTAATGGCCCCCCAAAGCAGTATACAACAATATTTTCTTCTCCATTTTATCCTCACAACAATCTTGTGAGGGAGGCTAGGCTGAGACCGTGTCACTGGCACAAGATCATGTAGGGACGCCAACTTCAATGTGGGACCTGGGGACCCCCAGAATAACAGTTGCTCTTCAGACTACAAAGATCAGTTCTTGTGGAGAAAACGGATCCTCTGGAGGGGGGCTCTAAGCTCTCTAGGCTCCATCCAGTTTGGAGAGCCAGTTTGGTGTAGTGGTTAAGTGTGCGGACTCTTATCTGGGAGAACCAGGTTTGATTCCCCACTCCTTCACTTTCACCTGCTAGCATGGCCTTGGGTCAGCCATAGCTCTGGCAGAGGTTGTCCTTGAAAGGGCAGCTGCTGTGAGAGCCCTCTCCAGACCCACCCACCTCACAGGGTGTCTGTTGTGGGGGAGGAAGGTAAAGGAGATTGTGAGCCGCTCTGAGACTCTTCGGAGTGGAGGGCGGGATATAAATCCAATATCTTCTTCAATCTTCATCCTTAAATCCCCAGGAGTTTCCCAACCTGGATCTGCCAACCCTATCACTCAGTCAGCTTCCATGCCAGAGTGGGGAATCCAAAATCTGTCTCTCTCAGATCCTAGTCCTAAATTCTAACCACTGCCCAACCCTTCAGCGTCCTTAAGGCACTAGCACTAACTAGTTTTCCCTCCCCATCATGGCTTGAAGCAGTTGGTGGAGGACATTTTCATCTGGAAGAACAACCTGATGTTGGGGGAGAATCGACGATGTGCTCCTAAGTACTCTTTCCTGGGAGTCAACCCCGTTGAATAGACATGGGTAGGATTCTGAGTAGACACACTGGGTACCATTTGTCTTCCCTTTTCCTGTTTCCAGTCACAGAATTCCAGCCCTGAGGAGATGGCCGTTAATAGATTGGAATATCGCAATACAATCCCTTTATTTAGGGATGCCAGGTGGATGTTGGAAAATACCTGGAGACTTTGGGGGTGGATCTGGGAGAGGGTGGGGTTTGGGGAGGGGAGGAGCCTCAGCATGGTCCAAAGCCATAGAGTCCACCCTTCAAAGCAACCATTTTCTTCAGGAGACCTGATCTCTACCAGCTGGAAATAATAATAATAATAATAATAATAATAATAATAATAATAATAATAATAATAATAATAATAATAATAATAATAATAATAATAATGTTTTATTTGTATCCCGCCCTCCCCGCCAAGGCAGGCTCAGGGCGGCTAACAACATATCATATCATAAATTATAGAATAGGTATTAAAAACATGTCAATATAATAAATTCTACAATAGGTATTAAAACAGCATTTAACCTTAAAAACATTCCAGTTCAAAATTACACATTAAATATTTCTGGTGCTATTCCTTCAGTAGATATGATGGTGGATCTCATTTAAGGCGAATCCCTCAGGTGTTTAGTCCGGCAAAGGCCATCCTAAAAAGGATGGTCTTGCAGGCCCTACGGAACTGTTCAAGGCTCCGCAGGGCCCGCACTTCTTCCGGGAGCTGGTTCCATAGGTGTGGTGCTGCAATAGAGAAGACTCGTATACGGGTGTTCTGTAGTTTTACCTCCTTCGGCCCAGGGATGGTCAGTTGGTTCTTCCCCGCTGACCTCAGTGCTCTCTGGGGTTCATATGGGGAGAGACGGTCCCTCATGTAGGCAGGTCCTCGACCATATAGGGCTTTAAAGGTAATAACCAGCACTTTGTAGCGAATCCGGTATGCAATCGGCAGCCAGTGCAGTCCGTGCAGCCCCGGCTGTATGTGCTCCCACTTCAGTTGTAAAAGCAGGAGATCTCCAGGCCCAACCTGAAGGCTGGCAACTACTTATTTGTTTTCATTTTTGCACTGTTTTGGATGGCATCTTTCCTTGAAAGAAAGGAAATGTTTTGGAGGGCATCTTTGGGGGCTTTTGCTTTGAACTGCAGCTTGCCACTTCTTTCTTTCCTTGAAAACTGGCTTCAGTTTCACCCGCCTAAAGTAAATAGTTCCAAATAAAAGCATGTTTGTCTTGAGCAGGGGTGGCTCTTTCACACATATTGTGTGGCTCTTGAAGCCACCACCCCACACCCCCATCGGCCAGCTTGGAGAAGGCATTTATCTCTTTAAATCACTTCTCCAAGCCAAGCCAGACAGTGGCTTGGTGAATGCATTGAAAGTTAAAGTTGCTTTCTTTCCACCTTTCCTTCCTTCCGGCTCTCAAACATCTAACATTTATTCTATGCGGCTCTTACGTTAAGCAAGTTTGGCCACCCTTGGTCCAGCACTTCCTTTGAAGGTATTCAGCTCTGAAAAAGGTATGGTTGCCAGCTTCCAGGTGGTGATGCTTGGAGTTCTACTGGATTTACAATTGATCTATCGTATGGAGATTTGTTCCCCTGGATCAAATAGCAGCTTTGGAGGGCAGATTCTATGGAATTAAAAGCCTGTTGAGTCCTCTGCCTTCCCTAGGCTCCTCTTCCAAATTTCCAGGAATTTCTCAACCCACAGTTGGCAATCCTGGAAAGTGGACAGCTGGGCAGACTGGGGTTGTCTGTTAAGCCAAAAAGAGAGAGGCAAAATAAATCCGGGCTTTGGGCACCCCCAGAGGATATTTTGTAGAAAAAAAAGGTGTCGGAGCTCATTACTGGGCCCCATGCTCTTTAACTTGCTTATTAATGATCTGGAGTTGGGAGTAAGCGGTGAAGTGGCCAAGTTTGCAGATGACACTAAATTGTTCAGGGTGGTGAGAACCAGAGAGGATTGTGAGGCACTCCAAAGGGATCTGTTGAGGCTGGGTGAGTGGGCGTCAAAGTGGCAGATGAGGTTCAATGTGACCAAGTGCAAAGTAATGCACATTGGGGCCAAGTTGATGGGTTGTGAATTGGCAGAGACTGACCAAGAGAGAGGTCATGGTAGATAACTCACTGAAAATGTCAAGACAGTGTGCGATTGCAATAACAAAGGTCAACACCATGCCGGGAATTATTAGGAAGGGAATTGAAAACAAATCAGCCAGTATCATATTGCCCCTGTATAAATCGATGGTGCGGTCTCAATTGGAGTACTGTGTGCAATTCTGGTCACCAAACCTCAAAAAGGATATTATAGCATTGGAAAAAGTCCAGAAAAGGGCAACTAGAACGATTAAAGGTTTGGAACACTTTCCTTATGAAGAAAGGTTACAACGCTTGGGGCTCTTTAGCTTGGAGAAACGTCAACTGCAGGGTGACATGATAGAGGTTTACAAGATTATGCATGGATGGAGAAAGTAGAGAAAGAAGTCCTTTTCTCCCTTTCTCACAATACAAGAACTTGTGGGCGTTCAGTGAAATTGCTGAGCAGTCGGGTTAGAACGGATAAAAGGAAGTACTTCTTCACCCAAAGGGTGATTAACATGTGGAATTCACTGCCACAGGAGGCGGTGGCAGCTACAAGCATAGACAGCTTCAAGAGGGGATTGGATAAAAATATGGAGCAGAGGTCCATCAGTGGGTATTAGCCACAGTGTGTGTGTCTGTGTGTATTTTGGCCACTGTGGCCACTGTGTGTATTTTGGCCACTGGCTTCTCTTATGTTCTTATTAGCAGAACTCATTTGCATTTGCCACACACCCCTGACATCACCGGAAGGTGTACTAAATTATATCAGCTCAGCATCTACCTTACAATGCTTCTCGAATTATAATTGTTCTAAGAAAACCTTACTCCCAGCATACTTTTAAAATTACTTTTCTCCTATGTGGCCACAGTGGCATGATGAAGATTTCCACCTGTCTGTTTTATATATTTTGGTTCTTTTCCCAATTTTTGTGGGAAAAAATATTAGAAAGTTTGTCAGATCTCAGAGTTCAGGGAAATTCTCCAAGGGGGTTTGAACAAAGGAGCCCAGAAGCAATTTTTTTTGGGGGGGGAAGGGGGGGAGGTTATAAGAAAGAAAGAGCACAAGAAAATTTAGAGGTTCTGGAGCTCTGCTCCTGTGAGCTCCTGCCCAAAATGAGGCCTGGGTGGCTACCCTTGAAAAGAAGCCCTCCAAGGGAAAGGCGAGAGGGCCGCCTCAAAAGGGCCTGGCTGGCCAGCAGTGTTCCCTCTAAGCTGTTAGCATGAGCTAGTTCACAGATTTTTAGCCTCCAGCTCACAAATTTTTGTCTTCGCGCGAGAAAAATGGCCCCAGAGCACAATAATTTATACAGTAGCTCACAACTTTAATACCAGTAGCTCACAAAGCAGAATTTCTTTCTCACAAGACTTTGCAGCTTAGAGGGAACATCGCTGGCCAGCCGATTTTTGCTTTTGACCTTCTGCAGTTGCTTGTTCCAGGATCCACCAGGGAGGGCCCCAGTGGAAGGTGGCCGGGGCGGGGAGAACGCCAAGTCCCTCCCCTGGTTACCTGTTCCCCTCAGGTCGAGCTTCTCTCCCCCCCCCCTCCCGAAACCCTCCTGGGTGTTGATTAACTGCGGCTCAGGGGAGACATTTGCAAAAAGGGTGAGCGAATGGAGCCTTTTGTGGCAGGCCGGGCCGCTTGAGGTGGGGTTGTCTTCCTGCTTTCCACCTTCCCTATGCCGCCCCAGAAGAAGCTGTCGGCTTGGGCAGGTAAGAGGAGCACTTTTGGCTTTCAGGCGGGCGCTTCAGGGGAGGGTTTGCCTCTTCTGGCCTGGGCTTGGCCTCTTTTGCATTCTTTACTTGCCTTAAGAACTGCAGGGAAGGGAAGGAAATCCTATGAAAAGCTTCCAGCTCTCTCCCTCTGAGGGAGGTTGACTATATGTCAAAGCACAGAGGCTGGGATTTTGGGGAGTGTATCTGGGGAGGGGTGCTTGTCTGCGTTTTCTAAAGCAGCAGACCTGTTGTGCGAGGCTTTCAAAAAGTCATTCTAAACTCAATTAATGGGAGATTGTTTATTTTTTCCACCTAGCGAGATAGTTTTATGACGTTATGAATTATCCTGTGTAATAAAAAAAAGGAAGTTAGTAGCTGCTAAACTGATTATGAGGTGCTGGGGGGGAGGGGGGAAGGCTGTGGAAGAGTAAAAAGAAACCTCGACCTGAGGAAAAAGAGTTGAGTGTGACAATAATAATGTGAAAATCAAAACATAACTAAATTTTGACTAGATCTTAGAGGTCGGCAGATATAGCGCCGTCTTGAAATGTTAGGGGACAGGGCGAAAATTATGTTCTTGGCATGTAGATGTCTCATTAATTGTTATCTCCAGGATGTCAAAGATTATAACAGAGGGTTTGGCATCCAGTGTATATCGTTTTCCGAACAGTGTCGTCTCATGTGTAGTTTAAGACAATTTCAATGAAGTTTTTTGTTTAAAAATCCTGCAAGTTGCTTTTCATATTCCTAGCAACCTGAGATCTCTTTCTCTATTAATTTAAAGAGTGTCCACATTGCTCCTGTTCTTTTCTTTATTTCCCCCCCCAGAAGGACTGTGGGCTGCAGCATCCTGCCATCTCAAGCTTTCTTAGTGGGGGGGCCCCCTGCGCTGGGGGACCAGATGCCATCCTGCAGGTATGTTTCACCCAGAGGAGAATACTCGGCTCTTGCTTAGAGCAGCGATGCCCAGCTTTTTTGGCAGGGGTGGCCAAACTTGCTTAACATAAGAGCCACATAGAATAAATGTCAGATGTTTGAGGGAAGGAAGGAAGGAAAGAAGATGATGGATGGATGGATGGATGGATGGATGGGGGAGGGAGGAGGGAAAGAGTGATGGAAAAAAGCAACTTTAACTTTGCCAGTTTGGTGTAGTGGTTAAGTGTGCGGACTCTTACCTGGGAGAACCAGGTTTGATTCCCCACTCCTCCACTTGCAGTTGCTGGAATGGCCTTGGGTTAGCCATAGCTATCGCAGGAGTTGTCCTTGAAAGGGCAGCTGCTGTGAGAGCTCTCTCAGCCTCACCCACCTCACAGGGTGTCTGTTGTGGGGAGAGAAGATATAGGAGATTGTAAGCCACTCTGAGTCTCTGATTCAGAGAGAAGGGCGAGGTATAAATCTGCAGTCTTCTTCTTCTTTAAATCATTCTCCAAGCTGCCATCTGGCTTGGAGAAGTGATTTAAAGAGACAAATGCCTTCTCCAAGCTGGCTGATGGGGTGGTGGGTGCTTCAAGAGCCACACAATATTGGGAGGCATCGCAAGTCAACCAAGCGGCTCTGCAGTGTGGACAGAGTTGCAAGGTCTCAACTCCACTTGCTTCTACGTGTCCAAAAGCCTTCCAGGTCACTGAGGGCAGTGTAGCGCTGGCAGTTTCCCCTGTGAGTTAAATAACCATTCTGCCCCTGGATGCTAAGTTCAATAAAGCTGGCTGGGGTGGGCATCTCCAAACTTGCAATATTTAACCCACCTCGCTTTCTTCTGTTGATCATCTGTGTGTAGCCAACCAAGAGTTACAGAGGCAAATGCATCACCTTTGAGGAATCTCTTACAATCCTTTGGTTGTTTCACACTTAAAACAGTGGAGGGAGTTCTCTGGCTGTTCTTATGGTGCTGCAGTCCTTGGCTTGAAGGATTCTGTGCTTCTGACAGCAGCTGCTGCTGAAAAATATTATCAGTGGAATCGAGTGTAAAGCAGGTCAGAGAGATAAGGTGCTTGAGACCAATATTTGAATGGCCTTATAAACGCTCTTTATATGCTTCACCCAAGTTGTAATGAGTGTCTACTGGCTGCGTCTCTCAAAACAGCGACTGTTTGCATTTCGTTTTGCAAATGAGCTTATTTCTCCCCATAAAATAGCTACGCATATGCTTTGCCTGCAAAGTTCAGTCCCAGGCCTCTCCTAGTTTAGGGATGCCAACCTCCAGGGGCCTGGGTATTCCCCAGAATTACAGCTCATCTCCAGGTGACTGTCAGTTCCTCTGGAGAAAATGGATGCTTTGGTGGATGGACTCTGTGGCATTGCACCCCACCGTCCATTCAGGTTCCAACCCCAAATTTCCTGGGGTTTCCCAGAGTGGCAACCAGTGTTCTCTCTGAGTTAGTGTGAGCTAGCTCACAGATGTTCAGCCTCCAGCTAACACATTTTTGTCTTTGCTCAGGAAGGATGACCCCAGAGCACATTCATTGATGCAGGAGCTCACCACTTTAATGCCAGTAGCTCACAAAGCAGAATTTTTGCTCACCAGACTCTACAGCTTAGAGAAGACATTGGTGGTAACCCTAGCCTGCTGGGGGACAGGAGGATTTGGCCATCCTAGTTGTAGTCTTCCTTTCTCACTGGGACCCAAAGTGAATGATGGATAAGAACCTTTCCGTCCACCAGCAAACGAATGACAAAGTATGATTTTTTTTTTTTTTATCATAACCGCCAAAATACTTAGTAAAGCAGAATACTGCTGTGGGGCTGGGTGTGCAGACTAGTAAATCAATCAGGAAGGAGAGTACAAAATACAATACCAGTCAATCTAACAGCAAAGAATCTCATAAAGTAAATAATGCATCGGGACTGAAGGATTAGGGAAGAAACACAAGCAAACAAAACAAACTTTCTAAAACAGTGAGGCAATCTTTGTAGGTAACATTACACTACACTAACCTGGTAGAGTGGTGAGGGACTAGTCCAGCGATGACCAACCTTGCTTAAGGTAAGAGCCACATAGACTAAACATCAGATGTTTGAGAGCTGCAAGACATGAATGTCAGATATTGGAGGGAAGGAAGGAAAGAAAATAGGTGGGGAAGGGAGATGGAAAGAAAGCAACTTTAAATGCATTCTCCAAGCTGGGCTGGCTTGGTTTAGAGAAGTTATTTAAAGAAAGAAATGCCTTCTCCTAGCCAGCTTTGAGAGCCACACATGGCTCCCGAGGCACAGTTTGGCCACCCCTGGACTAGAATTTGGAAGGCCCAGGTTCGAATCCCTGCTCTGCCATGGAAGCTCACTGGGCTACCTTGAGCCAGTCTCACGCTCTCAGCCTAACCTACCACACAGGGTTGTTGTGAGGATAAAATGGAGAGGAAGAGAATTAATGTAAGCCACCTTGGCTCTCTGTTGGGGCAAAAAAGTGGAGTATAAATATAGCAAATCAAATAATAAATTGTATCTCATGTATAAAACAAATCTAGCCACAAATTTCTTAATAAAGCAAAATGATGTGATGGAGCTGGAAACTGAAGAATCGTTGTCTAAGACAACGAAACAATAAGTGCATGAAAGGGAATGGACTGTGACTCAGTGGTTGAACATCTGCTTGGCATGTAGAAGGTCCCAAGTGATGTGCAAGCCTGAGACCCTGGAGAGAGTAAACACTATTGACCTTGATGATTTGATGGTCTTCTTATTCTGTGTGAGGCAGCTTCTTGTTTTCATGTGTGTTCTTCCTTCTAGGCCAGGGTCACCACCTGAGCTGAGCTGTACTGTTGTACTGTAGTCCTGTTCCTTTTATAAAAATGTCCTCCTGAACTATTCTGTTTTGCGCATTCTGCAAAACAACAAAAGTGCAGGGGGGTTCAGACTAGCGGTTCCATCATGTGGGAGCTGCCACAGGGAACGCACATGAGCTGGCGGTTGCTAATTTCACTGGGAAATGTTTTCCCTTGAGGTGTTGGAAAAACCACTTTCAGTCTGAATGCAGGCTGTAGACCAGCTTCTGCCTGGACGTTTTGCTCCATCTTGGCTTCCTGACATGCCATTGGCTTGATCCTTGGTTTGTTTTTTTTAAGACAGCAGTCTGCTTACATTTGGACACTCTGCGGATGGGATTTTGCTGGTCCAGCCCATATCAATACCATTTTCCTTGCTTCAACCCCTTTGCATTGGATGGCTTTTTCAGGATTTTTTTTTTTTAAATGGGAATTGCAAGATTGTGCTATGATTACAATGTTATAACAGGATAGACTAATTCCCAGCGCTTTTTAAAAATGATGTCTCTGCCTCTTTTTATTGCAGAGTATAAGAGAAGCTCCCCCCCCTCAACAAAAAGTGATTAACTTTTTGCTGTTAATGAAAACCGAGAATTAGTGGGTTGTGTCAACTGAGTGATGTTGCACTCACCTTTACACCGTCCTCAAGTTCATCTTCTCAGCACGGCGGCATCCTCCCAATTTCCCACTATTTGCACTGGGGCGACAGCAGTTTTCGTGCAGCAAACGGAAACCGCTAAAAACTAGTTTCCACTTGCTGCGCGAACACCGTGATGTTTGCTGCAGCCCTGGCACGAATAGTGGGAAATTGCGCTGAGAAGACAGACATGAGAACGGCGTAAGGTGAGTGCGAAATTGGCCTGATTGTTATAACACTGTAACACTATAGCAGTCCTAAGGGGGAAAGTGCAGGCTGCACAGAACACAGCAACGGAATAGCTCGAGATTCATTTGTTTAAAATATGGAAGTTAGGAACCAGCATGATGTTGCAATAGATTGTTATGTTATAACACTATAGTGATATGGTAGTTTCCATTTAAAAAAAAACAACCTTTCAGGGGAAGGAAATCATGCCAGAGGGGCTGAGATGTGAGACAAGGAAGTTGTAGGGGAAATGGCTGTGTGGATGCTCTGTTAGCCGCTGAGAGCTTCTGCATTCACAGCAGCCATAAGAACTGTTACCAAGTGGAAACATCCGAGATGGACCAGTCTTCTTTTTAAAAAGTATAATGAACAGGTAGATTAGGGTCGCCAAGTGCAATTCAAGAAATATCTGGGGACTTTGGGGGTGGAGCCAGGACACACTCAGGGGTGGAGCCAGGAGCAAGGTTGTGATTGAACTCCAAAGGGAGTTCTGGCCATCACATTTAAAGGGACCGCACACCTTTTAAATGCCTTCCTTCTATTGGAAATAATGAAGGATGGGGGGTGCCTTCTTTTGGGGCTCATAGAGTTGGACCCCCTGGTAGAGTTGCCAGGAAATATCTTGGTACTTTGAGGATGGAGCCAGGAGATTTTTGGGGGTGGAGCTAGGAGCAAGGTTGTGACAAGTTGAGCTCTGAAGGAAGTTCTGGTCACCCCTTTTAAAGGGACTGCGCTCCTTTTAATTGCCTTCTCTTCATTGGAAATAATGGAGGAGGGGAGCACTTTCTTTTGGGGCTCACAGAACTTGACCCTTTGGTCCCATTTTTTTGAAACTTGAGGGGTTTTTTTTGAGGAGAGGCACCAGATGCTGTGCTGAAAAATTGGTGCCTCTACCTCAAAAAACAGCCCCCCCTTCCTCAGAGCCCTAGATACTCATGGGTCTTCATTATATCCATTATATCCTATGGGGAACAGTCTCTGTAAAGAGTGCCCTGAAATGGGGGGAGGGCCTCCAAACCAGGGGATCCCCTGCCCCTAATTTGGGATTGGCAACCCTACGTGAAGGTTCAGGTGAGCACAGCTGCTGCCAGGCCAGCTGCCCAGGGGGGCTGGCATGCATAACCACTGCTGGTGGTGGCAGCTACAAGCATAGACAGCTTCAAGAGGGGATTGGAAGAAGAAGAAGTTGGATTTATTTCCCGCCCTATACCCTGAATCTCAGAGCGGTCACAATCTCCTTTACCTTCCCCCCCTCCAACAGCTACCTTGTGAGGTGGGTGGGACTGAGAGAGCTCTTACAGCAGCTGCCCTTTCTAGGACAACTTCTACAAAAGCTATGGCTGACCCAAGGCCATTCCAGAAGCTGCAAGTGGAGGAGTGGATAAAGATATGGAGCAGAGGTCAATCAGTGGCTATTAGCCATAGTGTATGGATGGAACTAAGATCCCTGTGGCACAGAGTGGTAAGCTACAGTACTGCAGTCCAAGCTCTGGAGAGCCAGTTTGGTGTAGTGGTTAAGTGTGCGGACTCTTATCTGGGAGAACCGGGTTTGATTCCCCACTCCTCCACTTGCACCTGCTGGAATGGCCTTGGGTCAGTCAGCCATAGCTCTGGCAGAGGTTGTCCTTGAAAGGGCAGCTGCTGTGAGAGCTCTCTCAGCCCCATCCACCTCACAGGGTGTCTGTTGTGGGGGAGGAAGGTAAAGGAGATTGTGAGTTGCTCTGAGACTCTTCGGAGTGGAGGGCGGGATACAAATCCAATATCTTCTTCTTCTTCTGTTCACAACCTGAGTTTGATCCTGGCAGAAGCTGGCTTCAGGTAGCCGGCTCAAGGTTGGCTCAGCCTTCCAAGTTTGGTAAAATGAGTACCCAGCTTACCAGGGGTAAAGTGTGAATGACCAGGGAAGGTAATGGCAAACCACCTGGTAAAAAGTTTGCAGAGAAAATGTCATGATGTTACGTCACCCCATGGGTCAGTAATGGCTCAGTGCTTGCATAGGGGACTACCTTTATTGATGGAACTCTGTCTGGGGCAATGATGCTCTGTATTCTTGGAGGGGGGGGAGCAGTTGGAGGGCTTCTAGTGTCCTGGCCCCACTCATGGACCTCTTGGTTTTTTGGCCACTGTGTGACAGAGCGTTGGACTGGATGAGACATTGGTCTGATCCAACATGACTTCTCTTATGTTTTTATGTCACAACCTTGCTCCTGGCTCCACTCCGATGTTTCCTCATTGTGACAAGCATAACTGAACTCCAAAGGGAATTCTGACCATCACATTTAAAGGGACCACTCACCTTTGAAATGCCTTCCCTTCACTGGAAATAATGGATAGGGCACCTTCTTTGGGGGCTCATAGAATTGGACTCCCTAGACCAGTGTTTTTGAAATGTGGGGGGTATTTTGGGGAGAGGCACTGAATGCTATGCTGAAAGTTTGGTGCCTGTATCTCAAAAAACAGCCCCCCACCCGAGCTCCAGATACCTATGGATCAATTCTCCATTATATCCTATGGGAATCAATCTCCACAGGGAATAAAAGATGCCCAGCAGACACTCCCCCTGCCCCCCCCTTTCTGGTGACCCTGAAGCAGGAGGAGGCCTTCCAAACTGGGGGATTCTTTGCCACCACCTGGGGATTGTGAAACCAGAGAGCTCATGGGTATAACTTAGAACACTCCGCGAGAGCTTTAACTAATATATATTGAAAACAATATTTTAAACCACAGTATTTTTGACATATTAATTTGGAATTATTTCACAGTCCATTTTACAATAGACAATGTTTTTCTTCGTTTGTAGGACTTCCTGAAGTCCAACTCACCAATGCAGGTGTGATTGTAGTTCCCAAACAGGTGTGGCTGCTGCAGCTAGACTGCTGCTTCTGCCCACTTTCAGAGAATCCTTCTTCAGGCAGCTCACCAAGGGACCGACTTGTCACAAAATACATTTTTTCAGTTAACATATTAACATGCATTTTCTAGAGTCTTCTCAGACTGGCAGCGGCTCTCCAGGGTCTCAAGCTGAGGTTTTTCACACCTATTTGCCTGGACCCTTTTTAGTTGGAGATGCCAGGGATTGAACCTGGGACCTTCTGCTTCCCAACAGTTTCAATTTGGCAGTGCTCTGCTTATCTCCAAAGATCAAGCATGGCTCCATATCTCTCTTTGTCCTTAGCTTCTCTTGAAAGGGCCGGATAAGAAATCCACTGGAGCTATATTATAAGGAGCTTACCCGGTTTTTCCAATGTCATTGGGAGTATACTGGAATAAGACTGCTACTTTACAAAAATCCAGAAACAACTTAACACTTTCAGCAATAACAACCACTTTTGCAGGAAGCTCCAGACCAAACTTAGCACTTGAATAAGACCAGAGGCATATATTTACCCAAGAAAACAGCCTAAGTCAAATTCAGTGTTTAAGCCATGGGGATGTAATGTATTTAAATTAAAAATCCATTTCTTTCCCAAACATAGCAACGCTTTCTGAGTAATGGACCTATTGACTGCAAACAGTACTCCACATTTAAATTCACCCTCCTTATGTGATTTGAGAAGAAAATGATTTGCAAGAGGAGCCTTTACCACCTTATTTTTAATTCTAGAAGAATGTTCCATAATTCTTACTTTCAATGGACAAGTTGCGCTTCCCACTTAGACCAGGGGGCACTCATATTGAAGATAATAAATGGTGTTAAGAGAATCACAGGTACTGAAAGAATGAAGGTCCGCCATAAAAGACACACCTTGCACTGCATTCTTGCATATTTTGCACTTGTGGCATTTAAAGTGACCTCTTGGCAAAGTACTTTGTGGCAATGGCTCCCTTTATTTCCTTTATGGGGGGTAAAACAAGTGTGGAGTTTCATTTTTTCTGTACCTGTGATTCTCTTAACACCATTTATTTGTCCTACAAACAAAGAAAAACATTGTATATTGTAAAATGGACTGCAAAACAATTCCAAATTAACATGTGAAAAATACTGTGGTTTAAAATATTGCTTTCAATATATATTAGTTAAAGCTCTCACCGAGTGTCCTAAGTTATACACCACCTGAGGATTGGCAACCCTAGGTTTGAGGTGGGGACATGGACAGCTAGGACCCTGCTCAGCCTGGGGTAATTGCCCTGGATGCCCCATGGCTAAGACTGCCTCTGTATTTTGTCCTTATGTTTCCCCCTTGGGGCAAATAGCAGATGGCATAGAATCAGCATGATGTATTTCATTGCTGAGAGAGGATCAGAGACTCCGAGCGGCTTACCATCTCCTATATCTTCTCCCCCCACAACAGACACCCTGTGAGGTGGGTGGGGCTGAGAGGGCTCTCACAGCAGCTGCCCTTTCAAGGGCAACCTCTGCCAGAGCTCTGGCTGACCCAAGGCCATTCCAGCAGGTGCAAGTGGGGAAGTGGGGAATCAAACCCGGTTCTCCGAGATAAGAGTCCATGCACTTAACCACTACACCAAACCGGCTCTTACTGGGTGCCCCCTGGGAACTCACATACTCACCCTAGTTAGCAGGGCTGTTGCAGCAATAAAATGGGAGGGAACTATGCAAAACTGAGAGATTCAAGAGGGCTTTTCTTTTACTAGGGTTGCCAGGTGTGTGTTGGAAAATACCTGGAGACTTTGGGGGTGGATCCAGGAGAGGGCAGGGTTTGGGGAGGGGAGGGGCCTCAGCACGGTACAGTGCCCTAGAGTTCACCCTTCAAAGCAGCCATTTTCTCCAGGGGAGCTGATCTCTCTCAGCTGGAGTTCAATTGTAAAAGCGGGTAATCTCCAGGCCCCACCTGGAGGCTGGCAACCCTATTTTCTACTCAGGCAATAGAGTTGTACTTTACAAAATGATTCACAAAGTTACTTTGATTAATTATTAGCAACCGTGATCTATACTACTATGAAGATCTTCAGGTGGGCAGCCGCGTTGGTCTGAAGCAATAGAACAAAGGGGTTTTTGTCCAGTGGCTCCTTTAAGACCAACAAAGTTTAATCCTGGGCATGAGCAGCCAGTTAGCATACAAATTGTATTTGGCCTAGCAACTGTATTTGGTAAACCCGGTGAATGGCAGGAAATTAGAATACAAATTGTATTAGGATACTAATTTGCTGCCATTCACAAATGCTTTAATCCAGTCTCTGGCTATACTTATTGCACAGTTATTGACACATCTTGACTCTAACTAGCCATTCTTGGCAACTAACCCCCCCCCCCCCCTCAGATATGTAAGGCTTGAGGAAATTTGTTTCAATGTATCTGAAGAAGTGTGCATGTATACAAACCTCATACCCAAAATTAACCTATTGGTCTTAAAGGTGCCACTGGCAGAACACAAACTTTCGTCTAGACTGCTGTGTTTAGCTTGCTAAAACCAGGATCCTGCTATGCGGGGCTTGTTTTGTAGAAAAAGCCCAGCAGGAACTCATTTGCATATTAGGCCACACCCCCTGATGCCAAGCCAGCTGGAATTGTGTTCCTATGCATTCTTGGGGGTTTTTTGCTGCTAAGGAATTTTGGCATAATTTCAATGTGTATTGTTAATACCTATGCTTTGCTTAATTTCTGCTTTCAGATTTCTGATTGGTTCTACAACCCTAGCCCTGTTGCACTGTTTAAGCCACAGGGGTGGCCAATGGTAGCTCTCCAGATGTTTTTTTGTCCAGATGAGAGCCAGTTTGGTGTAGTGGTTAAGTGTGCAGACTCTTATCTGGGAGAACCGGGTTTGATTCCCCACTCCTCCACTTGCACCTGCTGGAATGGCCTTGGGTCAGCCATAGCTCTGGCAGAGGTTGTCCTTGAAAGGGCAGCAGCTGTGAGAGCCCTCTCAGCCCCACCCACCTCACAGGGTGTTTGTTGTGGGGGAGGAAGGTAAAGGAGATTGTGAGCCGCTCTGAGACTCTTCGGAGTGGAGGGCGGGATATAAATCCAATATCTTCTTCTTCATCTTCTTCTTCTTTTTGCCTACAACTCCCATCAGCCCTAGTCAGCATGACCAATGGCTGGGGCTGATGGGAATTGAGAGCTACCGTTGGCCACCCCTGGTTTATGGAATATCCTGTACTGTTAATTTTATTGACTCACTCTATGTAATCAGACCAAGGAAGAAAGGCAGACTATAAACAACGCAAACAAGTAAAAATATTTTTTTTAAATCTACCCTGAGCACCTCAGAGGAAAGATGTGAGACATCTTCATTCTGTATTTCTATAAAAAGGCAAAAAATATTTTTTAAAAAACTTATGAGACATCAGAGGGAGTGATAGAGCTGCCAGCTCTGTGTTAGAAAATACCTGGAAACTTTGGGGGTGGATACAGGAGAGGGGGCCTTGGCATGGTACAATGCCAGACAAACAAATAAACATCTGAAGGATAACACCCCTGATACCGCAATTGTAGAAAAAAAAATGAGAAATAGGGTTTGGATCATTGACATTGCAATAGCAGGAAGCAGCAGGATTGAAAAGAGCCCACCCTTCAAAGCAGCCATTTTCTCCAGGGGGGGCTATTCTCCGCTTGCTGGAGCTCAGTTGCAAAAGCGGGAGATCTCCAGGCCCTGCCTGGAGGATGGCAACTCTAACAGTGGCCCTGATCCAAATACCCTTCCCAGCTGCTTCTACATACCTTTCAAAATTGTTGATTGGTATCTTGATATCACAACTTTGCGTGTCTCTCTGTTTCTCCTTCCTTGTGACACGATGTTGCCCTTTTTGCTTCCTGTGTTACAAGACAGGGTGACATCCTTTCTGGAAATTGTACAAATTGACTCTGTTGACATAGTGAGTTTTATCTGCATATGATGGAAATGACACCATCCAGATCTGGGTAGAGCTACCCTCTTTTATGCCTTATGGTCATCTCATATTAAGTTAAGATATGACCATCAGATGTTTGAGAGCAGGAAGGAAGGAAGGAAGGAAGGAAGGAAGGAAGGAAGGAAGGAAGGAAGGAAGGAAGGAAGGAAGGAAGGAAGGAAGGAAGGAAGGAAGGAAGGAATATAGATGGGAGATGTGGAAAGAAAGCAACTTTAACTTTAAATGCATTCTCCTAGCTGCCAGCTGGCTTGGCTTAGAGAAGTGATTTAAAGAGGCAAATGCCTTCTTTAAGCTGGCCAGCAGGGCAGTGGGAGCTTTCAGAGCCAAACAATATGTGTGAAAGAGCCACATGTGGCTCCTGAGCCACAGTTTGGCTACTCCAGTCCAGAGACACAAGGGGGTTGGATCCGGACTCAGTGTTCTACTATAAGGAGATATATTTTCCACCAATTCTGCCTTCCCACTGAATCATCATCATAATAAACAAATGAACACCCCTAATATCACAATTGTAGAAAAATAGGGTTCAGATCATTGACATTGCAATTGCAGGAAGCAGCAGGATAGAAAAGAAAGAACAGGAGAAGAACACCAATACCAGGACCTACAAGTAGAGTTAGAACACCTCTGGGAGAAGAAGGTGACCGTCATGCCAGTTGTCGTTGGAGCCCTTGAAGCAGTGCCTAGAAGTCTCAAGAAACACCTGGACGTTTTGGGCATTGAGCAAATACCACCAGCTCAGCTCCAGAAGACAGTGTCACTTGAATCAGCAAGAATCCTGTGAAGGTACCTCTGCAATTCTGAAAAATGTGGCTAGATCTTGAATTGCAGAACACCATCTACTGGCCAAATAGCAGACTGTGACAATTACTACCACTACTGCTGCTGCTGCTGCTGATAAGTCACTTCCAACTCCTGGTGACCCCTGATGGGGTTTTCAAGGCAAGAGGTGAACAGAGGGCCATTGCCTTCCTCTGCACTGCAACCCTGGTCTTCCTTGGTGGTCTCCCAACCCAGTACTCATCCTAGTTGACTCTGCTGAGCTTCCAGCTCAATGAGCTTGGGCTTGTCTGGGATATTTCCGCTGACGACCCCTAGTTTTTTCTGTCCTGTAGAAGCGGCAGTCAGAGCAGGTGTGCAAGTTTGGTTCCATTTCTGTTTGGAGAAAATTTAGTCTGGATTCAACCCAGAGGCCATCCCTGATAGATCTAACTGAGTAAGTCCATGGGCGAAGTGGTTAACTTAACTGGGTATGCCTACAGCAGGGGTGGCCAAACTGTGGCTCAGGAACCGCATGTGGCTTTTTCATACATATTGTGTGGCTCTTGAAGCTCTTGCTTCCCTGTTGGATGGCTTGGAGAAGGCATTTAAATAGTATTCTGGATTTAAATAGAAGGCTGCCAATTGTATTCCGGATTCGCTACAAGGTCCTGGTTATTACCTTTAAAGGTCTATATGGCCGAGGTGGGTCTTTTGACTCCATTGTTTCTTTGGGGTTCAACTGCTTTTGCACCTAGGGGCAGCGGCTCGGGAAATTCCTAGAGATTTGGGGATGGAGCCTGGGGAGGCCAGGGATCTCAGTGGGGCGTCACGCTATAGACCAGGGGTGGGGAAGCTTTTTTTCTGCCAAGGGCCGTATGGATATTTATAACATCATCCGTGGGCCATAAAAAGTCATCAACTTAAAAAACAGTGCTCCGCCAAGGGAGAATGATTCAGGCCAGCAAAATTAATGCAAATAATTTTTTTTTCTATTTGAAGTCATATGGGGAGAGCCTAATATGGCGCGCACACACACACACCCCAGCCCACTACCCTAGGCAAATGCATAGGTCCAGGGCTTTTTTGTAGAAAAAGTCCAGCAGGAACTCAGTAGCATATTAGACCACATCCCCTAATATTAGCATATTAGGTTACACACTCATTAGCATATTAGGCCACACCATCTGGGATAATCAAGTGCAAACTGAACTGTGACAGTAACTTTTCCAGGCCCTGCAGCAATTCTGGCCAGCCGGCCAGGCCCCAGGGAGGCTGCCGCACAGTACATCTGGGCCCTGTGATCCCTGCCTGGCCCTGGGGAGGCTGCTGCACAGCGCGACTGGGCCCCATGATCCTTGCTGGCCATCCAGGCCCCAGAGAGGCTGCCACATGGCTCTGTTTGGCCCAGCAATCCCCGAGGGCCACACCAAGTGACCTCGAGGGCCACATACAGCCCTCAGGATGGAGGTTCCCCACCCCTGCTATAGAATCTTCCCTCCAAAGCAGCCATTTTGTCCAGGGGAACTCATCTCTGCAGTCTGGAAATCAATTGTTATTCTAGGAGAACACCAGCCCCTCCCTGGAAGTGAGAGTATAGAAACACACAACCACAAAAATTTTTCATGATTACTAATAACAGATGCAATATTCAATGAACCTGTTTTAAGGCTTTTTTCAAGCAAAGGATATTCCAAATTCACAAATATTTCCCCCCAAAAAAATCATTCAGAAAAATTCATATGGGGCACAAAACTTCCAGAATGCTCTCTCAAAGCCGGCACACACTCAGATTAGGCTGAGTTTGTGAATTTGGAATATCCAGGCCTCGGATTCAGCAGGAGCTCACAGGAGCACAGCTCCTGAACCTTTCTGAGGGTTCTCTCCTCCTTCCCACCTACCTTTTCCATTGAATAGTAGGTGTAGCTGCATAACAATCCCTGGATTAGGAGGGTGGGCAGCCAGCCAGCCACCAGGGGCTTTGCCACACCCCCAGCAGCCCTCATTAACCCCTGGAGATGCCCTATATGCCATCATTTTCCCACTTCTTATGTGATTTTGGGTGGCGGGTGGCTTGCTGGCCTTTCGATGAGGGGGTTCAGCCCAGGAGAACCCCACGTGAGCAAGGCCTGTTTGGGCTGGCTGGATCTCTAGCCAGCCCAAGCAAACCTCACTTGCCCAGGGCTCTCCTTTCTTGCGTCGGCTTGCTTTTGGCTGGTGGGGGCGGTGGCGTATGCTAATGAGTTGTGCTAATGAGTTCCACCACCTATTTCACTACAAAACGACCCCGAATATCCCTTGTTGAAAAAAGCCTTGAGACAGGTTCATTGAAGTCGATGGCCTGTCCTTGGGATTTTGTCAACTGTGAATGTGCATCTGGATGAAGAAGACATGGTATCCCTTCAGAAGAAAGGACTGTCATGAGCAAAGAATTTTGATATAAGGGATAATATTGGTACGGCAGCATCCTGGTGTTGTATTGAGCACTGCTCTAAACAAATGGTTTACTCTGCCATCAGTTGGTAGATTATGTACATGAGTTCTGCGTCTGTTATTACTTATCATTAGTAATATTGGTCACTATATCCATGTGGTTGTGTTTTTCGAGAGCCTTAAGTGGCTTCTCTCGCTTGTAGTTCCTGCCTGGAGGGTGGCAACCCTTGTGCCTCCCCAATATGGGTTCACAGAATTCTCAAAGTGCCCAATGGTTTAGCAAGGCTGGGGACCCCCCGTGCAGGAAGTTGGGGCTTGGTGATGGGCCTTTTGAATTCGTCACGCCCTTTTGAATTCAGCGGCTCTTGTGGCTGCCTTGCTGGATTCTCCACAGGTGAGCTGTGCGGTGTCTGTTAGACTCCTGTGGCCCAAACCATATATATATATATATATATATATATATTTTAAAAAAGAGAGAGAGAGACCAAGAAATACTGGTGGAAGGGGAGGAGGGACAGTCACAGGAGGAGAAAGAGACAAAAGGAGAAGAAGAAGTGTCTGTCACGCAGCTTGCTTGCGACGGAGACTGGCGATAAGGTTTGAGATGCTTCCTGTTCCTGTAATAGCAAGCAGCTACTCTGAATGGTGCCTCTGCCTCAGTTCTGGCTGCCTGTCCCATACCCACCACCGTGGACAGATGGTGGAGTAGGCCACGGGACTCAGAGCAGCAGAGGAAATGTGCGTGGCAGAGGGACGCAGGCCAAGGAGGAGGACTTAAGAGCCAGGAAGACTCACTTGAGATAATCAGACGCTCACTTCTCCTTTATCTGAAAGAAGGGAGCTTCTCCAGTTGGCTTTGATCATTCTTTGACTCGGCCTGCCGTCCCCCGGTGATCATGAGGTAAGGAGAGAGCTGTGGGGTGCCCGGTTGCCCCCTCTGCCCCTTCTTTTGAAAGGTGTCCTACAGAGACTGGACGTCATACATGCGAGGGGGCTAGGGCTGGTGAGGGAAGTGTTCTGATAGTTGTGTTGGCTGTATGGATGGGGCCTGCGAGGTGGAGACTGCGTTGGGTGGCTTCGGCCCCTAGCTAGTTCCCTAAGGTTCACTTCCCCACACATCTAGATTGACCATCTTGTTTACTGAACAAACTCCTGGTTTTTTCCCCCACAGCTGCTCACTTCATAGACATTTAGAAAGGAAGGTCTTTTCCCATCACGGGGAAAAAACTTTGCACCTTTGAAATCTGTATGCATGAAGTTGCTTCCCAAGGCCAGAAAGTGCAGGTCGGAGGAGAAGGTTGCGACATTCCCCCACCCCATGTGTACATCATTGGATTACTCAGCAATTTGTGACTGGCAGCTGAATGTGTGAACAGGCTCGATTGAGAATTATTGCGGCAAAAGTGACTTTAGGGCTCCCTTTTGTGGTGTTTGAGAGCCCCGTGGCACAGAGTGTTAACGCTGCAGTACTGCAGTCCTAAGCTCTGCTCACAACCTGAGTTCGATCCCTGGTGGAAGCTGGGTTTTCAGGTAGCTGACTTGAGGTTGACTCAGCCTTCCTTCCTTCCGAGGTGGGTAAAATGAGTCCCCAGCTTGCCAGGGGGGAAAGCACAGATGACAGGGGAAGGTAATTGGAAACCACCCCGTAAAAAGTCTGCCGTGAAAACGTTGTGAAAGCAACTTCATTCCAGAGTCGGAAACGACTGGTGCTTGCACAGGGGACCTTTCCTTTCCTTTGCGGTGTTTGGTTCCTGCTGGTTTGTTCACACACACTGTTGGCCACTTGAGCCTGCCTTCACAGACATGCACGTCTGAACCAGAGCTCAGCTGGGCCCGTAGAGAGAGAAGGAGCACAGGAAGAACTTAATGGGCTTTTCCAGACTTTTCTGGGTCTGAGGGTCTCGTCCTTGCAAAAGACAGAACTATCCATCCCTTCCCCTTAGGTTGCCAGGTCTGTGTTGGAAAATACCTTTGGGGTGGATCCAGGAGAGTTTGGGGAGGGGAGGGGCCTCAGCATGGTGCAATGCCATAGAGCCCACCCTTCAAAGCCACCATTTTCTCCAGGGGTGCTGATCTCTGCCATCTGGAGACCTGTTGTCAAAGTGGGAGATCTCCAGGCCCCACCTGGAGGCTGGCAACCCTACTTCTCCTATTGCCCTAATTCCCTCCCTTTTTCTCCTCTCCACACCCAGCAGGTGGTTCCACCGCGACCTGAGTGGCATAGATGCTGAGGCCTTGCTCAAAGCACGAGGAGTTCATGGCAGTTTCTTGGCTCGGCCTAGTCGGAAGAACAAGGGCGATTTCTCCCTCTCTGTCAGGTAACAGGCCAGCGTTCGGTTTCCTACGGAGGTGCTCTTTGCTCTCTGTCCCTCCTTCTTTCCCTGCTCCCTTCTGGCCTCACTGCCCACAAACAGTCCTACTCAAATGGCTTCATTTCATTTCATTTTTTTCCATTTTATTTGATTTATATCCCACCCTACCCCGCCAAAGCGGGCTCAGGGCGGCTCACAGGGCGGCTTCCTCTGTGGGGTGGGCATTTCCTCACGGGCCTATTTCTGTTTTAAAATGCCCGGAGAACCATGAGGCAAATTGGGATATGGACTCAAAGGGGTCTATTTGGAAGAGAAATGGGGGAAACGGAGGGGAAACGGAGATAAAGGAAGGGGTAGAGATTGGGATGTGCTATTAGGGTTGCCAGTTCTTTGTTGGAAAATACCTGGAGACTTTGAAGGTGGATCTGGGAGAGGGCGGGGTTTGGAGAGGGGAGGGGCCTCAGCATGTCACAGTGCCATAGAGCCCACCCTTCAAAGCCACCATTTTCTCCAGGGGAGCTGATCTCTGCCAGCTGACGATCCTTTGAAAAGTGGGCGATCTCCAGACCCCACCTGGAAACCCTACGGGCTACCTGGAGCTTGCTCTTGTCTGTAGGCTGCAATCACACACACACACACCATAATGCACTTTCTGTGTGCTTTCCAACTGGATTTGACCTGTTCACACAGTAAAATCCAGTCGGGAAGTGGATTGAAAGTGCTTTAGGGTGTGTGATTGCAGCAAGTGGGAAATCGCGCATCATTGTGCCGATTCAGGCCTGTGGGGAGTGAAGTCAAGGCATGCACTCATGAAGCTGCCATATGCAGAATTAGACCATCTATCTATCTATCAAGGGCAGTCCTGTCCAGGACTTTTTTTGTAGGGAAAAAACCCAGCAGGAACTCATTTGCATATTAGGCCATACCCCCTGGTGCCAACCCAGCTGGAACTGCATTCTGTGAATTCCTGTTTTTTAAAAAAAGATTTCCTGGTCCTGTCTGCTCAGAGTGGCAGCGGCTGTCAGGCGTAGGTTTTTCACATCACCTACTGCCTGGTCCTTTTTTAAACTGGAGCTATCAGGACCTTCTGCGTGCTGAACAGATACTCTCCCCGTGAGCTGTGGCCCATTCCACTGGTCTAGTAGCCGAACCAGAGACTGAGGCTCACCTTTTATTTGCTTTCAAGGGCTGCAGATGGAACTTGCTGCATTTGATGAGACCCAAAGTTCTCCATCTGGTGCTTTTAAAAGTGGCCTTACTCCTTCCTGTTCCGCCCACTGGCCTAACAGTAGCAGTAGGAACAATGATGATACACAAGCCTACTTTGTGGCGACCGGACTTCTCCCCTCCAGTGTCCAAACACTTCCTCAAGGGTGCTTGCTTCTGGGAAGTTGTCAGGAGCATGCAAAACCTTTTCCTGGCACTGGGCTCAAACAGCGAGTCTTCTCTCAAGGACTTCCTTCAACAGCTTCTCTTAGTCTTGCTGCTCCTGAGTTGATGGTCAGGGCTGTCTGCTGTTTTCCTTACAGTCACGTTTCCCAGCCCCAGGGCTTTTTTAGAGCAGGAACGCACAGGAACACTGTTCCGGCTGGCTTGGTGGCAGGGGTGTGGCCTAATATGCAAATGAGTTCCTGCTGGGCCTTTTCTACAGAAAAGCCCGGTGTGAAACCATGCTGACATCAGGGGTTTGACCTAATAGGCAAACGAGTTCTTGCTGGGCTTTTTCTACAAAAAACCCCCTGCCCAGCCCACTTGAAGCGCATAAATCCTTTCCCTTCTCTTTCCAGTTCCACATATTTTCTTAAATACTTTTGGCTTCCTTTCATGTGCCTCTGATGCTTTTTTTTTTTAAAAAATAAATCTTTCTTGGAAGTTGTGGAAGAATAACAGATATCATAATAATAACAGAATTATGATAACAGGACGTTGTACTGTGTATATACTATGCTATACCAAAAACACCACAGTATAATTACCGAACCGTAGGTTCATAAAGAAAATACACCTGTTGCTGGACAAACAGTGTAGCAAGCAGACTAACAATACATCTAGATAAATTAAAATAAAGTTTGTACTCAGCGCTGATAGTCACACTATACATTAATGCAATAATCCTAACCAAATTCCTTCAAAGTGTCAAAGTATCATGGTACTGATGTTCCATAATTCTTTGACCTCAGATCCTATGCTGTGAATTCCAGAAAAGAAAACAGTTTTTTTCTGTTAACTGAGAAAGACCAAGGTGAGGTTCTGATTGAGAAACTGATTCTGCAATGTTGTCTGTTAGAAAAAATCCCCAGGCTTTTTAATATCATTGATCTCAGGGGTGGAATTCTAGCAGGAGCTCCTTCGCATATTAGACCACACCCTCCTGATGTAGCCAGTCCTCCAAGAGCTTACAAAAAAGAGTCTTGTAAGCTCTTGGAGGATCGGCTACATCAGGGGTGTGTGGCCTAATATGCAAAGGAGCTCCTGCTAGAATTCCACCCCTGATTGATCTATAGATGCTTGAAGAATCTCCGAAGGGCTATGAATCCCTCAGCATCTCTAGTTAAAAGGATCACGCGGGAGGAGAAGTGAAAGACCTCTCCTTGGGACCCTGGAGAGCCACCACCAGTCAGAGTAGACAGCCATGATCAGCGCTTTTCTTTTTTCATACCTATTTGCCTGGACCCTTTTAGTTGGAGATGCCGGGGATTGAACCTGGGACTTTCTGCTTCCCAAGCAGATGCTCTACGACTGAGCCAGAACTCCTTTGCATATTAGACCACACACCACTAATGCAGCCAATCCTCCAGGAGTTTACAGGGCTTTTGGTACAGGGCCTACTGTAAGCTCCACGAGGATTGGCTGCATCAGGGGGGCGTGGCCTAATATGCAAAGGATCTCCTGCTAGAATTCCATCCATGGGCCACACACCCCTGATGTAGCCAATCCTCCTGGAGCTTACAAGGTTCTTCTTACAGGGCCAACTGTCAGCTCCAGGAGGATTGGCTACATCAGGGGAGTGCGGCCTAATATGCAAAGGAGTTCCTGCTACAAAAAAAACCCCAAACCCTGGTCCTGAGCTTGATAGATCAAAGGTCCCAGTAGAAAGCAAGGGAGGTGCCCCGGCTCAGAGTGTCTGGTTTGCTTGCAGCTAGTTGTGGGGATCAATCCCCAGCCCCTCCAGTTACAAGGGCCAAGTAGCAGGTGATGTGGAAGATTTTCCACCTGAGACCATGGAGGGCTGTTAGCAGTCAGAACAGACAGGAATGAACCTGATAGGCTAGGGATGCCAGTCTCCAGGTGGGTAAAGACAGCACAACCGAAGTTGTAGTGACTGAATAACTAAGAATGCCAAGGTTCGCTTTTTACTCCACGGGAAACACAACTTTGTCACTACTCACGTTGCTTGCTTTTTTACAGGTTGCGATCCAAATCAGAGAGGCTTTTACTCATGCATAGCCCACAGCTATTTTATGTCGTTTAACTTTTGCTGGGTTTTTTTAAGGTTTTATTATATTCTGTAGCGTTACTGTTGGCTTTAAAGTATACTGTATTCTTATATCAATGCCAATAAAGGTCTATGGTATGTTCAACTAAGAATGTATGGAAACAAAATCATACAAATATGTTCAACAGAAGACAGAATAGCAATAACGATTCCCCCAAAGTGTCACAGTTCCATCAAAGAAGTCCCAATGAACAAGAGGTCGACTTGATTATTCCTGCTTCGAATCCTCTTCTAGCATAGGGTACTCCAACCACATATCTCAACCACTGCAAAGAACAACAAAAAACTCAAAAGTGCAACCCTCATACAAACAGGGATTACAGTCCATCTTTAGACTATAGATTAGTTCCCTTAGAGAAAATGACTGCTTTGGAGGGTGGACTCTATGGCATTGCGCCCCACTGCGGTCCCTGTCCTCCCCAGGCTCCATCCCCACATCTCCAGGAGTTTCCCCACCTGGATCTGGCAACCTTCCCCCCCCCCACATCCTCCACTGGTGGTGTGGGGGGGACACTGGCGACCTTATGACAGACCAGTGGCCTAACTCAGTACAAGGCATGTTGATATATTTCAGTTTGCTTTTAGTTATGCCCAGGACTTGTTTTGTAGAAAAAGTCTAGCAGGAGCTCGTTTACATATTAGGCCGCACCCCCTGATGCCAAGCCAGCTGGAACTGCATTTCCTGTGCCTTCCCGCTCAAAAAAAGCTCTGGTAATGCCTTAGGTGAAATCTCGTGACAACCTAGCTTTGTATGGATCAGTCCTAAGAAATGTTATTGGAAGCAATGTTGCAAAGGAGTTCCTGCTACAAAAGAAGCCCTGTGCTGAAGTAACATTGAAAAAAAATCTGCACAGCCAATCAGAAGCTTTGGTGGTTAAAAGCCCACTATGTCCTGCCCCTTCTAAAAACACTCAGTGGGCTTTTTTTTAGCAGGAACTCCTTTGCATATTAGGCCACACACCCCTGTTGTAGCCAATCATCCAAGTGCTTACAGGGTCTTCGTACAGGGCCTACTAAATCCTGCTTCTTCTTTCCCTTTGGCTCCTGTTTCTTGAATTCCCAGAGGGGATAGGGGAGGGGGTGGAGAGTCCTTTACCATGTTCCCTCCCCTCCTATGTCCTTACACCATCAGCCTTTCTTGACCATCCGCCTCTCTCTGCAGGGTTGGTGATCAGGTGACACACATCCGTATCCAGAATACAGGAGATTATTATGACCTTTATGGAGGGGAGAAGTTTGCCACATTGTCTGAACTGGTGGAGTATTACACTCAGCAGCAGGGATCCCTCCAAGATAAAGATGGGACCATCATCGACTTGAAGTATCCACTGAACTGCTCCGACCCCACGACGGAAAGGTATGGCGGAAAACAGTCAACTTACCTATACTAATCACTCCACCTCACTTCCTCCCCCACCCCATCTTTCCCGTTCAGACTGCTGGTTCCCCTGGACCAGGGGTGGCCAAACTGTGGCTTGGGAGCCACAGGTGACTCTTTCACAGTGCCGGATTAAACCCTGAGGAGGCCCCTAGGCAGTCAAAATCTTGGGGGCACTTTTCCAAAAGCCCCCTTGACAAAACTGCAAGGGAGAGGCAGAGAGAGGCAAACTTGGCAACAACGCCAGCAGCAGCCACACCAGACAAGTTGGTCTAAGAGCGGCTCAGTTGCTGGCTGCGTGTGCAGGCTGGAAGGGCTGCAAGCAGGGGGGGAAAGCAGTGGGGAGCCAGTGTGGGGGTCCATAGGCCGGTGCCTGCTTGGCCTAATTGTTCATCTGGCCCTGTTCTTTCACATATATTGTGTGACTCTCAAAGCCCCCACCACCCTGTCAGTTGGCTTGAAGAAGGCATTTCCCTTTAAATCACTTTGCCAAGCCAGCCAGTGGCTTGGAGAATGTATTTAAAGTTGCTTTCTTTCCACATCTCCCTCCCTTCTCCCTCTTTCCATCTAGTTGTTTTCTTCCCTTCTTTCCTTGTGGCTTTCAAACATCTGACATTCACGTCTTGGGGCTCTCAAACATCTGACGTTTATTCCATGTGGCTCTTATGTTAAGCAAGTGTTGCCTTCCTGGCCTTGGACTATTAATCTCTCCTCTTCATTTCCCATTTTTAAAGAAAATCTCCCATACCCTATTCATATAGGGGATGATCAGTACCCAAAAGAGGACTACACTCCGTGATCTGCCCCTTCTGTTTATCAGTACCTGACATTTCGGTATCAGTTTGAGTCATTTTTAGAAACTGGATTTCCTCTGTCTCACTGATTTTGTTATTTTTGTCTCGCTGAAAATTGCGGCCTCGATGAAGTACAGAGATAGAGTGTGAGGCACATGATAGTGGACACTCTTATCGGTACAGGGGCGTATTTTGCTCTGCCTGCATCACCAGCGGTGTCCTTCCAGTTTCCTTTATGCCTGTTTAAGCAAGTTTGCTTGCAGCCATGCCTGCAATGCCGTGCCAAAGTAAGCGGCTTGTCTGAATCCTCTCCGTCTGCAATGCAGGTGCGTGGGTGGAAGCAGCAAAAGGCCTGCAAGTTCACTTGATGCAATTGGGTTCCACCTCCCAGGGGATTGCCTGGCAAAGGATCAATAGAATCTCCTCCATTTTCTTTTTTTTCTTTTCTTGTTTTTGCATCCAACATGCAAGCAGTTGGTCAGGGAACCTGCCGCTTCCTCCCTTGTGGTTGGAAACTTCTGCCCTCCAGGCACTTACGAAAGCTCTTGAGCGCTTTTCTCTGCCCTCCCCTTCAGATTTTCCATCACATGGCTTCCTCCCAGCTGGGACACTGGGCTTAACTGTTTCTTCCCCTGGCACTTTTAAGACCAACAAAGTTTTATGCAGAATGTAAGCTTTGGCATCAGACAATGGAATGGGGTACAGTGAGCAGATTCAGGTTATAAGGTTTCGTGTGTACTGGTGGTGGTCAAGCTGTGACTCGGGCACCACATGTGGCTCTTTCGAACATATTGTGTGGCTCTCAAAGCCCCCACCACCCTGCTGGCTGACTTGGAGAAGGCATTTGTCTCTTTAAATAATTTCTCCAAGCTAAGCCACTGGTAGCTTGGAGAATGCATTTAGAATTTAAGTTGCTTTCTTTCCACATCTCCCTCCCTCCCCCCTATCTATTTTCCTTCCTTCCAGCTCTCAAAACTCTGACGTTCATGTCTTGCGGCTCTTTTTGATGTTTATTCTATATAGCTCTTATGTTAAGCAAGTTTGGGCACCCCTGAACTAGACCTAGTCAATAAACTTGCCCTGTGCAGGGTGTTGGATTAGATGACCCTGGAGGTCCCTTCCGACACTATGATTCCATGATTCTAACTCCAGGTGGAGTATGAAGTTCTCAGAGAATTACAGTTGACTTCCAGATTACATAGATCAGTTTTCCTGGAGAAAATGGCAGATTCTGAAGGCAAACTCTCCAGTCTGCCACAGAATCTAGGCAAAATGCCTCTCCAAATTCTCCCCACCCCAGGCACAGTCCCCATATCTCCAGGAATCTCCCAGGCCAGAGCTGGCAACCCTACATGACATGGACCAGATCAAAAATAAAGCAGGGCAGAGATGGGGCAGGAGTGAGAAACAAAACAGAATCCCTCATCCTTTTCTGTAGAGGAGAATATTTGTTACTGTATCTCAAAAAAGGTTTTAAAAGTCACCAGATTAGAGTCAGGCCTCTGTGAACGCAGAAGACAACAAGCCATGTATGGTAAACTTGTTCTTTGCTGAGAAAATCTGTAGTGGGGGAAGGGAAACACCGTCAACACCAACAGTCCCACCACCTTCAGACCTTTCGAAGTGACCATAAGAACATAAGAGAAGCCATGCTGGATCAGGCCAATGGCCCATCCAGCTCAACACTCTGTGTCACACAGTGGCCAAAAAAACCAGGCACCATCAGGAGATCCATCAATGGAGCCAGGACACTAGAAGCCCTCCCACTGTGACCCCTCCAAGCACCAAGAATACAGAGCATCACTGCCCCAGACATTTGGACATAAGAAAAACCGTTGGATTGGGCCAAAGGCCCATCCAGTCCAACACTCAAAAAAACCCAGGTGCCATCAGGAGGTCCATCAGTGGTCTATCTGACTAGGGTAGGGTAAGCATTGTAATGGTGAATTCTGAGTCAGGAAGTTTCTGGTTCAAAGCCTAGAATTCTCTAGGTGTCTTTTGGCAAACTACAACCATTACGCCCCTTCCCCCCCCCCGGTCTGGGAAATAGGAATGATCAATCTGACTGACTGTACCGGACTGTTGGTAAAGGTTGTTTTGCTAACAATTGTACATGCTTACTACCAGGGCTGCCCCTGGACTATCTGGTACCCTAGGCAAAGCTAACATCTGGTGCCCCCCACACACTGATAAACCATTTTCAAAAACAGATGGATTGTGGGGAAAATGAAAACCACAAAACTTGAAATTGTTCCCTGACCTGAATAGCGCTGGTCACTGAGTCACGTGGGGGTTGGGCGCAATTTGGTGCCCCCAGAAAGCCAGTGCCCTAGCCAATCACCTAGTTTGCCCAGTGGCAGGGCCTGGCCCTGCTTTGAATTCTCAGAGAGCATCGCATACTGGTTAGGCATTAGAGTTACCTCTGTGTACCAATAACAGTCCGGTTTTCCCCCTCAGTTGTGAAAGTACAGTTGAGACCCATTTTAGGTACAGTTTTAAGTGTATGCCTAAAATATATAAACGTGCAAATCGGACAAATGCACAATCGCAGATGCGTTTCCTGCAGGCGCGTGCACTAGTTGAACTGCATCCGGCTACGCTTCCACGCTGAGTGTGCGCTCAGTGGTTGACCAGGGTTTGCATCTATGTCCCTTGTGGAATGAATCTTATCCTTTAAAAAAAAGAAAGAAATCAAGCCCAGGCTTTCTGCTGTGTATGCTGCAAGCCAGCATGCATTCAACCAGCTTTCTGTAGGCTGCCTTCCATCTGGATTGGCCACGAATGGATGACCAAAAAAAGAAGACAAAAGAGAGGGAGGGAGGAGAACAATATTTGCATGTGCAAATTTACATTTGTCACAGATACAAAATTAACACAGCATCGCGGAACTTTAAATAGAAATACGTGCTGTAGTGCCGGCTCTGTTTGTTGTATCCAGTAGGGTTGCTGTATCCAGTAGGTCTGTGTTGGAAAATACCTGGAGATGTTGGGGGTGGATCCGTGAGAAGGCATGGAACAATGCCATAGAGCAGCCGTTTTCTCCAGGGGAGCTGATCTCTGCCAGCTGGAGATCAGTTGTAAAAGTGGGAGATCCCCAGGGTTCACCTGGAGGTTGAAACACCAGAATTACTGAGGGATATTAACGAAATGCATTAACCATACAAAAATTATATTACGCTGAAAATATTTATAAATTCATCAGTTATAATACCAAAGTGGAGAAATACAATAAGGATGTCTCAAACTCTTAAGCAATCCATTAATTCCAATAAACGTCACAGTCCAGACTTCTCAAACTTCAAAAGGTTATTCAGTGCCGATCCGCCCACTCTTGCGGGGGGGTGGGGGATTTAAAGTGCTAGTAAAAATTGACTCCATTGTGCAAAGATGGTTTAAAGTTCATAAACATATTTAGCCATTCTTCAAAGACGTTATTTAAAACTTTCCGTCTCCTAAACCTAAAGCATCTGATTACATAAAAGTGGGAAACATAAACAGCCTCTCACAGGAACGCTTCAGCCTGTGCTACCATTTCTGGCCTGCCCTTTCACAAAGAGGCGTTTTCCCACATCTAGGGACAGAAACCGAGATAGAATGTCGCATAAAATAACATAATATTGACACATGTTTACAACAAAAAAACACACTCATTTAAACATTATTTCAAACTTACCACCTTTCAATGGATCATTTACAAAAGCACTAGATATGAAGAAAAGCTCTCAATCATACCTTCAAACAGCCCACATTATATATCTGAGATCTGTTACATATATATGTATATATCTGAGATATGTTATATATCTGAGATCTGGTGCTATAGAGTTTTCCCTCCCAAATGGCTAGAGCGTTCAGGAAAACCATAGAGTTTTCCCGGATGCTCCTAGAACGGCCAGTGCACAACGTCGTCGGTGTAATGATGTCACTTCTGAGTGATGTCATTGCGCCCCGTGTGCTTTCCACATGCAAAACAGTCCCCTGCCGGAGGCCGCAGCGCACTTGGAAACCCTAATCTCTGCTGATATTTAACTCCTACCCCGAATAACTGACATTCGATAGAGTGTGTTGTGCTTCTGACACATGTTCATATAGAGGCGCAATATTTGTCTTGCAATCAGGGCTTTTTTTGTAGTAGGAACTCTTTTGCATATTAGGCTACACTCCCTTGATGTATCCAATCCTCCAAGAGTTTACAGGGGTCTTCTTACAGGGCCTACTGTAAGCTCTTGAAGGATTGGCTACATCAGGGGTGTGTGGCCTAATATGCAAAGGAGTTCCTGCTACAAAAAAGGCCCCGCTTGCAATTACTTACTAAGCCCAACATTTCTCTGCCAGGCAAGGCCCCCGGGCGTTTCTTCAGTTCTGTGTAAATTCCGAAGGTACAGGCTAAAGACTACAGAACAGTCATTGCGCTCAGAAGTAGATGTCATTTATAGAGAGGGAGGGAAGAGAGGGTTACAGGGAGAAATCAATCTGACAGCTGAATGTGCTTTTTATAAAAAGCGTGGGTGGGGAAGTCCACAAAACTTCAGAGCGGTGTGTTCTTTTGCTCTTGAAAGTGAAAAGCACATTATCTCCCACTAGAGATCAGGTCACGTGACCAGAAGCCTTGGTGTAGAGAAGGCTGTGGGGGAAACCTCTACAGAGGATTTCATTTTGGGAGGGCAGCCTCTGTGGCTTCTTCCTTGATGATTCTTTTTCAAGAGTACCTGGGGTTGCCAGGTCTGTGTTGGAAAATACCTGGAGACTTCGGGGGTGGAGCTGGAAGAGGGTGGGGTTTGGGGAGGGGCCTCAGCATGGAACAATGCCATAGAGCCCACCCTTCAAAGTGGCCATTTTCTCCAGGGGAGCTGATCTCTGCCCGTTGGAGATAAACTCTAAAAGTGGGAGATCTGCAGGCCCCACCTGGAGGCTGGCAACCCTAAGAATACTTCTATATTCAGACAACTCCCTAATGTTTTTAGGGTTGCCAGCCTCCAGGTAGCACCTGAAGATCTGCTATTACAGTTGATATCCCGTTCCCTTAGAGAAAATGGCTGCTTGGAGGGTGGACTCTGAGGCATTCTATCCTTCCATACTCTAAGATCCATCTCGAAATCTCCAGGAGTTTCCTGGTCTGAATTGGCTTTAATTAAAAACAATTAAGTTGGCCCTGTGTTCTAGGGATCCATGACAAAGGCACAAATCCCGTTTTTAAAAAAGTAGCCCTTGCATATGGCTATATAGATTTTATAAATATATAACCATGCTGTGGTTATATATTTTTAAAATAAGTTATCACAACAAGTGCTCATAAAATCTTTTTTTCCCTTTTATCTTTTTTTGGGGTGTTTTTGTGTTATATATGTGTGTGTGTTTGTGTGCATGCACACACCTGGAAGTCATGGTGACCTCTGGCGACTGACCCTTTTGGGGCCTGGAGGCTATTCAGGGAGGTGGCTGAAAAAAGCCTGCCCATGCCCTCCTGACTGCTGGTATTCCAAAGAGGTCTCCCATATAGGTGCTTGCCAGAGTCAACTTTGCTTAGCTTCTGAGACCTTATGAGACTGGGCTTGCCTGGACCATCCAGGCCAGGAACAGATGCTCATCAGATCTTGACTGTATCCAAGATAGAATCACAGAGTTCGAAGGGGCCGTACGGACCATCTAGTCCAACCCCCTGCTCAGTGCAGGATCAGCCTATAGCAGGGGTGGCCAAACTATGACCTGGGAGCCATATGTGGCTCTTTCACACATATTATGTGGTTCTCAAAGCCCCCCACCCCGTCAGCCAGCTTGGAGAAGGCATTTGTCTCTTTAAATCACTTCTCCAAGCCAAGCTAGCTGGCAGCTTGGAGAATGCATTTAAAGCTTAAGTTGATTTCTTTCCACCTCTCCTTTCTGCCCCCATCTATTTGCTTTCCTTCCTGCCATCCTTCCAGCTCTCAAACTTCTGATGTTTATTCTATGTGGTTCTCTTGCATTAAGCAAGTTTGACTACCCCTGGCCTAGAGCATCCCTGACAAATGTTTGTCCAGCTACTGCTTAAAGACTGCCAGTGAGGCGAAGCTCACCAGCTCCTTGGGTAGCTGATTCCACTGTTGAATAACTCTCACTGTAAAGAAGTTTTTCCTTACATCCAGCTGGTACCTTCCTGAATTTGAACTGTGAGGTGGGTAGGGCTGAGAGAGCTCTCCCATAAGCTGCTCTTTCAAGGACAGCTCTGAGAGAACTATGGCTGACCCAACGCCATTCCGGCAGCTGCAAGTGGAGGAGTTGGGAATCAAACCCTGTTCTTCCAGATAAATTGTGCGTCTCTCCTCTGCTGCCAACAGGAATAGCTCCCTGCCCTCCTCTAAGTGACAGCCCTTCAAATATTTCAACGGAGCAATCATGTCTGCCCTCAGCCTCCTCTTCTCCAGACTGAACATTCCCAAGTGCCTCAGCCTTTCCTTACAGGGCTTGGTCTTTTGACTCTTTGCAGAGAAGAATTTCAAATCCCCTTCCCATCCCTGCTGAAGTCTCCAGTCCCGGCTTGTTCCTCTCCAAGTGAAAGTGATCTGTGGCGCAAAGGTCATGTGCTCTGCCCATGTGACTGTTCAATGAGCCATAATGTGAGCATTTCAGTTCCCCTCATAGTATGTTGCGGGGCTAACAACACACGATGTGATGCACAAAACGTGTGTAAGGCTTAACCCTTCCCTCCATGTCGTTTTCCTGATAGAAATTCCACCAACCATCCTTACCCCCTCGAAGCTGCTGTTTGACTAGAAGACGGGAGCAGATTTGTATTGCCATGATAATAACTGAATGTATTGTCAAGGCAAACTAGGCGATTGCCTAGGGTGCTGGCCATCTTGGGGAGCCAAATTGGGTGGCCCCATGTGACTTTGTGACATCATCAGTGGGAGGGGCACCAGAAATTAGCCTTGCCTAGGGTGCCAGACAGATATATATACTTTTTGTTCTTTATTTCTTAACTTTTTCCTTTCTATTCTCAATTTCAGTATCCTATAAATAAAAATAAAAATCTTTGAAACTAAAAAAAACCCCATGCTATTTGACATTTTGATACTGCAGGGGATTTACACCAAGAAACTGACATAATAGAAAGATTTACACCTCTGCACCCAGTTTCATAGTTCCAGCTCAGCTCTCTCTCCCTCCATCCCGTTGAGAGAGAAGGATTAAGTAATGACCCTGTACCTAGTTTGGCCTTGAGAACCACTTGAGTTTGCATGGAGATGAGCCTTTCCCAGAATGCAAGGCTCACAGGACATAAGAAAAGCCATGTTAGATCAGGCCAATGGCCCATCCACATGATGCAGAGAGGCCGCATGTGCAAAAGGAGAGCGTGATGGTTCACCCTGTATGAGAATGATGCTTATGTGTGTACAAAATGACCCTTGGCATCAAGAACGACCAGAAATGAAGGCCCTTGATTCCATTGTCCATTAGACCTTTATTGGCATTAATGTAAGAATACAATATAGTTTAAAACCAACAGTAACACTATAGAATATAATAAAACCTTAAAAACCAGCAAGAGTTAAATGACATAAACTAGCTGTGGGCTATGCATGAATAAAAGCCTCTCGGATTTGGATCGCAACCTGTAAAAAGCAAGCAACATGAGTAGTGACAAAGTTGTGTTTCCCGTGGAGTAAAAAGCTGACCTTGGCACTGTCAGAAAGGCCTTGATGGTCGGAGAGCAGTGCATCTAGGTATCTTGCTCGTGGACTGCTATAGAAAGAGCAGTCCAGAACAACATGAGGGACCGTTTCGATGACTCCTTGGCCCTTGATTCAAGGATGGAACCTATGTGTTTCTGTGACCGGTTCCAGGACTTTTTTTTGGTAGGAAAAGCCCAGCAGGAACTCATTTGCATATTAGACCACACACCCCTGTTGTCACCTTTGTTTCACACAGGGCTTTTTTGTCGAAAAAAGCCACCAGAAACTCATTTGCATATTAGGCCACACCCTGTTGTCACCTTTGTTTCACACAAAGCTTTTTTGTAGATGCAGCCCATCAGGAACTTTTTTGCATATTAGGCCACCTTCCCGATGGCACCCTTGTTTCACACAGGGCTTTTTTTTGTCGAAAAAGCCCAGCATGAACTCCTTTGCATATTAGGCCACACACCCTGATGTCACCCTTGTTTCACACAAGGCTTTTTTTGTAGAAAAAGCCCAGCAGGAACTCATTTGCATATTAGGCCACACACCCCAACACCAAGCCAGCCAGAACTGCGTCTTGTGCATTCTTGCTAAAAAAAAGAAAAAAAGCCCTGCCCAGTGCTGTGTCCAAAGTCAGGTGAATCATATAGCAGGAGAGAAGGCAGCCTCCTTGCTTGTTACTGTGTTCATAAATAAGCCATATGTATTTGGCTATTATCATATGCAGTTGGTTCACCACAGTGCCCCAGAACTCCGGAAGAAAGAAGGGCCCAACATGCGACCACTTTCTCCACTGATCTCTGCCAGCTGGAGAGGAGTTGGAAGTCAGGGAGATCTCAAGGACCCACCTGGAGGTTGCCAGCCCTACCTGCCACTATACAATAGAGTTGGCATCTTCTGGTGGAAGAAGTTCTTCTAATCTTAGGCAAAGGAAGTTGGAAAATGCAGTACTGGGTGGGAACATACAGACAACAGACATATCCAGAGACCTATAGACATATTCTAGTAAGTTAAGCACTTGGCACACGGACTTACTCACAATTAGATCTATCAGGTATGACCTCAGGGTTGAATCCAGACTAAATTTTCTCTGAATAGACATGGAACCAAACTTTCCCACCTTGCCCACCTGCTTTGCAGTACACTGGTCTCCCCAGGACAGGAATGGTACAAAGAAAAAACTGAGGGGGTCTGCAGCACGAAGACCCCAGATGTTCCCACGCTCATTAGAGCTTGGAAGCTCAGCAGAGTCAACTAGGGGGAGACTAGTGGGAGACCACCTAGAAACACCAGGGTTGCAGTACAGAGGAAGGCAATGGCCCTCTGGTCGCCTCTTGCCTTGAAAACCCCATGAGGGGTCACCAGGAGTCGGTTGTGACTTGACAGCATGATGATGATGATGATGATGATGGTGGTGATGAAGAAGAAGAAGAAGAAGAATTGTTGCAGACAGACATTAGACCAGTAGATGGTGTTCTGCAATTAGAGAGCCTGTCAAGTTCTTGGGAATTGCAGATATATCTTCAAAGGTTTCTTGCTGTTCCAAGCAACACTGTCCTCTGGACCTGAGCTGGTGTCATTTGCTCAATGCCCAAAATGTCCAGCTGTTTCTAGAAGTCTCAAGAAACTTTTATCTGGTTCCAAGGGCTCCAATGAAGGTCCATAGCTACAGTGGGGCCAGGAGGAGGGGGGGTCAGACCCATCCTTTCAACCCCTCTTCCAACTGTATGGCCCCTCCTTTGGAGGACCCCCAATCTGTCTCCTTTGCTCACCACCACTCTGAACATGTAGTAGCATTGCTGCTGGTCTTTTCACTTTTTTCTCTCCCCTTTCCTGACGCAGCGTGCAGAGCAAGGGAGGAGGAAGTCTTCTTGTGGTCGGCCTTCTGAGCACCCAACTTCAGTTCAAGAGGTCTCTGACTCTCTGAGAGAGGGGCACATAAGAAAAGGATGGGGGCGGAGCTGCTGTGCCTGCCCAAGTGAAGGGGGGTTAGCTTGTGGGACTCAAGGCAGCTTACAGTATCGAGAGCCCAGGGCCACCAAACCGGGTGGCCTCCTGGCCCCCCCAAACAACAAATCCTGGCTACAGCCCTGCTTCAATGGCAACTGGCATGATGGTCACCTTTTTGTCCCAAAAGAGCTCTAGCTTTATTAATAGGTCTTGGTATTTTGTGGCCTTCTCCTGTTCTTTTCTATTCTGCTATCTCCTGGGATTGCAGTGGCAATGATCCAAACCCTGTTTCTCATTTTTTGCCCCATACAATGGTGATATCAGTGGTGGTATGTTCCAGGTGTTTATCGGTTTATGATCAGCACTCCCAAATAATCTCTGTTTCATCATTCTCCGTGATCTTGTGCTCCCATGAATTATTATATTTGGTAACATCTAGCCTGCTGAAGAGTTCTGGAGAATTTGAAAGCTTGCACACTGTTATGCGTCATTGGCTGGTCCTAATAAAGAGGTCTTATGTGTGTTATTTGTTTCGGGTCTTTGGACTCACCCGAAATGGTCATAATTTCACACGCTTTTATCTGGTTCCCTTTTCATTCCATAGTAAGGTTGCTGCAAAACCAGCCATGTTAACAGTCAACATTTTTCTAGAGTTCCTCTGTCACATATATGTGTCCAGAAGCAACAGAACGCAGTTGGAGTCCCGTGGTGCCTTTAAGACCAACGAAGTTTAATTCTGGGTATCATGCGCATTTCTTCAGATCGGAAGTAGTGTGCATGGACACGAAAGTTGATACCCAAAATTAAGCTTCATTGGTCTTAAGGAGACACTGGAATCAAACCTTGTTCTGTTGCTTGAGTCCAATGCAGCTGTGCACCTGTGTCCAGAAAGAATTGGTGCACCTGCAAACTAAAGGTTGGCTTGTTTTTGTTTTGACGGGGAAGCTTAATTGTGGCTGTACAAATATAAGGGAAGTGCTACAAGACCCTAGCACAGGCAGGTGGATTTTTCTTTCCAAGCTATGAGCTTTTAGGAATATCACTTGGCAGTTCCACTGTCTCAACAGGACCAATAGTGTGCTTCCTTCACCTGTGCTTCTGTAGACATGCTTGCTTTTGATGGTCTACAGATGCACGTATGTTTCGTTTATTTATTTTTAAATAAAAGGATGTATTTGCAGTGGCAGCAAAAGGAACAGAAGGCCAGAAAATAAGCCTCCGATAGTGGATATATTTCTAAACATGTGCTGCGCACAAAAATCAGATAATAACCGAGGATGGAGATAACAGCCAAGAGCAGAGACATTGCAGAATTCTCCTCTTCCCATGCAAAGCTCTCCCCTACCCCACATAAAAATTTCGGTGCAGTTTTTGCTGCTCCTAAGTTTATCAGGTACCCTGAAGCTCAGACCCCGAGACATAGGAAGGTAGAATTGGCGACCATGGAGCTACACTCCCTCTAAGCTGAGAAGTCTTGTGAGCAAAAATTCTACTTTGTGAGGTGGAAGAGGGAAGAAGAAAAAGAAGAAGATGATGATGATATTGGATTTATAGCCTCTGAATCTCAGAGTTTCAAGTGGCTTACAATCTCCTTTATCTTCCTCCCTCCACAACAGGCACCCTGTGAGGTGGGTGGGGCTGAGGGAGCTCTCCCAGAAGCTGCCCTTTCAAGGACAAGCTCTGCCAGAGCTAGGGCTAACCCAAGGCCATTCCAGCAGGTGCAAGTGGAGGAGTGGGGAATCAAACCTGCTTCTCCCAGATAAGAGTCCGCATGCTTAACCACTACACCAAACTGGCTCTCATTAAAGTTGTGAGTGAGTGATTTGACTACTGCATAGATCAGCTTGCTCCGGGGCCATTTTTCCTGAGCTAAGACAAAAATGTGCAAGCCAGATAATAAAAAAAAAACCCTGTGAGCTAGCTCTTACTAACTCAGCTTAGGGGGAACACTGCCATGGAGTAATGCCTAGCAGAGCAGATCTATTTATTTAGCAATCACATTTTTATCCTGCTCTTCTTCCAAGAAACCTGGACATGTCCCAGATGTAAAGCATCTGCGTTGTATGCAGAAGGTCCCAAGTTTAATCCCCAGCATCTCTAGTTAAAGGAACCCAATAGTAGGTGATGGGAAATACCTGAGACTTTGGAGAGCTGCTGCCAATTAGAATAGGCAGTGCTAACCTTGAGAAATCAATTGGGCTTTTTTTTTGTAGCAGGAACTCCTTTGCATATTAGGCTACACCCCCCTGATGAGCCAGTCCTCCAAGAGTTTACAGTAGGCCCTGTAAGAAGAGCCCTGCAAGCTCTTGGAGGATTTGGCTACATCAGGGGTGTGTGGCCTAATATGCAAAGGAGATCCTGCTACAAAAAAAGAAGCCCTGTATTTATGTATTTACTTCATTTGTATGCTGCTTTTTTCCAATGGAGACTCAGAGGCTTACTCTTTTCTCCTCTCCTCCATTTCTCCTCACAACAACCCTGTGAGGTAGGCTAGGCCTAGAGAGCATGAGTGCATGAGGTCACCCAGCAAATGTCCACAGCACCAGTGGGGATTTGAACCTGGGTCTCCAAGATACTAACCCAACACTTAAGTAGGGCTTTTTCCCTGGGGGAACAGAGTTCTGGAAACCTCTTTGTGGGGAAAAAAATGCTTAAAAAATGTTTAAAAGTTCACGAGGGGCACCTGTGTTTCTCCTTCATTTCCCTCTTGAGAGTTCCGGCACCTTCTTCCAGGAAAAAAAAGCCCTGCTCTTAACCGCTACACCACTCTTGCTTTGATCAAGAGTCGGGTATATATATATATCCCTTTTGAATTGTAACTTTGTTTGGTATATAATAAAATTAATTTGAAAAAGGGGGGGGGGAAGTCTGACAGCTTCATGTGAGTGTGGAGTGGCACGTGTTCCTCCCTCCGTTATGACTTCACAATGATCTTGAGAGGCAGGTTACGCCGAGAGCCTGCGACTGGCTCAAGGTCACTCAGTTTCCTTCACAGCAATGGGAGGATTTGAATACAGGACTCCAGAGTGTCAGCCTGATACTCAAACCCTTATAGTCCAGCCCAGCCCTAGACTGCCCGGCACCCTAGGCAGGGCTAATTTCTGGTGCTCCCTTCACGGATAACATCACCGTCACATGGGAAGCCCCCCATTTGGTGCCCCCAGAAGACCGGCGCCCTAGGCAATTGCCTACTGAGCTAGCCAGCCCTGCTTATACTACACCAGCTTGGTGACTGGTGTGTATGTGTGTGTGGAACTTAGCAGCATTTGGTTAGCACAGAGTAGGGTGTCCGTTGCAGCAGGATGACTGGAGAGGGAGGTGTGTGGAACAGATGCATGTTTCAACTAGGCTGTGTTTCACAGCAGTCTCTTTCCCCCCCTTTGTTTTAAAACTGCGACACAAATTGGCAGTATGATATAGAGACTGTCTGGCAATTATGTATAGATTTCACAAGCTTGTAGCAAAACAGTATCTATTATGCAGAAAAGACTGGTCTCCCACGAAAACAGACTGGTGTCTGACGCCTAAGGAAGTACAGTTATTTGTAACAGATTGTCCATAAAATATTTAAATGAAGTAAGGTATTTCACCGTAGTGCCTCTCTAGGGGCCTGTTTCTTTCCTTATACCTGGTTTACACCCGTGACAAGTCTTACTTTAAAATATGTTTACCCAGTGAATTCCACCACAGGTTGGGAGGAGCACGCCAGGAAAGCGTGTCAGTTCATTATTCTTTATGCTTCTTTTAGTCTAAGTTCTTATGCAAAAGTAATCATAACAGATTCCTTTAAAATTCATCTCTTTGTGTGGAGGTCGGGGAGGGGAGGGGACTGTCTATTCCTGAATGTATCCAGGCTTTTGAATATACACACACACACACACACTGTGGCTAATAGCCACTGATGGACCTCTGCTCCATATTTTTATCTAAACCCCTCTTGAAGGTGGCCATGCTTGTGGCCACCACCACCTCCTGTGGCAGTGAATTCCACATGTTAATCACCCTTTGGGTGAAGAAGTACTTCCTTTTATCCGTTTTAACCTGTCTGCTCAGCAATTTCATCGAATGCCCACGAGTTCTTGTATTGTGAGAAAGGGAGAAAAGTTCTTCTTTCTCTACTTTCTCCATCCCATGCATTATCTTGTAAACCTCTATCATGTCACCCTGCAGTCGACGTTTCTCCAAGCTAAAGAGTCCCAAGCGTTTCAACCTTTCTTCATAGGGAAAGTGTTCCAGCCCTTTAATCATTCTCGTTGCCCTTTTCTGGACTTTCTCCAATGCTATAATATCCTTTTTGAGGTGCGGCGACCAGAACTACACACAGTACTCCAAATGAGACCGCACCATCGATTTATACAAGGGCATTATGATACTGGCTGATTTGTTTTCAATTCCCTTCCTAATAATTCCCAGCATGGCGTTGGCCTTTTTTATTGCAAACACACACTGTCTTGACATTTTCAGTGAGTTATCTACTACGACTCCAAGATCTTTCTCTTGGTCAGTCTCTGCCAGTTCACACACCATCAACTTGTATTTGTAGCTGGGATTCTTGGCCCCAGTGTGCATTACTTTGCACTTGGCCACACTGAACTGCATCTGCCACGTTGACGCCCACTCACCCAGCCTCAACAGGTCCCTTTGGAGTTCTTCACAATCCTCTCTGGTTCTCAGCGTCCTGAACAATTTAGTGTCATCCACAAACTTGGCCACTTCACTGCTCACTCCCAACTCTAAATCATTTATGAACAAGTTAAAGAGCATGGGACCCAGTACTGAGCCCTGCGGCACCCCACTGCTTATCATCCTCCATTGCGAAGACTGCCCATTTATACTCACTCTCTGCTTCCTATTACTCCGCCAGTTTTTGATCCACAAGAGGCCCTGTCCTTTTACTCCATGACTCTCAAGCTTTCTAAGGAGCCTTTGATGAGGAACTTTATCAAAAGCTTTCTGGAAGTCAAGGTAGACAACATCTATCGGGTCTCCTTTGTCCACATGTTTGTTCACCCCCTCAAAAAAAATGTAACAGGTTAGTGAGGCAAGATCTTCCCTTACAGAACCCATGCTGAGTCTTCCTCAATAACCTGTGTTCATCAATGTGCCTACTCATTCTGTCCTTGATAAGGACATGTATATCCTAGTTGTAGTCCACCCAATCTACTTATCAACCTCCATTATAAACATCATTCTAGTCTGCCATTAGAAAACAAGAATACATAAAATGAGAATGGGTTAAGTATATGTAATGAGATAAACAGCCAGTCTAGTGGGAACAAAAGGATTCAAGCGTCAGACCAAAGAATGGGAGAAAGTAAGATTTAGTTCCCGATGCTCCTGCTTCAGTTTTGTTTAAAAAGATCCAGTTTCTTTAGATATAATAGGAGTCTGATGGAGGGTGGGGGATAATTTGTACCAGGAAAAAGATGCCGCTGCTTTTACATGACACTGAAGAGGCGATGAGATCTGAGACCGTAATCAGATTTCCCGCCTTGCACAGGGAGTTTCGGCTCCATTCTCAGGGCCAATTGCTCACCCTATCCTTGTTTGGTTTCAGGTGTGTGTGTTTCTTGCTCTTTCATCTGTTCTCTCCTGAATGCAAAGTAGGCAAGCTGTGTATTTTCTCTGTATGTGGGGGAGGAGGAAAGTCTGGTTCTCTGCTATTAATTCTCTTCCCCGGTCTCTGCAGTGTGCTTGCCTGCCAGCTAGTGCAGTCAAACCATTTGCCTGTGTCATTCCCTGCAGGGTAGGCTTGATGCCTATCACGAGGGGGAAAGTCTGAATCGATTCTTCTACCACCTCCTCAGTCCGTGCAACGCTACCAGCTTGGAAGTGGGTGTGAAATAAGTTTTGCCCCGGCAAAGCAGCTACAGCCCCAGATCTGAAAATAACTCTCACAAACAAGAACCGGGCCTTGAATTCAGCAGGAGCTCACAAGAGCGCAGCTCCTGAACCTTTCTGATGGCCCCCCTCCTCCCCCCCACCTTCTCCATTGAATAGTAAGTGCAGCTGCATAACAAATCCCTGGATTAGGAGAACAGGCAGCCAGCCAGTCACCAGGAGTTTTGCCACACCCCAGCAGCCCTCATTAACCCCTGGAGAAGCCAGCGCCACCTTTTCTCCACTTCTTATGTTATTTTAGGCGGCGAGTGGCTTGCTGGCCTTTTGACTGGGGGGCGGCTCAGGAGAGCCCCAGGTGATTGAGGCCTGCTTGGGCTGGATGAATTTCTAGCCAGCTCAAACAGGCCTCGCTCGCCCAGGGTTCTCCTTTCTTGTGTCAGGTTGCTTTTGGCTGGGGGGGGCCCCAGCATATGTTAATGGTTATACTAATGAGCTCCACCACCTATTTTTCTACAAAATGACCCCTGACAAGAGCTATGAATATATAGAAACACTGAGATGGTGTAATAATTGACAAATTTTGAAAGTTGAAATGCCAGTAGGAATGAAGCTTTTCAGCAGAAACATCAGCAAATTGTTCTGGTTGGATAACATCCCTGATAGGCACATATGCCCCTGTCAGACACATACATACTCATCTTTCTTGCTGTCCTCCTGCCTACAGAGGAAATGAAAAGCAGACAGAAAGGTGGTGTTTCCAATAATTATTCAGTGTTGGAAATTATTGCAAGCTGAATAGGTTAACTGTCTTAAATAATGGGAATTATTTGGGTTAAATTTTAATTCGCCGTTGTCTGAATCCTCATACCTAATTTCCAACAACCCTTTTAAATAGGATAAAAGTATCTTTCACAAAGCAGTTTGGTAAGGCCAGAGATTCTCTCAAAGCCCCCACTGCACTAGGAAGGATTAAAATGAGTTATAAAACTCGTTTTAGACCAACTCTTGTCCATGAAACGACTCAAAACAAGGACTTGGGTATACAGAATGAGCCGTAAAATCGTCTCATTAAAACTACAATATACAGCAGGAACTCATTTGCATATTGGGCCACACCCCCTGACATCACCATGTTTCACACAGGGGCTTTTTGGTAGAAAAGCCCAGCAGGAACTAATTTGCATATTAGGCCATACCCCTGACACCAAGCCAGCCAGAACTGAATTCCTGTGCAGTCCTGCTAAAAAAAAAAAGCCCTGATAATATATAATATAACCACACAATAGTGAATAGTGGCTTATCAGCATCACCCCCCCATGCTTGAAGTCTGAATCTCTTGCACCGGTCAGTTCATGGGATGGACTCACCAGGTGCTTAAATGGGGAGGGAAGGCAGATTGCCTGACTTTGCAGTCTCCCTGCAAGGTGGAGAGACAGCAATGGCAGCCCCCAGGCTTCCCTCCCCATATAAACACCCTGATGGAGTGTTCAAATGGGGAGAGGGAGGAGGCAGATCGCATGCCATGAGGCAGGGAGGCAGCAAAGGCAGGTTCCCAGCTTCCCTTCCCGTTTAAAAGCCCTGCTCCATTTAAACACCCTGCAAGGGTGTTTCGATGAGGTGGGGAGACAGATCACCCGCCTCTCGTTTTTTGTGGGGGTGCCATTTTTTTTGTTTTGCCCCCACTCAAAAAATATGTAGATCCGGCCCTGGCTGCTGATAACTGAGACACCGCCCTATAGAGGAAACCTCATCCGGCCCGGACATGGAAAAGATTAACAGATCGATAGTTCTTTCTCTATTCTGTGGGTGGTGGGTGCCTGGTCGTTCTTAGCTGGTGGAGTGATATGTCTGGTTAATTCCGATAATGAATGAGACTCTGGTGTGCTAACTAGTTATGCACCCCCTGAACATATCTGGGCTCTGCATGTGATGATTCTTCCTTTGGATGATTCTACACATTGAAGTCTGGACACATCATGTCTTTGAAGGTTCTCGCAAAGACTCTAGTGAATATAGTGCATTATGGTTTTTGTAATATATTTTTGTAATTTTTCACATGAAGAAGAAGAAGACATTGGGTTTATATTCTGCCTTCCATTCTGAATCTCAGAGCACAACCTCCTTTACCTTCTTCCCCCACAACAGACACCCTGTGAGGTGGGTGGGGCTGAGAGGGCTCTCACAGCAGCTGCCCTTTCAAGGACAGAGTCTCAGAACAGCCTACAATCTCCTTTACCTTCCTCCCCCACAACAGACACCCTGGGAGGTGGGTGGGGCTGAGAGGGCTCTCATAGCAGCTGCCCTTTCAAGGACAACCTCTGCCAGAGCTATGGCTGACCCAAGGCCATGCCAGCAGGTGCAAGTGAAGGACTGGGAATCAAACCCTGTTCTCCCAGATAAGAGTCTGCACACTTAACCTCTACACCAAACTGGCTCTCTATGACATGTCTGTCTGTCTACCATCTATTGATACAAAACAGAATATCACAAAAATAAAATATTCAAACAAATTTCTTCAAGCATTGAGGGACATATTACAATAGTATTGTTTGTTGGTTGTTTAGTCTATAGAGGAGTGGGTTTTCCCATGGTTATGTATGTATGCAGGGCTTTTTTTGTAGCAGGAACTCCTTTGTATATTAGGCCACACACCCCTGATGTAGCCAATTCCCCAAGGGCTTACAGGGCTCTTAGTACAGGGTCTACTGTAAGCTCTTGGAGGATTGGTTACATTGGGGTGTGTGTGGCCTAATATGCAAAGGAATTCCTGCTACAAAAAAAGCCCTGTATGTACGTATGTCTCGTCAAGTTGCAGACAACTTACGGCAACCCCAGGAAGGGTATTTCAAGGTACACGATAAAGCTGGGGTGATTTGCCATTGTTTTCCTCCGCAGAGTCTTCCCCAGAGGTCTCCCATCTAAACACCAACCCAGCTTAACTTCTGGGAGCTAATGAGATCCCCAGCTACACCCTCCTGCCTTCCTTCTCGCCCCACTGTTAAGGAAACGTTAATGCAGTATCCATGCCACGTTAAGCCACTGGCCTGCCTTTTCCATCTCCCTGCCTTGCAGAGAGGCGGCAAAAGCGGCTGATTTTTCTCTCCCTTTCTGCCGGGGGTGGGGGTGGGGGTGGGAAGCCCAGTTCGGCACCTCCTGGTGCCCAGGGCCAATGGGCCCTCTGCCCCCCCCCCCCAGATCTGGTCCTGTCAGCAGCACAGGAGGTAACTGGCTTTGCCTTTTGGGTTCACACTATCATTTGTACTGTGGGTCAGATCCAGCCAGCACTGGTTCGATCCCAGGAGGGTATGGGTGAAGCAAGAATATACCTTGAGCAGCTCCTGCTTCTATAGTCCCCCTTCCTGCTTGACTGCCTTTTTCTCAAAGGTGCTTTTCTCTCTCCTTTTCTGACCTCTCCATTGTCTCCAGGTGGTATCATGGGCATCTTTCTGGCCCAGCGGCGGAAGCCTTACTCCAGGACAAGTCCACCCCTTGGACCTTCTTGGTGCGTGAGAGCCTCAGCAAGCCTGGCGATTTTGTGCTCTCGGTCCTGACTGACCAGCCTAAATCAGGGACGGATGCCGCTTCGACCGGAGCCACCAGCGGCTCCAAACAACGACGCAAAGTCACTCATATCAAGGTCATGTGTGAGGTGAGAAATAGGGTAGGGGCTGGGGGGAGGAGACAGGAAATACCTTCCTACATGAGAGAGCACAGAGCTCCCTCAGCTGGTTTTATCTGGTAGGGTTGCCAGCCCCCCAGGTCGCAGTGGGGGCTCCCCCACTTTTGGGGGCTTTGATCTGAGGGAAACTCCACCCCTAAACGAGGACGTTGTTGTGAGACAACTACAGCGTGATGACGTCACCTCCAGGTGACGTCATCACGTCAGGGACATTGCGCGATGTTCACCCACCCTTGGAACGCCCCCAAATCCCCCTGCCAGATGGCAACCCTATTTCTCTGTCATTATGAGGCCCTCAAGGATCCTAGTTTTTGGTGTTTAGCTGTAGGGCTTTTTTTGGTAGCAGGAACTCCTTTGCATATTAGGCCATACACCCCTGATGTAGCCAATTCTCCAAGAGCTTACAAGGCTCTTAGTACAGGATCTGCTGTAAGCTCCAGGAGAATTGGCTTCATCAGAGGTGTGTGGCCTAATATGCAAAGGAGTTCCTGCTACAAAAAAAAGCCCTGGTTAGCTGTGTTGCTCTGCAGAAGAAGAACCAAGAAACGAGTCTAATAGCACAGAGTGTAAGCTTTCAAGAGTCCAAACTCCCTTTGACAGGTACAAGTAGGAATGCGTATTCCTGCGTCCTCAAGAATCCTATTAGTCTAATGTATTTATTTTAATTCACTAGAGCACATTTGTGCCTACCTGGACCCTTTTCCACCAGGGCTGGCTGCGCCACTAGGCAAACTAGGTGATCGTCTAGGGCACTGGCCTTCTGGGGGCACCAAATTGGGCACCCCCATGTGACTCAGTAATGATGATATTGGATGATATTGGATTTATATCCCGCCCTCCACTCCGAAGAGTCTCAGAGCGGCTCACAATCTCCTTTCCCTTCCTCCCCCACAACAGACACCCTGTGAGGTGGGTGGGGCTGAGAGGGCTCTCACAGCAGCTGCCCTTTCAAGGACAACCTCTGCCAGAGCTATGGCTGACCCAAGGCCATGCTAGCAGGTGCAAGTGGAGGTGTGGGGAATCAAACCCGGTTCTCCCAGATAAGAGTCCGCACACTTAACCACTACACCAGACTGGCTCTCCAGTAGGCAGTAATGTTCTCAGGGTAGGGAGGATGCCAGAAGTTAGCCTTTCCTAGGATACCAGACAGTCTAGGGCCGGTCCAGTTTTCCACTCCACATTTATTCTTGTAACAGCCTTGTGAGACGAGTTGAACTGAAAAAGAGCAACTCCCCAGGGTCAACCAGTAAGCCCCAAACGACTGTAAAATGCCTTAGGAACCTTCCGTCCTTGGGATAATGCTCCACTCCTAGCCTAACTTATCTGACGTGGTCATCGTTGGGTTTATTTGAAGGAGAGGAGAAGGTTTTGAGCCATGTTGGTTCTCAGGAAAAAAGGTAGGGTATGAAATGTAGTATATAGCCCCGTGGCGCAGAGTGGTAAGCTCCAGTACTGCAGTCCAAGCTCTGCTCATGACCTGAGTTCGATCCCGGCAGAAGTTGGGTTCAGGTTGTCGGCTCAAGGTTGACTCAGCCCTCCATCCTTCCAAGGCCGATCAAAGGAATACCCAGCTTGCTGGGGGGGGGGGGGAAGTGTAGATGACTGGGGAAGGCAATGGCAAAGCGCCCCGTAAAAAATCTGCCGTGAAAACGTTGTGATGCAACATCACCCCAGATTCAGAAACGACTGGTGCTTGCATAGGGGATTACCTTACCTTTTATGAAATGTAGTAAATAGATAAATTGAAAGTAATGTGAAGTAGGGGTGGTGTTACATATACAAGGGATATTAATAACACCTGTTTTAATTCATTCCAGAGGGGGAAGTACACCATTGGAGGGCCGGAAACTTTTGGAAGCTTGGCTGACTTGGTGGATCATTTCAAGACGATGGGAATTGAGGAAGTGTCTGGATCCTACGTGTATCTCAGACAGGTAAATACAGAGGTGTACACACCACTGTGTTGTCTTTATTCACTTCTTCGTTTAGTTTCTTCCTCTTTTAAAAATGTTCTGCTTTTTTTCTCTCCTTAGAAGCTAGTTGTCCCTGCTCTTCTCCTTGCCAGCTCCTAGGGACAATTAGCTGCTGATAGGAAAAGGAAAGGTCCCCTGTGCAAGCACCAGTCGTTTCCGACTCTGGGGTGACGTTGCTTTCATAATGTTTTCACAGCAGACTTTTTACGGGGTGGTTTGCCATTGCCTTCCTCAGTCTTTTACACTTTCCCCCCAGCAACCTGGGTACTCATTTTATCGACCTCGGAAGGATGGAAGGCTGAGTCAACCTTGGGTTGGCTACCTGAATCCAGCTTCCGCTGGAATTGAACTCAGATCGTGAGCAGAGAGTTCAGACCTCAGTACTGCAGTACTGCTGCTTTACCACTCTGCGCCACGGGACCGCTAGCTGCTGATAAGAGAAATAGAAATAGAGATGAATACGGCTTTTTTTTTTTTGTAGCAGGAACTCCTCTGCCTATTACACCCCTGATGTAGCCAATCCTCCAAGAGCTTACAGGGCTCTTAGTACAGGGGCCTTCTGAAAGCTCTAGGATTGGCTACATTAGGGGTGTGTGGCTTAATATGCAAAGGAGTTCCTGCTATAAAAAAAATGTCCTGCTGTGGAATTCCAGAGGGGAGGGGCCAGTGGCATAGTGGGAGACCATCGCCTTGGCATGCAGAACCGCGTTCAATCCCCAACACTCCAGTTAAAAGGACCAGGCTATAGGTGATGGGAAAGACTTCTACCTGGGACCCTGGAGAGCAGCTGCCGGACTGAGTAGACAGATCAAAGGTCTCATTCAGTATAAGGAGCTTCATGTTTCAGGCACCTTAGTCTGTCACAGCAAAAATAAACAGGAGTGGTTCCAGAAGAGGAACCACCATTGTATTTCAGAAGAAGCTTTTCTGGACGGGCGCCTGCTTCATCACATGTAACAGATGAAGTAGCCTGCAATCCACAAACATGCTGGAATGAAATCCTGTTTGTCTTTAAGATACCAACAGGATCTGCTGTATTGTTAAACAAGGAAGGAGGCCAGCAGCTTAAAGATCCTCACTAGATTTCTCTGCCTGTTCCCAGTGTATTTACTCATTGCATTCGTGGCCCATCATCAGAGCTTTATTTTGTAGCAGGAACTCCTTTGCATATTAGGCCACACCCCTCAATGTAGCCAATCCTCAGTACAGGGCCTACTGTAAACGCCAATGGTCACATTCCACAGCCAGTTTCCTTATCACTACCCTTCCAGGAAGTCCCACCAAACAATGGCCATATCCACAAACCAATTGCCCTCTCACCACACCCCCTCCAGCCTAGAAATAGCAGCTCTCCAGCAGCCCTGGCCTCACTCAATGCACAGCAGCCCAGAAGGTCAGAGCGCCTGCTCTGGCTGCATCGCCACTGAGGATGTTCTCCGCAGCTGAGAACGAAACGTCTGGAAGAAAAACTTTCTCCAGTAGAACACGGCACTTGAGCCCGAAAGATTCTACAAACCCTAATGATGATGCCAGCCGTGAAAACCTGAAATCTTTGCCAAGAGGATTGGCCACATCAGGGTGTGTGGCCTATATGCAAAGGAGTTCCTGCCCATCATGAAACACACAAGGTTCCCTGGAGGTCTTCCTTTCAGGCACAGCGACTGCCCGAGTTCTTATACCTCCTCCCTTGGGAAGGAAGCGGGGGCGGGGGGGAGAGAGCTTGCTTTGCCGGGACCTCTCAGTCGCACAGCAGAGCTACTGAGCCAGGACTCTCTTCCTTCTATTGGCTGAGGCTCCTCCCCCTCCTGGGGGAAGGAAGGGAAGAGCCAGAGCTTCCTTTGCCCAGTTCCCTGGCCCCCATGGGAGAATTACAAAGAAAGCACCTTTAAGACTGAGTGCTAATATTTTACGGATGTTTGAAGGGTTTTAAAAAAATCTTTGTGTTTGTCTGTGTCCTTTATAAAGGCTATATCTCTGCTACCTAATCATAAATAGGTACACACGTGGCCTGGCCCAACCCAACTGGACTCAGCCCAACAAAGTCTCATTTATGTCAGATTCAGCCTTCATAACAAATGAGTTTGACACCCCGACCTATGTGATGTGCATGCTTGCATGAACCCGCCTTTCGTGTCCGGGAGGGCTCTGCTCTCTGTCCCTGCCCTTCTGGCCTAAGAAAACATTTCTTCGTGCCACCCACCTCCTTCGCTTCTCTTCTTCCTTCCCTTCCTCAGCCTTTCAACGCCACCCGAGTGAACGCAGCTGACATTGAGAACCGGGTGCAAGAGCTCAACAAAAGAAGCCAGTCGGAAGAGGCAGCCAAAGGCGGCTTTTGGGAAGAGTTTGATGTAAGTGGAGGGGAGACTCAGGTAGTGCATTCTCGCTGGGCCTAGTCCCCATCCCAGGATCTTGGGACACCTAGGGCTGCCAACTCAGGATTGGGAAATTCCATAAGAGAAGCGATGTTGGATCAGGCCCATGGCCCATCCAGTCCAACACTCTGTGTCACACAGTGGCCAAAACCCAGGGGCCATCAGGAGGTCCATCAGTGGGGCCAGGACACTAGAAGCCCTCCCACTGTTCCCCTCCCCACAAGCACCAAGAATACAGAGCATCACTGCCCCAGACAGAGAGTTCCAACAATACGCTGTGGCTAATAGCCACAGATGGACCTCTGCTCCATATGTTTATCCAATCTCTTCTTGAAGCTGTCTATGTTTGCAGCCGCCACCACCTCCTGTGGCAGTGAAGTCCATGGCCAGTTTCTCACTAGAGCTTTAATCCTGGTTTAACTCTATCCCCAAACTGACTTTCTACACTAGAATCATAGAATCAGATAAACCAACTTTATGTCTCTATGATTCTATGGTTTTAGTTTAGAAAGTCAGTTTGGGGACAGAGTTAAACCAGGATTAAAGCTCTAGTGCGAAATTGGTCCATGTGTTAATCACCCTTGGAGTGAAGAAGGACTTCTTTTTATCCCTTCTAGCCCGACTGCTCAGCAATTTCATGGAGTGTCCACGAGTTCTTATATTGTGAGAAAGGGAGAGAAGTACTTCTTTCTCTAACCTTCTTTATCCCATTCCTGGAGATTTGGGAGGAGATCTCGGGGAGGAAAGGGTTTGGGAAATAAGTGGGGTGAAGTCACAGCACCCTAGAAGGTCCCCTCCCTGAGGAGTGCCCTAAGAAGTATTGCTTTTCATTGCTTGTTGTCCACTTCCTAATCCAGAGAAAGGGTGCCATCCAGAGAAAGGGTGCCTGCAGGAACGAAAGGAAATTTCTATGATCATGTGGGCCAATACTTTTTTTTTTTTTTAATTTTTACAGGTTCCTTTTTATTACATAACAAAATTATTCCTTTTTTTTTTTTTTGAAGAAAAAGGCAGGTTTTATTGAACGTTTCATAATTCCATTTACAGACAATTCAAAGAACAAAACCTAACCCCGCCATATCATCATACCCCTCCACCCCCCACCCCCCATCCCCAAGGAGCATCTAGGTAATATCTAAAACAATACTTTTTATGATCAGCGTGTGGGCGAAATACCAGACAACAAAGACTGCCATAAGAACACGCATGAAATCCAGCAACACCCCACCCCCCACACGTGACCAGTTTGTAGATTTGTCCTTTCAGGTCTCCATCTCATGTCGTTTCCCCTTGCAGCATGCCCTCAGCCTTTAGTTCTGCTAGGTGTTGTTCAAACACCCTCTCCCCTTCCTCTTCCAGAGCCTGCAGAAACAAGACTCAAAGAACCTGTATGATCGGCACGAGGGCCAAAGGCCAGAGAACAAGAGCAAGAACCGCTATAAGAACATCTTGCCTTGTGAGTCCTGGGGGAAAGACTGGGCTAGAAACTTTTCCCCTGCTGTGGTAATGTTCTACTTACAGGGAGGAGAGAAACCAAAAACATGGGGGAGCATTCTCTCTCTCTCCTCGCCAACGGCGGTCTGTAACGATTCATTCTAGATTTTTATGTGCTGAGTTCCGTTACATGAAAAGATTCAGCCAAAAGAGTAGCTGAAGAAGTGAGCAGCGACTCACGAAAGCTCATACTCTGCTACAAATTTTGGTAGTCTTTAAACACAGGTGTATCAAATATATGATCCGTGGGCTGGAAACAGCCCATCTACGGCTCTTATCCAGCCTGCGAGCAACTAGTCATTATGTTTATTGCCAGATGACAGAGGCTATGCATTATGCCTCTGTATACTGCCCCTGTTCTAATGAGTAATGGGCAGTGGAAATGGGAGGGCGAGGCATCAGGGGGATACTTTAAGGAAATACTGGAAGAGTGTTAATGTTTTAAGCATGTTTGTATTTTGAGTAAAAAATAAGATTGTGAATTGGGTTTGCCTGTGCCCTTTATAATGTTTCTATCTCCTGTACCAATTTGGTGTAGTGGTGAAATGCGCAGACTCTTATCTGGGAGAACTGGGTTTGATTCCCCACTCCGCCACCTGCAGCTGCTGGAATAGCCTTGGGTTAACCATAGTTCCCACAGAGTTCTCCTTGAAACAGCAGCTTCTGGGAGAGCTCTCTCAGCCCCACCTGCCTCACAGGGTGTTTGTTGTGGGGGAGGAGGGTAAAGGGGATTCTAGGCTGCTCAGAGATGCTGAGATTCAGAGAAGAAGATGAAGATAGAAGAAGATATTGGATTTATATCCCGCCCTCCACTCCGAAGAGTCTCAGAGCGGCTCCCAATCTCCTTTACCTTCCTCCCCCACAACAGTCACCCTGTGAGGTGGGTGGGGCTGGAGAGGGCTCTCACAGCAGCTGCCCTTTCAAGGACAAATCTTGAGATAGCTATGGCTGACCCAAGGCCATGCTAGCAGGTGCAAGTGGAGGAGTGGGGAATCAAACCCGGTTCTCCCAGATAGGAGTCCGCACACTTAACCACTACACCAAACCGGCTCTCCTCCACCAAACCGGCTCTTGGATACAAATCCAATCTTCTTCTTACATTTTATGGCAAATAAGGCCCAGCTGAAAAAGTGGCATTGATGTCAGATCTGGCCCTCTAAGAAATGAGTTCAATGCTTCTGCTTTGAGGTGCTACTAAACCCTTACTCTTCTCTACAGCTACAGACAGACTGATGCAGATACCCATTTTGATCTATAGCCAAAAGAGTGTTGTTGTTTTTTTTAAAGGGATTGGCTTTTCTGAAGAAGGATGAAAAATAGCCAAAGGCAGCTGTAGCGTTAAGAGAAGTACCAGCCCTGCTTAGCTTCTGAGATCCGATGATATCGGGCTATACCATGCCACCTTCCCTCACACTTACTTATTACATTTAATAAGTTATAATAATAATAATAATAACTTTTTATTTCTATCCCGCCCTCCCCGCCGGGGCGGCTCAGGGCGGCTCACAACATAAAATACATTATACATCCATTTACTTATAAAATCACAGTTAAAACAATTTACAAATTATTAAATTAAGTTGGAGAGCCAGTTTGGTGTAGTGGTTAAGTGTGCAGACTCTTATCTGGGAGAACCGGGTTTGATTCCCCACTCCTCCATTTGCACCTGCTGGAATGGCCTTGGGTCAGCCATAGCTCTGGCAGAGGTTGTCCTTGAAAGGGCAGCTGCTGGGAGAGCCCTCTCCAGCCCCACCCACCTCATAGGGTGTCTGTTGTGGGGGAGGAAGGTAAAGGAGATTGTGAGCCGCTCTGAGACTTTTCGGAGTGGAGGGCGGGATATAAATCCAATATCTTCTTCTTCTACATTTATACCCCACCTTTCACCCCAGTAGGACACAAAACACCTTATGTAATGTCTCCCTTTGGCTGTGGGTTCCCAGGTCAGAGTACTCACTCAAGCACCCATTCTCAGGTCAATTCAGCAGAGACAAGCTGGCTCAAAGCATCAGCTGTTTATTTGCAAGGGGACAACTCCAGCCACCAGCCACTTCAGCTAACATACAAGAGTGGAAACTGAAACAAGCGCTCCACCCAATAGGATCAAATTCATTCGCACAGATATGTTCCATTACATACATACATATATCCAATAAATATATCACACCTTGGGAGTGATCACACACACTAAATAATGCACTTTCAATGTGCTTTCCAACTGGATTTTGCCAGTTCACACAATAAAATCCAGTTTGAAAGTGAATCGGAAGTGCACTATTTAGTGCATGTGATCACAGCCCTTATGTCATTCTCCTCTCCTCAGTCTTATCTTCTCAACCACCCTGTGAGGTAGCTGAGTCTGAGAGTATGATACTATCCCAAGGTTTATCCAGCAAGCTTCTGGGGAAGAGTGGGGATTCGAACCTGGGTCTCTCGAATCTGAGCCCAAAACTGTAATCGCCATACTATGCTGCTGTAGGATCTAAGCCCATTTTGTTTCCTCAGTGTTATGATCTCTCTCTGTCTGCTGTTCTAGTCGACCACTCTCGAGTCATCCTCCAAGACAGAGATGTGAATGTACCTGGGGCGGATTACATCAATGCCAATTACATCAAGGTGAGGAGGAGGAGGAGGAGAAGGGTCCCCTGGCCAGGGGTGGAATTCTAGCAGGAGCTCCTTTGCATATTAGGCCACACACCCCTGAGGTAGCCAATCCTCCAAGAGCTTACAAGGCTCTTTTTCGTAAGCTCTTGGAGGATTGGCTACCTCAGGGGTGTGTGGCCTAATATGCAAAGGAGCTCCTGCTAGAATTCCACCCCTGCCCCTGGCACTTGTGAAGGGTGAGATGAAGAGATGGATTTGCCTCTAGCCTTTCTTATTTCCCCTGTGCGTCCCCTCACAGAACAAGCTCTTTGGCCCCGAGGAATTCAGCAAAACCTACATTGCCAGTCAAGGCTGCCTGGACTCCACCACCACCGATTTCTGGCAGATGATTTGGCAGGAGAATTCGCGCATCATCGTGATGACCACCCGGGAAGTGGAGAAAGGAAGGGTAAAGAGGGCCAAGGAGGGCCCATGACTCTGTAGCGCTAAACCTCACCCCACGGCCCCCTACCCTGCGTCCCCACCTGCTTTATTTTTCATTAGCACAGAGACATTTTGAATCTGACAAAGAGTAACTCCTAATGGAAGAATGTTGATCTCTGATGCTGCAACTACAACTGTCAATACAACAATTGTAAAAGCTGGAGAGTGTCTCAATATAAATTTGAAGGAAATACTGCCATGCTGGGCATTCCATTATTAAATTCAAGGCTTTACCTAGTGTACCGCAGCCTGAAGAAGGCAAATGAAATGGAGAGTTACCTAGGCAATGGGTTGTGGCTGCTGTTGCTGAAACATTGTAATTTTGCCAATGTTGTTAAAATCTGGCATCTAGTGTGTCCTGTTTTTCTGTCAATAATATTGATAATAAGTTGTTTCAAAATATAGAGTAGCAAGCTAAGACTTGTATCAACAGTTGTTACTTTTATACAGTTTTTTTCCTTTTGTTACAACCTCCAGGTACTGGCTGGAAATCTCCTGCTATTACAATTGATCTCCAGGCGATAGGTATCAGCAGGGGGTGGAACTCTAGCAGGAGCTCCTTTGCGTATTAGGCCACACACCCCTGATGTAGCCAATCCTCCAAGAGCTTGCAAAAAAAGAGCCTTGTAAGCTCTTAGAGGATTGGCTACATCAGGGGGTGTGGCCTAATATTCAAAGGAGCTCCTGCTAGAATTCCACCCCTGGGTATCAGTTCACCTGGAGAAAATGGCTGCTTTGAAAGCTTACCCCAATGAAGTCCCTCCCTCCCCCAAACCAAGCCCTTCTCAGGCTCCACCCCTGCCCCCCAATCTCCAGGTGTTTCTCAACCCAGAGCTGGCAACTCTAAACATGATGTATTTTAAAAAGCTTATACCCAACACGAACTCATTTGCATATTAGGCCACACCCCTGACATCACCATTGTTTCACACAGGAACTCATTTGCATATTAGGCTGCACACCCCCGACGCCAAGCCAGCAGGAACTGTGTCCCTGCTAAAAAAAGCCCTGATTATACCTTAAATAAAACTCTGCTGGTCTTCAAAGTGCTATTGGACACAAAACTTTGTTCTATTGTTAACAGCCTCCCTCAGGCGTTGCAAACTTTCCTTGAAATGAATCCAGTGTTTCACTTGCAACAGAATCTGCAAATTCGCTTCCTGTTTTTCTGTCAGTTAAGGTGGCAAGGTTTAACCTACTTCTTTTGGTCCCTGACAAACCTGTCCCATTTTTCTCCAAACAGAACAAGTGCGTCCCCTATTGGCCAGAGGTGAGAAGCAGGAAAGAGTACGGGCCCTATGTAGTAGAGAACACCGGGGAACACGACGCCCTGGAGTACAAACTCCGGCACCTCCGTCTTTCGCCCATCAGAAACGTGAGTAGAGGCAGGCCTGGTTGTGAACGTTGCCTTGCCAGTATGGTTGCCAAGTCCAATTCAAGAAATATCTGGGGACTTTGGGGGTGGAGCCAGGAGACATTGGGGGCGGAGCCAGGAGCAAGAGTGTGACAAGCGTAATTGAACTCCAAGGGAGTTCTGGCCAGCACTTTTAAAGGGACAGCACACCTTTTTAAATGCCTTCCTTCCACAGGAAATAATGGATAGGGGCACCTTTTTGGGGGCTCATAGAATTGGACCCCCTGGTCCAATCGTTTTGAAACTTGGGGGGTATTTTGGTGAGAGGCACTAGATACTATACTGAAATTTTGGTGCTTCTACCTCAAACAACAGCCCCCCCAGAGCGCCCTGATACCTCCAGATCAATTCCCCATTATACCCTATGAGAATCGATATCCACATAGGGAATAATGAAGTGCCCAGCAGACATTTTCTCCCCCCCCCTTTTCTGGTGACTCTGAAGCGAGGGATTGGCCTCTCTACTCACGAGTTGATGGCAACTTCTTCAAAGTAACACAGACACACCATCCCAAGAGGAAACCTTTCCAATCGGAGACTGAAGCTTCTGGAGGTGGAAAGTCACATGGTGGCTGTGGGGGCGGGGCTTCCCCCACTCCTCGCTGGCCAGCTGACTGGAGGCGGGAAGGAGCCTGGGAAAGTGGAAGAACCCCCCCTGGGACCTGGGGATTGGCAAGCCTACTTGCCAGGAATCCCCGTGAGGGATTTTGGAACGTGAGGGGAAGGGGACAAGGGCAAATACCAGTTTGGGGAAATATCCACCTGGGGGGCTTTTGGGGGGTTTGTGAGGGACACAAACCCTTCCTCAATCTGCTGGAAGCGGAATTGAAACTGGCATTCCTCAGGGCACTTGATTTATTTATTTATTTACCTTTGATTTATATCTCACCCATTCCAAAACGGACTCCGGGCGGCTAATTATATACTGTTATATTTCCCATGAAATACATATTCCTCATAAAAATGGTCATATTTCTCATAAAAATCTAACAAAGTCCTTCCCCATGGGCAGGGTCTTATATGTTCACTCAGCAGTAAATCCTTTTCAGCAAAAGCTCTCCTTCTCTCTGCCGCTCCCCTTTCGGTTCCTTTGTTTTCAGGCCTTATTAAATGGTTCCTTTCCACTCTGCGATCAGATTCAGGACAGACAAAGGGAAGAGTTTCTCCAATCGAAGAGTAAAAACTGCCTTGTGGAATTCACTGCCACCATGAGATGTAATATTGGCCGTCAGTATGGCTGGCTTTTAAAAGATTTAGATCAGGGGTGTCAAATTCAGTTGTTATGAGGGCTGGATCTGACACAAATGAGACCTTGTCAGGCCGGGTCATATATGTCATATAATGCAATACCAGGTAGCGGAGACATACATTTTATAAAGGACAAAGACAAACACAAAGATTAAAAAAAAAACCTTTCAATAAAACATGCTTAAAAGATTAGCACTCTTGCAATATTTTATTTAACAGTCTCTGATGACTGAAGGAAGCAAGAGAGAGGGTGAAGGAAGCAGACTTCCTTGCGGGCCTGATAGGAACCTTCCAGGGGGCCTGGGTCACGTGTTTGACACCCCTGATTTAGACAGATTCATGGAGGACACTAAAGAGAACTTCCCTGTTCAGATTCAGAAGCAGTAACCCTCTGAATCCCAGTAGCCAGGCCTCAGATTCAGCAGCAGCTCACAGGAGCACAGCTCCTGAACCTTTCCAAGGGTCCCTCCTCCCCACCTTCCTTGTCCATTGAAGATGCAGCTGCATAACAATCCCTGGATTTGGAGAGTGGGCAGGCAGCCAGCCACCAGGGGCTTTGCCACACCCCAGCAGCCCTCATTAACCCCTGGAGAAGCCCACACCACCCTTTCTTCACTTCTTATGTGATTTTGGGTGGTGGGTGGCTTGCTGGACTTTTGATGGGGGAGGGCAGCCCAGGAGAGCCCCAGGTGAGCAAAGCTTGCTTGGCTGGCTGGATCTCTAGCCAGCCCAAGCAGGCCTCACTCACCCGGGGCTCTCCTTTCTTGCATCGGGTTGCTTTTGACTGGTGGAAAGTGCTAATGAGTTATGCTAATGAGCTGCACCATCTATTTTTCTACAAAAGGACCCCTGCCAGTAGCCACAGGTATTCTGCAGTCTTCAGTGTTTGGGCTGCTTGAGAAGGAATTTGGCTGGATGGGTCAGAGACTGGAGGCACCCAGAATCAATTATGACTTTTGGGTTCTTGAGTCCAAAAATCCATACAGCACCCTCTCCTCCCATTCAGGAACATGGAGCACAATCCGGTGGGGGTGGCATAAGAGTTCCTGTGCTGCCTCCAGGAGTTTTTTTGTAGCAGGAACTCCTTTGCATATTAGGCCACACCCCCAGTCCAGTGTTGGACTGGTCCAACATGGCTTCTCTTATGTTTTTCCTCAGTGGGACCCAAAAGTTGCTTAGAACATTCTTTTCTCCTTCATGTTATCCCCACCACAACCCTGTGAGGTAGGTTAGGCTGAGACCATGTGATGACCCAAGGTCACCTAGCGAGCTTCCATGACAGAGTGGGGATTCGAACCCAGGTCTCTCCCAGATCCTAATCCGACACTCTGACCTCTATGCTACATTGGCTCAGGCAGTGCTTTTCATTTGATTGAGGATACCAACTGGTTTGCCCTCACCTATAGACGTCCCATCCATCAACCCCTCATTCTCTGAGACTTAGGGTAGTGTTTTTCTGTTGACTGTTGGCATGAGGGGGACAGCCAGGGGACGAGAGACAGAGGAAGGGCAACAGACTGCTGGATCAGGTTGTGTTGTGGTCCCTCTCTAGGGCGAGGCTGTGCGAGACATCTGGCATTACCAGTACCTGAGCTGGCCTGACCACGGAGTTCCCAGCGAGCCCGGCGGTGTCCTGGGCTTCCTTGACCAAGTCAATCAGAAACAGGACAGCGTTCCCGGAGCTGGACCTATTGTGGTGCACTGCAGGTGAGTGAACACACCTGAAACTGAATCAGGCCATAAGTTCCCTCAGGGTCAGTAGTGTCTCCTCTGACCAACAGCTGCTCTCCAGGGTCTCAGTCACAGGCCTTTCCCATCACCTATTACTGGATCATTTTTTAACTGGAGGTGCTGGGGCTTGAACCTAGGACCTTCTGAGTACCAAGCAGATGCTTTACTAAGGAGCCACAGCCTCTGTTCACTTGATACCCATTCTGTGCCTTTTAAGGGAAAAGACTTGTATTTTTTTGCACACAGTGCATGGTTACTTTATGGAATTCACTCCCACCAGATCGTGGTATCCAGTGTTCCATCTAAGCTGAGTTAGTGTGACCTAACTGAATTTTTTAGTCCCTGGCTCACACATTTTTGTCTTAGCGCAGGAAAAATGGCCCCAGAGCACACTAATTTATGCAGTAGCTCACAACTTTAATGCCAGGAGCTCACAAAGTAGAATTTTCGTTCACAAGACTCCACAGCTTAGAGAGATCATTGATCGTAGCCATGCTCTTTTTTTTAAGGGCATTAATGGAGAACAAGGCCTGTGATCGTTCTCATACATTTTTATCCCACCATTTTTCCAGGGTTGTCAGTATAGATCCAACGTTCTCTCTTCCCTGTTAAATTCTCACAACAACCTTGTGAGGTAGCAGCTGCCTTAAAATGTGATTTTGTGATTTTTTTTCAAATGTATTTTTATGGCTGTTGCTTTGCTCACATCGTAAGCCGCCTTGAGTTCTGTCAGGCAGAAAGGCAGCTAATCAACGTTTTAAAATAAATAAATAAATATAAAAGGTAGGTCTGCTACCCAGAGAGCTTCCTGATAGTGTCAGGATTTGAACCTGGGTCTCTTGTCTGAGACTCTGTACAGACGCCATATCTTAGTTCTATCCTGCTTTGGGGACCTGAAGCAGTTTATATTGTTCCCTTCTCCTCAGTTTTATCTTCACAACAATCCTGTGAAGTGGTTAGGCTAAGGGTGTGTGATTGGCCCAAGGTTTACCCAGTGAGCTTCCGTAGCAGAGCAGGGATTTGACCCTGTGCAGAGTGTTAAAGCTGCAGTACTGCAGTCCTAAGCTCTGCTCACGACCTGAGTTCGATCCCCGGTGGAAGCTGGGTTTTCAGGTAGCCGGCTCCAGGTTGACTCAGCCTTCCATCCTTCTGAGGTCGGTAAAAGGAGTCCCCAGCTTGCTGGGGGGAAAGTGTAGATGACTGGGGAAGGCAAGGGCAAACCACCCCGTAAAAAGTCTGCCATGAAAACGTTGTGAAAGCAACATCACCCCAGAGTTGGAAACGACTGGTGCTTGCACACGGGATCTTTCCTTTTCCTTTCCTCTCTGATCCTAGTCTTACATTTTACCCACATTAACATTCGGTGGAACTTCCATGTGCAGCAGCAGTTATACTTTTGAATACGAAATTCTTTTTGGGGAGGGTATTTTTTTTATTTTTATGCATTTGTGAGTGTGTGAGAGCATCTGGAAGTGACCTTTGGTGTGTGTGAGCATCTGGAAGTGACCTTTGGTGTGTGTGAGCATCTGGAAGTGACCTTTGGTGACTGATGGTTCCCTGGGGGCCTGGAGGATATTTAGAGAGTTGGCTGAATAGAGCCTGCCCCTGCCCTCCTGACTGCTGGTATTCCATAGAGGTCTCCCGTCCAACTACTTGCCGGAATCGACCCTGCTTAGCTTCCAAGATCTGACAAGACTGGTCTTACCTGGGCTGTCCAGGTCAGGACAAATACCAAATTCTTGAGATGACCCATCGCCAAAGGCTGCCATCCCTTTCACATCCTGCTTGTCCTTTCCCAGAGGCATTTAGTCAGCCTCCACAGAAAAGCAGAGCCCTAGATTAGGTAGACCTCAGAGTGCTCCAGGAGGACAGTTCTTACCACACAGAATCCCCCATCATGTTCATAACCTCCGTTTGTCACTCTCCTCGCAGTGCTGGGATAGGCCGCACCGGGACCATCATTGTCATCGATATGGTCATGGATATGATCTCCGCAAAAGGTGAGGTAATCGCTGTCCTGTTCCGCTTCTCAGGGTCGGTTCTGCGCCTCAACTGTATGAGGCAGGCTGTAGACGAGAACAAGAACAGCCAAACAGCCTCTCCGTAAAGTCAGTGGGGGTTCAAACCTGGGTTTCCCAGATCCTAAACCGTTGCTTCAACTACTAAACCACACTGGCTTTATCCAGAAATTAGGCCACACCTCCCCGATGTAGCCAATCCTCCTGGAGCTTACAGTAAGCCCTGTACGAAGAGCCCTGTAAGCTCTTGGAGGATTGGCTACATCAGGGGTGTGCGGCCTAATATGCAAAGGAGTTCCTGATACAAAAAGGCCCTGATCTTAAGTGTGGGTTTCTGTCTTATAAAGCCGCTTCTATATCGTCTGCCTCTAGCCTGAAGACCGTTTTAGCCTTTTTAAACTGTCGTAGGAAATTTTTTTATGCCTTGGTTTGTTTTTCTGTCTTCTTTTTGATTGATTGCTCATTATCGGTCATTCTTATGCTTTAAGTTGTTTGATCTTGCAAGCCACCCCTGGTAGGCATCTGGTGGGGCAGCATTTGCGTTTTCTAATCAATTAATAATTAATTAATAAAGCACCTGCCCAAGGTTGGAATCAAATCCATGCCCCATCGTGCTCACTTCTCAGTAAGCGTGCATTGGATTAGACAGCACATTCTTTGTCTTCGAAATCACTGGGACTTTAGATAGACCAGGGGTGGCCAAACTTGCTTAACATAAGAGCCGCATAGAATAAATGTCAGATGTTGAAGAGCCACAAGACATGGACTTCAGATGTCGGAGAGCTGCAAGACAGGAAGGAAGGGAGAGAGGGAGGGAGGGAGGAAAATAGATGGGGAGAGAGAGGTGGAAAGAAAACAACTTTAAATGAATTCTCCAAGCCTCCAGCTGGCTTGGCTTGGAGAAGTGATTTAAGGAGACAAATGCCTTCTTCTCCAAGCCAGCTGATGGGACAGTGGGGGCCTCAAGACCCACACAACATGTGTGAAAGAGCCACATGTGGCTCCCGAGCCACAGTTTGGCCACCCCTGAGATCAGGGGTCCTCGAACTACGGCCCGCGGGCCAGATGCGGCCCGCTGAGGATGTTTATGCGGCCCGCCGGGTTATGGCAAAATCAGACCGGAAGTGACGTTCGACCTAAACTCGTGTTAGCAACGCACACTTCCGGCACTGGGCTGAGGCGGCGGAATCAGAGTGTGAGGTGATACCGAGGTGAGGTGAGTTCCCAGGCCGGGGTGTGTGGTGTGGGGAAGGGAGAGAGATGCAGAAGACGGAGAACTGACGGCCCGCGGCCTTGTACAGTAACGGCAGTCCGGCCCTCCAACAGTCTGAGGGACAGTGAACTGGCCCCCTATTTAAAAAGTCTGAGGACGCCTGCCTGAGATAGACCATGCACTGTTTCAGGTTTATTACAGAATATTTTATTTTGGAACGTGATGCGCTGTTCTATAATTAATATTTTGTAAGCCGCCTTGGGTGCCGTGTGGCAGAAAGATCCAGGTGGGTAGCCACGTTGGTCTGAAGGAAGAGAATAAAGTTAGAATTCAGAGGCACCTTGAAGACCAACAAAGTTTTATTCCAGGTATGAGGTTTCGTGTGAAAGCACACTCTCTCCCATTGCATTTTATCTGAAGAAGTGCGTGTGCACACAAGAGCTCATACCTTGGATTCTTTGCTGGCTTTAAAGCTGCCACTGGACTCTTAACTGTATTCATGCAGCAGAAAGACAGCCTAGAAACTCTAAAATAAATACCCAAGTTAGGCTGCTATAGGGAGCCCCGTGGCTCAGAGCGGTAAGCTGCAGTACTGCGGTCCAAGCTCTGCTCACGACCTGAGTTCGATCCTGGCAGAAGTTGGGTTTTCAGGTAGCCGGCTCGAGGTTGACTCAGCCTTCCATCCTTCCGAGGTCAGTAAAATGAGTCCCCAGCTTGCTGGGGGGAAAGCGTAGAGGACTGGGAAGGGCAATGGCAAACCACCCTGTAAAAAGTCTGCCATGAAAACGTTGTGAAAGCAACGTCACCCTGTGGGTCGATATCGACTCGGTGCTGCGATCCTGTGCCTGCTTTTCCAGAGATTAAACCACATTGTACTGGGTGGCCCTTACTTCCAAGCAGGGGTGGAATTCTGCCAGGAGCTCCTTTGCATATTAGGCCACACACCCCTGACGTAGCCAATCCTCTAAGAGCAGCAGGAGCTCCTTTGCATATTAGGCCACACGTCCCTGACATAGCCAATCCTCTAAGAGCAGCAGGAGCTCCTTTGCATATTAGGCCACACACCCCTGACGTAGCCAATCTTCCAAGAGCTTGGAATTCTAGCAGGGGCTCCTTTGCATATTAGGCCACACACCCCTGATGTAGCCAATCCTCTAAGAGCAGCAGGAGCTCCTTTGCATATTAGGCCACACACCCCTGACGTAGCCAATCCTCTAAGAGCAGCAGGAGCTCCTTTGCATATTAGGCCACACACCCCTGACGTAGCCAATCCTCTAAGAGCAGCAGGAGCTCCTTTGCATATTAGGCCACACACCCCTGACGTAGCCAATCCTCTAAGAGCAGCAGGAGCTCCTTTGCATATTAGGCCACACACCCCTGACATAGCCAATCCTCTAAGAGCAGCAGGAGCTCCTTTGCATATTAGGCCACACACCCCTGATGTAGTCAGTCCTCCAAGAGCTTACATGAGGGGTGTGTGGCCTAATATGCAAAGAAGATCCTACTAGAATTCCACCCCTGCTTCCAAGTAAACACACACAGGTTTGCCCTACATGGCAGCAACCCTATGCAGGCTTACTTTGGAAGAATCTGAATAGCGCCTATGTCTGAGTAAGCACTCATTCGGAACATCAGTCAACCTGCCCTTGTCATCACTCTCCTCCCCCTTTTCTATTCCATCCCCAGGCTTGGACTGCGACATCGATATCCCGAAGGCCATCCAGATGGTGCGGGCCCAGCGCTCCGGCATGGTGCAGACAGAGGCCCAGTACAAGTTCATCTACATGGCCATCAGCCAGTTCATCGAGACCACCAAGAAGAAGCTGGACATCATGCAGGTCTGGGAGAGGAAGGGCGACCCCACACACCAGTATTCGGCCCTGGTAGCATGGCGGTCTTCTTGTGGGCGTGCTGCCCTAGGGACAGGTTCCTGGGAGGAGGAGGAGGCAGCAGCTGAACCACATTCCAATTCTGGCAGTACTCCTGGAGATGTCACTTTCCTGCATATCTTGAATCCGACATCTAGTCAGCAGGCTGCACAACATGCACCATTCACCTGCAGTGGAGGGAAAGATACTCAGAAGTGTAGCTCAGAACATAAAATCCCAGCCCAACCTCAAAGCAGCCCCAGATACATCTGCTGAGGAAGTGAGCAATCTTCTTGCCCCTAGTTTGACCAGGGCTTTTTTTTTTTGTAACAGGAACTCCTTTGCATATTAGGCCACACATCCCTGATGTAGCCAATCCTCTTGGAGCTTACAGGGCTCTTCTTGCAGGGCCTACTGTAAGTTCCAGGAGGATTGGCTACATCGGGGGGTGTGTGGCCTGATATGCAAAGGAGTTCCTGCTGCAAAAAAAGCCCTGGGCGTGGTTACTGCAGGCTCTGTCTGGCGTCAACCCATAGACCTGTCAGCCTGTGACCCGGAAGCAACAGGAAGCTCCCGTCTTGGATTTCCTTCAGGGCAGCAGGCCTCATGGGCAGGAGAAAGGGACCAGTTTGTTCCATCTCTCTCTGCTTGCTGCCTCCCCCTCGGCCACATCTGCAGTTCCACTCACACGTCTACGCTTCCTGTCTAAAATGGGGCCTCTTGGCTTACACGGTGGCACCGTGCGGTCCACAGGGACACAGCCCTATTCTGGCACTATGTCTGTACAATCCCCTCCTTTCTTTTTCCATTGCTGCAGAGTCAGAAAGGAAGGCTGACCGAGTCTGAATATGGGAATATCACCTACCCCCTTGCCCAGAAGGCTTCCCACACAAAAGCATCGCGGACATCCTCCAAGTAAGTACGGTAGGAAGGCAATGGGGGCATATATCGATCACATGCAAGATCACATGCTATGTATCAATCACACGCAAGAAACAAAGATGACGACAACATGGCACAACTGTGTGTGGCAGGGCCAGTTCTCCGAATGAGGAGGCCGCCAATATGCCTCAGGGGCCCGCCCAGCACGCTCCCAGTCATTGGCCTCGTGGAAGATGACTGGCGTCCCTGCCTGCCTATGTGGGCTGAGACACACCTCTGTGGCTGCAAGTGGGTTCTGAAGATCTCCCACTATTACAACTTTTCTCCAGACCAGGGCTTTTTTTTTTGTAACAGGGCTTCATTTGCATATTAGGCCACACACCCCTGATGTAGCCAATCCTCCTGGAGCTTACAGTAAACCCTGTAAGCTCTTGGATGATTGGCTACATCAGGGGTGTGGCCTAATCAAAGGAGTTCCTGCTACAATAAAAGTCCCGCTCCAGCCAATGGAGATCAGTTCCCCTGGGGTGGACTCTACAGCACTGTATTCTGCTGAGGTCCCTCCCCTTCCTGGATCTGCCCCCCAAATCTCCAGGTATTTCCCAACCCAGAGCTGGCAACCCTAGCTGTGTGACTGAGGCTGGGCTCGGACCTGGACTGTGGGCAGTGCACGACCACGAGGAGACGACTGTACTGTCTTAAGGTGGCAGAAAACCCCTTAACCGACCTTGCTTTTTGGCATGTTGTAGAGAGCGCCGCATTGGCTAGCGTCCATTACGTCTTAACATCACCAGGCTCCAGGTGGGGGTGGAGATCGCCTGGGTTTACAACTGATCTCCAGACAATAGAGATCAGTTCCCCTGGAGAAAAGGGCTGCTTGGATCTATTATACCTTGCTGAGGCCCCTCCCATCTCCAAACCTAGCCCTCCCCAGGCTCTACCCCCAAACCTCACCCTTCTTTTTCTCTTTTCACCCCCCCCCCCAACAGGCACAAGGAGGAGCCGTCCCTCTACGAGAACCTCGAGAACGCCAAAGGCAAGAAGGAGGGGAGAGAGCACAGGCAGTTTTTCTTAGGGAAGGAGAAGAAACTGAAGGGCTCTCTGAAGAAAAAATAACCCCTCGCTCAGCATCCCAGCAGGGCAGCCCAGTTCACCAGCTACTTTTAGAGCAGGCTTGGAGTGGCCCCTCGTTCTTTGCTCAGACTTTACCCCAGAGGTTTTCTGAACCATGGAGCGCCACAAGGCACAGAGGTGGAGAATCCAAACAGCATACCTGGCTGCCTTCATTCAGACAGGGCTTTGCTCAGGAGGACGTCTTACCAGTGGATTGTGCTCTGTGGATCAGATCTGCAAAGGTTCAAGCTGCCTTTCTCTTGCAGGCTCCAGGCCTGGTTTCCTGGCCTACATTTCAATGTCACAGGTCTTCTCTCACTCACACGCCACATGTGCCTTATTCCTGGCTTTCTACTGGCGTCTCTGCTCGGGCTTCGGCAGTGGTGGTGGAGGCAGACTCCAGCATGCTGATCCCCAGTACATGCACACGCTGTGGTAGTCAACCGCACAGACATGCTGGCCTCTTCCTCCTCCCTTCACCTTCTTGGGTTCCTTCGGGTCTCAGGAAATCCATGACTGCTTTGCAGCCTTCACTTTGAAAGGCAGCTGTCTCCCAGCTGCTAAACCTCCTGTTTCCACCCTGCTCTAAGCCTCCCAGGTCTTTTGTTCCTCGTGGGCAGTGTTCCCTCTAAGCTGAGTTAATGTGAGCTAGCTCAGAGTTGTTTAGCCTCTGGCTCACACATTTTTGTCTTAGCTCAGGAACATATGAAGCTGCCTCATACTGAATCAGACCCTCGGTCCATCCAAGTCACTTTTGTCTACTCAGATTGGCAACGGCTCTCCAGGGTCTCAAGCTGAGGTTTTTCACGCCTATTTGCCTGGACCCTTTTTGATTGGGGATGCTGGGGATTGAACTTGGGACCTTCTGCTTACCAAGCAGATGCTCTGCCACTGAGCCACCGTCCCAGAGCAAGCTGATTGCTGCTGTTGCTCACAAATTTAATGCCAGTAGCTCACAAAGTAGAATTTTTGCTCACAAGACTCCACAGCTTAGAGGGACTATTGCTTGTGAGTTGTGTCTAGCTCTTATTGAACCAAGTGGGCTGACCAAATAGATTTTTTGCTGTTTCCTCCCCATGGCACTGTTAGATAATTTTAGACTCTAGACTTAAAAGCCATAGGGTCCCCAGCTTTTTGAAGCCTACAGGCACTGTGGAATTCTGATTCTTGGTAGTGAACGTAAGAACATAAGAGAAGCCATGTTGGATCAAGCCAGTGGCCCATCCAGTCCAACACTCTGTGTCACACAGTGGCCAAAAGAACAAACAAACCAGGTGCCATCAGGAGGTTCACTGGTGGGGCTAGGACACTAGAAACCCTCCCGCTGTTGCCCCCCCCCCCAAGGACCAAGAATACAGAGCGTCACTTGCCCCAGACAGAGAGTTCTATCTATACCTTATGGCTAATAGCCACTGATAGACCTCTGCTCCATATGTTTATCCAATCCCCTCTTAAAGCCATCTATGCACATAGCTGCCACCACCTCCTGTGGCAGCGGGCTCAACTGCAAAATGGCTGTTGCAGGAGGTGGAGCCAAGCATCAAACGTCTGCTGCAAGAGAGCCAGTATGGTGTAGTGGTTAAGAGCAACAGACTCTAATCTGGAGAACCGAGTTCGATTCCGCACTCCTCTGCATGCAGCCAACGGGGTGACTTTGGGTCAGTCACGCTCTTCCAGAGCTCTCTCAGCCCCCAAAACAAGTCTAGCTCGCCACCTAGTGGTGCGTAACGCTAAAAGAGCTAGAACTTCTGGCAGCCAGGCAATATTAGGCTCTCCTACACACAATGCCATATGACAATTATTAATTGTCTGCCGCAGGAGGTGGACACCCCACGGTCAATCCAGCTTCGGTCCGTGCTCCATCAGTAGTTCCTGGCCATCCTCTCCAATCCCACCTCTGCTTAATTGCCAGATTTTCCTGCTGCACTCTGTAAATAATGGATCCTTCTCCAAATAGAACGAATTGTTTTTCTTTACTTTGTAAATAAATTAGATTTTTTTTTTTGTTCGAGTAAAAAATTGTGTCGCTTCACTATTGGTTTTCAAGCGGTGGGGCTTGTGGGGAGGGAGCTGAAGAGACGTGTGGGGTGCCAGGGCTTGTGGGGTGACTGCTGAAAGGTAGTCGAGAAGAAATTTGGATTGCCGATATCTCTGGCTTTGGGTTGTGGACCCTGCATTTCAGTGGGGAGCCAAGCCACCATTTCCCTGTAACAGTGCCTGCCCCTGCAGAGGGTACAAGCAATGCGTTTGCCTACAAGCAGGCTACTGTGGCTGTTGCGTGCGGGAGAGAGGGTGCCTTGGTCTTTCCCCCCCAGCTTGACTTTGGAAGAGTCAAGCAACAGATCTGACCCACTCCCCTGCAGGTGTATTGTTGTGCCTGACTGTTGTTTCTTCCTCCCTCATTTTTTTTTAAAGCAAATCCCCTTCTGAGGGTGGAAGGAACCTAACACACCAATGCGACCCCCGTTATGCAGCCCCTGCCTTCCTGAACATACAAGCAAATCTTTGCCCATGCAAAGGGGGGGAGGTAGTGGTTTATATATCAATCAGAAGTTCCCCTGTAAGCCCCTGATGATGCCATGATAGGCAGAAAGTATTGGTTAACTGACAGGGGTGGCCAAACTTGTTCGATGTAAGAGCCACGTAGAATAAATGTCAGATGTTTGAGAGCTGTAAGACATGAACATCAGATGTTTGAGAGCAGGAAGTAAGGAAGGAAGAAAATAGATGGGGAGGGAGGAGGGAGGGAGAGATTGAAAAAAGTAACTTTAAATGCATTCTTCAGTCCAAGCCACTGGCCAATGGGATGGTGGGGGCTTTGAGAGCCACACAATATGTGTGAGCCACATGTGGCTCCCAAGCTGCAGTTTGGCCACCCCTGGTTAACTGGTATAGTTAGTCCAGTGCCCACTAGTTAGCAGAGTACTTTTACTAAAGTTACAAGCACAGGGGCATCTTTTCCACCAGGTTCCCCAGCTTACAATGCTACACAAAACCACTTTGCAAGTTTAAGACTAATTCTAGTACTACTAATACGAAGACCTTTGTTTCCAACAGAAATTGCTGAGAACCAAAATGGCCACTGGGCTAACACAGGCGGCTCTAGCTGCGGGGTGGGAGGTGACTCCCAGGTCCATATTTGCAGAGTCATTCTTTCTGCCCCACTGCTCAGGAAATTGAAACCAACCAGTAAAGCCCCCAGAATAAATGCTGTCAGTTCAGAAACGTTTCTGTCCTTCAAAAAGTGTTGGTTCCAAACCCCCTTTTTTTTGCCTAGGACCAGTTTTTTTTTTCTGGAAAAACAGATGCCGGAACTCTCAAGAGAGAAATGAAGGAGAAACACACAGGTTTTTCTTGAACTTTAAAATATTTTTTTGGGGGGGGGGGATTTTGTTTCCACAAAGAGGTTCTGGAGCTGCGTTCCATTGTGCTCCCCCAGAGAAAAAGCCCTAGGCTATAGCTAACCCTTAAATTTGTGACCCCCGCCTGCTCTTTCCAAGTGACCTCCTGCCCAAACCAAGCATCTCGTAACCAGTGTTCCCTCTAAGCTGAATTATAGTGAGCTAGCTCAGTTTTTTAGCCTCCAGCTCACACACTTTTGTCTTCGCTCTGGAAAGATAGCCTCAGAGCAAACTAATGTATGCAGTAGCCCCAACTTTCATGTCAGTAGCTCATGAAGTAGAATTTTCGCTCACAAGACTCCACAGCTCAGAGAGCGCATCACTCATAACTATGAGGCTTAGACTCATCTGCGCCTGGCACACACAAATCCGAAGAGACCAAGTCATGTTAGAAGAAGACGACTGCAGATTTATACCCCACCCTTCTCTCTGACTCAGAGCGGCTTACAATTTCCTATATCTTCTCCCCCCACAGCAGACACCCTGTGAGGTGGGTGGGGCTGAGAGGGCTACTCACAGCAGCTGCTCTTTCAAGGACAACTCCTACAAGAGCTATGGCTGACCCAAGGCCATTCCAGCAGGTGCAAGTGAAGGAGTGGGGAATCAAACCGGGTTCTTCCAGATAAGAGTCCACACACTTAGCCACCACACCAAACCGGCTCTCACACCAAACTGGCTCACAGTACATCTCACAACTCTCTCTAAAGGAAACCATTTTTATTTGCCTTTCAAGCTGAACAAAACTCTTTATACACCTCAATTAAAGTGGGCCAGGGAGCTTCCAAGGAACAGAAAAATTGATTTTGTTGCTGTGCCAACCTCTGACTCAGACTACAGGCTGAAGCATCATTAAAAAAAAAAACCCTCTGTGACCAGCCTGTGAGAGAATGGATCCCCCCCCCCCCCCAAGCAGTGTTTGGAAATGTTGCAAATTCACAGTTCTGCATGGGGAAGGTCTTCAGCAGTGATTCAAGATAGGCTTGGAATCCCTTCCTTACTAGTCCTTTCCGAGGGAGCAGCCTGAGCCTCATGAAATGTAGGAATAATGGGAAAGCCTTATCAGATATCTCTTGGATACCACCCCCCCCCCTTTTCCCCATCCCTCTCTGCAGTCCACTGGCCAATTGGAGAGCAGCAAAATCTCCCCCCCCCCCGCCCCCGCTTTCCAGTTATACCTAGCACGACGCTGCCCTCTTGTGAGAGATCATCATATTACACTAGGCAGAAGCGCTGAAAATGCCGCAAGTTGTCTGATCCCCTGTTCTTAGCCCAAAATCTTGAAAAATAAAACTGAAAACTGGAGAGGGTAGGGGCATAACCAATCTGAAAAAGGGAGTCTTAGCAGACAGTCCAGCAATACTGTTGAAAAGGGGCAGCTGAATCGTGAAGACAGGTTAAGACGGATAAAAGGAAGTACTTCACCCAAAGGGTGATTAACATGTGGAATTCACTGCCACAGGAGGTGGTGGCGGCCACAAGTATAGCCACCTTCAAGAGTGGTTTAGATAAAAATATGGAGCACAGGTCCATCAGTGGCTATTAGCCACAGTGTATGGAGCACAGGTCCACCAGTGGCTATTAGCCACAGTGTATGTGTGTATATAACATTTTTTGCCACTGTGTGACACAGAGTGTTGGACTTGATGGGCCGTTGGCCTGATCCAACATGGCTTCTCTTATGTTCTTATGTTCTTATGTGAATGCATAAAGGTCCTAGGGAGACAGCAATTTAACCAGACGTTTTTGAGGAAACAACCAACCTTGCACAGGGCTCTTCTTATGTAGGCCTTGGCCTCTATGCCCTCTTGCTGGCTATCCAGAGGAACTAGCTGTGAAGCAGGATGCTGGACTAGACAGACCACTGGTCTGATCCTGGTGCCCATAGTTTGCCTCTCTTCCCCCCCCCCCCCGCCTCTAACAGATGTCAGAAATTTATGTATTGTGGCACCAGATAGGTTTTACGACATTATACAATTTTTATATTGGATTGTATTTTAATATATATATTTTTGTTTGAAGCTGTTGTATGCAGCTATGGGCCCGTTCTGCAGGGAGGGCAGCATGGAACCCGAATGAATGAACACACAAACAAGGAGTCCTGTTTTCCAACACTCCCCCAACTTCCCATAGCCTCTGCACTCTCAGCTCCCCACCTGCTAGGAAGAGAGCAAGCCAGCCGTCGATGGCAGAGTAAAACCATCCCTTTCACTACCAGTGTTCCCTCTAAGGTGAGTGCGAGCTAGCTCAGTTTTTTTAGCCTCCGGCTCACACATCTTTGCCTTAGCTCTGGAGAAATGGCCCCAGAGCAAACTCATTGATGCAGTAGCCAAATTGCTCGCTCACAACTGGGATGCCAGAAGCTCACGAAGTAGAATTTTTGCTCACAAGCAGAGCTTTTTTTGTAGCAGGAACTCCTTTGCCTATTAGGCCACACCCTTCTTATGTAGCCAGTCCTCCTGGAGCTTACAGGGCTCTTCTTACAGGGCCTACTGTAAGCTCTTGGAGGATTGGCTACATCAGGGCTGTGTGGCCTAAAGGAGTTCCTGCTACAAAAAAAGCCCTGCTCACAAGACTCCACGGCTTGGAGGGAGCATTGCCCATTACCATAGCAGTCATCAGGGAAAAAGTCAATCTAGGCAACAGTGAGCATGTGTGCAGTTTTACCCCCCTTTCTCCACAGCCAGCTCTCTTTCATCTGGGCACCTTGGCAAATCTTGGTCTCTTGTCCAACTTGCTAAGAGGAAAGCCAAGAAGGCCGAGAGAGAGAAGCTCTTCCACTCACTCTGGAGACCCAAGGGCTGGCTGTGGTTCAACAGTGGGCTGGAGAGACAACCTCTGGTCATATAAAAGGTTTTCGGCAATATTATACGTGTTGTAGTTACATTAGTGTAGTGGTTAAGTGTAGTGGTAAAGTGTGCAGACTCTTATCTGGAAGAACCGGGTTTGATTCCCCACTCCTCCACTTGCAGCTGCTGGAACGGCCTCGGGTCAACCATAGCTCTGGCAGGAGTTGTCCTTGAAAGGGCAGCTGCTGTGAGAGCCCTCTCAGCCCCACCCACTTCACAGGGTGTCTGTTGTGAGGGAGAAAGTTAAAGGAGATTGTGAGCTGCTCTGAGACTCTTCGGAGTGGAGGGGGGGTTATAAATCCAATATTTTCATTTACCTCACAGGGTGTCTGTTGTGGGGGAGGAAGATAAAGAAGATTGTGAGCTGCTCTGAGACTCTTCGGAGTGGAGGGCGGGATATAAATCCAATATTTTCATTTACCTCACAGGGTGTCTGTTGTGGGGGAGGAAGGGAAAGGAGATTGTGAGCCGCTCTGAGACTCTGAGTGGAAGGCGGGAAATAAATCCAATAGCGTTGTCATCATCATCATCGTTATGGGTGCATCTGGCAGAACAGCTCCCTGGGCAGTCATGTAGCTCTTTTGATTGATGGTGATTGAAAATGTGGCACGCCCAGCACTGCCGCAGGGACCTCCTTCGACTTTCAAGTGTTTGTCATTCGGAGGCTGGGCAAAAACACTTCAACAAAAACACAGCCCCCCCCCCCAAATTGTAGCTTTAAGAAATAACTGGAGCCAAAGGTTGATGCAGTACAGTCCCAACCAATCAGGGTGCTCCATTTTGCCACCACGAATGGGCATATATATAAGATGCAATTTTTATGTTATTATATTTTATACTATTTTTAGATGAGTAGGAGAGCCAGTTTGGTGTAGTGGTTAAGTGTGCAGACTCTTATCTGGGAGAACCGGGTTCGATTCCCCACTCCTCCACTTGCACCTGCTAGCATGGCCTTGGGTCAGCCATAGCTCTGGCCGAGGTTGTCCTTGAAAGGGCAGCTGCTGTGAGAGCCCTCTCCAGCCCCACCCACCTCACAGGGTGTCTGTTGTGGGGGAGGAAGGGAAAGGAGATTGTGAGCCGCTCTGAGACTCTTCGGAGTGGAGGGCGGGATATAAATCCAATATCTTCTTCTTCTTCTAGATTGCTCTTATATGGCAAGAGTGAGAACCCTCTCAAGTCGCCTGGGTGTTTGACCATCCTGTACCTATTTGCTGAAAATTTCAGACCAAGCCGGGACTTTTATGTGAACAGAGGGCTTTAGAGCCCACGTGGAAAGCTTGTAAAGGAGCTTGGACTGGCTTCCCTCCAGATCCCTGCAGGTTCACCACCCGACCAAGCTAAACAGCCTGCCAATGCGCTTGCCACTACCACCCCCAACTCGTCTCCGGTTTGCAGGCCTGCCATATGTCACCCGGCTCCTTGTTAAACTCTCAAGGGCACTGGAAGAAAGCAGGCAGAAGCAGCAGCAGAGAGAACGTAAGCAAATTCCTGCCGGATCAATCCAGTCCACCACTCTGTGTCACATAGTGCCCCCCAAACCCCCAGGTAACATCAGGTCCACCAGTGGGGCCAGGACACGAGAAGCCCTCCCGCTGTTGCCCCTCCAAAGCACCAAGAATACAGAGCATCACTGCCCCACACAGAGTTCCAACAATACGCTGTGGTTATTAGCCACTGATGGACCTCTGCTCCATATGTTGATCCAATCCCCTCTTGAAGCTGTCCATGCTTGTAGCCGCCACCAACTCCTGTGACACTGAATTCCATGTGTTAATCACCCTTGTAGGCCTCTCTAAAACCTACAAGGCTGCTTGTAAGGCCCTCTCTAAAACCAAGCAACGATAAAACAGCTGGTAGGCACACCCCATTTTCTTCTCCCGAGATCCTTCCCATGGCCTAGTTTTTAAGGGTTGTCTTGATTTTGGGGTACAGTGAGCTAAATGTGAGCCAATTTGGAGTCCAGTAGAACCTTAAAGACCAACAAAGCTTATGAGCGGTCAGTGTGTTGTAGTAACAAAAGAGGCTAAAGCGATCTTGGGGTGTATCACAAAGGCGTAACATTCAAGATACATAGTCCCACTATAGACTGCACTGATCTGGCCGCGCCTGGAGTATTGTGTGCAGTCCTGGAGGCCTCACTTCAAGAGGGATGTGGACAGAATGGAGCAGGTGCAGAGGAGAGCGAGTGTGCAACAAGGATGATCAGAGGCATGGAGACCAAGCCCTGTGGGGGAAGGCTGGGGGACTTGGGAATACTCAGGCTGGAAGAGAGGAGGTTGTGGGGGGACATGATTGCTCTCTGTAAGTATCTGAAGGGCTGTCATTTAGAGGAGAGCAGGGAGCTGTTCCTACTGGCAGCAGCGGAGAGACTCACAATAATGGGCTTACATTAAGGGCGGGAATGTACTGGCTGGATATTAGGAAGAACTTTTTTTGCAGTGAAAGCAGTTCACCAGTGGAATCAGCCACGTGGGGAGGCGAAGAGCGCCCCCTCACTGGCAGTTTTCAAGCAACAGCTTGATAAAAACTTATCAGAGATGCTCTCGGCCAGAGTCCCCAACCTTTTTGGCACCAGGGACGGTTCTGTGGAAGACAATTTTTCCACGGACCAAGGTGGGGGGCGATGGTTTTGAGATGATACAACTGTGCACTATTTCTATTCGTTTGGTGTGGCGGTTAAGCGTGTGGACTCTTATCTGGGAGAACCAGATTTGATTCCCCACTCCTCCGCTTGCACCTGCTGGAATGGCCTTGGGTTAGCCACAGCTCTGTGGGAGTTGTCCTTGAAAGGGCAGCTTCTGGGAGAGCTCAGTTTGGTGTAGTGGTTAAGTGTGCGGACTCTTATCTGGGAGAACCGGGTTTGATTCCCCACTCCTCCACTTGCACCTGCTGGAATGGCCTTGGGTCAGCCATAGCTCTGGCAGAGTTGTCCTTGAAAGGGCAGCTGCTGTGAGAGCCCTCTCCAGCCCCATCCACCTCACAGGGTATCTGTTGTGGGGGAGGAAGGTAAAGGAGATTGTAGGCCCTTCTGAGACTCTGTCCTTGAAAGGGCAGCTGCTGTGAGAGCCCTCTCCAGCCCCACCCACCTCACAGGGTGTCTGTTGTGGGGGGGGAAGGTAAAGGAGATTGTGAGCCGCTCTGAGACTCTTCGGAGTGGAGGGCGGGATATAAATCCAATTTCTTCTTCTTCTCCTTCTTCTTCTCTCAGCCCCACCTACCTCACAGGGTGAGAGGAAGGAAGATGAAGGACATTGTGAACCACTCTGAAATTCGAAGTGAAGGGCAGGATATAAACCCAATTTTGTCATCTTCTTCTTCTTCTTACTAACAGGCCACGGATCAGTACTGGTCCATGGCCCGGGGACCCTTGCTCTAGGCTGATCCTGCATTGAGCAGGGGATCGGACTAGGAGGCCTCATGGCCCCATCCAACTCTGTGCTTCTATGCGTCAGGAGATGTGCGGCACCCTCCCTGTTAAAGACTCCCACCCCCAATCCCCATTCAACACCACACACGGCCTTGTCAGAAGTTTCGGACTGGAATTTATTTTTTTTTAGAAAGTTGTGAATCAGAGACTCTGGATAGAAACGGTGATCGCGACAGCTCTGCAGAAAACCCCGTGACCCATCGAGTCCTGAGATGTGGGCATTGGGAGAAGGGGAGGGAGGGAGGAGAGAAGAGAGATACAGGCTATTCTGTGAACCTAAGGCCTCACCCGGACCCAGCAGGAAGAGGAAAGCAAAAAAAAAAAACCCATTATCAGTCAACAGCCTGAAAAGATGGCAATTCTGCAAATCCTTCGCTGCCCACTCTTTCCCCAGCCCTTCCAGACGGAATCCAGTGCTGTCCGAGAGCAAAAAGACGCAATCTCCCTGGCCTCATCGTGAAGCTGCCTTCTCTCTAGCTGGTTCCTGCTGTCAATGGTTCTCAGAGATCAGAGCCTGGCTTGTCAGTGGTGGGCCGGGAAGGTCAAAAAGAAGTGAAGATGGGCGATGGACGGGATCCTTGCAGGCTGAAGAGAAGAGCGGGGTGGGGTCCTGGCTGAGGCTGCTCACAAAGCCCATCCCTGCCAGTTATCCAGAGGGTCCTTGAGGCGGCGGTCGGCTTTTCACTTCTTGCCTTGTTTGATCAGAAGGCTGTCGCTGTAAGAGAAACGAGGGGCGTCAGAGAGGAATTGGGGTGCGGGAACGGAAGCAGGCTGGCCCAAGAGTGGCTGAGTCAAGTGTGCAGATGGAAGACCCGGGTGCTCACGCCACCTTGCAGAAACTGCCCTTGAGCAGTGGCAAGAAAGCCTTCTCTGAGTAGGGAATGACATGAGCTAGACTCGGAGGGGACGGCAGGAGGCTGAAACGCAGCCAGAGTTACTACAGCAGGATCCTCTCGCTCAGATGGCCAGCAGTGGCCCCAGGAGCCCAGAAGAAGATTGCAGATTTATACCCCGCCCTTCTCTCTGAATCAGTATCAGAGTGGCTTACAATCTCCTTTATCTTCCTCCCCCCCCCCCACAACAGACACCCTGTGAGGTGGGTGGGGCTGAGAGAGCTTTCACAGAAGCTGCCATTTCAGGGACAGCTCTGCCAGAGCTATGGCTGACCCAAGGCCATTCCAGCAGGTGCAAGTGGAGGAGTGGGGAATCAAACCCCGTTCTCCCAGATAAGAGTCCGCGCACTTAACCACTACACCAAACTGGCTCTCTGGCCGAAGGGTGCGGCAGGCTGCTCAGCCTCCCGTAAGCCTGCAACATCCTGGCCGCCGTCTCTTGCACTCTAATCTCATTAAAATTCAAATAATGAAAACGGAAAGGGTGGGTGGGGGAGGGAGGGTGCTGCTTTTGCTAAGAGAGACACCAAGTCAATCCCTTGAACTTAAGAGACAAGCAGTTCCAAAGTCCACCTGCCTCTCCTGTGGGTGGTTTCACTGTTCCCTTGGCCCCTTTTCCCCATTCCAGCTCATTTCTTCATCTCACACTTCTCCAGCCGCGTTCTATTCTCCTTGTGGCATTTCCAGCCCTTTTCAATCCTGGGATCCTTTCCCCGAAGCTCAGTCTTTCCTCACTTTTCTAGCCTTGGCTTTCTACCCATCTTTTAATGGGTTCTTTAACTCCCCCACCCCCTCTGACTCTCTCCTCTGTTTTCTCAACGAGAGCCAGGTTGGTGTAGTGGTTAAATGACCAGACTCTTATCGGGAAGAACCGGGTTTGATTCCCCACTCCTCCACTTGCAGCTGCTGGAATGGCCTGGGGTCAGCCATAGCTCTTGCAGTTGTCCTTGAAAGGGAGAGCTCTCTCAGCCCTACCTACCTCACAGGGTGCCTGTTGTGGGAGGGGGGGGGAGATAAAGGAGATTGTGGCTGTTCTGAGACTAGGGCGGGATATAAATCCAATATCATCATCATCTTCTCAGCAGCCCCATTTGTTTCTGGCTCTTTCTGCTGCCTCTCCTCTCACTGCACGAACCCCTTTCCCCTCCGACAGCCTTCCACGGAGGCAAGACGGAATCAAAATTCAGGCCTTCCTGAGCACATATTTGGGGCCTTTTTCAGGGTGCAGCTGGCAAACCACACGCAATGGGAGTCACATGACAAGCCAGCTATCAGCCAACACAGACACTAACTGGAGGGGATGATATCCTATACTCTGAATCTCAGAGTCTCAGAGCATGGGCGGGACTTGAACTCAGCTCTTTGATTAAGCCTTGCCCAGAGAAGAATGCACCACCAAGGCAAGGCTTCACTGCCAGCTACACTCTGACTTTTCCTCCTTATAGCCGTCGCTGCCCAAGAACGTTTGCACTCCTGCTCTTCCCCTAAAGGAGGGGCCAGATCGTGAGCATCGTTCTGGGCAAAAGGGCACACAGATAAGGCTCTGCAACAGGTCTGGTAACCGATTCGCTCGGGGGCTACAAACTCCCCTTGCCAGATCTGGCCCTGCTGGAGTCGCCAGGCAAGTCACAATATTGCGGCTTTCCAAGCCGAGGGAGGAGCCGACAACGACAAAGCCCAAGAGTCTTTCATTGTCGGCCCAATTCTTGCATCGCTACGAGTCTCCTGTTAACATCCCCCCACCTCCCCATAAACTGTTAGAGAATCAGAGAAAAAAACCCTTTCAATGTCTTACCTTCCTCTGCATCCAGAGAAACACCCGGGAAGGGCGGAGGGGAAGAGGAAGAGAGAAATAAAAATGGTTAGAAAGCTCTGGGATTCTGCCCTACACATCCTTGCGTGTGTGAATGAAATTCACATCTGGTTTCCCCAGCAATCTCCCATCCAAGCACCGTTCAGGGCCAATTTCCATGTTCACCTGTTCCTTTAGATCTCTTCCCTAGATTGTACTTGGGGCCCAAAAGCGCCCTTTGGGGATATCTGTGTCTTTCTCAAGTCACCTTACCTAGTAAAGCCCTCCTCTTGTAGATTCAGCACTAAGTTGTCAGCAGTGAGATAAACGCGGTTCTGGGATGAAGCGATCTGTAAGAGAAATGGGGGAAGGAAGCGAGCAGAAGTTCGTCAGCATGCAGCTTAGGGCACTGGCTCAGAGGTCCACAAGCGCTGAGGGGGCGGTCCATTCAAGTTTCTTGAGAATTAAGAACAGGCTCTGAGTTTTATGTCATTAAATAACAAAGATCGACGTCAAACCGAAAAACAAACAAGCCAGTCCAAAACAGAACCAAGCCAACTCAGGAAGTTATAGAGAAAACCCGGAAAGGTTGTCTCTTTCAAAACCAAAGCAGAAAGACCACGCTGTGTATAACAAAATAATAAAACCAATATATATATAAAAAAATTGAGTAGTCGTTATTTCAAAAACCATGAAATTTAAAAAATATTAAAGTTGCTATTATCAAACTAGGCAAATCAATGCACAATTTCCAAGAAATTAACATACGCCAAGAAGCTATTAGAAAACATGTTTCCAACACAGCATTAATCAACATTTCCCTTTTCAAAATCTACAGCTTGAATTACAGGCATTTAATGCTTTCAGCTAGATTGCTGTATACGACCCACTTGACATCGGGGCTGATATGTCTATTTGATTTGTCTATTTTCTTACAGGAGCGGCGACATGAATATTTTGTAAATTCTGAAAAAAAATTGTGATTTTTGAAATGACAATATGCAATTATATCTATCTACCTACCTACCTACCTAGAAGAGCTCCGTGGTGCAGAGTGGTAAAGCTGCAGTACTGCAGTTCTAAACTCTGCTCACAACCTGAGTTCGGTCCCAGAGGAAGCTGGGTTCAGGTAGCCGGCTCAAGGTTGACTCAGCCTTCCATCCTTCCGAAGTCGGTAAAATGAGTACCCAGCTTGCTGGGGGGAAAAGTGTAGGTGACTGGGGAAGACAATGGCAAACCACCCTCTAAAAAGTCTGCTGGGAAAAAGTTGTGAAAGCAACGTCACCCCAGAGTCGGAAATTATATACATATATATATAATTTATTATTTTGTTATACACAATGTGGAGTTTCCAGACTGATCTCTCCACTGTGGTCCCTTGTAACAGATCTTTTAAAACCAAGCTTGGGTGTTTGTATGCTTGAGCTGCGCCTGAACTCCGGCTTTCGTTCTGAATTCGGACATCGCCCCAGCCTGACTCTTGCCACGGTCTTCTTCCAAGCCAGGGCCATCAGCCTTCAAAACACTCCAGCTCATTCTGCTTCTCTGCAACCCTCGGCTTTTTTGTGAGCCTTTCCCGGGCCGGAAGCGCCAACGGGGTCTGCGAGTGGCCGCGCCCAGGGACGGCACTCAGAGGGCACTGTGGGTCTGTTTTTAACGGCAGGAGTCAGAGGCTCCCGGGCCCCCGCCAAGATGCACAGACCAAGGTCGGTCTTCCCGGGGCCCCTGAGCGAGACCCCGGGGACAGAGAGGAAGAGGCTGAGAGAAGCAGATCGTATTCGCCTTTGGATCATCATCTGGCCCAGAGCGGCAGGGCTGGGGTGTGCCATGGCTTCGCTCCCCCAAAACTCACCGTCTTGGAGATGTTCTGGGCGGCACGGATCTTGCGTAGCTTGATGTACCCAGGATTCTTGCCGAGGGCTTCCCCGATGTGCAGAGCTGGTTAAGGCAGCGGCTTTCCAAGTTTTGGAGCTCACACTCTACCACCTACAATCCTGCTACCTCCTTGGGGACACCTGCTCAGGGTCACCCCACCCCAAAATGCTTAGAGATCACCATGCACATCTGTCAAGCAGGGCGAAACGACAGTTGAGATGAAGAAAGCAAGGTCTGGTTTCTTCCAGTTTGGTGTAGAGGTTAAGTGTGCGGACTCTTATCTGGGAAAACCGGGTTTGATTCCCCACTCCTCCACTTGCACCTGCTGGAATGGCCTTGGGCCAGCCACAGCTCTTGCAGGAGTTGTCCTTGAAAGGGCAGCTGCTCTAAGAGAGCTCTCAGCCCCACCTACCTCACAGGGTGTCTGTTGTGAGGAGGGGAAGGAAAAGGAGACTGTAAGCTGCTCTGAGACTTCTTAGGGTAGTGAAGGGTGTGGTATAAATCCAATCTCTTGGTGTGGGAGATACAGTTTGGTGTAGTGGTTAAGTGCCTGGACTCTTATCTGGGAGGGTTTGATTCCCAACTCCTCCCACTTGCAGCTGCTGGAATGGCCTTGGGTCAGCCATAACTCTCACAGAGCTGACCTTGAAAGGGCAGCTTCTGGGAGAGCTCTCTCAGCCCCGCCCATCTCACAGGATGTTTGTTGTGGGGGAGGACCATAAAGGAGATTGTGAGCTCCTCTGAGATTCGGAGTGGATGGCGGGATACAAATCCAATATCATCGTCATCATCTTCTTCTTCTTCCCAGCACTTTTGTTCTCTCACCTGGTTCTGCATCCAACTCCTTTGCGTCCCCTGACCGCATTATCAGATTGTTTAAAACAGTAACTTCTGCCAGTTTGGTGTAGTGGTTAAGTGTGTGGACTCTTATCTGGGAGAACCGGGTTTGACTCCCCACTCCTCTACTTGCAGCTGCTGGAATGGCCTTGGGTCAGCCATAGCTCTGGCAGAGGCTGTCCTTGAAAGGGCAGCTGCTGTGAGAGCGCTCTCAGCCCCACCACCTCACAGGGTGTCTGTTGTGGGGGGGAGAAGATATAGGAGATTGTAAGCCACTTAGAGGCTCTGATTCATAGAGAAGGGTAGGGTATAAATCTGCAGTCTTCTTCTTACACTGGAAATGAAGCCACGGGGCTGCTATACTGGGGGACCTGAACTGAACTTCCCTCCAGATGATGCTTGTGGAACTCCTATTTTTTGAGAAAGGCAAATGCCACCCCTTGCAAGAGAGCAGATCTCCTCCCTATCTTCTGCAGATGGCCCCCAGAATACCTGCACTTACAGGTTTCCTAACGGTAAAGTGAAAAACCCTGTCTTTCCCAGCCTGAGAAATATGAGACTAAACTTGTTCATGAAAATCCACAGTGTACTGATACTATTCCATTCACAGCTGCAAGATGGGAGTCCCTGAATGCTGGAGAGAATTTGGCAACTGGAGAAAAGGAGGACGAAGTAAGCCCGCTTTTCCACTGGGGGAAAAGGCAAGGCATACGTGAATGACATGAATCACATAATTCTGAAGCAGGCTCTCTCGCATTCTCCACCCGCTCTATCAGCCTGGTTTCGCACAGCGAGGCAAGGATATCATCTTGGCAGCCGTGGCTTCCCCCTCGGCCTGAACAATCTTCTGTTTCTGTTCCTGCTTGGCCTTCTCCACTAGGAACTGGGCTCGCTGCGCTTCCTGCTGAGCTGGAGAAGAAAAGCAGAGAGAATCACCAGAGGCATCAAACACAGTCTCTGAAGGGCCCTGTACTCTCTACAAGGCGTGGGGCGGGAGGGAAGCAAATGGACCAACCCTAGGTGTACTTCATTAGAAATACATCTACTATGTCCAGCAAGCCTTGCTTCTGCTTATCTGAGCTGGAAGTGCAACCTTATAGGGCAGGGGTGGCCCAAGCAGTGGCTCGGGAGCTGTGTGTGGCTCTCAAAGTCCCCGCTGCCCTGGGGCATTTGTCTCTTTAAATCACTTTTCCAAGCCAAGCCAGAGGCTTGGGAAATGCATTTAAAGTTAAAGTTGCTTTCTTTACACCTCTCCCCCCAATCTATTTGTCTTCCTTCCTTCCAATTTCTCAAACATCGGATGTTTATTCTATGGGGCTGTTACGTCAAGCAAGTCTGGCCACCTCTGGAGAGCCAGTTTGGTGTAGTGGTTTAGTATGCGGACTCTTATCTGGGAGAACCGGGTTTGATTCCCCACTCCTCCGCTTGCACCTGCTGGAATGGCCTTGGGTCAGCCATAGCTCTGGCAGAGGTTGTCCTTGAAAGGGCAGCTGCTGTGAAAGCCCTCTCCAGCCCCACCCACCTCACAGGGTGTCTGTTGTGGGGGAGGAAGGGAAAGGAGATTGTAGGCCGTTTTGAGACTCTGTCCTTGGAAGGGCAGCTGCTGGGAGAGCCCTCTCCAGCCCCACCCACCTCACAGGGTGTCTGTTGTGGGGGAGGAAGGTAAAGGAGATTGTGAGCCGCTCTGAGACTCTTCGGAGTGGAGGGCGGGATATAAATCCAATATCTTCTTCTTCTTCTTCTTCTGCTACGGAGTGTTCCTAAAAAAAGTTACACTTTCTAAACCCACTGATTTTAAAGGACTTCTGTTTAGGACCATACTGCCAGTGCCCTTAATGTCACCACTGCTGGGGAAGGGAACAGAATACTGGCCCAGTTTTCCTCTAGGTGGGAAGTGAAAGTTCAGGAGAGCAGAGGAGAAATTACTCATCTGGAGACTAGCACCTGAAGCTGCCTTACACAGAATCAGACCCTCAGTCTATCATGGTCAGCAGGTCTTTTTTTTTTTAAGGAACTCCTTTGCATATTAGGCCACGCACCCCTGTTGTAGCCAATCCTCCTGGAGCTTGCATTAGGCCCTGTACTAAGAGCCCTGTAAGCTCTTGGGAGGATTGGCTTCGTCAGGGGTGTGGCCTAATATGCGAAGGAGTTCCTGCCACAAAAAAGGCCCTGATGGTCAGTATTGTCTACTCAGACTGGCAGCACCTCCTGCCAAATTCTACAGCTTGAGATGCCAGGGACTGAACCCGGGACCTTCCGCACGTGCAAAAGAAGCACATCCACTGAGCCACAGCCCCTCCCTAATTTCAGGAAGATGGGTTCTAGCTTAGCTCCTCCCCTTCGCTCTTGCTCTCTATGCAAGGGGAGCCAGTCTGCCATCCCACCCACATTCCAAAGAGGTGCATTTGCCTCTGCAGTGAAGCTACCACTAAACTCTAGTAGCAAACAGCAGCATTCAGGCGACAGGGTGGCACCTGCTGATCCCAATCCCACAGTCCAAAGTGCTGCAGTTCAGACACTAGTTTGCTTCTGCAGTGAGGCCACTGTTACACACCGGTGGCAAATATCCACCCCTAGGGATCTGTGTGATGTCTGCTGACCAAACCATGACAAAACAAGTCTTGCTCCTTTGGGGACCAAGCACTACTCAAAAGAACCATCACATTTTACAGCACAGGCAACCAAGTGGCGAATCTGCACTAGGCTCAGACCTTTCGGTTATGTCACATCAATGTTATCCGGCTCAAAAAAATCATCATCTTAATGGTCACGGAAAGTCAGCAGGAAAAGGGCTGCTGGAGAACGGTCTCTTCCACTTCTCAGGGAGTTTAGCGCTGACTCACCCACTTGCTTGGCCTCCACGGCCGCTGTGTACTCCCGGCTGAAGCTCAGCTCCGTGATGGCCACGTCATCGAGAATCAGGCTGAAGTCTTTGGCCCGTTCGGTCAGCTCCCGCCGGATAAGCAGAGACACCTGCAGTGACAAGGCCAACAGACCAGCGTCATTTTCAGCGCTCACCAGCAGCACCATGTTAGCCGCACTGCCCAGCTGACAGCCAGTGACAAAATCATGACCTCCAAGGAGCTCAGAAAGTACGCTCAGTGCCCTCTGAGACCATCAAAATACAGAGTAGCATCCAAAGTTGGAGACCTTCGGCATCTGAAATCGCTCCATTCTCCAAGGTATAAGCACAGATGGACTCACATTCTTACTGTATCTAGAAGGTTATGAGATTATGCATGGGACAGAGAAGGCAGAGAAAGAAGTACTTTTCTCCCTTTCCTCAAAATACGAAAACTTGTGGGCATTCAATGAAATTGCTGAGCAGTCGGGTTAGAACAGATAAAAGGAAGTACTTCACCCAAAGAGTGATTAACACGTGGAATTCACTGCCACTGGAGATGGTGGCAGCTACTAACATAGGCAGCTTCAAGAGGGCACTGGATAAACATCTGGAGCAGAGGTTCATCAGTGGCTGTTAGCCACAGCGCATTGTTTGGAACTCTCTGTCTGGGGCAGGTGATGCTCTGTATTCTCTGAGCCTGCTTCGGCGGGGAGGGCGGGATACAAATAAAAATTATTATTATTATTCTTGGTGCTGGGCAGGGGGAACAGTGAGATGGCTTCTAGTGTCCTGGCCCCACTGATGGACCTCCTGATGGCACCTGGGGTTTTTGGCCACTGCGGGACACAGAGTATTGCACTGGATGGGCCATTGGCCTGATCCAACATGGCTTCTCTTATGTTCTTATGTGACACAGAGTGTTGGACTGGATGGGCCATTGGCCTGATCCAACACGGCTTCTCTTATGTTCTTATGTGACACAGAGTATTGCACTGGATGGGCCATTGGCTTGATCCAACATGGCTCCTCTTATGTTCTTCTGTGACACAGAGTGTTGGCCTGGATGGGCCATTGGCCTGATCCAACAGGGCTTCTCTTATGTTCTTATGTGACACAGAGTGTTGGACTGGATGGGCCATTGGCCTGATCCAACAGGGCTTCTCTTATGTTCTTATGTGACACAGAGTGTTGGCCTGGATGGGCCACTGGCCTGATCCAAAAGGGCTTCTCTTATGTTCTTATGTGTCTGAAGAAGTGAGTGGTGACTCACAAAAGCTCCTACCCTGCCACCAATCGTGTTAGTCTTTAAGGTGCTACGGGACTTTTGTTCTTTTCAACTGGTGTGGACACTGTGACCGTCACCCCCTGATGTCGCCCAGCCTTCCATGAGAGATCCATCGATCCCACTTGGGGGAGAAGGGGACACACCTGAGCTCGCTGGGTGATGAGCTGTGAGGCGTTGAACTTTGCCACAACGCTTTTGAGCACTTCGTTGACGATGGAAGGCAGGACTCTCTCTTCATAGTCGAGACCGAGGCGCTGGTACAAGCTGGGCAACTCCATCGCATTGGGGCGTGACAGGACACGCAAGGAGATGTTCACCATCTGAAGATCTAGAGTCAGAAAAGTGTCAGCGGCGGTCCTAGAAGCCAGCCCTCTCCCCCCACCCCTCCTCTGCTGCAGTCCCGTTCCCTTTACAGGAATTCGTAGGCAGGCTTCTCATCCTTCCAGCCTCAGAACCATGGAAGTCTTCTGTGAGGGAAGAACAGAAAGAAGCTGTTATTGTGTCCTCACCTTTGGAACCTGTCGGGGAGGAGATTTTGCGGGGCCGAGCTCGAATATCGTAGATTACTGGGTACTGAAACCATGGGATTCTAAGGTAGAAAACGAAAAAAAAAAATGAAATTATGCCAAATACGAGAATCATCCACCCCATCACAGAACTGTGAATCACAGAGCTGGAAGGAACTTCCAAAGTCATCTAGTCCAACTCCCTGCACAATGCAGGAAATTCACAAGTACCTCCCCCCGGCCCCCCACACCTAATGACCCCTGCCCAATGCCCAGAAGATGGCAACAAAAAAACAAACACACATATATACACCTCCGGGATCCCTGGCCTGAACCTAAACTGGCCTGCAGGAAAATTCCTTCCTGATCCCAAAGTGGTTATCAGCACATCCCTGGGCATGTAAGAAAAGGCCACAAGAACTAAGCACTGATGCAACCCTTCCCGCCCTCCTCCTCATGACCTGCCTAAGTTCAAAGAATCAGCATTGCTGCCAGATGGCTGTCTAGCCTCTGTTTAAAAAGCTCCAAAGAAGGAGCCTCGAGGAAGCCTATTCCACTGAAGAACCGGTCAGGAAGTTCTTACTAACGTTTAGCCGAAAACTAAATTTCAATTAATTTCAATCTGTTGGTTCTGGTCCAACTTTCTGGGGCAACGGAAAACAACTCTGCACTGTCCTCTATATGACAGTCCTTCAAGTACTTGAAGACAGTTATCGTAAAATAGAACATTTTACAGCTGAAGAAACACAAGTGCCAATTTCTTCTCTTTCTTGGTATGGATCAAAAACATGCTGCGCTGCCCGATCAAACACTGTATTTCCTGTACAAACTTTCACAGCGTTACGCAGTTGCAGCCCTTGATTCCTAGCCACGGCAATATCGTAAGGCAATAATGAGGAGGGACGGTGGCTCAGTGGTAGAGCATCTGCTTGGGAAGCAGAAGGTCCCAGGTTCAATCTCTGGCATCTCCAAAAAAAGGGTCCAGGCAAATAGGTGTGAAAAACCTCCGCTTGAGACCCTGCAGAGCTGCTGCCAGTCTGAGAAGACAAGACTGACTTTGATGGACCAAAGGTCTGATTCAGTATAAGGCAGCTTCATATGTTCATATGTTCAATGAATAACTTTTGGTGTTTCAGGAAATTTCCAGAACACAGCACTCAGCAGAGCAATACATGGCAGAGATCTCTGCTAAACTAATATAGGGGGGAAAAAATCTTTACAGTTCGGCAACAGCTTCCAAATTAAAAAAACCAGGGTTGCTTCTTTCTTTAAAAAGGAAATCTCTGCTGGAGAAACACTGAGATGCGGATGCCTTAATGTCCCTGAGAGATTCTAAGCACTCTTCTTGCAAGAAGGAGCTCCCTTCCAGGCACCTGAAATGCAGTCCCTCGGCAAGAATAGTATCCTGCTGAACTCCTCCGATGCGGTTGAAGAATATTGCTCTTTGGCCACCATCCACTATGGAAAGGAGAGACAAAACATAGTTGGGATGATCGCTTAGTGAGGCCCAGGAGGAGGAGAGGAGAATAGAAACGGTTGAGAACCGAGACTCACCAGTGAAGACAGATTCCCGGACACCGTAGGCTGCCGCTCCAGCGCCTAGCAGCAGTTTCAAGGCTGTGCCCATCCCACGAGGGCCAGAAGGCAACCGCCCAGCAAAGTCCTTCAAGCTCTGAGCCATGGCAACCTTGAGTGGAGACGGGGGCAAAGAATGAGCACCCAACATCCTATAACCCCATATAGTTCTGCCCATCTCCTTGTTTGCGCTCATACTGCAATGCCTGACCAAATGCTGCATTGCCTGTACAAACATTTTACATTTCACAATTAAAGAAACACAAGTACTGACTTCTCCTCTTCTTTGGTATTGATCAAAAACATACAGCACTGCCTGAACAAACACTGCATTTCCTGTACAAACTTTGACAGTGTTACACAATTACAATCCCTGATTCCTGACCACACAATATAGTAAAGCACTAATGAGAGCCAGTGTGGTGTAACGGTTAAGTGCATGGACTCTTATCTGGGAGAACCGGGTTTGATTCCCCACTCTTATCTGGGAGAACCGGGTTTGATTCCCCACTCCTCCACTTGCAGCTGCTGGAATGGCCTTGGCTCAGCCATAGCTCTCGTAGAGCTGTCCTTGAAAGGGCAGCTTCTGGGAAAGCTCTCTTACCCCCACCCACTTGACAGGGTGTTTGTTGTGGGGGAGGAAGATAAAGGAGATTGTGAGCCGTTCTGTGACCCTGATTCAGGGTGGAGAGCAGAATATAAATCCAGTGTCGTCGTCTTCTTCTTCATAAACATGCAATGGGGATTGCCAACTAGCTCTTTTGGTCTCTAGTCGCCAAAGAAAAAACAATAAAAGCCTGGGAGTGCGGTGGGAGTAGGATGTTGCCACTAAGAAACATGCGTGAAAAATTCTTTTGGTGCAATTTCTCTGCACCTTTCAGAACCATAGCAATAGCAACAGAGACTTAAGTACAATGCGTTTTTGTAAGTATTTTGTAAAAACCACATTATACTTTAAAACAACACATAAACCAAATTTCTGCAAGCAAGAGGCAATCTGCACATGCTCAGAAACACCTCCAAAAACATGCCATCTAATAATAGACAGAACATCATTTTTGCCCTGAAATTTTACTTTGGATCAGTACAGCCTACCAAGAACCTCTGTCCTTTAGGGGGAAAAGGGTGCATGTCTTCTGAAGTCATGTAAAACTGGGGTGGGGTGTATGTTTAAGAACTGTTTACTTCCATAAGTCAACCTGTGAACCATTCTCTAGGCCAGGGGTGGTCAAACTTGCTTAATATAAGAGCCACAGAGAATAAACATTAGTTGTATGAGAGCCACAAAACACAAACATCAGAAATTTGAGAGAAGGAAGGAAGGGTTGCCGATCTCCAATTGGGGGCAGGAGATCCCTGGGTTTGGAGGCCCTCCCCCTACTTCAGGGTCATCAGAAAGATTGGAGGGGGGGGGGAATATCTGCTGAGCACTGCATTATTCCCTATGGAGAATGATTCCCATAGGGTATAATGGAGAACTGATCTGTGGGTTCTGCGGGGGGGGGGGGGGCTGTTTTTTGAGGTAGAGGAACCAAATTTGCAGCATAGCATCCTGTGTCTCTCAAAACACCCTCCAAGTTTCAAAAGGATTGGACAAGGGGGTCCAATTCTATGAACCCCCCCCCCCCCAAAAAAGGTGCCCCTATCTCATTATTTCCAGTGGAGGGAAGGCAATTAAAAGGTGTGCAGTCCCTTAACCAGAACTACCTTTGGGAGTCAATTATGCTTGTCACAATCTTGCTCCTGGCTCCACCCTCAATGTCTCCTGACTCTACCCCCAAAGTCCCCTGATATTCCTTGACTTGGACCAGGCAACCCTAAAGAAAAGAGGGTGGGACAGATAGAAAGAAAACAACTTTAAACGCATTCCCCAAGCTGTTGGCTGAGTGATTCAAAGAGGCAAATGCTTTCTCCAAGCCAGCCAATGGCATGATGGGAGCTCTGAGAGCCACGAAATAGGTGTGCAAGAGCTCCCAAGCCGCAGCATGGCCACCCCTGCTGTAGGCACTCCACCCCTGATTTTTTTTTTTTCTAGCTTCACAGATCTCGGCGGGAAAGAAGTCGCTTCTGCCTCCAACAGCTCCTTGGCCACACTAAACTCAGGAGGCGCACATTTACTCTAGAGGAGTCCTGCTGAACCAGTTTTGTCCCTCTCAAGGTCCCCCATGGACGGTCCCCCCTTCCCCGTTGGAAGAACCCCGCCAAAGCCTCCGCCCCACAAGCGCCGCAGCCCCCTCACCTCCCTACCACGCCGCTCCTCCAGAGAGAGAAGGACACCGGAAGTGACGGTAATCTAAGCCGCCTAGGCAAGGGGTTGCGCCGGAAGTAGTCGTGCCCACTTGAAAGATGGCGCTTGGGTGTGAAGCCCTGGGATAGTCGTGGCTTCTGAAGCGCGCTAAGAGTGGGCTGCGCTGTTGTACCCAGAGCGGTTTTCTTAGCATCTTGACGGTTCCTTTTAACGCCGCATCGATAGAGAGGAGCAAGTCTCGACATAAGATATGTGGTTAAAGGAGGAGTCAAGTAGCACCTTTAAGACAAACCAAGTTTTGTTCAGAATGTAAGCTTTCGTGTGCTCTAAGCACACTTCATCAGACAATAGGATGGAATGGCAAGCAGGCCTAAATAGAGAGAGTGGGCAGCCGCGTTGGTCTGCAGCGATAGAAGAAAGCAGTAGACATGTGGCACCTTTAAGACCAGCTAAGTTTTATTCAGAATGTAAGCTTTCGTACGCTCTAAGCAGACTTCATCAGTGAGTTAGTATACCAAATCATGGAAATGTTTGTTAGCAGATTAAAAGAAGCATAATTTGGGGTCGGTGATTGTTAGTTTATGCTAACTGGGCTGCATCAACAAGTAGGCAATAGATGACAGAACAGCAGATTGATGTCTATGTGAAGTGCCATAAATAAGAGTCTGTTGTGATGTTAAAGGAAAGGAAAGGTCCCCTCTGCAAGCACTAGTCGTTTCCAACTCTGGGGTGACTTATTTTTTACGGGGTGGTTTGCCATTGCCTTCCCCAGTCATCTGGACGGTGGCTCAGTGGTAGAGCATAAGCAGATGGCCCCAGGTTCAATCCCTGGCATCTCCAACTAAAAGGGTCCAGGCAAATAGGCCTGAAAAACCTCAGCTTGAGACTCTGGAGAGCTGCTGCCAGTCTGAGTAGACAATACTGACTTTGATGGACTGAGGGTCTGATTCAGTATAAGGCAGCTTCATATGTTCATATGTACACTTCCCCCCCAGCAAGCTGGGTACTCATTTTACCGACCTCAGAAGGATGGAAGGCTGAGTCAACCTCAGGCCGGCTACCTGAAAACCCAGCTACCGCCGGGGATCGAACTCAGGTCGTGAGCAGAGCTTAGGACTGCAGTACTGCAGCTTTAACACTGCGCCACAGGACTCTTGTTGGGATGTTAGCTCTGGGTTTAAAATGAGGGTATTAGTTTATCAAGAGTTTAATTTAAACATGTAACACACATATAAACATCATTCTAGTTTGCCATTAGTAAAAAAAAAAAAGAATACATTAAAATATAGTGGAAGATGGGTTAGTATACGTGATGAGATAAACAGCCAATCCTATTGTCTGATAAAGTGTGCTTCTAGCACACAAAAGCTTACATTCTGAAAAAAGTTTGTTGGTCCTAAAAGCGCCACTTGACTCCTACTTTGTTCCACTGCTTCAGACCAAAACTGCTACACACTTGGATCTATCTATACATATGGTTGTAATCAACTATCAAATCAGGCCCCATGGGTTTTTTCCCCGGCGTCCAACGGGGTATGCCGGAAGTGCTTAGAAACGACTTCGGTGCAAAATGCGGTGAGCTCTTACCATGGAGACTTCAAAACCTAGAGCGACGCATCAAAAAGCCGCAGGCCGCTCAAGTCTTTTTATTTCTATGGTTTTCATTTAAAAACATTCCGTGGCGCTAAGAGCGGAAAGGAAAGATGAAACCGGAAGTAGACGGAGCTTGCCCACACACCTCCCTCGGGGAAAGCGTGAGGGTTGCCCGGTTTCAAGATGGCGGCCTCCGCGAGGAAGCGGCCGAGGGTGGCCGAAGAAGAAGCTGCAGAGGCGGAAGGCGGGCCGGGCCGCCGTCGCGCGGGGAAGCGGCGGCTGGTGGTGATCCTGGAGGGGGCGTCGCTGGAGACGGTGAAGGTGCAGTAAGAGGAAAAGCGGGAGACTGGGAGTCCCCTCGGGCGGCTAAACCCTCTGCTGCCACGAGGCTGCGGTGATGGCTGCTTTAGTGTGGCATTTCAGGGGGAAGGGTCCCCTTGCATACGGTTGCCAATCTCGCGGTGCTGGTTGGAGCTCTCCCACTATTATAGCTGATCTCCAGGAACTAGATGTCAGTCCTCTTGGAAAAATGGCTGCATTGGATGGTGGACTCTGTGGCATTATACCCCACTGAGGCCTTTTACTCCCCAGGCTCTACCCCCCCCCCAAAAAAAAAAAAATCTCCAGGTGTTTCTCAGCTAGAAGTTGTACCCTTGCAAGCAGACATCTTTGCATACATTTGCAGAGCTGGGTGAAAAGTACAAAGGAGGACTACCAAGGTGATTTGGACCGCTTTCCCAGGGGAAAGGCTGAAGAGTGGGACTTTTCAGTTTAGAAGAGAGACGGCATGGGGGGGGGGGGGGGCGCATGATAGAGGTTTATGAAATTATGCATGGGGTGCAGAGAGTTGACAGAGAACTTCCTTTACCTCTCCCTATCTAGAACTTGAGGACATCCAATGAAACTGATGGGCAGTAAGTTCAGGAGAGACTAAAGGAAATACTGCTTTATGCAGAGTGATTAAAATGTGGAATTTGCTGCCAGAAGCTATAGTGGACTAGACAGCTTCAAAAGGGGATTAGATAGATTCATGGAGAATAAATCTATCAGAGGCTAGATGGCCATCTGACAGCAATTAAGATCTTGTGAACTTAGGGGGAGGTATTTGGGAGTTTCCTGCATTGTGCAGGGGGTTGGACTAAATGACCCTGGAGCTCCCTTCCAACTCTATGGCTCTGTGATTCAATGACTACTAGCCATGATGACTAATGAGGAAATTTCCATATACAGAGGCACTAAACCTCTGAATCCCAGAGCCAGGCAGCAACATAAGGAAAAAGGCCTTGGCCTCCTATGCCCTGTTGTTGGCCATCCGAAGGAACTGGTTGGCCACTGTGAAACACGATACTGGACTAGATGGACCATTGGTCTGATCCAGCAGGCCTCTTCTTGTGTTCTTATAAGACAATCCTTTATGCGTCAGGACAGAAAGTGCTGCCCTCCTGGTGTGCCAGGATTTTGGTCCTCTTGGGAGCAGCCTTTTGCGTAGGGGAGCATTTGCAAAGATACACATGCAGTACGGGTAAAGTGCATCCGTAGGTCTTCTCCCCTTTTTCTTCTGCTGCAAGTGCATAGACCAAACACTTACGAAGGCAGTTTGAAAAATCTATACAGATTAAAGGAGAAGGTTGACAGGTCTATTAATATCCCTTAGTCAAGCCTGTTATGCAGAATCTCTGTAACGCATTTTAGCCCACCTTTCTTTTAAGTAACACAGGCTGCTGAACATGATTTTCTGTTTCTTGTTTACACAGTTCTGTGTGGTAGGTGTGGTTGAGAGAGGGAGCAAACAGGGGGGTTTGAACTTGGGCTTCCCATCTCCTGAAGCCCTGCTCAGCTGTCTCTCTTGGGTCAGAAGAGAGGCCAGTCATCGAAGTCATGGTAGCTAAATGCACTCTTTGTGCTCAGAGGCAATGAACATCTGAATTCCTGGTGCTGAGGTGAAGCAGATCAAAAGAGGAAGTGCTTTGCCTTCCTGGCCTGCTTGCAAGCTTCTGAAATGCCGGGCCCCTGCTGGAAGCCGAGTGCTGGGTCAGATACAACGTTTGTGCTAAAGTTTTCTTTTCTTTCTTCACAATTCCAGGTTGGGAAAACATATGAACTGTTGAACTGCGACAAGCATAAATCATTGCTGCTACGGAACGGACGGGACCCTGGAGTTGTTCGACCTGACATTGCTCATCAAGTATGTGGGTCTGTGAGTCTAGCCCTTGGAAGGAATATCTTGTTTAAGAACATAAGAGAAGCCATGTTGGATCAGGCCAATGGCCCACCCAGTCCAACACTCTGTATCACACAGTGGCCAAAAATTTATATATATAAATTACATACACACATATATATACACACTGTGGCTAATAGCCACTGATGGACCTCTGCTCCATAATTTTATCTAACCCCCTCTTGAAGCTGGCTATGCTTGTAGCCGCCACCACCTCCTGTGGCAGAGAATTCCACATGTTAATCACCCTTTGGGTGAAGAAGTACCTCCTTTTATCCATTCTAACCCGACTGCTCATTGAATGTTTTTAAAACAGTAGCTGGAAAATTTCTGGGGAATTTAGTCACAGAAAAAATACCACTGGCAATTCTATTTGTGTCTGGAACTGAAGGCATTCCTAAATGCTTATGGCCTTTGCTATTTTTATGGTTTCTCGGTGGTTTCTCCTACATGCTGCCATTTCACTCTTATGCGCTCTGCTCAAATCTTCTGTCCGGTTTGATTTACGCATTGTCAACAGCTGAATCTTACTTGCTTCCTTCTCTCCAGAGTCTCCTGATGCTCATGGACAGTCCTCTGAATCGAGCTGGCTTTCTCCAGGTTTACATCCATACAGAGAAGAATGTCCTAATTGAAGTCAACCCTCAGACAAGGATCCCTCGAACGTTCGATCGTTTCTGTGGCCTTATGGGTAAGAGGGCCAAGACTCAAGCTGCCTTCCTTTTGCCAAATAAAATGAGTGAGAGAGAAAAAGAGGAATGGTCTAGGCCTGTAAATCCAGTCTGGATAGGCAGGGTTTTTTTTACTGATATTCATAGCTATATATTTATCAGTCATCCTAGCCATGGCTGGTTTTTGTCTTTTCTTTCTGAGAGCTTTGCACCCGCATGACACATTGAAGCAGTGGCTTCTCCCCCATTGTGTGCCTCTTCTTTTAAAATATGTTCACCCCTTATCTCTGACCTACTGGCACACATTATTTGCTCAGCTGCAGGACATGGGGATGGGCTAAAGTTACATTGCACTAGGGCGCTATAAAGTGAGTGAACAGGCACTTGCAACCTTGTTCAGAGTGACAGCGAATCCCTGGCACATCACAGAATACTGAAAAATCTCTCCTGCTGGGAACCAAAAGGCGTCAACAGCAAATAACATTTCAGCAAAGGAAGCTAGGATTCGTAATGGGGAGGAGAGGCACATCACTTGAGGGAACAGGCTAAGAAATAGGAAGCTGAAATGGGCTTGAGAGGGGAAAACCCTAGAGGACTCTAGAGAACATGAGCCAAGAAGTAACAAGCTGTTTTTCACTGGAGCTTCTCAATGAGTCAGCTTAACTCAATGGAGTTTCGAATGGATGGGACTTTGTGAAGAGCCGTTCATTGGTAACATGCAGCTTCTAGCCACACCACCCTATTAGACTGTGTCAATTGCAGTGGAGGCAATAGGGTGCTGGCTATCCCTGACTACTGCATTGCATGAAACCAAGGGTGTCAAACTCACTTGTTATGAGGACCAGATCTGACATAAGTGAGGTAGTGGAGATATAAACTTTATAAAGGATACAGACAAACACAGTTAAAGATTTTGTATGTATCGTGTGATCAAGGGAACTGCGCAAAAGAAGCTCTGGCTCTTTCCCTCCCTCCCCAGGAGATGAGGGGGTGGAGTCTCAGCCAATAGAAGCAAAAGAGGCTTGGCTCAGTCGCTCTGCTGTGTGATTGAGAGAGTTTAGCAAAGTAAGCCCTTCCTCCCCAAGTGACGAGCCTCAGCCAACGAAGAAAATAGAGAGGAAGCTGACTTGCTCGCAGCAAGCCTGATAGGAATCCTCAGAGGGCCTAATCTAGCCCCCAGACCACGTTTGACACCCCTGCATTAAACTTTAAGCAGTTGTCACTAGGGATGGACATGAACTGGCTCATGAACTAAAGTGGTCGGAGCCATTTAACCCCCTGCTTTCTACTCTTCACAAAAACCAGCTGAACAGCAAGCAGGGATCTAAATAGCTCCAAACCATTTAAACCTGCTTTCTGCTCCCTACTTTCTCCTTTCTGCAAAAAGCTGTGGTGAGCAGAAAGCAGGGTCATGAACCGGTTCAGTTTACAAATCATCCTTTCCGTTTGTAGTTTGGCCATGAACCACAAACTAAAGCAAACCACAGAAATGCAATTCCTGCCCATCCCTAGTCGCCATTACAGGTGTGTGACTGAACCACTCGAGGCTTTCCTAAAGGAGGCCTGGCACTGACACGAATGGCTGACTTAAGAGGACACAGATCTGCCTGGTTAAGTTCTGTATCATTCCTCAGTGTAGGATCCAAGTGTTCACTGATACAGCAGCAGAGTAAAGATCTTCCTAGAGCCTTAAAAGGTCGAAGGAACTGTTCCTATATGCAGCAGAGGATAGCACTCGCAATAATGGGTTTAATTTAAGGACAGGAAGGTACCAACAGGATAGTAGGAAGAACTTTTTTACAGTAAGAGTTGGCCAGCAGTGGAATGAGCTCTCTAGGAAGGTGGTGAGCTCCCCCTCACTGGCAGTTTTAAAACAGCAGCTGGACAAGCACTTGGCAGGGATGCTGTAGGCTGATCCTGCATTGAGCAGGGGGTTGGACTAGATGGCCTGTATGGCCCTTCCAACTCTTGTGATTCTATGACGGTTGTGTCTTAATGCTGAACTGAAATCCAACTGTATCTTCTTTCTGAAATTCAAAGTATCTTCTTTCTCCTTCTCTCATTAGTTCAACTGTTGCATAAATTCAGTGTCAGAGCTGCTGATGGACCACAAAAGCTGTTAAAGGTAAAACGCCACCATCTGTATGTAGAACCATTAGTTTTGTTTCTACTTTCCCCCCAAGCTAATCCTGCATTTTTGCCTGCAGGTGATTAAAAATCCAGTGACTGATCACCTTCCCGTGGGCTGCATGAAGATAGGCACGTCTTTTTCTGTCCCTGCTGTGACAGATGTCCGTGACCTGGTCCCTGCCACAGACCCTGTAGCCATCGTCGTGGGAGCTTTTGCCCATGGCTCGGTAAGGAGAATGTTGGGAAGTAGTTGATGTTACCATGGGAGCTTATATTCAAGGCACTTTCCCTAGCAACGTATCACTTTGCCTGACTTTTTGCAAAATAGGCAAATACTGGCTTACTTTACAAGGCTTTTGTGAAATTGAGTGGCTCTAATCTTTTTACTGGAAGACATTATTTCTCACTAGCAGTCAGCCTACCCTGGTGGGTGTACAAAACAAAGGCACTTGACTCATGATGCAGATGACAATCCTTCTAGAGTCAGACTGGTGAAAAACTGAGAGTCCTAGTAACAAACCACTTTCCCTAGGAGGTACAGGTGGTAGATGACAGCATCTTTTCTTTCCCCAGGTGAACGTGGACTACACAGAGAAGACCGTCTCCATCAGCAACTATCCCCTCTCCGCTGCCTTGACTTGTGCTAAGATCACCACTGCTTTTGAGGAGATGTGGGGGGTGGTGTGAATTCACTCACGTGGCTTTTGTGCCACTGAATTCAGTGTACTACCTCCGGGAGGTGGTGTTCAGTGTGTTGCAGGGTTGTACCTGTTGCATCCCCTCCCTGTGGGAGAGTTCAGAGAGTCGCTTGTTTTGTGGCAAATACACATTTTAAGATTGGGAGAAACCCAACTTCTCGGGCTGCTAGAGGACTGTGTCAACATTAAACCTTGGCTGATCCGAACTTGGCTGGTGTGCATACCCCCCCCCCCAGTGGCTAACTAGGACAGGACAGTGACACAGTACCTAGTCGGGACATAATTCTCAGCTCTTTCGGTGTTCCTACAATGACTGACACTGTTCAGTGCCTTGTCTTGCGAAACTGCAACGAGAATATGGGAGCTGCTGTCAGAGTCTTACCTACAGTCCATGAAGCTATTCCTGTCATCCTTTCCTAGAAGAGTTTCACCAGCTAGATTTTCGAGTAGGGGTCCCACCCAACCTTTTTGAGCCTCTACAGGCACCCTTGAAACCCTGCTATTGGGGGAGGGGTGCAGCCACAGCTGATCTTCGGACACACAGTGAAGATCCTCATGGCTGCTACCAAAGCGATGCTTTAAAAAACATGCCCAGTCAATCAGAAGCCTCACCAGGCAGATGGGTGGCCTGGCCACGCCCGCTTCCTAAGACACAGGGTCAACCCTAGTTTCTGCATGGGAGAGGGGGCGATCGCCAATAGTTCACCGCGACACTGTCTACAGTACTACAGACTACTGTTCTTCGTTCCATTAGCTAAGGGGGAAAAAAAAAACAGCCCAAGTGGAAGGGGGAAAAAAGCAGCTCCAGGCATAAAGTGAAAAACCAACTGGGACCGATTTTTATCTAGCAGAACTGGAAGGTAGAAAAAGTCAAGCGGTGGCTCTGTTCCCAGATGGCAGCTGCGTCAAGTGCTTTACAATCATTTCCCAAAAACTGGAGTGTCCATGGGGGGTGGGGGGGGGAGAAGTCAAGAGATAAGGCAACATGTAAGAGGGGGTGGGGGAATCTGCAGCCCGTTTCCCCCTCCTTCTGGGGCCGCAGCCCCTGTGCTCTCTTCCTCCCTCTGTCACTCAGGCAAGGCTTGGACGCAGCAAGTTTGGCAGCTGATGCTTCTGGAATCCCCACGACAAATGCACACGCAGTACAATCTGAAAGAAGGGGAAAGCAAAAAAGACCAAATGGTGACGCAAAATCTGCAGTGCTGCATTCTTAGGTCAGTGTTCCCTAGGGGCAGGTGGTCCCAGGCACCTCTCTCACTCGCCCTCACTCACTTTTTGGTTGTTACTCAGCTTTCTTTAGCTTCTCTTTCCGTGGCACAAGTGCTTTTCGGAAGAAAGGCAATGCAAACAGTAGCGTGAAAAACAACACATGGCCTAAGAAATAAACAGACTGGTATACCTGCGAAGGAAAGTGTAGAGAGGGGAGGTCAGTGCTAGGCAGCTTGTTGCTTCCCCCCCCCATTCCTTTCTGAATAAGTAAGAGGAAGAGAGAGCATCCCCTCCCCATAGGGAATTTTGAATCCCTCAGTACCTGGATCCACTTTTCCCAAGTGAAAAGGCAAAATGGCACCAGAGAATATCCCATGAACATCCAGTGGATAAACTGCTGAACAAAATAGTAGAGAGGCCGCAGGATGGTGATTGAAGACAACTTACTCAGCACTGGACTGTCTCGTACTAGACTGATAACCTGCAAGAAAAAGTTACAGGGAACCATTTTAAATTACTCCACCTTTAGATGTCTCAATTATGCCACAATGACGTTATCTATATGAATCGGCTCAAAGTCCAATTAGCAGGGTTAAGAGAGTGTTCAGTAATTCGGTATATTAGAATTAGATGATTTGTTACCTTTAAATATACTTACAATCTCACAATAGATGGAGATACATAGGACATTTTACTAATGTGCGTAGCCACACTGCCTCTCTGTTTCACTAATTTAGCCTGTGGGATAATTGGCTCTCAGTCGACTAAGGGTTCAGTTGCCCGGCCCACCAACTGGAAGCTTGCAGCAATGCACTGAACCGTAGCCTGATGTATCGTGGCAGATAAAAGGAAATACGATACATAGGAGAGTGATTAAAATGTGGAATTTGCTGCCAAAAGAGGTAGAGGTAGCCAGAGGCATCGACAGCTTTAAAAGGGGGTTAAGATTGATTTGTGGAGGATAGATCTACCAGTGGCTACAAGCCATGGTGACTCAAGGGGAACCTCCCATATGGCAAAAGGCAACATCAGGGAAAGGCCTTGGCCTTGAATCCTCTTGCTGGCCCTCCAGAGGAACTGGTTGGTCACTGTGAGACACGATGCTAGACGAGATAGACCACTGTTTTGATCTACCAGGGCTGCTGTGCTCTTATCACTGAGGAAGCTTGCAGAGCAGTTATCACCAAAGAAGTTCTTCCCGCATCCTTCCTGGTGATCAGCTTGTCACTGGTGACAGGGTCTAAGCATGCAGCAGTAAATCGGCTTCCCTAGCCTCGACACCCCCACTCCTATCTTTCAACGTCCTCACCTGTCTTTCAACAATGACAATCAGGAACTCCATTTGGAAGCACACCAAGTAGCCACAGTGCAGCCCGTGCCAGATGGCCAGGAAAAGCAGAGATATGGCTTGTGAGAGTAACTTGTTTCCCAGGAACTTCAGTCGCTTGTAGATGTAGCTGTTAGGTGGAGAACAAAGCAACAGTCCAATCGACACTCGGCAGCCTGAAAAAGCAGGACTGCCACTAGAAGATGACATTGGATCTATATTCCGCCCTCCACTAAAGAGTCTCCGAGCAGCTCACAATCTCCTTTATCTTCCTCCCCCACAACAAACACCCTGTGAGGTAGGTGGGGCTGAGACGGCTCTCCCAGAAGTTGCCCTTTCAAGGACAACCTCTGCCAGAGCTATGGCTGACCCAAGGTCATTCCAGCAGCTGCAAGTGGAGGAGGGGAATCAAACCCAGTTCTCCTGGATAAGAATCCGCACACTTAACCACTACACCAAACTGGCTCTCCTTCGGGTTATTAAGGTAAGGTAAGGTAAAATTTTATTTGTATCCCGCCCTCCCCGCCTAGGCAGGCTCAGGGCGGCTAACAACATATTAAATACAAAACTTTAAATTAACAGTAAAACTCAAATTAACATCATAAAAACCCGTTAATACATTAAAATTCATAAGTTAGTTTAATCTGGCAGCAATGATGGCATTCTGACGCTAATTTCTGCCAGTATAATTAATTCCATAATGACATAGGTCCTTGGATAGGACCATGTTGGTGGATCCTTAAATTAACAGCAACTCAGCAGTCGGTGTATGCTTGTTTAAAGAGGGCAGTCTTGCAGGCCCTGCGGAACTGGTCAAGGTTCCGCAGGGCCCGCACCTCCTCAGGAAGCTGATTCTATAGAGTGGGGGCCGCTATTGAAAAGGCCCGTGCTCGGGTATTCTGTAACTTGATCTCTTTCGGCCCAGGGATAGTCATTTTATTTTTTCCACCTGACCTCAGTGCCCTCTGGGGTTCGTATGGGGAGAGACGGTCCCTCAGGTAGGCCGGTTCTCGGCCATATAGGGCTTTAAAGGTAATAACCAACACTTTGTACTGGACCCGGTAAGTAATTGGCAGCCAGTGCAGTCCGCGCAGCCCCGGCCGTATGTGCTCCCATCTTGGGAGCCCCAACAACAGCCTGGCTGCTGCGTTCTGCACCAGCTGCAACCTCCGGGTCCAGCACAGAGGTAGCCCCAAGTAGAGGGCATTACAGTAGTCCAATCTTGAGGTGACCGTTGCATGGATCACTGTTGCGAGGTCGCGACACTCCAGGAGAGGGGCCAACTGCCTTGCCCGCCTCAGATGGAAGAATGCTGACTTGGCAGTGGCTGCTATCTGGGCCTCCATTGATAATGAAGGTTCCAGTAAAACACCCAGGCTCTTTACTTGGCGCGCTGGTTTCAATGGCGCGCCATCGAAGGCCGGGAGAGCTATTTCCCCTCCTAGAGTGCCGCGACCCCACACAAAAGACCTCTGTCTTCGTTGGGTTCAGCTTCAGCCCACTCAGCCTGAGCCACGTTGCAACAGCCTGTAAAGCCTGGTCCAAATTCCCCGGGGCAGAGTCGGGCCGGCCGTCCATTAGTAAGTAGATAGAGCTGGGTGTCATCTGCGTATTGATGGCAACTCAGCCCAAACCTCCGGGCAATCTGGGCAAGGGGGCGCATATAGACGTTGAACAACATTGGGGAAAGAACTGCCCCCTGAGGCACCCCACAGTCTAGTGTGTGCCTCCGGGACCGCTCATCCCCAATAGCCACCCTTTGTCCCCGACCTGAGAGGAAGGAGGAGAGCCATTGTAAGGCCGACCCCTTAACCCCAATGTCGGCGAGGCGGCGCGTCAGCAGCTGATGGTCGACTGTATCAAATGCCGCCGACAGGTCTAATAACATCAGTACCGCAACGCCGCCTCGATCCAGTTGCCGATCCAGAAAGCTAAAGAAATGGGTCGATTAAAGCAGATCCACTGAAGGAAGAGGCTTACAGTTGTTCAACATCTCTGCACATGTGTCTGAAATCATTTATAGGGAAGGGAAGTGTAGTTTCTGGGAAGCTGGATTTTACTGCGGTTGAGAGAACAGCTTGCAACTAAGCTGCGAGTTCTCCCTTGAGGTTTGGTATTTCTGCATTTTATTTCTGGCAACGGATATGTATGTGTTTCCCCAAAGAAATGTGTGCAGTTAGAAAGTTATCCTCTGGCATAAGTTCTACCTGAGAGATGCTGGGCTTCAGCTCTGCCTGGAATTCATGGCCCCCTCACAAGGAGGTGATCTCTCCATGGAGGGGGTACAGAGAAGCTGCCCTCTTTGGCAGAAACCATGGCTCCTCTGTCCATGACGCTCTTCAGCAGAGCCGTACACGTCTCACTGTGGGAGACATTTTTAACTTCATTCATCTGCCACTACTGCTTTGAAATGCTAAGACTGTGCCAGGTCTGTTGTCACCGTTCTCAGGTAAAGTAGCACAGTGGATAGGATGCCTCTGCATGGAGAAGACAGTTGTATGAATCTACTGTAATGGTCCACTAAAATCAGACAAGTCTTAACTGTGTAAGCAGAACGCTTTGTTAAATGGCCTTGACCATGGATAGTCAAACTGTGGCTCAAGAGCCGCATGTGGCTCTTTCACACATATTGTGAGGCTCTCAAGGCCCCCACCATCCCGTTAGCTGGCTTGGAGGAGGCATTTGTCTCTTCAAAGTACTTCTCCAACAGCTTGGAGAATGCATTTAAAGTTAAAACTACTTTCTTTTCCCCTCCCTCCCTCCCTGTCTCGTAGATCTCAAACATCTGATGTTCATGTTTTGCGGCTCTCAAGCATCTGATATTTATTCTATGTGGCTCTTAAAATTAATTTGGCCTTGAGGAACTTGCCCACAATTCTGTATTACAAAAGAATCAGAACTGAGAACTTCCATATCAATCTCCCCAAAACAAGATCAGAGAGCGAAAGAGCCTACTTTGAGTTCTAACTCATGGGAGAGACCAGATTCACCTCCAGATATGGCAGGGAGTTCTGGCCTGCCTCCCTTGAGAAGTCTGCTTGCAAGGGGGCCATTTTTACTGAAATCGACCTTAAAAGCGACATTTAATATTCCTAGTTCTTTGCCTGGTTATTTTGCTTCTGCTTATATTATATGGTTGGATATAAACAGCTGTTACTGTTTCATTCCTGTTTTGTAAACAGTGCCCAGCATATTTCATAACACAAAGCCCTGTTCCTAAATATTCATGTTTGCTGGCAGAGCTATCTGCACGAAAGCAAAACAAGGCCTGTGCTAAGAAAACAAAAATTGTTGAATTCAACACAAGTAAATAGATTTCCCTTGTTTGTGCATGGTTTCCTCAGAAGTAAGGTCCTCCTGTTAACTCCCAAGTTAACGCCATTAGGATTGTAGCCCTAGAATTCTTTGGCTAATCTTGAAGCCCAGGGAGTGATACAGAATGGAGATGCTTTCCTCTGACCTCTGAAAAGCATATTGGGCCCGCTTTGGCAATCTGACCAGGACATTTCCCTGCCCTCCTCAAACACGCACACTTTTGAACCCATCTTCCTAAACTTTTTTCAAATCATAGCCAGGATGGTTGGTTTTTTGGTTTTGGTAGAGTATCTGCACATCCTTTTCCCTTGCAAAGCCACCCGGGCCAAAAATGGTTGCTTGCAGGGCTTTTTTTGTAGCAGAAACTCATTTGCATATTGGGCCACACACCCCTGATGTAGCCAATCCTCGCTTACAGCAGGCCCTGTACACTCTTGGGAGGACTGGCTACATCGCAGGGAGGGGGGAGTGGCCTAATATGCAAAGGAATTCCTGCTACAAAAAAAGGACTGGTTGCTTGCATTGTTGCAAAACATCACAACTTACCGGGCTACCCAGGCGTTCGTGTTGGTGTTGAAGGAGGCAATGGTCCCTGTGAAGAAAGGTGTGGTCTCAAACAACCAGATTTTCATGTTGGCGCAAGCATCCCATTTGGGGCGCCCCTTGTCGTCCTTCCCGTTGTATCCAAGGCCAGTGAGGATGCAAACTCCTTCCTGTGAGAAGAGCCGCACCAAATTTAGCAAGATGCAGCAGTTTCCTTTAATACCCAACCCTTCCCAGCTGATGGAAGAGACAGCGCATAGTGCAGATCTAGACTCTGGACTTACTGTGACCAGCCAGCAGGTAACATACTTGTAGAGGATCACCTTGCCCCAGACCAAGATATAAAGGCAGCGGTGCCAGAACGGCTGCTCCTGCCAAGAGAAAGGAAATTAAACAGGTGAGATCTGTCCTGCAAGCATTAGGAAGAGTCTTGAACTGGCCAGTTATAAGCCACATTCTTTTTGGCATGTTGGACTTCAGTACTGGACGGGATATCAGAGATGGCACTCTGGGAAAGAGCTACAATTTGGCTCAAGGAGTACAAATGAAAACTTGCAATGGGACAAAGATCCACCAAACAGAGAGGAGGAGATGTTTACTATGACAAACTGACAAGAAATGGAGAATGGCAACGGATTACATGCACAAGAAAGAACATATGAGAAGCCATGTTGGATCAGGCCAATGGCCCATCCAGTCCAACACTCGGTGTCACACAGTGGCCAAAAAACCCAGGTGCCATCAGGAGGTCCAGCAGTGGGGCAAGGAAACTAGAAGCCCTCCCACTGTTGCCTCCCCCGCAGCGCAAAGAATACAGAGGTTCACTTGCCCCAGACAGAGAGTTCCAACAATATACTGTGGCTAACAGCCATTGATGGACCTCTGCTCCATATGGTTATCCAGTCCCCTCTTGAAGCTGTCTACGATTGTAACTAATTTGGACTAATTTGAAGAATGCTGAGCAACTCCTGAACTGGATTACACGGTTCTGCATACACAGCAGCATATAAATATTTTTTTAAAGTAATTCGCAGGTAAATTTAGAAGTGTGTGGGGTCTTCTGTGAATTTCTGGGATTAGGTTTGATTTTCTCAAAAGGTTTAGGTGAGAGATGCAAGGGGTAGGTTTTTGTTTAGGGGCTACATCACTGCAAACATTTACAGTGACCAGAATAAACGCTGCAAGATAACATGGGATATCCACCAAGGTTCTTCTAGGAGGAAGCACCTGTTGGGCTCAAGTAAACAGTAAATACCACTTGGCAAGCTGATACCACATGGCCCTGTGCCCAGACAACAGGTTTGGCAAGTGCTCGGGTCATTCCGTCCTCCAGCCTGAAACAGGACAGTCCTGTTTAACTGCGAAGTAGACCCTGCAACCACATCACTTTGTAGATCACACCGGCACAATGGAATGGGAAGAGTGGGCTACATTCTGGGAGAAACCAGGTTCGAATCTCCACTCGGCCATGGGACTTGTGGGCGACCTTGGAGCAGAGGATGATGGAAGCCCCCAGGGCTCTTTTTGGAGCTGGAGCTCCTTTGCACATTAGGCCACACACCCCTGATGTAGCCAATCCTCTTGGAGCTTAGAGTAGGCCCTGTACTAGGAGCCTTGTAAGCTCTTAGAGCAGGGTTTCCCAAACTTTTATTTCCTGTGGCCAGGTTATTTTTACACTTCTCCTTCGTGGCCCACTAAAATTTGGGGGTGGAGCCAAGAGACTTTGGGAGTGGAGCCGGAAGACAGGAATTATGTCATTTCCTGCCGTGTCAAGGGCCAAGTGATGTCACTTTCGGGGCACACTGAACCAAAACCACCTTTTCCTGTGATGTCACTTCCAGGGTATTCCCCCAAACCTGCCTCTTCTTCTGAAGTAACTTCATTTTCAGAAAAATCTCTCTGAAACTCATGCTGAGTCAAAATGGGGGTGGAAAGTGGGCAGTCCTCTCTTTCCACTCCCACACCTGCATGCACCTATCTGCTTGTGTGTTCTTCTCCAGCTTGCAAGCACTCCTAATGCCCATATTCAATTGCCTGCACCACCTACACACCCCTTCCTCAACAGCACTGGCCAGTGTATGCAGTTGGGAGTGCTGTTGCCATTGCCATCAGGAATGACAGCACTGTGTATCACCCAAACTGGGTCCTGGCAGCTGCTCTACCTCAAAATATGCTGACACATTTAATAAGCCCCTTCCTTCAGCTGCTGCTACTGGAACCCTGACTCAATCTACAACCAAGCCGGCTTGGTTTCAAGAAAATCTTTTGACAGCTATTTTTCATACTTTTCTTTGGTTGAAACACTGGGAAATTGCTGTGAAAGGTAGCAGAGAATTGTACTGCAATTAATGAATTAATTTCCAGTTATATGAAGTTCATACAAGCTTTTCTCGCCCACTCCCCACTTCTGCCGGCTGAAAAAAACACACACACCCTTTTTTGCCGCCCAGGTCTCCCGGGGAAATCTCCCCAAAAGAGCATAGTGCAAGGCACATGAAAACTCATACCCTGAAGAACACTTCATGGGTCTAAAGTGCCAGTGGACTCCAGCTTTTCTCTTAAACACTGGGAGGGGGGGAGAAGGAAGGAGAGGCACCCAGCTCCTCTCTGTACAACACAGAGACGGGGGAAGGAAAGAAGCGAAACAGAGCTCAGGCTTTGCAGCCTGTGTCAGTCTTCAAGGCTAGCTTTTTTCTGCACAACAGAGAGACGAGGGAAGGAAGGAAGCCAAGTGGAGTGCAGGCTTTGCAGCCTGTGTCAGTCTTCAAGGCTAGCTTTTCTCTGCACAACAGAGAGACGGGGGAAGGACGGAAGCAGAGCAGAGGTCATGCTTTGCTGGGGGCGGGGCTAGCTTTGACTTTTCTTGTGACCCGGTAGTGAGGCTTCCATGGCCCGGTACCGAGTCACAACTCTGCAAATGGGAAACACTGCCTTAGAGGATTGGCAAAACAAAAGAATTCTGGGGCACCTTAAAGCACATTCATTTATGGTATGCGCAGAGTCCACTAATTCAGATGCACAAGGACCTGAGGTATTCATGCATCTGACTATGACTGATCTTTAAGGTGCCACAAACACCACATTATTCTGAACTCCTGTATATCAGCTTGTCACTAAAAACAGCCATAAGGAAGAACCAAAGGTTTGCTTTTTTGCATTCTTGCAATGAGGTTTTACAAATCCTGACTAATATGTCAACAAATCCTAACAAATATGTCCTGCTTTACTACTAACTTGCTATTGTAACTGATTTTATTGTGATTTTATTGTAATATAAATAAACTATTAATAATAATAATAACATTTCTCATTCTGATTTTATTCCTCCTGACCTGAAGTCAGTGCTTCTTTTGAGCTAGCACTACTTACCAAGTAAGCATCAGAGACGAGGTAATCATCAGAGATATATGGAGCTAGTACAGTGTAGACTACCAAGAAGAAGAGACCCAGAACCAGGCGCTGAAGGGCAGGTACAAAGCTGAAATGTGTCAGAGAAGACATTCAGACCAAGGTAATGAAGTGGGGGGTGGCGTGGTGGCATAAATGAACAATCAATTTGGAATGCCTAAATCCCCTGCAAAGTGACAAAGTCTTGATCGGGGTGGCCAAAATGCGGCTTGGGAGCCACATGTGGCTCTTTCTCACATATTCTGTGGCTCTTGAAGCCCCCAGTCCTGTCAGCTGGCTTGGAAAAGGTATTTCTCTCTTTAAATCACTTCTCCAAGCCAAGCCAGCTGATGACTTGGGAGGATGCATTTAAAGTTGCTTTCCTTCCACCTCTCCCGCCCTCCTCCCTATCTGTTTTCCTTCCTTCCTTCCTGTTTTCAAACATCTGACCATGTCTTGTGGCTCTAAAACATCCGACGTTTATTCTATGTGGCTCTTGCATTAAGCAAGTTCGCCATCCCCTGGTCTTAACGAACAGAGCTCCAGGGTGGAGTGAGAAAAGCATTATGCTGCCCAGATAGCATCCTCCCTACAAAGACAGCTCCAATAAACAGCGCTTGGGGCATCCTCAGGGGGAGATCACCTGTTGGGTCTTTGGCCCGGGACATCCGTCAACTCGCCCTTTACCAGCTTCTGATATTGTGACATTGAGAACTGAGGCCCCACCATGAAGGCACCATAAAAAAAGGAGAAGCCGTAGACCTCCAATAACGTAGGAACTCCCCGTATGGCAAACCGCTGTTGTTCCGGGGTGAGGGCCTCCTGCATTGCAAAAGAAACAGCTATTAGCATCTACTGTCAAGACTCTTTAAGAGCCAGTTTGGTGTAGTGGTTAAGTGTGCGGACTCTTATCCGGGAGAACCGGGTTTGATTCCCCACTCCTCCGCTTGCAGCTGCTGGAATGGCCTTGGGTCAGCCATAGCTATCGCAGGAGTTGTCCTTGAAAGGGCAGCTGCTGTGAGAGTCCTCTCAGCCCCGCCCACCTCACAGGGTGTCTGTTGTGGGGGGAGAAGATATAGGAGATCGTAAGCCACTCTGAGTCTCTGGTTCAGAGAGAAGGACGGGGTATAAATCTGCAGTCGTCGTCTTCTTAAAGAATCCCTCCCTCAACTGTACGACTTCCAGCCATCTGGCTTGTTATGCTGTGACATCAATAACTGCAGACACATTTGCAGAGTCTTAGACTCATGCATTTTGCTTTCTGATGAAGGAAGACATTTCCTGAGATCCTACCACTGCTCCCGGGAACTCTGGCAATGAATACTGAGGCAAGGACGAGTACAATGGAGCTACAATAAGCTCAAGGGAGGGGGGGTGGACTGGAAGATGGCATTGCTTTGGCCACTCCCAACCTAATGCTCTGCCCCATCCCCCCAAGAAATGTACTCATGTCATCTTATCAGACATGATCGAGACATCTAAGAGTTAACACTTCTGCCTCTCGCAGAAATCTGAGGATTGCCCAACAGACGTGAAACAGGCACTGCGTTTTGTGGGAAAAAGGTTTTATCAATAGTTTTTCATTATTTTTCTAGTTTTTCGTCATTTTTTCCCCTTAAGCCATCCCACGGCCACCTGCAATCCTTCAGTCCCTTGGAGAAGTGACATTTCCAAGTAGGTAATAATATTAGGCTCCATATTGCTGCCCTGAATTCAGTTATTTTTTTTTAAACTTCCTGATTAAAGAGGAAGAGGGAAGAAAATGCAGTTCACTTACCACTTCCTTCCTGCCATCATAGTAATCTAAGGCCAAACCTAGAGCAACAAAATACAACATGATTAAAGCGTTCCTGGAAGCAGACTGAAGGGAAGTGCCAAGGACTGTGAGCAAAGGTGAGGATCTGATCACTGCCGGGTTGGAAGCGACGGGGGAGTTCAGGTGAACTGCTTAGAGCTTCCTCTATGGCAGAACAATGTTCAAACATAACTAAATATTTTTTTTTATAAAAAGGGAGACGGGAACCATTTGAGATCACCAGCACTGACAACCCACCCACACCCACGTAAGCAGCAAGATTCGAGGGCAGGAGGGAATTCGCAGCTCAAGGACAGAGCAAACTTACCAATCAGTTTGAGAGTCAAGACACAGTGCGGCATGGTCCATTTGATGTCATACTGCTCTGTGGCAGTGAAGTAGTAGCCAGCCATCAGATATACCTGAAAGACGACAGCCAGGATAATAAGTTCCTCCCCCAGGCAATATTCTCCCCCAGCCCTCAAATTTCCAAGCAGCACTTGCAGAAGTGGGCAAGAACAGAACCCCCCCTACCATAGAGAGCTGCAGAGGGAAGGGGATGCATTTACCATCTGAAAGATAAAGGTCGTGGCAACGGCAGTGACTGTGCGGCCCATGAGCCTCAGTATGAGAAACTGAATGAAGACACATATGAAGGAGTGGCAGCACTGTGGCCCTGAGGAAACAGGCAAAAGATAGGGATGAGAAGTCATACAGAGAAGCAGCGTCACACGACCTCTCACTCTCTGGACACGCCAGTCACAAACATCCTCCCAGCCCCCTTACCGAAGTTGAAGTAGGCAAGTAAGACCCCCGTTAATGTGTCGTATAGGTGAATGAGGTAGATCTCCTTCTGGAAAAGAAAACAACGCTGGAACAAGGCAAAGGGGTAGCCTGAAAGAGAAAAGCAGACCACAAAGGGATTTCATTAAATCAGAACCTTCCGTTCCCCGACCCACAGGTTTGGACAGCCATAGCTTCTGCCTCTCTCGACCTCAGTAACGGAGGCAAGGGAAGAAGGAAACGCTTGTCTGCTTTACGGAGATGCAACTATTACCCAGGAAAATTGCAATGTATTGTTTATAATACATTTTGCCCTATATGATTTCAGCACATATTCCTAAGAAACTGTAAGTCAAAACAATAAAGAAGAAATCTATTGGCCAGAGACCAATAGAGAGTTTTCTACCAGGGAGAACAAGCGGTCTCTAAAAACCTGCTAAGGTCACTTGCTTTCTGCCCGGGCGGGCACGAAACAGCTGCAGTTGTCTTTTTCATGGATCCGGTCTCTGTTGAGATCTTCTTATTTTATTTCTTCCTGCTTTTGGCTGTTGCGTAAGTGAGCTAATTTTGTCAGATTTCATTCAGGGTGTCCCATCAGATGTGTTTCTAGAACTAAACGGACTAGGGGGTGGATCAAATCAGATTTTCCATTGGTGAAAAAGGGAGAAGGGGCCCTTCAGGCTGCCCAAAATGGCTACGCTGGGAATCGTGTGACTTGCATGGAGAAAAGCTACACGGGAGTCAGTTGTAGTAAGGAAGGTAACTGGGTGAGAACAATCCGTTTAGTTGCAATTAGTTTAGTTACAATCCATTTGCATCACAGGATTTGAGCTACATAATGGGAAAAAACCCAGCTAATAAAGATTCTCCACATGTTGTCTATCAGCAGCTTCTTCCTTCAAACCTTTACAGCATTGCACCCAAAAGGTTAAGCTTCATGAAACTTCCACTTGTACAGTTCATTTCTGGACTGCTCCCAATGACACAAATTGGCATTTAGGTGTACAGCACTATGCAGCAACTATATATGGGGGGGTGGGGAAATGCTGAATCAGTAAACACTAAGGCAGTAAAGACCCAGAAGGAAACACCTTAAAAACATTAATCCGTTTTCTGATAGCCAGGACTGCAAAAATTACACTGCCAAGGTCACTTTTTACTAGATACCGAAATCAATCGAGCAGTACTTCGCTCACGGTGGCAGAGGGTTCCTTCCGCCCTAATACAGAAATTGTTATCTTTAAAAATACCTTTCTGAAGTGTGTGTCTGTGCACACACACACACAGGGGACATTTCATAGAAAAAGAGGTCCATCAGTGGCTATTAGCCACAGTGTGTGTGTGTGTGTGTATATATATATATAATTTTTGGCTGCTGTGTGACACAGAGTGTTTGCCTGGATGGGCCACTGGCCTGATCCAACATGGCTTCTCTTATGTTCTTCTGTGACTCAGAGTGTTGGACTGGGTGGGCCACTGGCCTGATCCAACAGGGCTTCTCTTATGTTCTTATATGACACAGAGTGTTGGCCTGGATGGGCCACTGGCCTGATCCAACATGGCTTCTCTTATGTTCTTATGAGCTGCTGGTGCTCACCAGCATGACTCATTTGGACATGCCACACACCCCTGACATCACCAGAAGGTGTACTAAATAATAGCAGCTCGGCATCTACCTTAAAATGCTTCTTGAATAATTGTGACAATAAAACCTTACTCATACTTTTAAAATTACTTTCTCCTATGCGGCCATAGTGGCATGATTAAGATTTCCATCTGTCTGCTTTACAGGTTTTGGTTCTTTTCCCGTTTTTTTTGTGGAGAAAAATATTAGAAAGTTTGTCAAAACTTAAGAGTTCAGCAAAATTCTCACAGGGGGTTTAAACAATGGAGCCCAGAAGCAAGTATTTGGGGGGGGGGGGGTAAAAAAGAAAGAGCACAATAAAATTTAGAGGTTCCAGAGTCTACTCCTGTGAGCTCCTGTCCAAAATGAGGCCTGTGCATGCATGTATTCTTTAACTTGACTGATAGTGCTTCAGCTAGATGTTGATCATCTTGATTTCTTAGATGTCAGTTTCAAAGAGTCTATTACACTAATGAAAACAAGAAACCAGGATATGACTATGCAGAAAGAAACAGGCTTCAATCCCAATGCCTTTATTTTCAGTGGCTGGGGTCCCTAGAAGTAGGTTTAGCCACCAACCCAAGGAGATATGTTTGAATGCACAACATTTTCCCTTGGTCCCCACAGAAGTACGTGGTTTCAGTTCTCTCCCAGTCCGGGGACTGTCCATGCTTGAGCAGCCTGTACCAGCCTCTCTCAGTCTGCGGAGGGCATAGACACATCCTGTGCCCCCCCAAGGGTCCCTGAGCTAAAGGATGTTCTCTTTTGCACAGATCTCAACTCGCGCTGCCCAGCATGAAGTTGCTAACAAGAGCACCAGGGATTTCTTGATTCACTTCCTAATGAAATCTCTTTGGGCAGAAGTGATAACACCATTTTTCCCCCATCTCTCTGATGTAATGCAGCTCTCCACTGGGCCCTTTGTAGGTACGTTAACTCTGAAGCACAGCATGAATCTAGACCAAAAGCTAGTTCTTTTCCAACTCTGGGCTTGTTTGATGGCACTACCATCTTTCTCAAGCTCCACGCTCAGCATGGATCGCAGAAATACAAAAGCCATGTTTTGGTCACAGCCAAGCTATAAACGTGGCTATCTGACAAATTATGTACTGCAGGAGTGGATGTTATCAGATCTTATCAAAGTAGGAAAAGGAGATTAAGAATCCAATTGACCCAAGCAGACAGTTTATCTGGAATTGAACAACCATCCTATCTTTATCCCAATAGCCTTTAGTACACCCTAGTGTCTTCAATACATCCTGGGGATTTTCTGTTATAACCAACATTCTCTCCCCCCCCCCTTCTTGTCAACCAAAACACATATGCATGCACACAAACAAAAACACCACAATAAAAACCCATGCAGCTCAGAGAAGGGTTTTGATAAACCTGAGAGCTTGTTCGTGGTTTACTGATGTTTTAGTTGGTCGCAATAAAGGCATCACACCCTGCTACTGGCTTTGAACATAAATCAGCATTATTCTCTTGCCTCTAGATCGGGGGTGGCCAAACTCACTTTATCTGAGAGTCACACAGTATAAACGTCAGATATTTGAGAGCCACAAGACATGAATGTCAGATGTTTGAGAGCTGCAAGACAGGAAGGGAGGGAGGAAGGAAAATAGATCAGTGGAAGTGGTAAGAAAGCAACTTTAACTTTAAATGCATTCTCCAAACCACTAGCTGCATCGGCTTGGAGAAGTGATTTAAAGGACAAATGCCTTCTCCAAGTCAGCCAACGGTGCAGTGGGGGCTTAGAGAGCCACACAATATGTGTGAAAGAGATATATGTGGCTCCCGAACCACAGTTTGGCCACCCCTGCTCTAAATAGACAGCTTCACTTTAGAGGCAGTCATTCAGCACAGTGTGTTCCCCTCCCCCAAAGATTTCTAGGCTAATATGAGACAGACAACGCAGCCATGACTTTTCTCATTCCTCCTCACAATAATCCTGCAAGGTTAAGAGCCAGTTTGGTGTGGTGGTTAAGTGTGCGAACTCTTATCTGGGAGAACCGTGTTTGATTCCCCACTCCTCCACTTGCACCTGCTGGAATGGCCTTGGGTCAGCCATAGCTCTGGCAGTTGTCGTCCTTGGAAGTGCAGCTGCAGTAAGAGCCCTCTCAGCCCCACCCGCCTTACAGGGTGTCTGTTGTGGGGGGGAGAATATATAGGAGATTGTAAGCCGCTCTGAGTCTCTGATTCATAGAGAAGGGCGGGGTGTAAATCTGCAATTCTTCTTTACTTTCTTAAGTGGAAAAGAATGCCACTGCCAAACCACTAAGCTGGAGGCTTGAACACACATCTCCGCAACAATACCCACTGAATCACTCTGGCTGTCAGGTTTAATGATTTATTGACGGGATCAAAGGTTCTAAACCTTTCAGGCTTGCTTTGTCCTGCCTAAATCTTCCACAGGGTTTATCGGCAACAGCCCAGGATCTTAAGACTAAAGCAGACTGTGGGTTAAAAGAGTGTTTGCCGCCTCTGACATGTGCATTTGTTTCCTTTGAAGTGTTTCTGGCCACTGAGATTTTTCCACAATTATTTTTAAAAATGCCAAACCCACTTGACTAAGAAATAATGAGAGGGCAAAATAAATGAGTGGCCCACACCCCGCTGCCAACAATGGCTTGATTTCACTATCAGCTTCTTGGGGGAGGCGGCAGGGATAACAAACAACTAGCTGTTAGCCGAGAAAGCCTATGACTCTCTTAAACTAGAAAGTGATCAAGGTTCAAGACATTCGACAGCCAATACATACCACTGCTCAGGCATGTTATAATGTGAATTGTTGATAGATTCAGATGGGTAGCCGTGTTGGTTTTAAGCAAAAGAATGAAGTTCGAATTCAGTGGCACCTTTAAGACCATCAAGGAGAACTCCTGCGAGAGTTATGGCTAACCCAAGGCCATTCCAGCAGCTGTAAATGGAGGAGTGGGGAATCAAACCCGGTTCTCCCAGATAAGAGTCCGCACACTGAGCCACTACACCAAACTGGCTCTCTTTGTTTGTCATAAAGGTGTCACTAGACTCAAACTTTGTTCTATGAATTACTGAATCATATCACTCATTACCTTTCAAGCAAACCTATCATATGTGCTACCCAGTAGATTCCCAGACATATCTTCATAAGCCTATAAAATAGGGATTCTGGAAGAAACTAGTGATCCCATAATAGATTTCAGGTTTGGCAGATTGCAGTAAGGAAGCTTAACTCTTGAGAAAGATGTTGGCTGTTGCACAATCCCAGCCTCTGAGCACTCTGAGACAACCAATCAATTCATGCAACGGCAATAATCTCAACATGCGTTTGTGCCACAATGTTAAGAATCAAAACACATAGAAGCCTATGACCTGGAAAAGCCCTTGTATTATGAGCTGCAGATAACCAATACTTGGCTGTCAAGTAGGTACGCCAAGTGGCTGCTTAAGTCCTCATCTTACCTAATGCTCTCCTTTGCTGGAAGAGGTGTGGCCCATCTGAAGGGGGTAGGCGGCAGACATGAAAGTTGCCCACTTCCCCTTGCTTCCTTACAAAGCAAGAGTCTGCATGGTATATAAGGGTAGTCTAGCTCATCTTGTTCCCTTCCCATTTACTGATCTAGACAGAATCACGGCATGGTATTAGCCAGGGGTGGCCAAACTGTGGCTCAGGAGCCACATGTGGCTCTTTTGACACATATTGTATAGCCCTTGAAGCACCCACCACCCCGTTGGCCGGCTTGGAGGAGGCATTTAAAGTTAAAGTTGCTTTCTTTCCATCTCCCCCTTCCCCCATCTATTTGCCTTTCTTCCTGTCTCACACTCTCAAACATCTGGTGTTCATCTCTTGCGGTTCTCAAACATCTGATGTTCCCCAGAGAGCACTATGATCCAGTTCACAAAATCTTCTGGAAGTACCTGGGCCAAAGGAGGCCAAATTAAAAACAACCAGAGAACAGGCCTTCTCTATAAAGGCACCCCAATGGTGGAACCAGCTGCCGGAAGAGGTGCGGGCCCTACGGGATCTTAACCAGCTCCGTAGGGCGTGCAAAACCGCCCTCTTCCAACTAGCCTTCTAAGATGGAACTTGGAATAAACATCATGCCATCATTAATACAACTGAGATAGTAGCACTATTCAATTATATTCTTTTAGACTGTTTTTAGATTATTTAATGCTTGTTAATTGTACTTAACTGTATTATCTTGTTTTATTGTTTTAACATGGCTTTTGCCATGTCTTGTAAGCCGCCCTGAGCCTGCTTCCCTTGCTAACATCACAGCTGTTAGCAATTTATTATTTATTATTTTTTTTTACTCTGTGTGGCTCTTATGTTAAGCAAATTTGGCCACCCCTGGTACTAGCTCTGAGGCTTCATTATGGCCTTCCAGCAACCACAACCATGGAGGGAGGGTGGTATAAAAATGTGACAGGCAGATAGAACGGTACTCACACTCTGAAACAGGCAAGCAGAGTACCATAACTAAAAAGGGGTGGGTCTAAGCACTTTTCCATCAGACTAATCCCAGAAATACATAGCCTGATTAAAATTGAGGTGAGACATTGTGGAGGGATGAGCATTGGCTGGGGGAAGAACAGACTGCAGAATAAATGCTTTGCATCCAGCTTCAGCTGTAAAGCGACTAAGCAGAGGACAAAGTAGGAGTCAAATTGCACCTTTAAGCCCAATAAAGTTTTATTCAGAATGTAAGCTTCTGTGCGGGGAGAGGGAGTTAGTAAAGAAGTCTGTGACCAAATGAGAAGGAAGAGCAGAGGCGAAAAACTTTGGGGACAAGAAACGGAGGCAAGCTTGTAGTGCGATGTGTGTGCATTCACTTGCAAGGCCGCAGACTCTCCTGGCTGAAGGCCTGAGAGAAAGGAAGATGAAGACGTGATGACAAACCCCGAGACCGAGGTCACTGTCTGTGTTGCACTGGAAACGAAATGGTTGTCATGGCTATAGGACTGAATGAGAATGAGGGAAACATTCTGAATAAGGAAAAGAATTCCCAGGTTGTACACAGGGAAATCCCAGAATTTCTGCAAGTGAGGATTAAATAAATTTATGAAGAGGAGCCCGTTAGTTAAAACATATAAACGGGGCGGGAGAAGGGAAAAGACAGAGAGAAGGCAGAAGTGTTGTGGTTCAAGTGTATGTCATGCCACAAATGGTGTTGGACTTTGACAGTGCCTGTTCCTTATGGAATGCGCCCCTTGTGAACATCACAGCTGTTAGCAAGGTCAGCAAAATTCCCTCAGCCTATTCCACAGCCTATCATACCCCATCATTCCCATATCATTCTCTCAACGGATAGCCACACCTTTGACACCCAGCATAACCTGTCGGATGTGAATGCTTCCTGAGGGCGTGTGCTTGTTCAGACCTGCGTATCCTCCTGGAATCAGGTGCACGTACAAGACACTGAGCATTAATCTTCATAGCATCCTAAAGTTTTGCAAGTCTACCCAATGACGTAATCCATCACACGCCTGAGAGACTGTCCAACGTTGCTGCCTTGAACATGCCGAAGTCATTTCCATGTAGTTGTGCAGAGGACCGAGCCCCACACAACTTCATTTTATACTTTCCCCCCTTAGAAGTAACTGCTACCAAGTAGGGGCTTGCTTCTCAGAAAATATATTTCAGACTCTGAACTCAGAATCATTTACTTCTGAGTATATACATATAAAAAAGAGTCTTCTGTCTCACTACAGCAAGGCATATCAAAGGTGTTCTGTCGAAGAGATTTTTTTTGTAAATTACAAGCTACCCAATAATGCTTTCGTTCTTAATCTCTGCAAATCCAAATTCTACCACTTCGCAAAGCAGTTCTTCCGTCTTCCACATTAAGGACACTATGCAGCAAAGCCTCCATCTGGAAGGAGGACTTCTGACTACTAAAACTCCCTGTTCTTAGTCTTCGTTCACAGGCTTAGAACTTTCTCTCATTTTTGCAGCTGAGATGCATCGTGAACGCCACTCTGAATATAACGTGAACGCCACTCTGAATTACTTGAAGTTATTAGCAAGCCATCCGCAGTGGACAGGCATAGTTTCTGTCTCTCTTTTTCAGGGCTCGGCCAAAGCTTTTTGGTGCTCCAAGTGAGCCATGGCTTCGCTCCCTACATCCAACACAGAGAAAAACACTAGATATTTTCATTTCTTAGAGATACATTAACTTTTTCAAAGAAGAAAAAGAGAGGGAAAAGATTAACTTCTCCTTAAAAATGCCCTAGATGACTACCTAGTTCATCTAAGATCAGGGGTGTCAAACATGCAGCCTGGGGGCCGAATCAGGCCCTCAGAGTTCTCCTATCAGCTCCGCCCCCGAGCAACTGGCTCTTGCCTGCTTCCTTCTCCCTCTCTTGTTTCCTTCTGCGTCTCAGCTTGCTTTGCAAGGCTTGTTTAATTGCACAGGAGTTACAGAGCAAAACCTCAATTTTCTCCATTGGTTGAGACTCCTCTGCCTCCTGGTCCCCGGGGGGCGGGGGGAGGAAGGGAAAGAGCCAGAGCTCTCTTTGTCCAGTTCCCTGGATCCCGTGGGAGAAATACAAAGAAAGCACCTTTAATACCAACAAGTGCTAACGTTTTAAGCATGTTTTAATTTTTTTTAATCTTTCATTGCACTTGTCTGTGTCCTTTAAAAAGTTTATATCTCTGCTACCTAATCTTAAATAGGTACACATATTGCCCAGTCCAACATGGCCCGGCCTGACAAGGTCTCATTTATGTCAGATCCGGCCCTCATAACAAATGCGTTTGACACCCCTGATCTAAGATGGTTAGGCCAACCCTGGCCCTCCTCTTTGCCCGCTCTCCCATATCTGGGACACACATCTCTCACATATAAAACATCACTTTTTAAAGTTATGCAAAGCCTAGACTGAAGGTTCACACTTATTTCATACACTTGTGCGGGTCTTCTAGGAACAGCATTCAACCATCCACATGCTCTCCTGTACTAGCTTTCACACATAATTTGATCTCTTCTAACACCAGGGATGACTTAGTGCCCTTTACCCATCCTTCACTAGGCTGCATCCCTGTGACTATGTATAAAGACTGAATTTGCTTACTGGTACAAGGAATTATGGCTGTGGCTCAGAGGCTTGAAAGACGGAATAAATTTAGAGCTGAGAAACTCAGAGAAGCACAGCTCCAAGGCCAGCCTTTATCACTTGAGGGACATTTGGCAAAGCATACATCTTAAAGCATTACTGTGACTCCGCAGTTTCATTCAAACTAGTCCCATCGGCCTCCTAATGACTCAGAGAGCCTAGCAGAGCCTGCCACTCAAGATGGTATCTCCACAGATGTCTCCCTTCTGATGCTCAGATTCTCTTCCATTTTAAAAAACACACAGGTCCCTTCTACGTAAACTGCTCTTCACCTACAGACTGCGTAACCGACCACCGTGGAAATCCCATGATCCTAAAGTCAGTCTCACTTCCACATAACTATGTATAGAAATACAACATCAGAATCCATTCCAGTATTATCATCCATATAAGTACACAACTAACAGCTTTAAACTTACACTGTTTTTAAGTAGATTTGGGGGGGCGGGGCCCTAGGGCTTATCCTAAACTGTCTGGCACCCTAGAAAGGCTAACATTGGACACCTCCTCCTGCACTGACAACATCACCAAGCCACATGGGGGCACCCAATTTGGCACCCCCTGGAAGGCTGGTACCCTAGGCAATCACCTAGTTTGCCTAGTGGCAGAGCTGGCCTTGGGGGGGTTGACCCCCAAATGCAAGGTAACAGAACTCTTAATCTTTAAAAACAGTACAGAAGAGGTGATTTGCAGGGGTGAGATTGCGTTTGTGGCTTCTGTCTTCTACAGGGAGATGAAAAATAATGGAGTTAGCCACCTCCTTTGTGTTGGGTCACTCACACAGCTTGTTATACAGACTAATGGGCACCACAAATGTCAAGGGGAGTGGTCTGCAAAATGCATGGAGGGAGGGGGGACAGCTACCATGAAGAATACAATCCTTAAAAAGCCACTGACGCCGGCGTCCTGTTCAAAGGGCAGCCAAGCCAAAAACTCCACAAAATTCAGAGCCAGGGCACCGTTTCCACTATTTGCTGGCCCTCCGCCAGGCTCCATGTCAACACAGGAAGCTGCCTCAGGAGAAAGACACAGCCAGTAGCGCGAGTGCCAGCATGGTGTAGCGGTCAGCGTGTCAGACCAGGAACTGGGAGAGCCAAGTTCGAATCCCTGCTCTGCCCTGAAACTTCCTGGGTCACCTCTGTCTCCAGCCTAATCTATTTCACCTCTGTCTCCAGCCTAATCTATTTCACAAGGCTGTTTTGAGGATAAAATGGAGAGAAGAGGGAGACCAGTCAATGCCATCCGCCCCTCCCCTCCCAGCTCTTTGGAAGGAAGGTGAAGTGTACAAAAGTAAATAAAATAATCCTGCATGCATAGCCCGCTCCAAGCAACAAAATTCAACAGGGTAGCAGAGGCAACAAAGCCCTACTGGGAAGCCTTATAACGCGGGTGGCCAAACTGTGGCTCAGGAGCCACTTGTGGCTCTTTCACACATATTATGTCCCGCCTGAAGCCCTGTCAGGCAGCTTGGAGAAGACATTTCTCTTTTTAAATCAGTTCTTCAGCTGGCAGCTTGGAAAATGCATGTAAAGCTAAAGTTGCTTTCTTTCCACCTCTCCCCCATCTATTTGCTCCTCCCTCCCTGTCTTGCGGCTCTCAAACATCTGATGTTCATGTCTTGCGGCTCTCAAATATCTGACATTTATTCTATGTGGCTCTTACACTAAGCAAGTTTGGCCACCCCTGCCTTATAAGGTCCTTATTCTCCCATTCCTACCATTCTCCCCTAAACCCAGCCCCTCAGGCACATGGTCTCCCTCGCGGCCTACCCCCGTCCCCACGTCACGCCTCACAACAGCCCCGCGAGGTAGGCTAAAGCACGTCTGACAAGCTCTAGCCCCTCACGCCGCCGCCCTTCGGACCCCTCGCTTTACCCACCCATCAAGATGGACAGGATGAGGCGCAGCGCCTGCTCCGAGGAGCCCAGGGACTCGGCGATCTCTGCCAAGCTCATGCCGAGCCGGAGCGCCGGGCCGCCTCCCTCGCCGCCGTCCTCCATCTTGTCCGCCGGACCCGTCCAGCCCGCCCCCCCCCTCAGAAACCGGCAACAACCGAAAGCGGCAGCATCACCACCACCGCCGCGGCGGCCCCCGCGCACAGGCCGCGCCCCTTTCGGCTTCCTTCCCCCGCGCCTATTGGCCGCGAGCCACCCGGCTCCCGCCTTTCATTGGCTAACAGGTGGCAGAAGGGCGGAGCCTTGAGGTTTCAACGTTTAACTGAGGCAAAGGTTACCCCCCCCACGCCCCCCCTTTTTCGCTCCCGCTGCCTCGCGCACACACGTGAGCGCGGTGTCCGATTGGCGCGGGTTGGGCGGGGGGGGGGAGTCCGTTTCCTATTGGGAAAGGAAGGGCGGTCCTAGCTGCGTGAGGCGGATCTCGGCTTCTCATTGGCTGTCCTGAGACAGGAGAGAGCCAGGCGGGGAGGGGGTAAGGAGCGAGAGGAGTTCCCGAGGTTACTCCCGGGCACGAGGCGGAAAGGAGTGGGCGTGGCCTCCGTGGGAGACCAACGGGCGCTGGGCCGAGCTGGAAGTGTGGGGCTGTAGCCACGCCCCCGCTCATCAATATTAAGAAGGCAGACTGCGCGTGCAAATGTGGTGAATGGACGTCTGTCGGCACATTCTGTTTTTTCGGCACGTTCTTTTGTGGTTAGAAGACAATAGGAACGGAGATCTTTTAAAGAACCGCTAATGCAATCCACGCAGCAAGCTCAACGCTTGCAATGTTTAAAATAAATATATATTTGCTTTCGGGGGGAAAATGTTTTAAAGTTGCTATAATTCGGTGTTACTTTAACTCCTCAAAAGCGCTGAACATGGTACATAAGCGTGCTTTGTTGTCCTGCTACATACGCGGTTCCCTCCTTTCTTCAACAAAGCGAAGAGGTTTCTTTTATGCCTCCTCATTACACATGCTTAAAAGCGAGAATATCCATTTCCAGCTATGCATTATTCATTCATCCCAGCATGCTTTCCCCCCGCTTCGGTACTGGTGTTCGCGAAAAGATGTTATTCCAATTTATTTATTTTCTATCGAACTGCCAAGGATTTAAAACACATGCACACTTAAAACATTCAGTGCTTTTTAAAAAAAATTCCTGCCCTTGCCAACAGCTCAAGGTGGTCCATAAAAGTTTTCCCTCCTCCGCTTCGCTGGGGGTGTGTCGACTCTGGAGTTGGCGAATTCTTGGAGATCTTGGAGCGGAGCCTGGGGAGAGAGAGACCTCAGTGGGGTACATAGGGTGGTCCTTAGAGACCCCCCTCCAAAGCAGCCATTTTCTCCAGAACCAGCTCTCCGCAGACTGCTGTGTGATCCATTTTGGTAGACACTCGGCAGATGAAACCTTTTCTCGGATCTAATGTGAACGCCACTCTGAATGCAATACAATTACTTGGAGTTATTATAAAGCCATCCGCTTGCAGAATTCAGCACTTACGGCCGGCTCTTAGTGTGTCCCCTACTTGGTGTGACCCTTGCCCTCATTGACTTATCACATCTTTCTTTGTGTGTGTGACCTCGTGGATCCAGGGGGCTGTGAAATGCTTTCTTTTAAAAGAAAGCCCGGAGCTCTCAGCTATCTCGAAAGAAGACCCCCTGAAAGCAGAGTTGCCATCCTCCAGGTAGTGGGTGGAGATCTCCTGGGATTACAACTGATATCCAAGGGACAAAGATCAGTTCACCTGGAGAAAATTAAAGTCTCTCCCCTTCCCAAATCCTCCCTTCCTCAGACTCCACCCCCAAACCCAACAGATATTTCTTAAATGGGAGCTAGACATTATGTATGTCTGGAGTCTGGACCTCAAGTCCTAATCACCTTATGGTGACCCCAGCAAGGGGATTTCAAGACAAGGGAGAAGCAGAGGTAGTTTGCCATTGCCTTCCTCTGCAGAGCCTTTCTTGGTGGTCTCCCGTTCAACTACTAACCCTGACATGATCTGGCTATACCGGGGGGGGGGGGGAAGTTGCTTAATGTAAGAGCCACGTAGAATGTCAGATGTTTGAGAGCTGCAAGACAGGGAGGAAGGAAGATGGAGAAAGAGAGGTAGAAAGAAAGCAGCTTTAACTTTAAATGCATTCTCCAAGCCACTGGCTGGCTTGGCCTGGAGAAGTGATTTAAAGAGACAAATGAAGTGATTTAAAGAGACAGGCTGGTGGGGGCTCTGAGAGCCCCACAATATGTGTGAAAGAGCCACATGTGGCTCCCGAGCCAAAGTTTGGCCACCCCTGGGCTATACCGTGGTGTCTGATTGCTTCCTATTCTCAAATTTTGCCAAGGTACAAATCTCCCTTCTTGGGGAAAGATGCCAAAGTGAGGGATTATGGTTAACTTCACTGTTCAGTGAAATCAAATGTGTGCCATTCGAACTCCTGATGAGAAGCCTAGGTCTGTTTCAGGTTGTGGAGATTCTTCACCAGAGTGTATCTTCTTTGATAGCAGAACAACAATCAAACTGGAACCAACAGCAAATTTCTATAACCCAGCCAGCCCTGTAGCTAGGGGTCACAGGGGGAGGGGGGGCCATTGGGAAGGGGCTTATGGGGATCCGTGCAGAGAGATGGAGAGGCTAGGGGGGCATCCCTCTCTCTCCTGCCTGATTTTAAAAGCCTCTGATCAGCTGATTGGCGGGCCCTTTAAATGGCATAGGAGCCCCGTGGCACAGAGTGGTAAGCTGCAATCCAAAGCTCTACTCATGACCTGAGTTCGATCCCAGCAGAAGCTGGGTTCAGGTAGCCGGCTCGAGGTTGACTCAGCCTTCCATCCTTCTGAGGTCAGTAAAATGAGTACCCAACTTGCTGGGGGAAAAGCGTAGATGACTGGGGAAGGCAATGGCAAACCATACCGTAAAAAAGTCTGCCATGAAAACATTATAAAAAACAATGTCACCCCAGAGTCGGAAACGACTGACTACCTTTACCTTTTGAAAACGTTTTTAAAATGGCATGGGAAGGGCAGTAGCTGCTCCTGCAAGCGCTTCCCATGTACTTTACATCACACATAGGGTTGCCAATCCCCAGGTGGGGGCAGGGGATCCCCCGGTTTGGAGGGGGCCCCCCCGCTTCAGGGTCATCAGAAAGCGGGGGAGGGGGGGAATGTCTGCTGGGAACAGTTATTCTGTATGGAGTCTAATTCCCATAGGAAATAATGGAGAATTGATCCGCAGGTATCTGGGGGGCACTATTTTTGAGGTAGAAGCACCAAATTTTCAGTATAGCATCCAGTGCCTCTCCCCAAAATACCCACCCCAAGTTTCAAAAAGATTCGACTAGGAGGTTCAATTCTATGAGCCCCAAAAGAAGGTGCCTGTGGCGGAACCGGCCCGATTCTGCCTTCAGACCCGGTCCCGTCAGCTCCCTATGGAGTCGCCAACTCCTGGAGGGAGCTATGTCTCCTCCTGCCCCTTGGGCGCGCTGCCACCACCTGCTCAGTCCCGGGGTTCAGATTGAGAGGAACAGGACTCCCAATCCCCCTCTCCAGCTGTGAGGCTAGGCCTCCAGGTCCTCTGCCACCCTGCACTTGGGTTTCACAGAGACCTCAGCCCTTCTTTGGGGCACCCCTGGAGGATTGGCACCTTATCCGACTGCATGCCTTCCCCCTTCCCAGGGGCCCCCTTTATAAAAACAGCGTGGTCTAAGCTGTCGGGGATCTATGTGGTACAGAGATGAACTGCCAGCATTTAAAACAGAAATAACATTTATTTAAAAGAGAAAAATATAGGAAAAGAAAAACACAAAACAAAAACAGTTGCATTTAAAAAGTTAGCACAGCACAGCACCGCACAGCAAAGCCCAGCAAACAGCATAACAAAATAAAGGTGGTTTTTAAACGCATCGTATTGTCCCTGGTCTATACTTGATCTGCCTAAGAGGATGACTTACTTTGTCTTACTGCCTGGAGCCTCCCAGGCAGGAGCCCACAGGCAAGCAGCCTCCCTTCCCGAGCGCCTGCTGCAAACTGAGAAACTCTTCCTGTCTAGCACATGGCAAGAACAACAGCCCTTCCTGCCTCTCTAGGAGACTTTCCCCCTAGCGTTGTTGGTTTGGCTCTGGAAGGGGGGAGGGGGAGTGAGGGGAAGGCTACAAAGCCGGCTGAATGGATTTACTGATCCCTGCCTTTTTGGATGAAGCACCAACACTCTCAGATGGCGTTTCTCCACAGTGCCCCTATCCTTCATTATTTCCTATGGAAGGAAGGCATTTAAACATGTTCGGTCCCTTTAAATGTGATGGCCAGAACTCTCTTTGGAGTTCAGTTATGCTTGTCACACCCTTGCTCCTGGCTCCACCCTCAATATCTCCTGGCTCCACCCCTCAAAGTCTCCTAGCTCCACCCCCAAAGTCCCCAGATATTTCTTGAATTGGACTTGGCAACCCTAACAGGAGGGGGAGGAAGCCCTGGGATGGGGATGAGGGCCCCCCAAAAACTGTTAGGGGCCAGGCCCTGTGGGTCCCTGGTTAGCTACAGGCCAGATCCCAGCCAATTATAAACTCTGCCAAGAGCAGCCTTCGTCTTCTGTCTTGATAAAATTGGCAAAGGTCCTCACAAGAAGCCCCATATCTAGTACAACACAGGCAAGAGGAGAGTTGCAATGCCAACACATCACAGCTGAATCCACATTCTTCTCGGCTGGCACAAGCTGAGATAACACGGTGTGGAACGGGCACAGAATGGGAGCAAAGGTACAGCTCGGGCAGATTGCAATCTGCCTTCAGTGCTGGATAAAAACTTGCCTCAGGAAACCGTATACTTAGACCAATATGCCCGCTGAGCAGCTCTTATGACAGAACCTTCCTCCTAAGAAGCTGCCAGCTTTTCAGCTGTTCTCTGCTGCTATGCCAGGTAGTGCTTTTTTGTGGCATGGGAGAGGAACCCTGTCACTTGAGGATTCCTGCAAATCAGCTTGTTCAAGGAACAACGCCAGGGGGCTATTGAAAAAATGGCAACCCTGGCAGGTAAGGTTGCCAGCCTCCAGGTGGGGCCTGGGGATCTCCTGCTTTTACAGCTGATCTCCAGCTGGCAGAGATCAGTTCCCCTGGAGAAAATGGCTGTTTTGAAGGATGGACTCTAGGGCAGGGGTGTCAAACATGTTGTCCGGGGGCCAAATCAGGTCCCTGGAGGGCTCCTATCAGGCCCCTGAACAACTGGCTCTTGCTTCCTCAATCAAATAGGAGCTATAGAGCAAAACCTCAATTTTCTCCATTGGTTGAGGCTCCTTCCCCTCCTGGCCCCCTGGGAAGGGAGGGAAGAGCCAGAGCTTTTTTTGCCCAGTTCTCTGGATCCCATGGGGAAAATACAAAGAAAGCACCTTTAAGACCAACAAGTGCTAATGTTTTAAGCATATTTTAATTTAAGTTTAGGAAAAAAAATCCTGCTATCCCCTCACCTTTCAGTTTTAAACAAAATCACAGATAGATGATAATGGAGAATTGATCTGTGGGTATCTGGGGCTCTGAGAGGCCCCTGTTTTTTGAGACAGAGACACCAGATTTTTCAGGATAGCATTCAGTGCCACTCCCCAAAGTACCCTCCAAGTTTCAAAAAGATTGGACCAGGGGGTTCAGTTCTATGAGCCCCAAAAGAATGTGCCCCATCCTTCATTATTTCCAGTGGAGGGGAGGCATTTAGAAGGTGTGCAGTTCCTTTAAATGTGATGGCCAGAACTCCCTTTGGAGTTCAATTATGTTCCTCACAACCTTACTTCTGGCTCCACCCCAATGTCTCCTGGCTCCACCCCCAAAGTCCCCAGATATTTCTTGAATTGGACTCGGTGATCCTAGATTTGTGTCAAATCTGGCCCTCGTAACAAATGAGTTTGACACCCCTGCTCTAGCATCTTCAAACAGCACAGTTTTTCTCATCAGTAGGGACAGCTGTATAAAACTACTGTTGTTGGATTAGCCACGGGTTTTTGTCATGACAGTCTCCAACCAGAAACCTCCCAGAGTTCGTCAGGTGCAAAAGAGGATTGTAGTCTCCCCTGCAGAGTTACGCAAGAAGGAATTTCAGCTGGTACGGCTTTTCTCACCCAGAGCTGCTCAAGAGGTCATCCGGGGCAATTTGCCTCAGGGTACCATAAATCAAAGTGCTTTTGGCCTCCCTGTCTGTCAGCAATAGTTAGTCCCTTTCCAGTTTTGCCAGATTGCTCACTGGAATTCTAGTAATTTTACCAAAGGCTTGCTTTGTACATATGCACACAAAACCAGACAAGGGATAGCAGTAGGATCCCCAGTTACAGTTGCCAACATCTGGGTGGGGTATAGGGTTGCTAATCCCCAGGTGGCCCTCCCCCACTTCAGGTTCATCAGAAAGTGGTAGGTGGTGGGGGAAATGTCTGCTGGGCACGCCATTATTCCCTATGAAGACCGATTCTCATAGATAATAATGGAGAATTGATTCATGGGTATCGACCTTCGCCTACTTGCACCTGCTAGCATGGCCTTGGGTCAGCTATAGCTCTGGCAGAGATTGTCCTTGAAAGAGCAGCTGCTGTGAGAGCCCTCTCCAGCCCCACCCACCTCACAGGGTGTCTGTTGTGGGGGAGGAAGGTAAAGGAGATTGTGAGCCACTCTGAGACTCTTCGGAGTAGAGGGCGGGATATAAACCCAATATCTTCATCTACCTCACAGGGTGTCTGTTGTGGGGGAGAGGAAGGTAAAGGAGATTGTGAGCCGCTCTGAGATTCTTCGGAGTGGAGGGCGGGATATAAATCCAATATCTTTATCTACCTTACAGGGTTTCTGTTGTGGGGGAGGAAGGTAAAGGAGATTGTGAGCCGCTCTGAGACTCTTCGGAGTGGAGGGTGGGATATAAACCCAATATCTTCATCTACCTCACAGGGTGTCTGTTGTGGGGGAGGAAGGAAAAGGAGATTGTGAGCCGCTCTGAGACTCTTCTGAGTGGAGGGCGGGATATAAATGCAATATCTTTTTCTTCTACTACTGAGTCCCAGAGGCAGCTTTGGAGCAAGGCTGGGCTGCCTCTTGCATCCACTCAGGTCTGGAGTATTCACTTGCAACCAACAGGATCCTGAGTGGGTAGAAGGGGAGGCGGGGCTGCTCTGCCTCACACTGCAACCCAGTTGCTAACAGGCCACGGACCAGTAGTCTCCATAGGGTATAATTTATGAACCTGAAGCAGGGGAGGGCCTCCAAACCAGGGGATCCCCTGCCCCCACCTGGGGATTGGCATCGGCAACCCTCCTACACTAGGGTTGCCATGTCCAATTCAAGAAATATCTGGGGACTTTTGGGAGTGGAGCCAGAAGCAAGGGTGTAACAAGCAGAAATTGAACTCCAAAAGGAGTTCAGGCCATCACATTTAAAGGGACTGCACACCTTTTCAATGGCTTCCCTCCATTGGAAATAATGAAGGATAGGGGCGCCTTCTTTGGGGGCTCATAGAATTGGACCCCCTGGTAAAATCCTTTTGAAACTTGGTGGGTATTTTGAGGAGAGGCACTGGATTATATGTTGAAAATCTGGTGTCTCTATCTTAAAAAACAGCCCCTAGAAACCCAGGTACCCACAGATCAATTATCCATTATACCTTATGAGAATCGGTCTTCATAGGGAATAATGCAGTGCCCTGCATACATTTCCCTCCCCACTTTCTGATGACCCTGAAGCTGTGTGGAGGAGGGCCTCCAAACTGGGGGATCTCCTGCCCCCACCTGGGGATTAATTTTTTTAAAAAAATACAATAGAGAGAAGTCACTCTGGAAATACAATTTACAGAACAATAAAGAGAAACAAGTCCTGTAATTAAGTACACCACAATGTTATCAATTTCTTGTATCCAAAACGGACTTGATGCCAGTTTCCAGTAGATGCAAAGGCATTCAATTTTCCGCATGTAGAAAAAAGCTGGAATCCCTTGGACAGGTTGTCGGCTTCTGCTATACCTGCTACACCGCTTTGAGCCATATGAGAGCATGAGCCATCATTGAGAGAGTGTTTTGTGGAGACTTCGGGTCCCTATGAATTTTGTCTGAGCATTGCAACTGTGTATTGTATAGAGACTGCAGGATATCCCTCGTTGATAAAGGCTTGAAACAGGTGTAGCAGAAGTGGGTGACCTGTCCAGGGGATTCCAACTTTTTTCAACATGTGAAAAATTGAATGCCTTTGCATCTACTGAAAACTCACACCTGGGGATTGGCAACCCTAGGTTGCGCATATATGCACAATGGAAGTGTCATTTAAAAAGGAGATAAAAGCATAATCCACTCTAGCAAAAAATGCAGACAGAATTTTCATGGGTAATTAAAAACCTACACAGTAGGGGGTTATCTTAATCTCTCGCTCAACTGTCTACTTCTGCAAACAAAGAACCAGGAACTAGACACGGAAGGCTGTAGCAAACACCAGGAGGGGATATCTGAAATGAATGTCTTCACTGCTCGGCAACAGAACCAGTCAGTAACCAGGGGTGGAGCAACAAGGACTGCAGAATATTACAAGACCAGCCCTGGCAATCCGTATTGCAGCATTTCAGCCCACATTTAGGAAGCCAGCAAATATCTCTGCTCAACTGGAATCGCTTTGAACATATGAAGAACATATGAAGCTGCCTTATACTGAATCAGACCCTTGATCCATCAAAGTCAGTATTGTCTTCTCAGATGGGCAGCGGCTCTCCAGGGTCTCAAGCTGAGGTTTTTCACACCTATTTGCCTGGATCCTTTTTTGGAGATGCCAGGGATTGAACCTGGGACCTTCTGCTTCCCAAGCAGATGCTCTACCACTGAGCTACCGTCCCTCCCTCATCGTCCCTGTTATGTGGCTTTGACCACATAACAGCTCTCAACTCAAAACAGTTGGACACATCATCAGCAACTTACAACCTCTACCGGATGACAGTTCTCTTTCACAAGTACTGAGCGGCAAACCTTTTATTGCACATAGACATCCCCTCCATGCCAGTTTGGTAGTGGTTAACAGTGGCGGACTCTTGAGAAAACCAGGTTTGATTCCCCACTCCTCCGCATGCAGCTGCTGGGTGACCTTGGGTAGTCCCAAGTTCTCTCAGAGCTGTTCTCTCAAGAGCAGTTCTCTCAGAGCTTTTTCAGCCCCAGCTACTTCATAGGGTGTCTGGTGCGGGGAGAGGAAGAGGAGGTCATTGTAAGCCACTCTGAGACTTTGAGTAAAGGGCGGGGTATAAATGCAGTTCTCCTCCTCCTCCTCTCACAGTTCCTCACTCACAATAATGCAACTTCTAATTTGAAGATGGACACTGGTATCAGAGCTTGCACTAAACTCAGATGCCAATTTTGCTGCCACATACACCCACACAACACAATCCCTGGACAGTAAATAAGTGTTAAGTTTGTCATTCTGCTTATGTTTGTCGCAACAACCACCATGTTGAGACCACAGGGCTGTGCTGACTGGCTCTCACAAAGCACCACAGCATTTTAGGTATGATATTTATATCCAGGGGTGGAATTCCACCAGGAGTTCCTTTGCATATTAGGCCACGCCCCTGTGATGTAGCCAATCCTACAAGAGCTTACAAGAAAGAGCCTTGTAAGCTCTTGGAGGATTGGCTACATCAGGGGTGTGTGGCCTAATGTGCAAAGGAGCTCCTGCTAGAATTCCACCTCTGTTTATATCTCACTTTTTAGACAACCATTGGGTGATTATAAACCAGCACTTTGGGCCGATTCAGGGACAGCAATGAAAGTGACCCAAAAAAATCCTTCCACGCACAAACATTTGCCACCCATCCCCATCCCACACTCACCCCATCTTCCAGCCTCCGCAGGGCAGCTCAAAAAGCTACCACTTCCAAAGTGGTAGCAAATTTCTGAGCTGAAGGCCAATCGCCCAGTTGGCAATGGAAGCAGCAGGGCGGATGCGAGGTGACTTGACTGCGAAAGCACCCTAACCCCAAGCTGCATCTGCCTTTTTTCCCCTTAAAAACTGTTGGGAGCACATGAGCGCTTGAGCACTTAACTTGTTGAGGAAAGAAAGAGCGGTCCAGCGGTCCAGCTTCTAAGGCACTTCTGCGTCTGGAGGCTCCCGGCCACCTAGCAGACAGGATGCAGGTGCTTCTCAAAAGTTCTCTCAGAGCTCTCTCAACCCCACCCCACCTACCTCACAGGGTGCCTGTTGTGGGGAGAGGAAGGGAAGGAGATGGTAAGCTGCTCTGTGACTTTTTCAGGTAGTGAAGGGTGAGGTATAAAAACTAACTCTTCTTCTTCCTCCTCCTCCTCCCCTGGCCACTAGCACTACCCTCAGTGTTTTTTCCTTCTCTCTTTCAGTCTCTGAAACAGCTGCTGTCCGCAGGCTACATCAATCCAAGCCCACTGACTCCTATGCAAAAACATCCCTTGATCAAAGCAGCGGCTATATTTTTATCGATCTCAAGGATATTGCGTTAGCACCCTTCCTGACTCCAAACCACTTGACGCATTATGGAGAAATAGATACTGGAACTTGGGTTGTTTGGTTTCAGATTACTGTATGCAAGACTGGAAGGGAAACCATGTTCCGTAACGTTTCCACGTGTAACAAGCTCTCTGAATACAGCAAATGAGTCCACGAAGGAGGTGCGTATTTAAACCTTCTTCTCTGACGGAGCAGTTTATCACATGTGGGTTGTCTTTAGTCTTTTACTGGGGTGGCTAACCTCCAGGTGGCACCTGGTGATTTCCTGCTATTACAGGTGATCTCCAGGTGACATAGATCCATTCACCTGGAGACAATGGCCGCTTTGGAGGACAGGCTGTATGGCATTGTATCCTGCTGAAGCCAATCCCCTCCCCAAACCCCATCTTCCTCAGGCTCCACCCCCAAAATCTCCAGGTATTTCCCAGAGCTGGCAACCCTATTATTTTATATTCAAAAATGTGAAAGATAACCAGGCCCCTCTCCCATCATTTGCAGGAAGGGATTTCCAAATTCTACCACTTAATTTTTCCATATAGAGGAGGGGTGTTGAACTCATTTGTTATGAGGGCCAAATCTGACGTAAATGAGACCTTGTTGGGCCAGGTCATGTGGGACTGAGCCATGTGTGTACCTATTTAATATTAGGTAGCAAAGATATAAAAAACCTTTAAAAATGTTTAAAACATTAGCACTCATTGGTCTTAAAGATACTTCCTTTGTATCTCTCCCATGGGATCCAGGGAACTGGGCCAAGGAAGCTCTGGCTCTTTCCTTCCTTCCCCAGGGGACCAGGAGTGGGAGGATCCTCAGCCAATAGAAGGAAGAGATGGTTGACTCAGTAGCTCTGCTGTGCGATTGAGAGAGCCTGGCAAAGCAAGCTATTTCTACCCCTCCTTCCTCCCCAAGGGAGGAGCCTCAGCCGATGGAGAAAACAGAGGTTTTGCTCTGTAGCTCCTGTGTGATTGAGCAAACCTCGCAAAGCAAGCTGTGATGTAGAAGGAAGCAGATGACAGCCAGTTGCTCGGGGGCCTGATTCGGCCCCTGGGCCACATGTTTGACACCCCTGATATAGAGCCCCTTTCTCTCTCTCTGTGTTACATTACAATATAGTTGCCAGGTTTGTGTTGGAAAATACCTGGAGACTTTGGAGGTGGATCCAGGAGGGGCAGGGTTTGGGGAGGGGAGGGGCCTCAGCATGGCCCAATGCCATAGAGTCCACCCTTCCAAGCAGCCATTTTCTCCAGGGGAGCTGATCTCTGCCGGCTGGAGATGACCTGTAAAAGCAGGAGATCTCCAGGCCCCACCTGAAGACTGGCAACCCTACATCCAGGACTTTTTGGGTAGAAAAAGCCCAGCAGGAACTCATTTGCATATTAGGCCACACCCCTGATGTCACCATTGTTTCACATAGGGCTTTTTCTACAAAAAAGCCCTATGTGAAACAATGGTGTCATCAGGGGTGTGGCCTAATATGCAAATGCAGGAATTCATTCGCATATTAGGCCACATCCCCTGATGGCAAGCCAGCCAGAACTGCGTTCCCGTGCGTTCCTGCTCGAAAAAAAGCCCTGCCTACATCTCACCCAAAACCTTTGAGGCACTGTGTTTATTTTGCAATAGAGCAGGGAGCTCTCTCCCCCTATGCAATGCTTCCCCCCCCCCTCGGTTATTTCTAGAGATCGCTTTCTGTCGTCCTGATTAGCCGCCAAGCACGTTTGCTCCCACATGGACTGACAGATGTTACCCCATAATGTACTGTGTTGCTTTCTAGCCAGTACCAAGTTGGGGCGGAGGAAGCTTTTTGATCTTTCTGAAGGCTTAGAACAGGGATTTATGAAAGGCTTTTTTTGACAAGAATAGGGGGAAAGACCATAAGCTCTATGGTAGAACACATGCTTTGCATACAAAAAAAAGAGTCCCAGATTTAGAACTCTGCCACGTGAGAGATATAAACTCGGATCTTCTGACAGTTTTAAAATTTAAAATGCAGCCCTTGGGGAGTGGGGTTTGGCAGGGGCCCCTAGCGCACTAGACGATTTTCCTGCAATGTCTCCTTTTCTGGATAGAAATCTTCCCTCGTTCTTTCAGCTGGTTTTGTGAAGAAAAACGAAAGCTCGGTTAAGAAAATGCTTTGTTAAGAAAGTTTTGTTAAGAAAAAGAAACAGTAGAGCAGGGGTCCCAAACCCCTGGACTGTGGACCAGTACTGGTCCATGGTCTGTTAGCAACTGGGCTGTGAGAAGTATAATTATTTAATTATATATTACAATGTACCAACAACAACAACAATAATAATAACAACAGCACATTGGATTTATATCCTGCCCTCCACTCCGAATCTTAGAGTGGCTCACAATCTCCTTTATCTTCCTCCTCCACAACAGACACCCTGTGAGATGGGTGGGGCTGAGAGAGCTCTCCCAGAAGCTGCCCTTTCAAGGACAGCTCTGCAAGAGCGATGGCTGACCCAAGGCCATTCCAGCAGCTGCAAGTGGAAGAGTGGCGAATCAAACCCAGTTCTCACAGATAAGAGTCTGCACACTTAACCACCACACCAAAATAAAGTGCACAACTATATCATCCCAAACTGTAAGATCCCACCCCTGCCGGTCTGTGGAAAAATTGTCTTCCATAAAACCGATCCCTGGTGCCAAAAAGGTTGGGGACCACTGCAGTAGAGGATCTGCCTTTCTTAGGGTTGCCAGCCTCCAGGTGGTGTGGCTGAGAAGGTCCCGCTATTACAACTGATCTCCAGGCAACAGAGATCAATTCTCCTGGAGAAAATGGCTGCTTTGGAAGGTGGACTTCAGGGCTTTTTTTGAGTAGGAACACACAGGAACATTGTTCAGGCTGGCTTGGTGTCAGGGGGTGTGGCCTAATATGCAAATGAGTTCCTGATGGACCTTTTCTACCAAAAAAGCCCTGTGTGAAACCATGGTGATGTCAGGGGTGTGTGGCCTAAAATGCAAATGAGTTCCTAATATGCAAGTGAGTTCCTGGTGGGCTCTATGGCGTTCTACCCCATTGAAATCCCTCACTTTCCCAAACCCTGCCCTCCTCCACCCCCAGAATCTCCAGGTGTTTTGCAGATGGGGTCTGGAGATCTTCTAGAATTACACCCAATCTCCAGAGATTGGACAACGCATTTAAAGTTGCTTCCTTTCCACCCCTCCCTCCTTCCATCCTACAGGCATCAATTCCTCAGAAGAAAATAGCAGCTTTAGATGGTGGATGCTATGGCATCATATCTCTGCTGGGCTGCCTCCTCTCTCCACATTTTGCTAACCCCAGGCTCTACCCTCAGATCTCCAGGAATTTGTCAACCTGTAGTTAGGAACCCTGCAGGGCCATCCCCAACTGGGGATCAGTGTTCCCGCTCTTTAAATCACTTCTTCAAGCCAGACAGCTGCTTGGAGAGTGCATTTAAAGTTTAAGTTGCTTTCTTTCCACCTCCACCTCCCTCCCCTATTTCCCTCCCTCCCTCCTTCCCTTCCTTCCTTCCTTCCTTCCTTCCTTCCTTCCTTCCTTCCTTCCTTCCTTCCTTCCTTCCTTCCTTCCTTCCTTCCTTCCTTCCTTCCTTCCTTCCTTCCTTTTGGCTCTCAAACAACTGGCATTCATGTCTTGCAGCTCTCAAACACCTGACGTTTATTCTGTGTGGCTCTTACATTAAGCAAGTTTGGCCACCCCTGTTCTAAGCTGAGTTAGCGTGAGCTAGCTCATAAATTTTTAGCCTCCAGCTCACACCTTTTTGTCTTGGCTCAGGAAGATGACCCCAGAGCACAATAATTTATGCTGTAGCTCATCATTTTAATGCCAGCAGCTCACAAAGAAGAATTTTTGCTCACAAGACTGTAGCTTTGAGGGAACATTGCTGGGGATGGTGATTTCTGTTCACAAAATGGTGGTCACATGCGGTAGGTGGGTTGTATTGTTGAGTCAGCTGGTATCCACAAGACGTATCCCCGGTTAGAACATTTTAGCTAGCAATTCCTTCTGCAGACATAACATTGTTCATTTAATGTGTTTCTTTGTTGCCTCTCTGCTAAGAACAGAACCAAAGACATAAGAAACCCACATTTAATCGAAACGATAAAGACGGCTAACCCGTGAGCCACCCTATCAAAGAGAAAGTACAAGAAGCGGGTGAAAAATCACAATGAAACAAATCTCCGACAACCCTTTAAAAAAAAAACAAGATCAGTAGCACAAAACAGACCCAGAAATAGAACCTGCAGGCTGCCCAAAGAGTACAGCCTGTCTGGTGAGGTTTGGAAGGCTCCCGTTCTGCTGGCTCTCCACAAAACTATGCAAAGCTGAATTATTCAGGAAGGCTTTTTGACTCAGAGTGTAAAAGGGCTGTACAGTAATGAAACGATTCAGAAAGATGCTCTGGTAAATGGATAAAGACTCTGGACCTGGGGTGGCCAAACTGCAACTCGGGAGCCACATGTGACTCTTACACACACATTGTGTAGCTCTCAAAGTCCCCACCGCTCTGTTGGCTGACTTGGAGAAGTCACCAAGCCAGCTGGCAGCTTGGAGAATGCATTTAAGTTAAAGTTGCTTTCTTACCACCTCCACCTTCCCAATCTTCCTTCCTTCCTTCCTTCCTTCCTTCCTTCCTTCCTTCCTTCCTTCCTTCCTTCCTTCCTTCCTTCCTTCCTTCCTTCCTTCCTTCCTCCCTCCCTCCCTCCCTCCCTCCCTCCTCTAAATCTGGAGTTTATACTGTGTGGCTCTCACATTAAGTGAGTTTGGCCACCCCAGCTCTGGACTATACCTCTGTATACTGCCTATGGGTGTACGTATGCTCCATCTACTAAGAAATGTCAGCATTCTTTAACATGGAATGTTTAAATGCTTGTGCTTTGTTTCAGGTTTGCTTATCTGTTTCAGATTTCTGCTTGTTTCCAGATTTCTGCAGTCCCAAGTCTCTCACACTGTTCATCGGTTGCTCTATCCTGTTGTGGTCTATATTCGACTCCCACTGTGCAATCTGCCTTGTGCCTAGTGAGAAAGGCAGACTATAAAAGCTGGTAATAACAAAACCCATTGGTCCGATCAAAAGACTGGGTCATATAAAAAAAACAGTATCAGCAGTCTCTGAAACCGCAAGCTAGGAACTGAGTAAATCTCTGTGGGGAGAGTGTTTCACAACCAAGGCTGGTTCACCACCCAAACAGTTGCTTGGAGTACCAAGCCGATGGAGAGTGGTGAGGAGGTGCTAGGTTCTGCTTGCGTCTGGCAGTGCTTCTTGTGCCAATGCTGCCTAGGCCACAGCAGCACTATCCTCAGCACCAGGGCTTTTTTTTTTGAAGAAGATATTGGATTTATATCCTGCCCTCCACTCCGAAGAGTCCCAGAGTGGCTCACAATCTCCTTTACCTTCCCACCCCCCACAACAGACACCCTGTGAGGTGGGTGGGGCTGAGAGGGCTCTCACAGCAGCTGCCCTTTCAAGGACAACTCCTGCAATAACTATGGCTGAGCCAAGGCCATTCCAGCAGGGTGCAAGTGGAGGAGTGGGGAATCAAACCCGGTTCTCCCATATAAGAGTCTGCACACTTAACCACTACACCAAACTGGCTCACCAGTTTGTAGCAGAAACTCCTTTGCATATTAGGCCACACCCCACTGATGTAGTCAATCCTCCTGGAGCTTACAGGAGACCCTGTACGAAGAGGAGTTCCCACTACCAAAAAAAAGCCCTGCTCAGCACCCTGTCTCTTCCCTCCCCAACCCTGCTCTCCCAAGACCTTACCCCTGAATCTCCAAGAAGTTCCCAATCTGGAACGAGAAAACCTACATTACAGTGCTCTGCTTTTGCTCTGTTTATGTTGCCTGGGAAAAAGTTTCTGAGTAGGAGCCTCTTGTTTGTTTTTCTCCCAGCTCTTGAGCTTTTGAAAGCTAAATACTAAATGCACACAAACTCCTTAGCTTGGAGTGTTTACACCTTGTGCAAGTCCTTGTAGTCAGCGCACTGCTGTTCTTTGCACGCCTTCCTCCTACAGATTTCAGCAGGGTTTCACCGCTTCCCATTGCGCTTACAATAACTTCCCAGCTACGTATTAAGTTTTTTGCTGGGCTGGTTCAGGAGACTCGTTCTGGAGTTTTTGCGTTTTCTAGCTGTGTACAGGTCCAATTCAGTATGGGACCTTGGAGAGTGACATGATCGAGGTTTACAACATTATGCATGGGGCAGAGAAGGCAGAGAAAGAAGTACTTTTCTCCTTTTCTCACAATACAAGAACTTGTGGACATTCAATGAAATTGCTGAGCAGTCCGGTTAGAATGAATAAAAGGAAGTGCTTCTTCACCCACAGGGTGATTAACAGATGGAATTCATTGCCACAGGAGGTGGTGGCAGCTACAAGCATAGATGGCTTCAAGAAGGGATTGGATAAAAATCTGGCGTAGAGGTCCATCAGTGACTATTAGACACAATGTATAGATGGAACTCTCTGTCTGGGGCAGTGATGCTCTGTATTCTTGGTGCTTGGGAGGGCACAGTGGGAGGGCTTCTAGTATCCTGACGTCATTTGTGGACCTCCTGATGGCTCCTGGGTTTTTGGCCACTGTGTGACACAGAGTGTTGGACTGGATGGGCCATTGGTCTGATCCAGCATGGCGTCTCTTATGTTCTTGTGTTCTTATGAGAGAATCAATTTAGACCTTCCTTTCCATGGTGTTTTCATAACCTGAAATGACTCTGGGGAACTGCTATTTGCGCTGTTAAGGAATTGTAACATGAGACCCATCAGTACACACACTGAGTCCCAGCGGGGCAAATAATGGTCCTCTGGGACATTCAAGGATAGGAAAATGACACAGGGAGGAAGGACAAACCTCCCTCTTCCTATGCACCTGATTCCTGATCTGAACTGGTGACCCCATCGTGCACCTGGGAAGTTCAGAACTCCAGATCGTGATTCTCAAGCTGACCCCACAGAGGTCCTCATGGAAAATGCAAGTTTTATTTTCAAGAAGAAGAAGATGATGATGATATTGGATTTATATCCTGCCCTCCACTCTGAATCTCAGAGTCTAAGAGCGGCTCACAATCTCCTTTCCTTTCCTCCCCCAAAACAGACACCCTGTGAGGTGGGTGGGGCTGAGAGGGCTCTCACAGCAGCTGCCCTTTCAAGGACAACCTCCGCAAGAGCTATGGCTGACCCAAGGCCATTCCAGAAAAAAGGAAACGAAGGGAAGGGGAAGGGGAAAGGGGGAAAGGGAAAGGGAAAGAACAAGGCTGGAGACAGATACCAGGTTTGTCCTTGTATTCAGTGCCAGATTAAACCCTATGGAGGCCCCTAGGCAGTCAAAATCTCAGGGGCCCCCTTGCAAATTATCTCAGAGTTGGAGCACCTGCCCCACCACCTGTTGCCCCCACTGCAGCCTGCAGGCACTTTCCCAAAAGCCCCTTTGACAAAACTGCAGAGGGAGAGGCAGAGAGAGACAAAATCAACAACCGCACCAGGCAAGTCGGGCAAAGAGTGGCTCAGCTACTGGCTGCATGTGGAGGCTGGGAGGGCTGCAAGCAGGGGGGGAACCAGTGGGTGGGGGGAGATAGCCCGGGGGCCCTAAAGGGGTGGGGGGCCTAATTGTTAATCCAGCCCTGCTTGTATTCTGCCCCCTCCCCCTCGAAAGATGAAGGCAGTTCGAATCAAGGAGCTAGGATCGTTACCTGCAGGGCTTTTTTTTTTGTAGAAAAAGCCCAGCAGGAACTCATTTGATATTAGGCCACACACCCCTGACATCATTGTTCCACACAGGGCTTTTTTGTAGAAAAAGCCTAGCAGGGACACATTTTCAGATTAGGTCACACCCCCTGACACCAAGCCAGCTGGAACTGTGTTCCCGCTTAAAAAAAAGCCCTGGTTACCTGGGTTGTGACATATCTGGATTTTTTGGTGTGTGTGGGGGGGGTGGAACCTGGGGAAGGAGGGGGTTGTGGAGGGGAGGGTATAAGCTCATAGACTCCACCCTTCAAAACAGCTGTTTCCACCTGGTGAATTGATCTCTGTCATCTGGAGATCAGTTGGAATTTTGGGAGATCTCCAGGGTCCACCCGGAGGCTGGCAACCTTGTCCATCCTGGCTTTGCTGCTAGATATTTATATTGCATCAAAAAAACCCCCCAAAACCCTGCAACACTTATTTGACCAAAAGTCTCTCAAAAGAAACATACACCAATGGGAAGCTTCTCGTCCACAAAGCCTTATTCTTGCGTGCCTACAGCTCAAGTTTCTAGCCCTTGAGGGACGGAGACAGGTTTAACAAACTCAAAAGAGCTGGGTGTGTTGGAATCGATGCCTGTTTTGTGGAGAAATACCTAGCCCTGGATGGTGCCCCATTTGTGCTTTGAATCCAGGAGTGAAATTGCTGCTGCTGGGGAAATTCCAGCACAGAAAACTTGAAGTTGGTGCAATTATGGGATTTCTGAACCTGAGACGTTTCTTCAGTTAACACAGTGCGATAAACAAAATTTGCTGTCTTGCTAGATGGGAGGTGGCTGGGGAATTGCCAAATGCAACTGGCAACGCTCTCCCTGCCTTTCCCGATAGCAATTCATCCCACGTCAGCGGAATGATATGCCAGGAGAACCCCACACATTCACAAATAATGGTGGGAAATGGGGGGGATCTCTGCCCCATATCTAGAATGCTAGCTAGGCAATCTTGAAAGCCAGCTAGGAGTAATGGACAGTTCCAGGGCATAGAAAAAGCCCAGCAGGAACTCATTTGCATATTAGGCCACACCCTCTGGCATCACCATGGTTTTGCACAGGGCTTTTTTTTGTACAAAAAGCCCAGCAGGAATTCATTTGCATATTAGGCCACACCCCCTGACACCAAGCCAGTTGGAACTGCATCTCTGTGCATTCCTACAAAAAAAAAAAAAGAAGCCAGTTCCATATCTCCTATTTCAGTAATACCTAGGAAATATCCGTCTGTTTCTGAAGGGAAGCATGGAAGCTGGGGGGAACCAGAGTGCTCACCAGAGATCTCTGGAGCTAGGGTTGCCAATCCCCAGGTGGGGGCAGGGGATCCCCCAGTTTGGAGGCCCTCCCCCCGCTTCAGGGTCGTCAGCAAGCGGGGGGAGGGGAGGGAAATGTCTGCTGGGAACTCTGTTATTCCCTGTGGAGATTTATTCCCATAGAAAATCATGGAGAATTGATCTGCGGGTATCTGGGGCTTGGGGGGGCTGTTTTTTGGGGTAGAGGCACCAAATTTTCAGTATAGCATCTAGTGCCTGCCCCCCAAATAACCCCCACGTTTCAAAAAGATTGGACCAGGGGGTCCAATTCTATGAGCCCCAAAAGAAGGTGCCCCTATCCTTCATTATTTCCTATGGAAGGAAGGAATTGAAAAGGTGTGCTGTCCCTTTAAATGTGATGGCCAGAACTCCCTTTGGAGTTCAATTATGCTTGTCACAGCCTTGATCTTGGCTCCACCCCTAATGTCTCCTAGCTCCACCCTCAAAGTCTCCTGGCTCCACCCCCAAAGTCCCCAGATATTTCTTGAATTGGACTTGGCAACCCTATGACTGGAGCCTCTTCCTCAGCGTCAGCTGGAGTCAGCATTGCCAACTTCAGAGTGGAACAGGGTTGCCAGCCTCCAGGTGGGGCCTGGAGATCTCCCACTTTTACGACTTATTTCCAGCTGGCAGAGATCAGTTCCCCTGGAGAAAATGGCTGCTTTGAAGGGTGGCCTCTATGGCATTGGACCATGCTGAGGCCCCTACCCTCCCTAAACCCCACCCTCTCTCGGATCCACCCCCAAAGTCTCCAGGTATTTTCCAATACAGACCTGGCAACCCTAGAGTGAGGCCTGGAGATCTCCCAGAGTTACAACTGAACTCCAGATAGGGTTCCCGTCTTCGGACTGGTAAATATCTAGAGATGTGGGGGAGAAGAAGAAGATATTGGATTTATAACCTCCCTCCACTCTGAATCTCAGAGCTGTCACAATCTCCTTTACCTTCCTCCCCCACAACAGACACCTTGTAAGATGGGTGGGGCTGAGAGAGCTCTCACAGAAGCTGCCCTTTCAAGGACAGCCCTGTGGGAGTTATGGCTGACCCAAGGCCATTCCAGCAGCTGCAAGGGGAGGAGTGGGGGATCAAACCTGGTTCTCCCAGATAAGAGTCCGCATACTTCACCACTACACCAAACTGAGAGGTGGAGCCTGGGGAGGGCGGGGTTTGGGAGGGGAGGGACCTCAGGAGAGTATAAATGCCATAGACTCCACCCTCCAAAGCAGCCATTTTGTCCAGGGGAATTGATCTTGGTTGTCAGAAGATCAACTGTAATAGCGCGAGAGCTCCAGGTAGCACCTGAAGGTTGGCAACTCTAACTCCAGATTACAGAGCTCTGTTCCCCTGAACAAAACAGTGACTTGGCAGAGCAGACTCTATGGCATCATACTTCACTGAGGTCCCTCCCCACACCCCACCCTTCTCAGATCTGGAATTTCCCAACCCAGAGCTGGAAACTCTATCTGGAAATGATACAATTCAAGACAGGGACCTCATGAGTTGCCTGTATCACCGGCCTGCTCTTCTCCTCAGGTCCTGCCTGTGGTTTTTTTGGGCTATCACGGATTAGTGGCTGTGTGCCACCTGCAGAGGGAGATGTCCCTGCCTTCGTTCCAGAAGAGAGCATCCACTGCCAATCTGGACTGGTCCATGGGGTTGGGACTTCTGGGTGAGGCCTGTTGTCTTCTTCACTTGCTTCACTGGAGGGTGACGTCAGAGCAGAGGTGGCCAAACTAGCTTAACGTAAGAGCCAGATAGAATAAACATCAGATGTTTGAGCCACAAGACATGAACATCAGATGTTGGAAGGAGGGAAGAAGGAAAGGAAGGGAGGGAGGAAAGAGGGAGGGAGGAAGGAAAAAGTGAAAATCAGGAAGAAAGAAGTGGAAAAAAAGTGAAAATCAGGAAGGAAGGCAGGAAAATAGATGGAGGGGAGGGAGGAGGGAGGGAGATGAGGAAAGAAAATAACTTCAACTTTAAATGCATTCTTCAAACTTGGAGAAGTGATTTAAAGAGACAAAGGCCTTTTCCCAGCCCGCTGACGGGGGGGTGGGTGGGCGGGCTTTGAGAGCCACACAACGTGTGTGAAAGATCCACATGTGGCTCCCGAGCCAGTTTGGCCATCACTGCGTCAGAGGGTATTTCTTCCTCTGGCGTGACCCTCCCCTGTGAATATTCAACCCTTCGATGGAAGAATGAGACTGTATCTTTCCCACTTACTTTCTCTTTGTTGGTAGGGTGGAATTTGCTGGAGCTGGTTAGACCAGCTGGGTTAGCCGCTGCCCTGAACTGTTCTGAGGTGGTGTGTGGGCAGGGAAGAAGTGGCGGTTGGAAGACAGGTGATGGGAAATGGTGAGATGGGAGATAGAGGAACGCTCAGTCCTCACTAATCTCCTTTCCCGTACGTAGGAGCATGGATGTTTTCTTCAGCTGATAGGTCAAATAAACATCATATCGTGGTAAAAAAAAAAAAAAGATACAGCTGGTTTGCTTTCTCTGACTGGATGAACTAAGCCAGCGGCCTAGCTTGGGCTGTCACTTGGGAGTGCCCCTGCAGTCTTCTGTGAGTTTTTCTTTGTGCATTGGCGCTAGGCTCAATTGTATGTTCCAGGCACTGGGTATAAGGGGCATTGAGGAGTCTGCTCATTTACCATCACCTTCTGCTTGGCTGAGAACAGACAGCTGGCTCAGGGCGGCATCAAGTTGCCCCTGAATGAGCCAGCCAGGAAAGGAGCGGATGGGAGCCTTCAGATGACACGCGGCCCATCCCCAGGACAGGGACAGGCTGTGTGTGCCCTGAAAGAGCTTCCAGAGCACTTGTGTGCCTCTAGGCCGCTCCCCAGGTGCTTCCGAAGTGCCCCAGAGCTGCCTCAGAATTTAGGTACCAGTTTGAAAGTGGTACCTTTCTGAGGCGGCTTCAAACTGGCCCAGGACGGGCTGCATGTGGGACGGGGATGACAGGCAGATGTGCACATGTGTACATGTTTTTTTGATCTGCCTGCCATTCCCGGGGTGGCTTAAACCTCCCATCTGTTATCAGCCCCACATTCCTGTTAGTTATCCCTAGCAATAGGATTCAGAGTTTTACTGCTACTGTAAAAGGAGGCTCTCTTTAGTCACCAGGGTTAGGAGCCATTAATAGACCTGCCTTAAAGTTGAGAGACAGTTTGGTGTAGTGGTTAAGTGTGAGGACTCTTATCTGGGAGAACTGGGTTTGATTTCCCACTCCTCCACTTGCAGCTGCTGGAATGGTCTTGGGTCAGCCATAGCTCTCGTAGGAGTTGTCCTTGAAAGGGCAGCTTCTGGGAGAGCTCTCTCAGCTCCACCTACCGCATAGGGTGTTTAGGTGGTGGTGGGAGGCAAAGGAGATTGTGACTGCTCTGAGACTCTGAGATTCAGAGTATTGGGCGGAGTATAAATCCAATAACTTCATCATCATCATCATCATCATCATCATCATCATCATCATCATCATCATCATCATCATCATCATCATCATCATCTTCTTCTTCTTCTTCTTCTTCTTCTTCTTCTTCTTCTTCAAATCTGTCTTTGAAAGCCATCTATGCCCATGGCCATTACTACCTCTGCCTGCCACCAATTTCACAGTTTAATTACTTGTAAAGAAGCATTTCCTTTTGCCGATCTTCAATATATTGCCCATCAAGTTCTCTGGTTGTCCCTGAGTTCTAGTATTATTAGGAGGGGTGGGGGAGTAGTGTTCTCTCTGAACCCCATCCGCTGAGCTACCCTGAAACCCCCCCCTGATGTTTACCTCATAGCACTGTTCCCAGCCGATACTTGACAACTCTTATGAGGGAGATCATCCAGTTAATAGGCATGAGGTAATCAGGAATGACATTTTAGTAATTTCAAGTTTATTTATATACTGGGGTGGCCAAACTTGCTTAATGAAGGAGCCGCGTAGAATAAACAACAGATGTTTGAGAGCCGCAAGACGTGAACGACAGATGTTTGAGGAAAGGAAGGAAGGAAAATAGATGGGGAGGGAGGAGGGAAGGAGAGGTGGAAAGAAAGCAACTCTACAGTGCATTCTCCAAGCTGCCAGCTGGCTTGGCTTGGAGAAAAGATTTAAAGAGACAAATGCCTTCTCCAAGCTGGCTGACGGGGTGGTGGGGATTTTAAGAGCCACACAATATGTATGAAAGATCCACATGTTTGGCCACCCCTGTTACGTGCTTTAGTTCCCATTTTCGCACGCATTTGAGTGAGGGATAACAGGAATATGCTTATTTCCCACTTTTGTTTTGCCTTTGCTCAAAATATAGATCTTTCCTTATTTGATATTTTCATTTCTTTTATAATCAAGTGTACTATGTACTTAATAAATTCTAATTTTTTTTAAAAAAATCCCCAGTGTGAGTGATTTTGAGGTCTTCGGTACCTTTATACATGCTCCATCTGGTATGTGCAAAGGAGGAAAGGAGATGTGAGTGTAAAACAAAATCCTTTGTGGGTTTATGTAATTGCTAAAAGAGGCTTGTCTCTGAGGAATTCACCCTACACAGAAAAAAAAAAACTGGGATAAAAATCAAACGGAGTGCTGATTTCACCCCCTCTCCGCTCTAATATAGAAAAATGAAAGTAAATTTCTGGAAGCTTTAATCGGTAGCTCTAATCTGACCTCTAGTGGTGGCAGTGGGAAGATCAATGGGGTAGAGAAATTAGGCGAGAAATTAAATCTATAGCTGTCTATATCGGTCAAGTTGCTATTTTGGTTAGCTGGGTAAATTCCTCACCTGTATAAAACGCTGTCCTACTCCTCTTTGGTTCCTTCTTTAATGCAGAAGTTGAAAAAGGTTTCAGCCCGGTTTTCAGTTATTGTCACAGAACAGAATTTCCGGAACTAGAATTAGGTACAAGTGTCACTCTGACAAGTCTTGGGGTGCTTTCAAGTCTCAGAATAAAGGAATTAAATGAGAACGATCGCTTTAGCAACAAGGATCTAAATTAGTTTTAGCAACCTCTTTCCAAGAGGATTCAATCACAAGGGTGAATTCTGATCGTCGGTACCAGAGCGGCTTGCAAACTGTAACATCTCCAGCATTTAGCTTTTTGAAAAATCCTGTATCCGAAAGTTATTGTCAGTACGTAGCAACCAAATAGCAAATTGGAAACGGTGATATTTGGTCTCAGCAAACCCTAGGAATTCCTAATTCACAACAGATGAAATCTGTCTCTCTTTAGGTGGTCATGTACTTCAGTCTTCTATGTGGTGCCCGCTGTGTGTTTCCTGGCACCCTTCCTGTTCAACAGTTGCCAGCAGTGTCTTCTACGTAGGGGGCACAATGAAGGAAGTGGAATGCGCTGGCAGAACATCACTGCAATCTGGAAAGATGTGTTGGGAAATTCCTGGAGCTCTGGGGGCAAAACCTGGGAAGGAAAGCTATGATGCCATAGAATCCACTCTCCAAAATGGCCTTTTCTCAGGGTTGCCAAGTCCCTCCGCTGCTGCGCTGGGGGACTGTTGTCTTGCGCATGCAGCGCGATGACATTACCCATAAGTGACATCATCATGGCGGGGATGTCGTGCTGGGGATACTCTAGGAGTCACAGTAAAACTCTATGGTACCATAGTGTTACACCGGGGAAGATCTAGTATTTGCAGCAAAACTCTATGATACCATAGCATTTTTACTGTAAGTCCTAGAGCATCCTCGGTGTAATCATGGCACTTCTGGGTGACATCATCATGCTGGGGATGGGGAGCCCCATCGCCGCACACTAGTGGCCTATTTCCTGCCAGCAGCTTCAGGCCCTCCAGACTGGGGGATCCCTCAACCCTGACAGGAGCTTGACAACCCTACCTTTTCTCCAGGGGAACTAGGATTACCAGATCCAAACCTGGGAATTTTGTGGGTGGAACCTGAAGAGGGTGGGGTTTAGGGATGGGAGGGGCTTCAAATGAGGTATAATGCCACAGAGCACACCTTCCCAAGTGGCCATATTCTCCAAGTGAACTGATCTCTGTCACCTGGAGATCCTCGGAGATCTCCCGCTACCACCTGGATGTTGGCGAGCATAAGGGGAATCGATCTCTGTTATCTGGAGGTCAGTTGTAATTCCAGGAAGTCTCCAGGCCCCATGTGGCAGCTGACAATCGCATTAGACGCCCTGCTTGCACAGTTGGATTTCTGGGTGAACAGCAGCCATTCGGTACCAACTAAACGTTCGTAACACCACAGCAAAATTGGCCTGTTGAGAGTGGGTTAGGAGGATCACATGGGCTACTGCACCTTCCTTGATTAGATCTGGTTTTATATTTGTCGGCGTGGACTAAGTCAGGGTGGCCGAACTGCAGCTCAGGAGCCACATGTGGATCTTTTGCATACATTGAGGGGCTCTCGAAGCCCCCACCGCCCCATCAGCCAGCTTGGAGAAGGCATTTCTCTACTTAAATCAATTTGCCAAGCCAGCCAATGGCTTGGAGAATGTTTAACATTAACGCTGCTTTCTTTCCACTTTCCCCTCCCTCCTCCCTCCCCTCTATCTATTTTCCTTCCTTCCACTCCTCCTTACCTTCCTTCTTCCCTCCCTCCCTCCCTCCCTCTTCTCTCCCTTCCTTTCTCTCCCTCCCTTTCTTCCTCCTCCCTCCCTTCCTTCTTTGCAGCTCTCAAGCACCTGAGGTTTATTCAATGCGGCTCTTGCGTTAAGCAACTTTGGCCACCCCTGGCCTGAATAGCCTCAGATTGGTTATTGTACCTCGATGCCTCTCCCTTCTGAACACCTCCCATCTTTCTATTGACATATCTCCCTCTGGGCATACGTCTTTTGAAATGTGGCGTTGGAGGAGAGTGCTACGGATACCGTGGACCACCAAAAGGAGAAACAAGGGGGTCCTAGACCAAATCAAGCCTGAATTGGTCCCTAAAAGCTAAAAATTGACTAAATTGAGACTATTGTACTTTGGTCACATTATGAGAAGACGAGAGTTACTGGAAAAGACCATAATGCTAGGAAAAGTTGAAGGCAACAGGAAAAGCGGAACATATGAACATATGAAGCTGCCTTATACTGAATCAGACCCTTGGTCCATCAAAGTCAGTATTGTCTTCTCAGACTGGCAGCGGCTCTCCAGGGTCTCAAGCTGAGGTTTTCCACACCTATCTGCCTGGACCCTTTTTTGGAGATGCCAGGGATTGAACCTGGGACCTTCTGCTTCCCAAGCAGATGCTCTACCACTAAGCCACCATCCCTCCCAAGGAAGACCCAACATGAGATAGACTGGCTCAGTCAAGGAAGCGTCAGCTTTCAGGTTGCAAGACATTAACGACAAGTCTGTTAATAGGATGTTTTTGGAGGTAATTCATTCAGGTGGGCAGCCATGTTGGTCTGAAGTGAGAGAACCACAGAAATAATGTTCTAAATACAAAACCAGACCATGGCCAAATGACTAATAAGCTTCAAAGCCTTCTTAAAGGTACATATCCTAATATCGAAATTTATATACGCACAGAATTCATGCCATACGCAATTCACACATCCCATATCAAATACTAGTAGAAGAAGAAGAAGAAGAAGATATTGGATTTATATCCCGCCCTCCACTCCGAAGAGTCTCAGAGCGGCTCACAATCTCCTTTACCTTCCTCCCCCACAGTAGACACCCTGTGAGGTGGGTGGGGCTGGAGAGGACTCTCACAGCAGCTGCCCTTTCAAGGACAGAGTCTCAGAACGGCCTACAATCTCCTTTCCCTTCCTCCCCCACAACAGACACCCTGTGAGGTGGGTGGGGCTGGAGAGGGCTCTCACAGCAGCTGCCCTTTCAAGGACAACCTCTGCCAGAGCTATGGCTGACCCAAGGCCATTCCAGCAGGTGCAAGTGGAGGAGTGGGGAATCAAACCCGGTTCTCCCAGATAAGAGTCCGCACACTTAACCACTACACCAAACCGGCTCCCGTCCAAAGAAGTCCAAAGAAGTCCAGTCCAAAGAAGTGTTTGTGCAGAATACACAATTTATCATACGTTGCTTGTGCAAAAACGGAACTTGTGCAAGACTCTCCAGATGCCCCCAATGCCCTTGCTAGTTGGTAAGATGTTTCAGTCACCCTTTCTTCATGGAGGAGTTGGTAAGCAGTCCGCAATTTCAACGGGTTCCACCCCACTTCATTGAGTTCACACTCGGGTTGCCAGTCCCCAGGTGGGTAGCAGGGGAGCCCCTAAGGGTTCTGTGATTAAACCAGCCTCCAATATAATCAACAAATTTCCACTGACATTTATAAAGGAAACATAAACAACCACTTAAAGCAGTGAATTGTACATAAGGTGAAGTCATACGGTATGCTCGGTCCATTATAAGGACAAAATTAGGTGAAGTATTATAATACGCACAGTCTTTCTTGGGACCAATCGGCCTCCAAATGGTTTCAGCCAAGAACTGGCAAAGTAGAGTCTTCTTCGCAAGTCAAACTGCTGTAGAAAAAAGCCAGCAGTAGCAGACAGCTACGAAGGCGGCGCCTCTCTGCCTCCGTTTCTCTGAAGCTTCCACAGGCTTAATGCAAAAGACTACAAAGTTGATATTGGGTTATTTAATCCCCAGGTGGGGGCAGGGGATCCCCCAGTTGGGAGGCTCTCGCCTCGCTTCAGAGTCATCAAAAAGTGGGAGGGAGGGGAAATATCTGCTGGAAACTCCATTGGGAACAATGGAGACTGATTCCCATATTGTATAATGAAAAATTGAACCACGGGTATTTGGGGCTCTGGGGGGGGGCTGTTTTTTTTAGGTAGAGGCACCAAATTTTCAGTATAGCATCCAGTGCCTCTCTTCAAAAGACCCTCCAAGTGTCAACAAGATTGAACTAGGGGGTCCAATTCTATGAGCCCCCAAAGAAGATGCCCCTATCCTTCATTATTTCCAGTGAAGGGAAGGCATTGAAAAGGTGTGGGGTCCCTTTAAATGTGACGGCCAGGGCTCCCTTTGGAGTTCAACTATGCTTGGCTCCATTTCCAAGTCCCCAGATATTTCTTGAATTGGGCTTGGCAACCCTAGTTCACGCGCATGTCAAGCACAATATTTTCAAACCATCTGAAAAGAAAGAAAGAGCGCAATAAAATGTAGAGGTTCCGGAGCTGCGTTCCTGTGAACTCCTGCCCAAAGTGAGGCCTGCTGCTAGGGAAGCCGGGACCCCCCCAGAGTTACAGCTCGTCTCCAGGCTCCAGAGATCGGCTCCCTGGAGAAAATGGATTCTCTGGAGGGTGGACTCTATGGCACTGTGCCCCATTCATGGCCAGTGTGTGGGAATAGGCAGCTGTCTAGGGTGCCACCTGGCCCAGGGGGTGTCCCCTGGCAACCCCTCTCTCCATGCACAGGCTCCACGGAGCACAGCCACTGCCCGGCTGTTTTTGCAAAAGCGGATGGCACCTCGGAGCCCAGCAGGGATAAATGAACCAACTATAAAAGCTGAAGAAGAGCCAATTACGGTTTCTAAAAATTGGCTCCTGTTGAAGTTGTCTGCTGCCACTCGTCTTTCCTACTCTACTTTAACAGAGCCAAGGGGTGGGAGCTATAGCTCAGGGGTAGAGCATCTTTCTGGCATGACCAAGGACTTGTCCCTGGCACCTCCAGCTCAAAGGATCAAGCAGAAATGGTCATGTGAAGGTCTTGTCCTTGGCACTTCCAGCTATAAGGAGCAAGTAGTATTCTCACTCCCTGGAGAAGATCCTGATGCTCGGAAAGACAGAAGGCAAAAGAAGAAGGGGACGGCAAAAGATGAGATGGCTGGACAGCATTGCTGATGTAACAAACACGAATGTGAGCAGACTTCGGAGGATGGTGGAAGACAGGAGAGCCTGGTGTAGGGATGCCAGCCTCCAGGTGGGACCTGGAGATCCCCCAGAATTACAGCTGAACTGCAAACTACAGAGATCAGTTCCCCTGGAGAAAACAAATGCTTTGGAGGGGGGACTCTGTGGCCTTGTACCCCACTGAGGCCCCTATCCTCCCCAGGCTGCATCCCCTAATCTCCAGGAGTTTCCCAACCTGAATCTGGCAACCCTAGCCTGGCGTGACTTTGTCCATGGGGTCGCAAAGAGTCAGACTCGACTGTGCGACTGAACAACAACAGTATTCTCACAATTTTTATTGCTTAATCTCAGAATTTTTTTTTTAAAAAAATAAAATTGAAAATAAAAAACTGTAAATTAAAAATAATTTCAAGCTTGTTTTCTCCTACAATTCTGGTTTTTAAAAAAAATTTGGGGGGGGGGGTTGCTAGTGGGCAGCTCGCCTAGGGCACCAAAAACTCTACCATCAGCCCTGACCCCACTGACGTCCCTGCCCTCCCCTGACAACCCTTCCCTGGCATCTTGGGGTGGGGGGGAACCTGACAACCAATGTTCCCGCTAAGCAACACGAACGTTAAACATATTCCCCAAGCCATTGGCTGGCTTGGCGACCAAAGTTCCCTCTTGTGAGCAAAAATTCTACTTTGTGAGCTACTGGCATTAAAGTTGTGAACTGCTGCATAAATGATTGTCCTCTGGGGTCATCCTTCCTGAGTTGACAAAAATGTGTGAGCTGGAAGCTAAAAATCTGTGAGCTAGCTTAGCTCATGCTCAGTTTAGAGGGAACATTGCTGGCAACCCAAGTTAACTGCTGCCCATCTCTTTAGTCTTTAAATGGCTAAAAGATTTTGCTGATTTTGCTTCGAAGAATGAAAAAGACTGCTCCTCCCCCAACAAGGAATGTTTTTTGGGAAATACAGGAATCGAAATTCAATTTTTAAACGGTTGTTTGTTGAATGAGCGGTCAACAGATGACTAGGTTATTGAGTTTATGCCAGCCTCCCATACTTATTGTGCAATGCTGTAACTGGAATTCCCCCTCGCCCGCTCTCTTCACAGAAGTCACCTGACTTCCTTGGGGGAAAAAATGCCCAGTTTGAAAGGATCTAGCACAGCCTTTCTCATCCATCAGGCCTAGACTCAGCCCCGAACGGGTATTGTGCAACGAGGGCCTAATCAACCTAATGGAAGATTCCCTTTTCCAACGGCAGAGGGCGCCAGAGGGCTACACTCCGCTATTGTCAACAAACAGAAATGTGGATGAGGCTTCGAAAGAGATATGACAAGACAAGAGACACCGGACAGAAGGGAAGGAGAGAGACGGGAACAACAGCAAAAGACGGGGAGCGCTGCACAAGGTAAGCATCTTAGAAATCCTTTCCCAGAAATGCATTTTTCTGAATCTCAGGGTTTGGGTGAAATGTGTCATGTTGGGGGCTGAGTCCTTTGTAGAAACTGGGAAAGAAAGTATTAGGTGTTTCCAGACTATCCTCCTCTCTGCTTTTGGGAGGGGTCGGTTGGCTTGTGGAAAGTGGCTGGCGATTCTGTGGCGAGCCCTTCTCTGTAGCTCTGGGCCTGCCCCCGTCTCGTCACGGCGGTGTGCAAAAATTTGGGCAGGGGTGGCCAAACTGTGCTCGGCAGCCACGTGTGGCTCTTTCACACATATCGTGCGGCTCTTAAAGCTGCCCCATTCGGCTGGCTTGGAGAAGGCATTTGTGTCTTTAGATCGCTTCTAGCCAAGCCAGCTGGCAGCTTGGAGAATACTTTTAAAGTTAAAGTTGCTTTCTTTCCACCTCTTCTTCCCTCATTTATTTTCGTCCCTCCCTCCCTCCCTCCCTCCCTCCCTTCCTCCCTCCCTTCCTTCCTTCCTTCCTTCCTTCCTTCCTTCCTTCCTTCCTTCCTTCCTTCCTTCCTTCCTTCCTTCCTTCCTTCCTTCCTGTCTTGCAGCTCTCAAACATCTAACATATATTCTATGTGGTTGAAATATACTGGGTCCGATGTACTGGTAGATCAGGCAGAACCACTTTATTGGAGACTACATACTAAAGACATACTACAAAGACATGTCGCCATGGCAGCAACATTGGGCGCTCCTGCCCCTCTGGGCTGGCTGGGTGGCTTCTTCTTCTCCATCCAGGTCAGATGATGGTGTGGACTCGACTGCGCAAACCTGGTTAGAATCCCATTCTCGTCACCAGTGAAATGTACTGGGTCCGATGCGTTGGTAGATCACGCAGAACTACTTTATTGGAGACTACATACCACAAAGACAACATGGCGGAGCCGAGACCCCACTTATATACATCCCCAATAACGCCCCCCCCCCGGTCCATACCAAATCATGACGGTCAAGCTTCGCGCCATGTTGTACAGAATTCAAATCATCCGAGTTGTTAAGCAGTTGTTAAGCAGACCCGCAGTGTCCTGGATGCCTGCGAAACTGCTGCGGAGTAGTACGTTCAGTACAGTCACTTCACGTTGTCACCCCCCTCAGTACATAACGCCAGCAGTGTTCCCTCTAAGCTGCAGAGTCTTGTGAGCAAAAAATTCTACTTTGTGAGCGACCGGCGTGAAAGTTGCGAGTTACTGCTCTGGGGTCATCCTTCCCTGAGCTAAGACAAAAATGTGTGAGCTGGAGGATAAAAATCTGTGAGCTAGCTCGCGCCAACTCAGCTTAGAGGGAACACTGAACACCAGCTCTTACATTCAGCAAGTTTGGCCACCCCTGCATTTGGGTGTGCAGCATGATTCGGTGCTATAGGAACTAGTTTTACTTACTAAGGGTGAATAATAATAATAATAACTGTTCATTCATCATTATACCGGTTCTGCTTTTTGCCAGAGGAGTACCAACTCTGTTGTATCAGGCAGAGGCCCTCTAGGGTCCTGGTGCCGCTGGTGAGATGCAGGGAGCAGAGTATGGCTGCTAAATCCAGGCTGGGAAACTCCTGGAGATTTGGGGGTGGGGCCTGCGGAGGACAGGGGCCTCAGATGAGGTACATGGCCATAGAGTCCAAACTCCAAAGCATCAATTGTGTCCAGGAATCTGACCTCTGTAGTTCACACACGAGCTGTAATGCCAGGAGATTCCCCAAGTCCTACCTGGAAGCTGCCACCTCTAGGTACTTCACCGGTGGAGAGAGAAATGAAACAGAGTGTTAATAAACGTGTCGTCTTTGCCCACATGTGAAGTCCATCCCCTGTGCCTTTTGAAGACGAAGCAAGATGGAGCTGTTCCATATGGGGTAAGTCGGTTGTGGGAGAAAAGGCTGAGCTAAAAGACACAGGAATACTGTAAGGTTTGTTGGGGGGGTCCTTTCAAGAAGGGTGTGGGGTGGCAGAGAAAGAGTGCCCCTCCCCAGGTTCATGGGCTTTCTCTCAAACTACAGTTGCCAACTCTGGGTTGGCAAATTTCTGGAGATTTGGGGTTGGAGCCTGGGAAGGGCGGGGTTTTGGGAGGGCAGAGAGCTCAGCAGGGTAAAATGGGTTACACTGCATAGGACTGCACTGTGATATGGTTGGCTCCTTGTTCTGATTAAGGGATCCCTAGTTCTCATTGGAATAACCCTGCAACTTTTCCTGGCTCCCACCAAGTGTTTTTAGAAAGTGGGACGGGCCAAGTGAGATGTTTGTCCAGCAAGCTGATTAACCATTGGCAGGTGTTTTTTTTTGTAGCAGGAACTCCTTTGCATATTAGACCACACACCCCGACGTAGCCAATCCTCCTGGAGCTTCCCATAGGCCCTGTACTAAGAGCCCTGTAAGGTCTTGGAGGATTGGCTACGTCAGGGGTTGGGTGGCCCAATATGCAAGAGTTCCTGCTACAATAAAAAAAGCCCTGACCATTTGGGATTTGATTGGCTGTGCAGATTTTTTTTAAAAAATCTATTACTTTAGCAGCAGCTGCAATCACAGCACAAGGATATCACTGCGTGACTGAAAGTAAGCTGCAGCGGCCATTTTGTAGCTGGCTGCGTCTCTTGCGACAGCCATTTTGTGGCTGCCCCCATCGCACTGTGTTAGAATTCCAAAGGTGCCTGCAGGCTCAAAAAACTTAGGGACCCCTGTAGTAGCCCACTGTTTTCCTGAGGGACATGGGTCTGAGCTGATGTAGCTCCCCTAGCTTGTAGGATGTAGGCTGATGTTGGGGGTGGATAACACCCCACTCCCCATTCTTCCTCTTTCCTCTCTCAGGAGCTTCATCGCCTGCTTCCTCTTCGCCTGCTCTGACGCAGTCTCTATGTTTGGAGAAATCCTGTCTCCAAACTATCCTCAGGCCTATCCCAACGATGCTCTAGAATCCTGGGAAATCAATGTCCCGCCTGGTTACGGCATCCGCCTTTACTTCACCCACCTGGACATCGAGCCTTCTCAAAACTGCGAGTATGACTCTGTGAAGGTACAGGCCTCGACCCTCTGCTGGGAGTCAGAGGAAGGGAGGGGGCCACAGAGGAGACATGGGCTGGTCTGATCTTCAGTAGCAGCTAGGGTTGCCAATCCCCAGGTGGGGGCAGGGGATCCCCCGGTTTGGAGGCCCTCCCCCCGCTTCAGGGTCATCAGAAAGCGGGGGGGAGGGGAGGGAAATGTCTGCTGGGAACTCTATTATTCCCTAGGGAGGTTTATCCCATAGAAAATAATGAAGAAATGATCCACGGGTATCTGGGGCTCTGGGGGGGGCTGTTTTTTGAGGTAGAGGCACCAAATTTTCAATATAGCATCTAGTGCCTCTCCCCAAAGTACCCTTCAAGTTTCAAAAAGATTGGACCAGGGGGTCCAATTCTATGAGCCCCAAAAGAAGGTGCCCCTATCCTTCATTATTTCCTATGGAAGGAAGGCATTGAAAAGGTGTGCCATCCCTTTAAATGTGATGGCCAGAACTCCCTTTGGAGTTCAATTATGCTTGTCACAGCCTTGATCTTGGCTCCACCCCTAATGCCTCCTGGCTCCACCCCCAAAGTTCCCAGATATTTCTTAAATTGGACTTGGCAACCCTAGTAGCAGCTCAGCACTGTGATGCATAAGGACCAATGGGGAAGTTGTATGTTGAGGACGTTGCTTTCCTGGTTGTCTCCAAAAGATCCAGAGGAAGGTGATTGTTGTTGAGAAAGTTGAGAGAGGTACGACATAGCATGGTACATGCATAGGGGATAAGACATGGCTCAGTGGCAGAGCATCTAAGCATGCAGAAGGTCCCAGGTTCAATCCTCACTCAGCATCTCCACTTAAAAAGATCAGGAAGCAGGTAATGCAAAAGACCTCTTCCTGAGCCCCTGGCAGGGCAGGTCCTAGACTGTCCGGCACCCTAGGAAAGGCTAACTTCTCACGCCCTCCCCTGCACTGATAATGTTGCCAAATCACATGGGCGTGCGGCCCCAGAAGGCTAGCGCCCTAGGCAATAGTCTAGTTTGCCTAGAGGCAGGGCCAGCCCCAGCCCCTGGAGATAGGGGTCCCAAGCTCCTGCTAGGGGTAGGGTTTCCCCTCTTTTGGGGGCCCCCAACCTGCCAGCTTGGAGCAAGCTGCTGAAGGGACCCCTGGCCCCCAAAAGCTCCATTGTCACACTACATACCGGATGCACTGAGGTCACCTGGAAGTGATGCCATCGCACTGGGCACATCACACCAGGGATGCCCTAGGAATCAGGTAAACCCCCCCCCCCCCCTGCATGGTACCATCTCCTCTTGCTCTCAACTTGCAAAACGAAAAAAAAAAGACTCTGAGGGAACTAGATCTAAGCAGGAGTCAAGTTGCACCTTTAAGACCAACCAATTTTTATTTAGAACGTAAACTTTCGTGTGCTCTTAAGCGCACTTCGTCAGACGAGGAATCCAGCACAGGGAGCAAAGCCATACATAGCTGAGCAGAGCCATACAGAGCTGGTAGGCAGTGGCCCAGAATGCAACATGGTACAGATTTAAGAACCAAGGACAGTGAAGTAAAATGAAATGGTAGGCAGTGGTTTAGAATGCAAAATGGTACAATGACAGAATAGTAGAATTAATAAATTGAGCAAACCTTTAATCTGAGTAGCATGAGCGTGCGAAAGCAACAAAATAGCAGTATGCAGTAAAATTAACATTAAAAAGAATTAACATAAAAAAAATAAAACAGCATACTGCTGTTTTGTTGCTTTCTCATGCTACTCAGATCAAAGGTTTGCTCAATTTGTTAATTTTACTGTTCTGTCATTGTACCATTTTACATTCTAAACCACTGCCTACCAGATCATTTTACTTCACTGTCATTGGTTTTTAAATCTGTACCATGTTGCATTCTGGGCCACTGCCTACCAGCTCTGTATGGCTCTGCTCAGCTATGTATGGCTTTGTTCATTGTGCTGGATTCCTTGTCCGATGAAGTGTGCTTAAGAGCACACGAAAGCTTACGTTCTAAATAAAAATGGATTGGCCTTAAAGGTGCAACTTGACTTCCACTTTGTTCAACTGCTTCGGACCAACACGGCTGCCCGCTTGGAACTAGATCTAGTTTATCTTGTTATCCTGCAGTTGTGTGAGAGCTGCGTGCGTGAGCATACACACCAGCCAGAGATACTGGCAACCACCAGTTGCAATATATATATATTCCTCTAGCACAGCGGTCTCCAACCCCCGCCCCCCCGGTCATGGACCAGTACCGGTTCGTGGCCTGTTAGCAACCAGGCTGTGAGTTGTATAATTATTTCATTGTATATTACAATGTAGTAATAATAGTAAGAAGAAGACAACATTGGATTTATATCCTGCCCTCCACTCCGAATTTCAGAGTCTCAGAGCGGCTCATGATCTTCTTTACCTTCCTCTCCCACAACAGACACCCTGTGAGGTTGATGGGGCTGAAAGAGCTCTCCCAGAAGCTATCTTTTCAAGGACAACTCGGCGAGAGTTATGACTAACCCAAGGCCATTCCATCAGCTGCAAGTGGAGGAGTGGGGAATCACACCCTGTTCCCTCAGATAAGAGTCCACACACTTAACCAGATAAGAGTCCACATACCAAACTAATAGAAATAAAGTGCACAATTGTATCATCCTGAAACCATCATCCCACCCCCCCGCCTGTGGAAAAATTGTCTTCCGCAAAATCGGTCTCTGGTGCCAAAAAGGTTGGGGACCACTGCTCTAGCAGAGAGGAGGTAAACCAGGGGTAGAATTCTAGCAGGAGCTCCTTTGCATATTAGGCCGCACACCCCTGGTGTAGCCAATCCTCCAAGAGCTTACAAGACTCTTTTTTGTAAGCTCTTGGAGGATTGGCTACATCAGGGATGTGTGGCCTAATATGCAAAGGAGCTCCTGCTAGAATTCCACCCCGGAGGCAAACACAACTGTCCCTTTCAGGTCCTGACCGGGGATCACCTTGAAGGCCAGCTGTGCGGGCGGAAGAAGGATGATAATCCTGGCAACAAAATCCTGAAGGAATTCTATGTGCCCCACAATACCTTGACAGTGACTTTTCAGTCGGACTTCTCCAATGAGGAGCGCTTCACCGGCTTTGCGGCTTATTACGTTGCTGTGGGTAAGTTGTCGGCTGCCTCCATCTGGCACTTGGAATTCTCCTAGATGTGTGATTCCTTCCAGCATTGCCTTGGTTACAGAAGGCACCATTTCAAGGGTTGTCTTTGTATGTCGGTGCGGGGGGCAGGGCTGAGATATTTGCTGTATTTCTCCATCTTTAGCTTAAATGCTTTTTCTTTTTTTCTTTTTGGACATTTAGATGCCAGGATTACTTTGTCAAGGAGAAAAGTGGTGTGGGGAGATGGGAAAACCTTAACCCTTTTCTCTTCTTGCTATTTTCTCACTGGAGAAAAAAAAAAAAACCAGGGCTGAGCTGGTGTTAACTATTACTGAGGAAAACTTTTTCTTCATCGGGGTAAAAATGTCTCAAGGGCAACTTTTCCGTCAAGAAAATGGCAGAAAAGGCCCCACACAGTTCTCCTGTATGAAGGCCGGTTTGGTGTAGTGTTTAAGTGTGCGGACTCTTATCTGGGAGAACCGGGTTTGATTCCCCACTCCTCCACTTGCAGCTGCTGGAATGGCCTTGGGTCAGCCATAGCTCTAATAGAGAGCCAGTTTGGTGTGGTGGTTAAGTGTGCGGACTCTTATCTGGGAGAACCAGGTTTGATTCCCCACTCCTCCACTTGCAGCTGCTGGAATGGCCTTGGGTCAGCCATAGCTCTAATAGAGAGCCAGTTTGGTGTAGTGGTGAAGTGTGCGGACTCTTATCTGGGAGAACCGGGTTTGATTCCCCACTCCTCCACTTGCAGCTGCTGGAATGGCCTTGGGTCAGCCACGGCTCTCACAGAGCTGTCCTTGAAAGGGCAGCTTCTGGGAGAGCTCTCTCAGCCCCACCTACCTCACAGAGCGTCTGCTGTGGGGGAAGAAGATAAAAGAGATTGTGAGCCGCTCTGAGACTCTGAGATTCAGAGTATAGATTCAGAGTATATAAATCCAATATCATCATCTTCTTCTTCCTCCTCCTTGATAAAGTAGCCCTTAAGCATGGCTGGTCCTGACACTAGGCAATTGCCTAGGGCGCCAGCCTTCTGGGGGTGGCAAATTGGGTGCCCCCATGTGACTCAGTGACATTAACAGTGTGTGTGTGTGGGGGGGGGGTGCCAGAAGTTAACCTTGCCTAGGATGCCCAACAGTCTGGAGCCAGCCCTGCCCTTGAGGCTGTATAGGCAAATTTTAAAAATCCAACTTAAGATAGAACCTAGAATAAAGTTGTCAACTTCCAGAGATCTCCCAGAATTCCAACTGATCTCCAGACTACAAAGATCAGTTTCTCCTAGCGATCATGGCTGTGTTGGAAGCTGGACTCTACGGCATCATTCCCACCTGAGGCCCCTCCCCAAACCCCTCCCTAGGGCTCCCAAGCCCCCGTCCAAGCTGGGGTTCTCCTGCCCGGGAGGTTCCCAACCCGCCAGCCCACACTGGGTCAGTGGGGAAACCTCCCCCGATGTTGCTGGCACGACGACGTCACCCGGAAGTGACGTTGCACATCGGCCGCTCTAGACATTTCTGGAAAAACTCTATGGTTTTCCTGGATACTCTAGCAATTTGGGAGGGAAAACTCTATGGTACAATAGGTACCATAGAGTTTTTCACTCCCAAAATGCTAGAGCATCTGGGAAAACTATAGAGTTTTCCCAGAAGTGCCTGCAGTGACCCGTGCGCAATGTCCCTAAGTCCCCCACCAGAGGATGTGGGGGACTTGGCAACCCTACCCCTGCCTCTTCAGGTTCTGCCCCCAAATCTCCAAAAATTTCCCAACTATAAGTTGGCAACCCAGAGTCAAATAGGTGAACCCACAGAGAAAGAGAGTAAAGGTGCAGGATTCTCACCAACAGTCAAATACTTGCTTGTGAATATATTCCCGATCAGGAGTGGCAAAACTTGCTTGACAGAATAGCCGCATGGAATAAACATCAGATGACTGAGAGCTGCAAGACCTGAACGTCAGATGTTTGAGAGCTGCAAGACAGGAAGGAAGGGAGGGAGGAAGGGAGGAAGGAAGGAAGGAAGGAAGGAAGGAAGGAAGGAAGGAAGGAAGGAAGGAAGGAAGGAAGGAAGGAAGGAAGGAAGGAAGGAAGGAAGGCAAATAGATGGGGAGGGATGGATGGAAAGAAAGCAACTTTAACTTCAAATGCATTCTCCAAGCCACTGGCTTGGCTTGAAGAAGGGATTTACAGAGAAAAATACCCTCTCCAAGACAGCTGGCAGGGTGGTGGAGGCTTCGAGAGCCACACAATATGTGACTTCCCCTGTTCCAAATTATTAATTTGCAAAGTTAGGAGTCAATAAGAAGTCATGCTTGCTGTGAGAGCAGGGACGTTCACCATGTTGTCCCTAGGTTCAGGTGTGTGGTAAGGACTGCTAGAGCTCTCCTGAAGGGTCTTCCTTTCCCATTGCCTTCTGTGTTTTTATCCCATCCTCTTTCCCATCCCATCCTCTTTCCCCTGATTCCACCAGATCCTTCTTGACGTCTTTCTTCCCTCCCTGCAGATGTGAACGAGTGCACGGAGTTTGTGGAGGCGGCCTGCAGCCATTATTGTAATAACTACCTTGGGGGGTACTTTTGTTCTTGCCCCCCAGCATATTTTTTACATGAAGACCAGAAGACATGTGGAGGTAAGAGCCCGGTTCCCCAGTCCCCAAAAGAAGCATCATTCCCTTGTAGAACTGATACCTGAGTTGAGCAGACCTGTCCCATTCAATAGCCTGCTCTAGACAAGTGGAAAATCCAGAGTAGTTAATAAATTGGAAGGATTTATAGTTGCCACAGGGCAAGGGTATAATTGAGTACCACTTAAATAAAGAACAGAATTCAATCACTAGAGAGTCTAAGGTTGCCAGCTGGCCAGAAAAACACCCTCTTATGCTTTTAACAGAGACTTGATGTGCAGAAATGGACCCTTGAAGATTTTCACAGCACAGAGCAACATAACATTTTTTTAGAAGAAGGGTAGGGTTTTTTTATCCTGTTGTTGTTTTTACCTTAAGGCATCTCAAAGCAGCTTAAAATTTCCTTCCCTTCCTCTCTCCACAACAGACCCCTTGTGAGGTAGGTGGGGCTGAGAGAGCTCTGAGAGAACTGCTCTTGACAGAACAGCTCTGAAAGAACTGCAGCTGGCCCAGGGTCACCCAGCTGGCTGCATGTAAAGGAGGAGTTAGAGTCTACTGCGCTTAACCAGTACTTTGTTTATACTGTACCTTTCTTTCTCAAAAGGGGACCCAAAGTGACTTACATCTTTCTCCTTTCCTCCATCTTATCTTCACAACAACCCTGCGAAGTAGGCTAGGCTGCATGCGTGTGACTGGCTCAAGGTCACCTAGCCAGCTTTTATAACAGAGTGAGATTCAAACTTGCTCCCCCACTCCGCATGCTAGTTGTGCGACTCTAACCCCTATACCACACTGGCTTTCATCATCTTTATTTTATTTATTTTATTGCATTGCATTTATATCCCACCCTCCCTTAACAGGCTCAGGGTGTCTAACAACAGTTAAAATGACAGAGTATTAAAATCAAGCACAATAAAATCATTAACACGTTTTAACAGTTCATACAGTTTAAAATATGTAAGACGATTCCAAGTTCACTCGCCAGGATCCAGGTGGTAGGTTTTTATTTATTCTTATTGTGCGCTGCATATAATGATATTATAGGATGTTATTTGGCACTCTGGAGTTGTATTGGGATGGTTCAGGTGTCAGTGCTGTGGGATGGTGGAATAGTGGTCGCCTCCCCGTTATTACTCCCGTGGCACAGAGTGTTAAAGCTGCAGTACTGCAGTTCAAGCTCTACTCACAACCTGGGTTTGATCCCCGGTGGAAGCTGGGTTTTCAGGTAGCCGGCTTGAGGTTGACTCAGCCTTCCATCCTTCCGAGGTCGGTCAAATGAGTCCCCATCTTGCTGGGGAGAAAGCGAAGATGACTGGGGAAGGCAATGGCAAACCACCCTGTAAAAAGTCTGCCGTGAAAACGTTGTGAAAGCAACATCACCCCAGAGTCGGAAACGACTGGTGCTTGCACAGGAGACCTTTCCTTTCCTCCCATTATTTGTTAAATGCCAGTTTAAACAACTCTGTCTTACAGGCCCTGAGGAATTATGGCAAGTTCCACATAGCAGGGGCTGCCACTTAGAAAGCTCTTGCTCTGGTAGTGGCCAGTTGTGCTTCTTTTGGCCCAGGGATCATAATGAGATTTTGTATACTTGATCAAAGTGCTCTCTGAGGCTCATATGGGGAAAGACGGTCCCGGAGGTAAGTGATAAGTGCTCGCAGATCCAACTGGTATTAAAGAGACAATTAGAGGGACCAGCTCAAAAACTGGCCACTCTTTTGGAGACAGGCCCAAGCTTGGAGAGTCAAGACTCCCTTAAGCATTGCCGGGATGGGGGCAATCAGGAATCAGCAAAGGCATTTGGCTTGTAACCAGATTTGCATTTGGTGGGTGTTGCAAGGTAGAATTAAGAGACAGTGATAAGCAACATTGGATAGACGTGATTTCAGCAGCAGATCATAAACCCTCATCAGGTTTCTAATTTGCAGATGTTTAGACTGTGCCTGCTACAGTCTCAGAAACCAGAAGAGGTGGCAGGATAGCGTTTCAGGCTTGGAGGCAGGGTTGCAAGCTTTTAGGAGAGGTAATATTACTTTTTTACCGGCTACATTACCTTTTTTTAAAGAGCCAGTTTGGTGTAGTTAAGTGTGTGGACTGTTATCTGGGAGAACGGGTTTGATTCCCCACTCCTCCACTTGAGTCCCCACTCCTCCACTTGCAGCTGCTGGAATGGCCTTGGGTTAGCCATAGCCATTGCAGGAGTTGTCCTTGAAAGGGCAGCTGCTGTGAGAGCTCACTCAGCTCCACCCACCTCACAGGGCGTCTGTTGTGGGGGGAGAAGATATAGGCGATTGTAAGCCACTCTGAGTCTCTGATTCAGAGAGAAGGGCGGGGTATAAATCTGCAGTCTTCTTCTTAAATGGGTCTGTCTAGATATTATTCAGTTTGATCTGCAAACAGTTATCTAGTGTTGTTATTGAGCTCCATGCCCTGACAAACTTCAACTGCCCATATCCATTCATCAGAGCTCTGGTAAAGGAACAGGACCTGGTTTTCCTGGCCAGTTGGCAACCCACGGCTGGAAAGAAGTCTTCAGCATCCCATTAGCAGCAGCATCAGAATAAACCAGGGGTGGCCAAACTTGATTAATGTAAGAGCCACGAAGGATAAATGTTAGATGTTTGAGAGCTGCAAGACATGAACAGCACATGCTTAAGAGCTGCAAGAAAGAAAGGAAGGAAGGAGGGAGGAAACAGAGGTGAAAAGAAAGCAAATATTGTTCTTATAAATATGGAGCAGAGGTCCATTAGTGGCTATTAGCCACAGAGTGTGTGTGTGTGTGTGTATTTTGGCCACTGTGTGATACAGAGTGTTGGACTGGATGGGCCATTGGCCTGATCCAACATGGCTTCTCTTATGTTCTTATGTTCAAATAGATGGGGAGAGGGTGGGAGAGGTGGAAAGAAAGCAACTTTACCTTTAAATGCATTCTCCAAGCCTCCTGGTGACTTGGCTTGGAGAAGTGATTGAAAGAGAGAAATGCCTTCTCCAAGCCAATCAATGGGGCACTGGGGGCTTTGAGAGCCACACAATATGTGTGAAAGAGCCACATGTGGCTCCCAAGCCACAATTTGGCCACCCCTGAAATAAACTGTACAACATCAGGCAAATTAGCACAGTAGGTATGATTTACATGGGTTGCGAGTTCATCCTCTTTTAGTATGGAATTTGTACTGACTGTGCACCAAAAATATCGAGCATCACTGTCGCAGACATAGAGTTCCATCTATACCTTGTGTCTAATAGCCACTGATGGACCTCTGCTCCATATGTTTATTCAGTCCCCTCTTGAAGCTGTCTATGCTTGTAGCTACCGCTCTCTCCTGTGGCAGTGAATTCCAACAGAAGATCACTTGTTGGCTTTTAACTGACCTATAGAAGGGTGCAGAGGACCAGTTTCAACAAAAGATCATTTGCTAAGTTTTGGGTGAGGTCAGACGTTCATAAAATCCCGCTACGGGCATGAGTGGAGTCCGGAAGCATGTCGGATTTTAAGCGGTTGTCCAAATGTCAGCATCTGCGAATGGTGGTTAGCTCGTTCGAGTCCCGCGTTGAGACGACTGGGGCGCGGACTAATTTGATACTGCTTTAAATCCGGAACAAAATTCTTCTGACAGTTCCTGAGCGGAATTTCTCTGAATGCTCCATCGTTGGCGACTCGTCGGAAGCACACCACCGCTTCCCTCCCAAAGCCCCCTGCAAGTGATATCACTTCACCAGTGAATGAGCGAGCGAATGTGGGCTCAATAAATCGTTTACCCGCACCTATGTCCGGAAACAAAACTCACTTTTGAAAGTAGATGTGAACTAGATGTGAACTGATTTGAATTCCTGGGTTTTTTTCTGCACGCGTAGTGCTCGTGCTGGAAAAGTAGTGCCAACGGACTAGCAAAACTGTTAGTGATCCGACCCATTTAAAAGTGACGCGCTGCAGATAGCGGGCATCACTGTGCCTGCGCTAATGCAGATTGATGTCTCATGAAACGAGGTCCGGTAGAGCAATCTGATCGACCAGCGACAGGACCCACATGGGATAGAATGGGAGCCTGGCTGTTGTCTGATCGGAAAATTGGTTGTGCGGATTATAATAGAGGCGCGTTGCAGATGGATTTAATGGCGAGTGTGACCACACCCTTTGTTACTGACCTTTTGGCACCTTCCTCAATTCTAGTGAACTGCAGCGGGAACGTGTTCACTGAGCCATCCGGAGAAATCACCAGCCCCAACTACCCCAGCCCATATCCTGAGAATTCGCACTGTGATTACCGTGTGGTGTTGGAACCGGGATATCGTGTGGTCCTGACCATCAAGAACAAGGATTTTGACATAGAGTCTGCCGATTCGGAAGGAAATTGCCCAGATGCCTTAACAGTAAGCGACGGACTTGAGAGACAAGGAGAGCTATGTGAATGTTTTTGTTTTGGTCTCCCTGCTGCAGTTCTGAGTGAATCTATGTCAGCCAGCCCCCTTCCAGGGCTTTTTTTGTAGCAGGAACTCCTTTGCATATTAGGCCAAAACCCCTGATGTTTACAGGGTCTACTGTAAGCTCTTGGAGGATTGACTGCATCAGAGGTGTAATATGCAAAGGAGTTCCTGCTACAAAAAACGCCCTGCATACTACAGCCTTGTGGGTCTCTAGCTCCTATGTGAATCTTGCCGCCTGCTTCTAGCAATGCTGAGCTTTCACTTCATTTAATGTCGTCGCAGGGCTTTTGAAGGACCATGAGGGAAAACAAAACGTGAAAGCAGATTCTCTATCCAGTTGTTGAACAAGTGGCAGATCTGGTCTTGGCTTCTGGTGTTCTTTCCAAAAATTGAAAGGGGGGGGCGGGTCAGGAAAAGCAAGAGGAGAAGATGACGATCGTAGATTTGTACCCCGCCCTTCACTCTGAATCAGAGTCTCAGACTGGCTCACAATCTCCTTTCCCTTCCTCCCCCACAACAGGCACCCTGTGAGGTAGGTGGGGGTGAGAGGGCTCTCGCGGCAGCTGCCCTTTCAAGGACAACCTCTGCCAGAGCTGTGGCTGACCCAAGGCCATTCCAGCAGCTGCAAGTGGAGGAGTGGGGAATCAAACCTGGTTCTTCCATATAAGAGTCCGCACACTCAACCACTACACCAAACTGCCTATGGCTGACCCAAGGCCATTCCAGCAGCTGCAAGTGGAGGAGGGGGGAATCAAACCGGGTTCTCCCATATAAGAGTCCACACACTTAACCACTACACCAAACTGGCTCATTTCAAATATTCTTATTTTTTATTTTAACTGTCCTTGCATTTATTTAAACTGTTCAATAAATTCAGTAACTTATTTGCATTCTTTAAATTCAGTAACTTATTTGCATTGTTGCAATGCTCTGACATATAGTACCCTCAAGTGTACTCTTATATAATTTTCTGACTTCGTTCCACTCGGATCCCCCTTTCCTTGGACTGTATTACCTGCCTCTTCGTTTCTGTCGACATGTATCCAATCCTCTTGTCGGTCGTTTCTTAAGGTCTTGGCAGGAGATCAACGTTTTGGTCCCTTCTGCGGCAACAAATTCACGGGCCCTTCGGAAATCAAGTCCCAAAACCATATTGTCGACATCAATTTCCAGACTGACGAATCCACGCAAGGCAAAGGCTGGAAAATTCGCTACTTTGGAGACCGTGAGTATAGCTACCACCGAGGAACACATGTGTGGTATACTCAAGGCTTTTTTTTGTAGCAGGAACTCTTTTGCATATTAGGCCACACACCCCATGATGTAGCCAATCCTCCAAGAGCTTACAGTAGGCCCTGCACTAAGAGCCCGGAAGCTCTTGGAGAATTGGCTACATCAGGGAGGCCCTGATACAAAATATGCCCTGGGTATACTCATATTTCTCAGAGACCGGGAAACAGCCAGTTTGTAGTGGAAGGAAAGGAAAGGAAGAAAAGGTCCCCCTGTGCAAGCACCAGTCGTTTCCAACTCTGGGTGACGTTGCTTTCACAACGTTTTCATGGCAGACTTTTTACCGGGTGGTTTGCCATTGCCTTCCCCAGTCTTTTACACTTTCCCCACAGCAAGCTGGGTACACATTTGACTGACCTCGGAAGGATGGAAGGCTGAGTCAACCTCGAGCTGGCTACCTGAAAACCCAGCTTCTGCTGGGGATCGAACTCAGGTCGTGAGCAGAGCTTAGGACTGCAGTACTTCAGCTTTACCACTCTGCGCCATGGGGCTCAGTAAACCAAACGAACAAACTAACAGTCCTAAGCCCTTGCATGGCTCCTCCTGAAAGATCTTCCAGAGCCTGAAGGTCCCACCCAGACCTGCACAGAGCCTAAAAACTGCAGATCAAATCTGATCCATGAATCACAATTCCAGGAGATCAGTCATATGGCAATTAATATTATCATCTTACCACCCAACCACCCACCTGCAGCCACTCAAAACACCCAACAAACTAAAAACTCACCTAGCTAAAAGACTTAACTAACCAGGCTTTTTTTGTAACAGGAACTCCTTTGCATATCAGGCCACACCCCTCTTATGTAGCCAATCCTTGAAGAGCTTACAGGGCTCTTAGTACAGGGCTTACTGTAAGCTCTTGGCGGATTGGCTACATCAAGGGTGTGTGGCCTAATATGCAAAGGAGTTCCTGCTACCAAAAAAGCTCTGTAATTAACTAATCAATAGGGGTAATCTCTCACTGACTGACTGATTGACTGACTATCTCCATGCCGGACAAGATACCACCCAAAGCAAGCTGTTTGAGGGTCCCAGGACCTGAGAGGCAGTCAGTAGTAATTTGGCTCCTTCTCCCTTAACCCAAAGTCCAGCTTCATTGAACTCAGAAGCTTCTTCATGCCAAGCAGATGCTTATCCCACTGAGCCACAGCTCCTGTTTGTTGCTCTGAGCTCCTTGGAGGAAAGTCAGGATAAAAACGCACTGAATAAACAACCCGCAGAGCAGGAAGAATGATAAAATGTGTGATGGTTATCTGAGATGGATTAGCACCTTTGTGAATCGATGTGAGCAGGCTTTTTGGGTAGCAGGAACCGCTTTGCATATTAAGCCACTCCCCCTGCTGTAGCCAATCCTCCTGGAGCTTACAGTAAACCCTGTACTAAGAGCCCTGTAAGCTTTTGGAAGATTGGCTACATCAGGGGGAGTGCCCTAATATGCAAAGGAGTTCCTGCTACCAAAAAAAGCCCTAGAAAACCTTTGGGGACCCTCTTTGGGGTGGAAAGGCAGACTAGAAAAAAATAAATAGAAAACAGGAAGGGGAAGGGAGCGAAGAAACTGGCTCCTGATGTCTTTTTCCATTTTCAAAGCCGTCCCCTGTCCACAGTACGTTACCCAAAACTCTGCTCTGGACCCCAAAAGAGAGCACTATGTCTTCAAGGATTCTGTGAAGGTGACCTGTCTGGAAGGCTATGAGATTGTGACAGTAAGTTAACACATAGTTAAAGCTCTTCCCCGACCCTGCTTGGAATCCTATTGCAGTGATGGCTTTTCATGTTGTGTACTCTGATTTCCATAAGATTAAAATATGGTTATTTCTGCCTTGGTGTCAGGTGCTCTGGGCCAAAAATGGACAAGTAACTCAAACACACATAACTGTGTCTGGTGCAGTGAAGCTCTGTATTCTTGGTGCTTGGGGGGCAAGTTTGAGGGCTTCTGGAGTTCTGGCCCCTCTGGTGGACCTCCTGATGGCACCTGGGTTTTGGCCACTGTGTGGCACAGAGTGTTGGACAGGATGGGCCATTGGCATAATCCAACAGGACTTCTCTTATGTTCTTAACAGTAATACGGGTTCAGAATCTGGCAGCGCGAGTCCTGACAAGAACACCACAGACAGCACATATTCTACCTGTGCTGTGCCAGCTACACTGGTTGCCCGTTGAGTACTGGGTTAGATTCAAGGTTTTGGTTATGACCTTTAAGGTTGTGAGTAGTATGGGACCGATGTATCTACAGGACCGCTTCCTCCACTATGTTCCTGGAAGGGCATTGCACTCTAGTAGTCAAAATCTGCTGGTGATCCCTTGCCCGAAAGAGATCCGGCTGTCCTCAGCAAGGGCCAGGGCTTTTTCAGTCCTTGCCCCAACTTGGTGGAATGCTCTGCCAGAAGACATCAGGGCCCTGCGGGATCTATTACAATTTCGCAGGTCCTGTAAGGCAGAGTTGTTCCACCAAGCCTTTGTATAAAGACAGCAACGGTTGCCGTGCTGGCACCTTCTCCTCAACACCCCTTCTTGGGAGGAATCCCCCCACCCCTGATGTAATAACTTTATGATGTAAGAACTTTAAAGATGCCATCAGGGTCAGTAAATTTTAATGTAACTGATTTTATATCTGTGTGTTTTTTACTGTTGTACATCGCCTTGAGCCTGGTGCTAGCCGGGATAGGGCAATTGTTCTTATAAATATGGAGCAGAGGTCCATCAGTGGCTATTAGCCACAGTGTGTGTGTGTGTGTGTGTGTGTGTGTGTGTAATTTGGCCACTCTGTGATACAGAGGCCAACAGGTGTGATACAGAGGCCAACAGGTGTGATACAGGGGCCAACAGGTGTGATACAGGGGCCAACAGGTGTGATACAGAGGCAAACAGGTGTGATACAGGGGCCAACAGGTGTGATACAGGGGCCAACAGGTGTGATACAGGGGCCAACAGGTGTGATACAGAGGCCAACAGGTGTGATACAGAGGCCAACAGGTGTGATACAGGGGCCAACAGGTGTGATACAGAGGCCAACAGGTGTGATACAGAGGCCAACAGGTGTGATACAGGGGCCAACAGGTGTGATACAGAGGCCAACAGGTGTGATACAGGGGCCAACAGGTGTGATACAGAGGCCAACAGGTGTGATACAGGGGCCAACAGGTGTGATACAGGGGCCAACAGGTGTGATACAGAGGCCAACAGGTGTGATACAGGGGCCAACAGGTGTGATACAGGGGCCAACAGGTGTGATACAGAGGCCAACAGGTGTGATACAGGGGCCAACAGGTGTGATACAGAGGCCAACAGGTGTGATACAGGGGCCAACAGGTGTGATACAGGGGCCAACAGGTGTGATACAGAGGCCAACAGGTGTGATACAGAGGCCAACAGGTGTGATACAGGGGCCAACAGGTGTGATACAGAGGCCAACAGGTGTGATACAGGGGCCAACAGGTGTGATACAGGGGCCAACAGGTGTGATACAGAGGCCAACAGGTGTGATACAGGGGCCAACAGGTGTGATACAGAGGCCAACAGGTGTGATACAGGGGCCAACAGGTGTGATACAGGGGCCAACAGGTGTGATACAGAGGCCAACAGGTGTGATACAGGGGCCAACAGGTGTGATACAGAGGCCAACGGGTGTGATACAGGGGCCAACAGGTGTGATACAGGGGCCAACAGGTGTGATACAGAGGCCAACAGGTGTGATACAGAGGCCAACAGCCCTTGAGAACTTTAGGTGCTCCAAGTGGGACCTGACTTGATCAATTGTAACATTCCTGTTTTGCCCTCCCTAACCGCCCAAAACCAATAATACGACTGGCCCCTGACACTAAGTTGCTTATAGTCAAAATCAAGGGTGCCCAATGTGGTGTCTGTGGGCACCATGGCATATACCAGCACCTTTCCTGGCACCAGCCAATTGTTTTAGAAAGTGAACGTATGAACACATATGAAGCTGCTTCATACAGAATCAGTCCATCAAAGTCAGTGTTGTCTACTAAGGGCAGGCTTTTTTTTTTGAACAGGAGCACACAGGAACGCAGTTCCGGCTGGCTTGGAATCAGGGATGTGTGGCCTAATATGCAAATAACTTCCTGCTGGGCTTTCCCCAAAAAAGCCCTGTGTGAAACAATGGTGACATCAGGGGGTGTGGCCTACTATGCAAATGAGTTCTTGCTGGGCTTTTCCTACAAAGAAAGCCTTGACTAGGGGTATGCATGCAGAGCTAACTGAGTCAAGAATATACCCCAAAAATACCTTGTTGGTATTTTTCAGGTATATTTTGGCATCCCAAATGTATCTGGGTTTTCTCAGAAATGGGTTTTCTCAGGAATGAAAAGCTGATTACTCCCACCTCTCGGTTGTTTGTTGGGCTTCTACTGCAGTCTCTTTAAAGACAAGCCAAGGATCAACCATGCCAGGAGAAGCAAATTGTTGCTGTTAAACAGAACCAGCCTGCAGGAGAAGCCAGCCCCAAAAGCTGCTTGAGTCACAGGGAGCAATCTGTTAGCTGTGGCATAGCAGATCATGGAGCCGGTTGGTCCTGCAACCAGGGCTGGTGTGACCCAATAGGATAGGTAGGTGGCCGCCTAGGGTGCCATCTGGCTGCTTGGTTGGGCACCCCCTCCCCGCTCGCGCCCCACCGCCCCCTGTGTGCTTGCCTCTGAGTGCATGTGCCACGCCATCGTCCCCGCTCAGCCCCTTCTGGTTCTGTGCTTCAACATCAGCACAGTTTTTTTTTTAACCAATTTTATTATTCTGCAATATATTGTTATAATACTCATCGTCTAATATTAAAAAGTTAGTACAAATACATTACAATTTTCTCCTCCCTCCCCCCTTTTCAAGACCCCCGACAGTGTATTTTAATTAAATTGCTAAAAATAAAAGGTAATTTTATCTATTAAGGAATCTTCATATAAAAAAAAATCTTGGAACAAGAAGAGAAAAAAGAAATTATAATCCATCTTCATTATAATCCTTCAGTCCTTATAAAAAGAAAGTTAAAAAGAAAATATGTTCACATAGTCACACTTTTAAACTGTAACCCATTTATTATTCCTCCAAAGCTCAACTATTATCAAAAACCGCCAAATATCCTTTAACCTTCCATTGTTTTTCAACATATATTTGAAATTTTCCCCACACATTTTTAAACTCCTCTAGATAATATTCTTTTAAGATTCTTGTAAGCTTGTCCATTTCACTCCAGTTCGTAACTTTTAAAATCCAGTCCCACTTTTCTGGTATTTTGTCCTGCTTCCACCTCTGCGCATATAAAGTCTGTGCAGCTGAAAGCATGTACCAAATTATCATTCTATCTTGTTTCGGAAATTTTTCCATTTGTAATCCCAACAAAAAGATGTTACATCAGCACAGTTTAAACCACACTGCAGGAGAAGCCATCCCAGCCAGGATCTGTGTGCTGAGGGGAGAAGCCAAGCCAGCCCCAGGATCAGACTGGCTTCAGGGGGGGGGGGGGGGGGACCTGGTATTTTGGACCCCCAAAATTTGGGATTTCTGAAAAATCCTGGATCCCGATACCGTACTGAATTTTTTCCAGGTCCAATAGAACTGAACCAAAAATACTGATTTAAAACAATTGCACACCCCTGTTGTCTACTCAGACTGGAGTTGTTCTCCAGAGCCTCAGTCAGAGGTCTTTCACAAAACCTACTTTTAGAAAGTGGGTGGGGCCAGAAGGGGCTTTTGCCCAGCAAGGCTTCTTATTAGCTAGTGGAGATTTGATTGGCTGTGCAGATTTTTAAAAATATTGCTTTGGCAGCAACTGCCACCACAGTGCAAGGAGCTTCACTGTGCAATTGAATATAAGCTCTGTGTGTGTACAAGGAAATATTTATAAACTATATGTTCATTTTAAAAGGTGCCTGTTAAATAGAACTTCTGTCTGTAACATTGAAGAATTACTATTAGAGATATGTGCAGCCTCTCTCCCTGACGTTTTGTGGTTAGCTCCACTTCCTGTGGCAGCCATTTTTGGATTGGTTCTACCTGCTACGGCAGCCATTTTGTGATTCTACCTAGCATTCTGTGTCAGAATTCCAAAGGTGGTCACTCGAGTCTAGATACTATCAAAAGTCTTGTGTTGTTCTCCACTTCCTTAAAATACAAGTTTCCAGTCCCCCCCCTCTCTTTCTCATTCCTATTAGCCACCCGTGACTGTGATCTACAGATATCTATGGGGCTTTACACTGGGCCCAGTGGCAGCTGCCAGAGAGTCCAGAGGACACGTTGGACTCAGGCGTGGGTGGGGAAAAGTAGCTAGATACCATCTCTAAGATGAGTGTGACATGCCTGAGATCCCCCTCATGCAATAACAGAATGGAATTCTGAGGCATTTTTCTCTCATGGTAAATTAACTCTTAACACCTCTGACTTTTTCTTCAGGCACAAAACAGCTTCACATTCTTCTACTCTAGCTGTCAGAGCAATGGAGAGTGGAGAGATTCGCACCTCAAATGTGAACGTAAGTGCTGAGTTCCACTATCAGTATTTCCCAGTGGAATTTCAGGTGATCCACAAGACCGTGTTAAGCGTAACAGAGAAAAAGGTGGAAGGAACAGTGTTTACTTTTCTACTAATTTTAGGAAGGTAGTAGCAACCAGTGCTCCCTCTAAGCTGTGGAGTCTTACGGGCAGAAATTCTACTTTGTGAGCTAGCGGCTTTAAAGTTGTGAGCTTGTGATTTGTCTACTGCAAACATTATTGTGCTCTGGGACCATCTTTCCTGAGCTAAGACAAAAATGTGTGAACTGGAGGCTAAAAACATGTGAGCTAGCTCACACTAACTCAGCTTAGAGGGCGGCAACCAGTGTCCCCTCTAAGCTGAGTTAGCGTGAGCTAGCTCACAGATTTTTTAGCCTCCGGTTCACACATTTTTGTCTTAGCTCAGGAAGGATGACCCCAGAGCACACTAATGTATGCAGCAGCTCACAACTTTAATACCAGTAGCTCACAAAGTAGAATCTTTTTCCTCAGAAGACTCTGCAGCTTAGAGGGAACATTGGTGGCAACCCAGGGTTTAGACTTATTAATGACTGGATGGAAAGCATGATAAAGCCCAGTCTCATCAGATCTTACAAGAGACACCACCAAGGAAGACTTTGCAGAGGAAGGCAATGGCCAAACCGCCTTTGCTTCTCACTTGCGTTGAAAGCCCCTTGCTGGAGCTGCTATACAGCTTTGCACACTTTGCGCACACATTGGGACTGGATGAGGGTGAGCAAAATGAAACTTCTTCTACCAAAGGGAGAAGTGCTCTGGGTTGGCAATAAAACTGATACAGGTGTGCAACCTGTTCTGGATGGGGTTGTACCCCTGAAAGAGCCAGTTTGCGACTTAGAGAGGGGTACTCCTGGACTTCCATCCCTGTAAAAACAGGTGGCAAAGGACCTTAGGAGAACTTTATACTGGCATCCGTTAGTGTGCCAGTTGTAGCCATTCCTGGTGAAACCTGACTTAGTCAGAGTCAATATATTTTGCTAACATCCAGGGTTTCTTGCCATCTTATAGGCGTGGAGCAGGAGTCACACTCACCATTACATCCACCCCTAACCCGTTGCTATTATACCCCGCAGCTTTTTTACAATGAATTTCCTGATCAGACATCCCTCCATCCTTCAGTTCTAAGCAGCGTTGGTCCCGTCACTGGTTGATCAGAGGTCTCAACCGGACCTCATTTTTTGAGATGGCATTCCACTCTCACGCAAGCGCAGTACTTGGGATATTGTGCTTGGCTTTTTTTTTAAAAAAAGGTGCCAGAAAAGGTGGGCGATCTGCCCCCCCCCCCCATTTAAACACCCAGAAAGGAAGGGGAAGCCCAGGAGCTCTCTTTGCTGTCTCTCCGCCTGGCAGGGAGACAGCAAAGGTGGGTGATCTTCCTCCCCCCTCATTTAAACACCCCACCATGGTGTTTAAGTGGGGGGGGGGGAGCACGGCAACTCTCTTTGCTGTCTCTCCGCCTGGTGGGAAGACACCAAAGGTGGGAGATCTCCCCCCCCCATTTAAACACCCTGCTGTGGTGTTTAAATGGGGGGGGAGCACGGCAACTCTCTTTGCTGTCTCTTCGCCTGGCGGGGAGACAGCAAAGGTGGTTGATCTTCCTCCCCCCTCCATTTAAACACCCCACCGTGGTGTTTAAATGGAGGAGGGAGCATGGCTCTTTGCTGTCTCTTTGCCTGGTGGGGAGACAGCAAAGGTGGGTTATCTTCCTCCCCTGGCAGGGAGACAGCAAAGGTGGGCGATCTGCCTCCCCCCCCCCCATTTAGGAAAGGTCCCCTGTGCAAGCACCAGTCGTTTTTGACTCTGGGGTGAAGCTGCTTTCACAAAGTTTTCATGGCAGACCTTTTATGGGGTGGTTTGCCATGGCCTTCCCCAGTCATCTATACTCCCCCCCCCCCCCCAGCAAGCTGGGTACATATTTTACTGACCTCGGAAAGTTGGAAGGCTGAGTCAACAATTGCTGGCGCAATGATATCATTTGGAGTGGGCTCTCGCAGGGAAGCGGATGTGCACTTGCGATGAGTCAGCTGCAATGGAGCGTTCAAACATAGAAAGTACACGCGGGAGTTGTCGGAAGCATTCTTATTCCGGATTTGATGTACTATCAAAAAAGTCTGCGTCTCAGTTGTGGCAGTTCGGGACACGAACGAGCCGACGACCATTGCCAGATGCTGATGTTTGGACAACCGCATAAAATCCGACATGCATCTGGCTTTCATCCATGCCCATCTCATCAGTTTATGTGCATCTGACCTCGGCCTGGGTGTGTGTTTGAGGGGGAGGTATTAATGAATTTCCTGCATTGTGCAGGGGGTTGGAATAAATGACCCTGCAGGTCCCTTCCAATTCTATGATTCTAGGTGAGAGTATTGCATTGTGCCATATGTGGATTTGCCTTTGAAGATGGTTCAGGAACCTCAGCTGGTGCAGATAGTTAACAGGGTGACACCACAACAAACATGTTAAGCCACTGTTGTGCCTACTGCCTTGGCTACTGGTCTGTTCCTACTGCATTGGCTACAAGTCTCTCCTCCTCCTCTTCCTCCTCCTTCCCACCACAGTATGCTGTTCTGTTATGCAACTGAGCAATACTATCTGTAAGATTGCTAACAGACTAACAGAAGAACGGAGAACTGAGATAGCTATATAAACTGCCTACTTACCCCACAGGGTGTCTGTTGTGAGGAGAGGAAGGGAATGAGATTGTAAGCCGCTCTGAGACTGAGTGAAGGACAGGGTATAAATCCAACCTCCTCCTCTCGTTCTCCTCCTCCTCCTCCTCCTGCGTTAACAAAATCTTCTTCAAAGCACCAAATGTTTGGTTTTTAAATTTTTTTTAATCTTGTTACAACTGTAAATTTAATATGTTTTATTATGATTGTTAGCCGCCCACTCCCTTGTGGAGCGGACGGCATATAAATCTAAAGCAAGCAAGCAAATAAATAAATAAACAAATAAAATCCTTAACCTGACCATTACTTGAAATCCTGACCATTACTTGAAGGACTGCCTCTGTCTGAGGTTCCCGCCCATGCCAGTCTTGTTGCAGAAATGCATACTTCCAGAACTTTGTTTGGGGCATAATTGGCAGCCGTACTTGAACGGCGGAACTCAGGCATTAAAAATGACATCCTCCACAGAGTCCTGTGTCGCCATTTGAAAACACAACTCTTTTGAAGACTTTTGATTAAAGCAAACATTCCGTGGAGATTATTATTTTTTTTAAAGTCAGAATGTTGTTTTTGCATTGTTGCTATAATCTGTGTTTTCACTCCTGTAAGCCAAGCGCTTGATGGAAAGGCAGCTATATTGTTTACAGTTTAGTGACTTTATTGTTGTGTTTAATAACATTAAGGAACTTGCTACTTGATGGACTAATCCTAAAAATCACGGCTTTAGTTAGTTCCAGAAGAAGGCTTAGTGGCTATTGTACAAGATGTTTTAGCTGCTTTGCATAGTAAAGTTGTTTTAAGCCATTTCTCATTCTGTCAGTCTCTCTACGGGCTTGGAAATATTACATGGTGTCAGATATGGTGAATGACTCACTAGATCAAATTGAAGAATATTTCTATGCTGTATGCCTAGAATCAAGAAACTATAAACACAAAGAATTGATGTTTTATTTTGTCAGCCCTATGAGATGTGTCTTGTTCTTTGCTGAGCTGATTTAGATGTACATTTCAGTGAATTTGTTTAAATTGGGTGGGGTTTTTTTTGTTTCTTACTGCTATTTGCTTTGGAGATTTTGGCTAAGGGTACACTTCTAAATAAACAAAAGAACTTTATTTTGTCCCCTACCAAAGAAAGAGTAAAGTCCTCCTTTGTAGTTTCTGTAAGGTAAGAAAATGCGTTGATCCATAAAGAATAATACCAGCAGATCCTCAATAACTGTTTTTGTGCAATATGGTGTGAAGGATCAAGACACAAAGAGGGCATTAATGAGACATAGGAGTCGGAACTAGGGATGGGCTGCTCTACGTAGGGCTGCCTTTTGGCGAAGTGTAGAGCAAGTTTGGTGCAGTGGTTAAGAGCAGTGGACTCTAATCTGGAGAACCACATTAGATTCTCCACTCCTCCACACGCAGCCAGCTGAGTGACTTTGGCTCAGTCATAGCTTTCTCTCTGAGAGCTCTCTCAGCCCTACTTACCCCACAGGGTGTTTGTTGTGAGGAGAGGAAGGGAATGAGATTGTAAGCCGCTCTGAGACTGAGTGAAGGACAGGGTATAAATCCAACCTCCTCCTCTCGTTCTCCTTCTCCTCTCCTCCTTTTTCCTCCTCCCCTCCTCCTCCCTTTACCTCCTCTCCTCCTCCTTTTTCTTCCTCATTTTCTCCTCCTCCTCTCCTCTTCCTCGTCCCCTTCTCCTTATTCTCCTCCTCCTCCTTTTTCCTCCTCTCCTTCTCCTCCTCCTTCTTTCTCCTCCTCCTCCTCCTCCTCCTACTGAAGTGTTTAGAAACTTTGCTTGGAACAGAACACTGCAGCCAGGATGTTCACTGGTGTGGGTCATAGGGAGGAGCAAGAGTGGGTACACGTTTGCTAGCCCCACATGATTGCTGAGTGTGCAGGGCAAACATGGAGAGGAGGTGCCCATACCTACACCCTCTCCCTGTATTCAGCAGTGCAGGTTTTGGAACCTTGCAGTTCATCAGGAGAGGGTGTGCACCCAGGCGTTTCCTCCATGTATTCACCCCATGCTGACCATTCCACAATTGAATGGAAGCAGGGGACTTGTCCACTATGCTTATATACCAGCTTTCCACCCCCCCTGTGCAGTGAGTCAATATGTGGGCAGGCCATATGCAAAGGGCTACTGTACAAACAGGTTGGAGCAGATGGAAGAGTGAGGGTGCTGCTCTTAACATAATATTGCTCTTTCTTACAGCTGTAGAATGTGGGGTGCCCGATGACGTTGAAAATGCAGATGTCCATTACATAACAGGACCTGGCAAGACACAGTATCAAGCTGAAATCCGCTATGACTGCCATACGTATTATGCACCGAAGGACAACGGAAGCAGTGGGTCCCTTACTTATATAGTGTCCGTTCAGGGCTCAAAAAGGCTATTCCAGGGATACCCAACTTTAAATGTGTGGGCACTTCCCAGATGTTGAAAACAAGTATCTGGCACCAGCACAAAAGGCCTACCTGGTGGATCACTCATCAAATGTCGGGAGGTTCCAACCCAGGCATCTTCTTATGACAGGGGAGGTATTTCTCAGTGGTTGCTGCCCGCAAACACAGACATGGTCCTTCCACTGTTCTTCTGAAGTGCCTCCTATGCTGAGGAAGCAAAGAGAAGCCAGGATTGGCTCTTTCGTTTGGGCAAGAAGAGAGTAGGTACCAGTGGATGAGATGAGTGGACCTGGAAATAGCATAAGATCTGGCTAGGCCCTGAATCCTACAGTTAACAGGGCAGCTGCAACATGGAGCCATCTAAAATGAGTGAAAAGGGGAGGGATGGCGGTTCAATGGTAGAGCATCTGCTTGGTAAGCAGAAGGTCCCAGGTTCAATCTCCAGCATCTCCAATTAAAAAGGGTACAGGCAAATAGACGTGGAAAACCTCAGCTTGAGACCCTGGAGAGTTGCTGCCAGTCTGAATAGACAATACTGACTTTGATGGACCCAGGGTTTGATTCAGTAGAAGGCAGCTTCATATGTCCATATGTCCCATTGGGGTGGGACAGTGGCTCAGTGGTAGAGCATCTGCTTGGTAAGCAGAAGGTCCCAGGTTCAATCCCTGGCATCTCCAACTAAAAAGGGTCCAGGTAAGTAGGTGTGAAAAACCTCAGCTTGAGACCCTGGAGAGCCACTGCCAGTCTGAGTAGACAATACTGACTTTGATGGACCGAGGGTCTGATTCAGTATAAGGCAGCTTCATATGTTCATATGTAAAAGCTCCACATACGTTCCACAAAGACACTGGGGACATGTACAGCTAAGTGGGTTTTTAACATTGTTGTAAGACTTCTGGTCTATTCCCCTCCCCCCAGGTGGCTGTCAGTGTAAATGGAACAGACCAGTTCTCCCGAATATGATCTATCCAGAAAGAAGTTCAATGTGTTTTTAGGCCTTCAGCACAAAACATAGCGCACTGCAAACCTCTGGAATGCCTACAGACAAAAACATCCTGCTGTGTAGAGACTTGCAGCTCGTCTAGGGACACACAACAGTTTGTTTTTTTTACCTTGAACATTTTTTTTTTACCTTGAAACATCCACCACAATGTATTGCTTCCCTTGTGAAACAATCTCTGAAGATCCTGTTGGCAGCCAGTTTGGCATACTGGTTAAGTGCGCATACTCTTATCTGGGAGAACCGGGCTTGATTCCCCACTCAGCCGCTTGCAGCTGCTGGAATGGCCTTGGGCTAGCCATAGCTCTGGCAGAGGTTGCCCTCAAAAGGGCAGCTTCTGTAAAAGCTCTCTCCGTCCCACCCACCTCACAGGGTGTCTGTTGTGAGGGGGGTGAGGTAAAGGGAGACTGTGACTGCCCTGACATTCAGAGTATAGGGTGCGATATAAATCCAGTATCATCTTCTTTTGTTGGGCTGGCCTGAGTCTTCTGTGGCCTACTTTTCTGGTTTCATTTGCGGGAATACTCCCTGGTCCACCAGTGATTTTTAAATTGGTATAAAAATGTAACAGCATAAATAATTCGTGATACCCAGGTGATGCTGGGTATCCACTTCCACTTAAGAACATGTCTTGCTGGATTTGATCAAAGTGTCTAGCAGGAATAACAGCCTCCAGGTGGGACCTGAGGATCCCCTGAAATTACAGCTAATCTCCAAACTGCAGAGATCAAGTCCCCTGAATTATTTGAAGGATGGACTCTGTGGCATTGTCCCCATCAAGGTCTTTATCCTCCCCAGCTCCAGCCTTCCATCTCTAGGACTTTCCCAATCTGGATCTGGCAACCTTACCCTCCCCCTCCCCCCCAACATACTGGTGGCAACCCAATTGTCCACTCCAACATACTTTGTGAGAATCCTAAGTAACCAGCTCCGCAGTCCACTACAAAGTGGCTTGTGATCCTCCAGTGGGCCTTGACCTGTCTTCTAGCCACTGGGCTGTTTGGATATACCACGTGGAATAAAAACAAACAAACCGCAGCAATGAACTGATTGCTCTTCTTCTTTTATTTCCAAAGGGATTTATCGGTGTTCTGCCACAGGGCAGTGGGTGGATGAGAATCAGAAAACAGAACTTCCCGCCTGCATCCCAGGTACAATGCCTTCATCGGCTTTCTCTGTCCCCATCTCTTTTCTCCCTGCCACCTGTTGGCTAATCTCAAGATTCTACTGCGATATAGGTCTCCTCACCACTCAGCCTTTCTAGTTTAAAGATCTCCACCACATTTTGAAATTCTCTTTCCATCTCCCAAGAGAGTTCAGTCGTTCATAATGGTTAAAAATCATTAGTGGCAGTGATCGGCAAAACCTGGGCATCTGATTGGTTTTAACCGTTTGGGATTCAAGCAACCCCAGGGATTCTTCATTCGGGTTCCTTGCAATAGTGCCAGTCCATCAGTCCTTTGGCTGGCCCTTGTTACTCTCCACTTTGTTGAACCTGTATAACCCAGATTAGCCTGATTCTATCAGAATCTAAGCAGGGTTGGCCCTGGCTAGTATTTGGAAGGGTGGCCACCAAGGAATACCAGGTTCATGACGTAGAGGTAGGCAGGGGTGGAATTCTAGCAGGAGCTCCTTTGCATATTAGGCCACACACCCCTGATGTAGCCAATATTCCAAGAGCTTGGAATTCTAGCAGGGGCTCCTTTGCATATTAGGCCACACCCCCTGATGTGGCCAATCCTCCAAGAGCTGACAGGGCTCTTAGTACAGGGCCCAGAGATAGAATTCTAGTAGGGGCTCCTTTGCATATTAGGCCACACACCCCTGATGTAGCCAGTCCTCCAAGAGGTTACAAGGCTCTTTTTTTGTAAGCTCTTGGAGGATTGGCTATATCAAGGGTGTGTGGCCTAATATGCAAAGGAGCTCCTGCTAGAATTCCACCCCTGGAGGCAGGCAGTGGCAAACCACGTCTTAAAAACAAGTCTAACTTGCCCCCCGATGATGCATAACGCTAAAAGAGTTAGAATTCCCGGCTGCCAGACAATCCTAGGATCTCCTGGCTATACTACACACAGCACCATACAATAATTAATTAATTGTTGAACATACCCACCTTAGAGGTTTGGGAAGGCCGGGCACCAGAAGGGGCTACAGAACCCTGCGCCGTGCTAAGGGCAGCCCCAAATGGGATCCAGACCATCCAGAGGCTCCCAATAAACTCATACCTGGTAGCGTTTTTGAAAAGGTAAAAGTAGTTCGCTGTGCAAGCACCAGTCATTTTTGACTATGGGGGGATGTCACGTCACGACGTTTTCACAGCAGACTTTTTACCGTGTGGTTTGCAATTGCCTTCCCCAGTCATCTACACTTCCCCCCCAGCAAGCTGGGTACTCATTTTACCCACCGCGGAAGGATGGAAGGCTGAGTCAACCTTGTGCCGGCTACCTGAACCCAGCTTCCGCTGGGATTGAACTCAGGTCATGAGCAGAGAGTTTGGACTGCAGTAGTGCAGCTTTAACACTCTGTGCCAAGGGGTTCCTCTTACCTGATATTAATGCACTCTGTCCTCAGTGCAGTTGATGGCATCCTGTGATCCTTGCGGTTGTTGGACTGAGGGCTAGAGTTCTAGAGGGTCTGTAGAAGTTTGGAGAGCTTACATGCCCCATACAGGTGTCCACTGAGCGCACTGATACCTGGCACTGTATATGAACCCCCAGGGGTCATTTTGTAGAAAAATAGGTGGTGGAGCTCATCCAGGGATTGTTATGCAGCTGCACATACTATTCAATGGACAAGGAGGTGGAACTCTCAGGAGGAGGTGGAACTCTCAGAAAGGTTCAGGAGCTGTGCTCCTGTGAGTTCCCACTGAATCTGTGGCCTGCCAGTAACTTGGTTTATCAGGGCAGAGGGCAGGTGGAACCCTATCCCTAGAGGTATCACACCGCATACCCTTTTATTTTCAACCATGTAGTAAACAAGTAGCCCAGGTGAACCTGATCTCATCAGATCTCAGCAGCGTCGGCCCTGGTTAGTATTTCGATGGGAGAACACCAGGGCTATTTTTGTAACAGGAACTCCTTTGCACATTAAGCCACTCCCACCTGATGTGGCCAATCCTCCAAGAGCTTACAGTAGGCCCTGTACGAAGAGCCCTGTAAGCTCTTAGAGGATTGGCTACATCGAGGGTGTGTGGCCTAAAATGCAAAGGAGTTCCTGCTACAAAAAAGAAAGAAAGCCCTGGAGGCCACCAAGGAAGTGGCAGTGGTAGACAATGACAAACCACCTCTGAACATTTCTTGCCTTGAAAATCCTGCAGGGTTGCCATAAATCGCTCATGACTTGACCGCACTTTACACACTCACCCACAAACACACATAGAGGGAGGGAGAGAGAGAGAATATTTTTGAGGTAATTTCATTTGTTCTGCGACTTGCCCATTTAAATTTTCCTCCTGTCGTTCTAGTCTGCGGAGTCCCTCGTAACCCCATCCAAAACACAGGAAGGATTTTTGGAGGCACGAGGGCCGATCACGGAAACTTCCCTTGGCAAATCTTCTTTCAATCCCCACGAGCTGGCGGGGCTCTCATTTCTGACCGCTGGGTGCTCACTGCAGCTCACGTGGTGGATGACAACCACAGCCCGACCATGTATGCTGGGCTGCTCTCCATCGGCCCACAGACCTTGCAGACTGCCGAGCCGCTAGCCGTGGAGGAGGTGTTCATTCACCCCGGCTGGAAGGAAGCCCCTAGAGAATCCCGGACGGACTTTGATAACGACATTGCTCTGGTGAAGTTGAAGAAACCTGTGAAAATGGGTCCCACCATCTCAACTATCTGCTTACCTGGTGCGTCCCCGGAATATGATCCTCCAGAGAGGACACTGGGCTACATATCTGGATGGGGCAAGACAGAGAAAAGGAGGACCGTCGTCCTCATGAAAGCCTGGATCCCGGTGGTGAACATGGAGCAGTGCCGAAGAGTGAAACCCGAATCTTCTTTGGACTCCTCAGCCTATACGTTTACAGACAATATGATTTGTGCCGGGGACGGCCATAGTGACAGCTGTTCCGGGGACAGCGGTGGGGCCTATGCCATCATTGACCCCCACAAGGAGACGCGCTATTATGTTGCCGGCCTGATTTCTTGGGGACCCAAATGCGGCACTTACGGCCTTTACACTAAGGTGGCCAACTATGTAGAGTGGATCAAAGAGGTCATGAGCCGGCAGCCAACAGAAGTAGAAGAAGAATAGACCCAGGCAATCTTGGGCCACCGTCTCAGTCTCCCATGGTACCCACTGACTCTTTTGGCATTGAGTTCAGTGCCAGAGCTTTCTTTGTAGCAGGAACTCCTTTGGATATTAGGCCACACACCCCTGATGTAGCCAGTTCTCCAAGAGCTTACAGGGCCTGCTGTAAGCTCCAGGAGGATTGGCTACATCAAGATGGTGTGGCCTAATATGCAAAAGAGTTCCTGCTACAAAAAAAAGCCCTGGTTCCGTCTGTAGGGCTAACATGAGAGAAGAGAGTTTGGAGCTAAGGTCTACAGCCTTGCAAATGGCGTCATGTTGCCTGCTTTCTTCCGTCAGCTCCAAAGAGCTTCCTGGATTCTTCTTTAAACCCTTTTCTGCCTATTTCTTTGTAGTCGCTTCTTCTATTTTCTGACTTTGGAAGCTCCCATCTATCACCTACATAACTTCCTGAGATAAAGATGGTTAATTCAGTTCTCTTTATTACACTGTCAGCTGACCTCTTATCAATGATACAGTACAATAATTAAAACAAATCGTTTATGGTATCTGTACATGTTTGGTTAACAGAATTATTTCAGTATCCAGGATCTAGTCTCAATGGGGAACATTAAAAAAAAAAAGTCTTTCCATAATATAAATATTGCCCCCCCAAAAGTAAACATCCAAAGGGGACTAGCATGGTGTGCAAAAGTGGTGCGAATATTACAACTCCTTTATGGTCATTACAGAATCACAGCATACGAGCTACAGCCTTTCTCAGCCCCGTACAACAGGGACAGAAGTGACCACTGAAGGAATTTGCTTGTTAATGACCCTTGTGGATAGCTGATGGCAAAAGGCTAATGTAGAAGTGTTTCTATATTTTTGATAGTTAGAGGTGCCAGTGCGAATCCGTTAGCAGAAGGGAGGCTCACTTTCTGGGGAGGGGGGAGCGATGCACAGTAACATTAAAACCGGGGCTTTTTTTGAGCAGGAATGTAAAGGAATACCATTCTGGCTGGCTTGGCACCAGGCCTACTATGCAAATGTATTCCTTCTGGGCTTTTTCTGCAGGGCCTGAGAGGAGAGTGCAGTGTGAAGGTCAGAGGGGGGGGGGGACACTCTGGGGAAGGGAGCCCAGGTTTAAAGGGCAGCTCTCAGTCTGAGGCAAGAGCACACTTGTTATATAATTATTGACAAAGTTACTGGAAATCCTTTATATTTAAAAAAAAACCCACTGGGAAAGTTGAGATTCTCGGCATTAGATATTCAATGCTGCCTGCAGAAAACACACACAGCGCTGGCAGCAGCTGTTTAAACATCAGGGTCAGAATCCTCAGGAATCATGACTAAACGGTGGGTTTTTCCCATCTGGACTCAATAAGTACTAAGTGAAAATGCGTGCCCTTGTCATGGTCAAATCTCAGCACTGACATTCTTTTCTCTTGTCAAAATCCCAGATTTCAGGTTTTGGGAAATTCCTGGGTGATTAGGGCAATCCCTCCTGCATTTAAGCGAGGGGATTTCCATCAGGCTTGCTCTGCTTACGGATTTGGTAAAACCGTTCCTTTTTTCAACAAAGCTTTTGGAGCTGGCAGGGCTTTTTTCGGGGGGGGGGGTAGCAGGAACTCCTTTGCTTATTAGGCTACACCCCATTGATGTAGCCAGTCCTCCAAGACTTTGCAGCAGGTCCTGCAATAATAGCCCTGTAAGCTCTTGGAGGATTGGCTACATCAAGGGGGTGTAGCCTAATACGTAAAGGAGTTCCTGCTAAAAAAACAAAACCCTGGGAGCTGGGATGGGTTTCCTGATGTTGATTTTTCCTGTGGTTTTATTTGCCTTTTTAGGTGGTCACCTCGCTGGCGTTATAATACAATACAGTCAAAGCGGTCTCATTTGGGATACTGTGTGCACTTCTGGTCACCGCACCTCAAAAAGGATATTATAGCATTGGGAAAAGTGCAGAAAAGGGCAACTAGAATGATTAAAGGTTTGGAACACTTTCCCTATGAAGAAAGGTTACAACGCTTGGGGCTCTTTAGCTTGGAGAAACATCGACTGCGGGGTGACATGATAGAGGTTTACAAGATTATGCATGGGCTGGAGAAGGTAGAGAAAGAAGTACTTTTCTCCCTTTCTCACAATACAAGAACTCGTGGGCATTCAATGAAATTGCTGAGCAGTTGGGTTAGAACGGATAAAAGGAGGTACGTACTTCTTCACCCAAAGAGTGATTAACATGTGGAATTCACTGCCACAGGAGGTGGTGGCGGCTACAAGCATAGCCACCTTCAAGAGGGGGTTAGATAAAAATATGGAGCAGAGGTCCATCAGTGGCTATTAGCCACAGTGTGTGTGTGTGTGTGTATATATATATATATATATATACACACACACACACACACACAGTGGCCAAAAAATTTATATATATATAATTTTTTTGGCCACTGTGTGACACAGAGTGTTGGACTGGATGGGCCATTGGCCTGATCCAACATGGCTTCTCTTATGTTCTTATGTTCTTAGTCAACTCACCGTGCCTTAGGAACCCACACTCTGGGTTGGGAAATTCCTGGAGATTTTGAGAGCAGAGCCTGGGAGGCAGGGTTTGGAAAGAGTGACATGATAAGAGGTTTACGAGATTATGCATGGGATGGGGAAAGTAGAGAAAGAAGTATTTTTCTCCCTTTCTCACAATACAAGAACTCGTGGGCATTCAATGAAACTGAATATGTGTGTATGTGAAGCTGCCTTATACTGAATCAGATCCTTGGTCCATCAAAGTCAGTATTGTCTACTCAGACTGGCAGTGGCTCTCTATGGTCCCAAGCTGAGGCTTTTTTATGCCTATATGCCTGGACCCTTTTTAGTTGGAGATGCCAGGGATTGAACCTGGGACCTTCTGCTTACCAAGCAGATGCTCTACCACTGAGCCACCGTCCCTCCTTGCTAAGCAGTCGGGTTAGAATGGATAAAAGGAAGTACTTCTTCACTCAAAGGGTGGTTAACACATGAAATTCACTGCCCTTGGAGGTGGCGGCGGCTACAAGCATAGCCAGCTTCAAGAGGGGATTGGATAAAAATATGGAGCTGAGATCCATCAGTAGCTATTAGCCACAGCATATTGTTGGAACTGTCTAGGGCAGTGATGCTCTGTATTCTTGGTGCTTGTGAGGGGGTGGGGGACAAAGTGGAAGGGCTTCTAGCCCCACTTGTGAACCTCCTGATGGCACTTGGGGGTTTTTTTTGGCCACTTTGTGACACAGAGTGTTGGACTGGATGGGCCATTGACCTGATCCAACATGGCTTCTCTTATGTTCTTAAGAGGATATAATGGTCAGCTGAGTATAATGCCATAGATTCCTCTGACTAAAGCTGCCATTTTCTTAATGAGGATTGATTTCTGTAGTCTGCAGATCAGTTGTAATTCCATGAGATCTTAGAGTTCCCATTCCCCCACCCCCCAGTGGGGTTTCCCCTACATGGAGATGGCCTGCAGGGGGAGCCCTGCCCCCAAAGAGCTCCATCGTTCCCCGACATGCCCAGCATGGTGACATCACCTGGAAGTCATGCCATAATGCTGGAAACATCACGTGAGGACATTCTAGCATTTAGGTAAAAAAAATATAAACACCTCTATGGTGCCATAGAGCCCAAAACCTGGGCCCAAAACCCCAGGTGCAATCAGGAGGTTCATCAGTGGGGCCTGGACACTAGAAGCCCTCCCACTGTGCCCCCCCCCCCCAAGCACCAGGAATACAGAGCATCACTGCCCCAGACATAAGGACATAAGAGAAGCTATGTTGGATCAGGCCAATGTCCCATCCAGTCCAACACTCTGTGTCACACAGTGGCCAAAAAAACCCAGGAGCCATCAGGAGGTCCACCAGTGGGGCCTGGACACTAAAAGCCCTCCCACTGTTGCCCCCTCCCAAGCACCAAGAATACAGAGCATCACTGCCCCAGAAAGAGAGTTCCATCTATACCTTGTGGCTAATAGCCACTGATGGACCTCTGCTCCATATGTTTATCCAATCCCCTCTTGAAACTGGCCATGCTTGTAGCCGCCACCACCTCTTGTGAGCACACCAGTCCAAACTACCACTGCATCTAACAGCTGAGCAGATGCTTTGAAATGCTACATAAAAGAACTTAAGATACTGGAGGTCTGCCTCCTCAGTCAATAACGAAGCAGCCCTTCCTCCACCATTTGCCCTGGAGAAACAGACACCTTGCTGTTAGATCAAGTGAACTGCAATAGTGGCTTGGTTCACACTTCCTGCAAAACCAGGGGTTAATTAAGCAAACTACAGCTAGGGTGATAATCCAAATGAGGGTCACTTCACTAACTATGGTTGGCTAGGCTCTGTCAAGCCAGCACCTGTAACCATGGTTTGAAGATAATTCATTGCAGCTTGTCTTAAATTCAGATTGCCTCAAGTTTACTCAGTGGCAAAAAGTCCTGACCCAAATAGCCCAGGGTAGCCTGATCTCATCAGATCTCGGAAGCTAAACAGGACCAGCTCTGGCTAGTAGTTGGATGGGAGCAGGCAGCTCCTTTGCATATTAGGCCACACACCCGATGTAGCCAATCCTCCGAGAGCTTACAAGGCTCTTTTTTGTAAGCTCTCGGAGGACTGGCTACATCATGGGGGTGTGGCCTAATATGCAAAGGAGCTGCTGCAAGAATTCCACCCCTGGATGGGAGACCGCCAAGGAATACCAGGGCTGGGACACAGAGGCAGTCAATGGCAAACTACCTCTGAAACATTTCTTGCCTTAAAAACGAGTCTAGTTTGCCACCTAGTGGTGCATACCACTAAAAGAACTAGAACTTTTGGCTGCCAGACAATCTTAGGATCTTCTGGCTATTCTACACACACAGCTGTATGATAACGATGACAGCAACAATAACGACGATGATGATAGTGGCAAAAAAAAAAAATGCTTCCAGTATCTTCATTGAGCCCAGAAGATGGCTCTCTTCTTTGGCTGATCTGGCCACATTAGTCCATAATAACCATATTAATCTCAAGGGTAGAATATTGTAATGCACTTTTCACATGCTCAGAGTACACTCTTACCGTGTCTTTTAATCATTTATAATGACAATATACTTATTCTTGATAGTACTGTTTATATTTGTACGGATCCCCCTGAAGAAGTGCGGGCCAAATGCGTTGGGGCAGTATAACAGAATAAAAATATTCTTTTCCCCCCCCCCCACTGCACCATTTTTTTGTACCTTGGCTCTCACAGAACCCCTACCAAATTTAAACCAAAGGTTAGGAAAAGGTTTCCTTTTTAAGGGAAACAACATCTTTCACAAATTGTGTGAGATGTTCCGGAGTTAAACATTACCTCCATGTGCAGGGTTCAGTGTTCAAGCAGATTCACTCTGGCAGTACAAAGAATGGTTGCCGGTTTTTGACCTGGCTGCTGTATCTGTGCTTTTAACAACAGCTCTTTTTTTTCACATATCTATTATTTACCAAACCGATAACAACACAAGAAAACTCGTTCATGACCAATGCTTCAGTGGTGGCATGTAGGGGAGGGAGAGGTTTCTCAGAAACATTAATTAAGATAGTCTGGTTGAGATTTGATTTTAAACTCTTTTTCTGAAGAACCATAAGGACTCGAAAATTAGCCTTTGTGATTTCTTATTCCCGCTAAGAATGCTGAAATGTAGGTACCGACAGTTCTGTGAACAGACATAAAGTCTCATTCAAAGCTTCACCGGCTGAGTTTTGTGGAACAGGCTGCCACTAAAAGCAGAAGAGCCAGTCGGGCATTTTTCAGGTCTGATTTAGAAAATATCTGGGGACTTCGGGGGTGGAGCCAGGAGACTTTGGGGGTGAAGCCAGGAGCAAGGTTGTAACAAGCACGCTTGAACTCCGAAGGGAGTTCTGGACATCATGTTTAAAGGGACTGTGTGCCTTTAAATGCCTTCCTTCCATTGGAAATAATGGAGGAAGGAGCACCTTCTTTTGGGGCTCATGGAATTGGACCCTCTGGTCCAATGTTTTTGAAACTTGGGGAGGTTTTTGAGGAGAGGCACCAGATGCTGTGCTGAAATTTTGGTGCATTTATCTCAAAAAACAGCCCCCCCTGAGCCCTAGATACTCATGGATTGATTCTCCACAATACTGTATGGGTCGTCTGACAACGGGCAGAATGTGCGTTTGTATGAAGAAGAGTTGGTTTTTATACCCTGCTTTCCTCTGCCTTAAGGAATCTCAAAGCAGTTTACAATCACCTTCCCTTCCTCTCCCCACAACAGTCACGGGGTGTGGCTAGTTCTGAGAATGCTGTGACTAGTCCAAGGTCACACCCAGCAAGCTTCATGTGGAGGATTTATTTATTTATTTTTATTTTATTGCATGTATATCCCACCCTCCCTTAACAGGTTCAGGGCGGTTAACGACAGTTAAAATCAAAGTACAATAAAATCATTACAATATTTCAACAGTTCATACGATTTAAAACATGTAGTACGGTTCCAGGTTCACCTGCCAGAATCCAGATGGCGGGTTTTAAATTCTTATTGAACGCCGCATGTAATGATATTATAAGATGTTATTTGGCCCTCTGGATTTGTACTGGGATGGTTCGGGTGTCAATGCTGTGGGATGGGGGTGGGTGCAAATCAAACCTGGTTCTCCAGATCAGAGTCCACTGCTACTAACCACTACCCCATGCTGGCTATGTGTGTGCCTTGAATTATAGGCCAACCCCCATACAACTGTCGGGAGAACAGAGTGGCTCCCCAAAACATTGTTACTGGCCCCTCTCTGAGGTAAACCATCTCTGAGTGCCTTATTTTAACATCCTGGTAACATGTTCAATTGCCTTAATAACCACAAGAAAATAAAATCCTTCCTGAACACAGGGAGAGACATCCTTATGACACCACTAAAGCTAACAGTCTAGTAATATAAAATAAGAGCTGTGAGTTCAAAGGGGAGCTGAGACTTTTGCTGGTGGAATTGATGGAACAGTCAACTAAAGCTTTAGCCAGTGAAGCAAAACGTACAATTTTAACCAGTGAAGTCGAGAGTTATGGGGTATTTTGATTCTTGTATGTTACTGGGCGTTTTCGCACTGACCTTACTGCTGAGCGACGTCCCTCTTCACCGCGCAGCGTCTGCGCGGATTTCACACCAATTGCTCCGCAGAACCCGGAAGAGCCGCAAAGTCCCGCGGCTTTTGCGTCGCAAATGTAAAGTTGGTTTTTGGCGAAAACCATTTGCGATGCAAAAGCCGTGGGACTTTGCGGCTCTTCCGGGTTCTGCAGAGCAATTGGTGCGAAATCTGCGCAGACGCTGCGCGGTGAAGAGGGACATCGCTCGGCAGTAAGGTCAGTGCGAAAACGCCGACTTTGTTACTGTAATAGAGAACTGACAAAAACATTAAAATCACTTGTTTTCACAAAAGGAACGATAGCTTTCAAATAGTAAGTCACAAATAATTTTACATTCAGTTTAGCATGTCAAAAAGGCACCTACACTGAGGCTATGGTAATATGCAATTTTATTTAAATGTATCATTTAGTTATTTACGTCTGGAATTGCTTGGATAGCTCTGCTTTCAAAGGGCTGTATTCCCTGTCACCTCTTGAAAGCCTGCATGACACTGCCGTGTAGGCCTTCAGACCCAATTCTGCTCCACAATGCCCTTGATCCAGTTCACATAGTTGACAACTTTGGTGTAGAAGCCATACCCTTTGCCACAATCGAGGCCCCAAGAGACAATGCCGGTGGCCACCCAGCGCCCAGTCTCTGGGTCAAGCACAGTGTAGGCCCCGCCGCTGTCACCTTGGCAGGTGTCAGTCGCTTCCCTAGGAGAACCTGCACAAAACATATTAGCTGTGAAAACTGGATCCTTCCCACGGATCTTCTTATCCTTTAGCCATTCCCGACAGGCTGCCTGGTTGGCCACTGGGATCATTGCATATTTCAGTCTATCAGAAAGGTGATGCTTCTCCACACCGAAGCCACTGGCGTACCCCACCCGCCCTCTGTTGTAGAAAGAAGTGTTTCGTGGATCCGGGAGACAAATGGGCAGGACATCGCGGCCAAGAATTACAGGGTCTCGTAGCTCGATGAGTGCGATGTCGCCGTCGAAGTTCTGCTCGTTATCGGGGTTGTAGTCCGGGTGCACAAAGAGCCTGAGGATGGGCTTGTTGCCCAACTTGTGGAGATCGGTCACATTGATGGCGCCCAGGAAGACTTCCACTTTCTCAGCCAACTCTTCGAGGCTCATCCTCTCTCCAAATTCGGCTCGCCCCTTGGGGTACAAGGTGTGGGCAGCTGTCAGGATCCAGCGGTCACCCAGCAACGCTCCTCCGGCACGCCCAAGACCAGAGATGACAGTCTTTGCCTGCCACGGGAAGTTGCCCTCCTGTGCTAAACTCCCACCAATAATCCGCTGGATTTTCTCAACTGGATTTTCTGGCTTTCCGCACACTGCAAAAGGGGATGATACGCAGATAAGGAGATAATACTCAAGAAAGCTTGCTATTCCTACTTCCCAGACAATTTTGTTTTTTTTTTCCACTTCCTCTCTCCATGATTTTTTGATAGAATACATCTGAGAGGCAAAACCCATGTTATGTGTGACCTCGGTCAGGTTGCAAGTGTCCAACGTCACCCTCTGTCTGATACTGAAACCTTGATTAGGCATTTGTTCATAGGAATCCAGGTAGTAGGAAGTAGGAGGCAATACAATTATATAATAAAAAAATTCCATTTAAAACAATAAACATCTAAATATGGAATAAAATCAAAAATAGACTAAAGGGAAAAAAGGATCCTGTTAATACTTAATTTCTTCCCTATGCCAATACGCCCATCCAACTCAATTTGATTATAGCCCAATAGTGAAAATAGACAAGGAAATAATATTTGTTGAGACATGCATGCAAGTAGAGTAAGGACATATTTGTTTAAGGTTAAAACAACAGATCTTACTTCCAACTTTGCTGAGAATTCTTAGCCTCAGTTAGTAACAATACTGGGGGAGGGGGAAGTAAACTGAAAGGGATAAGATGGGATGGAATTGGAAGAGTAAAACTGGAGAGGGAGGAACAGGAGAAGAAGGAGAAGAAGAAGGAGGAGGAGGAGAAGAAGAAGAAGAAGAAGAAGAAGAAGAAGAAGAAGAAGAAGAAGAAGAAGAAGAAGAAGAAGAAGAAGAAGAAGAAGAAGAAGAAGAAGAAGAAGAAGAAGAAGAAGAAGAAGAAGAAGAAGAAGAAGAAGAGTGAAGGAGGGGTATATCAGAAAGGTGGGAAGGAAACTGGCTGCCAGGGGAAGAGATGGGGGGGAGGGCAGGACCGGATCTACATGTTTTTTGATGCTCCCTTATGGGCCATTCTCTTATGGTCCCATAGAATACAATGGACTCCATACCCAATATGGCGCCCCCCTTCTATCGGCACCTGGGGCAAGCACCCCCCTCTGCCCCCCCTTGATCCGGCCCTGGAGGGGGGGAGGTGGTGGAGAGGAGGAAAGGAGATAGCTGTAAGGACTACTAGGGAAATATGGGGGGGGGGCGGGCTGACCTGTGGCTTCAAATGCTGCCAGGGGAAAGTAGGAGCTTCATCCTTCCCTCCTGCCCTGTTTTTCCCAGTAGAAAGAGCTTCAGGGACTGTGTGCCTTTTCCTCAGACTTTATGATCCCCATCATGGACACACAGAACCTGAAGAGGCAAATAGGCCTCCTTGCAGCTGTTTCCACTGGCAAAAATGGCAGGGGAGGGAAGCCTGAAGGCCCTCCTTCCCAGGGCTTTTTTTTTTTTGCAGCAGGAACTCCTTTGCATATTAGTCCACACACCCCTGATGTAGCCTGGAGCTTACAGTAGGCCCTGTAAGAAGAACCCTGTAAACTCTTGGAGGATTGGCTACATAAGAGGGGTGTGACCTAATATGCAAAGGAGTTCCTGCTACAAAAAAAGCCCTGCACCTTCCCCTTTACAGCTATTGGAGCTGTGCAGAGTGATGGAGAGGTATTGAAAAATTAGTCCCCTTGTGGATGTGGGACTGAGAGTCAGGTCAGCCTCCGATGACCTGATTTGTGTCACACATAACATGTGTTTTAGCCCTGATAAGACTATATTAGACCCATCCCATGCAATCATTTTTTCTTCAGTTCCCTAAGAGCCTTTCTAACTCTTACAGGCTGCAAGTCAGATGCTGGGCACCCACCGATTGTCCCACAAGCTGCTCTTCAAAGGAAGGTAGTTTCAGACTAAGCTATGAAATCTTATTGCACCTGGAAGTCAAATTCAATTAGGACAGCCATGGCCACTCTACTGCCTGCTCTATACCATCTCCGAGATGTGCTGCCCTCTGGCGATCCATTGCTGCCAGAAGGCCTTAGATTACTCTGCAGTTGGTGTTCCATTTTCTTCACACCTGTTGCCTCCCATCTTTGCCTCCTGATTGGTTATCTGACACCTTGGTGAATCCTACAATCAGGGCTGGAATTTTAGCAGCAGCTCCTTTGCATATTAGGCCGCACCCCCCCTCATGTAGCCAATCCTCCAAGAGCTTACAAGGCTCTTTTTTGTAAGCTCTTGGAGGATTGGCTACATCAGGGGAGTGCAGCCTAATATGCAAAGGCGCTCCTGCTAGAATTTCACCCCTGCCTACAATGCCCTTTAGTTCCTCTTCCGGGCTACAGACATCACCACTGTCCGCTGTTTCAGGCCATCTGCAGCCTGTCCAGCCGCTAGGATCTGATCCTGAACATACTTAAGCAATGGTTTTCCACCTGTGAATTGGGAATGACAAGTCGTCATAGCTATCTTGAGAGGACAGGAAGAAGAAGGAGAAACAGGGTGTGCCTGGACCGGAAACCCTGGGAGGCTTGATAGCAGATTGGGTTTGCTTGTATGTAGTATGTCAATGCAGTCTGTGGCTCAGTAATGCTATAGATTTCTAAATATGAAATAAAAATAAATGCATATATAGCCACTTGTTTAGGGCTAATTGATGTGAGGCACTCGCATTTCATGTTGGGAAAGTGGAACATAGGACGGAGTTTATTTGCGAGTGGGTCTCAAAAAGAAAAGTTAGAAGTGGGACCAACTTTAAAAAGTTTGAGAATCACTGGGGAGGGACAGTGGCTCAGTGGTAGAGCATCTGCTTGGGAAGCAGAAGGTCCCAGGTTCAATCCCCGGCATCTCCAAAAAAGGGTCCAGGCACATAGGTGCGAAAAACCTCAGTTTGAGACCCTGGAGAGCTGCTGCCAGTCTGAGAAGACAATACTGACTTTGATGGACCGAGGGTCTGATTCAGTATAAGGCAGCTTCATATGTTCACTGTGCTACGGTACTGAACACACATTTCTGTATGTACAGATCTTTTACAGCCCTTCAACTGGCTTTTATAACCAATGGACCAGGGACTGGATAAAGCTCAGAATCTTGTGTATTCAAAACATGCGGTCCACCATTCAGTGACGAGAAGGCATGGACCGTTTTCGCACACAGCTCACCTCGCAGTCACAATCCTGTTCCCTCCGCAGCGTCTGGTCGGATTTCCCACCATCTGCGCCTAAGTTACAGGAAGTGGCGCGGCTTTTGCGTAGCAAACGTAAACCGCTAAAACCCAGTTTACGTTTGCTATGCAAAAGCCGCGGCACTTCCTGTAACTCCGGCGCAGATGGTGGGAAATCCGACCAGACGCTGCGGAGGGAACAGGATTGTGACTGCGAGGTGAGCTGTGTGCGAAAACGGTCATGATGAAATGACAAGACCAAAATCAGGACTGAAAGACACGACGACAGAAACAGAGAGCTGGAAACACACCGCCGATGATTCAGTACAATGAGCGAGCTTTGCAAATTCAGTACAATGAGCGAACTTTGCAACAGGTGAAAGGCTGCAGTGATCTTGTGTCTGTCCTTCACCGCCTTCCTGTTCTTGCTTGTTACCTTTCTCTGGCACAATTGCCTATTTTACTACTGAGGTTACTGCTGATTTGGAGGACAGCATGGGAAGGACGGGATATCCAAAACCGGGGTGGCCCATGAGCCCTGCTCACCTGGCAGACACACTGGGATGCCCTCGAGATCATTGTTATTCCTCCAGGAGCCCTCAGCAGAGCAAGTATATTCACCTGAAGGAAGAAACAAAAATAGCGGGGTCAAAAAGGAAGGTTCAGAAGCTTGAGCATGGCTGGGTAATCCCATAAGAGCACATCTGCATTGGGCATTCAGTTTCTGGGTTTCAGTTTAGGGTTTAAACGTCAAACCAGAAGTTCTTAAAAATGTCTTCTTAAAATCCAAGTATGATGTGGCTTGGGGCCCTGCAGTGAATCTATTTTGCTATGTGTAAGGGTCACGGGAATTGCAGGTCTCCCCTCAGGTATTTTTGCTCACTGGGATTAAATACACAAATATCTCAGCACAGGCAAGCCTGAAAGGTCGTAAACAGATAGTGCCCAGGGTAATAAGGAGCTCATTGCCTCTTGTATGCACCTGCCTGCTCTCTAAGGTCACCTGTGGGGACCCAGGAGGGCAGAGATATGTGCCATGTGGGAGCCACATTTGAACTTTCTTGGTAGCTGACCAACATTCTACCTCATGAGTTATGTCCAACCTTCCTCTGAAAAATTCAGGGCCATATACATGGCTCTCCCTTCCATTTTACCCTCACGACATCTCTTTGAGGTAGATTGGGTTGAAACAGAGAGTGACTGAGCCAAAGTCACCCAGCGAGTTTCACAGCAGAGTGGAGATTAAAGCCCTAGCATCCTTAGATCCTATTCTGACACTTACCCACTACACCATGTTTCCTTATATTGTAAGAATTTCAAGCTGCCTCAAGCTGTTTGTGAATGGGAAAGCTGGTATAGAAATAAACTCAGTAAGAGGTGGTGGTGGAAGGTACCACCAAGTCACCACCAACTTATGGTGACCTCACAAGGCAAGAGATACTCAGAGGCTGTGGCCTACATGGTAGTAAGTAGGCCCTCCTTGATGCTCTTGCAGAATCTTCTAGAAAGGACCAAGGTGATAGGGAAGAATGCTCTTGCAGAATCTTCTAGAAAGGACCAAGGTGATAGGGAAGAATGCTCTTGCGGAATCTTCTAGAAAGGACCAAGGTGATAGGGAAGAATGCTCTTGCGGAATCTTCTAGAAAGGACCAAGGTGATAGGGAGGGATATGATGCCTGCCATGCTGGTTGCTAAGAGAACCCTCTCAAAATGTAAGAATTCAGTGCAGAGTATCGGAGCAGGACTAGTTAAGAATGGGGCCAAAGAAGGATAGTTCTTGTTGGATGAGGACCCACCTGTCCCATTACTGGTGAGCATTTGATAGTAGGGCTCATTGCAGCGATATGTGACAACTGACTGGTAGATGTTTTTCCCGGGATTGGACTTGTACTCGATGATCCCGTTGGTCAGAAGTTTAGGTTCACCGCAGTCCACAACTACAAGAGAAAACAAGTTATGGGAACAGTAGGGAAAGGAAAGAATCCTTTCACAATGGCCTATTATGCACAGGTGTTTTGTCTTGCTTTCGCTGTGCATTCCTGTCAGGTTTTCTTTTTTGTTCTGCATTGTTTTCCCTCTTTTCAGTGCTCAGCTCCTTTCCCATTCACAGTTGTCCCAGGTTTTCTGAGGGTGCTTTCATGCCAGATTTTCCCTTGCTTTGCTTCCAAGCTGAAGGTAAGTCAAAAGTATACAGATTCCATCCCTCCATCCTGTCCCTGCCCCTCGTGGGCCACTCCCTTCCCACATTTTTAATTTTTATTACAAGCTGCATGAGTCTAGTGAAATGAGACCATCACTAGTCTCATGCCACTTGTAGAAACCTCCCAAAAAACTCCAGGCTGTGCTGCCCCCTTCTGCTACATTATTTGTTTTCCCTCTCTTCAGTGCTCAGCTCCCTTCCCATTCACTGTTTCCCCAGGTTTTCTGAGAGTGTTTTTGTGCCGGATTTTCCCTTGTTTTGCTTCCAAGCTGAAGGTAAGTCAAAAGTATACAGATTCCCCTCCATCCTCTCCCTTTTTAAATTTTTTTTACAAGCGGCATGAGTCTAGTGAAATGAGAAATAATCATACACCCACCACTAGGCAATTATGAAATTACGCAATCACACAGTACTCCGTTCAGCCCAAAGTCTTGTCATACGAAGACCCCAGGTTTTTATTCGCTCCGTTTCGATTCTGTAGAATTTTCTACAGTGATATGGGCTTATATTAAGTACAACTGGACGTCACTTGTGGTTTTATAATTGTTTCACAATGTATGTAAATTATGTCTGGCATTTAATTCACAATCATTTAATATAGGACCCACTTTATGTTCTATTTCAAAGAATTATTATTATAATGAGAATCAAGCTTCCATCTTTCATCCGTCTAGAGCTAATAAAAACCTGGGGTCTTCGTATGACAAGGCTTTGGGCTGAATGGAGTACTGCGTGATTGCATAATTTCAGAATTGCCTAGTGGTGGGTGTTTGATTATTTTTAATTTGTAAACCACCACTCCCGCTATTAGATATCTAGTGAAATGAGACCATCACTAGTCTCATGGCGCTTGTTAAACCCCCCCCCCCCAAACTTGGCTAGGCTGCCCCCCTCCTGCTACCTGGTTTGAACCAGGTGGCACAAGAAAGCACCACAAAGCCTGCAGGGGCCCATTGGCTTCCCACAGGCACAATGAGCCCAGTTGGGCTGCCCTCTCCCGCTGCCTGGTTTCAACCAGATGTGAAACCAATAAGAAAACCACAGCAGAGAATGGCAGAGAACAAAACATACAGGTTCCGTGATGACCAGCCTCTCAAAAGATACAAAGAAACGTCATTTAGACAAAAATATATATTCCTAATCACTCTCATATAAAATACTCAAACAACATACCCTGACAATAGTACACTCAAAACTACAAATATAAGGACCAAAATTCTCAATATCTCAAATACAAATTAATGTCCATAAACTGAAGAATGGTCCATTGAATCTTCACGGATCCCCGGTTCAGAAGATATCTTGAGGAGTCCAGAAAAACTGTTTCCAACTTTCACACACAACTAAGTGAAGGCAAGACTTGTTGAAATTCACTTAGTTGTGTGTGAAAGTTGGAATCCTGCCATGCTCTGGATCAGTTTTTTAAGCTAGTCAAAGCTTGAAGTGAAACGAGGGATAACAAGCCCTAACCTCGTCGCTGCATTGTGGTGCTGTGTGAAGAATATATCATTGGAACACAACAGGAAAACACAGAGATACTCATATTTGTGTGGGGATAAAAGTAGCTTGGGAGAGATGGCTTTTGCCAGTAAGAAGATGGTAGAGCAGGAAAGGTTGTCAGGACTCTTTGGCACCTTAGTAACTTCTGGCACCCTCCCCCTTGCACGGATAACATCACCGAGTCACATGGGGGTGCCCAATTCAGCACCCCCAGAAGGCCGGCGCCCTAGGCAATTGCCTAGCTTGCCCAGTGGCAGGGCCAGCCCTGAAGGTAGTACCCCCCCCCCCACACAGACATAGATATGCTCTCTCCCCGTTCTTCCTAGGTCAAGTTATCTTGGAGGCTGAATTTGCAAAGGATACATTTTTAAAAAATTAAACAGGGAAGACACCTTAGCATGTAACTGAGCCCTGAGAACACATCATTGCCCGGAGAATGTCCCCTAACCTGATGCCCCTGGATGGTTCAGCGTATGAGACAGCGGAACACAGATCCAAACATTTCCATCTCCAACCACTGCAACTCATGCTGGAGTAAGAGTCATATATAGATTAAACTAGGAGCTGGATAAGAATCAGTTCCTTGGGCCAACACAGGGCACTGGGGACAGAGAATCCAGGAGGTGCCAGCAGCCTCTCTTTTGCACACCCAAGTAGTAAAGAAAGGTCTTTAGTCATTGGCAGCCGGCCACCCTTTCTGGGTGGAAAATGCTGTCAGGTTGCAGCCAATTTATGGTGACCCTGTAGGGCTTTCAAGGCAAGAGACAGAGATGGCTCACCACTGCCTGCCTCTGCAGAGCCACCCTGGACTTCCTTGGTTGTCTCTCCCATCCAAGAAGAAGAAGACTGCAAATTTATACCCCGCCCTTCTCTCTGAATCAGAGACTCAGAGCAGCTTACAATCTCCTATATCTTCTCTCCCCACAACAGACGCCCTGTGAGGTGAGTGGGGCTGAGAGGGCTCTCACAGAAGCTGCCCTTTCAAGGACAACTCCTACAAGAGCTATGGCTGACCCAAGGCCATTCCAGCAGCAGCAAGTGGAGGAGTGGGGAATCAAACCTGGTTCTCCTAGATAAGAGTCCGTTCACTTAACCACTACACCAAACTGGCTCTCTAATCAGAACTAATCAGAGCTTGACTTTGCTTGGCTTCCAAGATGTGACATGACTGAACTAGCCTGGGCCATCCAGGAAAGGACCATGACTGTTAAGTAATGCTGAGAATCTGCTTCTTGGGGCCACTCCCTTGCTGTGTGACATGGAAGGGGTGTTTCTGCTTGGGTCCCACCGCAGCCTGTAACAACCAGCCACTCACTTTGACACCTGGGCATGGGGCGGTGCCAGGTCCCATCGTGTTCACAGACGGCAGTGAAGGATGGCAGCCGCTTGTCTCCCTGCTCAAAAGAGAAGAGATGAAAAGTAGACCATGCTCTCTGACAGCTGACAGCTTCAGGTTGGGAAATTCCTGGAGATTTGGAGTCTGGGAAGAGTGGGATTTGGAGGAGGGGAGGGACTTTAGTAGGGTCTAATGCCATAAGGTCCACTTTCCGAAGCAGCCATTTTCTCCAGGGGAACTAATCGCTGTCACCTGGAGATCAGTTGTACCCCTCTAGATACCCCCTGGAGGTTTGCAACCTCAAGGATTTTACCTTTTTTGAGCAGGAATGCATAAGTTCCTGCTGGGTTTTTTCTACCAAAAAAAGGCCTTGGCAACCTTATGTGCTGTTGCTGCTCACGCCCCCCCCCCCTGCAGAATTAGGGCCTGCTTCTCCCATCACTGACTTGCTCCAGCCTCTTCCGTATTGCAAAGAGCCTCTCCATTATTTCGTTTCCCTTATCTGCTTAAACACATTTCTTTTTAATTTTTTTCCTGTTTTTAATTTTAGAATTGGTAAAAGCACGGCTTCCTTTTGTAGAAAAGGCCAACAGCAGGAGCGCATTTGCATACTAGGCCACACCCACTGATGTCACCATTGTTTTCATAGGGCTTTTTGGTGTGAATAGCCCAGCAGGAACTCATTGGCATATTAGGCCACACACCCTGATATTACCATTGTTTGACACATTGTTTTGTAGAAAAAGCCCAGCAGAATCCATTTGCATATTAGGCCACACACCCCGGCTTCAAGCCGGCTGGAACTGTGTCTCTGTGCTTTCCTGCTCAAAAAAGCCCTGTGTAAGAGCAATATTTCACATACATGGATGTGACTGCAAATGCCAGGAGATATTAAATACCACAACGTATGTATCAAAAAAGTGAATGAAATTATAGCATCATGTATAACAATGTTTTTAGGTGAATTTCTGGTGCTATCATGTTCACCACTGGAATACTAGAAGGCAGGGGTGGAATCCTAGCAGGAGCTCCTTTGCATATTAGGCCACACACCCCTGATGTTGTCAATCCTCCAAGAGCTTCCAAGGCTAATATACAAAGGAGCTCCTGCTAGAATTCCATCCCTGCTGGAGGGCAAGGGGTCGAATTCAAAATAGGCAGTTTAGACCAGAAAAAGTAAAAGTGGGCAACAAACGTTATCAAGGAATTGGGAGCTCTTTTTCAGTAGGAATAATTTAAGTGTTTGTTGAAGTCCCTTATTCTAGAGTGGGGAAGACAACTGAGGAAATACTTGATATGAAGTAAAATAAGTAAAGGAATATTTCACATCCAATTAGTGAACAACATATATTATACATATACTAATATATATATAGCGTGAACATGGAAGAAACCTGAATTGAAGACAATTAAGAAGAAAAATAATATGCTACAAAAAACAGGGGGGGGGGAGATTTAACTAGGTCTGTTAAAAACAAAAACATGTTTTGTAGGCGATTGCATCACAAAAGTTAAACAAATAAAAGAAAACCATTTGGAAAAAACTTTGTGTTTACCCAATCTCTTGGATAAGTGAATTCAACGGGCAAGTTTTTCCATAAACGCCCAGTTTCACAGCTGCAAATTCCAAGCAGATATGGCTTTCCGGCATCATACAAGAACTGAACACGCTACCCTAGCCAAAGAACGATCTAAACTGTGGCTGCCAAAAGTCCAGAAAGATAGTCAAAAGTACTACCTCAAGTGTGAGAACAACAGAATAGCAGGCAAGTCTTCCTATTTCTAAAAAACCCCCAAGATACTGCGGTTGCTGAATACATGAAGGCAAGTTAGAACCTTGATCTACCAAGGTTAGTAATGTCTACTTTGATGGGGTGCCACCAGGTCTGAGGTGGAGGACTTTCGCCTCACCTCTTTTTAACTAGAAATGCCGGGGATCGAACCTGTGACCTTCTGCAACACCAAACAGATGTTCTACCACTGAGCTGCAGCTCCTCTTGGGTTTCATTGCTTCAAAAGCCTGGAAGTCATAAATTCTTCCATAAATGCCAGACCACGCTAACTTTTTTGTGGGGAGGTCTGTGCTCAGATGCGAGGGGAAGTTACTTTGTGCATGCTCAGAGGAGTTTGCAGTTGTTCCTGAGGGTTCTGACATGCAAATCAAATTCCAGACATGAGCCCTGGGGCAGATGAAGCTGTTTTGCTCATCTTCGATTGTACTTTCGGTTTCCACTACTTCTGCATTGGTAACTGGCCAACCCCAAAATATTGTGCAATCCCCATATTTCCTTCTGCCTTGAATCAGATCCTCCAGTATGGTGTGACTCAGCCTTGCCTTCAAGACAGAGATTTTGTTAAAAGATTTCTAAAATCTTTCTTATGCTCTGACATGTGCTTTCCTGCCAGAGAGACAAAGGATTGTAGTGAAGTATTCAGGAAGCAGAGAGGTCAAAACAAAATCCACAGATAGGCAGGGCTGGCATGTGGGAGTGGGCAAACTAGGTGATTGCCTAGTGCGCCAACTCCCAGCAGGGGCAGGCATCCCCTCCCCACTCATGCTGTTCCTGAGCTTCTCACTAATTTTTTATCAGCTCTGAGGGATTAGAGGAGCTCCCCCGATACCTCAGACCTGAGAAAGAGTGGCGTTTCCCTTCTCCAGCATCCTCCAAGGGCGCTGGGGAAGGGAAAGGCCTAGCGATCTGTCCCCACTTGGCCTTCCCGTGCTGCGGGCAGTGTTCCCTCTAAGTTGATTTAGCATGAGCTAGCTCACAGATTTTTAGCCTCCAGTTCACACATTTTTGTCTTAGCTCAGAAAAAAACGGCCTCAGAGCACACTAATTGATGCAGTAGCTCACAACTTTAATGCCAGTAGCTCACAAAGTACAATTTTTGCTCACAAGCCTCTGCAACTTAGAGGGAACATTGGCTGCAGGAGTGCTGAGCTGGGGGACGGGGTGTTTGCACAGAGGGCTCCTCAAGAGGAGCCCTCCATGCAAACGGGGCCATCCGTCTCCACTCTGCCTTCCTGTGCCGCTGGAGGGTTGACCAAGGGGACATTTGCATGGATGGGTTTACTTTGCTTAGGGAAACAAAATACCTTAAAGTGGCCACAAAAAAGAATAATCCTTGAGGGATCTCACCAGAAGAAAAACGAAAGGAAGCAGAAGGGGGCAAAGGCATGCAGAAGCCAGACTAACAGGCCTCACCTCCATTAGGTTATAACCTTTCTGACAGCGGACAATGAAATAGTCCTGGAACTGATAGATGGGCTGTGGGTTTTTGATGATGGTGAACTCGTCGTTCGGAGCGGGCTGTGGGCAACGGATTCCTGTTGGGGACAAGGCAAGAATGAGGCAAGGATTGGTAGATGGCGGGATATCGTTTAACAGAGCATGCCAGGTGGGGAGACATTACTTTCTGAGGTGTACCGGATCTTCCACCCACGGCCAAATCCTGACTCATCTGTGAAGAAAGAAAGATCCACCGAAGAGCTGTTGGTTTCGATGCTGTCTGGGGTCACTGTGCCGCAGAATTCGCCGATTTCTTTACCCCCAGCGTGGATCTGGTGAGGGAAAAATTGTGTGCCTTAGTACCTTTCCTCCTCACAAGTCAAACCAACAGGCCTCCATGACCAGAGACAGCAAACTTCTGAATTCCAGTGCTAGAAGGCAGCATTAGAAGGCCTTTGTCTAAACCCTGTTAATTCAACCCTCCATTACAATTGCTGGGTTGTTCTGTGAGACAGGATGCTGGGCTAGACAGACCTCTTGTCAGACAGATATACAAAAGAGACAACTCTTTAAGACACAGGAAAGAACAATACAAGAACATACTAGAGGGAGTGAGAAATCCAAATCTTCATGCTCAGCAACACATACATCTGAGTCAGAAATACTGGTGTTTTCAAAAATGGTTGTGTGCTAGCTACCCATCATATTTGCCTTGTTATAAAAATTACAAATTTGCATTGTGTTTTGATTTCTCACTCCCCTTAGTAAGTTGTTTGACCTTTGTTCTCGCCACTAGGGAAGTATAAAGGGACCCATAACAGTGTCTGTTGAGGCCAATGGGACTTCATAATTCTGTCTGTGAGATCCAAACACATCTGCTTCACTCAGATGTTACTGGATTATTAAAATGTTAACTCAATAGCATCTGTAAATGGCCTGTCACAGCCTGAACTCTGCAAATAGAACTTTCATATCATTTCCAAAACACATATGGGAGAAAATAAGATGCACCTAAATATGCCCCCAAATCATTCCTAGGGAAGACACCGTACCCTTTAATTCAGGGACCCCAAATGTGGTGGCTGTGGGTGTCATGGCACCCACTGACACATTTTCCGGCACCTACTAAATTTTTTTAGAACATGGAGTCAAGTGGAGCTTTTGCTAAGTGAAGGGCTGCCAAGCCCCTGGGCGGGGCAGAAGTTCTCCTGCCCAGGAGGTTCCCAACCAGCTGGCCCACATTGGGCCAGCGAGGGAACCTCCCCCAACATCGCTGGTGCGATGATGTCACCTGTGAGTGACGTCATCGCGCTGGCAATGTAGCACACCCGCCGCTCTAGGCGTTTTCAGGAAAACTCTATGGTTTTCCTGGACGCTCTAGCATTTGGGGAGGGAAAACTCTATGGTACCACAGAGTTTTTACCTCCCAAAATGCTAGAGTGGCCAGGAAAACCAGAGTTTTTCCGGAAACGCCTACAGTGGCTGGCATGCGATATTGCCAGTGTGTGAAAAGCACACATGAAAACAGTCCTCTGCCAAAGGCCACAGGGAACTTGGCAACCCTACACTGGAGATTTGATTGGCTCTGCAGATTTTTGAAAATGTTCTGGCAGCAGCTGCCACCAGGGCACTAAGATCATTGATGTGTGACTGAAAGTAAGCGGTGGCAGCCTTTTGTGCTGGCTCTACTTCCTTTGGGAGCCATTTTGTGGCTGCACCCACCACCCTTTACCAGAATTCCAAAGATGCTCTCAGACTCAAAAAAGTTGCCAAGCAACCGCGGCTTTAATTCTAGACACAAGGAACGAGACACTACACCAAGAGAGGCTACAGGGATCTTGAAGGGGCACCATCTGCTTCCTTCTATTCTCCCTGACGATCCACTGCAGGGAAACTGGGCTGAGAGGGACCTTCCTGGCCGGGGGGGGGGGGGAGGGGGGGAATTGATCCACAATACCTTGAGCTGGTCATAAGGGCAGCGGACTTGCTGGTGGTCCTCAATTTCAAAAGGCGTCAGGAATTTGAGTGTGATGGACAGCCCCTTCTCCACTCGTATGCTGTAGTTACACTGCAGGTCTGGCGAGTAGGGCCGAGGGTATCCAGGGCTTGACACATATCCTTTGAGCTCCGTGAACAACTCATTGCTGCAGTCCACTGGAAGGCAAGAAAGCACGAGAAGGTTTAGTGAAAGCTAAGTATATTTGGGAAGGGGCTGTGGCTCAGTGACAGAGCATCTACCTTGCACGCTGAAGGTCCCAAGTTCAAAACCAGGCTTCTCCAATTAAAAAAATCATCAACTGGAGAGCTGATATGAGCCAGAGCAAACAATGCTAGCCTTGATGGGCCAATGGTCTTAGATTCAGATGTAGGCAACTTTGTGTGTATTAGAATATCTTTGGATCTTCTTTTATACTGTAGGTAGTCTGAGTTCATCTCAGCGGAAGCTGGTTCAGGTAGCCGGCTCAAGGTTGACTCAGCCTTCCATCCTTCTAAGGTCGGGGGAAAAGTGTAGACGACTGGGGAAGGCAATGGCAAACCACCCCGTAAAAAAATTCTGTCGTGAAAACGTTGTGAAAGCAACATCACCCCAGAGTCGAAAACGACTGGTGCTTGCACAGGGGACTACCTTCACCTTTTTAGCCCACTTTTGAGGACCCTTTAATTTAATCTTTAGATTTATACCCCGACCTATCCTGCAAGCGGGCTCAGAGCAGCTCACAACAGTAAAACAACAGAGTTGAAACAATACCATCAAAACAGACATTACAAAACAGGAGCAGCACAGTAAACAGTCTTACAGACAGAGGCAGTAAACAGCATGCGGCTGATGGCTAATAGCATAACATAACAGCACAATGGTGAAATGCTGGGGGAAGTAATGACTTTCAGAGGACGATCACTGGATTAATTAAAAGCCTGGTGGAATAATTCTGTCTTACAGGCCCTGCAAAACCTTGATAAGTCCCGAAGGGCCCGGATCTCCAGCGGGAGCTCATTTCACCAGGAAGGGGCCTGGACCAAAAAGGCCCTGGCCCTCGTTGAAGCCAGCCGGGTGTCCTTAGGACCAGGGACTATGAAAAGATGTTGAACAGCAGCCCTCAAAGCCTGGAGGGGGAGTGTTTTATATGGGGAGATCATTGGACTCCCGTAATGTATTAATGTGTAAGAATACCTACCGCTCCTGGCCAAGTGTAACAAGCAGAGAAAGTTGGGATTACAAGGTTTGACAGCGGCTGGGTTTGGCAAAAGGAGCTTTGACTCTCGAAAGCTTAAATGCTCAAAATCTTGTTGGTTTCTAAGTGCTATCAGACTCAAGTCTGTTTTGCTGAAGACCAACACGACTACCCTCCAAAACGAAATTAATCCTGGTCCTGTATTCGCAGTGTCCGAAGTGGATTAGAATGGGAAATCCTGCCTCACTTATAATTTGAACTGAAAATCCTCCCTTTTTATCCTTCTTTAGCCAGTCAGATTGTGAATATAGCAGAGTGACTGAAAGGGGTGCTGAGGTAATTGCTTCACGTGGAATCCTCTTTTGGCTGCAGTCCTTGGCTAACTAATAATAACACTTTGCCTTCGTCTTCTATTTATTGAACATTTTGTCCACCCTTTTCCAAGGACCTCAGAGCTGTGCCCAGAGACCTCCATTTTACCCTCACAAAAACCCTGTGAGGTAAGTAGGCTTAGAGCAGAAGCGTCAAACTCATTTATTATGAAGGCCGGATGTCACTTTGACAGACCGCCCCATGTGTGCCATAATAAATAATGCCAGGTACTGGAGATATAAACTTTATAAAGGACACAGGCAAACCCAATTAATATTATTTTCACTCAAAATACTAGCAAGCTTAAAACATGAACACTCTTCCAGTATCTCCCTGATGCTCACATTCCCACTTCCTCCGCCTGTTTCACATTAGCACTGAGACAGTATACAGGGATGTAATGCTCAGCCTCTACATCTGGCAATAAACGTAATGATCAGTAGCTTGCAGGCCGGATAAGAGCCCTGGACAGGATAGCTCCATCCTGTGGACCACATGTTTGACGCCCCTGGTTTAGAGGCTGTGATTGGCCCAAGGTCACCCAGCAAGTTTCATGGCAAATAGGAAGCTGAATGTGAGTCTCCCTAGTCCAAGTCCAACACTCTAATCATAACACCACACAACCAGTGTATGAAGAACTTCACATATATTATTACAGTAATGCTAAATAAAGACCCACATGGGGCTCCAAAGCTGAGAGATATTTGCTTGTTTGGGACCACTAAGTGAATCTAGAGCTAACGTGAAATTTGAACTGGTGACCCTTTGGGTTCAAGCACCATTGAAGTAGCCCAGCTATAAGAACCACATAAAAACATAACAAAACCAATACTCCCTCTAAGCTGTGGAGTTTGGTAAGCAAAAATTCTACTTCGTGAGCTACTGGCATTAAAGTTGGAAGCTACTGCACAAATTAGTTTGCTCTGGGATCATTTTTCCTGAGCTAAGACAAAAGGGTGTGAGCCGCAGGCTAAAAAACTATGAGTTAGCTCCCACTAACTCAGCTTGGAGGGAACACTGAACAAGACCCCTGCTGGATCAGAGCATCCAGTCCAACAATCCTGTATGGCCAACCTGTTACTCTGGAGGGTCAACAAATGGGCATCAAGGCTGTGTCCTTTCCCCTGATATTGCCTCCTGGCACTGGCATTCAGAGTTTTACTGCCTATGAACATAGATGTTCCCTTTGGTCAGCATGACTAGTAGCTAGGGTTGCCAAGTCCCCCAACGTGCAGGGGATCCCCCCGTTTCTGATGCTCCCCTCAGGTGCCGGCCAGTTGGCCATTGAGTGAGAGTTACCACCTCAAAAGAAATGTGCTCACATCACCCAGAAGTGATGCAGACACATTGGTGATGTTGGGGCTGACTTTCTGGTTTTGGGGCAAAACTCTATGACCTTGAGTCAGCCATAGCTCTGGCAGAGGTTGTCCTTGAAAGCGCAGCTGCTGTAAGAGCTCTCTCAGCCCCACCTACCTCACAGAGTATCTGTTGTGGGTGGAAGAAGGTAAAGGAGATTGTGACCACTCTGAGACTGAGTTGTGTGTGTGTGGAGGGGGGGGGAGTGGTAAGCTTCAAATCACAGAGTTTTGCCCAAAAACCAGAGTGTCACCCCAAACATCCCCATGTCACCCAGAGGTGATGTAGGCACAGTATGCTTCTTCCCTTTCCTCTCCCAAAGTGTCCCGGTAAGTCTCCTGCTGGCTTGGACCTGGCAGCCCCATTAATAGCCATTAGCCAATGATAGGCTAGTCCTCCATGAACCTACCTAATCCCCTTTTAAAGCTGTCTACACTTGTGGCCCGCATTTGTGCTTTCTTTTTAGCTGTCCTGAATCTTCTCCCCTCCAACTCAGCCTCAGCTCTCTGAGTTTCTGAGTTCTCAGTATTCATCCTCTCACCTTTACAAGAATGCCGGTCGCTCTGGAGATGGTAACCAGGCTGGCAGGAGCAGAAGTAGCCCCCGACATAGTTGTGGCAGAAGTGCTGGCACCGTGGTCTCTCCTCTTCTCCGATGCCGTTTCCTTGGGCGCATTCGTCCAAATCTAGGAAGTTCACCAATCAAGAGATGAGAAGAGATTACAGCTGAACCAGGCTTAAGGGCAAGGCTTTTTTCCTGGGGGAATGAGGTGGAATGTAGTTCCAGAACCTCTTCAGGGAAACAAAATTCTCAAAAAACGAGAGCAAAAAATGAGAGCAGCACCCGTTTCTCCTTCATTTCGTTTCACCCGTTTCTCCTTCATTTCTTTCTTGAGAGTTCTGGCACCTTTTTCCAGAAAAAAAAGCCCTGTTTAGGACTGCCAAGTTGCTGGACCAGGCAAGGGTTCCCCTGCTCTGGAGATTCCCAACACACCAGCCTGCATTGGGCTGGAGGGGGGGGGATCCTTCCCCGACATTGTCGGCGTGATGACATCACTCACAGTGACATCATCGCGCCGGTGACTTCACTGGACGCTCCAGCAATTTGGGAGGGGAAAACTCGATGGTACCTGTACCCTCAGAGGGCCATGTGCGTTTCCAGCTCCGGAGGCTTCAGTCTCCGATTGAAAGGCTTCCTCTTGGGATGGGGTGTCTGTGTTACTTGGAAGAAGTTGGTAGCAACTCGTTAGTAGACAGGCCAATCCCTCACTTCAGAGTCACCAGAAACGGAGTGGGGGGGGGAGGGAAGGGTCTGCTGAGCAGTGAGCACTTCATTATTCCCTATGTGGAGATCGATTCTCATAGGGTATAATAGGGAATTGATCTGGAGGTTTCGTGGGCTCTGGGGGAGCTGTTTTTTGAAATAGAGGCACCAAATTTTCAGTATAGTATTTAGTGCCTCTCCCCAAAGTACCCCCCCGGTTTCAAAACGATTGGACCAGGGGGTCCAATTCTATGAGCCCCAAAAGAAGGTGCCCCTATCCTTCATTATTTCCTATGGAAGGAAGACATTTTAAAAGGTGTGCTGTCGCTTTAAATGTGACAGCCAGAACTCCCTTGGAGTTCAATTATGCTTGTCACACCCTTGTTCCTGGCTCCGCCCTCAATGTCTCCTGGCTCCACCCCCAAAGTCCCCAGATATTTCTTGACTTGGACTTGGCAACCCTAGGTAAACCATCTCTGAATGTCTCTTGCCTTGAAAACCCTATTATGTTGCCATCAGTCAGCTGTGCCTTGATGGCATTATCCACCACCACACCAATGAAAGGAGGAATCTGTTTGTGATCCAGAGGCAATACTCCACTCCATAACGGCTAGTAGGGTCGTGAACCCGAGGCTGGGATATTTCTGGAGTTTTGGGGGAGAAGCTCTTCCCACACCTGCCCTCCTCAGGCTCTACCTCCACCCCAAGTTATTTCCCAACTTGGAGTTGGCAGCTCTACTTGGGAGCTTTCCTGGAGATTTGGGGATAGTACCTGGGTGGGTGGAACTTGGGGAGGAGAGAGAGGAAGCTTGGCCGCTCATCCAGCCCACCCTCCAAAGCAGCCAGTTCCTCCAAGGTAACTGATCTCTGTCGCCTGGAGATCAGTTGTAATTTTGGGAAAACTCAAGGCCGCACTTGGTACCTGATCTAGGTGTTCATTCCCCCCAAGATGCTAGAATGTCCTCATGTAAAACCATAGAGTTTTCCCTGAATTGCTAGAGCATCCCTGTCTGACATGATGATGTCACTTCCGGGTGATGTCATCACACCGTGCACCACTGTGCATGACAGAGCCCTTTGGGGGCAGGGATTCCCCCTGTGCCCCGCTCCATGCCGTCAGGTTGGGGGCCCTGAAACTGGGGGGGAAACTCACCCCCAGTGAGAGCTTTGGAAGTCTACACAAAACAGCTGCTGCAGGAGTCAGCCACAAAATGGCAGAGCCAGCCACAAAATGGCTGCCACAGTTTACCTCCAGCTGCACAGTGAAGATTTTTATGTTGTGGTGGTAGCTGCTGCCAAATCAACATTTTTATAAACCTGCTCCGCCAATCAAGTCTCCAATAGCTACTCAGAATTCTTGCTGGGCAAAAACCCCATCTTGCTCCATCTACTTTCTAAAAACACTTGGTGGGAGTCAGAAAAGGTGTTGGTGGGTGACATAATTGCACCCACAGGTACCACATTGTGGACTCCTGCTATAAAGGATAGTTGAGTCCTTTATAGAATGGAGAATTATTGCTCAAAGAAACTCCTCATGCTCCAAATGAGAGCAGTCAATAGTTCGGCCGGAACCCTTCTTTTGCCAGCTCCTGATGGGAGGTTTGTGTTCAACAGGGGGGCAAAGCTTGTCAGCTGTCTCAGCACCATCTAGGATGCCAGTCAGAGTGTCCCAGTGCAAAACCAAGGAGGTTTCCCCTGAATTGCTAGAGCGTCCCTGTGCGGAGACAAGGGGTGGGGTGGGGACAAGGGACGGGACCGCATGCAATTTCAACAGCTAAACCAACATGACGGCCCAGAATTCTGCTCCTGGAAAGCAGGGGATCCCAGAAGTTTAACTTTGCTCCTGCTACAAAACACCTAGATCAGCTGCTTTCTCTCAGCATGAGCAGATGGATGGTGGAAAAGGCTATTCCCCTGCACCTGATTGGCACAGGTAGTTGGAGCGAAACGGGGCCACAGGGTCACAATTTCCACCCTAAGGCTTCTGCTAAGCATGACTCAGGTCCCTCCGTAAGGCCTTCATTGATAGGGCTTTTTTGTAGAAAAAGTTCAGCAGGAACTCATTTGCATATTAGGCCACACCCCCTGACACCAAGCCAGCCAGAACTGTGTTCCTGTGCGTTCCTGCTCAAAAAAAGCCCTGGGCTTGTATTATCATATTAGCGCAATGCGTTTCTTCTATAGGGTCCAGGGGTTGGCTACTTACCTACAGCTTCATAATAGGCCAGGAAGCCCTTGTAGAAGACAAGCTCGCCGTTATCTTCATTGGAAAAATCAGAGTGGAACAACAGCCGCATTCGGTTCCCCGAAGACACCAGCTCTCGCCTTCCAGGGTGGTTACCAGTGGCTGAATCCAGCTGGCCACAGAACCGGCCCAGATCTCTCTTGTCTGCGGTGACCTGGTGGAGCCCAGTTATGGGGTGCACAGAGGAAGAGGGAGCATGAGAACCCCCGAATTTGACATGAAACAATAGCACAACCAGGTCCATAGACCCGACAGGACTTTGGCCAGATGCTTCTCAACGAAATCCATGTTCACAGAGGGTGGGAGACACAGCCACATGGGCAATTATTTTGGAAAGGGAGGTGAATCTTAAAATCATCTTATGCTAGGGATGATGATGATGATATTGGATTTATATCCGGCCCTTCATTCTGAATCTCAGAGTGGTGACAATCTCCTTTACATTCTTCCCCCACAACAGACACTCTGTGAGGTAGGTGGGGCTGAGAAGGCTCTCACAGCAGCTGCCCTTTCAAGGACAACCTCTGCCAGAGCTATGGCTGACCTAAGGCCATGCTAGCAGCTGTAAGAGGAGGAGTGGGGAATCAAACCTGGTTCTCCCAGATAAGAGTCCGCGCACTTAACCGCTACACCAAACTGGCTCTCTATTAGAGCTATGGCTGACCCAAGGCCATCCCAGCAGCTGCAAGAGGAGGAGTGGGGAATCAAACCTGGTTCTCCCAGATAAGAGTCCACACGCTTAACCACTACACCTAACTGGCTCTATATTAGAGCTATGGCTGACCCAAGGCCATCCCAGCAGCTGCAAGAGGAGGAGTGGGGAATCAAACCTGGTTCTCCCAGATAAGAGTCCACACGCTTAACCACTACACCAAACTGGCTCTCTATTAGAGCTATGGCTGACTCAAGGCCATCCCAGCAGCTGCAAGAGGAGGAGTGGGGAATCAAACCTGGTTCTCCCAGATAAGAGTCCGCGCACTTAACCGCTACACCAAACTGGCTCTATATTAGAGCTATGGCTGACCCAAGGCCATCCCAGCAGCTGCAAGAGGAGGAGTGGGGAATCAAACCTGGTTCTCCCAGATAAGAGTCCACACGCTTAACCGCTACACCAAACTGGCAGCGTATGGTTGTGTAAATTAAAAAAAATAAAGCAGAGTTTTGGAGCACCTGTCAGGGGCAACATGAAGTCTTGCAAAATGCAGATACCCTTTGGCTCCAGGCATCGATATCTTTAGATACCCCCTTCCCAGTCTATGCTGCGTCCCTGTTTCTTTCCACACACACACATACCTTGACATAGTCATACAAACAAGCCTCAGAGGGCTCCAAATCGAACTCCCAGAATTTCAGCTTCACTCTGAAGCCTTTGGCCACGGCAATGTCCCAGGTGCTGACGTTGTTGTTCGGGTATGGCTTGGGGTAATTGGGGGACCTGATCTCCCCAAACTGGACTGGACTGGAACTGACCATTCCAAAAACGAAAGCTCCATGCAGGAGAAAGATTTGGGCAAACCTGTAAACAGAGCAGACATCAAAGATAGCCAGAGACGTATCAAGGACTTAGCGTTTATACGGATTTTCATCACCTAGATTCTGCACCATCGAAACTTGAACTGCGCAACGTGTAAAAACGAATTAAATATAACTCGTTTTGCATGATTCATTCCACTTCAGGTAATTATTAGGACTTAACAGTTGCCAGATCCCCCGGCCACTGGTGTGGTGGGTGGGGATTAGCCAGCTCCTGGTTGCCAACTCCAGGTTAGGGAACACCTAGAGATTTGGGGGTGGAACCTGGGGAGAAGACAGACCTCAGTGGGGTACAGCGCCATAGAGTCCATCTGCCAAAACACCCACTTTCTCCAGGGGAACTGATCTCTAACCTGCAGATGAGCTGTAATTTTGGATGATTCCCAGGTCCCTCTTGGAGACTGGCATCCCTATAACCAGGGCTTTTTTGTAGCAGGAACTCTTTTGCATATTAGGCCACACCCCTCCTGATGTAGCCTATCCTCCATGAGCTTACAGTAAGCCCTGTACAAAGAGCCCTGTAAGCTTTTGGGGGACTGGCTACATCAGGGGTGTGTGGCCTAATATGCAAAGGAGTTCCTGCTATCCAAAAAGCCCTGCCTATAACTAACAATAAGAGCCCCGTGGCGCAGAGTGGAAAAGCTGCAGTACTGCAGTCGGAGCCCTCTGCTCACGACCTGAGTTCGATCCCAGCGGAAGCTGGTTTCAGGTAGCTGGCTCACGGTTGATTCAGCCTTCCATCCTTCCGAGGTCAGTAAAATAAGTCCCCAGCTTGCTGGGGGGGAAGTGTAGATGACTGGGGAAGGCAATGGCAAACCACCCCGTAAAAAGTCTGCCGCGAAAACATGAAAGCAACGTCACCCCAGAGTCTAAAACGACTGGTGCTTGCACAGGGGACTACCTTAACCTTTATCACGAACAATGAACCAGGTGCTTTGGAGACCCTAATATTTTAAATAAGAACAGGGCTTCTTGGTAGAAAAAGCTCAGTAGGAACTCGTTTGCATATTAGGCCACGCCCCTGACATCACCATTGTTTCACACGGGGCTTTTTTTGTAGAAAAAGCCTGTCAAGGACTCTTTTGCATATTAAGTCACACCCCCGATGCTGAGTCAGCCAGAACTGCGTTCCTCTGCGTTCCTGCTCAAAAAGAAGCCCTGAAATAAGAATAATATCTGGCTGTGATACTGATGTCCCCTAGTGAATATCCTCCTTAGCATCCACTCTCAGACTTCACTTAACAGCACCGGTGTATTTTAATACTATACCTGAAGCTCCGAAGGTAAGGAACTAGGCTTTTTCTAAATGAAAGTTTAAATTTTCAGAATGAACAAATCTTTGCCTTATACCGAACTTCTAACTTGTGCAGTAACGATTGCAGATTTGCAGTACTGAAGCAGGCCTTCCCATGGACCAGCTATAGCAGGGGTCCCCAACCCCTGGACCATGGACAGATACCGGTACCTGGGCTGTTAGCAACCGGGACGTGAGTTGTATAATTATTTCATTATATATTACAATGTAGTAATAATAAGACGACATTGGATTTATATTCTACCCTTCACTCCAAATCTCAGAGCAGCTCACAATCTCCTTTTATCTTCTTCCCCCACCACAGACATCCTATGAGGCAGTTGGGGCTGAGAGAGCTCTCCCAAAAGCATCCCTTTCAAGGACAACTCTAGCGAGAGCTATAGCTGACACAAGGCCATTCCAGCAGTTGCAAGAGGAGGAGTGGGGAATCAAACCCAGTTCTCCCAGATAAGAGTCCATCCCAATCCGTGGGAAAATTGCCTTCCACAAAACTGGTCCCTGGTGCCAAAAAGGCTGGGGACCACAGAGCTACAGAACTTCACCTTGAACCTTCTGAAGAAACCGTGTGTGTGCTGAGAATCATTTGGTTTTGTTAAAATGTGTCCCTGTTTTAAACCAGGAATGAAAACCTGAGGAGGAAATCAACACCTGATAGCTGTACAGATTATGCATGAGGAGATACAAAAGGCTTGGTTCTCTCAGTAACCCCTCATACATAATCCATTACATGCGAGGATGAAAGCCGTTAGGCCTACACAAAAGCAACTTGCAAGCCTTTTGCGTGACTCTTGGTTTTGCTTTCATTTCTCCTCAGCCGCTGGGCTTTGTTTGTTGTGCCTCTGAGTCCTTTCCGCACGCACAGCTATTTGAATTTGAAGAACACAGAGTTTCTAAGAGACAAATCCCCAGCCATTCTGAAGAACCCCTCGGCCTTTTTCTGCTGTGGTTGTAACAAAGACAGCCAAAAAGAAAGGACGCCATGTCGCTTGCAGTTACTAACTTCTTTTGCTTAGCAGAGCAAGATGAGAACCTGGAAGGTCAGACACCTCTGCAGAGGGCAAAACCTTTCATTAGGATCAACTAAAACAGGGGTGTCAAACATGCTGCCCAGGGGCAGAATCAGGCCCCCGGAGGGCTCCTATCAGGCCCCTGAGCAACTGGCTGTCATCCGCTTCCTTCTCTCTCTCTCTCTCTTCCTTCTGCATCACAGCTTGCTTTACAAGGCTTGCTCAACTGCAGAGGAGCTACAAAGCAAAGCCTCTGTTTTCTCCATTGGCTGAGGTTCCTCCCTTGGGGAGGAAGGGGGGAGGCAGAGCTTGTTTTTCCAGGCTGTCTCAATCGCACAGCAGAGCTACTGTGCCAAGCCTCTCTTCCTTCTATTGGCAGAGGCTCCTCTCTCACCAGTCCCCTAGGGAAGGAAGGAAAGAGCCAGAGCTTCCTTTGCCCAGTTCCCTGGATCTCATGGGAGAAATACAAAGAAAGCACCTTTAAAACCGAGTGCTAACATTTTAAGCATGTTTTAAGTAGATCTGGACCTCATAACAAATGAGTTTGACACTCCTAAACGAAAACATCTTGAAAGACCAGCAAAGGTGGAGTGGGCCTTAACTGTAGCAGGGCAGTTCCCAGTGAGCCGTTACCATGGATAACACTAGAGGCCAGGAGCAAGCTGAATGGGGTTGCCAAGCTTCAGGTGGTGCCTGGAGGCCTCCCAAAATTCCAACTAATCTCCAGACTCCAGGGATCAGCTTCCTTGGGGAGGGCGGTTGCTTTGGAGGACGGTTTGGGAAACATCTGCAGATGCTGGGGGTGGAGCCTGGGGAAGGCCGGGTTTGGGGAGGGGAGGGACACCGTTGCCTTTTGTTACTATGTCACACACCCATAAAAACAAAGCTCTGTGGACCCATATAGGGTTGCCAGCCTCCAGGTGGGGCCTGGAGTTCTCCCACTTTGACAACTGAACTCCATAAGAACATAAGAGAAGCCATGCTGGATCAGGCCAACGGCCCATCAAGTCCAACACTCTGTGTCACACAGTGGCAAAAAAATTTATATACACACACACACTGTGGCTAATAGCCACTGATGGACCTGTGCTCCGTATATTTATCTAAACTCTTCTTGAAGGTGGCTATACTTGTGGCCGCCACCACCTCCTGTGGCAGTGAATTCCACATGTTAATCACCCTTTGGGTGAAGAAGTACTTCCTTTTATCCGTTTTAACCTTTCTGCTCAGCAATTTCATCGAATGCCCACGAGTTCTTGTATTGTGAGAAAGGGAGAAAAGTACTTCTTTCTCTACTTTCTCCATCCCATGCATTATCTTGTAAACCTCTATCATGTCACCCCGCAGTCGACGTTTCTCCAAGCTAAAGAGTCCCAAGCGTTTCAACCTTTCTTCATAGGGAAAGTGCTCCAGCCCTTTAATCATTCTAGTTGCCCTTCTCTGGACTTTCTCCAATGCTATAATATCCTTTTTGAGGTGCGGCGACCAGAACTGCACACAGTACTCCAAATGAGACCATCTGGCAGAGATCCGCTCCCCTGGAGAAAATGGCAGCTTGGAAGGGCGGGATCTAGGGCATTGTACCCTGCTGAGGCTCCTCCCCTCCCCAACCCCCGCCCTCTCCCGGCTCCACCCCCAAAGTCCCCAGGTATTTTCCAACACAGACTTGGCAACCCGGTCTGAGAGTGACCCCAGTTTAATCATTTGATCTCAGAACACAGCTGTGAGGCAAAGAGTTAAAGCCGGGCCTTTATCGGAAATCACCCGCTTCCGTTGCCTGTCTCTTTGCCAAGTCAGTGCCTTGTTCGAGTCTCCCGTTCCCTTCCCCACGAATAAAACACTCACATGGTCGGTGGTGGGTTGACTTACTCGCTGCCTCTCTCTCCCTCCAGTTCTCTTTTGGACTGTTGTGTTTGGGACGGAGCTGCAAAGGAGTCCCTGCAAACTCTCAGCCCTGCTTGCTGTGATTCATTGACATAGGGGCAAGACCGTGCTGGGAAGGAGGACAGGCAGATAGCGGTGTCCAAAATTAATTGGGCAATTTGCCGCTTCGCCCCTTGGGCTGGAGTCTGCTGCCCCCTGCTGGCCTCATCTGGAATGACCAAAATCAAGGAATGCACTGCTTGCTATAATAGCACGCGAGAGGAATATGAATAAAGAACAATTTTCAGAAATGCCAATGATAGCAGAGTCTATTTCTATTATGCACAAAATTATTGCCACTTAATATGGAGCCATGCTAAGTGGCAATAATATAATATTAGACTCTGCTATCATTGACATTTCTGAAAATTGTTCTTTATTCTTTATTACAGCTAGCAGTGTGTTGGTTTATTTTGGTATTTCATGCTGTAATCCTTAAATATTTCCTATCTCATCTGGAATGGGCCAGACATTTTAGAAGCCAGTTCCAGATGAGTAAATGTTGCTCACCTCTTGAAGGAAAAAACCAAACCACCAAGGGTTCTGCTGTCTTCATCTCGGAGTATTTTTGAACATATGAAGCTGCCTTATACTGAATCAGACCCTTGGTCCATCAAAGTCAGCATTGTCTTCTCAGACTGGCAGCGGCTCTCCAGGGTCTCAAGCTGAGGTTTTTCACACCTCTTTGCCTGGACCCTTTTTTGGAGATGCCAGGGATTGAACCTGGGACCTTCTGCTTCCCAAGCAGATGCTCTACCACTGAGCCACCATCCCTCCCCTTAAGGCATGAGCCTCTGATAGGCAAAAGGCTACTTCACCTGAACCAGCTGACGTGGTGAAGCAATTAGCGTTAAGGTTGTCAGGTCTGACACGGGGAATATCTGGGGACTTTGGGGGGTGGGGCCGGAAGAATTTGGGGATGGAGCCAGGAGCAAGGTTGTGACAAGCATGACTGACTGCCGAAGGGAGTTCTGGCCATCACATTTTGAAGGTCACAGCAACAGGTGCCTGTGGAGGAGTGGGGAATCAAACCCAGTTCTCCCAGATAAGAGTCTGTGCACTTAACCACTACACCAAACTGGCTCTCACAAGGTTACCTCACAGAGGACGAGAGAGAATGCTGCTGTAAGTAGCTCTCGGTCACCACTGAGGAGAAAAGTAGGTTGTAAGTAAAAATAAATGATCTTCATTAAAGATCACTGTGTGCTTCGTAATGTTAATTTCATTTATTTATAGTCCATCTTTCTCCCTTGGACTCAATGCACCTTATACAGAGTGAGTGAATACAGGCAAGGGCTGGGATATTCAGCAAACAACGGATATTCAGGAAACAACGGAATTCTAGAGCTTTAGAACTATAATGTGTTAGGCTGTCGATGCCAAAATTAATCAGCGTCAAAACGAGATTTTATTCTAGCACAAAATACGAGATTTTATTCTAGCACAAAATAACATGGGCTAGACAGAGCCTGGACATTTATCCTGGAATAAAAACATAAGAACATAAGAGAAGCCATGTTGGATCAGGCCAATGGCCCATCCAGTCCAATACTCTGTGTCACACAGTGGCCAAAAGAAAAGGAAGTTCATAAGTGTGGTTAGAAGACCTTCCACTTTGCCCCACTCCCAACCAAGCACCAAGAATGCAGAGCATCACTACCCCAGACAGTTCCAATAATATGCTGTGGCTAATAGCCACTGATGGACCTCTGCTCCATATTTTTATCCAAACCCCTCTTGAAGCTGGCTATGCTTGTAGCTGCCACCACCTCCTGTGGCAGTGAATTCCACACTTGAAGTTGGCACTTGATTCCTGTTGAATTTTGGCTTCGTGTATCAAATGAAGAATATCTCACAGGGTCTGCAGTACAGATTTTCTCCTCATTTAATTTAAGATTTCACAAGGATGAACATTTTTTGAGGAGGGGGCAGAGGAAAACAAGCAACCCCTGTGCTCCGGCATTGCTTTGTAACGGCTTCAAAATGACAGGAGGGAAATAGATGAGGGTGTTTGAGAAGCCTGTACTGTGTCTTCAAAGACTGCAGAGCACAGTGTATTTATTGGGCATTATTCAGAGAGGCTTTTATCCTTTCAGAGATCTCTCCAACAAGGAAAGCAAGAAACGTGTTTACCGCTGTAATACATTCAGTGGACACAGTAAAAAAAAAAAGAAGATAATATGCTTAGACCAGGGGTGGCCAGACTTGCTTAACGTAAGAGCCACACAGAGTAAACGACAGATGTTTGAGAGCTGCAAGAAATGAATGTCAGGTGTCAAAGGGAGGGAGGGAAGGAAGGAAGGAAAATAGATGGAGAGGGAGGAAGAGAGGTAGAAAGAAAGCAACTTTAACTTCAAATGCATTCTCCAAGCTGCCTGCTGGTTTGGCTGGGGGAAGTGATTTAAAGAGACAAATCCTTTCTCCAAGCTGGCCGAGGGGGCAGTGGGTGCTTTGAGAGCCACACAATATGTGTGAAAGCCACATGTGGTTCCTGAGCCACAGTTTGGCCACCCTGGCTTAGACCTCAAGAAGTTGGTATGCATATGGATAGTCAAGGTTGGCCCTATCTCACTAGATCTCAGAAACTAAACAGGGTCGACCATGGCTAGTATTTAGATGGGAGGCCTCCAAGGAATACCAGGGCTGGGGCGCAAAGGCAGGAAATTCAGCTCTGAACATCTCTTGTTTTGGAAACTCCACAGGGTCGCCATATATCAACTGTGAATTGACAACAAAATATAAAGTTGCCTGATCCTGAAGTTGTTTCCATTTGGGTTTTCTGTTTGTTTGTTCTGTTTGGACTCTTGGATTCCAATATTTTCTTCTTTGCCCTGGAACGTGGCAACATCTCAGTGGCGGAGCAGCACCTGCTTTGCACACAGAAGATCTCAGGTTAAAATCCTGGCATCTCCAAACCAAAGGTAATCATCGATGGCAAAAGTCTCCACCTGAGACCCTGGAGAGCTGCTGCCAGTCGGAGCAGACGACACTGAGCAATCAAGAGTCATTCACAGAAAGGCATCTTGATTTATGGGGGAACCGTGGCTCTAGAAGGCTTTATTTGCATGGTGCTCTCTATATATCTCAACAACAACAAATGAATGCAGGGATTTTTTGTTGTTGTTTGCTTGCTTTCCCCAGCTAGCCTGGGCAGAGGGCCAGTTGCGAAGCGATTCTCTGCATTGCCTAAGGCGCCCATCCTGCATCTGCGGAGGGGCTTCTCTGATCCAAGAGGAGAACATGGAGAGCCCTGCCGAAGAAGAGGGCCTTCTCACCTGCCAGGAGCCATTTTCTAACACGCGTCATTATTTTTGCTGGTTAAAATAACTAGCCGATTATTGCAAAGCAGTCCGTGAGATTTGCTATCCTGTCCTAATAGGAGTCCAGTGACGCTTTAAAGACACAGAAAATTTGTTCTGGGAGAAGCCTGGGTGAATCAGATCTCACTAGGGTTGCCAACCCCCAGGTGGGAGCAGGGGATCCCCCGGTTTGGAGGCCCTCCTCCCGCTTCAGGGTCATCAGAAAGCGGGGGGAGGGGAGAGAAATGTCAGCTGGTAACCTCATTATTCCCTATGGAGATTTATTCCCATAGAGAATAATGGAGAATTGATCCACGGGTATCTGGGGCTCTGGGAGAGCTGTGTTTTGAGGTAGAGGCACCAGATTTTCAGTATAGCATCTACGGCCTCTCCCCAAAGTACCCTCCAAGTTTCAAAAATATTGGACCAGGGGGTCCAATTCTATGAGCCCCCAAAGAAGGTGCCCCTAATCTTCATGATTTCCTATGGAAGGAAGGCATTTCAAAGGTGTGCGGTCCCTTTCAATATGATGGCCAGAACTCCCTTTGGAATTCAATTGTGCTTGTCACAACCTTTCTCCTGGCTCCACCCCCAAAGTCTCCTGGCTCCACCCCCAAAGTCCCCAGATATTTCTTGAATTGGACTTGGCAACCCTAGATCTCACCAGTGGCAGACTGGCCAGTTGTCAGTTTGCCCGATGGCAAGTAGGCCCCGGATGAAGTGAGCCCCCTTAAACGTTAGACAATATATTAAAAATATTAATGTCCTTTTAGTAGCTGGAAAATCCAATATTATTACTGTATTGCAACTAAAATGTACATTGTATTTAGGGTTGCCAGCCTCCAGGTGGGCCCTGGGGATCTCCCACTTTTCCAACTGATCTCCAGCTGGCAGAGATCAGCTCCCCTGGAGAAAATGCAATCAGGATTGACATTTAATATCTACTGCATACTGCCAGTAAAATGCACAATATATGTACACTGTAATTACTAAATATATATATATATATACATTTATTTCACAAAAGTTTTAATTGTCCCTTTTTTCCACTTATGTCTTTTTTGAAAAATGTATTTATTTCTTATAAAAATAAATGATAGCCTTATAGTTGTGGGTGGGCCCCTATGTCTCCTGGCAAACAATATGTTTAGACCCAGTCCGCCACTGGATCTCACTTCAGGGAACATCAGCACACATTGTCTAGAACTGGCCAGAACTCCCTTTGGAGTTCAATTGTTCTTGTCACAACCTTGCTCCTAGCTACACCCCCGATGTCTCCTGGCTCCACCCCCAAAGTCCCCAGATATTTCTTGAATGGGACTTGGCAACCCTATGTCAATTCACTGGCATAGGGTTGCCAGGCCCAGCCTCGAGCTTTTGAGAGGCTTCAATCCAAACTAAACCAGAAACTTGCCCTCCCTTCACAGAAGTCCATTCTGATAGCTCGGGTTTCCTGATCAACTGGAATGTTCATGAACATTCTGTGTCAGCGCCTTGACCAGTGGTACCCTGCTTTAGATCAAAACAGCGTAGACTCAATGCAATCGAGATTCTAAAAATACCAAACACAAATTAAATGCCACGTACAAAAATAATATGGGTACTCTAGCTTTTAAATGCTGTACTAGCATCTCAGCCAAGTTGGTACCACCAGAGAATTGCTCTATTTAGCTGTCTTCAGGGAGGGGGAAGTAAATACCCAGCTGGCAGAGAGAAAAGCCAGTGAATTATTGATTTGATTTTAGTTTATTTATACCACACTGGGGACCCAAAGGAGGTTACAGCATTCTTTTCTCCTCCATTTTCTCCTCACAGTAGCCTGGTGTGGCTGATTAGGCTAAGACCGCATGACTGCCCTAAGTTTCCGTGGCAGATTGGGGATTCAAACCCCGCTTTCTCCGATCTTAGTCCAACGCTTTTAGTTGTTGCATTGTGCTGGCTTAATATTTCCTTACACCAGCTCTGGAACCATCTGCTCAGGGAGCCAGCCCTGGTTTCCTGCAGCTGAGGCACTCAGAAGAACACACTGGAAGTTCATCATGACTGAGGCTTTTTTTGAGCAGCAACGCACAGGAATACAATTCTGGCTGGCTTGGAAGAAGAAGAAGAAGAAGAAGAAGAAGAAGAAGAAGAAGAAGAAGAAGAAGAAGAAGAAGAAGAAGAAGAAGAAGAAGAAGAAGAAGATATTGGATTTATATCCCGGCCTTCACTCTGAATCTCATAGTCTCAGAGCGGCTCACAATCTCCTTTCCCTTCCTCCCTCACAACAGACACCCTGTGAGGTGGGTGGGGCTGGAGAGGGCTCTCACAGCAGCTGCCCTTTCAAGGACAACCTCTGCCAGAGCTATGGCTGACCCAAGGCCATGCTAGCAGGTGCAAGTGGAGGAGTGGGGAATCAAACCTGGTAGCAGGAGGTGTGGCCTAATATGCAAATGAGTTCCTGCTGGGCTTTTTCCTACAAAAAAGTCCTGTGTGAAGCAATGGTGGCGTCAGGGGTGTGTTGATGAATATGCAAATGAGTTCCTGCTTCGTGAAACAATGGTGACGTCGGGGTGTGTGGCCTAATATGCAAATGAGTTGCTGCGGTGTGAAATATTGGTGTCATCAGGGGTGTGCCCTAATATGCAAATGCATTCCTGCTGGGCTTTTTCTACAAACGTGACGAATAAGAGTTTTCTGCACTGCCCTTGATATTCTAGTGTCAATACTTTCTGGGAATGCATTGTTAATGAAATTAAGACAATTGCAGGCAAATTCCTCCCCTTTTCCCCAGAAATGGTACTACTGGGTTGGTGGCCAGGTGCCCTCTCACATGATTTGAAGTAGGGTTGTCAATCCCCAGGTGGGGGCAAGGGATCTCCCGGTTTGGAGGCCCTCCCCACACTTCAGGGTCATCAGAAAGCAGGGGGGGAGGGAAACGTCTGCTGGGCACTCCATTATACCCTACAGAGACTGATTCCCATAGGGTATAATGGAAAATTGATCTGTGGGTATCTGGGGTTCTAGGGGGGCTGCTTTTTGAGGTAGAGGCACCAAATTTTCAGCATAGCATCTGGCACCTCTTCTCAAAACATCCCCCCCCCCCAAGTTTTAAAAAGTTGGAACCAGGGGCTCCAATTCTATGAGCCCCAAAAGAAGGTGCTTCTATCCATTATTTCCAGTTGAGGGAAGGTATTTAAAAGGTGTGTGATCCTTTAAACGTGATGGCCAGAACTCCCTTTGGAGTTCAATTATGTTTGTCACACCCTTGCTCCTGGCTCCACCCCCAAAGTCCCCAGAGATCTCTTGAGTCAGGCCCGGCAACCCTAATTTGAAGGCAGAAAGAATCGTGCTATTATTTGCAACAGCAAGATTACCGTTAGCTGCACCCTGCGAAAGCATTACACTACCCTCCATACAAGCCTGGAGATTGTGGCTACAGGCTGATTTCCTAATGGGTAAACTTTACACATTTCGTTCTAACATACAGGCAGAGTGCAGTCAAGAGAAATTTATCGCTCTCTGGTTTCCAGTAATCTCTTATCAAATGAAAAATGATGTCCTCCCCCCGGAAAAAAACAAATTTTATCACCACCCAATTTACTTTTGACCTCCCCGGTGTATGTGAGCACTGAGTAGATACGCCTCTCCGAGAATGTCCTCTCTGCAGATTAAAACGATGGAAGTTGGTTTGAATTGTTGCCTGCTTGTACTTATCTGCTTTGCAGTTACCGCGCTCTGCTCCTAATTCGCCTCGTCCTTGCTTTTATCGTACTGGATTGATTTCGCTGTCCCCAGTAATGCACAATTGCTTGGTTTATATTTTGTTTGGTTTGGTTTTTGTCTGTTGGAAAAAAATGGATAATAAAAATAATATATATTTTCTAAAAACTTGCTCGTGGCCTGCCGCTGGAAGGGCAAAGAGGGGAGTCTTTTGCAGCCAGGGAAAGCTCTAATCCCTCCCCCTTCTGTTTCCTCCTGCCCCACAGCCAGGGCTTTCCTTGAGCAGGAAGCTGCAGAAATGCAGTTCCCACTGGCTTGGTGTCAGAGGGTGTGGCCTAATATGCAAACGAGTTCCCGCTGGGCTTTTTCTGCAAAAAAAGGCCCGGCGTGAAACAATGGTGATGTCAGGGGGTGTGGCCTAATGTGCAAATTAGTTCCTGCTGGGGGGTGTTTTGAGAAGAGGCACCAGATGCTATGTTGAACAATTTGGGGCTTCTGTTTCAAAAAACAGATACCCACGAATCAATTCTTCATTATACCCTATGGGAATCAATCTCCACAGGGTATAATGGAGTGCCCAGCAGATGTTTCCCTCCCCTCCCTGCTTTCGGATGACCCCGAGATGGGGGGAGGGCCTCCAAACCAAGAGATCCCCTGCCCCCACCTGGGGATTGGCAACCCTACTTCAAATCATGAGAGCGGGCACCTGGCCACCAACCCAGTAGTACCATTTCTGGGAAGAAGGGGAGGAATTTGCCTGCAATTGTCTTAATTTCATTAACACTGTGTTCTCAGAAATTATTGACACTAGGATATCAAGGACAGTGCAGAAAACTTTTATTGGTCATGATCAGGGCTTTTTTTTAAAAAGAAAAAGCCCAGCAGGACCTCATTTGTACATGAGGCCACACCCCTGATGGCACCATTGTTTCTCCCAGCGGGACCTCATTTGCATATTAGGCCACACCTCCTGCCACCAAGCCAGCCAGAACTGCATCCCTGTGCGCTCCTGCTCAGAAAGAAGCCCTGCCGGGAACCATCTCTTCCTCCTCTCTATCTTAAAACCCAGAACCCTTGCAGTCCCTGGTCCAGCAAGCCATGAGCTCATCTGTTCTGCATTTCCTCCCCCCCCCCCGATTCAAAGCTGGGTTGCCAACTCCAGGCTGGGGAATTCCTTGATGTTTGGGGGAGGAGCCTGGGGGGCAGGATTTGGGGAGGGGAAGGGCCTCAGCAGGGTATAATGTCAGGCAGTCTGTCCCCAAAGCACCCATGTTCTTCAGGGGCCGTGATCAGTTGACTGGAGAACAGCTGTAGTTCCGGGAGATCTTCAGACCCGACCTGATGGGGTTGGCAAACCTAATTCAGGGTCCTGTTCCCCATAAGGAGGAGAGTAGATGGTATGATCCTGCAGTTGTGTCCAGATTGCAAGAAGCTCCAAATATAGACCAGGGGTGGCCAGACTGCAGCTCAGGAGCCATGTGTGTATGGCTCTTGGAGCCCCCACTGCCCTGTAGGCTGGCTTGGAGAGACATTTGTCTCTTTAAATAACTTCTCCAAGCCAGCCGGCAGCTTGTCGAATGCATTTAAAGTTGCTTTCTTTTCACCTCTCTCCCTCCTTCTCCCATCTATTTTCCTTCCTTCCCTCCTTCCTTCCTTCCTTCCTTCCTTCCTTCCTTCCTTCCTTCCTTCCTTCCTTCCTTCCTTCCTTCCTTCCTTCCTTCCTTCCTTCCTTCCTTCCTTCCTTCCTTCCTTCCTTCCTTCCTTCTCTCAAACATCTGATGTTCATGTCTTGCAGCTCTCAAACACCTAACGTTTATTCTATGTGGCTCTTATGTTAAACAAGTTTGGCTACCCCTACTATAGATGTTCCTCAGTGGAACAGGCTTCCTCGGGAGGTGGTGGTGGGATCTCCTTCCTTGGAGGTTTTTAAACAGAGGCTAGATGGCCATCTGACAGCAATGAGGATCCTGTGAATTTAGGGGGAAGTATTTGTTAAGTTTCATGCATTGTGCAGGGGGTTGGACTAGATGACCCTGGAGGTCCCTTCCAACTCTATGATTCTAAGGCATTTATTCAGGTATCCCTTCTCTGGCCTGCATCACCAGCCCTGAAGGGAACAGATGTCCTTTGGTTGTAATGGCAACATACCTTTAATTAGCCTTGCTGCATCCTATGCTGATTGCCACTTTGGGGTCAGAAAGCAATTTTTCTGCAGGCCAGTTTAGCCAGAGATCCTGGAGGTTTTTTGACATCTTCTGGGCATAGAACATGGGTCACCGGGGGTGTATGGGGGAGGTATTTGTAAATGTTCTGCATTGTGCAGTGAGTTGCACTAGATGACTGTGGAGGTCCCTTCCAGTTCTATTATTCTATTATGCATACCCATCAGTCTAGGAAAGAAAAAAAGAAATCCCAGCATTCTGTTTCAGAAATACACCCCAAGGTGATGGCGAACAATTACCTTTGTTCAAGCATGGGTGCGTTTGGCTGTAAAAGCAGGAAATCTGCTTTTGGAGACAGCCCGCCAGGCAATCCAATAGCTGCCCTCTTACAGCCTCCTGCCTTGCTGAGAAATCTTGATGCTTTAAAAAAAAATGGCAAAGGAGGAGGGGAGGTGGAATGGCATAGCCAGATCCCGTCAGATTTTGGAAGCGAATCAAGGTCGGGACTTGCAGGGCCAGCCCTGTCGCTAGGCAAACTAGGTGATTGCCTAGGGCGCCGGCATTCTGGGGGTGCCAAATCGGGCACCCCAATGTGACTTGGTGATGTTATCAGTGCGGGGGGTGGCACCGGAAGTTAGCCTTGCCTGGGGTGACAGACAGTTTAAAGCGGGGCCTGGGTACTTGGAAGGGAGGCTGCCACGGAAAACTCTGCAGGGGAAAGGCAATGGCCGACCACCTCTGCTGCTTCTTGCTTGCTTTGAAAGAAGAAGAAGAAGAAGAAGATATTGGATTTCTATCCCGCCCTTCACTCCGAAGAGTCTCAGAGCGGCTCACAATCTCCTTTCCCTTCCTCCCCCACAACAGACACCCTGTGAGGTGGGTGGGGCTGGAGAGGGCTCTCACAGCAGCTGCACTTTCAAGGACAACCTCTGCCAGAGCTATGGCTGACCCAAGGCCATCTCAGCAGGTGCAAGTGGAGGAGTGGGGAATCAAACCCGGTTCTCCCAGATAAGAGTCCACACATTTAACCACTACACCAAACTGGCTCTCCCTGGAGTCTCCTGCAGCTGGCTCACAGATCCGGAGGAGTCAACCTCTGACGAAGAGAGCTGTGTTTCTGGAAAGCTTATGCAGCAATAAAATTCGTTGGTCTTAAAGGTGCTACTGTACTCATTAGTATCCTGGAGTTGGCTACGACCTGACTGTGCTTAACATACAGGTACAAGAAGGGACATGATGGAGATTGAGAACAACAGTGCAGGAGGTTGGAGAAAGAGGAGATGGATAGGGTTGCCAGCTTCATGGTGGTTAACAGCGAACGACAGGAAAAACCCACAATTGTAGCTTGGCGACCACAGAACAATGACACCATGTAAATACTGTGCAAATAAATGATACAAAAACTCTTTGGGTCTCTTCCTTTATGTGACGTCAGTCCAAATTGCCAACAACAAGACAGAAATTTGTAGTAAAGAGTCCCTTGCGGGGAACACATCTACAGTCTACAACACACAGCACAAAAATCCAAATATTTTAAATTAGACTCTTAAATGCTGGTAATTCAACTCAAACTGAAGTTCAAAGTGATTGCGACGGCATGCCTCCTAGGTGAAGTTGTAAGTTTCAGTAGCTCATCTTCGGGTCACAGTTATCCATATGGAGCCACTGCTCAATCCAACACAGTTGTCATGGCATCAATACCAGCAGTATAGAGAAGTATACTGCCAGTATTAAAGTCATGACCCTATCATTTATTTGCACGTTATTTACACCAGAGGTGTCAAACACACAGCCCAGGGGCAGATTCAAGCCCCAGCTCCTATCACGCTCTCGAGCAACTGGCTGTCGTCTGCTTCCTTCTCCCTCTCTCTTGCTTCCTTCTGCATCACAGCTTGCTTTGCCAGGCTTGCTCAAGTGCACAGGAGTTACAGAGCAAAACCTTTATTCACTCCGTTGGCTGAGGCTCCTCCCTTGGGAAGGAAAGGGGGGGAGGAATAGCTTGCTTTGCCAGGCTCTCTCAATTGCACAGCGGAGCTACTGAGCCAAGCCTTTCTTCCTTCTATTGGCTGAGGCTCCCCCCCAAGTCCCCTGGGAAAGGAAGGAAAGAGACAGAGCTTCCTTTGCCCAGTTCCCTGGATCCCATGGAAGAAATACAAAGAAAGGACCTTTAAAACCAATGAGCGCTTCGGTTTTAAGCATGTTTTAAGATTTTTTTTTAAAAAATATTTAATTGTGTTTGTCTGCATCCTTTATAGTTTAGATCTCTGCTACCTAATCTTAAACAGGAACACACATGGCCCGGTCTAACATGGCCTGGCCCAACAAGGTCTCAGTTATGTCAGATCTGGCCCTCATAACAAATGAGTCCGACATCCCTGATTTACAGCGTTGTTCTGTGGTTGCTAAACTTCTTGGTGGTGGCAGAATTACAACTGGTCTCCAGGCAACTGAGATCAGTTCACCAGGAGGAAATAACAGCTTTGAAGGCTAGATTGTATGGGAATTATATTCTCCCTAATCTCCCTCCCCTCCTGAAATTCTGCTTCCCCCCAAGGCTCTGCCCCCAAATCTCCAGGAATTTCCCAAGTCAGGTCTAGAACTTGGAGGCCTCCACTGAAACTACTGGGTAATTGATTCAGGAGGAACCCACGGAAATACTTCTGCTCAATTAGAAATTAAATGATGGAATTTTTGCCAGGGGATTTTACGATGGCCAAAACCATAGAAATGGGCAGGTGATAGCTAAGGGGACAGTATAGGGTTGCCAAGTCCAGTTCAAGAAATATCTGGGGACTTTGGGGGTGGAGCCAGGGGCAAGGCTGTGATAAGCACAATTGAACTCCAAAGGGAGTTCTAGCCATCACATTTAAAGGGACCACATGCCATTACTTTCCTCCATTGGAAGTATTGAGGGATAGGGGCACCTTCTTTTGGGGTTCATAGAATTGGAGCCCCTGGTCCAATCCTTTAGAAACTTGGAGGGTGTTTTGAGGAGAAGGGATCCCATGGTTTGGAGGCCTTCCCCCCACTCAGGGTCATCAGAGAGCATGGCAGGAATGTCTGCTGGGCACTCCATTATTCTCTGTGGAAAACAATTTCCATCGGGTATAATGGAGAATTGGCCTGCAGGTATCTGGGGCTCGGTGGGCTGTTTTCTGAGGCAGAGGCACCAAATTTTTAGTATTGCATCCAGTGTGTCTCCTCAAAACACTCTCCAAGTTTCAAAAAGGTTGGACCAGGGGGGTCTAATTCTATGAGCCCCAAAAGAAAGTGCCCCATCCTTCATTATTTCCAGTGGAGAGAAGGCATTTAAAAGGTATGCGGACCCTTTAAATATGATGGCCAGATTCCCTTTGGAGTTCAATTGTGCTTGTCACACCCTCACTCCTGGCTCCACCCCCCATTGTCTCCTGACTCCACCCCCAAAGTCTCCTGGCTCCACCTCCAAGTCCCCAGATATTTCTTGAATTGAACCTGGCAACCCTAAAACGGATAGATGATAGCTAAAGGGACGGCGGCACAGGGCTGTTGTTGAGCCTCTGGAACTCTGGCCTTCTCATTCTCCTCTGTTCGGCCTGCCATCAAAGGACGTCAAAACTGTTGAAAACTGACAGCGTGGGGACAAAGGAGCGATCCGTGTGAGGCAAGGAACACTTTGCAGCTGACTGACTGCTGACATGGAGCTTTTCCACAATAGTCTCCGAACGTGTTGTGCCAAGTAGCTGAACATGCTTCACTGCAGCTGTGGCATTTTTTAGCACTGGGATCTTAGTTAAAGTGTCAATGGCCTCGAAGGAAACTGCGGCATTTCCCCTCATGCTCTTAGACCTGCGTGACGCAAAATGGTATCTGCAGGGATCATTCCAGAAGGCTGTCCAACCGTTTTAGTCTGTGGCAGCAAAAATAAACAGGGGTCTACTAAAACCTTCGCCCTGACCGGAATAGCCCAGGATAGCCCGATCTTGTCAGATCTCAGAAGCCAAGCAGCATCAGTTCTGGTTAGCATTTGGATGGGAGGTCACCAAAAAAGCCCAGGTAACCATAGAGTTTTGCCCAGTACCAGAGTGTTGCCACAGAATGTCCCCAACATGATGACGTCATGTCCTGTGATGTCATCAGGTCAGGCTGTCACACACAGTGACGTTACCCTGCCCCCTGCTCCTGGAAAGCAGCAGGAATGCCTTTGCAAATTAGGCCACACACCCCCACCCCGATGCAGCCAATCCTCCAAGAGCTTACAGGGCTCTTCGTACAGGGCCTACTGTAAGCTCCTGGAGGATTGGCTACATCAGGGGTGTGTGACCTAATATGCAAAGGAGGTCCTGCTAGAATTCCTTACAGGGCTCTCAGTAAAGGGCCTACTGTAAGCTCCTGGAGGATTGGCTACATCAGGGGTGTGGGGCCTAATATGCAAAGGAGTTCCTGCTACAAAAAAAGCCCTGTGTATTCGGGCTCTCAAATGCCATAGCAGATCTTTGTGACTAACAAGTCATCGGGTGACAGGGTCACCAGCCTCCAGGTGATACCTGGAAATCTCCTGCTTTTACAACTTATCTCCAGACTACATAAATCAGTTCCCTTAGAGAGAAGGACTGTGCTGAGGTACCTTCGCTCCCTAAACCCTGCCATGCCTAGGCTCCACCCCCAAAATATCCAGGTGTTTCCCAACATCTGGCAACCTATCTGGTGGGATAGATCAAGATGAATAGCCATGTTAGTCTACCTATAACAGTAACAAAAGAGTAAAAATCCAGTAGCACCTTAAAGACCAATAGGATTGCCGAGTCTCCCTCAGCCTCTGTTGTGGAACTTGTTGAAAGCTCCTACCCTACCACAAATGCTGTTAGTCTTTAGGGCTGCCAAGTCCCTGACTGGGCGGGAGTTCTCCTGCCTAGGAGGTTCTCGACCCACACTGGGCTGGTGGGGGAAACCTCCCCCAGCGTCGCCGGTGCAATGACATCACCTGTGAGTGATGTCATCGCAGCAGGAATGTTGCGTGCCGGCTGCTCTAGGCATTTCAGGGAAAACTCTATGGTTTTCTCGGACGCTCTAGCATTTTGGGAGGGGGAAACTCTATGATACCTATTGTACCATAGAGTTTTCCCTCCCAAATTGCTAGAGCACCTGAGAAAACCATAGAGTTTCCCTGGAAATGCTTAGAACGTCGCCTGCACAGCGTCGATGGCGCAATTGCATCACTTGCAGGTGACGTCATCACGCCGGTGACATCGGGGGAGGTTACCCCCACCAGCCCAGTGTGGGCCAGTGGGTTGAGAACCTCCCAGGCGGGAGAACCCCCGCCCAGACTGGGGGCTCGGCAGCCTAAAGACTACCAAAATTTGTGATAGGGTAAGAGCTTTCATAAGTCACAGCTCACGTCTTCAGATACAGCTAGAATTGTAAGCCCATCTGTCCTTGTATCTTGAAGATTAGAGGCGTTTCAGATGCTAAATGACATTAGCAGGCAAATGATACCACAAATATGATTGGATTAGATGTGATATTCTGAGAGGTAGCAGGCATGGAGACATCAGCATTGGTAACTGTGGACCCGACTTTAGCTGGAGATTTCTATGACATAATGAGACAGGAAACCTAGGTCTTGATTCAGTCCAGGTAGATGCATGTCACACCTGATCTGAAGTGAGCTGTGACTCATGAAAGCTCATACTCTACCACAAATTGTGTTAGTCTTTAAGGGGCTCCTGGACTCTTATTCGTATCTGGGGGGGGGGATGCCTTCAAAGCATCAATTCCTCAGTGGCTCTGATGCTTTATTTACTTCATGTATACCCCGCCTTTATCCCCAATGGTGACTCAAAGGTAAGTTAGGTTGAGAATATGTGATTGGCCCAGGGTCATCCAGTGAGCTTCCATGGCAAACTGGTGATTTGAACATGGGTCTCCCAGTTCCTAGCCCAGCACTCAACTACTATCCCACACTGACTTTCTGATACCACACACTGTGAGATTAGGTGTTAAATGAAGTGGAAGGGGCTGCAGAGCACCTGTTTGGCGAGCCAGAAGCCCCAGGTTCAACCCCCACCATCTCCAGTTAGAAGGATCAGGGAGGTCAGGGCTTTCTTTTGTAGCAGGGACTTCTTTGCATATTAGGCCACACACCCCTGATGCAGCCAATCCTCCTGGAGCTTACAGTAGGCCACTAGGCCCTGTACTAAGAGCCCTGTAAGCTTTTGGAGGATTGGCTACATCAGAGGTATGTGGCCTAATATGCAATGGAGTTCCTGCTACCAAAAAAGCCCTAAGGGAGGGAGGTGACCTTCCAGTGAGACCCTGAAGAGCCAATTCCAGCCAGAAGTGGACAAGGCAGAACTCAATAGACCCTTGGTGTGACTTGATATAAGGCAGTTAAGGTTTCCACAGTCCCCATGTGGGAAAAAAATACAAAATCCGAGTAGCACATACACACTGTATTGTAATAAATTTATACTTTTAAAGACACAGTAACATACAAATTTCCAAATTCCTTCCAAAAGTCCCAGTGCAAAAATGTTCTATTCAGTCCAAATTGTTGTACTTATAGTTTTCAATGATGTAGAAATAAGCCAAGGAGAAGAAATGATTCATTGTAAGAGACAGGTTTCGGCTATGCCTCCCTCAGTCACGAATCTCATGCAATAAATTGCATTTAATTCCTCCAGTTTTGAGTATGATCATTCGTTACTTGGGACCCAGTCTGACTTCGTTTATAGGCAATGCCTCCAGATTTACAAGCCGAAGGACGTAACCAACTAATGAATGATCATACTCCAAATTGGAGGAGTTAAACGCAATTTATTGCATGAGAGTCGTGACTGAGGAAGGCGTGGCCGAAACTGGTCTCTTACAATGAATCATTTCTTCTCCTTGAGTTATTTCTACATCATTGAAGACTATAAGTACAAGAATTTGGACTGAATAGAACATTTTTTGCACTGGGACTTTTGGAAGGAATTTGGAAATTTGTATGTTACTGTGTCTTTAAAAGTGTAAATGTATTACAACGGTGTGTGTATGTGCTACTTGGATTTTGTATTTTTTTGCCACATTCTTACCGGGTATCCTCTATACTTACTAATCCCCATGTGGGGGCAGGGGATCCCCCAGTTTGGAGGCCCTCCCCCCACTTCAGGGTCATCTGAAAGCAGAGGGGGAAGAGGGAAATGTCTGCTGGGCACTCCATTATTTTCTATGGAGACCGATTCCCGTAGGGTATAATGGAGAATTGATCCGAGGGTATCTGGGGCTCTAGGGGGGCTGTTTTTTTTTTGAGGTAGGCACCACATTTTCATCATAGCATCCAGTTCCTCTCCCCAAAATACCCTCCAAGTTTCAAAAGGATTGGACCAAGGATCCGGTTCTATGAGCCCCCAAATAAGGTGCCCCTATCCTTCATTATTTCCAGTGGAGGGAAGGCATTTAAAAGGCGTGCAGTTCCTTTAAATGTGATGGCCAGAACTCCCTTTGGAATTCAGTTATGCTTGTCGCAACCTTGCTTCTGGCTCCACCCCCAAAGTCTCCTGGCTCCACCCACAGAATCTCCAGATATTTCTTGAATTGGACTTGGCAACCCTAAGCAGCTTCAAGCATTCATAAATGTATGTAGCCTTTAGCCAGGTGAAGGGTATCATGGGGGAACCCAGATTCCACATCCTGGTCTTCAGGGTCATCCTTTGGCATGAACAAAGAGCGCTGAGGTCGATTTGTGGCTTTTGCGGGAGTAAATCAGTCTCATTGCTGCCCTTTGCTGCTTATAAAGATAGGATGACGGAACCTTCCCTTGTGATGGGCCAGTGGTTCAGACCCGACATGCCATGAGCGCTCTCTTGACTTCGAATGGCAGGAAGTCACACTTATTTCTGCCGCTCGCGATGGGAAGCTGTCAGATGCACTTTGGGCATTTGTATAAATAAAAACCAAGCGCTGTGTGTCCTGGACAGCAAATAGACAATAACATATAGACCCTGTGGCACCCTTATTCGACAGCTAGGGATGCCAGCCTCCAGGTGAGACCTGGAGATCCCCCCAGAATTACAGCTGAACTGCAAACTACAGAGATCAGTTCCCCTGGAGAAAACGAATGCTTTGGAGGGGGGACTCTGCGGCCTTGTACCCCACTGAGGCCCCTGCCCTCCCCAGGCTCCATCCCCTAATCTCCAGGAATTTCCCAACCTGAATCTGGCAACCCTACCCCCCCCATCCCCTGGCACCTGACAACCCTATTTTGTACCCCAAAAAGAGCTGAATTCTGTGATCTGTATAATGGCACCATTCTAAACCCCAGCTTGAAAGGCAACTAAACCCTATGCTAGTATATATTAGATATAAGCCGGCATCAAGATGGGGCTGTTTATTATATAACTTGGGTGGCTAAACTGTGGCTCAGGAGCCACATGTGGCTCTTCCACACATATCATGTGGCTCTTGGAGCTCCCAACATCCTGTTGGCCAACTTGGAGAAGGCATTTAAAGTCTCTTTAAATTACTTCTCTAAGCCAAGCCAGCTGGTGGCTTGGAGAATGCATTTAAAGTTGCTTTCTTTCTACCTCTCCCTCCCTTTTCTCTCCCCCATTATCTTCCTTCCTTCCTTCCTTCCTTCCTTCCTTCCTTCCTTCCTTCCTTCCTTCCTTCCTTCCTTCCTTCCTTCCTTCCTTCCTGCTCTAAAACATCATGTCTTGCAGCTCCCAGTCATCTGACATTTATTCTATTCATTATTCATTTACATTAAGCAAGTTTGGCCACCCCTGTTATACAACATCAGGGCTTTTTTTGAGCAGGAACTCACAGGAACACAGTTCTGACTGGCTTGGCACCAGGGGGTGAGGCCTAATACGCAAATGAGTTCCTGCTGGACTTTTTCTACAAAAAAGCCCTGCGTGAAACAATAGTGATGCCAGGGGGTGTGGCCCAATACGCAAATGAGTTCCTGCTGGGCTTTTTGTACAAAAACGCCCTGTACAACATGAACTCATCTGCATGGTTTCTGTTATTTTGGACAACTGGTGCTGTTTTTGCTAGTTAGAGGGAGGCTCTAGGGGCATTGAAATGCCCAAATACAAGACACATTGTGTATTTATTCCTCTGGTTTCTGAGATCTCAATAGGCATAATCACCAGTGTTCCCTCTAAGCTGAGTGAGCGTGAGCTAGCTCACAGATTTTTAGCCTCCAGCTCACACATTTTTGTCTTAACTCAGGAAGGATGACCCCAGAGCACACTAATGTATGCAGTAGCTCACAAACATTAATGCCAGAAGCTCACAACTTTAATGCCAGTAGCTCACAAAGCAGAATTTTTGCTCACAAGACTGCAGCTTAGAGCAGGGGTGTCAAACTTATTTGTTATGCGGGCCGGATCGGACATAAATGAGACCTTGTCAGGCTGGGTCATGTAAGGTTGGGCCAGGCCATGTTGGGCCAGGCTGTGTGCGTACTTATTTAAGATTAGGTAGCAGAGATATAAACTTTATACAGCACACAGCCAAACACAATTAAATATATATATATATTTAAAACTTAAAACATGCTTAAAACATTAGCATTCATTGGTTTTAAAGGTGCTTTCTTTCTATTTCTTCCATGGGATCCAGGGAACTGGGCAAAGGAAGCTGTGGCTCTTTCCTTCCTTCCCCAGGGGGGAAGCCTCAGCCAATAGAAGGAAGAGAGGCTTGGCTCAGTAGCTCTGCTGTGCGATTGAGAGAGCCTGGTAAAATGAGCTCTGCCTCCCCCCCCCCTTCCTCTCCAAGGCAGGAGCCTCAACTAATGGAGAAAACTTAGGTTTTGCTCTGTAATTCTGGTGCAATTGAGCAAGCCTTGCAAAGCAAACTTATGCAAAAGGAAGCAAGAAAGAGGGACGGGGAGAAGGAAGCAGATGACAGCCAGTTGTTTGGGGACTTGAAAGGAGCCCTCTGGGGGCCTGATTCAGCCCCCGAACTGCATGTTTGACACCCCTGGCATAGAGGGAACATTGATCATCACAGTTTCAAATCTATCTTTACAACAATTAGGCCTAGAAACATGTCCTTCACACACACGCACAAGATATATCAGGTAGCTTGAATTCTTCACTCGGGATCTGTTCTTCTGCTCCTTTTTCCTGCGCTTCTGAGCCCTGCTGAAAGCTTTATATATATATATATATAATAAAGCAGTTTTCTATCCTACTGTGCACCTCGCAAAAGTGCTCGCAGAGAGAACTGCATCTGCCAGACACCAGCTAAGAACAAAATCTTATAATTACGATTCATCTGTCTGCGTCAGTGATCTCCCACCCATCCCTTGGGCAATCCGTAATGTTTCATTTCCTTCCTCTTTGTCTCTCTGCAATGCCTCACAAACGATTAATTTTCATATGCATTGGCTTGTTTGGTGAGTTGTTGGGTGGGGTGCGTAAGATTTTTAAAAGCAACCGCAGATGTGGGCATGGAGATGTCTGTGGGCACATCTGTGGTTGTTTAGATATTGCCAACTTTGGGGGTTGTGTGTGTATTGCTTAGAAAGCAGCAGGCAGATGTGGATGGATGGGGCCACAGGAGGCTAGAAACGGGAGAAGAAGGGTATTTTGGAAGCAGATGTGAAGAGAAGAGAACAGATTGGATTTATACTGGTATTCCCTGTAAGCTGAGTTAGTTAGATTTTTGTCCTAGCTCAGGAAAGATGACCTCAGAGCACACTAATTTATGCAGTAGCTCACAACTTCAATGCTAGTAGCTCACAAAGTAGAATTTTTGCTAAAAAGACTCTGAAGCTTAGAGGGAACATTCACTACCCTTCACTTCCCAAAGGAGTCTCTCTCAGAGTGGTTTGCAATCTCTTTTCCCTTCCCTTCCCCACAACAGACACCCTGTGAGGAAGGTGGAATTGAGAGAGCTCTGACAGAAACTGCTCTTGAGAAGAGCAACCCTGCGAGAACTTGTGAATGACTCAAGGTCACGCCAGCACCTCCATGTGGAGGAATGGAGAATCAAACCCAGTTGTCCCAGATAAGAGTCCGTGTGCTAAACTGCTACACCAAACTGGTTCATGCATTATTAAAATAATTTTTCAGGGATGGGGGTTGGACTTGGGAACTCTGAATGAGATGGCCAAGAGGCAATGCATCGCTTCTCCAAAACAAAGTATGAGTCCAGTGGCACGTTTAAGACCAACAAATTTTATTCTCTGGACGAGCTTTCGTGTACGGTTTGGCTGAGGAAGTGTGTGTGTACACGAAAGCTCATAACAGTGAATAAAATAGTGTTGGTTTTAAAGGTGCCACTGGACTCATATTTAATTCTGCTTCTTCAGACCAACACAGTTACCCACCTGAACCTCTTCCAAAACAATTACTCCTTCTAGGGAGATAATGGCAAGAAGGTATGCAGACTGGAAACCACCCCCCACTCCAATCCTGTCAACTGTATTGACTCATTCTGTGTAATCAGTCTAGAGGTTTACAAGATTATGTATGGGATGCAGAAAGTAGAAGAAGATGAAGATATTGGATTTCTATCCCGCCCTCCACTCCAAAGAGTCAGAGCGGCTCACAATCTCCTTTACCTTCCTCCCCCACAACAGACATCCTGTGAGGTGGGTGGGGCTGGAGAGGGCTCTCACAGCAGCTGCCCTTTCAAGGACAACCTCTGCCAGAGCTATGGCTGACCCAAGGCCATGCCAGCAGGTGCAAGTGGAGGAGTGGGGAATCAAACCCGGTTCTCGCAGATAAGAGTTCGCACATTTAACCACTACACCAAACTGGCTCTCCCAGTAGAGAAAGAAGTCCTTTTCTTCCTTTCTCACAATACAAGAACTCATGGGCATTCAATGAAATTGCTGAGCAGTCAGGTTAAAATGGATAGAAGGAAGTACTTCTTCACCCAAATATATATATTGGCCACTGTGTGACATAGAGTGTTGGACTGGATGGACCATTGGCTTGATCCAACATGGCTTCTCTTATGTTCTTCTGTGACATAGAGTGTTGGACTGGATGGGCCATTGGCTTGATCCAACATGGCTTCTCTTATGTTCTTCTGTGACATAGAGTGTTGGACTGGATGGGCCATTGGCTTGATCCAACATGACCTTTCTTATGTTCTTATGAGCTCAAGTGAGAAAGGTGGACTATGATTAACATGGCCTTTTTTTTTTTTAGCAGAAACCCACAGGCACGCAGTTCTGGCTGGCGTGGTGTCAGGGGGTGTGGCCTAATATGCAAATGAATTCCTGCTGGGCTTTCCTGCCAAAAACATCCCGTGTGAAACAATAGTGATGTTAGGAGGTATGGCCTAATATGCACATGAGAGCCTGCTGGGCTTTTTCCTACAAAAAAAAAAAAGCCCTGATAATTGATGTAAATAAATTGTAAATTGCTGAGACTTGAAAAGTCCTTTATACTGAATCAAGCCATGGGTCCATCACAGTCAGTATTGCCTACTCCGACTGGCAGCAGCTCTCCAGGGTCTCAGGCAGAGGTCCTGAAGTTCCCACTACCTGCTGCCTGGCCCTTTTAAGTGGAGATGCTGGGGATTGAACCTGGGACCTTTGGTTGCTGGACGGATGCTCCATCACTGAAAAGTTTACCATTACAAAGGGAGCACAATACTCCCTCTAAGCTGCGGAGTCTCGTGAGCAAAATTTCTATTTTGTGAGCGACTGGCATTTAAAGTGGTGAGCTCCTGCATCAATTAGTTTGCCTCAGATTCAGTGGGAGCTCACAGGAGCACAGCTCCTGAACCTTTCTGAGAGTTCCACCTCCTCCTGAGAGTTTCACCTCCTTGTCCATGGAACAGTAGGTGCAGCTGCATAACAATCCCTGGATGAGCTCCACCACCTATTTTCCTACAAAACGACCTCTGTTTGGGGCCATTTTTCCTAAGCCAAAAATGTGTGAGGCTAACCCCCCCCCCCCTGTGAGCTAGCTCACACTAATTCAGCTTTGAGGAAAGCACTGAGCACAGTCCTCACCAGATCCCAGAGCTTTTCTGACCCAAAAGCAACCTGGACTAGCGCTCATTATTCCTGCCAAAGGAAATCTTCAGCAGCAGTCAAGAGAAAAACCGCCCTACCCAGAGGTTTTTTTCAGAGGGGCTCGATCCGTTTTGCTCTGAGGAGTCGATCAGGTGGCCGAGCCCCAGCGCTTCCAGATGTGCAAGATTTCAGTCTCCCCCCACAAAAAAAACACTAGAATCTTAGTAGGACTCCCTTCCCTCCTCCATCCTCTCTCTCAACAGGATTGCAGGGCTCGGCTCAGCCCGGAGATCCACGCTGGGATAAGGACCCCATTCCTTTGTCACCGACGGCTCCGCCCACTCTGCTTTGCCCGGGCTCTTATGCTGAAAGGACGGCCCCGCCGCGCCGCCGCTCGAAGCCCCGACTCTCACCCCCGGACCCCGCCCTCTCTTCTGCCCGCCCGCCCGCCCCCTCTCTCCCCTTCCAGATCAGCTCTTCCCGTCTACTCTCCTTCCCCCTTCCTACCACCAATGTCCTCTCTAAGCTGAGTTAGTGTGAGCTAGCTCACAGATTTTTAGCTTCTGACTCACACCTTTTTGTCTTAGCTCAGGAAAAAGTGGTCTCAGAACAAACTAATTTATGCGGTAACTCGTAACTTTGATGCCAGTAGCTCACAAAATAGAATTTTGGCTCCGAGACTCCACAGCTTAGCGGAAGTGTTGCCTACCACCCAGCAGCAAGAAGGCGCCCCCTCCAAAAAGTACTTGTAAGCAAGAAAGACTGTGGCTTTCCGGTCTGCCAAAACAACCTCCCCAAACTATCCCTCTCCCTCCAAAGCCTTTCCTTCCTTCCAGCTTACTGGGATGTGGAGAAGGGCAGCTGGAGGGTAGGCTGAGCCAGCTGGTGGCTTGGAGGATGCATTTCAAGTTGCTTTCTTTCCATTTCTCCCTCCCTCTCCATCTATTTTCCTTCCTTCCCAGCTCTCAAACACCTGGCATTTATTCTGCGTGGCTTCTGTGTTAAGCAAGTTTGGCCGCCCCAACTGTATGCAGAAGTTTCTCCTCCCTACAGAAAACTGGCCTTGCCGAAGGTTTGGAGCCAAAAGTGTTTTCCACTTGGAGATGGATGGAATTGTGTAGATTCTCCATAGCTGGGGTGATTATTGGTGCACGGCTGTGGCTCGTGGCAGGTCCCCCCTGCTCCAGTCCCTTATGGGGAAGGGAAAGTGGCATCGCATAGCTTGATGGTATAGCCCTATCTGATCTTGGAAGCTAAGCAGGGTTGGTGCTTGTATGGGAGGCCACAAAAGAAGGCTCTGCAGAGGAAGGCAATGACCAACTACCTTTGCTTCTCACCGGCCTTGAAAGCGCCTTGTTGGGGGTCACAATAAGTTAGCTATGAACTGATGGCACTGAACATGCACAGTCTAGACCATGGGTGGCTAAACTTGCTTAATATAAGAGCAACATAGAATGAACATCAGATGTTTGAGAGCTGCAAGACACAAATGCCAGATGTTTGAGAGCTGGAAGGAAAATAGATGGGGTGAGGGACAGGTGGAAAGAAAGCAACTTTAAGTGCATTTTCCAAGCTGGTCAACGGGACAGCGGGGGCTTCGATTTTAGCCCCATTCACATGTTACAGCAAATGCATGTACAATCCATGTACGGTATATCCTTGATTTCCCTTTATTCGTATGCCGAGTAATTCTCATGTAATGTTCAACATACCAAACAGTTAAATGTGTAACTGAACCTACATGTTTATCTAGGTACTGGACCCCCGTTTCGTTTGTAAAGTGAACAAGTGCTGGCTATTTCTTGCAAATAGGTGTTTGTACATCCCTGGAGAGACAAGGGTAGCCAATCTTTTATCAGATTTCAGAAGCTAAGCAGTCAGTCCTGGTTAGTATTTGGATGGGAGACCAGCAAGGAAGTCCAGTGCTGGTACACAGAGCCAGGCAATAGAAAATCACCTCTGTTGGTCTCTTTTCTTGGAGTCACCACGGGGGCTGTAACTTCACAGCACTGTCTACCACATATGTGCAGAATGTATATAGCATGCTAGTTCAATAAAAGCACACACCGGCAAATATGACAGTTAACAGAAGCAGACTGACACGGAGACAACGGATAATTTTATTGCAAAAACAAAGGTTTGGGGCATGTTGTGAGGAATGGACAACCTTCCTCTCTGGGGTTCTGCTGCATCCTGAAGTCAGTGCTTGGTATCAGGCGGACACTGGGTTGGCGGGTAAGTTCCTGTCACTTCACTTTCTGGAAAACTTGGACACAGACTTCATCCTCTGCAGTCATGCGCTAAGAGATGAGAAAGGAAGAACATTTAAAAAAAAAAAAAGGTCTAAGGATCTGGAATTTTTGGAGGAAATTCCCCCTCCCTTAGGTGATGCTTAAACTAGCTCATGGTTCTTATGGAATACCTACATGGGCTACCATGAACATTTTTTCTTTCATGTTAGCACAAACTGTGTGTGGAAGGCTCTTTTAAATACAGGAGCATTTTTTTTCCAGATTGTGAAGAGGGAGGTTCACAGCGAGGTTCAGCAGCCCATTCTTCAATAAATCCAAGGTTAAAACGGAAAAGACTGTTTATTTTAAGATCCTGTGTGGAGGATATTTTTATCTTTCCCAATAACCAGAGATATTCAGCACACCAAAAGAATAATCAATCATCTATGTCTTGAAGTGGATAGAGGTGATTCCTGAGGAAACATTTCAAGACAGGATCTAATTTCCCTGTCTTGGTTTCCTGTCTGGCTTAGAAAAGATTCCGCCATCATGCTCCCAAGCCACCCTTGAATGTATTTTGCTCAGGGGAAGAGAATGAGGAGGAGGAGATGAAGAGTTGGTTTTATACCCTGCTGTTCACTCAAAGTGATTTACAATCGCCTTCCCTTCCTCTCTCAGCAACAGATAACCCTGTGAGGCAGGTGGGGCTTGAGAGAACAGCTCTGAGAGGACCATAACTGACCCAAGGTCACCCATATGGCTGCATGTGGAGGTGTGGGGAATCAAACCCAGTTTTCCAGATTAGAGTCTATTGCTCTTAACCACTACACCAAACTAGATGCGATGGTGTCCAGAAGTTTGACCGTTGGATGCTGTGGCCATTTTAAAATGCTGTGAGGGCTCAAGCAGCAGTCTGAGGCATTCTTGTTCTGCCTCTCCCATGCTTTTCCCAGTATCAAAATGACCACACCCTTCCCCAGGTGTTTTGGCACTAGAAAAAGGTGCAGGAGGGGAGAACAAGTGTGCCTCAGCCTGTCGCATTATGGGCTATCAGGATTGAGCCCTCATGACATTTTTAGAAATCACTTAAAAATGGCAGTGGCAACTACAAGTTTGGCCCTCAAATGTCATCCCAGCCTGCTGATCCGCCTTAACAAAACCCCAAATCTGTTTAAGAATAAGAATAGTGCTGTGCTCGCCACGGTACTTCTGTCCATGGTACTTGTGGCACCTGATGCATTTCCTGGGACTCGCTTGCTTCTTCCCCAAAGCAAAGAACCAATCCTGACCTTTTCAGGCCTCCTTAGTGCAGGAGGTAATTCAGAAGTGCTCAGGATGCCTCATCGCTATATCTTTAGGGAACACTGATTTGGGAATAGCTGCCTCCATCACAGAATATTTGACTTGTGGTCTGTCCTTTTGTTAAACTTCCTCTGTGGCAGCCCTTGGTGACTGGTCCTGCCTCCCATGGCAGCCATTTTGTTTTGATGTCCAGGATTAATTCTTAACATTCTGAAGAGCTCACAGTTTCTGAGAGGGTGGGGAATCCTGCTTCAGTGTCTTCCCTGTGGAACAACTGGCACAAAGATTCTCTCTATGACTTGGGAAGAAACCCATTCCAAACCACTGCACAACACCTCAACTTTTTCTGTTTGGCTTCTGCACCCGGAAGGCAGTCAGTTTTGCAACTTGAAGTTATATTCACACATGCCTGTAGCTTCAGTAAACCCATTTGTCACTAGCAAATGGACACATTTTCATATGGGCCTTTTAGCAAGGGGAGATGTACGTGAACACTTTTTAGGCGTATGCAGGGGTCGTTTTGTAGAAAAATAGGTGGTGGAGCACATTCAGGGATTGCTATGCAGCTGCAGCTACTATTCAATGGACAAGGTGGGGAGGAGGAGGTGGAACTCTCAGAAAGGTTCAGGAGCCGCGCTGCTCTGAGCTCCCACTGATTTGAGGCCTGGGCGTATGTTTTTGTAAACGAACGTGTACTCTTTCTTCACGACGGCTGTGGGCGTATCATCCAAGGTGACTTACTATTATTGATTCAAGCTGTTCTGCGCCACTGTATTTTATAGAAGCCTTATATTTTAAAGTGAGGCTTTAAACACACCGTGTCTTTGGATCAACAAGCCATTTTGTAGCCTCTTAAAATAGAAATATAAAAGGAGGGTGTTTTTTGGTCCCCAGAAATATTTTAGTATATTTCTCTCCCACCCTGTGCAAGCAACAATTCAAAGCGGTAAACTTCCACCTCACACAATCCAAAAATCTGTGGCCTCACTCTGTACCCCTGGCAAGCAAAGTCACACTCTCCCGGCTTTGTTGAAGCCAAAAGGTCATAGCTCTGCATAGGGTGTCACTCAGACTGCCAATAACTTGCAGATACTCTGGGTAAATAAAAGCTGAGGGAGGATTCACGTCTCGCTTTCCAATGCCTGCAGTTTCCCTCTCTGTTCCCCTCATGTCCCCTTTCATCTCTGCCCGCAGGCAACAAATCAAAGCGTCTTTCAGAATTTCTGAACTGGTGACAGAGGAAACTCATATGTAGACCCCTGTCACCAATGCGGGTACTCATTTGGGTATTAGGAAGAGCATTATATGTTGAGATGGTTGTGTTTTGATGGATTCCATCCATCCTCCCTACCTCTCACAACCCTAAGAGGGTGAGGTGGTGGTGGGGAATCAAATTTCAAGGAAAGGATGCAACAAAGGGTGGATTCCTACTGAGCTCCGTCGACTCAACTTTTGAACTCTTGGGAAGGATGTTTTTGTGCTGCAGGCTGTTGCCCTCAGAGAAGGCTGCACATAACTCATGGGGGCCTAGCTTGGATTTCTCAAGAGGCAAGAAGAATGGGGCTGTCCCATTCTGTGCTTCTGAGAATTCCTGCATGTTATCTCCTACAGCTTCCTGTCTCTTGAGCTCTGGGGTGTGTATGTGGGGGGGGGGGGAAGCCTGAGGTTAGGAAGCCCCTCCTCACCAAATGCAGCCGGTCCCCTTCGAGCCAATGTTTCCAGCCCCGATTCCGTTTCTCTCCACGCTGTTCGCACACCAACTGCTCTCCGTCCCAGTCAACAATAGTCTGAAAAAAAAAGAGGGGAAGGGTGCATAAAGAGAGAGGCAACAGCATCAGCTGAAAGGGAATCTACTTTTAATGGTAGATAGCTATGGTGAACCTGGGCAGTATAATAAAAAGTAGAGACATCACCCTGCCAACAAAAGTCCATATAGTCAAAGCGATGGTATTCCCAGTAGTAATGCATGGCTGTGAGAGCTGGACCATAAGGAAGGCCGAGCTTAGAAGAATAGAGCTGTGATGCTGGAGAAGAATCTAGAGAGTTCCTTGGACTGCAAGAAGATCCAATCAGTCAGTCCTAAGGGAAATCAACCCTGGCTGTTCCCTGGAAGGTCAGATACTGCAGCTGAAGCTCAAACACTTTGGCCACCAAATGAGAAGGGAGCACTCACTGGAGAAGAGCCTGACACTGGGAAAGACAGAAGGCAAAAGAAGAAGAGGACGGCAAAAGATGAGATGGCTGGACAGCATTACTGATGTAACAAACACAAATTTGAGCAGACTTCGGAAGACAGGAGGGCCTGGCGTGACTTTGTCCATCGGGTTGCAAAGAGTTGGACTCGACTGTGCAACTGAACAAAAACAAGTTTTGGAGGGTTGGTGTATTGGTCCGCAGTACAACAGGTGGATCGGAGTCTAGTAGCACCTTAAGGACCAAAAGGATTTTAAGAGGATAAGTAGGTGTGTGTGTGTGGGGGGGGGGGGCAAACTTGCTCAAAGTAAAAGCCACAGAGAATAATCAGATGTTTGAGAGCCACAAAACATGAATGTCAGATGTCTGAGAGCCATGAAACGTGAATGTCAGTTGTTTGAGAGCTACGAGACAAGACGGAAGGAAGGAAGGATAAACATCAGATGTTTGAGAGCCACGAAATATGAATGTCAAGATGTTTGAGAGCCACAAGACAGCAGGGAGGGAGGGAAGGAAGGATTTAAAGAGACAAAAGCCTTCTCCAAGCTGGCTGATGAGATGGTAGGGTCTTCAAATATCACACAATATGTGTGAAAGAGCCACATGTGGCCACCCCTGCTATAAGCTTTTCAGAGTCAAAGCGATGGTCTTAAGCAAACTCTCAATTGTCTGCTTCCCATCTGCAGTATGGGAATGAAGGTGCTAACCTATTTCCCAGTGTTGCTGTCGATGAAAACAAGATTGTGTACACAGAAGCCTCTGAACATTCAAAAGCGCTATACAAATATTAAAGCTCATCAAGATCTGGGAATTTTGTTTTCTGCTGACTGGAAAGGGGATTTGAATCAAGCACAGCTAGAAAAAAAAAATAAAGGAAGACTTTGTTACCCAGTTTTTGCAGGGCTACCGGGGGATGGTAGTCATTCCAATTTTAGACATCCTGGAAACTAAATTATACCCACAGGTTCTCTGTGGAACTGAAGGCTGGGATGTTTATTGCTGAGGTTGGAATCATTTCTGAATGAGCTCTGGAATGCTATCTTTGGCACCCCCAATGGGGTTTGATTTTGTGAGGAGTTGAAATGTGAGTTGAGAACTGAGAGGCATAAAAGAACATGCCTGTCTTTGATTGTTGGTTAAAAACTCACTCATCAGACAGAAAACGAGCTTCCAGAGATCAGTCTTTATCCCCCAATTCTGCTCGCCGAGTCTCCAAAGAAATAGTTTGGCGGGTTGCGTTAGGTCCCTGATCTAACTTATTTCATAGCCTCCGAGAGGAATTAGAGAGGAAGGCTGGAAACATTTTGCTTCCCGAATCATCAGTAGGTATCAAAACAGTAAACTGGCTGGGCTTCTGACAATCCTCAAAGCACTGCGCACTGGGGCCGCCCACAGAAAAGGAAGGGAGATGCAGGAAAATATGATTTTGCAGATTAATCTTTACATAAACCAACAAAATGGATCTGACTGCAGAGATGCCAGCCTCCAGGGGGGACTTGGGGATAAACCTGGAATTACGGGTCATCTCCAGACTACAGAGATCAGTTCTCCAGGAGAAAATGGATGGTCTGGAGGGTGGACTCTATGGTATTGTGCCCCACTGAGGTCCCTGTTCTCCCCAGGCCCCATCCCCATATCTTCAGGAGTTTCCAAACTAGGGTTGCCAATCCCCAGGTGGGGAAAGGGGTTTCCCCATTTGGAGGCCCTCCCCCCACTTCAGAGTCATTAGAAAGCAGGAGGGAATGTCTGCTGGGCACTCCATTATTCCTTATGTAGTCAAATTCCCATAGGGTATAATGGAGAATTGATCTGTGGGTATCTGGGGCTCTGGGGGGGCTGTTTTTTTAGTTAGAGGCACCAAATTTGTAGCATAGTATCCAGTGTCTCTCCTCAGAAGACCTTCTAAGTTTAAAAAAGATTGGACCAGGGGGTTCAATTCTATGAACCCCCAAAGAAGGTGCCCTTATCCTTCATTATTTCCAATGGAGGGAAGGGATTTTAAAAGTGTGTGGTCCCTTTAAATGTGATGGCCAGAACTCCCTTTGGAGTTCAATTAGGCTTGTCACAAACTTGCTCCTGGCTCCACCCCAATGTCTCCTGGCTCCACCCCCCAAAGTCTCCTGGCTTCGCCTCTCAAAGTCCCCAGATATTTCTTGAATTGGACTTGGCAACCCTACTCCCAACAGTACCACCCCTCCCCCTCCAGTAGCCAGTGCCGGGACCTGGAAACCTTCATGATGAGAATTAAGCTCCAAGAATACAAAATGCTGAGGAGCAGTTCAGAGTCAAAATTATTTTTATTCAAAGCGGGGAGAAGTTGGCCTATTCAGGTCTCTGAGAGTTTACAGAATCCTGGAGGGGAGATTTTTTTGGGGGGAAGAGTGATCAAATGGGAAATGTTCAAACAGCTCTCTGGCACAGAACAAAATGTCACCGTGGACTTACATAAGAACATAAGAGAAGCCATGTTGGATCAGGCCAATGGCCCATCCAGTCCAACACTCTGTGTCACACAGTGGCCAAAATTTTTTTATATATATATACATATATATACACACTGTGGCTTATAGCCAGTGATGGACCTCTGCTCCATATTTTTATCTAACCCCCTCTTGAAGCTGGCTATACTTGTAGCCGCCACCACCTCCTGTGGCAGTGAATTCCACATGTTAATCACCCTTTGGGTGAAGAAGTACCTCCTTTTATCCATTCTAACCTGACTGCTCAGCAATTTCATTGAATGCCCACAAGTTCTTGTATTGTGAGAAAGGGAGAAAAGTACTTCTTTCTCTACCTTCCCCATTCCATGCATAATCTTGTAAACCTCTATCATGTCACCCCGCAGTCGACGTTTCTCCAAGCTAAAGAGCCCCAAGCGTTTTAACCTTTCTTCATTGGGAAAGTGTTCCAAACCTTTAATCATTCTAGTTGCCCTTTTCTGCACTTTTTCCAATGCTATGATATCCTTTTTGAGGTGCGGTGACCAGAATTGCACACAGTATTCCAAATGAGACCGCACCATCGATTTATACAGGGGCATTAAGATACTGGCTGTTTTCAATTCCCTTCCTAATAATTCCCAGCATGGCGTTGGCCTTTTTTATTGCCATCGCACACTGTCTTGACATTTTCAGTGAGTTATCTACCATGACCCCAAGATCTCTCTCTTGGTCATTCTCTGCCAGTTCACACCCCATCGACTTGTATTTGTAGCTGGGATTCTTGAACAGATTTTGTTTTTTAAAATTACAATCTGCTTTCCAAACACAAAGTTCTCAAAGCAGAGTGCAAAAAAATAGCAAAAACTCAGCAAAGTAGGGCGGAAAAGTACATGCATTGGGATACCCCTGACCCAGATAGCCCAGGTTGGCTCAATCTTGTCAGATCTTGGGTTGGCTCTGGCAAGCATTTGGATGGGAGACCTCCACGGAACACCAGGGCTGAGAGCAGAGGCAGTCAACAACAAACCAGCTCTTAATTTCTCTTGCCTTGAACACTTGACGGGGTCACCGTAAATTAAGGTTGCCAATCTCAAGGTGGCTTGCTCCATATAGAAAAAAATATATATATTGCAAAGATCGGTAAGTTTTTAAGAGTGTTTGCTCCCTGTAATAGCTAAATTGTTTGGAGATAAAGTTTCGGTTTCACCCCTGGGTCCTTGAGATACATCGTATTAGTTCATAAACAACCTGTATTAGAGTTTTGTTATTTGTATTGTTAAGGTGGTTTCTTTATGAAGCCTTAGTGCTTGTATCCAATTTGTATGAAGAGTTATCAAAGATTTCAGGTTTTCACGGCTGGTAACATCATTAGGGTTTGTAGAATCTTTCGGGATCAAGTGCCGTGCTCTACTGGAGAAAGTTTTCCTTCCAGACGTTTCGTTCTCAGCTGCGGAGAACATCCTCAGTGGCGTTGCAGCCGGAGCAGGCGCTCTGACCTTCTTGGCTGCTGTGCATTGAGTGAGGCCAGGGCTGCTGGAGAGCTAGAAATTCCAGCCTAGAAATAGCAGCTCTCCAGCAGCCCTGGCCTCACTCAATGCACAGCAGCCCAGAAGGTCAGAGCGCCTGCTCCGGCGGCAACCCCACTGAGGATGTTCTCCGCAGCTGAGAACGAAACGTCTGGAAGGAAAACTTTCTCCAGTAGAACACGGCACTTGAGCCCGAAAGATTCTACAAACCCTAACGTATGAAGAGTGTTGTGGCCAGCAATGGAGTGGAAGGCTTGGCTTCGCTTCTAGTAAAAGGAACTGGCTCACTCCCTTGTAATGTACAGCACAAGCGGAAGAAATCGTAATGCCGATGAAGTGGGAACACGGAACGCGTCCGAACTAGTTATGTGCACGCTGTATCAGAATCACTATGGGCCCTGTTTATAAGGATTCAAATGGATTTTATGGTTGTCAATGTGAACTTTCGTGTCAAATACATGGATTAAGTCTGAAGCAGTTTTATATTTAAAAAGCAAGTAAACAGATTTAAAAATTATTAAAACGTCCGGTAGGCTATTTATATCACAGCCATGTATTTTGTTTTTTGTATATATCCTCACTGACTCCCCTGTTGTTCCTGGAATCCCAAGATGGGGGCAGGGGATCCCCCAGTTTGGAGGCCCTCCCCCGCTTCAGGGTCATCAGAAAGCGGTGTGTGTGGGGGGATGTCTGCTGGGCATTATTCCCTATGGCAGCAGCCCCCAACCTTTTTGGCACCGGAGACTGGTTTTGTGGAAGACAATTTTTCCACGGGGTGGGAGGAGGGGGGGGCAGTGGTTTCAGGATGATACAATTGTGCACTTTATTTCTATTAGTTTGGTGTGGTGGTTACATGCGTGGACTCTTAGCCGGGAGAACCGGGTTTGATTCTCCACTCCTCCACTTGCAGCTGCTGGAATGGCCTTTGGTCAGCCATAGCTCTTGCAGGAGTTGTCCTTGAAAGGGCACCCACCTCACAGCCCCACCCATCTCACAGGGTATCTGTTGTGGGGGAGGAAGGTAAAGGAGATTGTGAGCCGCTCTGAGACTCGGAGTGGAGGGCAGGATATAAATCCAATGTCTTTTTCTTATTATTCCTACATTGTAATATTTAATTAAATAATTATACAACTCATGGCCCAGTTGCTAACAGGCTATGGCTTGGTACTGGTCCACAGCCTGGGGGTTGGGGATCCCTGCCCTATGGAGACTGATTCCCATAGGATATAATGGAGAATTGATCTGCGGGTATTTGGGGTTACTTTAGATAGAGGCACCAAATTTGCAGCACAGCATCTGATGCCTCTCCTCAAAATACCCTCCAAGTTTCAAAAAGATTGGACCAGGGGGTCCAATTTTATGAGCCCCCGAAGAAGATGCCCCTATCCTTCATTATTTCCAGTGGAGGGAAGGCATTTAAAAGGTATGTGGTCCTTTTAAATGTGATAGCCAGAACTCCCTTTGGAGTTCAATTGTGCTTGTCACAACCTTGCCCCTGGCTCCACCCCTGATGTCTCCTGGCTCCACCCCCAAAGTCCCCAAATATTTCTTGAATTGGACCTGGCAACTCTACCATAAATCGTCTGTGACTTGGTGGCACTTTCCACCATTATCGGGACACAGAAGCTAAACTGCAGCAACAGAAATATGCAAAACACACTTTAAGAAAATTCACGATCAAATGTTTGACCGAACCAAAAGTTGCCCAACTGCCCAGGCCTAGCTCCTGAATGTGGCAAGTCTCTGGTGGCAGAGTTCCACAAGTACAGGGTCAACACAGAGAAAGACCTAGATTTGCGGAAGAGGAGGAGGACAATGATAGATTTATATCCCGCTCTACACTCTGTATCTCAGAGTGGTCACAATCTTCCCCCCAACCCCACAACAGACACCCTGTGAGGTAGGTGGGACAGAGAGAGCTTTCACAGCAGCTGCTCTTTCAAGGATGACTCCTGGGAGAGCTATGGCTGACCCAAGGCCATTCCAGCAGCTGCAAGTGGAGGAGTGGGGAATCAAACCCGGTTCTCCTAGATAAGAATCCACGCACTTAACCACTACACCAAGCTGGCTCTCTAAAGGAGAGAGGAGGCTTTAATATTTATATACTGTTTCCCCAAAATGAAGTTTGAGGCATTCACATTTTAAAAATCACAATTCAGCGCTGTCCAAAGAAAAACAACTTTGCGTTGCTGAAATTTCAAGGAACGGTTCCCCTGTTGGGCTAAACATCTTTAGCCCCCTTTCGACTTAAGTCCGGCCAAGATGCAAGGGGAAGACATTCCATGCTGTGACGATTACCGAGTAACAAACAAATAGGCTTCCTGTGCCTGCTCTTGAAAAAGCATGTCAAGTGGCTGGCCAGGCCGGCAGAAATTAGAATCATTCCTTGCAAAACAAGCACCGAGGTCAACTGAACCATGGCAACCCCAGCCTCTGCTGCGAGAAGACGTCAGCAGCAGCAACAAAAATGCCTGGGTAATCGGGAACCTTGGACTGAATGCTGAAGATGTTCCGTAATTATTGAAGGATTATGCTCTGCCATCAATTTTATTTTACCTTCACAGTCACAAAGGGGAGTGTTTTCTCCCTTTCTCACAATGCGAGAACTCATGGGAATGAAATTGCTGAGCAGTCGGGTTAGAACAGATAAAAGGACTTCTTCACCCAAAGGGTGATTAACACATGGAATTCACTGCCACAGGAGGTGGCGGCTACAAGCATATACAGCTTCAAGAGGGGATTGGATAAGCATATGGAGCAGAGGTCTGTCAGGGGCTATTAGCAACAGTGTATTGTTGGAACTCTCTGTCTGGGGCAGAGATGCTCTTTATTCTTGGTGCTTGGGAGGGGGCAACAGTGTGAGGACTTCTAGTGTCCTGGCCCCACTGATGGACCTCCTGATGGCACCTGGGGTTTTTGGCCATTGGGAGACACAGAATGTTGGACTGGATTGGCCATTGGCCTGATCCAACATGGCTTCTCTTATGTTAGAGCAAATGTCTAAACAGGGACTAAGCTCTAAAAGACAACAGGTTGGAAAACCCTGCCTTTCGGAAGGAAGGAAGGAAAATGAGAAGAGGAGGAGATTGGATTTATACCCCATCCTTCACCCAGAGTCTCAGAGCGGCTTACAATCTCCTTCCCTTCCTCTCCCCTCAACAGACACCCTGTGAGGTAGGGGGGGTGGGGACTGAGAGAGCTCTGAGAAAATGACACTTGACAGAACAGCTCTGAGTGAACTGACCCAAGGTTACCCAGACAGCTGCATGTGGAGAAAAGGGGAATCAAACCTGGTTCTCCAGATGAGAGGCCGATGCTCTTAACTGCTACACTAAACTGGCTCTTACCTAAGATCTCTTTTCTCAAAGAAACAAGACAGGGAAGAAAGATAACCCAGGCATACTCAATTGAGGAAAACGCTACTTTTCTGCTTGCCCCAAGAAAGGCGTACTTATCGTCTCCCAGGGAAACACTGCTGGGGCCAAGCCAAGAAGCTGCAACAGCTTAGCTTCTCCCTAGCTTGTGGTGTCATAGGCCAAGGAGTGAATGCCAGTCGCCCCTTCCCAGCGGTGGAATTCTAGCAGGAATTCCTTTGCATATTAGGCCACACACCCCTGATGTAGCCAATCCTCCAAGAGCTTACAAGGCTCTTTTTTGTAAGCTCTTGGAGGATTGGCTACACATCCAGGGGGTGTGGCCTAATATGCAAAGATGAACAGACCTCTGTAGCCTGGAGACCCACTGTAAAAGGAGATCTCCAGGCCTCATCTGGAGGTTGGCAAGCTACAAGAGCATCAGCAACCTTCTTTTTGGGATGCTCATCTGGAGAAACAGCCCTTTCTCTTTATCCCTCTCCCCCTTGTTCTGCTTCTCCCGGACATGCCTTACTTTGGGATCCATTTTCTCACCTCCCCCATTCTTAAAGGTGCCTCTTTCTTTGACTTCATAGGCAGCCGAATCCTTCTCCCACAGGCTTTCCCACACAATTATCTTTTGTGCCGCAGACGCTACAGTCCTTCGCCTCCTTGTATCTAAGCCCTCCCCATCAAGATGCTGCTTCTGTCTTTCACGCAGGGCCGTATTTTATTTTCTGCTGTTGAAATAGCAGCCCTGTTGCTATTTCTGTGTGGGTTTTTTTGAGAGTCTTTGTTGTCCTTAGCCTGCCGATTTGGGGGAACTCTAGTATTTTGCTGCTGCTTTTTCAAAATCTGCGTAAGCCATCTTGAGTATCTTTCAACAGGAAGAGAAAGTATGACGCTTTTGAATCGAGTTTTGAATGATAACACCTACGGAATTCTGTCACACAAGCATCCTGTTTTCCCATTATTGTTGCAATTTTCCCCAGCAATAATTCCACCCACCAATACAGGCACTAGATTGGATTCAACCCATTTATGGGCCGGTTAAAAAGTGAGGAGGGGGCTGCCTTTGACCACAAAGATGGCTACACTGGAGGTTACGAGTAGGGCTGCCAATCTCTCGCTAAGGAAAAAGACAAAGAGCTCCACGGTATGTTAGGAACCAACTAAAGGAGAAAACTGTGGGAAACGATAGTATAACAATTATACCAGATTTTTTTCTATCACATCTGTTAAATGCGGGTAGGTAGTTCAACAGGTAAAGACAAAGAGCCACTATCACATATGCTAAACACAGGTAGATAATTCAACAGGTAAAGTCCAAATCTGTCAACAGCAACAATGTCAGTAAACCAGCTGTTCTGAATAGTTGAAGAGTCTCTAAAGAGAATAGGATGACTCAGAATCACCCTATTCTGAGCTGGTTGGTTTACTGACATTGTTGCTGTTGATGGATTTGGACTTTACTTGCTGAACTATCTACTTGCATTTAGCTTATGGAATAATGGCTATTTGAAGAAGAAGATATTGGATTTATATCCCGCCCTCCACTCCAAAGAGTGTCAGAGCGGCTCACAATTTCCTTTACCTTCCTCCCCTGCAACAGACACCCTGTGAGGTGGGTGGGGCTGGAGAGGGCTCTCACAGCAGCTGCCCTTTCAAGGAGAACCTCTGCCAGAGCTATGGCTGACCCAAGGCCACGCTAGCAGGTGCAAGCGGAGGAGTGGGGAATCAAACCCGGTTCTCCCAGATAAGAGTCCGCACACTTAACCACTACACCAAACTGGACTTTACCTGTTGAACTACCTGTACTTAACACATGTGATAGTGAATTTGGGCTTTACCAGTTGAACTACTTACCTGTATTTAACAAATGTGATAGTAAAATTCTCGTATATTTTTATGCAATTATTTTCCATGGTTTTCTCTTTTGGTTGGAACCCCCTGGTGAGGGCTGGAGATCTCCCGGAATTCCAAATGATTTCCAGAATACACAAATTGCTTGTTTATTGGTTTATTTAAAACATTCATTCCAATTTTCCTGGAGCAAATGGTTGCTTAGAAAGTGGACAGCATGGCATTATATCCTACCAAGGTCCTTTCTCTCCTGAAACTCCACCCCCCAGGCTCCACCCCCAAATCTCCAGGTATTTTCATACCTGGAGTTGGCAATCCTAGATGGGACTTCCATGGACAAAAGCCACATGGGACAGAGTTTGTAGTAAGGAAAAGGAATGAATGAAGAGATGATCAAGTGAAAAAGCTGGCTGGGTCCAAACCACTGCATTCATTAAAGGTACAAACTGTATATGGAATGAGATGGTCCAAATGTCACAGGCCCTGATTGGCTACTGCCCGTGATGTCACGTCTCCCCCCCAACCATATTTATGTATGGTAAACTTAAAATAGGAAGAAAGCTACAAAAATAATAAAGAGCCAAAAACTGGTGCTCTGTTATTACTGCTACTTAAAATAAAATAAAAAGACAGGTTTGGAAAAAAAAAACAACCCAGCAAAACTTCCCAGAGCTGACTTTACCCGAAAGGAATGTGGAGCTGTTGTTTTAGACAACAGCTTCCGTGGTTGGCAGTGACAGCAGCAACTTCTCAACCTCCAGAGCCCAACCCTGTGTCAAAAAGAGCTCTGGGCCCAGAACAACTTTTCACCTCAGATGTGAAAATGTCCAACACTTATCCTGAACCTGTTGTGCTTTCCCGCAGATAGATCTGCCGGCTGCCAACTCCTTGAGTCAAGAGCCCTTTCACCATGTGTGTTCACCCTCAGGGCTTTTTTTGGTAGCAGGAACTCCTTTGCATATTAAGGCCACACACCCCTGATGTAGCCAATCCTCCAAGAGCTTACAGGGCTCTTAGTTCAGGACCTACTGTCAGCTCCAGGAGGACTGGATAAAGATGTTTTTTACTTTTGTAATAGAAAATTAATTCCTTTATTTATATCAAAAATTTCCAAAAAAGTTCATAAATATTCCAGATTAGCACAATATATGCAGGAAGTATTGAAAAACTCAATGAACAAAACCAGCTTACAGGCATAACCGGTCTACAGAACTCCTGTTTCGCATTATTGCTTTATCCAAGCGAATTTTAACCCGTTCGTATGCTTCACTCATCACATCAAAATAATTTTACAACATTTTCTCAGTGTTTGCTGTCAATACACAGACATTTTTTGTTGTGCATTAACTGTACAAGGGGTAATTTTAACACGGAGCTTGGGCTTTTTTCTCCAACCTTTGGCCGTGTGGCTTTTGTCTTGTCGCGCAATCCCCAGTTGGGGGCAGGGGATCCCCCAGTTTGGAGGCCCTTCCCCCACTTTAGGGTCATCAGAAGAGGGGCGGGAGGGAAATTGCTGCTGTGCACTCCATTATATCCTATGGAAACTGATTCCCATAGGGTATAATGGATCTGTGGGTATCTGGGGCTCCAGAGGGGCTGTTCTTTTGATGTAGAGGCACCAGATTTTCAGCATAGCATCCGGTGCCTCTCCTCAAAACACCCTCCAAGTTTCAAAAGGAGCGGACCAGGGGGTCCAATTCTATGAGCCCCTCCCAAAAAAGTTGTCCCTATTTTCCATTATTTCCAATGGAAGAAGAAGATGAAGATATTGGATTTATATCCCGCCCTCCACTCCGAAGAGTCTCAGAGCAGCTCACAATCTCCTTTACCTTCCTCCCCCACAACAGACACCCTGTGAGGTAGGTGAAGATATTGGATTTATATCCCGCCCTCCACTCCGAAGAGTCTCAGAGCGGCTCACAATCTCCTTTACCTTCCTCCCCCACAACAGACACCCTGTGAGGTGGGTGGGGCTGGAGAGGGCTCTCACAGCAGCTGCCCTTTCAAGGACAACCTCTGCCAGAGCTATGGCTGACCCAAGGCCATTCCAGCAGGTGCAAGTGGAGGAGTGGGGAATCAAACCCGGTTCTCCCAGATAAGAGTCCACACACTTAACCACTACACCAAACTGGAGGGTAGGCATTTAAAGCATGGTCGCTTTAAATGTGATAGCTAGAACTCCTTTTGGAGTTCAGTCGTGCTTGTCTCAACCTTGCTCCTGGCTCCACCCCCAAAGTCCCTAGATATTTCTTGAGTCGGACTTGGCAACCCTACTTCTGAGCTAGAACCCAAGTCAGCACTGACCATTAATCCTGGAAACAGCTCTCCCCATTCTCAGGCAAGAGGGCTTTCTCATCACCTGATCCTTTTCCCTGGAGAAGCTGGGAATTGAACCAGAAACCGTCTGCACACCAAGCACGTGCTCTACCACACAGACCCAGCTCTTCCCCAATCTGTATCTGCTCTTTGGCACTCTACACCACGATGGTGGGATCAGGGCCAGATTAAACCCTGTGGAGGCCCCAGGCAGTCGAAGTCTTGGGGGCCCCCTTGCAAATTATTTCCAAGTTGGAGCACCCACCCCACTGTCTGCGCCCCTAGGCAGTCAAACCCGGGGGGGGGGGGGCTTGCCAATTATCTCAGAGACAGCGCGTCTGCCCCACTGCAGCCTGCAGGCAGCCTCAGAAGCCCCTTTGACATAGCTGTGAGGGCAGGGCCGGATCTATATATATTTTTAAGGGGCGGCAAAAGTAAAAAATGGCACCCCTTATGTTTCTCCTTCATTTATATAAGGCAGTTTCATGTCTGTGTTCATGTGAAGCGTTGATTATAGTTGGCTGCCAGACAGGGCCAGCCTCGATGGAGTCTATATTGCTTCTGCTGAACTGTCTGGAATGGCTAAAGCAGGACAGGGATGTCAAGCAGACCCTCACACAGGGAAGAGCAGGAAAATAAAGTCAGGATTACTGGAGAGACCAGTGAGAGAGCCCCATGCAGCACAAGGAATAAGGCTGGCTGCCTCCCCGCAGCCGCCGCTGCCTTCCTGCTGCCACCGCTGCCTTCCCGCTGTCTTCTGCTGCCTCCCTGCAGCTGCTGCCGCCTTTTGCCACCTCCCCGCAGCTGCCGCCGCCTTCCCACTGCTTTCCTGCAGCCGCCTTCAGCCACCTCCCCGCAACTGCCGCCGCCTTCCCATTGCTTTCCTGCAGCCGCCTTCCGCCACCTCCCCGCAGGTGCTGCTGCCTTCCCGCCACCTTCCCGCAGCTGCCTTCAGCCACGTCCCCGCAGCTGCCGCCGCCTTCCCACCACCGCCGCCACCGCCTTCCTGCCGCCTCCCCGCAGCTGCCTCTGTCTTCCCGCTGCCTTCCACCGCCTCCCTCTCATTTGCACTTTACAGAAAGAGTGGAGCAGCCGAAAGAGCAAATGGAACTTTTTAAAAAATCTGTCCTCTGCTATTGACAGAGGCAGCCTGCAAGTTACTGAGGGGGGTGGGGAAGCAAGCCCCCAACCAACGCAGGAAGCTTTGCAGCAATTTTGTGGGCCCAATCCATCTCTCTCTCTGTCCCATTGCTCTATGAGAGCCAGTGTTGGCTGGCCTGGCACTGCCAGACGCAGAAGAGGGGCTGAGGAGCTGCTGAAGGGCAGGCGAGCCTGATGGAGCCAGCTTGCCTGACTGGTTTTCCTCCTTTGTTTTGCTGCAGGCGATTCAGATTTCTGCTTGGGGGGGGGGGAGTGCCCTGTGCCCGCTGCCTACCACTCAACCACAGCCCAGATGGCTTCCCTTTCTTCCCCGCCTGACTCGGCCGAAAGTGCCTTGCAAGCCCAGCAAGCGCAGAAGCGGGTTTTCTCACTCCAGAGATGGGTTCCCATGGGGCTGGGCCGGCATATGGGGAGGAGGTGGGGCAGGCGGACAAAGAAGGAAACAAGGGGGAGGGGTCAGGTGAAGAGGGAAGCGGGCAAACAGCGAAACAGCAACGAGGGAAGCGAGGGGGAGGGAGGGGTCAGGCGGAAGAAGGGGGAGGAGGTGAGGCAGGCAAGCTGAGGGGAAGGGGTCCACGGAGGAAGAGGCAAACTAGCCGCGGGCCGTGGCTGGGGGGAAAACTGGGGTGGGGGGAAAGCTGGTGCCGGGACCCCAAAGGCATGGAGGCCCATAGGCAAGTGCCTCCTTTGCCTAACTGTTAATCCGGCCCTGGGTGGAAAGTGCTATCTGGTCGCAGCCCACTTATTTAATTAATTAATTTTATTTTTAGAGGTGCCAATCCCCAGCCAAGTGGAAGAAAGAACCCCTATTTAAAGGAATTTATATCCTCTTCTCCAAGCAGACACAAAGAGGTGTGTTGAGAGGAGTTTTCCGCCCTTTCCAACGATCCCATGGCCATCCTTTTTTTTTTAAAAAAAGGACATTGCCAGAACACATCCATAAGGGAAGCCAAACCTAATCCATCCCTTTTCTCTAAGCTTGATTTCGATGCCAGCCAATAACCGGGCAAGTACTGAGAGCCATTAAGTGTCCCTCGCCCACAAGCTGTGGTGTTGTTTAAAAATAAACCCCCACCCCCACATTGCCTGTACATGTGAACAGACAGAAAAGAAAAGGAAAGGTCCCCTGTGCAAGCACCAGTTGTTTCCGACTCTGGAGTGACATTGCTTTCAAAACGTTTTCACAGACTTTTTACGGGGTGGTTTGCCATTGCCTTCCCCAGTTATCTACACTTTCCCCCCAGCAAGCTGGGTACTCATTTGACCGACCTCGGAAGGATGGAAGGCTGAGTCAACCTCCAGCCAGCTACCTGAAAACCCAGCTTCCGCTGGGGATCGAACTCAGGTCTTAAGCAGAGCTTAGGACTGCAGTACTGTTCCCACTTAGTTCCAAACTAACCCCTCCCTGCTTTTCCTGTGGTTTTAGATCCTACCTAATTTTTGCATGCCTTTTTGCGTTTGTGTGTGTGGGGAGGAGTTGCTTTGCCTCTGTTCCCCCCCATGCCTGGATTCTACAGGATACAAGAAAAAGCCTTCGTCTCTTGTCTAGTCAACTGCCTTGTGCGCAGGAGGGGCCTCTGCTTCTCTTCTGTTCCCCCCCTGCAATGCCTGCTTTCAGAGAATACAGGCTAAACATTTGCCCAAGCAGACGGGTACAGCACTAGAACAGAAAGCAGACTAACAAGCCAACTGAACTCAAATCTCTGTTCGTTACATGAAAGCCCTCAGTGCCGCAATGTCTTGAAAGTGAAAATATTGGTCTCACAAATGCTTACTGGAATGAACCTCTTCAACACTTAGATCTGCTAACTCTCCTGGCTGGAAGACACCCTTGTCAGTTAACCTGCCAAGTCACTTTCTCCCGTCAGACAATTGTGAAAAACATGCAGCATGCCAATATAGGCATGTAAGGAGTGCCCTGCTGGAACAGGCCGGTCCATTTAGTCTAGAATCTTATTTCACTGTGGCTAACCAGTTGCCCAGGAGGGCCAACAGAAGGCACAGAAGATAAGGTCTTCCTTGCTGTTGTCTCTTTGTTTAGAGCTCTACTTCCTCTGGATGTGGGATTTCCCATTAGTCAGTATGGCTCATAGCTACTGATGGGCCTCACCTCCATCAATCTATTTAATCCCAAATGAATAACTTTAATATCTGAAGATCACTGACTGTCCCATTTAGCAATTGTATCCAGGATATTCAAGAATCGGCTTGGATTTCTGTTGCTTAATATCTGGATGCACGTTCCTTGAGCATAAAAGGTAGCCGTTGGCACACCACGCTCCATCACCTTCAATCCTGCTTGCCATTTGTGATATGGGTATAACACTGGCCAGCCACACAAGACTGTTGTTACCAGAATGATCAAGATAGTATATGTGAAACACTTTTTACCTGCCGAGAGCAGTGTGAATGCCTCTGCTCTGCTTCGCCAGCAACAGAGGACCGATCCTGCCAGTTTATTAAAAATTCATTTCGTTGAGCCATTCTCAGGGATGGATACATGGCTCTCCCCTCTGCCACTGTATCCTCACAACAATCCTCCAAGGCAGAGGTGGCCAAAATGCAGCTCAGGAGCCACATGTGGTTCTTCCACATGTATTGTGTGGCTCTTGACGCTCCCGCTGCCCCATCGACTGGCTTGGATAAGGCGTTTGTCTCTTTAAATCACTTCTCCAAGCCAAGCCAGCCAGCAGCTTGGAGAATGCATTTAAAGTCAACTTTGCTTTCTTTCCACCTTTCCCTCCCCCTTCTATTTTCCTTCTATTTCCCTTCCTTCCTTCCTTGCAGCTCTCAAACATCTGGCATTTATTCTGTGTGGCTCTTACATTAAGTTTGGCCACCCCTGCTCCAAAGTTTAGTTAATCGTCCATCTTGCTGTGCAACCCCACATAGGAACTGCCAAGAGGCAGGCCTGCCGCGGCGAAAAAGAAACAGAATGCACAGAAGACATCGATGAATAACGGTTACAGGTAAGTGCAACACTGTTTTTATCCACTAAGTTTCATGACAGGTGGAGATTTGAACTTGAGTCTCCCCAGTTCTAGCCCAACTTCTACGGCCCACTGCTTCTCAAACATTGTTCCTAATCAAAGATTAACAGTTTGTTGGCCATAAAGGTGCCACTGGATTAAAACTTTGTCCATCACTCCTCTTCTATCCAAAAAGGAAAGGGAGGGAGGGAGGAGGGGAGGGGAGGGGAGGGGAGGAAGGAAGGAAGGGAGGAAGGGAGGGAGGAAGGAAGGAAGGAAGGAAGGAAGGAAGGAAGGAAGGAAGGAAGGAAGGAAGGAAGGAAGGAAGGAAGGAAGGAAAGCATATAGTCAGGGGAGAGGGGGAGGTGGAGAGAAAGCCACTTTAACTATAAAGGGGAGGGGAGGGAGGGAGGGGAGGAAGGAAGGAAGGAAGGAAGGAAGGAAGGAGGGAAGGAAGGAGGGAAGGAAGGAAGGAAGGAAGGAAGGAAGGAAGGAAGGAAGGAAGGAAGGAAGGAAGGAGGGGAGGGGAGGGGAGGGGAGGGGAGGGGAGGGAAGGAGGGAGGGAGGGGAGGAAGGAAGGAAGGAAGGAAGGAAGGAAGGAAGGAAGGAAGGAAGGAAGGAAGGAAGGAAGGAAGGAAAGCATATAGTCAGGGGAGAGGGGGAGGTGGAGAGAAAGCCACTTTAACTATAAAGGGGAGGGGAGGGAGGGAGGGAGGGAGGGGAGGGAGGAAGGAAGGAAGGAAGGAAGGAAGGAGGGAAGGAAGGAGGGAAGGAAGGAGGGAAGGAAGGAAGGAGGGAAGGAAGGAAGGAGGGAAGGAAGGAAGGAAGGAAGGAAAGCATATAGTCAGGGGAGAGGGGGAGGTGGAGAGAAAGCCACTTTAACTATAAATGCATTCTCCAAGCCCCTAGCTGGTTTGGCTTGGCGAAGTGATTTAAAGAGACAAATGCCTTCTCCAAGACAGCCAATGGGGCGGTGGGGGCTTCGAGAGCCACACAATATGCGTGAAAGAGCCACATGCGGCTCCTGAGTTGCAGTTTGGCCACCCCTGTTCTGGTCTGTTCCCTCAGCCCAGCTGGCCTCTCACCTGGCACTTCCGCCCGTCCACCGGCCCCAAGTCCTCTTCAAACTCAACCCCCAAGTCAAAGTCCATGATGTAGTTCCGAAGCGTAGTTAATGTGCGGATGGTCATGTGGTTCCCGTTGTGGATGATCTCCTTGTCTGGCTTCAGGAGGCAAACCAGCTTCCTCAGAGCGACGTTAATGTCTGAGGGGGGGAGAATGTGAGAGGAACTGAGGAGAGGGGAGGCAAGCCAGACTTATAAAGTCAATAAAAAGGTTAACATAAAAGAGAGTGGCCATAAACCTTAAGTTGCTACTTCCCTACCTCACAACCACCCCAGTGTTTACAGCCTGTGGTAAAGAAGGCAGGAAGGGGCTTGATTCACAGCCCCAAAACACAACCAAGACAGATATTTACTTTGAGATATACTTGGCCACCCAGGAGTCCAATACAGTATGTTTAAAACATACTTCAAACACAGCGAGTCTCTGTCTCAGCCTTTTGCTGAGTCTACAGTGTGGAAGACAGCATGGTGTAGCGGTTAGAGGAAGTGTAAAATACACTAGAGTTGTAAAAATGCACTCGGCTGCAGAGACTTGGGGTTCAAGCCCTACTCTTCCAAGGAACATAAGAGAAGCCATGTTGGATCAGGCCAATGGCCCATCCAGTCCAACACTCTGTGTCACACAGTGGCCAAAAAAACCAGGTGCCATCAGGAGGTCCACCAGTGGGGCCAGGACACTAGAAGCCCTCCCCCTGTTGCCCCCCCCAGCACCAAGAATAAAGAGCATCACTGCCCCAAACAGAAAGTTCCATCTATACCCTGTGGTTAATAACCACTGATGAACCTCTGCTCCATATGTTTACTGGGCACCGTGGGGCCAGTCACACTCTCAACCTAATCTACCTTGCAGGGTTGCTGTGAGGATAAAATAGAGAAGTTAAATGATATGCTGCTACTCACGCTCCTTGGAGGGAGGGTGGGATGAAAAGTGATGAAATGCTAATCTAAGATAACAGAAATGTTGTATGTCAAGTACTGTAAAAAGCATTGCAAGATGTGTTACCCATCATGACTGTTCTTATATTTTCAAAAACTAAATTCTCAAGTAAACTCCTAGAAGGTTTTTTTTTTTTTGTCATCTTCTGGGCATGGAGAAGATGTCACCAAATGCGTGTGTGAGGTATTTGTGAATTTCCTGCATTGTGCAGGGGGTCGGACTAGATGAACCCGGAGGTCCCTCTCAACGCTACGATTCTATCAGAGTTCAGAGCTACCCAGGGATCTAAGATGTCCTGAAATTCCGGCTTCCAGATTATTTGTAGGTCTGCCCTTAGTGGATACTTAGAAAGCAACTCTGTACATGCCCAGAGACAACCGTAGCAAATATATATATATACTTCTACTGTTCCAAAGCTGATCTCCAGCAGTGGTGACGCCGTTGGGAGTTTAACAGGGCGACAAAGACTACAAAGGGGAGAAGACAAAAGGCGGCGGCGGCGGCTTACCTAAGGCACGGAGGTAATTCTCCATGTTGTCCTGGGAGACGAATCGGTAGTAGCCGCTGAGATTGGGAGGCATCCCGGGAAGAAGGCGAAAGAAAGGCTAGCAAACGCAGAAGGAGGTCCAGACGCGCGTTTTAAGGAGCACGTGTGAATGCACAGACGGCAGCGAAAAGGGCGGCTGTCTCGCTCAGCGCCCCGGCTACTGACTTGGGTGACTGAACGCCGCCTTGGCTTATATAGCGCCGCAGCGGCGCGGCGCTCCCGCTGCCGTAAGAGTCACTGCTGGTCTCAGGGAAAGGGGGGCCGGCCTTGCTTGCTGCGCTGCCGCCCGGGGGCGAGGGGGTTTGCCCAGCGAAGGAGAGAGGAGGTCCCTTCCAGCCCCGCCTCCCGCTTCCTTCCTGTCTCGCCTCCAGAACTAGGGGTTCTTCGCAGGGGGGACCGGCTTGCCCGGCGTCGCCGCGCACCAACTCGGTAAACTTTTCGCGTGACTTTCCCAACAGGCTTGGAAAGAAGGGGCAGCGCAGCAGGTCCGGCCAAAAGCCGGCCCGGCCCTTCTTAGGGCCTCCTAAACAACGCGACGCAGCGCTCGCCCTTCCACGTGCTGCGGAACTCTCCCTCCGGTTTAGGATGTTGGGAAAAAACCCCACTGCGGTGGAAGGGTGAGGGCGGACGGATGGACAGACGATTGATAGGAGGTAGGTGGATAGGTAAGGCAAGTAGGTAGATGATAGGTAGGTAGGTAGATGATAGATAACTGATAGGTAGGTAGATGATAGAAAGATATAGAAAGATCATAGAATGAAAGAAAGAAAAGAAAGAAAGATAATTGATAGGTAGGTAGATTGAAAGATAGAGGATAGACAGGCATTGATAGGTAGGTAATGATATAGAAAGATCATAGAATGAAAGAAAAAAAAGAAAGATAATTGATAGGTAGGTAGATGATAGAAAGATGGAAAGAGATAGAAAGATCGAAAGATAGAGGATAGACAGGCATTGATAGGTAGGTAGGTAGATAGATAATTGATAGGTAGGTAATGATAGAGATAGAAAGATCATAGAATGAAAGGAAAAAAAGAAAGATAATTGATAGGTAGGTAGATGATAGAAAGATGGAAAGAGATAGAAAGATCATAGAATGAAAGAAAGACAGACATTGATACGTAGGTAGTTGATATGTAAGTAGGTAGATAGATTTTACTGAGGTCGGTAAAATGAGGACCCAGCTTGCTGGGGGGAAAGCATAGATGAGTGGGGAAGGCAATGGCAAACCACCCCGTAAAAAGTCTGCGGTGAAAACGCTGTGAAAGCAACGTCACCCCAGAGTCGAAAATGATTGGTTCTTGCACAGGGGACTACGTTTACTTTTTTAAGTAGATGATCGATAGGTAGGTAGGAGATAGATCGATGGTAGGTAGGTAGGTGGATGACAGGAAAGCAGAAAAAAGATGGATGGTTAAATAGATAGATGGATAGATGGATTTCCAGGCCATAATCTTAAAGGCATGATTTTGTACTGAGCAGGGATGTACATTTAAAATGGTGCTGGGGGCAGGTTGCCCTTTTTATCAGAATTACAACGCTCTTGTAAAGTAGGCTGGTGATACCATTGTTATCCCCAGTCTACAAAGCTGTGGCTCGAACTTGGCGAGCTTTTTTCAGACCATAGAGTTGGTTGCCAGCTCCCAGGTGTGACTTGTAGTTCCCCTTGGGAATTGCCACTGACCTCCAGATTACAGTTTGGCACCCTGGGATAAAACGGCAGGTTCAAAGGGCAGATTCTCCGGTAGATCACAGATTCTCAGTGAAATGTTGAGTCGTTCAGCGGTGGAATCAGCTACCTAGGGGAGTCTTCCCCCCCACCCCCAGCAGTCTTCAAGCAACAGCTAGACAAACACTTGTCAGATGCTCTAGGCTGATTCTGCATTGAATAGGGGGATGGACTGGATGGCTTGTATGTCCCCTTCCAACTCTTATGATCCCTCAACAAATTCCTACCTCCACAGGCATTGCCTCATCTCCAGGAATTTTCCAGGCTAAAGATGGGAGCCCTAGACATACTCCCTGTGTGCAGTGACATTTGAACCAGGGGCTTCTCAACTCGCATGCCTCTGTGCTATCCAAGGCTCTTTATAGGGAAGTGAAGAAGAGGAGACAGCTCTGAGAGAACTGTGACTGACCCAAGGTCACCCAGCTGGCTGTATGTGGAGGAGGAGTGGGGAATTAAACCTGGCTCTCCCAGATTAGAATCCGCTGCACTTAACCACTACACCAAACTGGCTCTCAAGTGAGCCCCACAGCGCACAGAACTAGCCACTTCACTTCCCGGCCTGCCTTCTAGAACCTGGCAGCTGCAAGAACCCAGGATCTAGAAGCATGCCCAGCTGTACTAGGCTCAGTTCTCCTTGGAAGCTATTGGGAGGCCTAATGGCAAGGTGGTCTCCCATGTTCAGAAATGAAAAGTTGGGTGTGCGCAGAGGCACTCATTTAATTATTATTTACACCACACTTTAAATGCAGTGGTAATCATTGCTGTAAGCATTCATGATCTGAGTAGAAAGTTGGAGGTTACAGCGGGTGGCTTGGAGAATGCATTTAAAATTACTTTTTTCCCACCTCCCTCCCCTCCATCTTCCTTCCTCCCTCCCATCTTCCTTCCTTCCTTCCCTCAAACATCTGACATTCATGACTTGTGGCTCTCAGACATCTTACACTTATTCTATGAGGCTCTTTCATTAAACAAGTTTGGCTACCTCTTGCTCAGGATGTCTCAGTCTCATCAGATCTCAAAAGTTAAGCAGGGCTGGTTCTGGTTACTGCTTGGATGGGAGACCTCCAAGAAAGTCCAAGGTTGCTATGCAGAGGGAGGCAGTGGCAATCCACCTCTGTTCCTCTCTTGCCTAGAAAACCCAACAGGGTCACCATAAGTCAGCTGCGACTTGACGGCACTTTCCACCCGTACCAAATTTATGGGAGGTTGACCTTGACATTTAAACCATCGGTATAATTACGTTATTATTTATCCCCCAGCGTGTTTTAAAATTATTTCTTTCAACGTCCAATAAAATTGTTGATGGGGGGTGGGAAAGGCTCTGTGTTCTTGCGCTGAAAGCTTGGCTCACCTCGAGATTACGTATGGCACTTTAGAAGTCCTTTGCGTTATTATTTTAGTAATTAAAATTTAATTACAACAGACGTGATATTATTAGCCCATTTTGCATGTAGTGCTGTTGAAGCTGACAGAAAACGGCTTCTTTGAGCCCAGGGGTGGCCAAACTGTGCCTCAGGAGCCACATGTGGCTCTTTCACACATATTGTGTGACTCTCAAAGGCCCCCCCCTTACTGGCTAACTTGGAGAAAGCATTTGTCTCTTTAAATCACTTTTCCAAACCAAGCCAACCAAAGGTTTGGGGAATGCATTTAAAGTTAAAGTTGCTTTCTTTTAACACTCTCTCCTTGCCTTTTAGGGACACTAAAATATCAGTGTTTACTTGCGGTTCTGGTGAAAACTCTGTTGCTGCTGTTTCTGCCGCCATTTCAGTCTTTGCGTGTGAAGCTTTCCCGCCAGAACTTATTGGGGCAAAGAACTGCTCAAGAGTCTGTTTTTTTTTTCCAAATTATCTTTTGTTTTCTGCCCCTCACTTTTCCCCATCACTTTAAAATGTTTGCGTTTAAAATTTTTACCACATAAGGTTGGAGGGTGGATGAGGTGGAGGAGAGTGTCAGGCTTAGGCGTCCGGCATGTTCTGTGGCCATGCCCCTCCCCACTTTAACACTCCCTCCTTCATCCCAACTACCTTCCTTCCTCCCTCCCTCCCTGCAGCTCTCAAACATCTGACATTCATATCTTGAGGCTCTCAGACATCTGATGTTTATTCTATGTGGCTCTTACATTAAGCAAATTTGGTCACCCCTGTTCTAGCCACTGAAGGAGTGCGTAGCTGAGGAAGATCAGTATGCCATGCACAGATGTCTATGGACTGCCTCTTCCAGTTCCTCTCTTCTGTCTGGAACACAGTCGTTCTCTCTTTGGCATGCCAGCATATTCAAGCTGATTCACACATGCATTTATTCACATCCCCTCAATGTCTGCATGTGAGAATGATGGCTGCAAGTGTGAGAGGCAGAGGCAGAGCTTTCAATATAACCTAAAGTCTATTCACACATTCAGCTGCCACACCTGAGTCCCTGCTTGTTCTGCCATCATGTGTGAACGCCCCTTCAAGTCCTGTTCAAGACTTATTTTCGACCTGATCTTCTAGACCTGATAAACCTCACCTTACCTAATGCTTTGATTGTAAGAAGGTCAACATAGTCCCCTGTGTAAGCACCAGTTGCTTCCGACTCTGGGGTGATGTCGCATCACAATGTTTTCACGGCAGACTTTTTACAAGGTGCCTTGCCATTGCCTTCCCCAGTCATCTACGCTTTCTTCCAAGCAAACTGGGTACTCATTTTACCGACCCTGGAAGGATAGAAGGCTGAGTCAACCTTGAGCCCGCTACCTGAACCCAGCTTCTGCCGGGATCAAACTCAGGTTGTGAGCACAGAGCTCAGATTGCAGTACTGCAGCTTTACCACTCCACCCCATGGGGCTGCTAATGCTTTGATTGTGCCAAGACTTATTTCATTTGTTTGTTGTCTGCAACCCTCAAGGTAGATTACAGAGTAATCAGAATGCAGTAAAGACTTGTTTAATGTATACAACGAAGAATGCACTAAAAGTGGGTTACACAGTTAAAGGAAGGGAAGATGGCGGGGTAATAATAATTATTATTATCGCATGGCACTGTGTGTAGTATTATAGCCAGAAGATCCCAAGATTGTCTGGCAGCCAGAAGTTTTAGCTCTTTTAGTATTATGTACCACTAGGGGGCAAGCTAGTGGGTGCATAATGCAGGAGAAGTTTCAGAGGTGTTGTGTTGTTGCCTGCCTCTTTGTCACAGGTCATGCCCCAGCTATTCCTTGGAGGTCAGCCTTCCAAATACTAGCCGAGGCCGACCCTACTTAGCTTCCGAGATCTGTCGAGATTGGGTTAGTCCAGGCTGTCACTGTTAGGGCAATGCTATGCTGTAGCCTGATCCTGGAAGCTAAGCGGGGTTGATACTTTGATCAGAGGTGGAATTCTAGCAGGAGCTCCTTTGCATATTAGGCCACACACCCCTGATGTAGCCAATCCTCCAAGAGCTTCCAAGGCTCTTTTTTTGTAAGCTTTTGGAGGATTGGCTGCATCAGGGGTGTGTGGCCTAATATGCAAAGGAGCTTCTAGAATTCCACCCCTGGGATGCATCATGCAGGCAGAATCACCGAGAAAATCCCCTCAGAAGAAAGCAATGGCAAACCACCTCTGCTTCTCGCTTGCCTTGAAAACTCCTTGCTGGGGTCACCATAAATTGGTTGCAACTTGATGGCACTAATGTACGTATGTACACAGTTAAAGAACGTTTTTTTTAAAAAGTACAGTATGTTCAAATAGCTTGGCTTTTACCCATTACAGGATCCAATAAACTGGATTTCTCAGTTACAGGAAAAATGAGATAAACTATGCAGTATGAAGGCGGGGTGGGGGGGGGGGAGAAGAAGATTGTCTAAAATTGTCACTCTTCCATCTGTCAAAAAAATTCTCCCAATCACTTCCTTTGCATTCTACTGCAGAAGATCGTGCACTGGGCAGGCCCTGTTCCCCATTCTTGCCTATCTCCACAAGCAATCCTAGTGAGCTCTTGGGAGTGGCAAGAGCTTTAGGGGCACTGAGAATCACACAGTGCAATCCCAGAAACTCTTTCCTGAGAGGAACCCCCACTGAACAACAGACCCGCCTAGACTTGCTTAGGACGGCTCTGTCAGTCTTCATTGGCACCAGTGGAGGAGAAGGCAATATGAGGCCAGATCTGCACGGGAATCATGTGGTAGGATCTCGGCGGACTCCACCATTTCATACTGCTAGTGGGTAATGCCATTTATGCTTCCTGTGGGGGGGGGAAGAAATGGGTTTCCTGCAAACAAACAACCAGCACATCAAGGATTCTAGGCCAGACAGAAGAAGAAAACTGCAGATTTATACCCGCCCTTCTCTCTGAATCAGAGACTCAGAGCGGCTTACAATCTCCTATATCTTATCCCCCCATAACAGACACCCTGCGAGGTGGGTGGGGCTAGGGTGGCCAGACCGTCCCGGGCGCCCGGGAATGTCCCGGTTCTGGCCCCCTATTCCCGCCTCCCGGGCTGGCTATACCGGGACCATTTAGAGGTCCCGGTTTAGCCAGCCCCGGAGGCGGTGGGCCGCGGGCGCCGGCGGGGAAGGCGGCGAGTGAGGGAGGGAGCGTCCCTGCGCATGCGCAGGGCCCCTGCACACGCGCAGGGACGCTCCCTCCCTCACTCGCCGCCTTCCCCGCCCGCGCGCGGGGCCTGGCGGCGGTGGCGGAGGCCTCTCCGCGGCCTCCGCTGGTCGCTGGAAGCCCTCCAGAGACTCTGGAGGGCCTCCAGCAACCAGCGGAGGCCGCGGAGAGGCCGCGGAGCAGCCGGCGCTGGTCCCGAAAGGCCTTCCAGAGACTCTGGAGGGCCTTCCGGGACCAGCGCCCACCAGCGAAGGCCTCTCCGCGGCCTCCGCTGGTCGCTGGAAGCCCTCCAGAGACTCTGGAGGACCTCCATCGACCAGCGGAGGCCGCGGAGAGGCCGCGGAGCAGCCGGCGCTGGTCCCGGAAGGCCTTCCAGAGACTCTGGAGGGCCTTCCGGGACCAGCGCCCACCAGCGAAGGCCTCTCCGCGGCCTCCGCTGGTCGCTGGAGGCCCTCCAGAGACTCTGGAGGGTCTCCAGCGACCAGCGGAGGCCGCGAAGCAGCCGGCGCTGGTCCCGGAAGGCCTTCCAGAGACTCTGGAGGGCCTTCCGGGACCAGCGCCGACCAGCGAAGGCCTCTCCGCGGCCTCCGCTGGTCGCTGGAAGCCCTCCAGAGACTCTGGAGGGTCTCCAGCGACCAGTGGAGGCCGCGGAGAGGCCGTGGAGAAGCCGGCGCTGGTCCCGGAAGGCCTTCCAGAGACTCTGGAGGGCCTTCCGGGACCAGCGCCGACCAGCGAAGGCCTCTCCGCGGCCTCCGCTGGTCGCTGGAGGCCCTCCAGAGACTCTGGAGGGCCTCCAGCGACCAGCGGAGGCCGCGGAGAGGCCGCGGAGCAGCCGGCGCTGGTCCCGGAAGGCCTTCCAGAGACTCTGGAGGGCCTTCCGGGACCAGCGCCCACCAGCGAAGGCCTCTCCGCGGCCTCCGCTGGTCGCTGGAAGCCCTCCAGAGACTCTGGAGGACCTCCATCGACCAGCGGAGGCCGCGGAGCAGCCGGCGCTGGTCCCAGAAGGCCTTCCAGAGACTCTGGAGGGCCTTCCGGGACCAGCGCCCACCAGCGAAGGCCTCTCCGCGGCCTCCGCTGGTCGCTGGAGGCCCTCCAGAGACTTGGAAGAAGGTAAGCAGGGAGGGTGGGGGCCGAAAGCGGGGGGGTGCTGGCGGGAGGGGGCGGTCTTCCTTCCCTCCCCCCTCCCTTCCTTTCTTCCTTCCCTCCCTCCTCCCTTCCCTCCTCCCTTCCTTCCTTCCTTTCTTTCTTCCTTCCTTCCACCCCACCCCCAGTCACTGCCGCAGCCTCTTCCTTCCTCCCCTCCATTCCCTTCTGCGCTACCGGGAAGCGGTGTTGAAATGCTGCTTCCCTGCCTCTTTAAAGCCCTCCCGATCAGCTGATCAGCGGTAGAACGCTGCTGCCACAGCCACCCCACCCCTTCCTTTCTGAAGTGGCGCTGTGCTCTGCCCAGCCTCCTGCACAGAGCACAGCTAGAATCGCCCCTACCCTTAGAACTGATTCTAAGGGAAGGGCCAATTCTAGCTGCGCTCAGTGTGCGTGGGCGGCAGAGCATGGCGCTGCTGCATAAGGGAAGGAAGGGGGCAGCAGGGGGGGGGGGCGCGTGGCGTCTGCCTGGGGTGCCATGCGCTCGAGGGCCAGCCCTGCTTACAATCTCCCCTTCCTCTCTCCACAACAGGCACTTTGCGAAGTAGGTGGAGCTGAGAGAGTTCTGAGAGAACTGTGACTGGCCCAAGATCACCCAGCAGGCTCCATGTGGAGGAGTGGGGAATCAAACACCCATTCTCCAGATGATTGTCTGCTGCTCTTAAACTCAACACCACACTGAACATATGAACATATGAAGCTGCCTTATACTGAATCAGACCTTTGGTCCATCAAAGTCAGTATTGTCGTCTCAGACTGGCAGTGGCTCTCCAGGGTCTCAAGCTGAGGTTTTTCACACCTCTTTGCCTGGACCCTTTTTTGGAGATGCCAGGGATTGAACCTGGGACCTTCTGCTTCCCAAGCAGATGCTCTACCACTGAGCCACCGTCCCTCCGCCACTGCATCAATGTGCCATCCTGGCTCAAAAATGAGGAACTTTTTTTTGTTACAACCTGAAATCACACCAATAATATGTTTTAAGAGAAGGCAGACCCAAAATTTTGAGCAGCTCAGTATTTTTTAATCCTGTCATCTCTCCAAGGAGCTCAGAGCCCCTTGCATGGTTCTTCCATCCCCGTTTTACCTTCACAACAATCCTGCAAAACTGGGAAAGCATAACTGGCCAAAAGTCACCCAGTGAGCTCCCACAGAAGTGTGGGGGATTTGAATCCAGGTCTCCTAGATCCTAGTGCAGACATTCTAACCATTACACTACAGTGACTGTCAGCACTGGTGGAATTCTAGCAGAAACTCCTTCGCATATTTTGCCACACACCCCTGATGTAGCCAATCCTCCTGGAGCTTACAAGGCTCTTTTTGGTAAGCTCTTGGAGGATTGGCTACATCAGGAGGGTGTGGCCTAATATGCAAAGGAGATCCTGCTAGAATTCCATCCTGGCTGTCAGGAAGGAAAGACCAGATGGGGCACATACCTGCAAGGAGCAGCCTTTTGCTTTATTCAGCACCTAACCCGCTGCACTAGAGATCGTATAGCAAATTTATGGCGGTTACTGGAGCATATGAAAGAATTTCAGAAGAAACTCAGCTTTTGTTTTATAGATTACAACAAAGCTTTTGACGGTGTGGATCGTGAAAAGCTATGGTTGGGTTTAAAAGAAACAGGTATGCCACAACATCAGATTGTTTTGATGTACAACCTGTACTCTGGACAAGAGGCCACTGTTAGGACGGAATATGGAGAAACAGAACGGTTTCCAGTTGGCAAAGGTGTCAGACAACGATGCCTTTTGTCTCCCTGCTTCTTCAGTCTGTATGTAAAACATCACACGGAAAAGTGGATTAGATTCAGATGAAGGCGTAGTGAAAATTGGTGGAAGGACCATTAACAATTGGAGACACACAAATGATTCCACATTACTGACAGAAAATAGTAAAGACTCAAAGCGATTACTGACAAAAGTCAAAGCAGAAAGTACCAAAGCATGATTACAGTGGAATATCAAGAAGACAAAAGTAATATTATTTGATATCCCAACAAGAAATCCCAAAGCGCATAGATGATTTCTGTCTGCGGTATTACAATATAATTTCCTCTTAGTACGTCAGAGTTATATTGTGAGGTTCTTTGATATGGATTGGTTTTATATGTCTCTTTGTACCTATCAGATCTTTATATCTAAAAGCTGTACTGCACTATGTCTATATAACATCTATCTGTCATAATTGTTAAAAGTAATAAAATATTAACTTACAAGAAGACAAAAGTAATGACTAATGAATTTGGGGTAGGTATTTGTGGGTTTTCTGCACTGTGCAGGGGGTTGGACTAGATGACCCTGGAGGTCCCTTCCAACTCTGATTCTATGATTCTATGACTGCCAGGGAATTGTACAAGTTTAAGGTTGATGGAGAAATTGACATTGTCTGTTCTTTGGCTCCATCATCAACCAAAAAGGGGAACTGCTCCCCAGAAATCAGAAGATTGAGACTGGGAAAGGCAGACATGAAAGAGTTAAGATTGTAAAGTGTAAGGACGTGTTGCTGGCAACCAAAATCAAGATGATTCATGCCACAGTATTCCCCATTCCAGGGCTTTTTCTGTAGCAGGAACTCCTTTGCACATTAGGCCACACCCCCTTGATGCAGCCAATCCTCCTGGAGCTTCCAGTAGGCCCTGTAAGAACAGCCCTGTAAGCTTCAGGAGGATGGGCTACATCAGGGGGCATGGCCTAATATGCAAATAAGTTTCTGCTACAAAAAGCCCTGCCCATTACTATATATGGGCATGAAAGTCAGACAATAAAGCAAGCTGACAGGAAGAAAGTTGGATTAATTTGAAATGTGGTGTTGGAGGAGTTTTACAGATACCGTGGACCAGGGGTGGAATTCTAGCAGGAGCACCTTTGCATATTAGGCCACACACCACTGATACAACCAATCCTCCAAGAGCTTACAAAAAAGAGCCTTGTAAGCTCTTGGAGGATTGGCTACATCAGGGGGTGTGGCCTGATATGCAAAGGAGCACCTGCTAAAATTCCACCCCTGCCGTGGACCACAAAAAAGACAAAGAAATAGGTCAAATCAAGCCTGAACTCTCCCTTGAAGCGTGAATGATCAAACTGTGGCTATTGTCCTTTGGTCAAGAGTCATTGGAAAAGACAATAATGCTGGAAAAGTTGAAGGCAACAGAATAAGAGGAAGACTCAACACAAGATGGATTGACTCCATCAAGGCCCTCAGTTTGCAAGACCTGAGAATGACATTTAATGACAGGACATTTTGGAGAGCATTAATTCATAGGGTTGCCTTAAATTGGAAGTGACTCGAAGGCATGTCTCACGCACACGCACACGAGCACACACACACAGAGCCAACTGCTCGCACGCAGGGCTGACCCTTGTTTATCCGGCACCCTAGGCAAGTCTAACTTCTGGTGCTCCCCCCTCCAGGTAGCACCACATTGTATTTCTCCAAAATGAATTGTTTAACATTGCTAACCTCATTGAAAGGAGCCCCGTGGCGCAGAGTGGTAACGCTGCAGTACTGCAGTCCGAGCTCTCTGCTCACGACCTGAGTTTGATCCCGGCAGAAGCTGAGTTCAGGTAGCCGGCTCGAGGTTGACTCAGCCTTCCATCCTTCCGAGGTCAGTAATAGGAGGACCTAGCTTGCTTGGGGGGGAAGTGTAGACGACTGGGGAAGGCAATGGCAAACCACTCCGTAAAAAGTCTGCCATGAAACGTCGTGATGCGACATCACCCCAGAGTCGGAGACGACTTGGGCTTGCACAGGGGATCACCTTTACCTTTACCATAGCAGCAACCTGATGCTGTTCAGAACAAAGCAAAACTTGTGTTCACCTGCATTTTGTCCCAGCAGTGACCTACCACCGGGTCTTTTTTTTTTGTAGCAGGAACTCCTTTGCATATTAGGCTATACCCCGCTGAATTAGCCAATCCTCCAAGATCTTACAGGGTTCTTTTTACAGGGCCTACTCGAGGCTCTTGGAGATTCGGCTACATGGGGGGGGGCAGGGGGGGGTCTGGCCTAATATGCAAAGGAGTTCCTGCTACAACAAAAAGAAAGCCCTGCCTACCACTCTTGATCCCAGCAGGGCAGCGGTGGCCTATGTTGATGCCTCTATGGGCGATGTTGCCGTTGGTGAGCACCTGTTTGGTGGGCGTGTTGTGGTGTGCAGGAGATGTGGTCTGTGGATGGTGTTCAGTAGAGTTGTCATTTCTGAGTTAGGAAATTCCTGGGGAGATAAGAGCAAAGCCTGGAGATGGTAAAGAATGGGGAAGTTGGGGGGGGGGACGGAGGGGGGGGAGCTCAGTGGAGATATAAGAATCCACCCTCCAAAGCTGTCATTTCTCCAGAACTGATCTCTGTAGCCTGGAGATTTGTTGTAATCTTGGAGATCAACAGGCCCCATCTGGAGTTTTGGCCACCCATTTGCACATGGGGTAGAGGTGTCACATAGGGTTGCCAGCCTCCAGGTGGGACCTGGAGATCTCCCGCTTTGACAACTGATCTCCAGCTGTCAGAGATGAGCTTCCCTGAAAAAAATGGCTGCTTGGAAGGGTGGACTCTATGGCATTGTACTACGCTCAGGCCCCTCTCCTCCCCAAACCCCACCCTCTCCCAGATCCGCCTCCAAAGCCTCCAGGTGTTTTCCAACACTGACCTGGCAACCAATGTTCCCTCTAAGCTGCAGAGCCTTGCGAGCAAAAATTCTGCTTTGTGAGCTACTGGTATTAAGGCTGTGAGCTACTGGCATTAAAGTTGTGAGCTCCTGCATAAACTATTGTGCTCTGGGCCCATTTTTCCAGAGCTAAGACAAAAATGTGTGAGCTAGAGGCTAAAAATCTATGAGCTAGCTCATGCTAAATCAGCTTAGAGGGAACACTGCTGGCAACCCTAGTGGATTGAGCCTGACGGAGTGTTGGGGGGGGGGGGTGTAGTCTGCACTGGTGGAGGCGATGTTTGTTTGTGATCTGTGCAGTGTATGTGTAGCGTTTGTTTGTGTGGCGGGATGCGCCTGTGAAAGGGTTTTTGTGGGAGCGAGCCTCGCGTGCGCTCTGTTTGTGAGCTGCTCGTCTGGGGGGGGGGTATGGTGGGACGCGTGGGGGCGCCCGTGTTGTCTCTGCCCAGCGTGCATGTGTGCGTGTGTGGGAGATCTGCATGTGAGCAAGTGTGCAATCGGTGTGCGCGTGCATTTCCCCCACAAATCTGGGGAAGAGGAAGAGCGAAGACCCTCCCCGCTTCACCTCCCCAACTCCCCTCAAAGTCCCCGGGAAGTTCTTCTTGGCGCAGCCACGACGCCTCCCAGCGGTGGGCCCCGATCCCACCCCAATTCGCAGCCTGCACGAAGCCGAGCTTGAGAGGAAAAAACCTGGATCTGCCCCCCCTCCCCCTAACTGCACGCCCTCTGGGTCCCCTCCCCCTCCTGCAGCACCTGGCGCCGTCGCCCCTCGCATTGGCTGCTGGCGCCCATCAATCAGCGGCCGGCGCTGCTGACATCATGCTGCAGTAGAGAGAGCGAGAAAGGGGCTGGGCCGGGCTGGGGCAGGGAGCCGAGAGCAGGCAGCCGGCGGGAGCCAGGCGATCAGGAGCGGCGGCGACGACGACGACGGGGCGGGAGCGCCCGGCCAGCCTTGCCCGGAGGAGAACCTCTCCAACCCGCGCCCTCTCTCCAAGGCGGCGCGGCGCGCTCTGGGGCGCAGCAGGGCCGGCGAGAGGCACTCGCTCCCCGCCCGGCGGGCTCCGGCAAAGATGGGCTGGAGGCAGCCCCTCGCCTGCCTCGCTCTCGGCCTCCTCCTCTTCTCCGGCGCCCTCGGCAACAAAGGTGAGTGGGCCCCGGGGAGGGCGCGCTGGTGTAGCCTTGCGCGCCTTTTCTCCGGCGTCCTGTCCCAGCCTGGGCGCTCCCCGCCCTCTCTTGCGCCGCTTCTTACCTGCTTTTTTTATTGGGGTGGGGGATCTTCGTATCCTCCCCTCTTCCACCCCAAAAATCCCGCTTTCTGGCTTTTTCTCTCTTTCCCCCCATTCACTCTCTGCGTCTCCAGCTGGGAACACGCCCATGCATGGAGCTCTTTTCCAAGCGCCGTGGGGGGGGGGGGCTTGTTGCAATGCGACCCCCGCCCCTAGCAACCTGCCCCTCGCTTGGGGTCCTATACATGGAGCTCTTTTCCAAGCGCCGGCGAGGGGGAGGGCTTGTTGCAATGCGACCCCTGCCCCTAGCAACCCGCCCCTCGCTTGGGGTCCCATGCATGGAGCTCTTTTCCAAGCTCCAGTGGGGGCTTGTTGCAATGCGACCCCCGCCCCTAGCAAGCCGCCTTTCGCCTGGGGTCCCATGCATGGAGCTCTTTTCCAAGCGCCGTGGGGGGGGGGGCTTGTTGCAGTGCGACCCCCGCCCCTAGCAACCTGCCCCTCGCTTGGGGTCCTATGCATGGAGCTGTTTTCCAAGCGCCGGCGAGGGGGGGCTTGTTGCAATGCGACCCCTACCCCTAGCAACCCGCCCCTCGCTTGGAGTCCCATGCATGGAGCTTTTTTCCAAGCGCCAGGGGGGGGGGCTTGTTGCAATGCGACCCCCGCCCCTAGCAAGCCGCCCCTCGCCTTGGGTCTGTTGCTGCTGCCTCTCTGCAAACCCGGGAAGCTGCTTGAGCCCCGCTCTACTTGCACCTTCGGCTCTCCTCTCCTGGCTGGCTTCCCTCGATCGGATTTAATTCTGGAGGGATCTGTAATCGATAGCTGGGAGGAGGGGGGTGGGAAGGCTGGGCGGGCTGCTGAACGGGAGGGGGGGGGCGAATGCGACCCTGAGCTTTCAGCATTCAGAGCACAGCGGTGGGGAACATGCGTGCCCGCGCAAGGACACATGCGTGCATAGGAGGCTGCACATGAGAAAGAACCCAGATCGAGGGGACTGGAAGGCAAGGCAAAGAGGAATGGGCTGAGGAGGTGGAGTAAAAAACCCTTCCCACCTGCTTCCCGTGGGCAACAGCAGGACAGGAGGGCAAAGGTGTATTTGATGCCAGTTACTGCCTGCAAGGTTGGGGGGGGGAGTTAGAGTTGGCAGGGTTGTCATTGCAGGAGCAGCATTAAGATTCTGTGCGCCCCGATGGTTTTGCGGATTGGAGCGGAATAAATATTCCATTCTTCTCCCCCCCCCTCCCAGATGCCGCTAGTGGGTGTTTTTTTTTTTTTTTTGCATTTCTGGACGCTTCTCTGTGAGGGGGAGGGATCAGAACGCACCCCCTCCCCTTGCCAAGCAGCCTCTCCTCATAGATACCACTAAGGACTCCTCTTCCAGTGGCAGATGGCAGGATCCTCGATCACCTCTGCTTGTTGCCCCAGCAACAGGGTGGAGTTTGCACCATAACAATCCCTCCCCACCTTTTAGGGGGTCAGGCCCAAAACAGAGGTTATCTTACAGTAGGACCTGGAAAAGTGTTTGGGAGAGAGGGGGGGGGAGCTTTTGCATTGGAATTGCATGAAATGCATTGAGCCAGATTGACCTCCCCTAGATTTCTGCCATGCTCCTCTCTTGCGCTCTTTGCTGCATCCACATATAACCCCCACATCCCACACTATCCCCAGATGTTGTGCATCTCAGGCTTCCAGGACCTGCATCCCTCCTGCCATTCCGTCTCCTGGGCCGTCTTCTAAGACTGACCCCGTATTCCAGCTGTCTCAAACTGCAGCTTTTCTAGGCATCCTTCCCACTCTGTTGTGCCTTCAGCATCTGCTACCGAATGTTGGCAAGAAAATAACAGCTGCTTTGTTGGACCAGACTGGAGTCTCTCTGGGCCACCATCCTCTTTCGGACAGGGGCCCGTTGAAAGCTTCTGGAAGCTCGCAAGTAGGGCACACAAGCCACACTTCTTTCTCACCTTCCCTCCCTTAGGATTGCCTTCCTCTATTTTTGTTCCTAGTGGCCGGTTCTCAAAGGTATACTGCTTCTAAATACGGAGGCTCGAGTTAGCTCTCCCAGCAGGTAGCTCTTGGTAGGAGAGGAGGACAGACCTGACTTAGGTCTCATAGCTGCGTTTAAGCCAATTTTAAAGCATCCGCCAGCAAAAACAGTTGCCGTCGCCGCATCTTGTGACGGTGAAGTCAACGAATGACATGTGGGCTGTATATGGCAGAAGTCCTTTCAGCTTTACTCTCTGTCTGCTCTCTCCATCTGCCTCAAGTCTGGTTCCAAGTTGCAAAGCCACCCCCTCTGCTGGGAGGTCCCTGGAAAATGCTGGATGCTGTGAGGACCAGCAGGGTGGGAGGTAGATGTGTCAGGCCACAGGAGTGCAATCCAGTTGGATGCTCCTCTCTGCAAGGTGCATGGAAGTGAATGGGAGCTGGGGAAAGAACATGGTGCCCTTCTAGAGGGGAGTCTCTGGTTATGCGTGGGGGTTATGCAGGGCGGGGGGACTTGACCCTGAACTTGGAGAGCCAGTTGGTGTAGTGATTAAGTGCGCGGACTCTTATCTGAGAGAACTGGGTTTGATTCCCTACTCCTCCACTTGCATCTGCTGGAATCGCCTTGAATCAGCCATGGCTCTCACAAAGCTGTCCTTGAGAGGGCAACTTCTGTCAGAGCTCTCCCAGCCCCTCCGACCTCACAGGGTGTCAGTTGTGGGGGAAGAAGATAAAGGAAATTGTAAGCTGCTCTGGGACTCTGATTCAGAGAGAAGGGCGAGGTATAAATCGATGGTCATCTTCTCTTCTTCCTCCTCCTCTTAGTAGCACTTCTCTTGCAGTCAGTGGCAAGTGCACAACAGTGTTGGCAGCATCTTTGAAGCCCAAAACTAATCTGTGGCCCAGCTAGCAGGGATCACTGGCCTCTGTTATTCCAGGATACCTGTTGTCCCACATTAATATGTGAGAAAGAGGAAATCCTGGTTGGATTTCTGCCTCAGACTCCCCACCATGTCTTTGCTTGGCCCCCCATGACCATGGGCTTGCAGCCAAACCATGAAACCAGCCCGACATTCCATAGGATAGGAACTCCATTAGCACCAATGGGGTGTTTGCTTTTAATTTTTGTCAATGCCCCACTTTGCTTCCTGCTGTGAACCTGAAACTGGGGGGAGGGGCGAGTTGTAGTGGGAATCCCTTTGCATATACACACCCCTGATGCAGCCAATCCTCCAAGAGCTTACAGAGTCTTAGTCCAGGGCCTACTGCAAGCTCCGAGAGGATTGGCTACATCAGGGGGCGTGGCCTACTATGCAAAGGAACTCCTGCTAGAATTCCATCCCTGGGCCACACACCCCTGATGCAGCCAATCCTCCAAGAGCTTACAGAGTCTTAGTCCAGGGCCTACTGCAAGCTCCAGGAGGATTGGCTACATCAGGGGGCGTGGCCTAATATGCAAAGAAGTTTCTGCTACAAAAAAATTCTGCCTGAAACACCTTGCAATACCTCCTCCATCTCATCTTCACAACGACAACCATGTGAGGTAGGCTAGGAGGAGGGTCGCTATCTCAAGGTCACACAGCAAACTTCCAGAACAGAGGTTCAAACCAAGGTTTCTCAGTCCAGGCACTAACTACTCTCTTTCAGAGCTCTCTATGTGATTGCTACCCATTTTGTGATCACAGTTACTCCCCTTTTTTGTGGTCAAGCTGCCTTGAGTAGACCAATCACAGAATGTGTGCATTTGTGTTTATTTTATTCATTCATTTGTACCCCATCTTTCTTCCCATGGGGAGGGTACACTGTTCTTCTCTCCTCCATTTTATCCTTAACAAGGATCGTATGAGGTTGGTTAGACTGAGAGGATATGACTGTCCCAAAGTCATTCAGCAAGCTTCCATGGCAGAGGGGAGAATCGAACCTGGGTCTTTCAGATCCTAGTGGGAGCATATTGGCTGTGATGGAGGAAACTGGTTCCCATGAATAGGTCTTTTAAGTACAACCTGGCCGCCTGGTTCAGCTGGGAATCCTGGGGCCAGCCGGGTGCCTAAGGTGAAAAATCCATATGGCATCTCCTTCTGAATCTTTAATATGGATGCCCCATCTGTCAGGATGTTCCTCTGTCCAAGGTTTCAGGCAGCACGCATTCATTTCAATGGTTGCTTGCAAGGAGAACTTCCTCTGGACCAGGCTTTTTTCTTAGCAGGAACTCCTTTGCATATTAGGCCACACACTCCTGATGTAGCCAATCTTCCTGGAGCTTACCGCAGGCCCTGTACTAAGAGCCTTGTAAGCTCCAGGAGGAGCTATATCAGGGGTGTGTGGCCTAATATGCAAAGGGGGTCTTGCTACAAAAAAAGCCCTGCTTTGGACTGTGCTCTTTGGGTCAGAAGGGATGCTATCTCCTCTGCTCCCCTCAATGGCTCCTCAAATCCATATACTTGGCAGTGCCCCTCCGCCCACCTCATTTTGGGTCTGCTGAGCAGGCCTCATTTTGGGCAGAAGCTCACAGGAGTGCAGCTCCGGAACCTCTAAATTTTATTGGCCCTGATACTTGCTTCTGGGCTCCATTGTTCAAACCCCCTGGGAGAATTTTGCTGAACTCTTAAGATTTAACAAACTTCCTAATATTTTTCTCCCACACAAAAAAAGGGAAAATAACCAAAACATATAAAGCAGACAAATGGAAATCTTCATCATGCCACTTTGGTCACGTAGGAGAAAGTCATTTAAAAAGTATGATGGGAGTAAGGTTTTAGTATGACAATTATAATTTAAGAAGCATTTTAAGGTAGATGCTGAGCTGATATAATTTAATCCACCTTCCGGTGATGTCAGGGGTGTGTGGCATATGCCAATGAGTTGCGCAGATGAGTTGTGCTGATGAGCTCTGGCACCTCTTTTTCTACAAAATGACCCCTGCTGCTGTGGGAGATGTATAGGAATATCTGGCAACTGTGAACCAGTCCAGTGTTTGGGGGTCGTTCTGAATGGCAGTTCAGTGTCCTGAGGCGAGACCGTACTCGACTGTAGGGAACGGGTTCTTAAATTGGGATGTTCCCAAGAGGCTGTTGACCTGCTCATGACCTTCTTTGCCAAGCCAGCCCAGGGGGTTCCTGGACCTCTAGAGGTCAGAGGTTCCAAGATGGCCACTGTGTCCCTCAATTGTGAATGGACCAAAGCTGTGTTTCCATGGACGATAAGCCTGGGTTGTAACTAGGCCATTGCGATCTAATCCTAAAGAGACCCACTTTAGCAGGGATTGGTTGTTGGGGACAGAGTGTTAATTCATAATGATTTTTCTTCTCCAGCTTTCTCTCTCTGCCCTCCCTCCCTCCTCCCACCCCACTCCCTCTGTTTTTTTCCCTGCCCTGGAGGTTGCGTGATAAAGATTAATTTGCTATTTCTGGGCCTGTGACATTTTTTTTTTTCCGGAGCCTCCCGCCGGCTGCTGCCTCAATGTTGAGTCTGGCCGGACTCCAGCCCACGGGATTAGCGTGGTGGGCGACGAGGAGGAGCCACTGGGAACGTGGCGGGGGGCCGAGATGGAGCAAAAAGATTCAGGGCCTGGGATGGATTTGTGGAAAGAGTGAAAGCGAGGAGCGGGGAGACATATCTGGGACCATGGATAAGGGGAACCTAATACCTTTAGTGTAACCCTGAATCCTCGTCCCAGCCTGGACAAAGCCTAAAGCTATATAACTGAGGACATTCACAGTCTCCTCATAATTCCAGAGGGGTAGCCATATTAGTCTGTTGCAGCAAGAATAAGTAGCCTGAGGCACTGTGTGGAAAAACAAAATATTATTCCATTATGTGTTTTCCATTGGGACTCTAGTCCAGGGGTCCCCAACCCCCGGGCCGTGGATCAGTACTGGTCTGTGGTCTGTTAGCAACTATGCCATGAGTTGTATAATTGTTTCATTATATATTACAATGTAGTAATAATAAGACGACATTGAATTTATATCCTCCCTTCCACTCTGAATTTTAGAGTCTCAGAGCAGCTCACAATCACCTTTACTTTCCTGCCCCCCCCAACAGACACCCTGTGAGGCGAGTGGGGCTGAGAGAGCTCTCCCAGAAGCTGCCCTTTCAAGGACAACTCCCACAAGAGCTATGGCTGACCCAAGCGCATTCCAGCAGCTGCAAATGGAGGAGTGGGGAATCAAACCCATTTCTCCCATGGAAGAGTCTGCACACTTAACCACCACACCAAACTAATAGAAATAAAGTGCAGTATTGTATGATCCTAAAACCATTGCCCCCCTCCCCCTAGTCCGTAGAAAAATTGCCTTCCACAAAACTGGTCCCTGGTGCCAAAAGGGTTGGGGACCGCTGCTCGAGTCCATGTCTTGTGGCTCTCAAGCATCTATGTTTATTCTATGTGGCTCTTACATTCAGCAAGTTTGGACACTTCTGCTCCAAAGCATCCATTTCCTTCAGGGGAAGGAATCTCTTTAGTCTGGAAATGAGCTATAATTCCAGGGGAACCCCAGGTCCCACCTGGGGGATGGCATCCCTAGGCCTAGGGACCATACAGACAAGGCAAAATATAGTTAGGCCCTGAATCCTGATAAGTGAAAGACACTGCAAAGTGAACAGATAAAGATATGACAGTAATATGAAAATGAATATACAGGAGTCCGGTGGCACCTCAAACCCAAACAGCACAAATATCCATGGACTCGAGCAACTTTAACTTCAAATGCACTTTCCAAACCACCAACTGGCTTAGCTTGGTGAAGTGAAGTGATTTAAAGAGAGAAATACCCTGCCCTGGCTGCTGCCTCATATCTATCCTCATCCTGTTCTACAGACGTGAATTGGCACTGAGGAGTGTGGAGCTTAATTTTCAGGTGTGAGGGGGCCCGATTGCGAACAGGCCTACAGAGGACAGGTTAAAGCGGCTCAAGTCTCTCCCCTTAGACTATTCTCATTACCCGATCAAGGCTTTTTTTTTTTTGGTAGCAGGAACTCCTTTGCATATTAGGCCACACCCCTGATGTAGCCAGTCCTCCAAGAGGTTACAGTTGGCGCTGTACTAAGAGCCTTGTAAGCTCTTGGAGGATTGGCTGCATCAGGAGGGTGTGGCCTAATATGCAAAGGACTTCCTGCTACAAAAAAACCCCTGCTTGAAATAGCTCTCGAGAGTGGGCATCTGCCCCACTGGAGAAATTTACATGTAACCTATCAGTACAACAAGATTATTTATTTACTATTTATATCCCGGCCTCCCCTGACAGGCTCAGGGCTGCTAACATCAATTAAAACAGCAAAAAGTTACATTATTACAGTAAAATCACAATAAATTATTAAAACATCTCAAGCATATGCAATTTTAATCCCTAGATGGCATTGTTATTCTTTATTAGCGCTGTTTACTGTGATGTTATTAGGTGCTCTTGAGCGCGTTGCGTTTCTATTTGGGTCGGATTAGGATATTAATGCGTTGGGATGGTGAAATGCTGGACGCCTCCATTAGGTGTTAAAAGCCTGTTTAAACAGTTCTGTCTTGCAGGCCCTGTGGAATTGTGGCAAGTCCCGCAGGGCCCTGATGTTTTCAGGGAGAGCATGCCAATGGGTAGGGGCTGCCACCGAGAAGGCTCTTGCAGTGGTGATGGACAACCGAACACCCTTTGGCCTGGGGATCACTAAAAGGTTTTGTGAGCTTGATCGTAGTGATCTCTGGAGCTCATGGGGGGAAAGTCGGTCCCAGAGGGAGGAAGCCTTAGACCCCTCTCCCTGCCCCGAGTTCACGGCAGACCTGATCGAAATTGGGACTATGCATGGCCAGGTATTAAATTCCAAGCATGGAATTCCCAAGAGATGTCTGTTCGAGCAGGACTGAGGCAGATGGGGGTGGGGGGAAAGCATAAGGGCAATGACGGCATTAAGCTTTTCGAAGGGCAAATTCCCTGCGACAGGGCCTGTCTTTCTTTTTTGCTTACGTGAGGGAAAACGCATGCTTACCGAGAGCACGGCGTACCTGGCAAGGCTGTTCTGCCAGAGAGCCATCAGGCGTTCCATTTTCAGTCTTCCTTTTGTGTCAAAAGCAAACAGATTTCTCCCTCTGGAGCGCTCTCCGGATATGACCCTTGCAGCTCCTTAAGCGTTTATTTTTTTTTAAATGCAGGGCTAAAAACTCCGGAATACTTAAATCCTCACCTGCTGGAGTATCTGGTGCCTTAAAAATGTTGTATGTTTGTCAGGTTTTACGGTGATTTATATGTCACTGAAATTGTGATACCGTTTTACGATGTTATGGTGTTAAACGTTCTGAGGAACTATATATACACATAGACACACAAACCCAGAACGTACTGGGCTTTTTTTGTGGTGATACTCACCAGTATTGAATACCAGCACCATTGGGGGGGGGGGGGGGCGCTCTCCCAAGATCTATGGGGGGAATAGGTGGAAATTGGTGTCACCTTTTATATATGTACTGGCAGTTTTAACCAACAAGAAAAAGCATTGTGTGTGTGTGTATCTATCTATCATCTATATATTAGATTAAATTAAGGATATCTGTAGCATTGTCAGGCTTCTGACAGTCTGGTTCAGGATTGCCCCATAGGAATGGAGTGGCGTAAGTCAGTTGTAGCTGATAAGTCTCTTCAGCGGCCCACACAACCTGATTCCGTGGTTGTTGACTGAAAAGTGAGCCCCACTGAATGCTATGGAGTGTATGTATATAGGATAGCAGCCTTTTTCATAACTCCCCCCACCCCCGGTAATGTTTCCTCTGTTCTTGTGAAACACGCAACCATGAGGGTGGGGTGGGCCTAAGCATAGAAAATTCTGGGGACTTGGATTTCTGTGGGGAGTCCGTGACCAATGGTGTGGTTGGTGTGCATATGCAGTGTTTCGGGGTGTCTGATTGGAGCCCATTTTCCTGAAATATCATTCCTGCCCCCCCCCCCCCCAGTACTAAAGTTTAAATAACCTTTTTCTTATAGCTCATTCTTCTACTGTCTTGGTGGGGGGGATGCTCTCAGGAGTCAGGGTGAAAGACAGAAACAGCAATCAGGTTATCTGAAGAAAGGCAGATGGAGACTCAGTGGGGAGCAACATTTTGAATGCCAACCGGCCCAATGGGTTGGATCCCTTGGAAGATTGCCGCACTTGCGAGAGACCATGGGCAAGAGGAAGCGCTAAAATTAGTCCTTTCTCTCTCTTTGCCCTGAGTTGAAAGTGATTGTACCTCTTGTGTCCTGCCCATGCGCACAACAGTATTTCTTCTGAGAAAACTATTTATGGACACAAATTAAAATAAAATCGTGCAAACCACCAATTAAGAACATAAGAGAAGCCATGTTGGATCAGGCCAATGGCCCCTCCAGTCCAACACTCTGTGTCACAGAAGAACATAAGAGAAGCCCTGTTGGATCAGGCTACTGGCCCATCCAGTCCTACACTCTGTGTCACAGAAGAACATAAGAGAAGCCATGTTGGATCAGGCCAGTGGCCCATCCAGTCCAACGCTCTGTGTCACATAAGAACATAAGAGAAGCCATGTTGGATCAGGCCAATGGCCCATCCAGTCCAACACTCTGTGTCACAGAAGAACATAAGAGAAGCCATGTTGGATGAGGCCAGTGGCCCATCCAATCCAACACTCTGTGTCACAGAAGAACATAAGAGAAGCCCTGTTGGATCAGGCCAGTGGCCCATCCAATCCAACACTCTGTGTCACAGAAGAACATAAGAGAAGCCCTGTTGGATCAGGCCAGTGGCCCATCCAGTCCAACACTCTGTGTCACATAAGAACATAAGAGAAGCCCTGTTGGATCAGGCCAGTGGCCCATCCAGTCCAACACTCTGTGTCACATAAGAACATAAGAGAAGCCCTGTTGGATCAGGCCAATGGCCCATCCAGTCCAACACTCTGTGTCACATAAGAACATAAGAGAAGCCCTGTTTGATCAGGCCAATGGCCCATCCAGTCCAACACTCTGTGTCACATAAGAACATAAGAGAAGCCCTGTTGGATCAGGCCAATGGCCCATCCAGTCCAACACTCTGTGTCACATAAGAACATAAGAGAAGCCCTGTTTGATCAGGCCAATGGCCCATCCAGTCCAACACTCTGTGTCACATAAGAACATAAGAGAAGCCATGTTGGATCAGGCCAATGGCCCATCCAGTCCAACACTGTTTCACACAGTGGCCAAAGAAACCCAGGTGCCATCAGGAGATCCACCACTGGGGCCAGGACACTAGAAGCCCTCCCACTGTGCCCCCTCCCCAGCACCAAGAATACAGAGCATCACTGCCCCAGACAGAGTGTTCCCACAATAAGCTATGGCATAAGAACATAATTGTGTTTTCCATTGTCCTGTATATGCACCCTTTTAGTTCCTTTAAAAATTACATGGAAGCGCTTTGTGTGGCCACAACTCTGGTGCAAGTGGAGCTGCAGTTAAGTATCTTTACCCTTCTGCTCATGGGTTGCTGGATCCCACGATGTGACTGATTCTGTTCTTGTCTTCTCACAATTTTTTTTTTTATACTCTCTGTCCTCTTAGCCAACAAGCACAAGCCCTGGATCGAGGCGGAGTACCAGGGCATCGTCATGGAGAACGACAACACCGTCTTGCTGAACCCGCCTCTCTTTGCGCTGGACAAAGATGCTCCGTTGCGCTATGCAGGTATGTGGGTGAGGAAGAGGAAGAAGAGGTTACAGAGTGACTGGGGGAGGGAGGGAGTAAGGTTCAGTGCCAGCTAAGGTTGGCAGCCCCTAGGTGGGGCCTGGAGATTTTCCGGAATTCCAGACCAGAGAGATTTCTTCCCCTGAGAAAATAGCTGCTTTGGAGGATGGTGAGTGTGATACCATACTCTACTAAGGCCTGCCCCCAAGCCCCGCCTTCCTCAGGCTCCACCCCCTGAAATTTTTTAACCTGCAGTTGGCAACCCCAGGCTGCCTCTGCCTACCTAAATCTAATTCTGTACATGGAAACTCTTCAGGCAGGAATGGTCAACTGTGAGGAAAATATAATGACTCAGTGGGAAAACGGTCAGATCCTAAATCGCAATAGCCTTTAATTTAAAATTATTTGGGCTGCCATTGTTAAGGATGCTTATTAAGGGAGAGCTTCCCACCCGACTCAACGGGACTTAATTCTAAGCGTACGTGCTTAAGATTGCACAGTTAATGCACTCCGTTAAGTCTAGTGAAATAAAATTCAATTTTAATAACATTATTTAAAAGCACGCACACAAAGAATTTCCATGCTTGTCAGTCATCTTAATCCTTCTGTACTCATTACTGAGGACACTGGAAGCAGGAGGCGGCTGACTTCTTAGTGGCTGGGTAGAAATGCTGCCAGTTTTTCATTTTGTGTATAAGTGAAAGGGCTGGAGACTGACGGTATGATCGCAAAAGGGTGCACACAAATAATTACAGGGTGATGGAGGCAAGATCTGTTAACTTTAATTGCAGATTACCTGATGCAGATTAGAAAATTTAGAATTGGGGGGACGAGAGGCCCTCTTTGGCCCACATGGACACCCATGTATAGAATCATAGAGTTGGAAGGGATCTCCAGAGTCATCTATTCCAACCCCCTGCACAATGCAGGAACTTCACAAATACCTCCTCCACACACACACACCCTTCCTGCCCTCTTTCTCATGATCTGTCTAATTCACAGAATCGGCATTGCTGTCAGATGACCATCTAGCTTCTGTTTAAAAACCTCCGAGGAAGGAGAGCCCACCACCTCCCGAGGATGTCTGTTCCACTGAGGGATTGCTCTGTCAGGAAGTTCTTTCTAATGTTTATCCAATAATGCATTCCAGTCCATGTGCCAGTGCTCAGGCTTCTCATGCATAGCTCTGTGTGTGTGTTTGGAGGGGAGGGTGTATGAGAGAGGAATCCCAAGCATATAACAGTCTCCATGAGATGGGGAGGAAAGGAATCAGCAAGGTGCTAGACTGGGCCCTTACTTTAAACCAGCACCTTTTTTTTGTAACAGGAACACCTTTGCATATTAGGCTACACACCCCTGATGTAGCCAATCCTCCAGGAGCTTACAGTAGGCCCTGTACTAAGAGCCCTGCTACAAAAAACCCCCCTGCTTTAAATGAAAACTGGAGATTCCTGAAAGGGGCCTGGATTATCTTGGAGGGGCTAGACCCTTGTGGTCTAGGACTTTTTTGGGCCTAGGGTTTGATCAGAAGTTTCAGTGTTTCAACCTTGCGACAAAGAGCCAGTTGCCAGAGGGCAGGCAGTTTTCCTCAGATACCATTCCCCTCTTTCTTTCCCCATTCTAAAGCTTTCTTGCAGACTTAGAGCGTTTTCTTATAGAGTATTCTTCTACTGTTAGAACAGACGAACATGGCTGCCCACCTGGATCCACCTTCTACCGTTAGACTGTGGTTGGGTTGCCAAACTCCAGGTGGGGCCTGGAGATCCCCTGTTTTTACAAGTGGTCTCCAGGCGACAGAAACGGATTTCCCTGGAGAAATTGGCTGCTTCGGAGGGTGGATTGTACGGCATTGTGTCCTGGTGAGGTCCCTCCCCGGGCTCCAGTCTCAAGATCTCCAGGTGGTAACCCAGTTTGTTGGGGGTTGGGGTATTGAGAAGGACTGTGAGGTGAACATGGCTACAAGCACAATCTGTTTTAAAGACATGTAGGAAAGAAGGTAGTAGAGAACCAGTTTGGTGTAGTAGTTAAGAGTGGCAGAATCTGGAGAACGGGGTTTGATTCCGTACTCTTGCACATGAAGCCAGCTGGGTGACCTTGGGCCAGTCACGGCTCTCTCAGAGCTCTCTCAGCCCCACATACCTAGGGTTGACAATCCCCAGGTGGGGACGGGATCCCCCAGTTTGGAAGCCCTCCTCCTGCTTCAGGGTCATCAAAAAGCGGTGGGAGGGGAGGGAAATGTCTGCTGGAAACTCTGTTATTCCCTGTGGAGACTTATTCCCATAGGAAATAATGGAGAATTGATCCACGGGTATCTGGGGCCCTGGGGGGCTGTGTTTTGAGGTAGAGGCACCAAATTTTCAGTATAGCATCCAGTGCCTCTCCCCAAAATACCCCCCAAGTTCCAAAAAGTTTGTACCAAGAGGTCTAATTCTGTGAACCCCAAAAGGTTCTCCTATCCTTCATTATTTCCTATGGAAGGAAGGCATTTAAAAAGGTGTGCAGTCCCTTTAAATGTGATGGCCAGAACTCCCTTTGGAGTTCAGTTGTGCTTGTCACACCCTTGCTCCTGGCTCCGCCCCCAAAGTCCCCTGGCTCCACCCCCAAAGCCCTCAGATATTTCTTGAATTGGACTGGGCAACCCTACACCTACCTCATTGTGGGAAGAGGAAGGGAAGGAGATTGTAAGCTGTTCTGAGATTCTGAGTGAAGGGCGGAGTATAAATCCAGTCTCCTCCTCCTCTCACATGCATCAGCCCAGAGCTTGAACTCTGCCTCTAAATGTTACGGTTTGAACCGTAGGAAATTCTGCAGCCCTAGGCAGACTTCGCCTTGAGATTTGACTTCTCTGTGATCTCTCGGTACAGAGAAGTTTGCCTGCTGACCTAAATTGTCCCCTTCTGCAAGCTAGATTGTAACAGGGATCAAAATAGCTCCTCTGTTTTCCATGGTAGAAACTAAATCAGAGCAAACAATTTGCTACCAATAAAAGCCCAAGAGAATTCAGATCCTGCTTCCAGATTAATTATCTTGACAAATGGCCAAATATAAGTAAATTTGATTATTTTTCTGCAACTTCCACCGATGGGCAAAATTTTTATCTAAATCCAATGCTCAATTCTGAATCTAGATTTCCACCTGTCCCAAGGAGAATTTAGACGCTCATATGAGTTCGTGTAGTGACTCACCAGGGTTTCAGGCAGAGATCTTTTCACATCCCATCCTAACTTCTCCTTAACTGGAGATGCTGGGGATTGATGATATTGGATTTATATCCCGCCCTCCACTCCGAAGAGTCTCAGAGCGGCTCACAATCTCCTTTATCTTCCTCCCCCACAACAGACACCCTGTGAGGTGGGTGGGGCTGGAAAGGGCTCTCACAGCAGCTGCCCTTTCAAGGACAACTTCTGCCAGAGCTATGGCTGACCCAAGGCCATTCCAGCAGGTGCAAGTGGAGGAGTGGGGAATCAAACCCGGTTCTCCCAGATAACAGTCTGCAGACTTAACCACTACACCAAACTGGTTCTCCGATTGAACCTGGGACCTTCTGCATGCCAAGTAGATACTCTGAGCCACAGCCCCTCCCAAGCTGGAGGAGTGATAAGAACATAGGATCAGACCAGTAGTCCATCTAGTCCAGCATCCTATCTTACACAGTGATCAACCAGTTCCTCTGGAGCAGGGGTGGCCAAACTGTGGCTCAGGAGCCACATATGGCTTTTCACAGATATTTTGTAGCTCTTGAAGCCCCCATTGCATTTGTCTCTTTAAATCACTTCTCCAAGCTAAGTGTGCCCTGCTGGCGGTAGCTTAGAGAATGCTTTTAAAGTTAAAGTTGCTTTCTTTCCACCTCTCCCTCCCACATCTGTCTGTTCCTTCCTTCCTTCCTTCCTTCCTTCCTTCCTTCCTTCCTTCCTTCCTTCCTTCCTTCCTTCCTTCAAACATCTGATGTTCATATCTTGCAGCTCTCAGATGTCTGACTTTATTCTGTGTGGCTCTTAAGTTAATCAAGTTTGGCCACCCCTTCTCTGGATGTCCAGCAACAGGTCATTAGAGGTGTCAGTATGTTCAGGAGGGAATTTTTATATAAGGAATGGTGATGTTGGGAAGCAGTTCTGAGAGCCAATTTGGTGTAGTGGTTAAAGGCAGACAACTCTAATCTGGAGAATGGGGTTTGATTCCCCTCTCCTCCACATGAAGCCATTCGAGTGACTTTGGATCAGTCACAGTTCTCTCAGAGCTCTTCCAGCCCCACCTACTTCACAGGGTGTCTGTTGTAGGGAGAGGAAAGAAAGGAGATAAGCCACTCTGAGACTCCAAGCATAAGGCAGGGTATAAATCTAATCTCGTCTTCTGAAGAAGGCGATAATAGGGGTCTGATTTTATTTGCCTCATAATTTTTTTAGCCATTTTATTTTCTTTCCCTGTTATACTGTATTGTTTATTGGATATATTATACCATATTTTATTTTGGTGTTCTCTAATTGTACCATCTAGTTTATTGGATCATTGTTCTCCAGTTGTGAAATCCAGTTTACGAGATGTATTATACTGTTTCTTTTTCATTTAAGTATTCTTTAATTGCTCGGTGCAGTTTTATTGCGTCGTTCGTTGTACGTATGGCCTTTACGGCACTATTTTTATAACTCCGTAATCTGCCTTGTGACACAACAAGAAAGGTGGACAATAAATGAAGTAAATCGATAGATAAATAAATGCTGATACCTTTTCCTGAGTCTGCCATGGGGAAGCGGTGCCCTTCTAGTGCTTGTTTTCTAACTTTTGGAAATACCACGGAGGCCCAATCCAGCTGGGAACCGGAGCACGGGGGGATTAGGGGGTTCCTGTCTCCCCCCACAGAGATGGGACGGATTTCTATTGAGGAAATAGCTCAAAGGAAGGCAAACTCCCAGTTTCTTTCTCAGCTCCAAATCTTTGGCTTCTTTTAAGTGAACGCAAATCAGTCGGGATATCTTAACGTGGCTATCCTGGATCTTGTTTCATTATCTGCTATTACAGTCGATCTCCAGATTACCAAGATCTGCTTTGGATAACAGATTCTATGGCAGGAGTGTCAAACTCATTTGTTATGAGGGCCGGATCTGACATAAATGAGTCCTTGTTGGACCGGGCCATGTTCTGCCGGGCCAGGCTGTGTGTGTACCTATTTAAGATTAGGTAGCAGAGATAGAAATTCTTTAAAGGACACAGACAAAAAAACCTAAAATAAAATATGCTTGAAACGTTAGCACTTGTTGGTCTTAAAGGTGCTTTCTTTGTATTTCTCCCACGGGATCCAGGGAACTGGGCAAAGGAAGCTCTGGCTCTTTCCCTCCTTACCCAGGGGACCAGGAGGGAGAAGGAGCCTCAACCAATGGGGAAAATCAGGATTTTGCTCTGTGGCTCCTGTGTGATTGAGCTAGCCTTCCAAAGCGAGTTGAGATGCAGAAGGAAGCAAGAGAGAGGAAGCAAACAAGAGCCAGTTGCTTGGGGGTCTGATTTGGCTCCCGGGCCACATGTTTGACACCCCTGTTCTGTGGCATTATAGCCTGCTGTGGTCCGTCCTCTCCTCAAACCTAGCCTTCCTCAGTCTCCACCCCCGAAACCTTCAAGTATTTCTCAACCCGAAGGTGGCAACTCTGGTCTCCCTCTGTCAAGGCTTGCTGCTGCCCATGTGGGGGGAATTGCCTGTGGGGCAGCAGCCACATTAGGGGGTCTGTAGCCTTTTACATTTAAAGAACCAAGAAATGTCAGAGATCAAGCAAGGGCAGTGTAAGAAAGCCCACTAGCAAAACTGAAAACGTACAGGTCATCATTACTGATCATTGATATGCAGATTTAATCCATAAAGTTTCCACATTGGTTGTTGCAAGCCTTTTATTAGGATGGGGCGCACACACACTTGGGGAGGAACGGTGGCTCAGTGGTAGAGCATCTGCTTGGGAAGCAGAAGGTCCCAGGTTCAATCCCTGGCATCTCCAAAAAAGGGTCCAGGCAAATAGGTGTGAATATCTCAGCTTGAGATTTGGGTGAATCGTGAAGTGTCACACCAATATGGTGATGTCACTTCTGGTTACTTGCTAGGATTGAGATTCTGCCATTGGCATAACTCCAGTTTTCTGCATGCACTTCCCTGTCTAGCAGCCAGAGGCAGAAGAAGTGGAGGGCAGGAAGTGTCCCACTGTCACAGGAGACCGTGGATACTGAGGTAGACAATTGAAAGAGAGTCTTACAATCTAGCAAGATCCCTTCTCAACAAACCTTATTCAGATTAACAGGAACTATGCAAAAGCTTTTTTGTGTGTTTCAGTAGGGCTTGCACAAGAGAACTTCCCAATCTTTTCTGTGCTCAGATTAAATGTGTTCATCTTTCATTCTGCTGACCTTCACGATGCTCAGAACTTTCTGCTGTTATGGTGCCTACTTAGCTTTGTCTTGTGGTAGGGGCTACCTCTGAAATGTGGAGGGTGGAGTGGAGGATGGCTAGCCAACAAGAATATGGGAGTGCTGGTTTCCTATATGGGTATTTTCTTCACAATTCTTTCCCCCTCCCCCTTCCTTTTTTTCTGGGCTACCAGGTGAGATCTGCGGATTCCGGATCCATGGGGCTGGGGTGCCCTTTGAAGCCGTGATCTTGGACAAAGCCACAGGCGAAGGGTTAATCCGGGCCAAAGAGCCGGTGGACTGCGAGGCCCACAAGGAGCACACGTTCACCATCCAGGCCTATGACTGTGGTGAAGGACCGGACGGTGCCAACACCAAAAAGTCGCACAAGTAAGGCTGAGGTGTTGCAGGCTTTGGTGTGCAGTTGGTAGTTCCCCTTATGATTTTGAACCCTGACCCTTCAGGGCACTACCAGAGGCTTGAACTGAGCTCCACATCTGTATTCAACATTTAGGATATGGGTAGTCCTGCACATCAGATCGCAGTCTTGATGTTTTTTTTTAAAAAAAACATCATTTTGCTTTTCTTTGCATTCTGTTAACATAGCTCAGAGGTGTTATTTGGTAGATCCAGTTGTTGTTATTAATGATAATAATTTCTTTATTTAGAAAAATGTATATGCAGCCTCTCCAGAGACCTGCCCAGTGTGGCTTGCAATTGAGATAATAGTAATAATGGCATTTTTCTTAAATCCTCCACATGTTTCAAATGTGCTAAGCAACGTTCCCTGTAAGCTGTGGAGTCTTGTGAGCAAAAATTCTACTTTGTGAGCTACTGGCATTAAAGTTGTGAGCTACTGCATAAATTGGTTTGCTGTGGGGCTGTTTTTCCTAAGTCAAGACAAAGATGTGTGAGTCGGAGGCTAGAAAACTGTAAAGTAGCTTACACTAACACAGCTTAGAGGGAACACTGGTGCTAAGATAAAACTGCACATTAGGCTGTACATGTTACCAGACCTACAAATGTGGGACTGAAGTACATGCAGGAAAGAATCAGTGGGGACTTAAAACTTCCTCATGCGACCATTGTGATTCTTCCACTGCAAAGGCCTCCTCCCAGGTTTTTTTTGGGTGCGGTGGGGCACAGAACCTGGCTCAGGAAGAAAACTGACAACAGTGGATAATCAGTGCTTGGCAGTTCCCCCTTTGTTCCACTGGTATAGTTCCTTTAAAGTATGCGGTTCTGCCCTTACTAATCCCTACCAGAATCCTGTCATATGGCCAGTATGATATAGAGAGCTGAGAGGTGGTGGCTTGTCTGGGACCTGTCTTTGGGAATGGTCGAGTGAGATGCGAATGAACAAACCTCGTTCTTTAAAGCGCTGCTCTACACCAGCTGTGGCAGGATTTTGGGACATTTGGACAGATGCTCATGCTGTTTTACCATCTGACTTCGCAGGCATTGCCCAAGAGCTAATGCTGGTATTGAAAGGCTTGGAAGATTTTTTTCCCCATTTTTGTGGGGTGGATGGGTTGGGAGGGGGGATTTTTTAATTTATTTTATTTTTAGTCTGCCCTTCCTGTAGTACAAGCTCAGGACGGGTTACATCATGAAAGACGAATCAACCATTAGAAACAATTAAAATATATAAAACCTAAAATTACAGGGTAACAGTAGAGACTAAAATGGACAATTCTGCCTCACGGATATGGCCTGTTGTCCAGGCCCAGCAGATCTTACAGCTCTGGGATGGAATGAAAGGGGGGAGACCCATAACAAGTAATGCCCACTGCCTCAGCTGAAAGCCTGGCGAAAGAGCTCTGTTTTACAGGCCCTGAAGAACTGAAGTAAATATGAAATAAAAGCCCATCCTGAAGTGTGGCCTGTATTATTCGGAATTCTCCACGGATTCTCTGTTCTTTACTCAGTCCGGGCTTCACAGAGATTACCACAACACAACCCTAGGATCTCTTTAAGAGTCAAGTTGTGGAGTATATTAACATTGAATGCCTGTTCACATGTGCAGAGGAAGCACTTGCCATCTCTGAATAACCCAAGATGGACCCTTACATTCTTGAGATTGGGGTAAGGTTGCCAGGTCCCCATTTCATCATAGTGGGAGGATTTTGATAGGCATTCTGGGACACTCTTGATGCAGTTATGTCACCCAGAAGTGATGTCATCCAGGGCTTTTTTTGTAGCAGGACCTCCTTTGCATATTACGCCACACACCCCTGAGCTAGCCAGTCCTTCAAGAGCTTACAGGACTCTTAGTGCAGGGCCTACTGTGTAAACTCCAGGAGGATTGGCTACATCGGGGGGCGTGGCCTAATATGCAAAGGAACTCCTGCTAGAATTCCATCCCTGGGCCACACACCCCTGATGTAGCCAATCCTCCAAGAGCTTACAGAAGCCTTACAGGGCTCATAGTACAGGGCCTACTGTAAGGTCCAGGAGGATTGGCTACATCAGGGAGTGTGTGGCCTAATATGCAAAGGAGGTCCTGCTAGAATTCCTTACAGGACTCTTAGTGCAGGGCCTACTGTGTAAGCTCCAGGAGGATTGGCTACATCAGGAGGGCATGGCCTAATATGCAAAGGAGTTCCTGCTACAAAAAAAGCCCTGGATTTATTATGGGTGCGTTTGTAAAGTATCATCAAGTCGCAGCCGACTTCTGGCGACCCCAGTAAAGGGCTTTCAAGGCAAGTGAGAAGCAAAAATGGTTTGCCATTGCCTGCCTCCACAGAGTCTTCCTTGGTGGTCTCTCTTCCAAGTACCGACCCTGCTTAACCTTCAAGATCTGATGAGATCGGGCTCTATACTGTGCTGCCTTCCCTCCCGGATTTATTATACAGTTTAAATATAGTTATGGTATCTGCTGCATCCTTGTATTTGTTATTGTAGCACACTAGAAATGTCCACATTCTATACGTTATAAACCCCATTCTAGTTTGCCATTAAAAAAAATACATTAGAATATAGTGAAAATGGGTTAAGTATATGCAGGGCTTTTTTTTTGTAACAGGAACTCCTTCACATATTAGGCCACACACCCCTGAGGTAGCCAATCCTCCAAGGGCTTACAGGGCTCTTAGTATGTAAGCTCTTGGAGGGCTGGCTACATCAGAGGTGTGTGGCCTAATATGCAAAGGAGTTCCTGCTACAAAAAAAGCCCTGATATCATCACATCAGGGGTGTTGTATGGCTGTTTTTTTTTGGGGGGGGGGTTCCCCCTCTGGCCAGCTAGTCATCAGTGGGCTGAAACCTCCCAAAGTGAGGGAACCCCTGCTGGGACCTGGGGATGGGGACTGGCAACCTTAGATTGAGGACCGGGATATGCAGCCCCCCAGGCAGGCTTGTGGCCTAGCCCTTCTTGAGACCTTCCCTCCCTGGCTCAACTGTCAACTGCTCTTTTCCCCCTTGCCAGGGCCACCGTGCACGTACGAGTGAACGATGTCAACGAGTTTGCTCCGGTTTTTGTGGAGAAGCTTTACCGTGTGGCGGTCACCGAAGGGAAGCTCTACGACCGCATCCTGCGGGTGGAAGCCATCGATGGCGACTGCTCCCCTCAGTATAGCCAGATCTGCTACTATGAGATTCTGACTCCCAACGTCCCCTTCCTGATCGACAATGACGGTGAGGAACTTAAAGATGCTTCTAGCTACCAGATTCTACCAGAAATTAGACGTCAACGCTATAGAACAGGGGTGGCCAAACTTGCTTAACACGAGAGCCACATAGAAGAAATGGCAGATGTTTGAGAGCTACAAGACATGAATGGCAGATGTTTGAGAGCTGTAAGGAAGGAAGGAAAATAGATTGGTGAGGAGAGGTGGAAAGAAAGCAACGTTAACTTTAAATGTGTTCTCCAGGCCAGCTGATGGTGCGGTGGGGGTTTTGAGAGCCACGCAATATGTGTGAAAGAGCCGCCGTTTGGCCACCCCTGCTATAGAATATACACAGTTCTGAATTATAAAACTGATATCCTTAGGGCCAAATTAGAGGGAGGCTTGAACAGATTCTGACTTAAAAAAAACAACAACTGGAAAGAAGCTTTCTGTGTTAGAGGAGGCTCAGCAAGCCAGGGTGGACAAACTTGCTTAACGTAAGAGCCATATAGAATACACGTGAGATATTTGAGAGCTACAGGACATGAATGTCAGACATTTGAGAGCCGCAAGGCAAGAAGGCAAATAGATTGGGGGGTGGGAGAAGTTGACAGAAATGCATTTTCCAAGCTGCCGACTGGCCTGACTTGGTGAAGCAATTTAAAGAGAGAAATGCTTTCTCCGAGCTGGCTGATGGGGGCAGTGGGGTTTTCGAGAGCTGCACAATATCTGTGAAAGAGCCATTTGTGACTCCCCAGCCACAGTTTGGCCACCCTTCTTAGCTTTTGCGCTGGTGTGGTATCATGGCTAGAGTGCAGGACTGCAATCTGGGAGACTCGGGTTCGAATCCCCACTCTGCCATGGAAGCTTGCTGAGCGATCCTGGGCCAATCCCATGCTCTCCGTCTAGCCTATCTCACAGGGTTGTTGTGAAGACAAAATGGAGAAGGGGAGAACAATGTAAACTGGTTTTGATCCCCATTGGGGAGAAAGGTAGGGAATAATTGAAGTAAATAAATAAATACCTCCCTCTGAAATTTGTCTTCTCAGAATTGCTGACCTTAAAGTTTTTCCCCTACAATGGGAATGATTTAGGGATTCCATATTTTTCCCCACATGACTGAGCAAGCAAGCTTGGTAGGGTGACTCCTGAGTGGAAAAACCAAGGGTCATTTCATAGAAAAGAGGTGCTGGAGCTCATTAGCACAACTTATTTGCATATGCCATGCCCCCTGACATCACTGGGAGGTGTACTAAATTATATCAGCTCAGCATCTACATTAAAATGCTTATTGAATTATAATTGTCATAATAAAACCTTACTCCCCTCATACTTTTAAAATTACTTTTTCCTATGTGGCCCCAGTGGCATGAGGAAGATTTCTACATGTCTGCTTTATATGTTTTGGTTATTTTCCCTTTTTTGTGGGGAAAAATATGAGAAAGTTTGTCAAACCTTAGCGTTCAGCAAAATTCTGAGAGGGGGTTTGGACAATGGAGCCCATCAGCAAGTTTTTTTGGGGGGAGGAGCTAAGAAAGAAAGGTTCTGGAGCTCTGCTCCTGTGAGCTCCTGACCAAAATGAGGCCTGGAAAAAACCGCAAGGAGGGAAAGCTGCTAAGCATTGTTAAGCAGTCCCTAACCTCCCGTCTACTTGTCTCATCCTGATTGCAGCCTCCAATGCTATTTTTCAACTAAAACAAGCAAAAAGGCTGTTCACGGTTGTCCAGGGCATTATCTGGTCTGGCCATCACAGAATGCCAAATGAGAAGTGATTATAACACCTTCTGTCCATGTGCATGAATATTTCACAGCTCCATACAAACCAGGTTGCTAAACTGAGCACGTACAAGGCAGCGGAGAGAGGTGCTTTCTTTGCCCTTAATGAACAGGCATCTCGGGGGGACCGTAAAAACTAGCAAGCATTTATTCCTGCATGAATTTTCACAGCCTACAATACAACCCGCTTTTTTCTTCAGATGCACGGCAGCGAGTCTGCACCAGGCTGTTATTTTATATAGGTGGTTAAGTGTGTGGACTCTTCACTGGGAGAACCGGGTTTGATTCCCCACTCCTCCACTTGCAGCTGCTGGAATGGCCTTGGGTCACCTGTAGCTCTCACTGAGCTGTCCTTGAAAGGGCAGCTCCTGGGAAAGCTCTCTCAGCCCCACCCTCTCCCAGGGTGTCATGTGGGAAAGGAAAATTGTGAACCACTCTGAGATTCAGAATGAAGGCTGGGATATAAATCCAATACCTTCTTCTTCCTCAGTAGTGAAATAAACAAGCGTGCCAAGAGGCTATGAAATGTTGGAAGAGAGTAATAAAAAAAAAATCAAATGTGATCAAGAAAAGGACGGAGATGATTCACAATATCATGACCGTGGCCGCTGGAAATCTCCTCAGCTAGTTTTGTGTAGCTGTTTCACACCTGTAATGGCTGAGGAGTCCCAGGTTTTGCTGAGATAGTTCACACTTTTGGTGACTAAAGAAATCCCTTGCACTCAGTTATATCTGTATAGATGTGGGTGGTCACATTATTAATCCAAGGAGGGCTTTGCGTATCAGGCCATACCCCCCGATGTAGCCAATCCTCCAAGAGCTTACAGGGCTCTTAGTACAGGGCCTCCTGTAAGCTCCAGGAGGATTGGCTATATCGGGCGTGTGGCCTAATATGGAAAGCAGTTCCTGCTACCAAAAAAGCCCTGAATCCAAGAATGTTTCCACATGCCAGGGAGCAGCAAAGTTGGGTTGACAACTGAATTTATCACACCATGGAGCTAATTGGGGTCAATCAGCAATTTTACTCCAGGCCAGTTTGGCCAGGGATCCTGGAGGTTTTTTTTTTGTTGCCGTCTTCTGGGTGTAGAACAGGGGTCACTGGGCATGTGTGTGTGTGTGGGGGTGTGGGTGTGGGGAGATATTTGTGAGTTTCACGCTTTGTGCAGGGGGTTGGACTAGTTGACCCTGGAGGTCCCTTCCAACTCTTTGGTTCTGTGAATTTTGGCTCATGGCACAGATGTGCACTGGGACTCCGTTTGTAGGAGCCTTACGTGTTTGAGAATCAAGGATAAAAATATTGCTGGAATCTCTGGGCTCAGAAGTCCCAGCACACGTTTGGCTTGGCCTGCCGTCACGCATGTATTGTCAACCCATTTGTCGCACTTAAAAGACCAACTGGGGTGTGCACCTAAAAAATGTAAAGTGTGAAGCAGCCCTAGGTGCGCTATCCCACTTTGCACCAAATTGTTTGCGTTACTCTGCAGCAAAAGTGTAATGGGTGGAAGGATGGTGTGTGTCACTGAACCATGCAGTTGTCAGGTTTCTGGTGACTAGGCCTAGCCAAGGCCTCTGGGTGTTCATGTTCTCTGCGGACTTGACATCCTCACTGCAGAAACGCAAACACAGAGCCCATGAACGTGAGAGTAATGTAATGTGTAAATCACAAGCAGTGGTACTCTTTCTGCTGTGATTGGTGGAGAGCCACGTTTACAATCAACCAAATGAGCCATGTGAATACTGTATGCCTTGTGTGCCGCTCTGCCAAACACATGCTCACTCTACTGTAAGACATAATGTAAGATATGAATATTCAATATATAGCTATAAGCTTTTGAATTACCAAACTGCTTCTGAGCTCGCAGGTTGTCTCTTCCCACCACAATTGAACCATGGCCAGCCCTTGTGTCCCTGGAGTGACTTCCCTTTTTGCCTTCTACTTTTTTCCTCGGGACGAGGCATACGGTTGCCAGACCCCCGCCCCGCTGAAGTTGGTTGTCCCCTGCTGCCAGGCCCTGGCCCCCAGCCATGAGGGAACTTACCAGGCTATGCTCCACACGGGCTAGGGCTTTCTCGTTGGCAGCACCAGAAGTGTGGAAAGCCCTCCCGGAGGCCATAAGGGCCGTGTGGGATCTCTCTACTTTCTGCAGGGCCTGCAAAACTGAACTGTTCTGACAGGCTTTTAACATCTAAACCAGGAGAGGACTGCTACCCCACATCACTAAAGAGTTACGATTACTATATGATTCCCATCAGGAAAGAAGAGCCCATCTATATTGCAGTTGTACAGCACCGTGGAATGTTTTAATTGTAGTTGTATTTTATTGGTTTAAATTGTAAATATAAATGTCTGAACTGACTGTTAGAAGAAGAAGAATTGCAGATTTATATCCCACCCTTTTCTCTGAATCAGAGACTTAGAGTGACTTACAATCTCCTATATCTTCTCCCCCACCAACAGACATTCTGTGAGGTGGGTGGGGCTGAGAGGGCTCGCACAGCAGCTGGCCTTTCAAGGACAATCTCTGCCAGAGCTATGGCTAACCCAAGGCCATTCCAGCAGCTGCAAGTGGAGGAGTGGGGAATCAAACCCGGTTCTCCCAGATAAGAGTCCATGCACTTAACCACTACACCAAACTGACTCTCATGGCCGCCCTGAGTCCACTTGCGGAGAGGGCGGGATAGAAATTTAAGATAATAAATACATAATAATAAATTAATTACCAGGAGAAAGAGAAACTGCCCAGGCCACACCAGTGGTGTCACACAGGAAGTGATGTTATCACACCAGTGATGTCTGGGTGGTATTCTGGTATTTGGGCATAAACTCTATGGTAAAAATGGCTTCTACTCTCATTTCTCCATGACCAGCGTGCTCTCCCTCTGGTACCCTGGCTATCTCACTCTTGCCTGTCCTGCTGTGCCTTATTATAGCTGCCAGATACCTCCGAGTAATCAGTGGGAAAAGGGGATGACTTACCAGGAGAAAGAGAAAGTTAAACAGGCCATTAATGAAACCTACAGTGCCCACCCCCTCACTCTATTCTTGCCGGTTGTTACGTAAATAATTTCTACATTTTGTGGAACTCTGTGAGCTGAATTTATAAAGAACATTTACATAACAGTCATGGAAGTGCTTGGCTGTTCAGACTACAAACTAGGGTCAGTTTTGGGCCTGCTGTAGCCCAATAATATGCACAGTGTTTATGGTTTTATTTACTTTATTTCTATGCAGTCTTTCTCTCCAGGGAGAACCGAGAGTGGCCTATGCCATTCGCCTATTTTTGTGAGCCAGGGGGGTCAAACTCATTTGTTATGAGGGCCAGATCGGACATAAATGAGACCTTGTCTGGCCAGGCTGTGTTGGGCCGGACCATCTGTGTACCTATTTAAGATTAGGTAGCAGAGATATAACTTTTATAAAGGACACAGACAGACACAATTAAAGATTTAAAAAAAAAACCCTTAAAACATGCTTAAAACATTAGCACTTGGCCTTAAAGGTGATTTCTTTGTATCTCTCCCATGGGATCCAGGGAACTGGGCAAAGGAAGCACTGGCTTTTTCCTTCCCCAGGGGACCAGGAGGGGGAGGAGCCTCAGCCAAAAGAAGAAAGAGAGGTTTGGTTCAGTAGCTCTGCTGTGTGATTGAGAAAGCCTGGCAAAGCAAGCTCTCCCCCCGCTTCTTCCCCAAGGGAGGAGCCTCGGCCAATGGAGAAAATAGAGGTTTTGCTCTGTAGCTCCTGTGCAACTGAGCAAGCCTGGCAAAGCAACTTGTGATGCAGAAGGAAGCAAGAGAGAAGGAAAAGTAAGTGAATGACAGCCAGTTGCTTGAGGGCCTGATAGAAACCTTCCAGGGGCCTGATTCGTCCCCTGGCCACATGTTTTACACCCCTGTTGTGAGCATTTGGGCGTGTGTGCATGTGTGTGAGAGGGGCATGTGCCTGGAAGGTGTGGCTGACTTCTGGCAACCCCTACTGGGGCTGGGAGGCAGGGACATTCAGATAGTGGCTCATTGCCTGCCTCTGTGTCCTGGCCCTGGTATTCCTTAGAGGTCTTCCTTCCAAGTAAAAGTTGGTATTCCTTAGAGGTCTTCCTTCCTTCAAAAAAGTTATTGTTAAGTACTTGACAGGGTTGACCCCACTTAGCTTCCAAGATCCGACGAGATTGTGCTTGCTTGCTCTCCTCTGTTTTTATTGAAAGGGTTAACCTCAATCCCTCAAAATGAGTCTGATGCAAACTGGGGTTTCTTCTCGCTTCTGTTGTATAGAGAGAAGACAAATGCTTGGGAATGCTGATCACGGGACTTCTAGGGTCAACATTCCTCTTGACCCTAACTCTGGAATCTTTCTGTTTTTCCTCCAGGGAACATTGAAAACACCGAGAAACTGCAGTACAGCGGGGAACGCCTCTATAAGTTCACGGTGACAGCCTACGACTGTGGCAAAAAGCGGGCTTTTGACGATGCCGAGGTGGAGATTCAGGTGAAGCCCACCTGTAAGCCCAGCTGGCAAGGTAGGGGGACCCTCTTTCCATGATCCTCTCTCTCCTGCTTTCCTCTCTTGATTCCACAGCATTGTTATCATAAGAACATCAGAGAAGCCATGTTGAATCAGGCCAATGGCCCATCCAGTCCAACACTCTGTCACACAGTGGCCAAAAAACAGGTGCCACCAGGAGGTCCACCAGTGGGGCCAGGATACTAGAAGCCCTCCCACTGTGCTCCCTCCTCCAAAGCACCAAGAATACAGATCACTGCCTCTTACAGAGAGTTCCAACAATACGCTGTGTCTAATAGCCACTGATGGACCTCTGCTCCGTATGCATATCCAATCCCCTCTTGAAGCTGGCTGTGCTTGTAGCCGCCACCACCTCCTGTGGCAGTGAATTCCATGTGTTATTCACCCTTTGGGTGAAGAAGGACTTCCTTTTATCAGTTCTAACCAGACTGCTTAGCAATTTCATTGAATGTCTACAAGTTGTTGTATTGTGAGAAAGGGAGAAAAGTACTTCTTTCTCTACCTTCTCTATCCCATGGATAATCTTGTAAACCTCTATCACGTCACCCCTCAGTCAACGTTTCTCGAAGCTAAAGAGCCCCAAGCATTTTAACTGTATCCTAACCTTTTGCTCTCTTTAATCTTCCTTGCTTCCTTGCCCCTCGCCTTTGCTGCCTGGCCTTGTAGGTATTGACTTAAAGATCAAATAAAAGCAAGAGCTTGCTACTTGATCTTTAGATGATGATTCCCCGCATGTGAGAACGTCTCTTGAAAGACGACACCTGCTACACACTTACATACATTTATCCATTCAGGGCTTTTTTTGTTGCAGGAGCTAATTTGCATACTAGGCCATCCCCATCCCCCCAATATAGCCAATCCTCCTGGAGCTTACAGTAGGCCCTGTACTAAGAGCCCTGTAAGCTCTTGGAGGATTGGCTACATCAGGGGTGTGTGGCCTAATATGCAAAGGAGTTGCTGCTACAAAAAAAGCCCTGTCTATATTAGAAATAATTGCTTGTGCTAAAATATCTGTTGCTTGAGTTGCCAAGGACTTTTTAAATGGGTAAACTGCTAAATTGGACCGCTTCCTTGGCTAAACGTTGCAACTCCTGATAAATAGATACTGAAATTGTAAGCTCCTGGGGGCAGGGAATTTTTTTTCTTTGCTTAAGTTACTCTGTGATACCCTGCAAATGAGCTTTGATCGGTGTCATGCAAATAATCATGATGATGCGACTTTAAAATTAAGCAAAAGTGTTTTTTCTTAAAGTACTGCCTTATAACAGAGTTAACCCTTCTAACCCTGTCAACGCCAGTTGACTTTAAAGGATGTGACTAGTTAGTATGACAGCCTCATAATTCCTCTGAATTTTCAGCAGGGTGGCTTTTGAAGAAGGGTAGGGTACCATTTCAGGTTTTGGGAGTTAAAAGCCTGCTTGTAGATATATTACTATTTCTGTTTCTTCTATTTGGGGTGGAGGGAAGGGTTGCATTTTTCTGTGTGTGTGTGTGTGTGCACTTGGAAGTCATGGCAATCTCAGGTGACTGACCCCTATGGAGGCTATTCAGCAGGTGGCTGAATAAATCCTGCCCCTACCTCCCAGCTCTGGTATTCCAAGGGGTGTTCCCATCCAAGTTCTTGCTAGAGTCAGCTCTGCTAAGCTTCTGAGAACTGACGAGATCGGGCTTGCCTGAGCTAAGATATATGTCCATTGCAATGGCGTAAATGCAGTGCATTTAAAGAGTATTTCTGTTGTGGTTAATTTTCTTTGCACCTGCTAACGAAGGCTGCTGGTCTTGGAGCCTGACCTGAATCAAGTCGGAAAAGCTGGTGTGATGTAGGGGAGGGCTTGTTAGGCTTAAACAGGGAACACCCGGGTTCAAATCCATCTTCAGTTTTGAAGTTCAAGTGTGTGTTTTGGACAAGTTGATGTGGCCCAGATATTGCTTGGATAAAAAGGGAAGAAGAGGTTGTGCATCTTGCCCTGATATTGGAAAAAGAGTGGGGGGCGGGATGTAATAAATTATTAAAAGGCAGGGCTTTTTTTGTAGCAGGAATACTTTGCATATTAGGCCACGCCCCTCTGAAGCTTACAGGGCTCTCAGTGCAGGGCCTATTGTGAGCTCCAGGAGGATTGGTTACATCGTGGGGGGCGTGGCCTAATTTGCAAAGGAGTTTCTGCTACTAAAAAAGCTCTGTTAAAAGGTAATTGGTTTTCATGAAGACCAGACCCCTCTCATTCTCTGGGACATTTGCCAAATCCACGTCTGCTGCTTTGACCTGGATGTAGTCTAAATCCAGCTCATAACACCCATTTACTCTCTATTAAAAATTCTCTGATAGGTTGGAGCAAGAGGATAGAATACACTCCCGGAACCGGCAGCCTTGCGCTTTTCCCCAACATCCATCTGGAGACCTGCGATGAGCCCCTGTGGAACATTCAGGCTACTGTGGAGTTACAGACCAACCATGTGGCCAAAGGTTGCGATCGCGACAATTACTCGGAGAAGTCTCTGCGCAAACTCTGTGGTGTGTATTCTCTTACTGCCCAGCTTGGGTAGGAGGGGGGGGGTGGGACTGAAGGGATAAAGGGAGACGGTAGGGGGGCTGGTTTTGAGGACACTCTGTCACTGTGGCCGGTGGTGGTGGTGATGGGGTCATTCCCTTCATAACCAGGCCTCAGATTCAGCAGGAGCTCACAGGAGCAGAGCTCCTGAACCTTTCTGAGGGTTCTCTCTCCTCCTCCCCACCTACCTTGTCCATTGAATAGCAGGTGCAACTGCATAACAATCCCTGGATTAGGAGAGCCGGCAGCCAGCCAGCCAGCCACCAGGGGCTTTGTCACACCCCCAGCAGCTCTCGTTAACCCCTGGAGAAGCCCACACCACCCTTTCTCCACTTCTTAAATGATTTTGGGTGGTGGGTGGCTTACTGGCCTTTTGACTGTGGTGGGGGGTGGCCAAGGAGAGCCCCAGGTGAGTGAGGCCGGCTTGGGCTGGCTGGATCTATAGCCAGTCTAAGCAGGCCTCGCTCGCCTGGGGCTCTCCTTTCTTGTGTCGGTTTGCTTTTGGCGGGGTGGCATAAGCAAATTAGTTAATTAGCTCCACCCCCTAGTTTTCTACAAAACGATCCCTGTTCATAACCTTTCCCCCCAGGAAGACTTTGGACTTCCTCACTTTCACCAGTCAGGGGCAATGCTATCATGTGGCAAAGTCAAGTGGGGGAAGGGGGATAAATCTAATTAATGGAGCATGGCCCTTGGGAACACAACCCTTCTGGAATGTATGGGAGTTTTAATTCAGGCTCTGAGATCACTCTGATGCTCCTTTCTATGTAAATGGAGATTGCATAGGCACTCTTCCTGGTACCGTGTTTCCCCGAAAATAAGGCACTGTCTTATATTTGTTTTTTCTCAAGAAGACACACTAGGGCTTATTTTCAGGGGATGTCTTATTTTTTATTAAGTATGATACAACAATCTACATTTATTCAAATACAGTTAAGTCATCTTCTGGAACATTGTCATAACTCTCCAGGTATTTCAGTCTTCCTTACCGCTCTGCGCCGAAATGCATGGCGTGGCTGTGCAGATACGCTGTATAGCCACGCCCATCACTAGGTCTTATTATTGGGGTAGGGCTTATATTTAACAAATGCATCCTGCTAGGGCTTATTTTTTGGGTAGGTCTTATTTTCAGGGAAACGGGGTAGTTTGTGTCACTGTGTTAACCAGAGGAAGGGGTAAACATGCCTCACTGGGTGTGTTCATACTACACTAAATAATATGTTTTGCGACTGGATTTTTACTGTTTAAGAATAGCAAAAAAACAGTTGCAAAACACATCATTTAGTGTAGTGTAGATACACTGGCTCCAGGTTGACTCCGCCTTCCATCCTTCCGAGGTCAGTAAAATGAGTCCCCAGCTTGCTGGGGGGAAAGTGTAGATGGCTGGGGAAGGCAATGGCAAACAACCCCGTAAAAAGTCTGTTGTGAAAACGTGAAAGCAACATCACCCCAGAGTCGAAAATGACTGGTGCTTGCACAGGGGACTACCTTTACCCGTAGTGCAGAGTGGTAAAGCTGCAGCAGTGCAGTCTGAGTCTCTGCTCATGACCTGAGTTCAATCCCGGCGGAAGCTGGGTTCAAGTAGCCGGCTCCGGGTTAACAGCCTTCCATCCTTCCAAGGTCGGTAAAACGAGGACCCAGCTTGCTTGGGAGAAAGTGTAGCTGACTGGGGAAGGCAACGGCAAACCACCCCGTAAAAAGTCTGCGTGAAAACGTCATGATGCGATGTCACCCCAGAGTCAGAAACGACTGGTGCTTGCACGAGGGAATACCTTTACCTTTTTTTAAAAAACACACTGATTGATTTCCCACAACAAACACTAATGCCTTCACACATGCTAAATAACACACTTTCAATCCAGTTTCATTGCCTTGCAACTGGATTTTGTCATGTGGAATGGCAAAATTTGCTTACAAACTGGCTGAAGTAGATGGAAACGGCATTGTTTAGCATGTGTGAAAGCACCATAAGACAGAAGCCAGTGTGGCATAGTGGATAGAGCGGCAGAGCAGGAATCCCCACTTCTGCCATGGAAGCTTGCCTGAAAATGGAGCGCGGGGCTGTCACCTTCTCTCAGCCTCGCCAACCTCACAGGGTTTCCTCTGCTACCAAAATTGCTAGAGGATTTTTCTGTTTGAAATTCAGTTTCTAAAGTTTCAGTTTGGTAGATCGCTGGATCGAAACGAGATTGAGAGCCTTTTGTATAAAAGAAAAATCATACTTTATTTCTACTAGAGGGAAAGGGAAACTGGGATAGAAAATAACAAAGCTCTAAGACAGGGGTGTCAAACATGCAGCCCGGGGGCCAAATCAGGCCTCCAGAGGGCTCCTATCAGGCCCTCGAGCAACTGGCTCTTGTCTGCTTCCTTCTCCCTCTCTCCTGCTTCCTTCTGCATAACCACTTGCTTTGCAAGGCTTGCTCAATCACACAGGAGCTACAGAGCAAAACATCTATTTTCTCTATTGGTTGAGGCTCCTCCCCTTCCCTGGATCCCATGGGAAAAATACAAGGAAAGTACCTTTTAAGACCAACAAGTGCTAATGTTTTAAGCGTGTTTTATTTTAAGTTTTTTTTTTAAAAAAAAATCTTTAATCATATTTGTCTGTGCCCTTTAAAAAGTTTATATCTCTGCTACCGAATCCTAAATAGGTACACATATGGCCTGACCCCTACTGGGGCCTGGACGTTTTTCAGAGCGGTGACTTGATACAGTTTGCCTCTATCTCCCAACTGCTGGTATTACAAGGAGGTTTCCTAAACAAGTACATGCCAGGATCAGCCCTGCTTAGCTTCTGAGATCTGACGAGATCGGGCTTGCCTGGGCTATCCAGGTCCGGGCCACGCAAAGATGTCTTGACCTACCTGGTGTTTAGAGAGAGGGGTGCACCATTCTTCATCCTGATTGGTCTGACTGCTCTCCCTTCCCTTTCTCTGGTCTCCTCCCACCACCCCACAGGTGCCGCCACCGGGGAGGTCGACCTCCTGCCCGTCCCTAGCCCCACGGCCAACTGGACTGCACGGCTCTCGGTCCACTACAGCCAGGACAGCAGTCTGATCTACTGGTTCAACGGCAGCCAGGCCACCCAGGTGCCGATGGGCAGCGGGACCGGCGCTCTGGAAGGGCTGAGCGACCACTTCACCCTCTCCCTGTGGATGAAACATGGCGTGACGCCCAGCAAAGGGAAACGAGAGGAGGAGACAGTCATCTGCAGCACTATGCAGAGCGGTAAGGCCTCTTTCCCTTCCCTGAGCAAGCAGCGGGATAGATTGTCCTTGTTGCTGGATTGAGGTCATTGGGGTGTGGGGGGGTGATGCTTTGGAGGATCTCTCGGAAAGGAGGGTGCTCGAGGGTCAGCTGGGTGGGCCAGCTGCTCTGTCATTTCTGAGCTCCACCTCAAAAGGTAATTGAAGAGTTAATGAAGATCTCGTGGGGACCCTCTTTTGCACTGTTCCACCTTGTCGGCAGGGTTTTGTTTGTAACAGCAACTCCTTTGCATGTTAGGCCACACCCCCTGATGTAGCCAATCCCCCAAGAGCTTACGGGGCTCTTAGTACAGTTTGGTATAGTGGTTAAGTGCATGGACTCTTGCCTGGGAGAGCCAGGTTTGGTTCCCTACTCCTCCACTTGCACCTGCTGGAATGGCCTCGGGTCAGCCATAGCTATCACAGGAGTCGTCCTTGAAAAGGGCAGCTGCTGTAAAAAGCTCTCTCAGCCCCACCTATCTCATAGGGTATCTGTTGTGGGGTGGTGGGGAAGGTAGAAGAGATTGTGACTGCTCTTATAGGGCGTATATAGCGTATAGGGCGGGATATAAATCCCATATCTTAGTGTAAGCTCTCGGACAGGGGTGGCCAAACTTGCTTAACATAAGAGTCACATAGAATAAATGTCATGTTTGAGAGCTGCAAGACGTGAACGCCAGATGTTTGAGAGCTGCAAGACAAGGAAGGCAGGCAGGAAGGCAAGCAAACAGATAGGGGAAGGGAAGGTGAGGTAGAAAGCAACTTTAAGCGCATTCTCCAAGCGGTTTAAAAGAGAGAAATGCCTTCTCTAAGCTGGATGACGGGGCGGTGGGGGCTTTGGGAGCCACACAATATGTGGGAAAGAGCCGCATGCGGCTGCTGAGCCACAGTTTGACTTCCCCTGCTCTAGGAGGACTGGCTACATCAGCGGGGTGCGACTTAATATGCAAAGGAGTTACTGCTACCAAAAAAAGCCCTGCTTGTTGGAAACACCCTCGCAGGTGGAAGCAAGTGAGATGTTACACTTGTGAATTAGTGCTAATTATGACCCACATTTGCACCTCGGAGATCTTGTCAGACTGCTGATTATTCTGCAAAAACAGATGGGGCCCTTTTAAAGGAGAGCAGATTCCACAAGTCGGAGGCGTACCTGGCACCGCGTGCTTAGAAAAGGCTTTTAAGTTTAGCCGGGGAAGCATTTAGAGCTCCACTTTTCATTAGGGCTTCTTAACTAGAAGATATTGAAGTTATTGGATTTATATCCCGCCCTCCACTCCGAAGAGTCTCAGAGCGGCTCACAATCTCCTTTCCCTTCCTCCCCCACAACAGACACCCTGTGAGGTAGATGAAGATATTGGATTTATATCCCGCCCTCCACTCCGAAGAGTCTCAGAGCAGCTCACAATCTCCTTTACCTTCCTCCCCCACAACAGACACCCTGTGAGGTGGGTGGGGCTGGAGAGGGCTCTCCCAGCAGCTGCCCTTTCAAGGACAACCTCTGCCAGGGCTATGGCTAACCCAAGGCCATTCCAGCAGGTGCAAGTAGAGGAGTGGGGAATCAAACCCGGTTCTCCCGGATAAGAATCCACATACTTAACTACACCAAACTACATAAGTAAAGGAAGAGCTGTTGGTAGATTCTTGCAGATGCTGTTCTATGTGTGTGCTACGCCCAAAATAAAGCCCCCTGCCAATAAAAGCAAAGCGTTGTGATTCTCTTTTGTTGTTTATTGGTTTAATTCTGCTTTTGCCGGTCATGGGGAGATGCGAGGAGTTGCGCAGGGCTTTGAAGACCACCCAGACCCCACCCCCCAAACCCCCCCATCTTCGGAGACATCGGTAGACATTGCTTGCACGTGGTCGTGTCTATCCCCAAAGCTATTTGAGCTAGAAATTAAATTGTTCAACAACAACAAACAAACCTGGGATTGGTTGTTGTAGATTTTCCGGGCTGTGAGGCCGTGCTCTTGGCATTGTGAGACCTGACGTTTTCCAAGCAAGTGTAACCGACATCCTCAGAAGTGTAACCCAGAAAACTGGAGTTCTCTCTGGGTCAAAGTTGCTGGCGAAACATCAGGTTTCACAATGCCAAGAGCACAGCCACACAGCCTGGAAAATCTACAACACCCGGAGGTGGAATTCTAGCAGGAGCTCCTTTGCGTATTAGGCCACACACCCCTGATGTAGCCAATCCTCCAAGAGCTTGCAAGGCTCTTTTTGGTGAGCTCTTGGAGGATTGGCTACATCAGGGGTGTGTGGCCTAATATGAAAAGAAGCTCCTGCTAGAATCCCAGCCCTGACAACCACCAATGGATTCCAGCTGTGAAAGCCTTCAACAACTTCCTGGGCTTCTCAGGAAGCCGACCTTTGTGCCAGGTGACAGTGTTGTGGCTTTCTTTCATAACTGTGGAGCGTAGACATGCCCTCTGTGTAGAACTGGTTAGGGAACAATTGCTTGCTGGTTCCGAGCATTTTCTCCAGGTTAGTAGGTACTGTAGTTTTTTTAAGGCTTACTTGGTTGTTGTTTTGAAGAAGAGGGTCGCACCAGGGCAAAACAAAGAAGAAAAAACAAAAGGTGCAAAGGAAAAGACTCTTTAATGATTGTATAACTTGTACACCAAGGATATTTTTGTGGCAGGAACTCCTTTGCATATTAGGCCACACACCCCTGAATTAGCCAATCCTCCCAAGAGTTTACTGGGCTCTTTTTACAGGGCCTGCTGTAAGCTCTAGAAGGATTGGCTACATCGGGGTATGCAAAGGAATTCCTGGTACAAAAAAAAGCCCTGTTCTACACATTTCACGTGCAGCTTCATCGGGGAATCTTCCACATTCTTTTTAGTCCCGTTCCTGTATCCACACTTTTAGCAGAGTGACTCAGTTGTCTTGCATCTGTAGGTTGTCAGCAGTGTTCCCTCTAAGCTGAGTTAATGTGAGCTAGCTCACAGATTTTTAGCCTCCAGCTCGCACATTTTTGTCTTGGCTCAGGAAGGATGACCCCAGAGCACAATAATTTATGCAGTAGCTCACAACTTTAATGTCAGCAGCTCACAAAGTAGAATTTTTGCTTACAAGACTCACCAGCTTAGAGGGAACATTGGCTCTAAGCTGGCAGGTTCGCAAAAAGTCATGTGGGCTTACGGCCTTTCCTATCTTATCCCATGTCCACAACTCTGAGGAAAGGCCTGACAGTCTCAAGAGAGAAAGAGCGCGTATGGGGCTCAGAGACCTGTGACTGTGACGTTACCTGGCACAGTTGGGTGAGGGAGAGCAGCTCCCAAGCCAAGGCACAGGCCTCAGAGAGCCAAACAAGGCTGAAGAGAGGAGGGCCAGATGGTACTGCTGATGTTGTCATAGCAACACTGCATGATAAAGGACAATGGGGAGTGGTAGGGTTGTTGTCTCCTTGGAGTGATCCAAAAGGGATGTGTCTAGGGGACACAGCGAGTGGAAGAGGTTGCTCTGGAAGGTGAAGTCTCTTTGGTATGCGGCCTACATGAAGCCTGGCTTGTAGAATAAGCAGGGAGGATCCCTTGGTGATGTGAACTGGGTGTGAAATCACCCTGTGAAAGGGCTAGGTTCAGACCCGGGGTCAAGTCAGAAAGTAGGGTTGCCAAACTCCAGGTAGTAGTGAACTCTGACAGGCTTTGGTGTAAATGGCGATGGAAACAACGTTCACCGAAATTGCAATGCAAATTACACAACATGTGAATGCAAAATATGCAATTTATAAATGCTGTATAAATCAATCAATATATTTATTGATATATAAATATATTTCATCCTTGGGAGGGGCAGCAGTGTGAGGACTCCTAGTGTCCTGGCCCTGTTGATGGACCTCCTGATGGCACCTGGGTTTTTTTGGTCGCTGTGTGACACAGAGTGTTGGATTGAATGGGCCATTGGCCTGATCCGACATGACTTCTCTTAAGTTCTTATTACGATCATAGATCAGAATAAAACAAAGAAGTATCAATCAAGGGAAATAATATAAAACTCGATAAAAATTCTATTTCGCCCTGAAATAAAATAAATCAACTTGTCGCTGTGAATCTCTGGCATATTCTGTAAACAGCTGCGAAGAATTTTGCACGGTTAATAGTTGTTTGAGAGTTAGTCCCTTTCAGAAGACTCTGCTTTCTTTATCTGAATGTCTGAGCTAAGATTGAAGCAAAGGGGCAATGAACTTCACACGGATATCCACATACATAAATGCAGTACAGAACAATAAATATCTAACGTCAACAGTATGAATTAATCAGACCATTTTGCCATATTATTACAAAAATTACAGTAGCCAATTTTCCAGGACTCTGTGTAGACAATGTCTCGTTAACTCCAGGTAGTGGTTGCAGATCTCTTTAACTCCAGGTAGTTGCTGCAGATCTGCTATTGCAATTGGTCTCCAGGCGTCAGAGATCAGCTCCCCTGGAGAAAATGGCTGCTTTGGCAGGTGAACTCTATGGCATTGGACCCTGCTCAAACCCCTCCTCAAACCCCACCTTTCTCAGGCTTTAGCCCCCCCAAATCTCCAGGTATTTCCCAACCCAGAACTGGCAATCCTATCAGGAAAGGTTCCTCTTGCTTAAGTCAAACTTTGGAGGTGTTTTCATGGGAGGGGGGGGAAATGGAGCTTTGCAGTCTTCTGTATATTTTCAATTTTGGGGATTGTGATCTCGGAATTGCAAGCTGTCTTGATCCGCAAGGGAAAGACGGAGCGTGAGCAGTCAAATAAATAAATGAATCCCTTTTCTCACAACCTTCTGGTTTGCTTCACAAGTACACAGCCAGTTGCACAGTATATTCTGTGGATAAGAGTTTAGAATGCTTAATCCCACAACAGATGTGGCAGGGTTTATTCTAGAATGCCTGCAAATCAGGCCTATTCAGCAACGTTTAGCATCTGGCTTTGAGGTAGGCGTGGGTGTGGAAGGGAAGCAGTACGCTGGCATTTTGGGTCCTCGTGTGTATCGACGTGCACAATAACAAAAGCCGAGATAAATCTGTTTTTCCATGCCACTTTAGAGATTTGTCTCCCAGAGACTAAAAGGAGGGAGTCAATGCACATTTTTATTTTTAAGAAATGTCGTCCCCAGAATCTCCACGAAGAAGCAAAGATGGAGCAAAACAAGGACAGTGTTCTACCAGGAACAGATTTCAGAAACAGGGGTTGTGTCTGGACTTTATGAGAAGTATACTAGGTCAGGCCTCTGCTGCTGCTTCATGAAGCAGCAGGATAAAACGCTTGGGGCTCTTTAGCATGGAGCAATGTCGACTGAGGGGTGACGTGGTAGAGGTTTACAAGATTATGCACGGGATAGAGAAGGTAGAGAAAGAAGTCCTTTTCTCCCTTTCTCGCAATACAAGAACTCATGGACACTCAATGAAATTGCTGAGCAGACGGGTTAGAACGGATAAAAGGAAGTCCTTCACCCAAAGGGTGATTAACATGTGGAATTCACTGCCACAGAAGGTTAAACATATGAATAAACATATGGAGCAGAGGTCCATCAGTGGTTATTAGCCACAATGTATTGTTGGAACTCTCTGTCTGGGGCAGTGATGCTTTGTATTCTTGTGCTTGGGAGGGGGCACAGTGGAAGGGCTTCTAGCCCCACTGGTGGACCTCTTGATGGCACTTGGGGATTTTTTTGGCCAGTGTGACACAGAGTGTTGAACTAGATGGTCCACTGGCCTGATCCAACATGGCGTCTCTTATGTTCCTGCAACGTCCCTTCTCTGTTTTTCCGCAGAGGACGGATACTCCCATTATTCCTTGGCTGTGCACGGCTGCCGCATCGCCTTCCTCTACTGGCCGCTGCTGGAGAGTGCGAGGCCTGTGAAGTTCCTCTGGAAACTGGAACAGGTGAGGGAAAGGGGGGAAAGAGCGCTTTCCTTATCCTCTTTTTCGTACGCCTCTTTCTTGCTCTTTGCATGACAGTGAAAGTTGGGTCCTTTCTTTTCCGCCTGCTGCAGGTCTGCGATGACGAATGGCACCATTACGCCCTCAACTTGGAGTTCCCCACCGTGACGCTTTACGTGGACGGCGTCTCTTACGACCCTGCTCTCATCCACGACAATGGCCTCATCCACCCTCCGAGGCGAGAGTCTTCTCTCATGATCGGCGCTTGCTGGGCTGGTGAGGGTTTGTCCACAGATTATATAAAGATGAGGGGGGGTGATCACTGGATCGGAATCCTCTGTAAACTCCAGGAGGATGGGCTACATCAGAGGGGTGCGGCCTAATATGCAAAGGAGTCCCTGCTACACAAATAAAGTTCCTGCTTAGAAGCAATACTCTCTCTAAGCTGTGGAGTCTTGTGAACAAAAATTCTATGTTGTAAGCTACTGGCATTAAAAGTTGTGAGCTACTGCATAAATTAGCTTGCTCCAGGGCCATTCTCCCTGAGCTAAGACAACAATGTGTGAGCCGGAGGCTAAAAAACTCTGAGCTAGCTCACCCTAACTCAGCTTAGAGGGAACACTGCTTAGATGTGAAAAAGTGTAAACATTCTTTACTTTTCTATTCTTGAAACATTTATAAATTCACTTGTGAGATTTCCAAGATAGCCTTAAAAGGAAATATCAAACGAGTATATAACAGAATTAGCTCAGCAGAAACAGCAATAAAGTAATCCAAACAATATGGCAAGTATCATTTTAGGTCAAGCTAACATTGGCTCTTAGGTAAAGGCTCAGTAAAGGAAGCCGTAGTCTTCATTTTGCCAGGCCTGATAAAGGCTGTCCATGATAAGAATGTTTTGGAAACCAATAAAGCGTAGAATCTCCGTAAATCAGAAGATATCTGATGACACCCAGAGGTGGAATCCTAGCAGGAGCTCCTTTGCATATGAAGTAGCCAGTCCTCCAAGAGCTTACAAGGCTCTTTTTTGTAAGCTCTTGGTGGATTGGTTACATCAGGGGTGTGTGGCCTAATATGCAAAGGAGCTCCTGCTAGAATTCCACCTCTGACATGACACCTAATTTATAGAAAGCAATTATTGAAGATAAGTGGTCAGGACTCCAGGAAATAGTTCTTCGAAGGGGAAACATGAGCAAAAAAATCTCTTGTTTTCCTCTGGGGTGTATATAGACATGGAGCTGAATGCATTTCAGTGGGAGGGCATGCCTAGGATAGCCAACCTCCAGGAGTCATTTGGAGATCTCCAGGAATTACAGCTAATCCTGAGGCTATAGAGATTTGTTCCTTGGAGGAAATGGCAGCCTGGATGGTGGACTTTATGTCACCCCTGCTGAGTTCCCTCCCCTTCTCAAACTCCATCCCCCTGAGCCTCCACACACCGCCCCCCCCCCCCCCGAAATATCCAGGGAGTTCTCAACCTGGAGTCGGGAATTGTTGGCTTGCCAGTGCTCTGGGGCAACCACTGAAAAGGCCCTGCTGTGAGTGGCAGAAAACCTGATCTCCCTTCAAGGTGGAATTTGAAGCTAGGCTTCTCAATCGTGGTCTTAAACCACGGGGGAGAATTTTATGGGTGCATTCACTCTTTAGACAGATGGGTCCCAGGCTGCAGTCAGAACGCTGAACTTGGCCTAGAGACACATAGGTCTGGTCCAAATAAGCAGCAATCTCATGGCTCCTTGGAGACAAACTCATTTTATTCCAGTGTGAGTTTTCATGGCTTGACCTGGATGGCCTAGGCTAGTCCAATTTCATTCAATCCGGGAGGCTAAGGAGGGCTCAGTCCTGGTTAGTACTTGGATGGGAGACTACCAGAAAAATTCAATGTTGCAGGGCTTTTTTTTTTTAGCAGGATTCTCAGGAACGCAGTTCCGGCTGGCTTGGCACCAGGAGGTGTGGCCTAATATGCAAATGAGTTCATGCTGGGTTTTTTCCTACAAAAGAAAAGCCCTGGGTGTTGCTATGCAGAGGATGGCAATGGCGAACCACCTGTGAATATCTCTTGCCTCGAAAACTGTTCAGTGCCAGATTAAACCCTGGGGAGGCCCCCAGGCAGTTGAAATCTTGGGGAACCCTTGCAAATTACCTCAGAGTCTGAGCTCCTGCCCCACTGCCCACAGCCCCCCACTGCAGCCTACAGGCACCTTCTTAAAAGCCTCTTTTACTAAGCTGCAGGGGAGAGGCAGTGAGAGGTAAACTTGGCGACAACACCAGCAGTAGCCTCATCAGGCAAAGAACGGCTCAGTTGCTGGCTGCGCATGCGGACTGGGAGGGCTGCAAGCAGGGGGGAAACCGGGTGGAGGGGTGGGGGAGCTGGCCCGGAGCCCCTAAAGGCATGGGGGCCCCTAGGCCAGTGCCTATTTGGCCTAATTGTTAATCCGGCTCAGGGGTCACCATAAGTCGGCTGTGACTCGATGGTAAATTATTTTAATGGGCTGGGGCCCATTTCTTCAGAATAGAAAGTAGAAAAGATTTATTGTCTGTTGCCATTGGCCGTCACAATTGAAGATTAAACACGATATCATAAGAAATAATCATACAAAAACAGTCCAATAAACAGACCGATGGGTTACATGGGGTCCAATGCAACAATTACAACCGTAAATGAATTACTAAAATGCTAAAACACAAACATTTAGGTTTAAACTGCCAAGATATTATAACACCATAATGCTGAGACAATATCTAAACAGTTAAATTAAAAATGTTGCAAATCCAGTGAACCCATTTATGGTAAATATCAATATGCAATGAAATTATAGACGTCTAGAATAAAGTCAGCTAATCTAAGGAGGCAATTTTGGCTCTGATTTTTCTAGCAGCCAAGCCAAAAAGAGACACACTGTAGGTGACAAATTCTTCAGAGGCCGTGCATGGATTTCTTGCTGCACTCCCGTGTTTTTTTGTTGTTGGAGGTTTGAAAACAAACAGGAAGGCCAATGCAGTGTGAAATGCAGGAAGTAATAGCGTGCACTGCAATTATGTGCAATTTCAAACTAATCAAGAAAAACGCGCAGGCTGTCGACTGGCTGCACACAGCCTGTGAACACCTGGATAGGGAAATAGGTTTCCGGTTTCCAGGAAACCCAGCTTGGAAAGCAGGCTTCGTCCTTGCTGCCTTCAGCCCTGGGGTGCCAGACGGTAATTAAAGTCCTGCGTTTTATTTCCCGGCTCAAAGGGGGCCTCTGAGCTGTGACTGCCTGGCTGCCTCCTTTGCTAATGAGCCGGCATGTGGGAACGAACACCCCGCAGCTTGATAACCCCGGAGTGCCGTCTTGTCTTCCTCGGCTGGCTAGCGACTCTTGTTCAATGCTCCAGATTTAATCCCCTTTTGTTCTCGCTTGTTTGCAGAGGAGAAAAACAAGGACAAAACGAAAGGGAGCGACAACTCCACAGAGGCGGGCCCAGGTACGGAGCTGCCCGCCTTCACGGACCATCTTCCTCATCCCCTCTTCAAGCATGACATTTCTCCCATGTGACCCTCCCTTCTTCACCAATGGGGAAAAGTCTTGGCGCCTGGATAACTCGGCAGTTTGGCTTTCTCTGGACCCGGGTGGTGGTAGAATCTGGGAAGCTGAGACAGAAATGTGGTTGATATTTCCATCGAAGCCGGACTTGAGGGGGTGTCAAGAAGTTGTGACCTTTTGGGGCATCCTGTCATTTGCCTGTCATCAGTATCCCCTTTAAGCAAGTGTAGACAGCTTCAAGAGGGAATTGGATAAACATCTGGAGCAGAGGTCCATCAGTGGCTATTAGCCACAGCGTATTGTTGGAACTCTCTGTCTGGGGCAGTGACGCTCTATTCTTGATACTTGGGAAGGGCACAGTGGGAGGGCCTCTAGTGTCCTGGCCCCACTGATAAACCTCCTGATGGCCCTGGTTTTTTGGCAGCTGGGACACAAAGTGTTGGACTAAATGGGCTGCTGGCCTAATTCAACATTGCTTCCCTTATGTTCTTATGTAAGCTGAGTTAATGAGAGCTAGCTCACAGTTTTTTAACCTCCGGCTCACACATTTTTGTCTTAGCTCAGGAAGGATGGCCCCAGAGCAAACTAATTTATGCAGGAGCTTGCAGCTTTAATGCCGGTACCTCACGAAGTAGAATTTTTGCTCACAAGACTCCACAGCTTAGAAGGAGTGTTGCCTGTCATGGTTGCTTTTTCCCAGATTGTCTTTTGAAGACTTCTTTCTTCTTAGAAACCCTTACAGAAATTGCAAAGATGTGTGGGGCCTGCGCGCTTCCCTCACGTCTTCCGCCATCTGTGCCACTGCCTTTGTTTTTGGCTGGCTGCACATCCAAGTCTTTCTTCCCCTGCTTCCTTCTTTCTCTGCCTCTCCCGCCGCCCACATTCTTTATCTCCCCTGCCATTGTTTTGTTCTTTCCTCCCCTTTTCACTTCACCTGTCTCTCACACCATCCCCCCTCCTGTATCGCCACAGGAGACCCTCTGCCGATCCACCACTACTTCCACGGTTACCTGGCTGGCTTCACGGCACGCCCCGGCAGCCTGGAGAGTCGTGAGGTGATCGAGTGCCTCTATGCCTGTCGCGAGGGGCTGGACTACAGTGACTTTGACAGCCTGGGCAAAGGGATGAAGGTACACCCTCCCCCCACCCTGCCCTCTGCCGGCATGGCCTCCCTTTCTCCTGCTAGCACCTTGGCTTTGCTCCTTGGGATTGTGGCTGTTCCTGCCTACCTCAGAATCTCCTTTTGTTCTCCTGTCTGTCTCTTGGCCGCTGAGCTTAGGCCTCGCCACAAACTTTACCTCAGCTTTCTTTCCTGACAGGTTCATGTCAACCCTTCCCAGTCTCTTCTCACCTTGGAAGGGGATGATGTCGAAACCTTCAACCATGCCATCCAGCACGTGGCTTACATGAACTCGCTGCGCTTTGCTACTCCAGGGGTTCGGCCCCTCAAGTTAACCACGACAGTTAAGTAAGTAACACCACTTCAGTGGCATCATTACCTGCCTGTTCTTGTGCCACAGGACTAGAGAGCCAGTTTGGTGTAGTGGTTAAGTGCACAGACTCTTATCTGAGAGAACCGGGTTTGATTCCCCACTCCTCCACATGCAGCTGCTGGAATGGTCTTGGGTCAGCCATAACTCTCACAAGTCCTTAAAAGGGAGAGTCCTCTCAGCCCCACCCACCTCACAGAGTGTCTGTTGTGGGGGAGGAAGGTAAAGGAGATTGTAGGCCGCTCTGAGACTCTTGAGATTTGGAGTGGAGGGCGGGATATAAATCCAGTATCATCTTCTTTTACATGTTGCTCTAAGGTTCTTGGACAGACTGCCACAAAAGACTGGTTGTTTCAGAGGGGAGCCATGTTGGTCTGCAGTAGAACAAGTCAAGGAGCTCCTTAAGAGACCAACGGAATTTTCAGGATATGAGCTTTTGAGAGTCAGAGAGAGAGGGAGCCAGTGTGGTGTAGTGGTTAAGAGCAGGGGGCTCTAATCTGGAGAACTGGTTATGATTCCCCTCCACGTGCAGCCAGCTGGGTGACCTTTGGTCAGTCACAGGTTGTCTCAGAGCTATTTTCACAAGAGCAGTTCTCTCAGAGCTTTCTCAGCCCTGCCTACCTCACAGGTTGTCTGTTGTAGGGAGAGGAAGAGAAGGGAGATCGTAAGCCACTGTAAACCACTCTGAGTCTCTTGAGCGAAAGGCAGGGTATAAATCCAGTTCTCCTCCTCCTTCTTCTCCTCCTGCTCCTCTGACAGATGAATCGTTGACTCTTGAAAGTTCATCCCCGCCCCCTTAATTTTTTTTTTGCCTGTATCACATCTCTCACTCCCTTTGTGATGGTGGAATCTCTGGCTGTTGAACAGTGTTGTACTTCCTGGCCCATATGAGCTTCCTGTGGAAATGGCATTCAGGATGTCCCCAGTTTGCATCTGATCTTTGCCATGAGTTTACTGGGCTCCTTCCAAGACTGGGCCAGCGGTGATTCTCTCTTTCTCTGTTTCTGTAACAAAAGGGAGACACCTGCCTTTCTCCAAGCCTGGGCCAGCGGTGATTCTCTTGGTTGCTTTCTTCCATCAGGTGCTTCAGCGAGGAATCCTGCGTCTCCATCCCAGATGTGGAAGGCTACGTGGTGGTGCTTCAGCCCGACGCTCCTCAGATCCTGCTGAGTGGCAGCTCCCACTTTGCCCGGCCTGCCTCCGACTTCGAAGGCCCCGAGGGGGTCCCTCTCTTCCCGGACCTCCAGATCTCTTGCTCCATCTCGCACCAGGTGGAGGCCAAGAAGGATGAGAGTTGGCATGGCACAGGTAAGCGAGGCGCTTGGAAGGAGAACTTGTGGCCTGTGGGCAGGGATGGGATGGAGAATGGAGGAGGAGGAAGAAGAAGATGATGATGATGATATTGGATTTATATCCCACCCTTCACTCTGAATCTGTCTCTCAGAGCGGTCACAATTTCCTTTACTTCCCTCCCCCCCACAGACACCCTGTGAGGTGGGTGGGGCTGAGAGAGCTCTCCCAGGAGCTGCCCTTTCAAGGACAGAGGCTCAGAGCAGCCAACAATCTCCTTTCCCTTCCTCCCCCACAACAGACACCCTGTGAGGTGGGTGGGGCTGAGAGAGCTCTCCCAGGAGCTGCCCTTTCAAGGACAGAGGCTCAGAGCAGCCAACAATCTCCTTTCCCTTCTTCCCCCACAACAGACACCCTGTGAGGTGGGTGGGGCTGAGAGAGCTCTCCCAGGAGCTGCCCTTTCAAGGACAGAGGCTTAGAGCAGCCAACAATCTCCTTTCCCTTCTTCCCCCACAACAGACACCCTGTGAGGTGGGTGGGGCTGAGAGAGCTCTCCCAGGAGCTACCCTTTCAAGGACAGAGACTTAGAGCAGCCAACAATCTCCTTTCCCTTCCTCCCCCACAACAGACACCCTGTGAGGTGGGTGGGGCTGAGAGAGCTCTCCCAGGAGCTGCCCTTTCAAGGACAGAGGCTCAGAGCAGCCAACAATCTCCTTTCCCTTCTTCCCCCACAACAGACACCCTGTGAGGTGGGTGGGGCTGAGAGAGCTCTCCCAGGAGCTGCCCTTTCAAGGACAGAGGCTTAGAGCAGCCAACAATCTCCTTTCCCTTCCTCCCCCACAACAGACACCCTGTGAGGTGGGTGGGGCTGAGAGAGCTCTCCCAGGAGCTGCCCTTTCAAGGACAGAGGCTCAGAGCAGCCAACAATCTCCTTTCCCTTCCTCCCCCACAACAGACACCCTGTGAGGTGGGTGGGGCTGAGAGAGCTCTCCCAGGAGCTGCCCTTTCAAGGACAGAGGCTCAGAGCAGCCAACAATCCCCTTTCCCTTCTCACCTCACAACAGACACCCTGTGAGGTGGGTGGGGCTGAGAGAGCTCTCCCAGGAGCTGCCCTTTCAAGGACAGAGGCTCAGAGCAGCCAACAATCTCCTTTCCCTTCTTCCCCCACAACAGACACCCTGTGAGGTGGGTGGGGCTGAGAGAGCTCTCCCAGGAGCTACCCTTTCAAGGACAGAGGCTTAGAGCAGCCAACAATCTCCTTTCCCTTCCTCCCCCACAACAGACACCCTGTGAGGTGGGTGGGGCTGAGAGAGCTCTCCCAGGAGCTGCCCTTTCAAGGACAGAGGCTCAGAGCAGCCAACAATCCCCTTTCCCTTCTCACCTCACAACAGACACCCTGTGAGGTGGGTGGGGCTGAGAGAGCTCTCCCAGGAGCTGCCCTTTCAAGGACAGAGGCTCAGAGCAGCCAACAATCTCCTTTCCCTTCCTCCCCCACAACAGACACCCTGTGAGGTGGGTGGGGCTGAGAGAGCTCTCCCAGGAGCTGCCCTTTCAAGGACAGAGGCTCAGAGCAGCCAACAATCTCCTTTCCCTTCCTCCCCCACAACAGACACCCTGTGAGGTGGGTGGGGCTGAGAGAGTTCTCCCAGGAGCTACCCTTTCAAGGACAGAGACTTAGAGCAGCCAACAATCTCCTTTCCCTTCCTCCCCCACAACAGACACCCTGTGAGGTGGGTGGGGCTGAGAGAGCTCTCCCAGGAGCTGCCCTTTCAAGGACAACTCCTACGAGAGCTATGACAGACCCAAGGCCGTTCTAGCAGAGGAGTGGGGAATCAAACCTGGTTCTCCCAGATGAGAGTCCGTGCACTTGACTACTACACCAAACTGGCTCTGGCATGGGTTCCAGTAAAGCAATGCTCCATCCTTGAGCCAAATCTCACCTTGTTTTTTTTGCAAGGCTGAGAACAAATATTACAAAGTAAATAACACTCATTGAGTGTTCTAACTCCTAAGCCAGGGATGTCAATCATGCAGCCCAAGGTCTGAATTAGGCCCCCAGAGGATTCCTAACAGGCCCTTGAGCAACTGGCTGTCATCTGCTTCCTTCTTCCTCTCTTTTGCGTCCTTCTGCATCACAGCTTGCTTTGGCAGGTTTGCTCAATCGCACAGGAGCTACAGAGCAAAACCTCTATTTTCTCCATTGTTTGAGGCGCCTCTCTCGGAGGAGAGGAATAGCTTGCTTTGCCAGGCTCTCTGAATCGCACAGCAGAGCTACTGAGCCGAGCCTCTCTTCTTTCTGTCGGCTGAAGCTCCTCCTGGTCGCCTGGAGAAGGAAGGAAAGAGCCAGAGCTTCCTTTGCCCAGTGCCTTGGATCACATGGGAGAGATACAAAGAAAGCACCTTTAAGACTAATGAGCGCTAATGCATGTTTTGTGTTTGTCTGAGTCTTTTATAAAGTTTATATCTCTGCTACCTGGTATTACATTTTATGACACACATGGCCATTACTGAAAAGGTCTCAGGTATGTCCGATCTGGCGCTCATAACAAATGAGTTCAACGCCCCTGATCTAAACGCTGTACAGGGGCATAATGTAAAGACAGGTTCTTACATTCTCACACACCCTCCTTATGCAAGGACATCTGTTGTTGTTTACCTGAACACACTTAGAATCATAGAGTTTGAAGGCACCTCCAACCCCCTGCACAATGCAGGAAATTCACAAATACCATCCCCTAAAGGTGCCTTATACTAAATCAGACATGAAGCTGTCTTATATTGAATCAGACCATCTGTCTGTCAAGGTTAGTATTGTCTACTCATACTAGCAGCAGCTCTCCAGGGTCTCAGGCAGAGGTCTTTCATATCGCCTCCTCCCTAGTCCTTTCAGCTGGAGATGCCAGGGATTGAACCCGGGACCTTCTGGATGCCAAGCAGAGGCTCTTCCTCTGAGCCACGGCCCCATCTGGTTCACTTTCATGGCGGCATCCTCCAAAGAATTCTGGGAAGGATAATTTAGGGATGGTGCTGAGATGCAGGGATCCCAGGGTTCCTTTATAGAGCTGCCAACTCTCTGAGGCTTCAAAGATAACAATAAGGATACTCTTCTGTTCTTGTCATACCCTGATTTTTACACAGAAGTTACCACCTGTGATCCTCTGTCCCTTGCTGATGCTGTTGGATGTTGTTGACTGTAGGGCATACCCCTTTCATTCAGTCTATAGTTGTGAAGGAAGATTATATTGTGTCACGGTATTATGGATAAACAGCCAGCGCTTCTTTTTCTTGCTGCCATGCCTGGGGGAAAAAACCCCTAGTCTTCCTTTTGGGTAAAAACAGTAGTAGTTCCAGAAGGACAAGCATCAGATGTAAGCTGCTTCCATTCACATTGCATAATGCACTTTCAAGGTTCTTAAGTAATTGCTTGCAACTGGGTTTTCCTGTTTTACAAGTTGGTCTGAAGCAGCAGAACAAAATTTGAGTCCAGTGGCATCTTTAAGACCAGGAGTGGCCAAACTGAGGCTCGGGAGCCACATGTGGCTCTTTCACACATATTATGTGACTCTTGAAGCCCCTACCATCCTGTTGGCCAGCTTGGAGAATGCATTTAAAGTTGTTTTCTTTTCACATCTCCCTCCCTTTCCCATCTACTTACTTTCCTTCCTTCCTTCCTTGCATCTCTCAAACACCTGACATTTATTCTATGTGGCTCTTATGTTAAATAAGTTTGGCCACCCCTGTTTAAGACCAACAAAGTTTTTCTTAAGCTTTGCTCTACAGGAAAATCCAGTTGCACAAGATTGCTAAAAGTGCATTGTCCAGCATGTGTGAAAGCAACAGTACTCTTTATTAGCATAACAGTTTTGAACGCTTCAAAACAGATGAGTTCCCATTATTGAGAGGGTGGAATATTAATCTGAAATGTACCTGCTTTTCATTAAATCCTCATCTAAATGCACTTTAAACTCAGAAATAAAATTTATGGTGACTTGATTTAGGGCATTCTTTGCCGATCTGGCAGCCAAGATATAGCCATGTTCCCCTAATGGACACAATAGCACATTCCCTCTAGCTACTGCATGGGGGAAAGGCTCAACGCTGCCTTTCCTTGTGTCACAGTCGTGATCAGAATTGGGCCCCCCCATGCCCCTCAGTGTCATACGTAGCTGAGGTCTCTCTGTCTTTCTCTGATTCTGCCTTCTCTTCCTCGCAGTGGCAGACACACGGATGTCCGACGAGATTGTCCATAATCTGGATGGTTGTGAGATTTCACTGGTTGGAGAAGACCTAGATCCAGAGAGGGAGTACCTGCTCTTGGACGGAGCCTCTCTGCAGCAGCGAGGCCTGGAGCTCATCAACACCTCAGCCTACCTCTCGGTCACAGGTGTGCACCTTTGGGACAACTCTGTCTTCTTCTGGCATCTCTCCCGAGACAGTGAAGCAGTGCTTTGGTCACTGCAAAGTCCTGGTCACCGAACTGATGACTCTTTGGTCCATCAACCCCAGCAGATACTCGTGTTTAAGCTCAGTTGTGGCCGGATTTGAGTTCGTCAGCAAAAAACGTCCTCTCCCCTCTCCTCCCCTTCTTGTCCCCTCCTCTCCCCTCCCCTCTCTCTCCCCCTGCCCTCTCCTCCCCTTCTCTCCCCTCCCCTCTCCTCTGATTAAAACTCCTTGACTAAAAGTCTTGAGCAGTCAAAAACCCATCTATCAAGTAGCATCACCTGGACACCATACTAAACCCTCTCCAGTTTCCAAATCTATTTCACTGCAGTCCGTATCCCCAGGTGCTTTTCTCCGGTGCTGGAACTGATTTTAGCTTCAAGAAAAGTGCCTGGAGAGCCATGGAGCAGTTGTGGGGAGCCCTTTGCATCCCTTCCTGCAGGTTCACTGCAAAAGAGGTTAGGGGAGTGGAGATCTGGAGTGGGGGGGGGGGGGAGGGATGAGCGCTTAACTCCTTCTTCACCCACTGATGTTTGGTCTTTTTCCATCCCCTCCCTGCAGGCTACTCCCTCTTCTTCTTGCTCCCAAGTCTGGTTGTAAAAGCTTGGTTGAGAGATGAGGATGTCTTGAAAGCACCTGAGGGGAGGTGGCAAGGGAAAGGGTTAACCCTCCCTCTCCCTTTGCTCCATTCCAGGTCGCCCATTTGCTGTTGCTTCACAGTGGAGATGTGAACCATTGACATCTAATTACTCATGATTCATATGTCCCATTAATTTAACATACGAACATCAGAGAAGCCATGTTGGATCAGGCCAGTGGCCCATCTAGTCCAACACTCTGGGTCACTCAGTGGCCAAAAAAACAGGCTCCAACAAGAGGTCCATCAGTGGGGTCAGGACACTAGAAGCCCTCCCATTATTTAGATCAGGGGTCCCCACCGTGGTACCTGTGGGCAGCATGTCAACTGCCAGTACCTTTTCTGATGCTCACCAAATGTTCTCAGAAAGTTGGAGGAGCCAGGTGGGGCTTATGCCCAACTGGGTTTCTGATTGGCTGTGCAGTTTTTTAAAAGAACATAGCTTTGGCAGCAGCTGCCACCACAAAACAAGGATCTCAATGGTTTGATGAGCTCCAGCAGCCATTTTGTGGCTGGCTTTATCTCTTGTGGCAGCCATTTTGTGGCTGGCTTTATCTCTTGTGGCAGCCATTTTGTGGCTGCACCCACCTCACTATTTCAGAATTGCAAAGGTGCCCATAGGTTCATAAAGTTTAAGAACCCCTTGATTTGGGCGCTTAGTTTATGATCCCATGTCCAGGCCCTTGTTCAGCCAGCCTAGGAATCAGTTTTTATTTCTTTTCAATCCTGATATTTCTCTTTCCACCTATAGGTGTGGAGAGCATCGCTGTGTATGAAGAGATCCTGCGCCAGGTGGCGTACTGCACCCGCCGTGGTGCTGCCCTTTACGAAAGGAAGTTCCGCCTTTCCTGCACCGAGATGAACGGCCGTTACTCCAGCAACGAGTTCACTGTCGAGGTAAAAGCCTGTCACAGTGGGCGCTTGTGGAAATTCAGAGCTTGCTGAGCCCAGTAGCAGTCAAGGTCAGCTGGACCTGCCTGAACTCAAAAGTGTTATTGTCTCTCCTCAGGTGAATGTCCTCCACAACATGAACCGAGTTGCTCACCCCAACCACATCATGAGCTCCCAACAGTTCATGCACCGCGGCCACCACCTCCCACAAGAACTTTCTGGCCACAGCCTGGTTAATGTCCACCGCAACTCCAGTATGTACCCACTGACAGGGCCAATTTTCCCACCAAGTCAGTCAAGCGGCTGTTTGGGATGAGGCAGTGCGCCTCAGGGGCACCACTCACTCCCAGCCAGGGCTTTTTTTGTAGCAGGAGCTCCTTTGCATATTAGGCCACACGCCCCTGATGTAGCCAATCCTCCTAGAGCTTACAGTAGACCCTGTAAGAAGAGCTCTGTAAACTCCAGGAGGACTGGCTACATCAGGGGGTGTGGCCTAATATGCAAAGAAGCTCCGGCAACAAGGAAAGCCCTGCTCTCCCAGCTCTCAGTGCTATGGGAGGTGGTTGGCATCATCTTTTGGCCCCTCACCACCACCAGCAGTTGAAATTTGGCTTTGAGCGAGCCCGTGGCAACATCAGCTGACGGATGGACCTTGCTTTTGGGGCCACAAAATACCTCAATCCGGCCTTGCTTATTTACATTCTACACACAGTACAGTGGGAATAAGAGATTGCCAATTCTGGGTTGCGAAATACCTGGAGATGTTGGGGGTGGGGCCTAAAAGGGCAGGGTTTGGAGAGGGAGGGACCTCAACAGGGTATAGTGCCATGGACTCCGCCTTCCAAATCAGCCATTTTCTCCAGGGGAACTGATCTCTGTAGACTGGAGATCAGCTGAAATACTGGGAGATCTCCAGGCCCCACTTGGAAATTACAAATCTTATAAATACTAAGCAATGTATATAGACAAAGTCAACAACAATCAGTAACAGTTTGGTGTAGTGGTGAAGTGCGCGGACTCTTATCTGGGAGAACTGGGTTTGATTCCCCACTCCTCCACTTGCAGCTGCTGGGATGGCCTTGGGTCAGCCATAGCTCTCATAGAGGTTGTCCTTGAAAGGGCAACTTCTGTCAGAGCTCTCTCAGCCCCACCCACCTCACAGGGTGTCTGTTGTGGAGGAGGAAGGTAAAGGAGATTGTATGCTACTCTGAGACTGATTCAGAGAGAAGGGCGGGGTATAAATCTATGATCTTTTTCTTACTCTCAAGAAGTCTGGTTGGAGTGAACACTTAAGTAACTGTAGAAATTGGCTGCTGTCTATTGAATGATACACTGTACAGGACTTTTCTACAGTGTCCTTTGGAATGGGCTGTATGGCTTTGAATGGGCTGAGTTTGGATACAAGGGCTGTTACTGTTACTAGTATATAAGAACTGATGGTTGTTGACTTTGTACAAATTGGCTTTGGTATTTGTGTTTGTACTGATTACAGTTAACTACAGTAGTCTGCATACATTGCTTAGTATGTTGTTTGCACAGCTCAGAAACTTAATTTAAAAGCAGGCCTCTTCTCATGGGACTGGTTCCTTGTATTATACATTTTGAATCATAGTTCAAGTGAAATCCAAATATTAAGATAAGGTTTAAAAAAAACCCAGTCAACTTGCGGAGCAGTGAGGTCCACGGCTGCTAGCTCGGCACCATCTTGAATCCCATCTCCTCTACATTGCTTAGTATTTATGAGATTTGTATTTTTCCCACGGTTGTTTGGTATTCATCTAGCCTTGATTAGTACTGTGGTGCCTGGTATTTTTTGCTCCCGCTTGGGGGTTGCCAACCTTAGAGAGGGCAGAACTGCATGTGCCATTTAGGAGTTTCCTGTTACACAGGGAATTGTGCTGGGGAAATGCTAGGGGTGGTGTCAGTCATTGGAAGAAGAGAAGAAGAGATTAGATATATATCCCACCCTTTGCTAGCCAAAGGAGTCTCAGAGCGGCTTACAAATCTCCTTTCCCTTCCCCTCCCCACAACAGACACCCTGTGGGCAGTGTTCCCTCTAAGCTGAGTTAGTATGAGCTAGCTCACAGATTTTCACGACCTGAGTTCGATCCCCAGTGGAAGCTGGGTTTTCTCAAGGTTGACTCAGCCTTCCATCCTTCCGAGGTCGGTAAAATGAGTACCCAGCTTGCGGGGAGGAAAGCATAGATGACTGAGGAAGGCAGTGGCGAACAACCCCGTAAAAAGTCCGCCGTGAAAACGTTGTGAAAGCAACGTCACCCCAGAGTCGGAAACGACTGGTGCTTGCACAGGGGACCTTTCCTTTTCCCATACGTTTTTGTCTTAGCTCAGGAGGGATGACCTCCAGAGCACACTAATTCACAACTTTAATGTCGCCAGTAGCTCACAAAGTAGAATTTTTGCTCACAAGACTCTGCAGCTTAGAGGGAACATTGCCTGTGGGGTTGGTAGAGCTGAGAGAGCTCTCCCAGAACTGTTCTTGAGCAGAACAGCTTTGAGAGAGCTTGTGGCTGACCCAAGGTCACATCAGCAGGTGCATGTGGAGGAGTGGAGAATCAAACATGGTTCTCCAAGGTAATTGTCTGCACACTTCACCACTACACCTAACTGGAAGCCTCTTGGAAGCTAGGAGAGAACCAAGCAGGTTCACGGCCAAAGCGCTCAGTCTTGGCTGTCAAGATAATTTCATTGTCTGAGACAGCAGCAGCTGCCGCCTCCCACACCTCTTGTTTGCCTCCACCCACCCACCCATCCTTGTCCCATCTGGCTACTGACTTGCAGTAACAGTAGCAACAGCAATCACTGCCCTTGGTGGGAGGCAGCTCTTCACACTTCTTTGCTGCCCCCTCCCCACCCAGCTTGAAAATCCGCATAACAAGCCACATAAACAAGCCTGAGGAACTTTGGGAACTGTCACAAGACTCCTTCCTCTTGCGAGAGCTTGGCTGCCGTTTTGGTTGCCCTGGCGACTGGTAACTGGAAAGGGCAGCTGAACTCTCACTTTTGGAAGAACCTTAGATCCAGGCGGGCAGCCGTGTTGGTCTGAAGCAGTAGGACAAAGTTTGAGTTCAGTGGCTTCTTTAAGACTAACAATTTAATTCTGGGTATGAGCTTTCTCCGATACACTGAAATGGAAGTTCCCAGTCCATATTGTGAGAGTTCTTGAATTGGCACACAGAGCTTCAAATTATTATGAAAGAGGTTGAGGGAAGAGTGGAGGTAAAGAGAACAACCTCCTCTTTCAGGCAAGGGCAATCTCCTTTGACTGGCTTTATAGAATTCTGCTGGAAGGTCTTTCTCGCAGCCAGCTTCTCAGAAGTAACTCTACAGCTACTCAGGGCTTTCTTTTTTTAAAAGAAAAGGCCCAGCAGGAACTCATTTGCATATTAGACCACACCCCTGACATCACCATTGTTTCACACAGGGTTTTTGCTGTAGAAAAAGCCCAGCAGGAACTCATTTTCACACCCCCTGACACCAAGGCAGCCGTAACTGCATTCCTGTGCATTCCTGCTCAAAAAAAGCCCTGCAGCTTCTCATCATCAGCAAGCAGCTGGTGCTGGACCAGGAGACATGCACTTTGTCTTCTCTCCTGGATCTCCATTCTAAGCCCTCATCTCCGGTGCTCAAAGGGTGTGGGTGAAACTGGAGGGCTGGTAATGACCACCTGTTGGAACAGGGCTGGAAGGTGCTGGTGGCTCTGCACCAGCCATTGGCTGTGAACTCTGACAAGCCTGCAGCTCATCTTTTTGCTTTTGGCTTCTGCCGATTTGGAGCAGGAGTCCTCTCTGCCTGAAGAGTCCTTATCTCCTGACTGAGCCATGACACCATCCAATGAAGCTGTTGCCCGCCCCGTGTCCCCCCCACCCTCAGAAGCTGTCTAATCCTTTTTGAATGCCATCTATGCCATTGAAGAAGTCCTTGTTCTTGGTAGCAGAAAGGAGATGAATTTATTTTATTTTTTACCCTTTCTGTGGTAATCGGGGCTTGGGGCAGCTAACAACATAAATACAAAACGGCTTTTCCGGAGCTTTTGCATCTCACGTGGTAAAAGGGCTGCCTACCGAAATGGTCCTATGACCTGGATGCCCTTTGCTATCCTGATCTCGTCAGAGCTTGGAAGCTAAGCAGGATCAGTCCTATCAGGGGTGCCCTCTTCCCCCAGATTTACAGCTCATCTCCAGACTAGAGATCAGTTCCTCTGGAGAAAATGGCTGCTTTGGAGGGAAGACTCTATAGCATGACGCCCCACTGAGGACCGTGTCCTCCCCAGGCTCCACCCCCCGAATCTCCAGGAATTTCTCAACATGGAGCTGGCAAACCTACTCCCCACCAGTGTTCCCTCTAAGCTGAGTTAGCGTGAGCCAGCTCACAGATTTTTTAGCCTCCAACTCACATGTTTCTGTCTTAGCTCAGGAAGGATGAACCCAGAGCACACTGATTGATGCACAACTTTAATGCCAGTCGCTCACAAAGTAGAATTTTTGCTCACAAGACTCTGCAGTTTAGAGGGAACATAAACCCCCTGCCAGCAGCCGGGTGGGACCAGGCAACCCTAGCTCTATTTAGAAGAAGACGACTGCAGATTTATACCCCGCCCTTCTCTCTGAATCAGAGACTCAGAGCAGCTTACAATCTCCTTTCCCTTCCTCCCCCGCAACAGACACCCTGTGAGGTAGGTGGGGATGAGAGGGCTCTCACAGCAGCTGCCCTTTCAAGGACAACCTCTGCCAGAGCTATGGCTGACCCAAGGCCATTCCAGCAGCTGCAAGTGGAGGAGTGGGGAATCAAACCCGGTTCTCCCAGATAAGAGTCCGCGCACTTAACCACTGCACCAAACTGGGTGGGAGATCACCGAGGAAGTCCAGAGGCCTTATGCAGAGGTAGGCAGTGACAAACCACCACTGAATGCCTTTTGCCTTGAAAACCCTATGGGGCCGCCATGCCGGCAAGACTTTTTTTTTTTAAATCACCCTGCATCATTTAAAAGAGATGTTTCTCCTTGGCTCAGCCTAATATGGAGTCAGACCAGTGGTCCATCAAGCCTAGAACGGCCTACTCTGGTTGGCTGTCTAGTGTCTGGGGGGTCTTTCCCATGTCCGCTGCCTTAGAGCCTCTCATCGGCAGTGCTGGGGATTGTACCTGGGAGTTCTTGCATGCAAAGCATGATTTACCTGTGACTGAGTGTGAACCCCCCCCCCCTTTCTCTTTCCTGCAGTGGTCCCCAGCGCTGCTACCATCATCATTGTGGTGTGCGTGGGCTTCCTGGCCCTGATGGTGGTCCTGGGCGTCTTGCGGATCCACTCCTTGCACAGGCGAGGGGAGGGGCAGGAATGTCCAGGGGAGGCCGCCGGGAGCCAAGGAGGCGGCAGGGCCACCGAAAGCGAGATGTTCTGGGACGACTCGGCCCTCACTATCATCGTCAACCCCATGGAGGTGAGTGAAGACAGCGGAGGAACCGGAGGGGAGAAATGCAGAAGCTTGGAATAAAGGACAGAACAGACTCGAGATTCCCCCTCGCCGAGGTTCCCCCCCCCCCCCCACATCTTCCCAGTTGAGAAACTGGGAAACATCACCATTGTTTCACATACACTCCATCCTCCAAACCATCTATCTTCTCTTGGGGAACTGATCCTTGTCATCTAAAAAAAACCCAGCAGGAACTCACTTGCATATTAGGCCACACCTCCTGATGCCAAGCCAGCTGGAACTGCATTCCTGTGTGTCCTTGCTCAAAAAAAAAAAAAAAAGCCCTGGCTATAATGCATTTGATGATAATACATTATTCAAGAGTTGTGTGGATTAAATGCTGGAAGGTTTAACTTGGTAGTCACAAGCAGGTAGTTTCGTTGTGGCCTCATGAGAAAGCTTTCGTCCAAATAGTCACACTTCCTTTTGCTTACAGCAAAATTTGGAAAAACGAAGGTATGTACGTGCTAAGGTCACATGCGATGCAGCAGTTTGCAGCATTTCCTCAAGTATTAAGAAATTTAGGGATGCCAGCCTCTAGGCGGGGCTTGGGGATTCCCTGGAATTACAGCTCATCTCCAGATGACAAGGAGAAAATAGGTGGTTTGGAGGATGGAGTGTATGGCATTGCATCCCACTTCTGTCTCTCTCCTTCTCTGGCTCCACCCCCAAATCTCCAGGAGTCTCCCAGTGATTATCTGGTAATTTACCCCCCCATCCCCTGCTGTTGGCAACCCTACACTTGTCTAATTCCTGGCTCCTCCCAGGAACTACAACAACACAATCACGTTTAGTGTTCCCCCTCCTTTAGGGGAGCGACGGTGGCTCAGTGGTAGAGCATCTGCTTGGGAAGCAGAAGGTCCCAGGTTCAATCCCCGGCATCTCCAACCAAAAACGGTCCAGGCAAATAGGTGTGAAAAACCTCAGCTTGAGACCCTGGAGAGCCGCTGCCAGTCTGAGCAGACAATACTGACTTTGATGGACCGAGGGACTGATTCGGTATAAGGCAGCTTCATGTGTTCATAGTGTGTTTAATGGGCTGTCATATAGAGCAGGGTCCCAGTCCGTGGCCTGTTAGCAATTGGGCCGTGGAGTGAGGCGAAGCAGCCCTGCCAACTCTTTCACCGAAAGAGGCAAAGCAGCTTTGCCGCCCCTTTCATCTGCCTGGGATCTGGGCAGACTAAAAAGGCAACGCAGCCTAGCTCCGAAGCACCACTTCTTTCCTCTGCCCATGTCCCAGGTGGATGGGGCATCACATTTACCTCGCCTACCTCTCATTGGGGGCACAGACAGGGTGGAGGGGCTGCCTGGAGCAGCAAAAATCCCAGCTCACCTCACCACCGGTCCATGGAAAAATTGTCTCCCACAAAACCGGTCCCTGGTGCCAAAAAGGTTGGGAACCACTGATACAGAAGATGGTGTGGAGTTCTTTTCTGTTGCCCCAGAAGGTCGGATCAGAACCAGTGGGTTGAAATGAAATCCCAAGAGTTTTTGGTTAAAACGTTAGGAAGAACTTCCTGCCGGTTAGAGCGGTTCCTCAGTGGAACAGGCTTCCACGCAAGGTGGCGGGCTCTCCTCCTTTGGAGGTTTTCAAACAGAAGCTAGATGGCCATCTGATAGCAATGCTGATTCGGTGACTTGAGGCGGAATGCGAAAAGGATGGCAGGAAGGACTGCATCAGTGCTTAGTTGTGATTTTACTTGACGGTCTTATTGTTTTAATACGATTTACTAATGTTGCCTCTGTTTATTTTGTGTTAGCCGCCTTGAGTCTTTGTAGAATGGGCGGGATATTAATAATAATAATAGAAGAAGAATTGCAGATTTATACCCCGCCCTTCTCTGAATCAGACTCAGCTGCTTTTACAATCTCCTCCCCCACAACAGACACCCTGTGAGGTGGGTGGGGCTGAGAGAGCTCTCACAGCAGCTGCCCTTTCAAGGACAACTCCTACAAGAGCTATGGGTGACCCAAGGCCATTCCAGCAGGTGCAAGCGGAGGAGTGGGGAATCAAACCTGGTTCTCCCAGATAAGAGCCCGCACACTTAACCACTGCACCAAACTGACAATAATAATAATAATAGTTCTCGTGGCCCTTTCTTACATGCCCAGGGCTCAGGCAGCATTTCCCCCCCTTTTTTGGAAAGTAATCAGTTTATTGAAAAAAATTGAAAGGATGCAGATGCAAACTTAAATAAGTGTTGCAATAAAGCTGGAATAGATAATTAGGGATCCTGGAGGGTTTTTGCCATCTTCTAGGCATTGAGTGGGGGCGGGGGGAGCTAGTTGTGAATTTCCTGCATCATGCAGGGGGTTGGACTAGATGGAGGTCCAGTCCAATTCTGTGATTCTATGTTTTCTTTCCCTGTTCAAGATTTCTGGAAACTATCCATTTCTCTGGGAGGGCGGAAGGAGGAAGAACCTGAGACAGGCGGTCGGTCGCCCCTCTTTCTTAACTCCCCACCTCTTTCTGCCCCTCCACAGTCATACCAGAGCTGCCAGGAGCAAGCAGCGGAGGCCGCCGAGTCGAAAGCCAGAGAGGTCACAGAAGAGGAGGACAGCAGTGACTCGGAATCCCCCGACTCTCCGAGCAGCGACGCCACCGACGACCAGCGCATTGTGATCAACCGCGATGTCCCCTGCCGCTACTAGAGAACTGCGACGGATGGCGAGAGAAGTGGAAACATCCACGTGAGGGAGGGGAGGAGGGCCTGCTTATGGTTAATGTTTGGGGAGGGAGGGGCCTGCTTCCACATCTTTCCACATCCCCCCCTTTCCCCACTCCCTGCCCCGCTTCTTTCCAGACCTCTCTCAGTATGGCGAAGGCCAGTCCTAAAGAGTGCCGGGGCCTCGAGCAGGCAACCCGAACGGCACCTCATCCTCCCAGGAATTCCTCAGGGGTCGATCCCCATCCCCCAGGGAGTTCTCATGTGCAAGACTCCTTAAAATAGGGTTGCCAACCTCCAGTTGGAGCCTGGAGACTGCTCAGAATTACAACTGATCTCCAGCCGAGAGATCAGTTTTAATGGAGGGGATGGCTGCTTTGGAGGGCGGGCCTGCTGAGGTCTGAAGATGATATTGGATTTATATCCCCCCCCCCTCCACTCCAAATCTCAGAGCGGCCTACAATCTCCTTTACCTTCCTCCCTCACAACAGACACCCTGTGAGGTACGTGGGACTGAGGGAGCTCTCCCAGAAGCTGCCCTTTCAAGGACAACTCTTGTGAGAGCTATGGCTGACCCAAGGCCATTCCAGCAGCTTCAAATGAAGTAGTGGGGAATCAAACCTGGTTCCCCCAGATAAGAGTCCGCACATTTAACCACTACACCAAACTGGCCCTCAGCACCTTGTTTCCATACCAATACCCTGCTTTCCTCAGGCTCCACCCCCAAATCTCCCAGAATTCCCCACCCCGGAGTTGCCAAACGGAGCTGCACAAAAGCACTACTGGGGATCGTGCCCCGTACGCCAGATCCGTCCGTCTTCAACGGCTGCCCTTTCCGGTGTCCCAAACCCCACCTCCCAAGGCAGGAGACACTACGCTTTGCCCTACACAGCGGGCCCACCTTTGCCCATGGTGGAGTCCAGCGGAAAGGCCCCTCCATCTTCCCCCAGGTCTTGAACTTAAGCTCTTAGGACAGGCCCCTCCTGCTTTTCAGTCCCAGCCCGAGGTTCCCGTCCCACTAGAGGAGGGTAAGCTGGGGTTGGCATGAGATGCAGCAGAAGCCCAGAGAAGCTGGAGGGAAGCTTGTGGGTGGGGAGGACAAACGGGGGTCCTTAGGCATCCCCAAGATTCTATATATATATATATTGTATATTTTTTCAATGTCGTCATTTGAGGTTTCTTCTTGTTTTCTTGTTTGATGCAAAGAAACGAAAAACCTGCCGCTTGTGTCGCTTTGTAAAATTGTCAATAATATTAAAATAAATAATAAGCGAAGAGTGTGTGGGGGGGGGGAATGGGAAGGACCTGACCTGGAGAAGGAAGTGGAGCAGATTTTAAAATAAAAAAAGGGTTTTAAAAAGTAAAGGCCTAGAGTGCTGAGGACTCTTCCTTTGAAGTTGGTTTTTTTGATTCGGGGTCTCCGTAGCTTTTATGGTGCCAAAAAACAGGGAAAAAGGATAAAGTTGGGGGTGGGGAAAAGGTGTGGTACTTCTTAGATTGCTGACTGGTTGGTCTCACATGAAGCTGCCTTATATGGACTCTTGGTTCATCAGGGTCGGTATTGTCTGCTCAACTGGCAGCTGCTCTCCAGGGTCTCTAGCAAAGGGCTTTCACATCACCTACCTAATCCTTTTTACTTAAAAGTTGCTGGGGATTGAATCTGGAACCTTCCACAGGCCAAGCCGATGCTGTGCCGCTGAGCCTTCTCCAAGCCAGCCAATGGGGTAGTGGGGGCTTTGAGAGCCACAAAATAAGAGTGAAAGAGCTGCAATTTGGCCACCCCTGCCATAGACCTTGGGAGAAACAGAAGTCTCTCTTCTCTGGTACTATTCCCAAATCTCCAGGAATTTCCCAAGTCAGAACTGGCAACATTAAACACAGGCAGGGTTTTTTTTTGTGACAGGAACTTCTTTGCATATTAGGCCACACACTCCTGATGTAGCCAGTCCTCCAAGAGCTGACAGGGGCCTTTAGTACTAGAAAATGATTGGTTAATTACCAACCCAGCTTCCCTGTGAGCTGGGTTAGGGGAAAAAGAGTTTGAAGTTACAGAAATGGAAAAAGGAAAGCTTATTTTCCTCCTCAAGCACACACAACTTTTGAATTTTTTTTTAACCTCACTTTCTGCGTGAACACAGATGTAATCTTGATTAGGAGTAGAATTCCAAGTCATATTTCCTCACCCAGATGTTAAGAGGCTGTGAACAGTTTTATCAGAGTCCAGACTATTGCCATTTGCCACAACACACGTACTTTTTGATTAAAATAACTGAAATTTGTTAATCTAACTGGATTTGTTAATCTAACACAAGTAAACAATTAAATGAGCCCTGTCCCCCAATAACAACTTGGGCCAATCTTGAATTCCATCCCTGCAATATGGCAGCTCAGCCTCCAGAAGCTTCCGGAAGCGACGGGTAGTGAGCAAAGAGAAGGCTGGGGAGGATAACTCCAGTAGCCTCTGGTGTCTTGGCTCTTCCTCAGCTGGGGAAATCTCTAGCAGAAAGTTGCCTCAGCAGCTTGTTTCTGAGGCAGTTGAGGAAAGTCTTCAGGGGCAAAGGACACCCTCAATCGATGTAGACATTTCTGGAATCACATTCTGAGCCTTGACAGAAGTGTCAAGAAAAATGCAACTCATCAGCCTTGGTATTTTAAATAAAATATGAAATAATACAAATATATTTTATTAATAGATAACTTAAAAACAGAATTTCGATGTAGTGTGTTTCTTGATTCTTCCTGGCTGTCAGATGGAGCCAGAAATCCACAGAAGTGATGGTTGATTTCAGCAGCGTGACTTTTCTGTATCACCACTGCGCAGCCTTCCCTCCCTCCACACCAAAGGCATCCTCTGCAAATGAAACACCTGTAAATAAGGCCACAGCCAATCCAAAGAGAAACTGCTGTCAGGAAGGGGCTTCCTCTTGACAGCAGAGGGCGCCATTTCTCTGCTCAGCCACAAGTTGCGGGATGCTAAGTTACCTCTGCCAGCAAAGAGCAGATGGGGAGTGTGAATTTAGAAGGACACAAATTCTCCTGCCTGTCAGGGAGAGGGCAAGTTGTCCTGCCGAGCATGGAAGCCAGCATGGAAGGAGGAAAGGAACTCTTCAGAGTTAGGGTCTGATTTCACTGTAAGAGAGCTTCATTCACGCTTCTGCATTACAAACCACCTTGCAGAGTTCCCCCACTGCTTGCTCTCCACGATACAAATCTTGTATCATTTCCGTTAACTGCCCAAGGGCTTGGGGCTAAGTAGTAGCACATTATCTCTGCATTGACCAGCATGCTGGAGACCAGTTCTGGAAAGACTGTGTGCCTTTGTATCCTTTTCCAAAGTACAGATCTCCGCACTGTTGCCTCCGCTCAGCGAGCTCTCCGATTCAGATTCTCCATCTTCCCATGATTCCTCAAGGCAGCTGCACTTGAAAACATCCATCAGGTATCATGTCTTGAGAACAAAAACTAAGAGAGGGAGAAGCTACTAGCTTTCAGATCTTGTATGGCAGTCAGTGTCCAATCACAGAATGGGTAAACGTGCCCACTGTCAAGGCACTGCATTCCCCGAAATGCACTTGCAAACGCTGACCAATCACCAAGGAAGAGAAAGGAGTCATATTTTTGTGGCCAGGTGAATGGTCAGTTCATAGGTGACCATGACGATAGCTGCGTTGGGGATCTGTCGGATCAGGTGGGCCAGAAGCCCGCGGTAAAGAGCTGAGGGGCCCTCTTCCCTGACCACAAGCTGCAGGGTTTGCACGAAGGAGCGGTAACGTGAGCCCTCCTCTCGAAGCCGTGTCCGGATTACCTCTGGAGAAAAAAAGAAAGGAATGTAGTGAGCAGGAGTCATTTTGTAGAATAAGAGGTGCCGGAGCAAATTAGCACAACTCATTTGCATAGGCCACACATCGCTGACATCACCAGGTAGTGTACTGATTTATATCAGCTCAGCATCTACTTTAAAATGCTTCTTGAATTGTAATTGTCATCATAAAACCTTGCTCCCCTCCAATGTTCCCTCTAAGCTGAGTTAGCGTGAGCTAGCTCACAATTTTCTAGCCTCCAGCTCACACATTTTTGCTCAGGAAAAATGGCCATAGAGCCAACTCATTCATGCAGTCGCTCACAACTTTAATGCCGGTAGCTTACAAAGTAGAATTTTTGCTCACATGACTCCACAGCTTAGAGGGAACATTTCTCCCCTCATACTTTTAAAATTACTTTCTTCTACATGGCCACAGTGGCATGAAGAGTTCCATCTGCCTGCTTTATATGTTTTGGTTCTTTTCCCATTTTTTGTGGGGAAAAATACTACAAAGTTTGTCAAATCTTCGAGTTCAGCAAAATTCTCACAGGGGGTTTGAACAATGGAGCCCAGAAGCAAGTATGGGGGGTGGGGTTCAAGAAAGAAAGAGCACAATAAAATGTAGAGGTTCCAGAGCTCTGCTCCTGTGAGCTTCTACCCAAAACGAGGCCTGGTAGCGAGAAAGATGGTGGCCTGGCAAATCCCCAGCCCTAGCCGGATGGATGTGGATGAAACGACAGGACTTCAAGCAGGCTCACCATGTGGATAGGCGAGGCATGAGGCGCAGGTTTTTGAGACGGCAGCTGCTCCCATCAGCCCAAAGAAATCCTGGCTGTTGGGTGGGAAGATGAAGGATGGCGACCAGAACAGCCGGTTTTCCCTCAGCTGCTTCTTCAACGCCTCGTAGATAACAAAATGGATGACTGTTTCAGAGACTCCGGCGTAGGAGGCTGAAATCCCACGGTAAAAGCCTCGCAGGCCCTCTGTGTGGTAAACTCGCATGGCGCATTGAAGGGCACTGCCACGCACCTCGCCTTTGGCCCTGCAGAGATCAAAGCAAGAGCAATTAGCAACAGACCTCCTTGACTTGGGCATGAAAAAGGTGGTGTGTATTTTGAAGAAGTAGGGGTGAAACGCCCACAATTTGAAACCTACAGAACTCATATTCTAGACTCAGAAAGCACCCTGATAGATTTCTTTTCACCTCATTTTGCAAATGTTATTCTGTGTTACTGATGGCATTATGGGGGAGGGGGGAGGAGGAGGAGGAGGAATTGTATTTATACCCTACCCTTCACTCAGTCTCAGAGCAGCTGACAATCTCCTTTCCCTTCCTCTCCCAACAACAGACACCCTGTGAGGGAGGTGGGGCTGAGAGAGCTCTGAGAGAACTGTGTCTGTCCCAAGTTCACCCAAGCTGCTTGCATGTGGAGGAGTGGGGAATCAAACCCAGCTCTCCAGACTCATGTCCATCGCTCTGAACCACCGCACCAAACTGGCTGACGTACGAAAAGTAGGGCTGCAGCACCAAACCCCTGGAAGAAATTGGCGCGCAGAGCCAGGTAAGCTGGCATTATGCGTCCTGCACACTTACGCTCTTACCGGCGGTGACAAAAGGGGCACTCTAGCATTTTGTAAAAATGCTGCCATTTTGCCACGGAGCTTTTGCAAAATTCTAGAGAGTTCCTTCTGTCACATGGTTTTTTACAGGAAATGATCTAAGTGCGCCAGTACAGTGCATATGTACAACCTGTGCCTAAGATGCTGGTGAGCAATGAGAAGAAGATGATGCTGGATTTATATCCTGCCCTCCACTCCGAAGAGTCTCAGAGCGGCTCACAATCTCCTTTACCTTCCTCCCCCACAACAGGCACCCTGTGAGGTGGGTGGAATGGAGAGGGCTCTCACAGCAGCTGCCCTTTCAAGGACAACCTCTGCCAGAGCTATGGCTGACCCAAGGCCATGCTAGCAGGTGCAAGTGGAGGAGTGGGGAATCAAACCCGCTTCTCCCAGATAAGAGTCCGCACACTTAACCACTACACCAAACTGGGAGGCTTCATGCTATAGGAGGAAGCCTGGGATCCCTACCCTGAAGCCCCGCCTTCCAATCACTGGAAACCTTAATCACAAATTACTCTGGCTCTTGAAGCTGTGTAGGCATCAACAGGCAAAATTTCAAGCTTTTCTTCAGGAGAAAGGAAGGAAAGAAGGCGGAACTCCTTAGGCAACTGAATATTGTGCTTGGTACCCAGCTGTGGATGTGCATCCTTGCAAATATTCCCCCTTCCACCTGTGCAGGTGGTCTCCACACACCTGCTGATTTCCCACAAGGCCTGTAATCCACCCAGGGAATCAATCTGGTGCCTGAGAAGACCAAGGCCCTGCTTCCCTTACCTGGCTTCCAGCTGCATTCTCGTCTTCACCAGCCAGATGGGGTTGGTCAATGTGGCCGAACTGACGCCTGTGAGGAGGAGGAGGAGGAAGAGGAGGTCAAAGGTCTCTTTGTGAAATTGTGCAGCTAATGGAAGACTGAAGGGCTCATTCTGGAGGTCTCAGCCAAGACACCAGGGCACTGTCTAGCCAAAGGTAGACCTTTTCACATCCAACTGATGTGAACACATTCCTTCAGATACACTCACCAGGCATAGGCAGTAAATAAGAGACTTGACATGGATGCTCTGATCTTAAGACCTTAAGAACATTAAATGTTCTTTTTTTTGTGACTGTTTGACAGAGTGTTGGACTGGATGGGCCACTGGCCTGATTCAACATGGCTTCTCTTATGTTCTTCCACGAACCAGCATACCTGAGCTGAGCATTACCTGTTTCCTCAAGTTGGAGAGTCAGTTTGGTGTAGTGGTTAAGTGTGTGGACTCTTATCTGGGAGAACCGGGTTTGATTCCCCACTCCTCCACTTGCACCTGCTAGCATGGCATTGGGTCAGCCATAGCTCTGGCAGAGGTTGTCCTTGAAAGGGCAGCTACTGTGAGAGCCCTCTCCAGCCCCACCCACCTTTCAGGGTGTCTGTTGTGGGGGAGGAAGGTAAAGAAGATTGTGAGCCGCTCTGAGACTCTTCGGAGTGGAAAGTGGGATATAAATCCAATATCTTCAAGTGCGACGTAGCCAGATTTGGATTGAAACCACAGCATAAATAGGGCTGCCAACACAAGGCAGAAGAAGAAGAGATTGCGTTTTTACCCTGCCTTTCACTTGGAGTCCCAGGGTGGCTTACCATCTCCTTCCCTTCCTCTCCCACAAGAGCCACCCTGTGAGGTAGGTGGGGCTGAGAGAGCTCTGAGAGGACTGCTCTTGAGAGAACAGCTCTGAGAGAACTGTGGCTTGCCCAAGATCACGCAGTAGGTGCATGTGGAGGAGTGGGGAATCAAACTCGGTTCTCCCAGATTAGAGTCCGCTCACTTAATCACTACACCGAACTGGCTCTCCAGGTTGGGAAGTTCCTGGAGATTGGGGAGGGGAGCTTGTGGGAAGGCAGGATTTTGAGGGGATATCAGTGGGGTATGCCATAGACTCCACCCTCCAAACCAGCCGTTTTCTCCACAGAAACTGATCTCTGTCGCCTGGAGATCAGTTGTAATTCCAGGAGATTTCCAGGCTCCACTTAGAGGCTGGCAAACGTAGAGGTAGAAGGGGTTGTTCTCTCCTTTCCCCAGAGCCTCAATCTGAATCAGGCCCTGCACCTTTTGTGTAAATGAGCTCTCTGTAGCTGTTGTCTGGCTAAGGGGAAAGGGAAGTGGGACTGGGGAAACCCCAACCCAGCTGGGGGGAGAAACGCCTTGCTTAGTCTGTGGGAGAAAACTGCAAGTTTAACTTTCCCGTGGATTTCATTTGGGTAGATTGGCAGCATGACCCACACATTCTAGTTTCTAATGCTGCCTGCCCCTGGTTGAAAAACCATTCGCAGCTTCTGCTGACCCCTAGTTACCAGCCCCCCTCTGGCAATCCCTGGAACTACTTCAGGGCAAAACATTGTCACAGACATCATGACATCACATCAGCTCACCTGGCTATGACATCATTGTGTCCGTACTGTTGTCCCCTCCACACACACTTTTTTCCTCATGGCACTCTGGGAGGTTGTCTGCCACAGTGTGCAACCTGGGAAGCCTACAGCCTCCATTTCTTAGCATTAAAGCCAAAAGGATGAAGCTGAGGCCTACTTAAAATATGACACATTTTACCCACACATGTGAATGTGTGAAGGGGAAACGTGTGAACCCTTATCAACTGCCATACATGAAAAACCACATCTATTTCACCACATATTAAAAAAGGAAATCTCTGTTGTAGCCTGTGGCTTCCCAACAGCGAAGCCATGAATCTTCACATGGACTGTTTACTTCCTTATGTCATTTAAGACGTAGACAACATTGTATCTGTTTCTTTAATAGAGTGCTCCATTTCTAATGTTCAGGGAGCATCACGTGAACACATGAAGCTGCCTTATACGGAATTGAACTCTTGGTCCATCAACAGTGTTGCCTACTCAAAATGGCAGCCGGTCTCCACGGTTTCAGGCAGAGGTCTTTTCACATCACCTACTGACTGGACCTTTTAACTGGAGATGCTGGGGCTTGAACCTGGGACCTTCTGTATACCAAGCAGAGGCTCTTCCACTAAGCTACAGACAACATAGTGCAATATATATACATAGCGGATATTTACCTGCACAGGCTGCTGAAAGCATATGGACTTTCTTGGATTCGGGCACCAGCACCATGTTGAGTTTCTCCTTTGCCCCTGAATATGCAGCAAAGTAAATGGCCCTGTAGGAGGAGGAAGAGGAGAAACAGTGTTCTCATTAACCAGGACTATAATGTGTATTTTTTGTGTCTTTGCTTGTCTAAATTATATTTTTGGGTTTCTTTAGAGGCTGCTGAGGGGCGAGCAGTATCATAAAAATACTTCAATGAGTTCTGTGGGAAAGGAAATAGTCACAAAGCCATTTAAGCTTGCATCTTATGGTGACCCGGTCTGGTTTTCAAGGCAAGAGGTGTTCAGAAGTGGTCGGCCATCGTCTGCCTCTGCGTAGCAACCCTGGACTTCCTTGGCACAATCCCACTCTGACACTAGGTGGCAGTATAACCCCAAAAGCATGGATACCATGAATCATGCGTTTCCTTACAAGATACTCCTATATTGGAAAGGGCTGATTTCAGTCTGTGAAATTTGCAACTGGAAAATTAGGCGAGGGAATCTGCCCTCATTAGGCAAGTTTTACCTGGACGGGGCAACTCCAACAAGATTAGGTCCCAAGCCTCGGAAGAGCGAGCGGATTCCTTCTTTCTCGAGAATGGTTCTGCGGAAAGAGAAAAAGAGTGAGTGCGGCAGAATGAAAAGGCCCCCCAAAACATACCCGCATTCCTGTCCATAGTCTATCATTTAGCCTTCTATGTTTTTCTCTCCTCCTCCCAGACATAAAGGTCTAAAGAGCAAGGGTGGCCAAACTTGCTTGACGTAAGAGCCACGGAGAATAAGCGTCAAGGTGTTTGAGAGTCGTAAGACATGAATGTTGGATGTCTGAGAGCAGGCAGGCAGGAAGGAAATAGATGGATGGGGAGGGAGGGAGAAGTGGAAAGAAAGCAACTTTAACTTTAAATGCATTATCCAAACTGCTGGTTGGCTTGGCTCGGAGAATGATTTAAAGAGAGAAATGCCTTCTCCAAGATGGCTGATGGGGTGGCGAGGGCTTTGAGAGCCACGCAATGTGTGTGATAGAGCCACATGTGGCTCCTGAGCTTCAGTTTGGCCACCCCCCGTCTAAAGCCTCTTAGGACTGTTGTAAAGATAAAAGAGAAGAAGAAAAAGAGATTGGATTTATACTTCACTTGGAGTCTCAGAGGGGCTTACAATCTCCTTTCCCTTCCCCTCCTTACACCAGACACCCTGTGGGGTAGGTGGGGCTGAGAGAGCTCAGAGAGAACAGCTCTCAAGAGAACAGCTCTGAAAGAACTGTGACTGACCAAAGGTCACCCAGCAGTTCCATGTGGAGGACTGGGGAATCAAACCTGGTTCTCCAGATTAGAGTCTGCCACTCTTCACCACTACACCCATCTGGAGGTGAGAACAATACCCTGAGCTTCTCGGTAGGATTGTGAACTTCCAGGGGAGGGTCAAGCGATCTCCTGGAATTATGACTCTCCAGACTACAAACATCAGTTCCCCTGGAGAAAAGGGCTACTTCAGAGGGTGTACTCTATGGCAGTATACCCCCCATTAGAACTGCCCTTTTCCCAAGCCCCCCTCCACATGTTCCAATCCCAAATCTACAGGAATTTCCCAAGCTGGAGTTGGCAACTGTAAGGATTGGATTAAAAATGAGTCACCCGGTCGCCAGACGACCAAGATCAGATTCCTCTGAGAAAATGGCCGCTCCGGAGGGTGGTATCTATGGCATTCTACCCTGCTGAGCCCCCCGCCCTCAAAAAAACCCCTCACCTCATACGCCCTTATACAGACAGGGATCAAAATGTGAAATTTGCTGCTAGCGAATGCAGTGATGGCCGCAGGCATAGACAGCTTTAAAAGGGGATTAGACAGCTCCATGGAGGATATGCCTGTCAGTGGCTTCTAGGCATGGTGACTGAGGGGAATTTTCATGTTCAGTCACTAAATCTCTGAATCCCAGAGCCAGGAAGTTCACATCATGGGAAGGCCACAGCCTCTCTGTTCTGTTGTTGGCTGGCTCTCCAGAGGAACTGGTTGGCCATTGTATGAGACAGGATACTGTGGACTACATGAACCCCTGGTCTGATCCATCAGGGCTCTTCTTATGTTCTCATGAAGGCCTCAGCCTCTGTGCCCTGTTGTTGGCTCTCCAGAGGAACTGGTTGGCCGCTGTGTGATACTAGACTAGAAGGATCACTGGTCTGATCCTCAAGCTTCACCACAAATTCTCCAGGAATTTCCCAAACTGGGGTTGGCAACCCTAGAGGTAAGGCTCCTTCCTGAATGCCTGCTTATAGAATTCTTCCTTCTATTTGTAAAGTAAGTTACATCAGCTCTGTGTCGCCATTTCCCCTCCTCAATGGACTTCGGCCATGTCCCCATATACACCATCCCTTCCCCACTCACCTCAGCAGCTCAAGGACCCCAACTGAGGGAAGACAGGGGCGGATCAATGCCCCATTCACCCCCTGCAGTTGAACTGCAGGAAGGTAAAGGGGCCTCAGGCCCAAGGAGGAAGACTGCAGGCGGGTCTTCACCACTTCCAGTGGGCAGGTCAAAATGGCTCCCGCCGTGCCACCAAATCTGAGAAGAGAAAGGAGAGATCAGGTCAGAGGTTTTCTGCACAGGTCATAAGGCTGCACCGTATAACCAGTTTTACAAACTTGCTTGGAGAAGTGATTAAGGACTGTGGCCTATAACTACTGGGTCTAGCTTCTTTTAAGTAGGTCCCACCTCGAGTTCCTGTGAGAAAGGTGGCCTATAAATTAATTGTTCTCAACGTGTCAGAATTACCCCCAAGCTCAACAAGGTCAGGGACAGCTGGCCTAGCCATTCTTCAGAAGCAGAGGGAGGAAGAGAGACTTCCGCCCGCCTACTTTCACCAGCTTCAACTAGTCAGCCATCCTGAAGCAGACCTTAAAAAGAAGGCTGCATTTATACCCCGCCCTTCTCTCTGAATCAGAGACTCAGAGCGGCTTACAATCTCCTTTATCTCCTTCCCCTACAGCAGGCACCCCGTGAGGTGAGTGGGGCTGAGAGAGCTCACAGCAGCTGCTCTTTCAAGGACAACTCCCACGAGAGCTATGGCTAACTCAAGGCCATTCCAGCAGCTGCAAATGGAGTAGTGGGGAATCAAACCCAGTCCTCCCACACTTAACCACTACACCAAACTGGAAGTACATCAGTATAAGATTGCGGTCCTCTTTACTCAATTATTGACCTTGAGAGGGAGGATAGGTGAGCCGAGAGCCTCTGCTCTTGCCAAAAGCCTGCTGACTCAACCCATGTCAACTGCCAAATGTCCCCTTTGTAACCCATCCAAGTGGAGATTTCTGCTCTTTCAGGACAGTTACGGCAAGACAGCGGATTGCATAAAGCGGGAGTGTGCATAACCGGGTCACAACCAAAGTGAGGCAACAGCTCCCACAACATCCATCCCCCCTCCTCGTTGCTCCTTAGCAAGTGCGTTGCTGCCTGGATGTGCGTCACACACACACACACACCCTCCAGAGTTACAACTGATTAACTCGCTGATGACTGGTCTCTGCTCCGTTCCCAACAGAGATGCCCAAAGATCTAAAGTCCAGTGGGAGTCGAGGTGGGTGTGGGGGCTGACCATCATGGACTTTGCATACTGAAGATGCTTTGATGCATTTTGTTTCAGTGCACGTGATCTCCTAGGACGGGAGTCACAGGTGGCACTTTCACACCTTTGTGTGGCTCTTGAAGCCCCCTCCCCCATCTTGGAAAAGGCATTTCTCTCTTTATATCACTCCTCCAAGCCAGCCAGCAGCTTGGAAAATGCACTTGAAGTTAAAGTTGCTTTCTTTCCACCTTTCCCCCATCTATTTGCTTTCCTGCCGTCCTTCCTTGCTTCCTGTAGAAAAGAGTAAGAGTCCAGTAGCATCTTAAAAACTAACAAAATTTATGGTAGGTTATGAGTGTTCATGAGTCACTGCTCACTTTTTTGGAAGGGAAGGAGTGATATTCACATTAGCTTATCGCTGACTTAGAAATCTAACGTCTAATGAGATAAAAGCAACCATATTTTTATCCCACCCTTTCCTCCAGGGCAGGGTTTCCCAAACATTTCTTACCCGTGGCCCAGTTATTTTTACACTTCTCCTTCGTGGCCCAATAAAATTCGGGGGCGGAGCCAAAAGATTTTTTGGAGTGGAGCTGGGAGACAGGAATTATGTCATTTCCTGTAGTGCCACTTCCAGGTCAAGGGCCATGTCACTTCTGGGACACACTGAACCAAAACTCCACCTTTTCCTGTGATGTCACTTTCAGGGCACTTCCCCAAACCTGCCTCTCCTTTTGAAGTAACTTCATTTTCAGAAAAATCCTTCTGAAACTCATGCTGAGTCAAAATTTATTTATTTATTTATATTTATTTATATTAAGATTTATACCCCGCCCTTCTCACCTAAGTGTCTCAGGGCGGCTTACAACATGATAAATTAGACAACTTCCGATTGAAACATTTAAAATACAATTAAACTATAGGTTAATAAAAACATGATAAAATAGGATAATTAAAACCGGCGGCCTATAAATACATTTTGTTCCATCCAGGATGTTTTCATTGTCAGTTAATGTCATAGGCCTGCCGGAAGAGGACTGTCTTACAGGCCCTGCGGAATTGCCCTAGATCCCGCAGGGCCCGTACCTCTTCCGGCAACTGGTTCCACCAGTAAGGTGCCGTTGTTGAGAAGGCCCGGTCCCTGGTGGATTTTAGACGGGCCTCCTTTGGCCCGGGGACTACCAACAGGTTTTGTGAGCCTGAGCGTAGTACTCTCTGGGGAACGTGTGGGGAGAGACGGTCCCTAAGGTAGGCAGGTCCTAGGCCATATAGGGCTTTAAAGGTGATGACCAACACCTTGTACCGGACTCGGAACATTACTGGCAGCCAGTGCAGACTCTGGAGCCCCGGCCGAATGTGCTCCCATCTAGGGAGCCCTAATAATAGCCGGGCAGCAGCGTTCTGCACCAACTGCAGCTTCCGGGTCCGGCACAAGGGTAGCCCCATGTAGAGGGCATTACAGTAGTCCAGCCTCGAGGTGACCGTAGCATGGATAACTGTTGCCAGGTCGTCACGTTCCAGGAAGGGGGCCAACTGCCTCGCCCGTCTAAGATGAAAAAACGCGGACTTGGCAGTGGCTGCTATCTGAGCCTCCATCGTCAACGAAGGCTCCAACAGCACCCCTAGGCTCTTGACCCTGCCCGACGCTGTTAGCGAAGCGCCGTCAAAAGCTGGCAGGGGGATTTCCCTTCCCGGGCCGCAGCGACCCAAGCAAAGGACCTCTGTCTTCGCCGGGTTCAGCTTCAGCCCGCTCAGCCTAAGCCACCTAGCCACTGCCTGTAACGCCCGGTCCAAGTTTTCTGGGGCGCAGGCGGGTCGGCCGTCCATAAGCAGATAGAGCTGGGTGTCATCAGCATATTGATGGCAACCCAACCCATACCCCCGGGCCATCTGGGCAAGGGGGCGCATATAGATGTTAAATAACATCGGGGAGAGGACCGCCCCTTGAGGCACCCCGCAATCAAGCGTGTGTCTCCGGGACAGTTCCTCCCCAAAATGGGGGTAGAAAGTGGACAGTCTGCAACTTTTTCATACATTCTCAGGGTTCTCTCCACCCTCACACCTGCATGCACCTATCTGTGTGTTCTCCAGCTTGCAAGCACTCCTAATGCCCATGTTCAATTGCCTGCACCACCTACACACCCCTTCCTCAACAGCACTGGCCAGTTTATGTAGTTGGGAGTGCTGTTGCTACTGCCACCAGGAATGCCAGCACTGTGTACCACCCACACAGGGCCCTGGCAGCTGCTTTACCTCAAAATATGTTGACACATTTAGTAGGCCCTTCCTTCAGCTGCTACTACTGGAACCCTGCCTCAAGCTACAACCAAGCTTGCTTGGTTTCAAGAAAATCTTTTGACAGCTATTTTTCATACTTTTCCTTTGCTGAAACACTAGGAAATTGCTGCAAAAGGTAGCAGAGAGTTGTACTGCAACTAATGAATTAATTTCAAGTTATATGAAGTTCATACAAGCTTTTCTGCAGTTATCCCAAAAAGGATATTTATGAGGGGCTTGCAGCTTTTTACTGGCTGGGTTTCCCATGCCTTTAATAGCAACCTGTTGTGTAGATATTTAGCCAGTGAACTTCTTTAATCCTTTTTAATATCTACAGGAGGAGTTTAATTTTGGTGTCAGACAGCTGTTAAAAGCAGGACCAGCAAAATCACTTGCAGGGAAAGAAAGAAAGAAAGAAAGAAAGAAAGAAAGAAAGAAAGAAAGAAAGAAAGAAAGAAAGAAAGAAAGAAAGAAAGAAAGAAAGAAAGAAAGAAAGAAAGAAAGAAAGAAAGAAAGAAAGAAAGAAAGAGAGAGAGAAAGAAAGAGAAAGAAAGAAAGAGAGAAAGAAAGAAAGAAAGAAAGAAAGAAAGAAAGAAAGAAAGAAAGAAAGAAAGAAAGAAAGAAAGAAAGAAAGAAAGAAAGAAAGAAAGAAAGAAAGAAAGAAAGAAAGAAAGAAAGCCTTACCATCAGATGACCCCAGCCAGCAACAATTCTGCCCAGGGGTCATTTGGTTAAAAAGATAGCTACTGGAATGCCCATTCCCCACCTCTCCTGGCTGAAAAAAAATCCCTCCCTTCTTTGCCACCCAGGCCTCCCAGGGAAATCTCCCCAAAAGAACATACTGCAAGGCACATGAAACCTCATACTTTGAAGAACACTTCATGGGTCTAAAGTGTCAGTGGACTCCACCTTTTCTCTCAAACACTGGGAGGGGGGAGAAGGAAGGAGAGGCAGCCCAGCTACTCTCTGCACAACACCGAGATGGGGGAAGGAAGGAAACCAAATGGAGCTCAGGCTTCGCAGCTTGTGTCAGTCTTCAAGGCTAGCTTTTCTCTGCACAACACAGAGATAGGGGAAGGAAGCAAGCCAAACGGAGCTCAGGCTTTGCAGCCTGTGTCAGTCTTCAAGCCTAGCTTTTCTCTGCACAACGGAGAGATGGGGGAAGGAAGGAAGCAAAGCAGAGCTCAGGCTTTGCTGGGGGCAGGGCTAGCTTTGGCTTTTTTTGTGACCCGGTATTGAGGCTTCCGTGGCCTGGTACTGGGTCGCGACCCTGCAAATGGGAAACACTACTCCAGGGAGTTCACGAAAAGGTGAGTATGGTCCTCCCTTCTGTGAACTATATCTTCACAACATCCCTGAGAGGTAGGTTATGACGAGAGGGAATGACTGGCCCAAGGTCACTAACTTAACATATTGGATGAGTGGAGATTTGAATCCAAGGCTCCCCCTTCCTTGAGCTGACGCTCTAACTCAGGGTGTCGAATTCATTTGTTACAAGGGCTGGATCTGACATGAGACCTTGTTGGGCTGGACCATGTTGGGTCGGGCCGAGCTATGTCAGGCCGGGCCATGTGTATACCTATTTAAAATTAGGTAACAGAGATATAAACTTTTTAAAGGACACAAATACAATTAAATATATACTTTTAAAAACTTAAAACATTAGCAGTTGTTGGTCTTAAAGGTGCTTTCTTTGTATCTCTCCCATGGGATCCAGGGAACTGGGCAAAGGAAGCTCTGGCTCTTTCCTTCCTTCCCCAGGGGACCAGGAGGGGGAGGAGTCTCAGCCAACAGAAGGAAGAGAGGCTTGGCTCCGTAGCTTTGCTGTGCAACTGAGAGAGCCTGGCAAACCAAGCTCTCCCCCCTTCCGTCCCAAGGGAGGAGCCTCAGCCAATTGAGAAAACAGAGGTTTTGCTCTGTAGCTCCTGTGCAATTGAGCAAGCCTTGCAAAGCAAGCTGTTATGCAGGAAGAAGCAAGATAGAAGGAGAAGGAAGCAGATGACAGCCAGTCACTCAGGGGCCTGATTCAGCCCATATTTGACACCCCTGCTATGCAACACTGGCTCACTGCCTGCTGGTTTGGGTCGCTGGTCTCTAAGCCCCTCCTCTTCTCCTTACTGTTGTGATGTCACAGAATGTTCTGGACCACTCTATCTAACAAGGGGGACAATGGTCTTTCACAGAATGCTGGAAAACAAAACAAAAAAAAAAACATGGAGGAAAGTGTAGAGAGAAAGAGAGTGACTGAAAGGGTTTATTCCTCATAGTGATGTAAAATAAGCAGTTGGCTGCACAGCTATTTGTCTAAGCCATTATTTCATGCTATTGTGTCACGACCAGAGGCTGGCCAAGGGAGACCAAAGGTCCATCAGCGTATCAGGCCAGAAGCTCAGATCTTGCAAAACCCACTTGTCAGACTGCACAAATATTCAGCTAAGCAAACAGATGCTGAGGGGTGAGTGGTGGAAGAACTATGTCCTGGGGCTGTGAGAATAAGCTCTGAGAGGGGTCCAAATCTCTCCTTCCTATTTCACAGGCAAGTCTCTTAAGGGACATGGTAGGTAATGCCCTGATCGAAGGGACGTTGTATAGGGAAAAGAACGTGTGTGAAAGCACACATATACAGAGAAAGGGCTTAATACCACACCCTTGCTGTTATTAGCCAGTGTGACAGCTAGTGAGAGTTGGTGTCGGCAGTGGACAGAATGTCGAACTATGATCCTGGTAGACCTGAGTTTGAATCCCCATTTCTCCCATGGAAGCTTTCTGGGTGAGCTTGAGTCCATCACACACTCTAAGCCTTTACAAGGTAATCCAAGCTAGATTACTACAATGTACTTTATATTGTTCCGCCTATGAAAACGGTGCATAAACTTCAACTTCTCCCAAATGTTAGCAGCCAGAATATTGCTAAATACATCTGCAAAGGCTGCCCATTTATTCCTGGACACAATTTAAAGACGTAGTAGTGCTCGCTTCTAAAGCTCTGACTCAGAGGAATGCGAGCCCTAAAAGATCATCTTCTTTAATACTGGCTAGCTGATCGCCTTCTCTAGCCCTGCCTGCACACCACCGGCAGGTGGTGACAAGAGAGCAGAGCTTTCTCAGCGGTGGCACCTGGTTTGTGGAATGTCCTCCCTTTTGAAGCTTGCCTGTGAGGCTGCCAGCCTCCAGGTGGGACCTGGAGATTTCTGGGAATTAGAGCTGATCTCTAGACTACACAGGTCAGTTCCCCTAAATAAAATGGCTGCTTTGGACAGTGGCTGCTATGGCATTATACCTGCTAAAGGCCCTCCCCTCTATTAGTTCCTCCCCAAATCTCCAGGAATTTCCTAACCCAGAGTGCACAGTCATACTAGCCTGGCACCTAGAATTTAAGCGCCCAGATAAAACATGTATGTTCATTCAGACTATAAACTACATCTTATCCAGTCTTTTTTGTTTGCTTGGTACTGCGCTGTGTCTTGTCCCCACTCCAACTTTATCTGATATTTTTACAGCCCGCTTTTATGGGTAAGGCTGCAGTTTTTTTTACTGACTCCTGGTTTTAAACATGCCGATTTGGTTTTGCAACAAGAATATTATTTTTGTTGAATTCTTTTTACACTGTGGTGTTGACTTATTATTTCAAATCTGTGTTTCATTTGCTCCCCGCCCACTTTGAGCCGTTGCAAACCAATACCCAGAGAGATGAGAGTAGGGTTGCCAGCTCCAGGTGGAGAGATTCCTGGAGATTTGGGGGGGTAGAACCTGGGGAGGGACAGGGTTTAGGGATGGGAAAGACCTCCATAGGCCTATAATGCTACAGTCCATCCTCCAAAGCCGCCATTTTCTTCAGAGGAATTGACCTGTCAGCTGGAATTCAGTTGTAATTCCAGGAGATCTCCAGGCCCCGCCAGGAGAATGGTAACCCTAGGTGAGGGGGACGTATACAAAATAAAATAAATATGTTCTTTACTGGGGACAGAGGTGCTTTTCAGTGTTGCCAGCCAAAGTCTCCTGTACCTGGCACTGGCTTGTGGCAGGGGAGGGAACAAAAGAATGCGTCAAGTCCAAAACTGGGAAGGTCAATAATGCTCAGAAACTAGGCCAGAGTCTCCATGGGAAAGGACTGGGTGTGTGTGTGTGTGTGTGTGTGAGGGGATGAGGTCTGTTACATTTTTGGTCTGCGAGAGATAACTCTACAGTGGCTGCACAAAGGTAGGACCAGAAGCTGCACAGAAAAATGAACTGAGTTATCAGCTATTTAAACAACATCAATTCCAGAAGAACCCCCAGCCCCTCAAGGAGGCTAGCTACTTGAAGTCAAGCCCTTTACTCCCTCTCTCTCTCAGACGCACATCTGTTTTGTTTTTTAACAAAACAGAGGGACAGTTTTCCCACAAGGTTGCAAAAAAAATTCTTAAAAGCACCATGGGAACTGTTTCTAGCGGACACAGCTATTATTTTAGTATGCTTAGCAGAAAAATGGCACCTAGTTAATCTTCATTCCCTCCCAAGGAGCTGAATCCCTGGGAAACAATGAAAGGTCTGTCCATTTCCTTGATCCCTCTTTGCTTCTCAGCCCCACCCCGAATTCAGATTAGAGAAAACCGTGGAGACCCCAGCCTGGCTCCCAGTCTGTCTGCCTCCTGTTCAGCTCTGAAGCCACGCTGCCTCTTTCGACCGCCCGGGTCCTGGGCCAGAGGAAGGGGCAACGCTGGTGTGACCTTTACCTACCCCTCATTTATAGACCTCAGCTGATCAGCAGCAGTCTTTAAATGGGAGGGGAAGGCAGATTGGCCTTCTGCCGCCTCAGCCCCAGTCTTTATCCCCCATGGCGGGCAGGGACGGGGGGGCGGCCGGGGTGCAAGCAGGGGGGTAGCCAGATCTCCTGGAATTACAACTGAAAAAGAAAATTGTCTTTTGTGAAATCGGTCCCTGGTGCCAAAAAGGTTGGGAGCCACTGGCTCAGTGAGTAGAGCGTCTGCTTCGCATGCCGAAGGACCCAGGTTCTATCCTTGGCATCTCCACTTAAATCCGTCAGAAGGTAAAGTGAAAGACCCTCAGCATAAGACCCTGGGGAGTAGGCAATAGGGTGGCCAAACCTGCTTAACGTAAGAGCCACACAGAATAAACGTCAGATGCCTGAGAGCCGCAAGACTTGAATGTCAGATATTTGAGAGCTCCAAGGTAAAAAGGCAAGCAAATAACTGCAGGAAGGAGAGGTGGAAAGAAATCAACTTTTAACTTTAAATGAGGTTTTCCAAGCTGCTGGCTAGCTTGGCTTGGCAAAGTGATTTAAAGGGACAAATGTCTTCTCCAAGCTGGTTGATGGGTGGTGGGGTCTTTGAGAGCCACACAACATGTGTGAAAGAACCACAGACTCTGATGGACCACGGGTCTGATTCAGTATAAGGCAGCTTCATGAGTTCATTGCTTTGCAGACAGACGCTTAACGCTGACTCCTGTCAATCTTACCAGAAGGCTCGCTCTCCCCCCATTCCCTGTTCTGCCCGCTGGAAAGATCTATTTATTTGTCCTGTAGGAAGCAAAGCCAAAAGCAACAGAGAGATGTCCCTTCATGACGTCAAACCAGCTCTGAAACAGGCCAGGCACAAAGCATACTGTCTTGAATTATGTTCGTATGAATTGAGCTTTGGAGGAGCAAAGGGGAGGTGCAATCCTGCTAATGCGCACTGAGCCATGAGAAAACAAGAATCTGAAGCCGGGAAATACAAAGGCACCACTCAGCCCATATCTCCAAGGGACCTCTGCCAACGATATTAGAAGAAAATAAGCTCAGTGCCTAGTCTAGTGCTGTATGCACTGTCATAATTCAGAAAACCAGAATTCTGTCCTGGGGCTATCCAGATCTTGTTCCTCACGAGCCTGAATTCTGCAACTAGTATAAATTATGCAAATTTACATATTTCCTCTTATCTGGCTAACTTTGAGAGCTATGCGGAGAGGAAAACAAACTGTTCCTATTCCTAAGAACTACCATTCCACTCTTGGGGCAATCATTCCTCTCCCAGAGTAGACTGTTTGGGCCCAGACAACAGTTTGGTGTAGTGGTTAAGTGCAGGGACTCTTATCTGGAAAAATGGGTTTAGGAAGGATATAGACAAGCTAGAACGGGTCCCGAAGAGGGCGACGAAGATGGTCTGGAGACCAAGTCCTATGAAGAAGGGTTGAAGGAGCTGGGCATGTTTAGCCTGGCGAGGAGGCGGCTGAGAGGTACTTGAAGGGCTGTCATATAGAAGATGGGGTGGAGTTGTTTTCTGTGGTCCCAGAAGGTAGGACCAGAACCAAAGGGTTGAAATTAAATCAAAAGAGCTTCCGGCTCAACATTAGGAAGAACTTTCTGACCGTTAGAGCAGTTCCTCAGTGGAACAGGCTTCCTCGGGAGGTGGTGGGCTCTCCTTCCTTGGAGGTTTTTAAACAGAGGCTAGATGGCCACCTGACAGCAATGAGGATCCTGTGAATTTAGGGGGAGGTATTTGTGAATTTCCTGCATTATGCAGGGGGTTGGACTAGATGACCCTGAAGATCCCTTCCAACTCTTATGATTCCCACTTCTCCACATGCAGCTGCTGGAATGGCTCTGGGTCAGCCATAGCATTCACCAGAGTTGTCCTTGAAAGGGCAGCTTCTGGGAGAGCTCTCAGCCCCACCTACCTCACAGGGTGTCTGTTGTGGGAGAGGAAGGATAAAGAAGATTGTGAGCTGCTCTGGGACTCTGAAATTCAGAGTATAAGGTGGGATATAAATCCAATATCATCATCTTAATGGAAAATTCATTCTGCATTTTCTTCGCAAGTACTTCTATGTCCTCATGTATTTCAATGAAACCCATGCAAGTCGATTGGGCTTTCTGGCTCCCATTATCCCCAGTGGGCCTTCAAGCCTCTCCCATTGTTTCCAGTAGGCAAACCAGTCATTCCTTTTAGTACATCTCATAACAAGGAAATGGAACCAGATTGCGGCTGGTCTTTTCTCCTCTGGGGCGGGCAGGGGGTCCCTTCCTCACCCACCCTCCCTATATCCTCTATCCAGGTGTCACAAACCGAGCCCAGCTCCGCTCCCGAAACCACTAACCGGAGAGAAAGGAGGGTGCACTAAATAATGCGTTTTGCAACTGGATTTTTGCTATTCTTACCCAGTAAAAACCCAGTTGCAAAACTGTTGGGAAACACGTGTTAAGAATCAGCCAAAAAACCCGCATCTGTGACTGCACTCGGAGAGAGCGCCAGCGGAGAAACGCTGGGGGGATCCGCCCCTAGGCTCGGGTTGCAACCCGGCTGCGGCTAGGCCACTCACCCGCCCGCCACGAGGTGCAGCGCCGTGCTCCGACCGGCCATCCCTTGGGCGCCCCGAAACTCCCGCATCCACGGCAGGCTTCTCCCCTGCAAAGATCCGCGCTTCCCCGACTGCTTCTTGGCTCTTTCCGCAGCCGGCTCTCCGGAGAAGTTGCGCTTTACACGTCCGAGCTCACGTGCGTCAGGGCTGGCGGAAGGCCGAAGACCGTCGGCCGGCTTGATCCGCCCTGGCTCCGCCTCCTCCTCCCTCCCCGCGCCCAGCTAGATCCTCCCCCTGCTGCCTTCTGGCACGCAGCCCAGCAGTGGTCTCATTTGGAGTGGCGTTCGCCGCTCTGCGCGCTGTTGGCACAAGCGGTGGGTTTCTAGCCCGACAGGGGGCAGCAGCGGGCACTAGAGAAGCGAAGCGGGTTTCACAAAACCGCTCTTTCGTTGCCAAGTTTGCCCTGCCCTGCCCTGCAGTTGTGGGCCAGCCTTACTCTCACGTAGGGTTGCCAAGTCCGACTCAAGAAATACCTGGGGACTTTGAGGGTGGAGCCAGGAGAAAGGGTGTGACAAGCACGACTGAACGCCGAAGGAAGTTCTGGCCATCACTTTTAAAAGGACTGCACATTTTAAATGCCTTCCCTCCATTGGAAATAATGGATAGGGGTACCTTCTTTTGGGGCTCATAAAATTGGACCCCCCCAGTCCGATCTTTTTGAAACTTGGGGATTATTTTGAGGAGAGGCACTACACGCTACGCTAAAAATCTGGTGCCTTTACCTCAAAACACAGCCTGCCGCCAAGCCCGATACCTGCAAATCAATTTTTCATCATACCCTATAGGAATCGGTCTCCATAGGGAATAATGGAGTGCCCAGCAGACATTTCCCTCTCCATCCCCCGCTTTCTGATGACCATGAAGCAGGGGAGGGCCTCCAAACTGGGGGATCCCCTGCCCCCAATCTGGGGATTGGCAACCCTACTTTCACAATAGACTGGTCCTGCATGGTTGTTTAGTTTGCCCGACCTGAGAAATTCTTGGAGCTCTGGGCACAATGTTTATGGAGGGGAGAGGATTTGACGAAGGATCTCACCTAGAATCTATTGGGGGAGGGCGTGTCTGCCCCCACCGAAGTTGCCATTTTCTCTGAGAACCGATCTCTGCATTCTGCAGACCAGTTGCAACTCCAGGCCCCACCTGGTTGGCAGGAGAATAACTGTAGGCAAATCACGAATCAACACACACAAAAATTCAATACCCATTTAAAGTCTAACATCAAATATGTCTTTCGTAAAGTCTGATACCACAATAAAGAATAAATTTAATCATCAATGACTCCAAAGCATTCACAAAAATAATAGTCACCATCCAGACCGCAGTCCATGGAGTTTTTAGAAGTCTTAAGAGATATTGAATTAATCCTTTATTGTGTTGATTCGTAATTTGTCCACAGTTACAAGTCTCTTGCTATTCTCCAGTTCCGCGGAGTTCTTTAGGTTTCCAAACTGAATATTGGCAAAAGTAGTTTTGCAGTGAGGATAAAATGGGGGCAACCATGTATAATACCACCCCCAGTGATCTCCTTAGAAGATGGGTAAGAATATGCTCAAGAAATAGATGTTGGGAGTGTAGCAGAAAACTCGCCCAGTTCTAGACTCAGCAGAAATTCAGTTGTATCTAGGAATACACATTTATTTAGGACACGGGTTTCGAACTCATTTGTTATGAGGGTTGGATCTGACATGAGACTTTGTTGGGCCGGGCCATGTCAGCCTCGGCCACATGTGTATCTATTTAAGATCAGGTAGCAGAGATATAAAGTTTATAAAGGACACAGACAAATGCAATAAAAGATTTTTAAAAACTTAAAATAAAATATGCTTAAAACGTTAGCACTCGTTGCTCTTAAAGGTGCTTTCTTTGTATTTCTCCTGTGGGATCTAGAAAACTGGGCAAAGAAAGCTCTGGCTCTTTCCTTCCTTCCCCAGGGGACCAGGGGGGAAGAGCTTCAGCCAGTAGAAGAAAGAAAGGCTTGGCTCAGTAGTTCCACTGTGCAATTGAGAGAGCCTGGAAAAGCAAGCTCTCCCTCTCCCCTTCCTCCCCAAGGGAGGAGCCTCAGCCAATGGAGAAAATAGAGGTTTTGCTCTGTAGCTCCTGTGTGATTGAGCAAGTCTGGCAAAGCAAGGTGTGATGCAGAAGAAAGCAGATGACAGCCAGTTGCTCGGGGGGGGCTGATAGGAGCCCTCTGGGGGCCTAATTTGGCCCCTCGGCTGCATAGTTGACACCCGATTTAGGTATTCTAGCCTGCTCTACAGGAGTGTATTGGGAGACAACAACCCTGGGAAAGGGCACCCCCACCCTGATGAGGGGGGGGGGAGGAAGAAGAGGGGTCAGCCTCACCAGGACTTTTCCCTGTAGCCTTAAAGGTCAGTCTTCCCCAGGCCTTTTACGTCAAAGCTCCACGACTCTTCGATTTGTTCCCAGAAAAGGTGCAAAAAAAATTAAAGCATGGATATTCAATATTTCATTCAAATAAACAAAACAGGCTTTAATACAACGAAATCAATGCACATTGTAAAACTCAGCGGCGAGTGAATTGAGCAGCTTCCTTTGCAGCCGCAATGCTGCACATACCCACAAGGGGGCAGCTCTTACCTTCAATTGGATTTTAGCAGCCTAAGAATAGTTCTCTGAGTGGGGGAATGCACAGGTACGGGCATGTCTTTGTATGCACCAAATGGTCTTCAGACTTATTACACTATTTTGTATCAGTTTACACTCTTAACCCACCGGCTATATGTATTTCAGCTCACTGTACTCCATCCTCTCGTCTAAAGAAGTATCCATGCACACGAAAGCTGACATTCTGAATGAAACCTTGTTGGTCTTAAAGGCGCTACTTGACTCCTACTTTGTATGCACTTGTTATCGTACTGTCTTAACTATTATCACAGTGTCGAAATCTTCCCCGCTATGTCAAGCGCTGCTGTTTGGGAAAATAAAAGCCTGCCAAAAGCTGGCTGTTTGTGGGTGCTTTTCGTGGGGTTTGCTTTTTCCTGCCGCCTATTTGCAATAAGCGCCCACTGGGAGATCTCTTCAGGAGGCCGACCGTCATTCCCAGTTCCTTTTTATCCAGTTTCCAGTTCCTTATCGGCCAATCCGACACAAGTAACGAGGATATTTTAAAAGCTCAAAGTAAAGGTTGGAATGCCACCAACCAGCCCTCTCCAGACTCCACCTCCAAGACAGAGAAGACATGGCAGAGGATATCCTCCCCACCCAACATCCATTGCTTTCAAGTGATAAGCTGTGTTCTGGCCCAGAATCCCACCACCACCAGCAAAGAGAGTGCTACTGAGAGGGAATGTGTGTGGTGAATTGGCCAATCACTCCAGCTACTGATGGCTGCAGGAGTGGGATGTTTCTGGCCTGCAAGGACGCTCTCTCTCTCTCTATCAGTTATCACCAATATCTGGACAACCCCCTCATTGTAAGAACATAAGAGAAGCCATGTTGGATCAGGCCAACAGCCCATCCAATCCAATACTCTGTGTCACACCGTGGCCAAAAAACCCAGGTGCCATCAGGAGGTCCATCAGTGGGGCCAGGGCACTAGAAGCCCTCTCACTGTAGCCTCCCTGCAAGTACTAAGAGTACAGAGCATCACTTTCCCAGACACATAAGAACATAAGAGAAGCCATGTTGGATCAGGTCAATGGCCCATCTAGTCCAACACTCTGTGTCACACAGTGGCCAAAAAACCCAGGCACCATCTGGAGGTCCACCAGTGGGGCCAGGGCACTAGAAGCCCTCCCCCTGTTGCCTCCCCCCAACTACCAAGAGTACAGAGCATCACTGCCCCGGACATAAAGACATGAGAAGCTGTGTTGGATCAGGCCAATGGCCCATCCAGTCCAACACTCTGTGTCATACAGTGGCCAAAAAACCCAGGGGGCATGAGGAGGTCCATCAGCGGGGCCAGGACACTAGAAGCCCTCCCACTCCCCGCCCCCAGCCACCAAGAATACAGAGCATCACTGCCTCAGACATAAGGACATAAGAGAAGCCATGTTGGATCAGACCAGTGGCCCATACAATCCAATATTCTGTGTCACACAGGGTCAAAAAAACCCAAGTACCATCAAGAGGTCCACCAGTGGGCCTGGGACACTAGAAGCCCTCTCACTGTTGCCTCCCCCCAAGTACCAAGAATACAGAGTATCACTGCTCCAGACAGAGAGTTCCATCAACACACTATGGCTAATAGCCACTGATGGTCCTCTGCTCCAGATGTTTATCCAGTCCTCTCTTTGAAGTTGTCTATGCTTGTAGCTGCTGCCACCTCCTGTGGCAGTGAATTCCCTTTGGGTGAAGAAGTACTTCCATTAATCCGTTCTAACCCGACTGCTCAGCAATTTCATTGAGTGTCCATGAATTCTTGTACTGTGAGAAAGGGAGAAAAGGACTTCTTTCCCCTACCTTCTCTATCCCATGCATAATCCTGTAAAACTCTCTCATGTCACCCCTCAGTCGATGTTCCTCCAAGCTAAAGAGCCCCAAGCATTTTAACCTTTCTTCACAGGGAAAGGGTTCCAACCCTTTAATCATTCCAGTTGCCACTTTCTGCACTTTTCTCAATGCTATATCATTGCTGAGGTGGGCTTGAGTCAGTCCTGTGTGTTCCAGCCCAGCCAAACCGCAGCCTCTCCAGACAGGGCATCTTCCTGCCCCTGCTGTCAAATCTCTTTCATTCCTGGGGTCTCCTTGCTCCAAAGGCACAACACGTTCCCACCTCTTGCTGGGAGGAGCTCCTGCGTTTGAGGGCAGAATCTCAGGAGGAGGAGCCACATCAGATGACACTGTTGCCTTCTCCCAGAATCCATCTTTCCCTTGCCTTGTTTGTGAAAGAAGAAGAGGATCAGAGCTGGAAGCAGGCCTCAGATTCAGGAGCTCACAGGAGCACAGCTCCTGAATCTTTCTGAGAATTCCTCCTCTTCCTCCCCACCGACCTTGTCCATTGAATAGTAAGTGCAGCTGCATAACAATCCCTGGATTAGGAGAGTGGGCAGCCAGCCAGCCACCAGGGACTTTGCCACGAACCCAGCAGCCCTCATTAGATCCTAGAGAAGCCCGCTCCACCCTTTCTCCACTTATGTGATTTTGGGTGGCAGGCAGCTTGCTGGCCTATTGACTGGGGTTGTGTGTGGCTAAGGAGAGCCCCAGGTGAGCGAGGCCTGCTTGGGCTGGCTGGATCTCTAGCCAGCCCAAACAGGTCTCGCTCGCCCGGGGCTCTCCTTTCTTGCATTGGGTTGCTTTTTTGCTGGGGGGGCATATGCTAATGAGCGCCACCACCTATTTTTCTACAAAACCACCCCTGACTAGAAGGCATTTCTTGGGCACATTTGCCTGCCACAGGAAATGGGTCTTTTTAGGGCCACCCTTTCACCCATGCAAGACTTGTATGACCCAGAATTGACCAAGAGCACAGTTTCATTTCTCTCCCTCTAAAGGTCCACAGAACAATGCCATCTTGAGGGTGGGGAAAGGGAAGTCCACTGATGAGATGAAGCTCACCTTCGTCTCCACCGTATCTTGTCAGCTCCAGCTCGAAGCAACCAAATTCATCCGGGGTCTCCTCTAGGGGCAGACGTGGATCAGTTACGGATTCTTAGCAGAGTTAAGCAGAATGCAAATACAAAGTAGTCAGCCACACACGTTTAGCTTTAAAAGCAATCTTTACTTTTCCAGTGAGGAAGGGGGAAGTTGGAATTCTACGAAACATGAAAAGGATTAACATCCTACCCATCTTCTCTAAACTACATGTTCACTCTCTCAGGTCTAAACAGCAACTAGTGTGGAGGTCTGGAGTCTCCTCACCTCAACCCCCCTGGAAACGTCTTAATTCCATCTCACCTTTCAGTTGCAAGTTCTGAGAAGGGTCAGAATGAGTGAGGAATGACATTGACTGAGCTGAAGAGGTTTCACAGACATTCAACTGTCACAATTATTCCTAAACCGAGCCACAGATCTGTTTGCCTCACTACCGTCTGCCGCAAGCAGTGGCTGAACAGCTTGGCGGCTGTCCAGCAGTTGTGGTACTTCCGTTTCATCTCCTCCTTTTCAAGGCACTTTGGAAACTGTGCAGCGAGTGAAACTGAGGCTCCTCCAGCTAATTAAACGGCATAGGGAAAACTACAGCTCCCATAAGGCTGAGTGAAAATTGGCATGCGTGAACAACAGAATGAAATAAGCACCAAGCAATAAGACTTTTAGAAATTAATTTCCTCAGCGTTTATTTTTATGAGCAGTGACCAGAGAAAACAGGCATTTCAAGGGACAGCAGGACTCCCCGTAAAGGTGTGTGGAATACTGCCAATCACTCTCTGCTGTTTTAATTCATGCAATTACTTACCTGACAAATAATCTTGAGATGTTCGTGAATGGCTGAACTGCTTAACAACAAATCAGCTCCCTGCTCCAATCAGCAAGCAGATGGTGAGCTGACCTGGTTGAGGGTCTGAGCATCCCTACTTAGGGGCGATCCACTTACCAGACTGAAACCACCACGTCACGCTGCGGAGTGTGGGAGAAAGAGTGCATTGGAATGCCCAATACGGAATGCTCAAAGCGGAGCAAACCAGCTAGGTTTCCTTTGCAGATCGGAATTTGCCCAGTGTCTCGCTTGGAACACAAATCCTTCAAACCAACTGAATCAAGAGATTAGTTCATTCAGAAAACCACCCAAAGCAACCCTTGTATGAGATGCAGAAACAGACGATAGTCGTGGTGCATCTCTTTCCTTTCCTTTTCCCCCTGAAAGCTGCTTTTGCATCTGTGCAGAAACTAAAGCCAAGGCTCTTTCAGAAGATTAAATCACACAGAGGACTACAAATCCCATAAGGCTGAGCAAAACGGCACTTGCATGAAAAACCACTGAGGGTAACACAGAACGAAATGAACATCAAACGGCAAGATTTCATTTTTACGTTTAGATGATAAGCAGTAAGCAGGGACAGCGGGTCAGCGTGAGCAGGGAAACCAGGACTCCCATTTGGATGTGTGAGAACCACGCATGTGAGAAATACTGTCAACTGTACTGTTCGACTCTGCAAAAACTTACCCAATGAAAAGGCGTTGGCAGTTCATGAACGGCCAAACTGCTTTGCAAAGATTCAACTCCCTGATACCAGACAGGCAGCAGAACGTGAAAAAACCCCACCCACACTTACCACAAAAGGGGTCATTCACGTCAAAGACACAGGGCGGGTTGTCAAGAGGTGGCCCCCCTTCCTTCCAATGGATCCGCCCCGTCCAGTTGATCCGCTTCTCTGATCCCATGTAATGACCCACCACCTGTGGGGCGAAGAGGCCAGATCCAGATAAGAGCAAGCTGCCCCTCCCTCCACATCTGCTGCAATTTACTAGAATCCTATATGGACGGTGGCCCCAAAGTTTCCCCTCCAAGTCCCCCAATCCCTTTCAGGTGCTTTTTGGGGCATGTTCAGTGCCCTTCAAACACATATAGGCACCAGGGTGGAGCCAGGAGACATTGGGCTGAAGCCAGGAGCAAGGCTGTGACAAGCACCATTGAACTCCAAAGGGCCATCGCATTTAAACGGACTGCACACCTTTGAAATGCCTTGCCCTAGACTGGAAATCATGAAGGATAGGGGCACCTTCTTTGGGGGCTCATAGAATTAAACCCCCTGGTCTAATCCTTTTGAAACTTGAGCGGTGTTTTGAGGAGAGTCATCAGATGCTATGCTGAAAATTTGGTGCCTCTACCTCAAAAAACATCCCCCCAGAGCCCCAGACACCCGCAGATCAATTTTCCATTATACCCTATGAGAATCGGTCTCCATAGGGAATAATGGAGTGCCCAGCAGACATTTCCCCCCAGCCTCACTTTCTGATAACCCTGAAGCGGAGGAAGGGCCTCCAAACAGGGGGATCCCCTGTCCCCACCCAGGGATTGGTGACCCCTAACAGGCAAAAGCTGGCTAGCCAGGGTAAGCCAGCTGGCTAGCCAGCAAGGGTAAGCCCTGCCTCCAACAGTCATGAGCCCGCCGGACGTCCCTGGCCTGATGATGTCACTTCTACATTATGTCATCATGTTGGGGACGTCACGCGTAGCAATGCTGCCCTGCCCACTCTTGGAACGCTCCCTTCCACCCACTGCTGGAGCCAGGAAAGGATCTGGCAATCTTAATAGGGACCAACTGGAGCTACTTGCCCTCCACCTCCTATATGAACATATGAAGCTGCCATATAATGAATCAGACCCTCAGTCCATCCAAGTCAGTATTGTCTACTCAGACTGACAGCGGCTCTCCAGGGTCTCAAGCTGAGGCTTTTCACGCCTACTTGCCTGGACCCTTTTTAGTTGGAGATGTCGGGGATTGAACCTGGGACCTTCTGCTTACCAAGCAGATGCTCACTGAGCCACCACCACCCCCTACCATGGCTGGCCGCATCCCACCCACCCCCATACCTGGTATTCTCCACTCTCCACATCCACCATGGTCCATAAGTCGAAATCCATTTCTCGGTCATTTTTGCTGTTAATGCTCACTGTCCCAGTGACGCCTGAATGGGGAGGGAGAAGCTCATCATTTCTATGGCCACGGGAACCCGCTACCACTCAAGAATCATGCTTAAAGTTCCCACTTGGCCAACTCCTCTATAAAGTCAGTCCCTCTTCCCCACTCCCACCCTCCTCTCATGCTTCCTCCTGGCCTGATGAGTCTCAGCCCAGGCCATTCACTGGATGCCTCTCCCCTGCCCCCTCTCCAGTTTGAGAGCCAGTTTGGCACAGTGGTGAAGTGTATGCACTCTCAGCTGGGAGAACCGGGTTTGATTGGGAGAACCCGAGGCCATTCCAGCAGCTGCAAGTGGAGGAGTGGGGAATCCAACCTGGTTCTCCCAGATAAGAGTCTGCACACTTAACCACTAGAAAGGAGAGGAAGTCTAGAACTGAGAGTCAGTTTGGTGTAGTGGTTAAGTGTGCGGACTCTTATCTGGGAGAACCGGGTTTGATTCCCCACTCCTCCACTTGCAGCTGCTGGAATGGCCTTGGGTCAGCCATAGGCAGTTTGGCATAGTGGTTAAGTGCGTGGACTCTTATCTGGGAGAACCGGGCTTGATTCTCCACTCCTCCACTTGCATCTGCTGGAATGGCCTTGGGTCAGCCATAGGCAGTTTGGCGTAGTGGTTAAGTGCGTGGACTCTTATCTGGGAGAACCGGGCTTGATTCCCCACTCCTCCACTTGCATCTGCTGGAATGGCCTTGGGTCAGCCATAGCTCTCACAGAGTTGTCCTTGAAAGGGCAGCTGCTGTGAGAGCTCTCTCAGCCCCACCCACCTCTCAGGGTGTTTGTTGTGGGGGAGGAAGGCAAAGGAGATTGTGAGCTGCTCTGAGAGTCAGAGTATAGGGCAGGGCATAAATCCAATATCATCATCATCTTCTTCCAATTTCTTCGCAGCCTCCCCATCCTCCACCCAACCATCACTCTTTTCCCTTCCCACCACCATCCGATACCCTGGATTTTCAGGCCCCTCATCTTTTCCAGGATGCGGCTGGTATCCCGCTTGGTTCCACCTTCACGAAGTGTTTCGTTCAGGGCCTTGAGATACAGCAGCAGCCCGTCGTGGAAGCAGCCGGCCACCAGGTTCTCCTGCTATAGCGGGGAAGAGAGAGGGCAAAACGTTTTCAAGCCACAATGTCATTGCTCACGCAAGGGGATCTACACATTACTCACATATCTGTTCCTCTTTCAAGGCCTAGCTAGAACAGAAGCACACAGGGGTGTCACACAGCACAGGAGGCACAAGTGAAAATTCATTTAGGACTGTAATAGAGAAAGCTGGCTGGAAAGATGCAACAGAGGTGACCCAGAACAGAGAACCTCCAAGAAGACTATTCTAGCAGGAGCTCCTTTGCGTATTAGGCCACATACCCCTGATGTAGCCAATCCTCCTGGAGCTTCCAAGCTCTCGGAGGAGCGGCTGCATCAGGGGTGTGTGGCCTAATATGCAAAGGAGCTCCTGTTAGAATTCCACTCCTGCTCCCCACCCATCCACTGTGTGATCGAAACCTAGGTGAGCATTTTGACCTGGACTTATCAAGCCAACCCTAAAGACCTGCCTGCAAAGCAAAGACAGGGCTGCCTTTTCCATACACCCACCAGGAGGATCTCCTGCGCTGTTTCGTTGTGGTGACAATAAGATTCCCAGGGCTAAGGTGAGACGCGGCTTTGGCCCCAGAATGCTGGCTGATCTCCATCATCTCACTACTCTCAAAGGGCCCCGCGCTCCATCCCATAATGACAGGGTGCAGAAGAAAGTAGGCACGCAGGGGCGTGAGGATTTACCGACGAGTCATTGAGCACCACACCAAAGTCTCTCTGGGCAAGCAGGATCCGCTGGCTCTGGAAACGTTGGTATTCAGGGGTTTGGGGCTCATGGGCAGTGATCACCAGCACTGTCTGCAATTAGAGAGAGAGAGAGAGAAGTCAAGGGAGCAACTGAGGCCAAGAACCAGGTAGAAGAAGAAGGTTTCCTCTCCCCCCCCCAGAACAGGATGATGGGGGGAAGCAGAGAGGACAGAAGGATACCCCCCATGGGATAGGACAGGTGTGGCCAAACCTGCTTAACAAAGAGCCACATAGAATAGACATCGGATGTTTGAGAGCCGCAAAATGTGAACATCAGGTGTTTGAGAGCCGCAATACCATCTTTAATACCAAGTGCTTACCAACCTGACATAGCCCAGCCCTACAAGGTCTCATCGACATCAGATCTGGCCCTCATAACAAATGAGTTCGACGTCCCTGCTCTCCTCTCTAGTTTTCTTTCCTTCCCTCCCTGCAGCCAAGTCCTGGAGTTACCTGGAAGGCCTCTCGGAGGTCTCCTGCATTTTGCCTCTCCTTGCTCTGCCAAGGCTTCTTGGCCTCACGATGCCCATCAGCTTGCAAGCTCTTCCCAAACAGGTCCAGGTAGAAGAAGACGTAGTCGCCGTTGGTCATGTTCTGAGCCTGCGCCAGGCGCATGATCTGCTGCAACGTCTTCAGGGGCCCGTAGATGTAGACCACTAAGGAGAAATCACAGCAGCCAGAGGCAACATGCTCATTCGTCATGCATAAAGCCCAAGGCTTGACTTGTGAGGCTGCCTGAGGAGTACATGAGCACAAAGATGTCCTTTCCTGCATTGTGCAGGGGGCTGGACTAGATGACCCTGGAGGTCCCTTCCATGATTCTATGATTCTTTCTTTAGCTCACTTTGGCCTTTCAGGGCACTCTCCCCCTCTCCCCCCGCCCCATCCTGGCAGCCAAGTTCCCATCGATCTGTTCCCCAACCCATCAGTTAAAAAATGAACCCACACTCTCAGACTGAACTTCAAAAAAATCATTGATTGTGCAATTCATGAACCAAAACATGGTTTCACATGAATTTCACACGCGCCTTGGTGAAATTTACTTACACATCTCCTCAACGTACACAAACTGAACTAGAGAAAACACCGATCCGATGCTTCATGGGAAAACTATGGGTCCCCCCCCCCAAAAAAAATGGATTCAAGGCAGGAATCTTTATGGCACATCATGATTTTGACACTGTGCCCCACAAAACACATAAGAAGATTACAGAATACACAAATCACACAATTTAAACATGGATCCAAGTCTTTGGCCTGTTCTCTGGTACAGAAATATGGCTTCAAGCCAGAAATTCTTATGAATTCATGCTATTTTTACGCTGAAACAGAAGAATATCACTATTATATCACAGCTCACATCCTAGTCCATAAACATAACCATAAAATTCATGGGGAAATTCACTTTATGACACTGTTATAGCATTAAAAAAACCCCACCATACCCTTCACATGTCCTTAAGATTTTTACTCAGACTCCACCCTTGCCAGGGTGTCAGCTCGCCCAATGGCAAGTGGGCTCCTGATGAAGTGGGCCCCTTTAAACATTAGACGACATGTTAAAAACGTTAAGGACCTTTTAGTAGCTTGAATATATAATAGAAGTTCCAATATAATAGAAGTCCGTTATCTCTTGGCAACCAATATTTTTAGACCCAGTCCGTCACTGCCTAAGTCCACCATCTAATCTCATATTACACCAATGTCAACAGACCACATCACAAAAAACACACACTCTTCATTGTGCCACTTTAGTTTAAAAACTGCATTCAAAACATGGATGTTCACACATCCTTGCAATTTGGGTATGAATTTTTCCCAGACCTCACCATTAATACACATATCATACCAACATCCAGGGACTGCACCATTAATTCAAAACAAAACACGGACCCATAGGCAACTTCATGGTAAAACCATTGTGCAAAAACAGGAAGGGCATGGATCCTCACAGGTCCTGATGGTTTAGACATGAACTCCACCCAAACCCAGCGCAAAAGCACACATATCAAATGCATCTATGCATCACACAGGAAGAAGAAGAAGAAGATATTGGATTTATATCCCGCCCTCCACTCCGAAGAGTCTCAGAGCAGCTCACAATCTCCTTTACCTTCCTCCCCCACAACAGACACCCTGTGAGGTGGGTGGGGCTGGAGAGGGCTCTCACAGCAGCTGCCCTTTCAAGGACAACCTCTGCCCCAAGGCCATTCCAGCAGGTGCAAGTGGAGGAGTGGGGAATCAAACCCGGTTCTCCCAGATAAGAGTCCGCACACTTAACCACTACACCAAACTGGCTTTCCAGAGAAAACATGGCTCCAGCACTTTATGGCAGCGCCACGGCACAAAAGGCACAGATCCTCAAGGGTTTTTATGAGGTTTACATAGGCTCCAGCAAGCACAACTATAAAATCTAAGGGCCATCTGTGTCCATAGATTACATCCCAAATCACCACGCCTCTGGGGCACTTAAAGAATGGATCTGAGCAGCAGATCCTCATCATTTTTCTAAAAGAACCCCAATAAATAATTTGAGGTAGTGGTCACAAGTGCCCTCACTCTGCTTCCTTCCACTCCTTTCCTGTGGTATTCCAGTTTATGAGTCAGATGGGAGACCCTGAGACATCCACCTAACCCTCTTTCTCCCCTGGATTAAGCTGAGATGGTCCCCTACTGCCTCTGTCTGTAGGAGGAAACCCACAAGGTGATGGGAGGAGGGGAACCAAAAAGGGGATTATTCTGCTAGAGGCGGCCTGGGAGTTTGCAACTTTCCCTCCAGAAGGCTAGGGCTGGAAGGGAAAGCGTGCTACTCCCTCCTGCCTTTCCCTCCCTCTAATTCAAGGTGCTCACTGCCTCCTTGCCTCCCACAAAGTCCCCCCTCCAACGCTGCCTCTTAGCATGGTAGGAGGAACATGTGGGATGCGATTCCCCAGGACAGGGGTGGTCAAACTTGCTTAATGTAAGAGCCACACAAATAAATATCAGAGCTGCAAGACAGGGAGGGAGCAGTGGAAAGAAAGCAACTTTAACTGCATTCTCCAAGCCACTGGCTGGCTTAGCTTGGAGAAGCGATTTCAAAACAGAAATGCCTTCTCCAAGCCGTCCGGCAGGGGGGCGGAGGTTGAGCCATAGAACATGTGTGAAAGAGCCACAGGTGGCTCCTGAACCGCAGTTTCGCCGCCTCTGCTCCAGGAAGACAGAATGGAGTACCAGTGCTGCCGGTGTCGGGTACGCAGGCCACCCATCTTCCAAGGCTGGTGTGTGTGTGTGTGTGTGGGGGGGCTTCTGATGACTCACAGAGCTGGGGCATAGGGGCGGTGTCAGCGAGCCGAACAGCCAGGGGCTCCCACCTGGCCCAGTGCCGGATTAAACCCTGTGGAGGTCCCCAGGTAGTCACAATCTTGGGGGCCACCTTGCAAATTATCTCAGTATTGGAACACCCGCCCCCACCACTTGCAGCCCCCTTTTCAAAGCTGCAGGGAGAGGCAGAGAGAGGCAAACCCGGCAACAATGCTAGCCACACCAGGCAAGTCGGGCAAAGAGCGACTCAGTTACTGGCTGCACTTGCAGGCTGGGAGAGCTGCGAGCAGGCTGGGGGGGGGGACGAAGGAAAAGCTGGCCCGGGGCCCCTAAAGGCCCAGAATCCCACAGGCCGGTGCCTACTTGGCCTAATTGTTAATCCAGCCCCGGTCTGGCCGGACTCACCTCGTCCATGAGCTCGGATGAACTCGACAGCGTCCTGGGGGCGATCGTGCACTCCTCGGCTGATGGAGAAGTTGCGGGCGCCCAGCCACCGCCCTTGAATGCGCAACAGGGCGTGATAGCGGTGGAAATCCAGGGCCTCGCCGCTGGAGGCCAAGGCGGCGCGGGCAGTCCAGTTGAAGCGGCGGTGCAGGAGGGTCAGGAAGACGTTGAGCTCCTGCCCCGACGGCCCGGCGTACACCAGGGTCTTGAACCCGGGCTCCCGGTAGTAGTCGCCGGCGGTTAGAAGCGGCAGGCGCCACTGCGAGGCCTTGCGCCCGGCGACGAAGGTGGGGGAGTTGCAGCCAAGGCCCAGCAGCGCGTCGGGGTCGCGGGAGGCCCGCAGCTTCAGGGCCTTCCGCTCGGCTTCTTCGTAGGAGCAGTCCCCGTGGCGGTCGGCAGAGGCGAAGGCAATGCGGAGAGCGAGGCCTTCGCGGCGCAGCTGGGGCTTCAGCGCCCCCAGGGCCAAGCTCAGGGCAGGTTTTACGCGCGGCCAGGCCCACACGCTGCGCACGTTGCGCTCGGGCAGCACCGCTGCCAAGGTCACCACCACCGTCGGGGCGGAGCTGATGTTGGAGGCTGGGGGGCTGCTGGGCCAAGCGGTGGAAGGCAGCAGACTCAAGGCCCCGAAAAGGAGCAGCGGGGAAGCCATGGACGGGGCGGCAGGGGAGCGCTCGGCTCTTCTTCGGCTGCAGCTGCCAGAGCTCTTCTGTGGGGCGTGCGCTCTGCGCGCTCTCGGGAAAAAAGGCGCCCCTTCCGCGTCCTTCTCGGGACCTCCCTCCAGACGCCTGGCCAAGGGGGCGGTGCGAAGGTGGAGGGGGTAGGAGTAGGGTGGGGTGCGGGCCCCCCCTCTGCGGCGTCCTTCTCTGCTCTCCTGGGCGCAGGAGCCGCCAAACCGATCAGGGACTAGGGAAGACGCTGATCGGGGCTCAGTTCCTTGAGGCCACCTTCTCCCCAGTGGGATCTCCTCCTGGATGCTTACACGACCCCCCAAAGTGACTGCCCACTCATGCATCGTGTGCAGGTGCACAGACTGACCTATCAGGGGTGTCCTCCTGCACATCTTGGCACCACCATGCCACAAAACCTCGCAGGAATTTTTTTTTGTGGCATGGCGGTGCCAGGATCAAACCAGCCATGATCTTCATGATTTTGATGTGGCGTATTCCAGATGTCAATGCAATATCATAAATTAAATCCATGCCCGCAGATTATTCCACTGGTGCCAGCACGGGACAAAAATACTTAGGGCACAGATTGTCATAGGTCTTCAATATGCCTCTTTGGAAATTAGAACATAGAGGCCACCCAATTTATTTGTCAAAAGCCGTCTGCTGTCTTCAGTTAGGAGGGAAGGAAGGAAAGACTGATTAATTTATAAATTGAATTCTCATCACAATTTCCTGGGTTGTTAAAGTTGTACATGCTATACTACTAGATAAGCAAAGTTAGCCGTGACTCCCGGTCAAACTTGACAAAAAAAGAACTCATTCACGTGTTTTCCCATTTAGATTTAGAATGTGTAATAAAGTGTTTTTATTTAACAAACTAGAACACCTATAGTTGAGTACAGCTAAACTCCCCCCCACACACACACACACCATGTTATATTGCTTCTTAAATTTGGCTTGATGGGACGCTTTGGGAGGACTAAGATGGCCAGAGGGGAAAGAGTTCAGCATTCCCACCTCTCTTCACAACTGCAGCTTCCTGAGGCTTTTCATCTTTTTTCTTCTTTGATCACCATTATAATTAACCATTTGCCCTTCACAGAGCAATAGGTCTGCTCACCCTCCATGTTTGTTTCGTTTGGAAATCCTTCTCTTTCCTTGTGGGGGATATGGCCAAACCTTTCCTTATTTTGATCCAGATTGGACTATCATAACGTGCTCTTCAATGGTGTGCCTTTAGGAAGTGTTCAGAAGGGGAAGGGACATCACAGTGTAATAATGGCAGACTCTCGATTCCTGTCGTTCCTCCTCAACATCTTATATTTTTAACAAAAATACTGGGTTCCATTCATGAGGAGGCTCTTGGGTAGTGATTAAAGCTCTTTATTAGTGATTCAGCATGTTTGCTAAGTGAGTACAAACTACTGCTAAGCCCCAGAACATGTGGCAATATATACAGTTGGGGCAGGAGAAACCTAGCCCCCAAGAAGCAGAAACTCTTCTGTGATTGTGCCCATTTTGGATCCTTCATTAGAATATGCATCCTCAATGGCAGATCCTAGGATCCTCTGATACTTGCTCCTGATTGGCCACTTTGAATTATGTAGCCAATTGGGATGCAGATCTTTGGATCCTCTCAGTCTATTGCGTTGCGCCTCAAGCTCAGGACGCTATACACAACATGTCCAGGCATGCCTTCACATACAGAACAACAATAGAATCTTAAAACAATCAAAATAACAACGGGAAAGATGCGGGTGGGTGGAAGCCAGAATCATTGCAAAACCACCAAACAGCCTCGAAACATTTTTGTGACATTGGGGAAAACCTGGATATTGCAACAAAACCTAGGTTGGCGAACAAAACAAGGGAACCAATTTTAAAACGGCCAGTGGTATTTGCCCTCCTTCGAATATGGAGGACATTGTAAATCTCACTTCTGAAGTCAAAACTTCTCAGAAAGATCTGCGTTCTAATTGGCTTTTTTGTAGCAGGAACTCCTTTTGCATATTAGGCCACACACTCCAGTGCTGTGCTTCCAGTCTTTGATGGGGTGTATCTCATCCTTGCTGGCTAGTTGAGAACAGAGATGTTATACTTAGTAGAATTCACTCTGTGACATGCAAAACCGTATTCGAAATTTGCCATCCACAAAGGCAGTCATATTTAATTCCATCTCTGGCAGAAGTATGGGAGACCGATACTAATGGGCATTCCTGGATGCTCAGCAACAGCGCTGAAGATCAGCATCAGGATATTTATTTTCCCCCAGCAGGTGCCAAAAAATCCCCACAGTTAGGAAGCAGCAGCTGCCTCCTGAGGCCGTGTGTGTTGCCAATGCAGACTGGGGAATCATGATGGATGCCGAGGGGCCGGAGGGTGTAGCCTGATCCACTCAGAGGTACATTGAAGATGTGCGTGTTAATCTGTGTTGATCGGCCTGATGGGTAAAGATAGCAATCAGCAGTGCTGCACAGATCCACAAGTTTTGCTGATGAAAATAGCTTACACAGGCGCTGTGAACAGCACACCACACACAAAAAAAGAAGATAAAACTGAATGATAAGAGAAGACACAGTCAGCTCCTTGCCTTTCGTCACGTATCAAGGCTTTAGTTTAATCAAAGTTTTACGCTGTGTTAAGTCATAAGGCCTCAGCAAACCATTTCAACCTCATGACCCCTATGAACTTTTCTCCCCAGAACCCTTCCAGAAAAATAAGTCGGGGTTTTGGTGCTCCCCTCTTAAAGCGGGAGAGGGGATTGGGACCCCCTCCCGAGAGCTCTGTCCAAGTGTCTCTCCATTGAATATACAGGACATCTGCCATCCTTGTGAGTCCCAGCTGTTTCTCCCCCCGTTTTTAGACTCCCCTCCAATCCTAGAATGAGGCTTCTTGATATTTAACTCAGTAATGCAAGAATAAGAGGAGCTTTGGAGCTTTTATCTGAGACTATCTTGGAGAGGCCTAGGTTCAAATGCCGCTTTAATCATGACGCTTGAGCCACTCACTCTGTCTCAGCCTAACCTACTTTACAGGGTTGTTGTGAGGATAAAATAGGGTATCCCCAATGAGTTCCATTAAGGAAGGCAGAGCAGAAAGGTGACAAAACTACAGGAACCCAGACCACCTTTTGTGGGTCCTACCCCTGAGTTTGTCTGAGATGGAGGGGTCATTTCCAATAGTGCCCAGTCAGATGCCATAGAGAAGCAACAACAAAAAATGCTTTCTGCTATCTGCCCAGTCTTGACCTGGTAAATGTGGCCACAGAGATCCAAGCCCCATCAGGCCAAAAGCTAGACTAATGTAACAGTCTACATGAATTTTCAAGTCTGCCCTTGAAGATAACCTGGAAACTCCAGCTACTACAGAATACTACAGCTGGATTGTTATTGGGAGCTATCCAGGGCATGCCTATATTACTCCTGTTCTGCCCTCTCTCTATTAGTCTATAGTTAGCGATTAATTCCCAGGTTTAATTCAAGGTTATGGTAATTGCTTACAAAGCCCATTGTAGCAGAGTATCCACATAGTTAAAAGACCACTTTTCCCCGTGTACTGCTCCGTGACAGCTGTGCTCCTCCGAGGAAAGCCTTCTGAATATTCCATCCTGCAAATAAGTAAGAATAACTGTGGCTCGTATATGAGCATGCTTTGTGGTGGCTCCCACTCGTGAAATGGCATACTTATTGAAAGCCTCCCACACCTCTGTCATTTTGAGTCTACCTTTTGAGTGAGGACAGGTAAGAATAGTAAGAGAGTGGAGATAGGATTTGGCCTCCACAGGAATGGGCTGAAAGAAAACCTTTGCCAGGAGACTGTTGTGTCTCAGAGAGATAACTTGGCTGTTAACCTCTCTGCACTCCTAAATATTCGACTATAGCCTCATAAATTAATAAACTCAGCAAGATTATAGGACCTCTGTAAATAGTCCCTGTTCTTTTTTTCTGAACCACCTTACACTCCCATCCCCAGGGCTAAATAAAAGTTAGGTTTTTTTTTCCTGTTTCGCTCAGGTGGATTAAGGTTGTCAGGTAAAGATGAAAACCAGAGACCATACTAGTCAAGCTTTATATGATGCTACCTCTGTTTCAACATCATTTATATGATGCTACCTCTGTTTCAACATCATCAACCCTGCCTGTCCTATGTTGGTGCCATCCTGGTGGGATACAGCCAAGAGAATTTTTTTAAATTTATTTTGAGACTGAAGTGGCTGAATGCGACATCCTGAAGCAGTTACCTCAAATTTGTGAGGTTAAATCTTTACAGAATGGTTTCAAAAGGGACAAAGAAAGAGGCTGAAAGTGACAGGATGGGGGCTGAGGAAACTGTCGGGACAGAAGAGTCAGAAATCTGGAAAGAATCGAGTGATGGAGATGGCTGGATTTCCTCAGGAAGAAAGGGAGGGACAAACGGAAGAGAGCCAGGGATTCTGAAAGTAAAAGAGAAATAAAGAGAGCTTCAGCCAGAGAAATGGAGTTGAGAGAAGAAGTGAGAGGAGTGACAAAAAGAAATGTTGATGGATTTGGGAAGTCGCTTCACGTCAGCATTGATGCAGGACCATGGTAGGTGTGCACTGCATCATGAAAAACCTGAGAACCATTCAACACCGTCTGGAGACAAACGGCCTTCCTGCAAGATTCAACACTACTTAGAAAGATACAGCGTATGTGATGGTGCCCCCCAATGATCTGGACACGCATCTTCAGCATCTGCTGTTCTATTGTTCAGTGCCTCAAGAGCTGGGTTGTGGTCAAGTGAATTTTGGTACGGAAGGAAATTATATGAAAACGAAGATTGCATGCTGGAGGCCTTATCTGGATTTTCCTGGATCATATTGGATATTCAGAACTCAGCTATAAGGTTTGAAGGACTTTATTTCCTAAATGAATCATTATTTCTTTTGTCTGGATATTTAGCTCAAGGTTAATTATGAACTTCAGTGTAAATGAATGAATTACTGTAAGACATGTTTGTATTGATTAAGTGCAGAATATTACCGTAGTTTTGAAGTATACGAAAGCAGAATGAGAATTTCAAATATACGAACATTTATAAAGACAGCTGAGAGACCACTCACTGAAAGGCTGGGGGTGATTCGTTCCCTCCGTTCCTCTGATGTTCTCCCTCGAGAGCTCAGAAGCTCCTTCACAGCTAGAGGGAGAGGTCATCCTTGCTGGGTGGTCCTATGGGCAAAATACCTGTCACCTTTCAGGGTTTTCTCTGCCGCCCCTTGTAAATTCGGCAGCTGTCAGCTGGAGGTGGGGTTGCTCTCAAGTGAGTAGGGTGCCCAGAATATGATTTCGGAGTAGCATATTGGCACAGTTCCGCTGGTCCTTGTTTATATCCCTTCCTCAGAGATCATGGAGAGTACCCACTGAAGCAGCAGACTTCCTCCTCCTTCACTCACTCTAACAGGAGTGAAGAAGATCTTGATCTGCCTGAAGCCCAGGGAGATCAGCCAGCCTCTGGGCCCCAACATTGCTCCGTCCACACTACCAACTCCTCCACCGGCACTCTCCTGTTAACGGCCTGGTGAAAATAGGGCTTCTGGCTTTTGCTGCATGGGATGAGATGAACTATCTGGCTGTGGTGAGGCGATGGAGGGAGAGAATGCCAGGGCCAAAGAAATGCTGTGAGCAGGCCTGAAAATCCTGGCAGCAGGGATGGTGGGAGACAGAACAGGCATTGTCAGCAGTACTGTAGGCCAGTTTCTAGATATTAGGCAGGGCCAAAGACCCAAAGCCATGGAAGGGCTGCTCTCACTGCCTCTCTCCCCTGGGCCCCACTCTGAGGAACCAGCTGACGAAACGAGGAGGACTGTGGGGAGTTTCTGCCTCAGGCAGCCAAGCAGTACTCAAGAGCACATTTGACTTCTTGATCACCCCGAGGGGTAAGGACAGTTACCAGAAGGAAGGCACAGAGGGTCACGGGTGCAACTGACATAACCCTTTACAAGAAAATGATAACACCGAGCGCATGACGAGTACTTGATGAGATTAAAGTCTCTGTGCCTTTTATCATGTGTTAATCATACATCTAGTTTTATCATGCTTTTCCAGTGTGTTATCGATAGTGCTTCTACAAAATGTTTTGTCCACGCGCTTCTCTTTCCTCTGGTGTGGAGGAGGAAACCACAAGGAAGCACATGTGCTCCTAAAACAGGCACAGAAAAGCACCCTTGGTGGAGAAAAGGCGAGTTCCTTTCACAGGAGGCCTGGCAGGGCATGGAGACGCCACACCTCCTGGGCACGCTCTCTCTTCCACTGCCTCTGGGTCCTGGGAAATGCAGCTTTCAGGCTGCTGGGGGTTAAGGTAAATTTGGCAAGGGCAGGCTCACATCTTGTATATGATGCACCAATTGCTGAGAAACCTCCTGACATCGCCACATGGCAACACCTTGCTCCCCAAAGCAGACCACAGGCCAAGTGACTGAGAGGGAGGTTCTTTGTCCACTGAAGGTACTATCCAGCTGCCACAGGACCCAAGATTCCTTCCCCCGATAACCAGTGTCAAGGCAAAGGTCCTTTTTGGCTTCTTCAAACTCCATGGAGTTCTTCCTTCCTCCCCACTGAGGCAAAGGACATGCTGGTGAAACAAGCCCTGCTTGCAACAGAGAGAGCCTTGCTGCACACAGCTGTCTCTCTTGAGGCAATACAAAACTGTACTTTTTTGTTTCTTGCCTCTGCAAGGTGCTGCCCACAGCTTCTTGGGATGGGCAAGCTTAGGAGGAGAAGGCAAGGGATGGAGAACAAGAGAAAGGTCAAAAGGTGCTGGATAATTAGCCGAGTGCATAACGTGCGTTGGAAATAAAGCAGCCACACACGTGTGATCAGCTTCTGAGAAATTTACTAGAAAATGAGGGAAGGGTTACATGAGAAGAAAAACAGTAACAACCTGACTTGTTTTTCTGGTTCTAACTCCATCTTGCCTTTGCCGTTCTGCATCTTGTGCCTCTCACGACTCTTAAGAACAAAGGAATGGAAGTTTCCCCCTAAAGCTCCACCCCCGGTGTATGTGCCAAACACCAGGCCAAACTAGAACTGATCCGATGTATCGACGCAAATCCCTCCCCTTTCAGGAAGCTCTCGGAACCTTGGTTCTGATGCTCTAACAGGACCGGATCTATATGTTTTTTGAGGGGGGGGGGGCAAAATAAAAAAATGGCGCCTCCTTATGGGCCATTCTATGTTATGGTCCCATAGAATAAGAATAATAAGAAGAAGATATTGGATTTATATCCCGCCCTCCACTCCAAAGAGTCTCAGAGCAGCTCACAATCTCCTTTCTCTTCCTCCCCCACAACAGACACCCTGTGAGGTGGGTGGGGCTGGGGAGGGCTCTCCCAGCAGCTGCCCTTTCAAGGACAACCTCTGCCAGAGCTATGGCTGACCCAAGGCCATTCCAGCAGGTGCAAGTGGAGGAGTGGGGAATCAAACCCGGTTCTCCCAGATAAGAGTCCGCACACTTCACCACTACACCAAACTGGCTCTCCATACAATGGGCTCCATACCCAATTTGGTGCCCCCCCTTATGTCAGCACCCAGGGCAAGCACCCCCTCCTGCCCCCCCCCCATATCCAGCCCTGCTATCTAATTAACTTTGAGAGTGGCACCCAGCGCCGGCCTGGCCTTAGGGCACATGGAGTCCCAGGCAGGCTCCCTGCCCAGCACTCCCCGCCACCACCGCCTCCCGCCCTCCCTCCGCCGCGCTGTGCTCTGTCGTGCCCCCTCGAAGCTAATTTACTTTTTAACGTGAAACAGACATGATAAACATCATTCTAGTAGCCGTTTCAGGAAATGCTGGCTCCTTCTATCCAGGAGGACGTCTGGGAGGAGCCAGCATATCTAGACTCGTCATGTAAAAGTTATGGACACAACTGAAGTATAGTCTTCATGCCCTGATCCAGGGGTGGGGAACCTTTTTTCTGCCAAGGGCCATATGGATATTTACAATATCATTTGCGGGCCGTAAAAAATCATCAACTTAAAAAACAGTACTCAGCCAAGGGAGAATGATTCAGGACAGCAAAATTAATGCAAATAATTGTTTTTGTATTTGAAGTCATGTGGGGAGAGCCTAATCTGGCACACACTCACGGCCCGCCGCCCTAGGCAAATGCCTAGGTCCAGGGCTTTTTTTGTAGAAAAAGCCCAGCGAGAACTCAGTAGCATATTAGACCACATCCCCTAATATTAGCATATTAGGTCACACACTCATTAGCATATTAGGCCACACCATCTGGGATAATCAAGTGCAAACTGAACTGTGACAGTAACTTTTCCAGGCCCTGCAGCAATTCTGGCCGGCCAGTCAGCCTCCGAGGAGGCTGCCGCACAGTACATCTGGGCCCTGTGATCCCTGCCTGGCCCTGGGGAGGCTGCTGCACAGCGCGGCTGGGCCCCACGAACTTTGCTGGCCAGCCAGGCCCCAGAGAGGCTGCCACATGGCTTGGTTCATCCCCTAAATCCCCAAGCATCACATCAAGTGACCTCGAGGGCCACATACGGCTCTTGGGATGGAGGCTCCCCACCCCTGCCCTCATCAGAACATCCAAAAGCACAGCTAACGGTCAAAATTGCTGCAAACAATATTCTTGTATTTACTTCACATTTTTGTTATGAAAAGTCAATATTAAAGTATTTATTCCAACATGAAACCCTCTATTGTCTTATTTAATGATACATACATATATGCAGACTTGAACAAATATGCACAAGGATAACTCGACCAAACTTCAAGAAAGTCACTTATTAATAAACGAGAGCACAGCTCAATCTTCTTAGCTCAGCATACTGGTGTAGTCCAGTCCTGGTAATGTGTCCACACTGTTTCTCCACGAGCTTCTTCAGGTGCATGTGTAATATGGAAACTGGTACAAACACATCAATATTAGCACTCAATTATTACACCAAGAGTAAAAAAGCACAGTATGACAACACTCAATAGTGATGGGATCACACGTCCATTTCGAGTCATGCCTAACGCTGTCGTTTCTCAAAACGCTCAGAGAAGCGGTAGAAACGCTCACACTCATCAGCATCAGCTGTAAGACGGCACAATTAAGTTAAAGGGGCCTTTAATAAATTACAATAACTTCAAAAACGTCTATACACCCAATATACTATCACATGGAAATCTCTTTGAACTGAACATGTAAGGGCACGTACAAGGTTGCTTCAAAATCAATTGACATTCAGCTATGAAAGGCAAACAAAACAGACTATAACTATTTCTTATTTAAACATTGGTTTTTGATACAACTATATCAAGGCATATTTAGCAACAAATTACATATTTTATATAGAATATTATACGTTGCCCTATGCTAACATATAACAGACAGGGCAATGTTTGTAACTGGCTGTAAAAACAGCCCAATTTCTTCCCTTTTCACTAAGAGAAGAAATTTATGAGTGCATAGTGGACTTTGAGTGAATGAAGATTTTGTGCCACCTAGCACCCATGAAGCAGAGGGAGATGCCCTCCAAGGCCTCAGCTGGCACCATCTTGCCCGCTGGGATGCTCAGAGTGGTTAAGCGTGCAGACTCTTATTTGGGAGAACCAGGTATGATTCCCCACTCCTCCACCTGCAGCTGCTGGAAGGGCCTTGGGTCAGCCATAGGCAGTCTGGTGTAGTGGTTAAGCGGGCAGACTCGTATTTGGGAGAACCAGGTTTGATTTCCCACTCCTCCACCTGCAGCTACTGCAATGGCCTTGGGTCAGCCATAGGCAGTTTGGCGTAGTGGTTAAGTGCGCGGACTCTTATCTGGGAGAAGCGGGTTTGATTCCCCACTCCTCCACATTCTGCTGCTGGAATGGCCTTGGGTCTCGCAGAGTTGTCCTTGAAAGGGCAGCTACTGTAAAAAACTTTCTCAGCCCCACCTACCTCACAGGGTGTCGGGGGGCGGGGGGAGGTAAAGGAGATTGTGAGCTGCTCTGAGATTCAGAGTGGAGAGTGGGATATAAATCCAGTATCTTCATCTTCTTCAGCCACTCAGCTGGAGAGGGGAGCAGAGAGTCCCTGGGCTGCCCACTGACCCTACAGCTCTTCTGGGTCCTTGCCAGGCTCAAGCAGTGATGGGAGTTTCTCAGACAGACTGGGCACAGAGCAAGCCCCTCCTCGCAGGCTGGTGGGCAGTGCAGACCCTTGTGCCAAACACACTGCTAAAACACAATGGAACTAAAGGCTTGAAAAATGATAACAGGCAAGGGACATCCGATTAAAACTGCAGCTGTCGTCTGTTTTGCTTTATCGTGTTCTGTGGCGTGTTGTTCGCGGGGCCTCAATAAACTGCCATTCTCAGCAAAAGCTGTGCCTCTGTGCATGCTCTGCCGGCCGCTATCTTTACCCACTGGGGTGATCAAAAGCGCAGATTAACCAAGCGCATCTTGAAACGTATTTCTGAGTACCGGAGTCTCCCTCCCCCACAAGCATCCGTCTTGTTTCCCATCTTGACCATCATCCGACAGAAAAGATTAAGGGGAAACACAGTCACAATAGACAATAAAAACAGAGAAAACAACATATATTCCAATCTTCAATATATATTCCAATCTCTTATGCTGACTCTTCTGATAGATTATTAATAAACTCCTACAAAGCTCAACATGTTACTGATTGATGTCTTAAATGAACTGCATCAATATCTGAGGTCAACAACCAGCACTCACATTCCTGAAGTGTCTGGCGTGGCTTAAAAAGGTGCAAAGGGCCCTGCGGAGCCCCCAGAAATACAGCAAAGACATGGCAGAGACAAGCCTGAGCTGCTTTCGATTTAGGGGACTTCTCTGCTCTGAAGCTGAAGTCCATCATGCTCTCAATGCAGAAGGTCCCGCTGCACAATCTCCTGTAGAGGGATTCCCCAAACAGTAGACTCCTCCTCTGGGCATGGCTGGGGGGTGGGCAGACACTCATCTAGCAGGTCAGCTGCTGTCCATGGTCCTGGTGTGGGGCCTGTCCGGGAATGCAGGAAGAGAACAAAGGGTGAGATCTTCTTGGGAGGGGGGCGGTGTCTTCACACCACAGCATGCAGGACAGTGAATGGGAGCACTTAATCAGGAAGAGCAGGGCCCAGTGTGGCCACGGTGGCACTCCCTGTCCCGGGAGAAAAGGAGAAACTAAAGACTTGAAACTACCTTCCAGATATCTTTTTATTGCACAGTTGGAAAGACCTCTCACTTAGGAAGTGCACTTCTGATTTAATTAACATTCTCATTGCTGCCACTGGACTCCTCCCTGCCATCATTAGATCACTGGTTTCAGAGATTATGGGAACCGTTTGTAATCAATAAGGTAGCTTGCAACTCATTCAATTGAATTTAGAGCAGTACGAAGAGCGTGTTGTTTCTGTTTGGTTCCCTTTACTATCGTTATTTAACGGAACACGATATCGTACCTCAAAATTCCTCTTACAGAAATCTGATTTATTTTTGATTTGGGATTAACTTTGTATATTTTGCATCATTAATTTTAGACCTTGTACTTTGTTTTTAATATTAGACTGATCTTGCCTGTAAAATGTACAGACATGTCATGGTTGTATTTGTAAGAATCAAATAAAGCTTGTTTTTAAATTTAAAAAAAAAGAAAGAAAAGGAGGAGGAAGGCAAGTAAGAAAGTGAATAAAAGAGGATGTTGTCATTGTGGGGAGGAGACTCAGTGGTATAAAGAGCCTGGTTTCCCTTCCTTTCCCCTCTCTTCTAGAAGTTGGTTGGGCCAGAATCCCTGATTTTCAGCACAGAGTAGCTGTCCTGCCCGCCATGCAGTTGGGTGACCTCCCCTTCTAGCTGCAATGGAGGTCCTGAGTCAGGGGAGTGAATAGAGTGGAGAGTAGAAAAGGATTCCTTCTCCCCCCCCCCCCCCGCAACTGGGCAATTTCTGCACTGTCACTGGTCCTGCATTGTGCCTCACAAATGTGTGCCTTTTCATCAGCCTGCTTTACCTCACAAAGCACACAGGCTCTGAGGAAACACCCTTCCCACCCTACTGACCATCTCTTGCCTCGACAAGATCAGCAGTGATGGCTGAGTAGCAGGATTTCCGGTCTCAGCCAACGCTCTCGTTTTCCTGAATGCCCAGGGGAGTGGTGGAGTAGAGTGTAATGCCTACGCGGTATTGCCCTGGGTGGAAACAGACCCAACCGCAAGCAATGGAGGATTTTGGAGAACCATCCAGGTTTTCAGCATCTACCCTGGTTCAATGCGCATTCACTCAGTGGCTGCTGCTCCAAGTGTCCCAGGTTTTCACGGCCATCTCCTTCCTTACCTGTAAGCTGCAATGCAGGCAAGATTCAGTCACGATGCAGAAGCACATGGACATGTGGCACCCCGAGCAGGCTCCCTGCCTGCTACCCCCCCACTGCTGCTGCCCTCCTTCCCTTCACAGCACTGCAAGCCAGCGCACTACCCTATCGCCCCCCCCCCCCAACGGCTGGTCCTTACCAGCTTTGATGCGGCTGGCACGGTATCTTATCCTTGAAGATAAGATTCAAAAGTTTGGAACACTTTCCTTATGAAGAAAGGTTAAAACACTTGGGGCTCTTTAGTTTGGAGGAACGTCGACTGCGGGGTGACATGATAGAGGTTTACAAGATTATGCATGGGATGGAGAAGGGAGAGAAAGAAGTCCTTTTCTCCCTTTCTCACAATACAAGAACTCGTGGGCATTCAATGAAATTGCTGAGTTAGAACGAATAAAAGGAAGTACTTCTTCACCCAAAGGGTGATTAACATGTGGAATTCACTGCCACAGGAGGTGGCGGCAGCTACAAGCATAGCCAGCTTCAAGAGGAGATTGGATAAAAATATGGAGCAGTGGTCCACCAGTGGCTATTAACCACAGGATATTATTGGAACTGTCTGGGGCAGTGATGCTCCGTTTTCTTGGTGCTTGGGGGAGGGGCAAAGTGGAAGGGCTTCTAGACCCACTTGTGAACCTTCTGATGGCACTTGGGTTTTTTGGGTTTTTTTTGGCCACTGTGTGACACAAAGTGTTGGACTGAATGGCCCATTTGCCTGATCCAACATGGCTTCTCTTATGTTCTTATGAAGAGCCCGTGGGAAGAGAGTTCACTCCCCCTCCTTCCTGGAACCAGAAGTGAGGGGGAGCAAAGCCTCCTCTCACAGGCTCTTCAAAGGATTAGAAGCCGCGCCAACTGCATCAAAGCCAGTATGGTCGAGCCATGGCGTGGAGGGGGCGGGGTGGCACTGGAGCGCAGCATAGGCTTGGAGTGCTGGGAAGGAGGGAGGGCAGCGGGGAGGAGGGAGGCAGGCAGGCAAACTAGGTATTTGCCATTGGCACGGGTGGGGGGGGGGAGAGCCCAATTCAGCACCCCCCCACCTCCCGGTGCCCTAGGCAACCGCCTAGTTTGCCTCGTGGGCGAGCTGGCCCTGGCCAGGTATCCTGGGAGACTTAATCTCTCCAGCCTGAGAAGTGTGGGGTGGGCTGCCCCTCATCACTGCTAAGAGAAACACAATATCTGTGTCCAAAGTTGCAACCTTTCCAGGGTTGAGCCCTGACACTGAAATCAGGTTCTCAAGCTCAACCTTGGAACACCCAGGCTCTACTTCACGGCTATGTTGGGCAGGGGATGGATAAGGAAGGTTTCAAGGAGGGAGATCTCTGCCCAGGGCTCTGAGCTCCAGAAGGGGAAAAAGCAGGATAAAGACTAAACATTGACTACAGACCTCCTCCTCCCATCCCACAGAAACATCTCCACTCCATCTAAGAAGCTTGCTTTCCATCACTTGCGATAGCCCATGAAATGCAGCAGAGAAGCTGAATGTGGGATGGATCAGAGTTCTGATTCCCACCCCTGACGGGAAACTTCTCCACCGCACCCCAGAGGTTTGGTTTCAGCTGCAGGCCCCTCGGATGTAACAGAGACATTTCCTCTGGAGAGGGTCATAATGTTCTGTCTCCCTCTTCTAGGACAAGACACTTCTCCATTCAGGTACTTACCAGAGTCATAATGGAGGCAGAAGATATCAGAGAGTGACCCACCTCGCTCCAGTCAAAGTCTGTTGTGGCTCACCAAACTTGTTGATTTGTGCCATCTTAGGAGTTCGTTCCCTGGATGCTCTTAGATGAAATTCTCCTTCTTCAGGGTTAGGGATGAGGGGATTAAGCACGTTCCGCAGCTTCCGATCACTCCTGAGCTCGGCCTCAGACTGTTCCGCTCTCTGCTGTCCATCAGGAGCAGGTGCTGAAGAGCTCGAAGCCAGGCAGTTCCCTGGGTCGGTTCAGCTGCGTCTTCCTCTCCCTGCCAAGCTGCTCTTGCATTTGCCCAGAAGGTGAAACTGAGGCTTCTCCAGACAAAGAATACGCTGATGGTTCTACAGCTCCCCTAGTGATAGGCAAACTCGTCCATGCACAAAAATCTCTATGATAACATACGCTTAAACGAACACCAATTGTAAGACTTTTTTTATCACTGTCTGATCAACCAATTTCATCTTTTTTTTTTAAATGATCAGCTGCTAAGCAGTGAGCAGCAACAGCAGTTCTTTCTGGGAGAGGCAGGACTTCCGTCAGGATGTGTGGAATACTGCCAGTTACGCTATGCAGCTTGGATCTGCAGAAACTTACCTGGCAGGTAGTCTTGAGATGCTCTTGAATGGCTGAAGGGCCTGGAAATACATCTGCTTCCTGCTCCAACAGGAAAGCAGAGGGTGAGCTGAACCGGTGAGTGTTTGAGCATCCCTACTTAGGGGAGACCAGCCCAGCAGTCTGAAAGCGCCCCTTCAAGCCGTGGAGTGTGGGCGGAAGAGTGCACTGGGGATGGCGAACAGAATGCCTCTCTCCCAGCGGCGGAAACCAGATATGCATCACTTGCGGGCCTAGATTTTCCTGCTGTCTTGCTCTGAAGACAAACGCATCATACCAGCAAAGTAAAAAAAAAAAAAGCACTCATTTAGAAACCACCAAAACCTCAACTCGTTCACGTGCTGGAGAAATAAGTACTCACTGTGGTGCTTCAGTTTCACTTCCTTCTCCCTTTCAAGGCAATTTGCATCTGCACAGAAGGTGAAACTGAGGCTCCTCCAGCTAATCAAATGACACGGAGGGAGGAAAGGGCTAAAACCCCAGAAGGCTGAGCAAAAATGTGCGTGTGGAAACTCCTGATGATAACAAAGAATGAAATGAGCACCAAATGGTAAGAGGTGTTTTTCTTTTTTAATACACAATCACTACAGTCAGTTTGCTCTGTCCATGTTTTCAGGATACGTTGCCATGCAGTGAGCAGTGACAGGGGGTCTCTGTGAGAGGAAGACACCAGGACTCCCATTCAGAGGTGTGAGAACAGGCAGATATGAAATAATCCTAATGGTACTGTATGAATATGCAAAAACTTACCCAATGAAAAGATGCCAGCGGCTTCTCAACAGCCAAACTGCTTGGTGGAAAATCAGCTCTGTGCTCCCAACCAGAGAGCAGAACGTGAGCCAAAATGGCAGGCGTCTGAACATTCCTACTTAAGGTTTTCCTGCCTAACAGATGGATCACCACTGGAGGAGATGAATGGCTTAGGAATGGCCAATCTGGACAATCCAATGAAACCAGTTTCCTTTACCCCAGAAATACCCACCTTTAGCACAGGAGGGGTCATCCATGTTGAAGACACAGTTTGGGTTGTCAAGAGGAGGACCCCACTTCTTCCAAAGGATGGGCCCCGTCCAGTTGATCCACTTCTCTGGTCCCACGTAATGACCCACCACCTGTGGGAAGAAGAAACTAGATTCAGACCACAGACCCAGAGTGTACTTTCCTCCACATCTATTGCAGCTTCCCAGAATCCTACCCAAACTGAAATGCCTGGAGGTCCTGGCATTTCACCCTCCCATCGCCCTCAGGTCCCCCACTCCCACTCAGGGTTCTTGTGTGCCTCTATGGGGAACACAAGCCCTTTCAGGAGAGCCAGTTTGGTGTAGTGGTTAAGTGCATGGACTCTTATCTGGGAGAACCGGGTTTCCCCCACTCCTCCACTTGCAGCTGCTGGAATGGCCTCGGGTTAGCCGTAGCTATCTCAGGAGTTGTCCTTGAAATGGCAACTGCTGTGAGAGCTCTCTCAGCCCCACGCACCTCACAGGGTGTCTGTTGTGAGGAAGATAAAGGAGACTGTGAGCCGCTCTGAGACTCTGAGATTTGGAGTGGAAGGCGGGCTATAAATCCAATGTCGTCGTCTTCTCCACACACAACATGGAACAGTAGTTTGGCGCTGCCCCCTGTCTGAAGCAAGAGAACTGGGTGCCACCTTAATACCGGTAACAGCGTTGCTCACATCTTCGAATGGCCTCTTTCAGCAGCTTCATGGAGATGTGGAACAGAACAGAGGGGCCAAAGGGAAGCACAATCAGTCCTCCGTTGCATCTTCAGTTTGGTGCAGAGCCAGTTTGGTGTAGTGGTTTAGTGTGCGGACTCTTATCTGGGAGAACCGGGTTTGATTCCCCACTCCTCCAGTTGCACCCGCTGGAATGGCCTTGGGTCAGCCATAGCTCTCGTAGGAGTTGCCCTTGAAAGGGCAGCTGCTATTAAAAAGATATTGGATTTATATCCTGCCCTCCACTCCGAAGAGTCTCAGAGCGGCTCACAATCTCCTTTACCTTCCTCCCCTGTGAGGTGGGTGGGGCTGGAGAGGGCTCTCACAGCAGCTGCCTTTTCAAGGACAACTCCTACCAGAGCTATGGCTGACCCAAGGTCATGCTAGCAGGTGTAAGTGGAGGAGTAGGGAATCAAACCTGGCTCTCCCAGATAAGAGTCCGCACACTTAACCACTACACCAAACTGGCTCTCTCAGCCCCACCCACCTCACAGGGCGTCTGTTGTGGGGGGAGAAGATATAGGAGACTGTGATTCAGAGAGAAAGGTGGGGTATTAATCTGCAGTCCTCCTCCTCCTTCTTCGACCCAGTGGGGCTGCATGGGGACCCTCCCCCACCTAACATAGCAGACACCTTCCTTCCCTACACGCACCTGGTATTCTCCACTCTCTGCATCCCTCATGGCCCAAAGGTCGAAATCCATCTCTCGGTCATCGTTGCTGTTGATGGTCACCATCCCAGTGATGCCTGGATGGGTGGGGGCAGGGAAGGAAACACACATAATTTCTATGCGCCCCCTGGCATCAGTTATCACTCATGAACCACGGCTGAGTTTGCCTCTTGAACAGGCTCTGGGTGTCAAGTCTCCAGATTCAATAATGAGTCGTTGTTGAAACAAAGTAGCTAGTTTATTGATACTGTTGTACTTGGTCAGGTTCAGATTGAAAGACTAAAGATCATACAGCAAAATGCAATCATATAAGGTACACTTCAAAGGGATTCTTAAGGGAGGGGCACTATGCAGGGCACATTCACACACTGATGTTACAAATTCGTTCTCAGGCCTGTTTTGGCCTTGAGCGTCTCTGGCTCCAACCTCCCCCCCCCCGATGTCAGGCCTGAGAAGGCTCAGATAAAACATTCACATATTCCCATTTCAAAGCAATGCTACATAACAAAGGAAAAGGAGGGAGGTAGGGAGAGGTCCAGCTAGCAGTATTGAAATACAGATGGGCTTTACCCAGAAGGCTCCTTGCCTGAGCAAATGTTAAGTACAGGCTTGACCAAAGTTTTACAGAGACTTGACACTGGGGCAGCTCCTCTCGAAAGCCAGCCTCTCTCCCCCATCCCCACCCTCTCCTGCTCCCTCCTGGCCTGATCTGACTCAGCCCGGGGCATCCACTTGCTGCCTTCCCCCAAACTCCCCGTCCTCCACCCCCTGCCATTCTTCTCCCTCCACCAAGCATCCAATACCCTGGAATTTGTGGCCCCTCATCTTCTCCAGGATGCGGCTGGTGTCCCTCTTGGTTCCAAGATGATGCAGCGTTTCATTCAGGGCCTTGAGATACAGCAGCAGCACATCGTGGAAGCAGCCGGCCACCAGATTCATGTGCTACAGTGAGGCAGAGAGAGAAAAACATTATGGAACTACCCTGACCCCACCCAGCCACTGCCTTAGATTTGGAGGTCATCACTGGGGACAATTCTGGACACAGCTCTGCTAGTGGAGCCACAAGAACTGCCATGCGGTGGCCATGATGGTGCAGCTCAAATGTCTGGGAGCCAGAGGGCCTCCGAATGCCTCCAGATCAGCAGCTTCTCCTTTGCTGGGGAATCATAGAGTTGGAAGGGACCTCTAGTCCAACCCCCTGCACAATGCAGGAACTTCACAAATGCCTCCCCTCTACACACACATACACCCCCAGAGACCCCTGCTCCATGCCCAGAAAATGGCAAAGACCTCCAGAATCCCTTGCCAAACTGGCCTGAAGAAAAACTGCTGACTGACCCCCAGGGGGTTTAACTCTGGGAACTGAAGGATATCTCTCTGTTTATGTGGGTCCGGTGACCACCATGCCTCTGGCAAGCTGGAAGGGCCTTGGGTGCAAGAAGTGAACATGAGGAAAGGGGGAAGGAGGGGGTGGTGGTCAGCCACAAGGCTGAAACACACACACACACACAGGGAGCACAACTAAAAACAAAAGGACAGCAACCAAGAAAGCCAGGTACAAAGAAACGACAATGGTCACCCAGAGGAGAGAACTACCAAGAAGGCCACTGTAAATGCCCTGCATGATCAAGGGCTAATTTTGACCAGGATTTATCAAGCCAATCCTTATGACCCACCTGCAAAGCCAAGCCACAGCTGCCTTCTTCAACCCCAAACCTAAGGGATCTCCTAGAAGTTCCCTCTAAGTTGAGTTAGCGTGAGCTAGCTCACAGATTTTTAGCCTCCAGCTCACACATTTTTGTCTTAGCTCAGGAAGGATGGCCCCACAGCACACTAATTTAGGCAGCAGCTTTCATGCCAGTAGCTCACAAAGAATTTTTGCTCACAAGACTCTGCAGCTTAGAGGGAACCTTGTCTCCTCGGTAATTTCTTTGTCACAAGAGGAGATTCCCAAGGCCAAGGTGTAAAGTGATTTTGGCCCCAGAATGCTGGCTGATCTCTCTCATCTCACTTCTCACAGGGCCCTGAGCTCTATCCCATAATAACTGAGCTCAGTATACAAACAGGGGTGTGTGGATTTACCATTGTGTAATTCACGGTCACACCAAAGTCCCTCTGGGCACGCAGGATCAGCTGGCTCTGGAAATGCCGGTATTCAGGAGTTTGGGGCTCATGGGGAGTGACCACCAGCACCGTCTGCAATTAGAGGAAAAGGTCAAGGGACTCCTTGAGGAGCTCCTGGGCAGGTCTGGGCACTCAGAAGACACACCAGCAGGTTAGCTAGGCCAGAACTCTGCCAGGGCCGGTCTCCTGAAGCATGGAAAAGACTCTCCCATCTTGGAGGGCCAGCCTCCCCTGCTCCCCTCTCATCTCCCTTTGAGACAAGGGATTCTGACCCAGAAATGCTTGCCTCTACACACAGAATGGGGGCCAGAGGCTCCATAATACTTCATCCAGGTAGAAAACAGGTCACTGTTGTTCCTCGCATTGCCTTCTGTGCAGGCACACACACGGGCCTGTGCCATCCCAACTTGGGACTGCACAGAAGACCCAAAAAACCCCCATCTGCTGAAGGAGGACTTTCCTAATACCCCTTCCAAGTGCCCAGCCAAGGCAGACCCCCATCTGTAGACCACTCTCCTTCACTAGACAGGCTGTGGCTCAGTCTGGAGGAGCCCAGAAGCAAACTTCCCTTCCCTGCATGTCGAGGTAAAGAGTCTGGCTGTGGGGACTCACTCCTAAGGGGAAAGATCTCTGCACCTGCTCAGAATTACTGCAGGGCTTGATTTTGCTGTGGCCCAACATATTATACTGTGGACCTCCCCAAATCCCACCATGCCCTTATGCTTGCATTGCAACACACCCAGGGAAGGCAATGTCCTTTGGGATAATTCCAGCACCAATCCTCAGTTCTCTAATTTCCCTCCCCTCCCTGCAGCAGAGTCCTGGGCTTACCTGGAAGGCCTCTCGGAGGTCTCCCATAGATGGGCTCTCTTTGCTCTGCCAGGGCTTGGCTGCCTTGCGATGCTCCTCAGCTCTCAGGCTTTCCCCAAAAATGTCCACATAGATGAAAACGTAGTCACCGCTGGTCATGTTCTGAGCCTGCACCAAGCGCATCATCTCCTGCAACATCTCCAGGGAGCCAAAGATGCAGACCACTAAGGAGAAACCAGAGCAACCAGAGAAGTGTGTGTCAGACACAAGCAAGGAACAGAGGGCCGCTGGTGAGGGCAATGTGCTCCTCAGCCATGCCTGAAGCACAAGGCTTGACTAAGATGCTCTGCATTCTCTGGCTTGTGGAGCAGTCTCCCCTCCCCAGTCCTGGCAGCCAGTTTCCCATCCATGTCCTCCTCACTCCCATCAATTAACAAGGACATTTCCTCAGGCTGCACTTTAAGTCATGGACCCAGAAATTCACGGTGCCACGGTGGATGGATTCTCTTGACTTTTACATGGACATCACTAAAATTCACTGTAAAGTTATATCGCTTAACATCCATAAACTGAACCTCAGACAACAAAGATCCGGTGCTTCACGGAACCACCAAAGGGCCACCCCACCACACACAAAAAATGGATTCAAAGCAGAAATCTTCATGGCTCTTCAGGGTTTTTACACTGAACCCTAGAATATACATAGAGCACACTGATGTCTACAAACTAAGAACATAAGAAAAGCCATGTTGGGTCAGGCTAATGGCCCATTCAGTCCAACACACTGTGTCACACAGTGGCCAAAAAACCCAAGTGCCATCAGGAGGTCCACCAGTGGGGCTAGAAGCCCTCCCACTGTGCCCCCCCCCAAGCACCAAGAATACAGAGCATCACTGCCCCAGACAGAGAGTTCAAACAATATGCTGTGGCTAATAGCCACTAATGGCTCTGCTCCACAATACGCAATGAAAACATTTATCCAATTCTTTGGCTAGTACCATGTGCAAAAAGGTGGATTCGGGGACAGATCTTCATGAATTCATATCATTATTACATAAGCTCTGTTGACAAGTTACAACGGACACACTTACAGTCCTAATACACAGTGTACCTGCTTTTTCCTTACAGATGAGTTGAGTAATGCTCATGTTACAGTTAACGCAAGCACAGCTGACCATGTGGTACAAACCCCACATTTATATGGTACCGGTCCCCAACATCATTGGTTGAGTGAAAATGCATTGGGTCTTCCTTACAAAACAGATGTATGCATGTACAGTGGATTGTATGTGCATTTATTTGAAATATAGAAACAGGGCTACTGAAACAACAGAGTACCACTACTGTATCACAGCTTGCCATGAACGAAACAATAGAAATCATGGACCCAACATTTCACAGCCCTGCCATAGTGTAAAAATTATGTCTACAAACTAATTTGTAGACATAGTGTAAAAATGATGTCTACAAAACTAATTTTACACCATAGTGTAAAAATGATGTCTACAAACTATTTCCTGGTGCAAGGCGAGGCGGTTGGCCCCCTTCCTGAAACATAGCGACCTGGCAACTGTGATCCATGCAACGGTGACCTCGAGGCTGGACTACTGTAACGCCCTCTACATGGGGCTGCCCTTATACCGAACACGGAAACTGCAGTTAGTGCAGAACGCGGCGGCCAGGCTGTTAGTGGGACTACCTTGGTGGGAACACGTGCAGCCTAGGCTACGGGAGCTGCACTGGGTGCCAATTGTGTACCGAGTTCGTTATAAGGTGCTGGTTATTACCTTTAAAGCCCTATATGGCCGAGGACCTGCCTACCTTAGGGACCGCCTCTCTCCATATGTCCCCCAGAGAGCACTGAGGTCTAGTTCCCAAAATCTTCTAAAAATCCTGGGCCAAGGGAGGCTAGATTGAAAACAACGAGGGAGCAAGCCTTCTCAACAATGGCTCCCCAATGGTGGAATCAACTACCTGAGGAGGTGCGAGCCCTGTGAGACCTGAATCAATTCCGCAGGGCTTGCAAAACCGCCCTCTTTCAGCTCGCTTTTAAGATGGAACTGGGTTAATTGACATCTAGCCATCCTATACATATCCTGAATTGTAGCACCTTAATTAATAACTTATAACGTTTAAATGTTTTATTTAACTTTTAACTTAATTTATGACTGTAACCTAACTATATTTTATATTTTAAATTGTTTTTATAGGAATGATTGTATTTTATTGTAATCATCGTATATACCATGTCCTTTGAGCCGCCCTGAGCCTGCCTTTGGCAGGGGAGGGCGGGATATAAGAATAAATTTATTATTATTATTATTATTATTAAAAATAATGGGTGTGCTTTTTGCATCCTTAAAGATTTTTCACCTAGGCTCCATCCAAAGCCATAGTCTAAACATACAGCACACCCATGTCAATGAACTGGATCACAAACACCGCATATTTCCTGGTGCATCATTTTTACAAAATGCATTAAAAATATGGATCCTTGTAGATGTTTGCCATTTGTGTACGGATTTTACCAGACCCCAATTTTAATAAACATTATACTACTTACAGCCTGCCTTTCGCACTGGGACTTAAAGTGGATTGCAGAAAAAGTATTGACGCAACATGAAACATCAAAGTGCACAGACTACACCAGAACAAAAAATGGATCCACTGCCTCTTGGCATCACCATGTCACAAAAACCTGTCTGAAGGTGATTTTCATTTTTCTTCCCTTCCTCTCCCCACATCAGGCACCTTGCGAGCCTCTAAGCTGCAGTCTCGCGAGCAAAAATTCTACTTTGCGAGCTACTGGCATTAAACTTGTGAGCTGCTGCATAAATTAGTTTGCTCTGGGGCCATTTTTCCTGAGTTGAGACAAAAATGTGTGAGCCGGAGACTAAAAAATTGTGAGCTAGCTCACACTAACTCAGCTTAGAGGGAACACTGCTCGTGAGGTAGATGGCAAAAAAATATAGAACACTCTGTGAGGGTTTTTACTAATGCATGTAATACCAAAAAATTTTTTTACTAAACAATATTCAATAGGGCTGAGAGAGTTCGGAGAGAACTGTGACTAGCCCAAATTCACCCCACAGACTTTATGTGGAGGAGTGGGGACTTGATCTCCAGATTAGGGTCGGCCACTCTTAACCACTAAACTATGCAGGCTCTCACAAGACATGCAATTATAGCTTCATAAGGGGGTTCAAGGACCGAAAAGTCACCCACTGAACCAGCAGATTGGAAAGAACAAAATGGGACTTACTGCCAAGTAGACCGGCTTAGAATTGCTGCCTTCATGTTTTAAAAAAGACTACGCAGTGCCGGATGAAACCCTCGAAATCTTGGGGGCCCCCTTGCAAATTATCTCAGAGTCAGAGTACCGGCACCTTCTCAAAAGCCCTGTTGACGAAGCTGCAGGGAGAGGCAGAGAGAGGCAAACTCGGCAACGACGCCAGCAGCAGCCACATCAGGCAAGTCAGGCAAAGAGCAGCTCACTTGCTGGCTGCAGGTACAGGCTGGGAGGGCTGCAAGCAGGGGGGAAACCAGAGGGAAAAGCCATCCCGGGCCCCTAAAGGCCAGTGCCTACTTGTTAATCAGGCCCTGGTACTACAGGAGAAGTGAGGGAACACAGACACAAGCTTCTCTTACTGAACTTCCTTTGGGAAGAAGTCCCAGAGTCAGGGAACTACTATTCATTAGGGTTTGTAGAATCTTTTGGGCTCAAGTGCCGTGTTCTACTGGAGAAAGTTTTTCTTCCAGACGTTTCATTCTCAGCTGCGGGAACTACTGTTGCCAGGTTGCAACAGCCTTTTGTACATCCATACCCCCTTTTCCCAAGAGGTGGGGGCATGAAGTAGGGCCTGGGAGGCAAACTCTTACAGCACAGGGGGTATTTTGTATCAGGAACTCCTTTGCATATTAGGTCACACCCCCTGATGATATAGCCAATCCTCCAAGAGCTTACAGGGCTCTTGCTACAGGGCTTACTGTAAGCTCCAGGAGGATTGGCTACATCGTCAGGGGGTGTGGCCTAATATGCAAAGGAGTCCCTGCTAAAAAAAAAAACAACAACGCCCAGCTCACAGGTAAAGCCCTAAAGGAACTGGGCAGTCATTTGAGACTTTCAAGATGAAACTAGCTCCAGGAAGTAGCTGGTGGCCAATGCAAATGTCCCAGGGTGAGAGCAGAACTTGACCCAGGCAGCTTGCCCCTGCTGACAGCTGGAGAGCCCCAGTCTGGACCGGTGGGCATTTCTGGGCACTTTCTAAATCCAGAAGCTCCACATTTTGCAAAGCAGTTTTTGTGCCACAGCATTAGATCCGTGATGCCACTTACGGGCATTATGAAACAAGGCCCTTTAATGGGATGGTGGGTTAGAATGTGGGTGATTCAGGAGGATCTATTTCAGATCATCTCGATCTGACCGTAGCTCAATCCCGAGGGGCAGCAGCCAGGCTCCCATTAAGAAGATGATGATGATATTGGATTTATATCCCACCCTGTACTCTGAGTCTCAGAGCGGTCACAATCTCCTTTACCTCCTCTCCACACACAACAGATACCCTGTGAGGTAGGTGGGGCTAAGAGAGCTCTTACAGCAGCTCCCCTTCCTACGTACCCTATGGCTGACCCAAGGCCATTCCAGCAAGTGCAAACCTGGTACTCCCAGGTAAGAGTCCGTGCACTTCACCACTACACAAAAAGAGGGGTTTGGATGAAAGACTCAGAGCAGTGCAATAGGTGACCCCCTTTTTTGCCCTCCCTCGGCTTCCTTCCACTCCTTCCACTCCTCTTCAGTTTAAGGAGGGAGACTTGGGACACGTGGTGCGGCCTTTTCTCCCATGCATCAGGCAGAGGTGGTCCCCTACAACACTCTGCGAGTAGGAGGAAACTCCCAAGCTTGTAGGAGTGGAGTGGGGTGAAAGAGGGGGCCAAGGCAGGAGGGGGTCTGGGGGCGGTGACTCCCTTAGGAAGGGAATTGAAAACAAATCAGCCAGTATCATAATACCCTTGTATCAATCGACGGTGAGGCCTCATTTGGAATAATTTGTACAATTCTGGTCACCACACCCCAAAAAAGATATTATACCATTGGAAAAAGTGCTAAAAGGGCAACTCGAATGATTAAAGGGTCGGAACAGTTTCGCTATGAAGAAAGGTTAAAACGCTTGGCGCTCTTTAGCTTGCAGAAACGTTGACTGAGGGGTGACATGATAGAGGTTTACAAGATTATGCATGGGATGGAGAAAGTAGAGAAAGAAGTCCTTTTCTCCCTTTCTCACAATACGAGAACTCGTGGACATTCAATGAAACTGCTGAGCAGTCGGGTTAGAACTGATAAAAGGAAGTCCTTCTTCACCCAAAGGGCGATTAACACATGGAATTCACTGCCACAGGAGATGGCGGCGGCTGCAAGCATAGACAGCTTCAAGAAGAGATTGGATTGGAGCAGAGGTCCATCAGTGGCTATTAGGCACAGCGTATTGTTGGAACTCTCTGTCTGGGGCAGAGATGCTCTGTATTCTTGGTGCTTGGGGGGGGGGCACAGTGGGAGGGCTTCTAGTGTCCTGGCCCCACTGATGGACCTCCTGATGTCACTTGGGGTTTTTTTGGACACTGTGTGACACAGAGTGTTGGACTGGATGGGCTCCAACATGGCTTCTCTTATGTTCTGCCTCCCCTCCCTTCTGTTCAACCTGAATTTCTAGGCCTGCTGCCTTCCAGCCCTCTGCCATAAGTCCTCCTCACCCACTGGCCTTCTCTTCCAGGGGAAGTCCCTGCTTGTTCGCAAGGCGGGAGGGGGGAGCACATGGGGTGCAATGCCCTAGGACAGCAGTCCCCAACCTTTTTGACACCAGGGACCGGTTTTGTGGAAGACAATTTTTTCCACTGGGGGGGGGGAATAGTTTTGGGATGATACAATTGTGCTCTTCGTTTTTATTATTACATTGCAATATATAATGAAATAATTACATAACTCATGGCCCGGTTGCTAACAGGCTATGGACCGGTACCGGTCCTTGGCCCAGAGGTTGGGGACCCCTGCCCTAGGAGTCCAGGGGGCGGCTGCAAGCCCTACTCCCAGAGCTGTGGAGGGAGGGGGGAGAGTGGCTTCGGATGGGCTGGCGGGAGGGCTGGCCAGCGTTGTCCTGCTGAAAGCCCTCTGGCTCCCGCCTGGCCGGAGTCACTCACCTCTCCCGTTGGCCTGGATGAACCGGACAGCCTCGCCTGGCTGCTGATACTGGTGAATGCGGGTGGTGAAGCTGCGGCTGTCCGCCAGCTCCTCCTCCAAGCTCAACAAGGGGGAATAGTATTGCGAGGGATCCCCCTCGGGGCTGACCAGCAGGACGGCGCGGGAGGTCCAGTTGAAACTCCGGAGCAGCTGGGCCAGGAAGGCGCGGAGGTCGGGCCCCGCCGGGCCTGCGTAGACGGTGGTGCGGTAATCTGGGCCCCTCTTGTAGGCCCCTGCTCGAAGGAGCGGCAGCTGCCAGCGCTGGGCCAAGGGCGCCACTAGGGGGAGTGCGTTGATGCAACCCAGCCCGAGCAGCACGTCGATGTCCTGGGTGTTCATCAGCTGCGTGGCCTCGGCGAGGGCCACTTGGGGGTCGCAGATGCCGTCCTGGTTCTCGGTGGAGGCGAAGGCGGTGCGCACGGCGAGGCCTAGGGGGCGCAGTTGGGGCTGCAGCGCCTCCAGGGCCAGGCTCAGGGCGGGTTGGACGCGCGGCCGGGCCCAGGAGTAGCTCAGGTTGCGCCCCGGCAGCAGCACCCCCACCGTCACCAACGTCGGGGCGGCGCTGGCCTTAGCGGTTAAGGACCGGGCTTTGGAGGAGGAGAGCGCCGTGAGGGTCATCAGGGCCCCAAGGAGCAGCAGCGACGCGGCCATGGACGGAGCGGGCGAGGAACTCTCCGCGGCAGAAGCCAGACAGAACCCGTCTGGGGGGCTGCCGCGCTGCGCTCCCTCGGAAAAAGGCGCCCCTAGGAAGGGGCGGTGCGAAGTTGGAGGCGGCCACCCCCCCCCCCCTCTGCGCCCTCCCGCGCAGCTCTCCTCCCGGATGCAGGAACCAGAGCGGAAGGGCCTCATTGTCCCCGTCGAGGATTGTCAATGAATCCGCCTGAGTTCCCGCAATTGTCTTAAAGGAACAACCCCAAACCCCCTTCATTGGCATGGCACCACCAGGCGCCCCCAGATATCCTCACCCCATATTGTGGAAAGATGCATTAAACCCTCTTCAAGTTATCTTCAAATCACCTACCGCAACCACGCTGGGAGGCTGGATCCCAACCTCCCCCCCTCAAAGTCCCCCTACTTTGGCGAATTTATGGAAGGGGAGTGGACATTGCTCAGGAGTATTTCCCCACCCCAAGACAAGTCCATGCCTTCCCCGCTGCACTGGGGTTCCCAACAGAAATTACAGTTACAGAAGGAAGAAGAAGATGACTGCAGATTTATACCTCACCCTTCTCTCTGAATCAGAGACTCAGAGCGGCTTACAGTCTCCTATATCTTCTCCCCCCCACAATAGACACCCTGTGAGGTGGGTGGGGCTGGGAGAGCTCTGACAGAAGTTGCCCTTTCAAGGACAACTCCTGCGAGAACTATGGCTGTCCCAAGGCCATTCCAGCAGATGCAAGTGGAGGAGTGGGGAATCAAACCCGGTTCTCCCAGCTAAGAGTCCGCACACTTAACTGCTACACCAAACTGGCCCTGAAGAGGTTCAAGGACATAGAATAGAAAACCATCCAAGCCTGGCTCACTCCACAAACCGGGTGAGTAGAAGACAATCTGGCAAATGAAGTTCGGTGTTGGCATGAAGGTGATGCACAACAGAACAAAAAATATCCCTGTTTCAAGGGTAGTCTAATGAGATTGAAGTTGCTGAGACCGAGAGGGAAAAAGAACTCGGGGTCTTAGTGGACAGCTCAGTGAACCTGTCAACCCAGTGTGCTGCAGTGGTGAAAAAGGCAAACTTTCTTTGAGATTAGGAAAAGGAATGAGAATAAAATGGCCAAGTGGAAAGGCTTCTAGACCCACTTGTGAACCTTCTGATGGCACTTGGGTTTTTTTTTTTTTGGCCACTGTGCGACACAGAGTGTTGGACTGGATGGGCCACTGGCCTGATGGGCCACTGGGCCACTGGCCTGATCCAACGTGGCTTCTCTTATGGCCAATATTACTGATACTGAAACCTTTATTAGGAATTTGTTCATGAGAGTCCAAGTAATAGGAAGTAGGAGGCAATACAATTATATTATAAAAGAAAATGACATTTAAAGCCAAACATCTAAATTTAGTATAAAAATAAAGGATAGACTAAAAAAAAAAGATATTGTCAATACTTCATTTCTTTCCTAAGCCATCCTACTCAGTTTGATTATTGCCCTTCCGTGAAAATAGACAAGGAAATAATAATATTTGTTGACATGCATATGTATTTGCCCAGATCTTACTTCCCAACTTTGCTGAGAATTCTCAGCCTCGGTTAGTACCAATACTGGGGGAGGGGGAAATAAACTGAATGCGATAAAATGGGATGGGATTGGATGACTGAAACTGGAGAGGAGGGAACAGTTAAAGCAAAAAAAAAAAAAAAAAACGCACGGTGGGGGAGGGAAGGGTGTATCAGAGAGGTGGAGAAGAAACAGTGGCTGCCAGGGGAAGAGATGTAAGGGGGGATAAGGTGGTGGAGAGGAGGGAGGGGAATGGCTGTAAGGGCTGCTAGGGAAATATGGGGGGAGGGGCAAATGACCAATATTGTAATGCTCTATTGATCAGGGGTGGCCAAACTGTGGTTCGAGAGCCACATGTGGCTCTTGAAGCCCCTGCTACTCTGTTGGTTGGCTTGGAGAAGGCATTTGTTTCTTTAAATCACTTCTCCAAGCCAAACCAGCTGGCGACTTGGAGAATGTATTTAAAATTAAGTTGCTCTTTCCACCATCTCTCTTTCCACCTTTCCTTCCTTTCTTGCGGCTCTCAAATGTCTGACATTCATGCCTTGCGGCTTTCAAACATCTGACGCTTATTCTGCGGCTCTTACGTTAAGCAGGTTTGGCCAGCCCTGCTATAGATCAATGGTGTGACCTCACTGGAATCCTGTGTACAGTTCTGGTCACCGTATCTCCAAAAGGATATTGCAGAGCTGGAAAAAGTCCGGAGCAGGACAACCAGATGAGGATTAGGGTTGGAGCCCCTAAGAGTCTGAAGAGTCTGGGACTTTCCAGTTTAGAAGACACCTAAGGGTGTGGAGGGGGACATGACAAGTTTATAAAATAATCCATGGGGCGGAGAGAGCTGACCGTGAACTTTCCTCCCCTCTCAAAATACTCAAACTTGAGAGGATCCAATGAAGCTGCTGGGCAGTAGGTTCAGGATAGACAAAAGGACAGGCAGACAATCCAGCTGAGAACTCCTACTTTCCACAGAGAGGGATTAAAATGTGGGATTTGCTGCCAGAGGAAGTAGCAACGGACACACGAATAAGCAGCTTTATAGAGGATGCGATAGATTCATGGAGGACAAGTCTATCAGTGGCTACTAGCCATGGCAACCGATGGGAACTCCACATTCAGAGGCACTAAGCCTATGAATCCCAAAGCCAGGGGGAGTCAGCATCCGGCCTCTATGCCCTGTTGTTGGACCTCCAGAGGAACTGGTTGGCCACTAATTGAGACAGGATGCTGGACTAGATGGACCACTGGGCTGATCCAGCAGGGCTTTTCTTATATTCTTAATTGAGGTGAAGTGTCAGGCTTAAAGTGGTTTGCTGTTAAAAAGAGGGAAAGAAACAGGCAAGGAGGACAGAACTGCAAGTCTCTTGAGCTGTTGCTGTAGGCCGTATGAGACTAACTTTCTGAGTCATTTCTAGAGCCCTTGAGCTGATGGTCTTTACAGAGCAATCCTAAACTGATTCTAACACCCTTCTAAACCTGTTGACTTCAATGGGCCTCGTGGGGAAGAGTTTTTGCTTAGAATAGCATGTCAAACTATCTCTTACTCAACAAGAGCAGTTATTTGGGGAGAGAGAAATTGTTGGGAGCTGTTGTACACCCTCAAATTGTCGTCCTTGCTTTCTGGAGCATTCATGTAAATTTTCCCTCAGGGGCAAGAGTGGAGTCTCCTCTTATCCCACCTTTCTCTTTCAATCATCTGTGTATATACTAGAAGTTCTCAAGAAGGTGAAGTCCAGGTGTCTGCTTGCCCACTGGACAATGTTCAAGGCTTGTGAGTAGGTTCATAGGCTTGAGAGATGGAACTATATTTGTTTATTGTATGGCAGAGGAAGCATATAATAATATAAACTACACAATCAATCAATCTTTATTGCATAAGCAACAAAATGCCATAGCAACCAACAAACAGACTCAATAATTAAAAAAAAACCCCTCAATAAAACATTCACTACAATAGAGTTATATTAATCATTAGGGAGGGACGGTGGCTGAGTGGTAGAGCATCTGCTTGGGAAACAGAAGGTCCCAGGTTCAATCCCTGGCATCTCCAAAAAAGGGTCCAGGCAAATAGGTGTGAAAAACCTCAGCTTGAGACCCTGGAGAGCCGCTGCCAGTCTGAGAAGACAATACTGACTTTGATGGACCAAAGGTCTGATTCAGTATAAGGCAGCTTCATATGTTCATATGTTCATAATCATGGTAAAATTTAGGCTAAATTATCAATAACATTTATCTAATAACTAAACCAAGTTGATCCAACAAGTGTACAGACACTGTAAAATCCCATTAAGTACTACTGTCTAACTTTTCAATCCATGCAAAGAGCTCTGTCACATCTCCCTGGAAAACACGATGCTCACATTCCTGTGACAGATGGAAAATACTTTGACGGACTGCACCAGGATCGCGTTCTGCTGTTTTACACCATTTTAAACTACATGTCTGCACATCTGGCAAAGCCTGTTCATATTCTATTAGCTACCTTCCATACAGTGGATATAGAGTGGGCAGCCCCAATCTTTTCCACCAGCTCATCCACCCAGGGCATTGGATAACATCTGGTACCATCACTTTGTTTAACCTTCTATAGTCCACACAGAATCTTATGGTGTTGTCCAGTTTTGGCACTGAAATAACAGGGGAGGCTAAAGAACTTTCAAAAGGTACTACCAGGCCAAGGTTTAACATTGCTTTAATCTACTTTTCTATAATGGTGGCATTAGGACCAGTTACATTGTATGACAGGAAAACAACAGGTCTGGAATCTCCAGTGGTAAATCTTTCCTCAGCTGCCTGGGTTCAACCAAGGAAATTAGAAAAGAATAGACTGAAACCTTGTTAAGGCAGTCCTAACTTGCATTTGCTAATCTTTTGAGAGGGATGAGGCTAACTTCACTTCATTTAGGGTGTTTCCTTTGTTTACTTGACCCCAACTTGATAGAGCAATCTCATATTTCCTCCCGCCTCTGGTCATAAGGACCAGGTTTAAAAGGTAAAGGTAGTCCGCTGTGCAAGCACCAGCCATTTCCGACTCTGGGGGTGAGGTCACATCATGACATTTTCACGGCAGACTTTTTACGGGGTGGTTTGCCATTGCCTTCCCCAGTCATCTACACTTCCCCCCCCAGCAAGCTGGGTATTCATTTTACCAACCTCGGAAGGATGGAAGGCTGAGTCAACCTCGAGCCGGCTACCTGAACCCAGCTTCCACTGGGATCGAACTCAGGTCGTGAGCAGAGAGTTTGGACTGCAGTACTGCAGCCTTACCACTCTGCGCCACAGGGCTCTTAAGGACCAGGTTACTCCAGTCATAATAGGGTTTCAACATATTAACATGGAATGGTTTGCATTGCTCCCCTTCAGCATTCACAGTAACCCTATAATTTACATCAGAAACCTGATGCACAGTTTGGAACAGTCCTTTTCCAAGCTGCTTCAAGTTTGTGTTTCCTTCAGGGCTTCCAACACAATGACTTTGTCTCCAGGCTGGAGGATTCTCTCACAGGCTTTGGAATCAAACCACATCTTCTGCTTCTGCTGGGCTCTTCTCACGTTGTCCGAAGCAGCTGATCTCAGCTCTTGTAAGTTTTCTTGGAGGTCCTGGTGATAAGATATATCTTGGCTCTCAATGCTTTCTTTTCCTGGCCATGCTTCCTTCAAGAGATCCATCGGCCGTCTAGCTTGTCTTCCAAAGAGTAGTTCAAATGGGCTGAACCTGGAACTCTCCTGGGGCACTTCTCTGTATTGGAATAGCAAATGTGATGTATAACTCTGAACAATCAAGGGTTCTCCAATATATTGATTAGCCAATAATTAATCTTAAAGTCACATCATTAAGAATAAGACCTCCCACACCCTGATCTAGATAGCCCAGGCAAGCCTGATCTTGTCAGTAGGGATGTGCAAAAAAATAAATAAATTCGGAAGTACACGGATTCGGAAGTATACAGGGGAAAAAATTATGGAATCCCATATATTTCTGAATGCCGTAGTTGGAATCGCCGCATATATGGTAGATGCGTGGCTATTTCCGAATATACGGCCCCATTATACCCTATGGGCCATTGAAATAAATGGCAAATGAGGTATATTTGAAGCCGCCTGGAGGGGAGGGGGTTTGAGGGAGAGCCCCCAAATTTGCAGGGGACCTGCAGGGGACTCTTCCCTACAAACCCCCCAAGTCCCAAAAAGATTGGGCCAGGGGGTCCCATTCCAGGGGCACCCAAAGAGGGTGCTCCTATTCCACCATTATACCCTATGGGCCATTGAAATCAATGGCAACATAGGGCATAATCAGAGGCTACTGGGGGAGCAGGGGGTTTGAGGGAGAGCCCCAAAAACTGCAGGGAACCCGCAGGGGACTCTCCCCTACAAAACCCCCAAGTCCCAAAAAGATTGGGCCAGGGGGTCCCTGTCTTTGGCCTCCCCAAAAGGCCCATTGCCAACAATGATGGGGAAAGCCCAATTAGCCACTTCCTCCACTATAATTGCTGTGGGGAAAGTGGCTCTGACCAGAGGGGAGTTTGAGGGAGAGGCCCCAAAACTGCAGGGTGGCTTTAGGGGACTCCCCAGCATGAAACCCCCCTGGCCCAGAAAGACTGCACCCATCTGTGGGCACCCCAAAAGGAACACTGCTCCCAATGGTGAGAAAAAACCAATTAGAGCCATTTCCTCACTGTAATTGTTGTGGGAAAAGTGGCTCTGGGGAGCAGGAGGTTTTGAGGAGAGCCCCCCAAACTGCTGTGCAGCTTCAGGGCACTGTCCCACACAAAACCCACAAGGCCAAAAAAAAATTGGACCAGGGGGTCCAATTCCTGGGGCACCCAAAGCCAAACTTAACTTCACACCAGAGAATCTCTATAGGACCCAAATGCACTACATCCCTCTATCTACTCTATGAACCCTGCAGGCCTGGAACCAATATAAACCCAGTTGTCAACGTCACTGCCACACAAAACACAATCTGCTCAAGGTCTGCTCTGCAGACCTGGCTGCAGCAAACCCAGATGCCAGTTCTCCAGCCCTGCCCCAAACAACACGGGGAGAGCTGGCCAAGCACAACAAGCATGCTGGTTCTGGGTCTCTCACCCAGGTGCCAGCTTCCCTGCCACAGAACACACAATCTACAGATGCCAGCTCTCCAGCCCTGCCCCAAACAACGCGGGGAGAGCTGGCCAAGCACAACAAGCATGCTGGTTCTGGGTCTCTCACCCAGGTGCCAGCTTCCCTGCCACAGAACATGCAATCTACAGATGCCAGCTCTCCAGCCCTGCCCCAAACAACACAACTCTCAAACAAGAGAAGTGGTGGACCACCACACCTAGCTCCACATCATTCTGTATCTGACACAAAGCAAGAAGCATTTTGACTTACCTTGAGTGATGGATGGTTGGCTGGTCCAGGCTCTTTTGCATTACCCAGGGTGCACCACGAGGAGGCGAGCCAGAATTGCACCCCAAATGAGGAAGATCACTGGGAGGGCCTCAGATTGTGTGAGAGGAAGGCAACCATTCCTTCTCTCTCAGCTCAGCAGCAGCACACCAGTTATCACTGTCCCATTAGAGGGACCTCAGCATTGGTATGGCTGCTGGCTGCCTGTCATCATCACTGGCACCTCCCTCTTTCTTCCTCCTTCCCCTGAAAAAAACCCTGGGTTATCCTGGCTGGGCCTGTGGGTGCTGTCGGTTACAGTTGGGGGATGCAATGGCCCTTTCAGTATTATTAGGCATGTGTGGATAGGGGACTGGGGAAATTTGGATCACTTTGCAGTTTTTAAACCAGCATTCACTTTTGGTTTGGGGAGGGATGAGGGGTGGGGGGGGGATGCACTGCCAATCAATTTGTGAGTGAGTTTTTGGGCTGTCTTTGGACTCTAGTCTATTTTTAGTGGAGGAGCGTTTTACAACCACCTTCCAAGCGCGGGCCAAGAGAGGATGCAGGCACAAGTAGATGCTCACTTCATTCACTCTCAAAGTCTACGTTTGGGGACCTGAACAGAGGCAAGTTGACCTTCAAGAAGACCAACTGCTCAACTGTCCAGGGTTGCAGGCGATTGCAATGTGGGCAGACAATGTCACCCATATGCGAAAAGACGCGCTTGCTCTGCACGCTCGTCGGTGGGCATGAGAGGAACGCCTTGGCTACGGAGGAGAGGGCTGGCCAGACCTCCTCCTTCGTGACCCAGTAGTCCAAAGGAGACGCTTCCTGCGGCTCGAGGGGCTCCAAAAGATAGTCCCTCACCATCGCAGCACCCGTCTTCGCTCTCGGTGCCCTATCGCTCCTAGAGGGGCCAACGACCCACCCGATGAATGTGAGGCAGGCCCACAGCTGACCCCACAATGAGACTTGGATGAAGTGATCAACGGGAACATTGACCCTCGAAGTGATCTGGGATGGTGCTCATAGGGTCATTAATCCTGCTCTCGCATGGTCATCCATGGAAGCGCTCAAAAACTTGGCTCCACTAGAGGCCACAATCACAAAACTTGTGCCAATTTGAGGTCTGTGCAATATACTCTCCAGTTCTCACTTGGCCCCCAGAAGCGTTTCTTGGTTCTGGGGTGCTTAGAGAAATTTCTGTTCCTATGTGTGTATGGGGGGGGGGGCAACTCTATGCAAATCCCCCAGGTCAACCTTCTAATCTTCCCCTCTTCAACCACCCTGGAAACTTCTCCATTCCACCTCAGCTTTTGATTGCAAGTCACTACAAGGCAACACAAACATCTCCTGTGGGGAGGGTCAGAATGACTGAGGGATGTCATGGATTTAGAGGTGAACAGGTCTCAGATGAAGACACCACAATCACCAGTCAAGACTGCTCCTAAACTGAGCCTTAGATCTGTTTGCCTCGCTGCCATGTGCCTTGAGCAGTAGCCGAACAGCTTTGCAGTTGCAGACTGGTTGTGGTGCTTCTGTTTCATTCCCTTCTCCCTTTCGAGACAGTTTTACATCTCTGCAGAAGGTTGAAACTGAAGTTTCTCCAGATAATTAAATGACACAAGGGAGAATGACCGCTCCCATAAGGCTGAGTGGGAAAGCGCATGCACAAAGGACCTTGACAATAATGTGGAATGAAATGAACACGAAACAGTAGGACCTTTACAAACGCATACTTTTAAAATTGCTATATGACCAATCAATTTGCTCAGAGTTTATTTTTATGATTGGCTGCTGAGTAGTGAGCAGAGAGAAAAGCTATGTCAAGGGGACGTAGAACATAAGAACATAAGAGAAGCCATGTTGGATCAGGCCAATGGCCCATCCAGTCCAACACTCTGTGTCACACAGTGGCCAAAAATTTTTTAGGTAGGACTCCCATTGGGATGGGTGAGATAACACCAACTGCATTATACTGTTGGATTATGCAAAAACTTACCTGGGACAGAGGCCTGAACTTCTCTGGAGTGGCTGAACTGATCAGGAATAAATCAGTTTCCTACTCCATTCTGCAAGTAGACCATGAGATGAACAGGTGAATTTAGAGCGTCCCTACTTAGGAGTGACAGACCTCTCAGACTGGAACCACCCCTTCTGGCTGTGTCGTGTGGGTGGAAGGGGGCACTGGGGATGGCAGAATGAATGCCTGTCTCAAAGCAGAGAAAAATACCCATGCTTCACTTGCAAATCTGGATTTGCCCAAATGTGTCCAACTGGCAAAGTTGAGGAAAGCACTCGTTCCGAAAACACCCAAAAGCGACTCCTAGGCGGGGATTGAGAAAAGGGCACAAGTTATGGTACTTCGATTTCATTTCCTTCTCCCTTTGCAGCTGCTTTTGCCTCTGTGCGGCAGGTGAAACTGAGGCTCCTCCAGATGATTAAATGACACGGAGGGAGGACTAAAATCCCATAAGGCTGAGCAAAAATGCACATGTGTGAAAACACTCGACAAAGAATGAAATGAACACCAAATGGTAAGAGGGTTGGTTTTTTTTAAATACACAATCATTACTGTCAGACTGATCAGTTCGCTCTGTATGTTTTTAGGATTGGTTGCCATGCAGTGAGCAGTGACGGCGGGTGTACGTGAGAAAAGGAAACCAGGACTCTCATTTGGATGTGTGAGAACACGCACACGTTTAGCAATGCCAACTGTACTGTACGAATATGCAAAAACTTACCCTATGAAAAGATGTCAGAGGCCTGTGAATTGTCAAACCGCTTGCTGGGAAATCAGCCCTTTGCTTCCAACCAGAGAGCAGAACGTGAGGCAAAATGGCAGGTGTTTAAACATTCATTTCCTACTTAGGGTCGTCCTGCCTTGAAGACGTATCACCATTGGAGGTGGCAGAGGAGATGAAAGGGCTTACAGACGGCCAATGTGGATAGGCCAGTGAAAGCAGGTCCCTCTACCCATGGACTTACTCTTACCACAAAAAGGGTCATCCATGTTGAAGACACAGGGTGGGTTGTCGCGAGGAGGGGCCCCCTTCTTCCAATGGATGGGCCCCAGCCATTTGATCTGTTTCTCTGAGCCTATGTAATGACTCACCACCTGTGGGAAGAAGGGACAGGATTCAGATCACAGACCCAGGGAGCACCTTCCTCCATGTCCATTCCAACTTCCCAGAATCCTATGCAGGTGGACAGGCCTGGATTCACCTCCCATGCCCCTCAGGTCCCCTGCTGGGGAAAACATTTAAGGTCTGGGAAGTCTGGAGCTCCAAGTTCCCTTTCCAAGTAGAGTACAGAAACCCACAGAGTACACCCAGGCAAATAACAAATGTATTTCAGCTACAGCATCAAGGCCATCTTGGTTCCACCTCACACTGATGAGCAGAGGCTAATTCACTATAGAAATTAAAGTGACCCAGGTTTAGCAGGGGGGAAGGAAAGGAAAGGTCCCCTGTGCAAGCACCAGTCGTTTCCGACTCTGGGGTGATGCTGCTTTCACAACGTTTTCACGGCAGACTTGTAACAGGGTGGTTTGCCATTGCCTTCCCCAGTCCTCTACACTTTCACCCCCAGCAAGCTGGGTACTCGTTTTACCGACCTCGAAAGATGGAAGGCTGAGTCAACCTCGAGCCGGCTACCTGAAAACCCAGCTTCCACCGGGGATCGAACTCAGGTCACGAACAGAGAGCTCAGACTGCAGTACTGCAGCTTTACCGCTCTGTGCCACGGGAATCTTTTAGCAGGGGACTGAGAGTCAATTCAGGCCCTAATTCCATGACATCCCCTAGTCCCACTCAGGGCTGTTTAGTGCCCATTTGGTGCATGCAAGAGACCCACTGGGGCTGCTTTCAGACCCATCACCACCTAGCATAGCAGACACCTCCCCTGCATACACACACCTGGTATTCTCCGCTCTCCACATCCCTCATGGCCCACAGGTCGAAATCCATCTCTCGATCATTATTGCTGTTGAGGCTCACCGTCCCAGTGACACCTGGAGGGGTGGGGGCAGGGAGGGAGATGCAGTTCTATGTGGCTTGTGAACCATGACTGAGTTTGCCTCTTGGGCAGGCTCTGGGGCAGCTCCTCTCTACAGCCAGCCCCCCTCCCCCATTCCCACCTGATTTCTTCTGGCCCAATCTCTCTCAGCCCAGGGCATCAACTTGGTACCTTCCTCTGACCCACAGCCCCGACTTCTCCATTCCTTCCCCATCCCCTGCCAAGCCTCCAATACCCTGGAATTTCTGGCCCCTCATCTTCTCCAGGATGCGGCTGGTGTCCCGCTTGGTTCCACCTTCCTTCAGCGTCTCATTCAGGGCCGTGAGATACAGCAGCAGCACATCGTGGAAGCAGCCGGCCACCAGGGTCCCCTGTTGCAGTGGGACAGACAGAGTGAGAGAAACATTTTGGAACTATCCTGTCCCCCCCACTACCCCACACCCCGGCAGCCACTGGACTTGGAGGACATCACCGGGGACAATCTAGGCACAGCTCTGCTAATGCAGCCCATGAGAAATGCCATGTTGGTCTATCTCAAATGTCTGGGAGCCAGAGGGCCCCTGAATTGGCTCCAGACCAGCAGCTACTCCTTGACTGAGGCAGGGATCTGAGACCGCTGGGAATCCAGGAGTGTCTCTTTGTTCTCATGGGTCTGGTGAACATCACGCCTCAGGCAAGCTTAACCCTCCTCCGACTATTACACAGAGGAGACTCCTGTGCCAGTCCAGACCTGGGCGACAAGAGGCAAGCCTTGAAGCACACAAGGAAGGTAGAACATGGGGGGCAGTGAACGCTTCATGTGGGAAGTGAAATGGTAGTGGAATTGGGAGGAGGGGCAGTGGTCAGTCACAAGGCTGAAACACAGCACAGGGAGCACAACTGAAAATGCAAGAGGAAAGCAAAGGACAATAACCAAAGCCAGGTACAAAGAAACAACAATGGTCACCCAGAGGAGAGAACTACCAAGGCAGCCACTGCAAACTCTTTGCATGGTCAAGGGCTAATGTTGACCTTGATCTATCAAGCGAACCTTGTGCCCCCCCGCAGCAAAGCCAAGCCACAGCTTCCTTCTTCAACCCCAAACCTGGGGAATCTCCTGGATCATTCCTTGGTCACAAGAGGAGATTCTCGAGGCCAATTGATTTTGGCCCCAGAATGCTGGCTGATCTCTCTCATCTCACTTCTCACAAAGGGCCCTGACCTCCATCCCATAACACCAGACTGCAGAAGAAGGCATGCAAGCAGGGGTGTGTGGATTTACCAGCGAGTCATTCACTGCCACACCAAAGTCTCTCTGAGCACGCAGGATCAGCTGGCTCTGGAAACGCCGGTATTCAGGGGTTCGAGGCTCATGGGAAGTGACCACCAGCACTGTCTGCAATTAGAGAAAGAGGTCAAGGGAGCTCCAATTGGCTGGGACTCTGTCAGGCATTCCAGGGCAGATCTGGGCAGCTCAGAAGACACACCAGCAGGTTAACCAGGCCGGGGTTCTGGTAGGGCTGGTCTCCTGCAAGAGGGAAAAGACCAGCGGCGAACTGGGTCTAAAAATATTGGTTGCCAGGAGACATAGGGGGCCCACTCACAACTATAAGGGTATCATTTCATTTTGTAAGAAATAAATTAAATTTTCAAAAAAATACGTAAGTGGAAAAAGGGTACAATTAAAACTTTTGCAAAATAAATATGTATTTTTAGTAATTGCGCATTTTACTGGCAGTGTGCAGTAGATACTAAATGTAAATACAGGTTGCATTTCCTCCAGGGGAGCTGATCTCTGCCAGCTGGAGAACAGGTGTAAAAGCAGGAGATTCCCCAGGCCCCAGCTGGAAGCTGACAACCCTAAATACAACGTAAATTTTAGTTGCATTGCAGTAATAATACTGAAACTTCTGTTATATTTTCAAGCTACTAAAAAGGCATTAACATTTTTAACATATTGTCTTATGTTTAAGAAGAGCCCTGTGGCACAGAGTGTTAAAGCTGCAGTACTGCAGTCCTAAGCTCTGCTCACGACCTGAGTTCAATCCCTGGTGGAAGCTGGGCTTTCAGGTAGCCGGCTTGAGGTTGACTCAGCCTTCCATCCTTATGAGGTCGGTAAAATGAGCTTGCTGGGGGGAAAGTGTAGATGACAGGGGAAGGCAATGGCAAACCACCCCGTAAAAAGTCTGCCATGAAAACGTTGTGAAAGAAACGTCACCCTAGAGTCGGAAACGACTGGTGATTGCACAGGGGACCTTTCCTTTCCCTAATGTTTAAGGGGGCCCACTTCATCAGGGGCCTACAGGGCCCACTTGCCATCGGGCAAGCTGACACCCTGGCTAGTCCGCCACTGGAAAAGACTCTCCATTTGGAGGGCCAGCCTCCCATGCCCTTTCACCTCCCTTTGGGCCTAGAGATTCTGACCTAAAAATTCTTGTCTCTCCTCACACAATAGAGACCAGAAGCCCCACTGGGCTTCATCCAGGTAAAAAAACAGGTTTGTGCTTACCTGTCACTGTTGTTCATCAAGTTGCCTTCTGTGCAGGCACACATCTGGGCCTGGGCCTCTGCCATCTCAATTTGCGTCTGTACAGAAGACTGGGGGGGGGCGGAAAATCTCTTTCCCTGCTGAGGGAGGCCTTTCCCAATACCCCTTCCAAGGGCCCAGCCAAGGTAGACCCCTAAGAGCCCCACCTTCATGTCACCCTCCTTCACTAGGTGTGCTGTGGCTCAGTCTGCAGGAGGCCAGAAGCAAACTCCTCTTCCCTGCATATCGAGGCAATGAGCGGGGACTCATTCGTAAGGGGAGATCTCTTTCTGCACCTGCTCAGAATCACTGGAGGACTCATTTTTGCTTCACATCTGCAAGTCATGGCTCAACATGTTGAACTGTGGCCTTTCCGAAATCCCACCACACCCCTCATCTTGCATTGCAACACACCCAGAGAAGGCAATAGCCTTTGGGGTGATACCAGCACCGATCTTCAGCTCCCTAGTTTTCTTCCTCTCCACTCCCTCCCTGCAGCAGAGTCCTGGACTTACCTGGAAGGCCTCTTTGAGGCTTCCCATATCTTGGCTCTCCTTGCTCTGCCAGGGCTTGGCTGCCTCACGATGCTCCTCAGCTTTCAGGCTTTCCCCAAAATGTCCAGATAGAAGAAGACATAGTCACCGTTGGTCATGTTCTGAAACTGCATCAGGTGCATGATCTCCTGCAACATCTGCAGGGACCCACAGATGTAGACCACTATGGAGAAACCAGACCGACCAGTGGAGTGTGTGCCATAAGAACATAAAAGAAGCCATGTTGGATCAGGCCAATGGCCCATCCAGTCCTATACTCTGTGTCACACAGTGAGCAAAAAAAAGGAGGTTCACAAGTGGGGCTAGAAGCCCTTCCACTTTGCCCCCCCAAGCACCCAGAATACAGAGCATCACTGCCCCAGACAGTTCCAATAATATGCTGTGGCTAATAGCCACTGATGAACCTCTGCTCCATATTTTTATCCGAACCCCTCTTGAAGCTGGCTATGCTTGTAGCCGCCACCACCTTATGTGAATTCCATATGTTAATCACCCTTTGGGTGAAGAAGCACTTCCCTTTTATCCGTTCTAACCCGACTGCTCAGCAATTTCATTGAATACCCACGAGTTCTTGCATTGTGAGAAAGGGAGAAAAGGACTTACCCTATTTGCTGGCGTATAAGACTACTTTTTTGCCCTGAAAAACATGCCTCCAAGTGGGGGGGGGGGGGGTCGTCTTATACGCCAGGTGCACTTCAGTTGGGATAGACATAGCTGCCCATAGTGGCCTCCCGATGCCCGCCCACTTCATTCTACATACCGTCCAGTATCGCGCGGTATCCAGCGTGGCTGCGGCGAGCATCAGCAGCGAGACAGGGGTGCCAGCCTTTTCGGCGTGACCGGCCTGTTCTGCTCGGCGGGAAGCAGCGGAGCTCCGGCCCGCCCCTTGTCTACGCAGAGCTCGCACATGCGCACTTGCGCACTAGTGCCGGTCACAGGGAGATGCAGGGGCGAGCCGGAGGCGCTGCGGTTGTGCTGCGGCCGTACAATGGTGTGCGGAAGAGGGGGTAGTCTTATATATACGGCGAGTATATAACAAACTCTATATTTTGAGTGGAAATGTTGGGGGGGTCGTCTTATACGCCCAGTCGTCTTACACGCCGGCAAATACGGTATTTCTCTACTTTCTCCATCCCATGCATAGTCCTGTAAACCTCTATCAGGTTTCTCCAAGCTAAAGAGCCCCAAGCGTTTAAACCTTTCTTCATAGGGAAAGTGTCCCAGACCTTTAATCATTCTGTGTTTAATCATTGTGTCAGACACAAGCAAGGAACGAAGGGCAGGCAGTGAGGGCAATGTGCCCCTCAACCACGCATGAAGCACAAGGCTTGACTTAAGATGCTCTGCATTATGTGTCTCTTTGTCTCCTCGCCACAAAGGCCTTGTGGAGCAGTCTCCCCTCCCCAGTCCTGGCAACCAGGTTCCCATCAATGTTCTCCTCACCCCCCTCAATTAAGAAGAACATTTCCCCAGATGCACTTTAAAACCCATGGACCCAGCAATTCATGGGGCCACGGTGGATGGATTCTTATGACTTTTACATGGACTCCAATGACATTCACTTTAAAGTTATATAGCTCTCCATAAACTGAAGCTAAGAAAGATGGCACCACCATGGGGCCAAAAAAAAGAAAAATGGATTCAAGCAGAAATCTTCAGGCCTCTTCATGATTTCTACATTGAACCCCACAATGTGCATGGGAAGTGTACAGATCCTACTGAGGTCCACAAACTGCACAATGAAAATGTGTATCCAATTCTTTGACCAGCGCCATGGTGCACAAACATGGATTTGGAGGCTGGATCTTTATCCACAAGCCCTGCTTACAAGTTACAATGGACACACAATCCTAATACATACTATACCTGATTGTTCTTTGTAGGTGTGTCGAGTAAGTCTGATGTTACAGTTAATGCATGCGCAGCTGAGCATGTGCTACAAACCCCACATTTTTCCAGTACCGGTCCCCAACATCATTGATTAAATAAACATGCACTGGGTCATCCTTACAAATAGATGCATACATGTACAGTGGGCTATAGGTGCATTTATTCAAAATATTGTTTTTACTGTTGTGAGCTGCCCTGAGTCTGCTTTGGCAGGGAGGGCGGGAAATAAGAAGAAGAACAACAATAATAATATATGAATGGGGCTATTGAAACAACAAAATACCACTATTGCATTCCGCCTTGCCATGAACAAAACCATAACAATCATGGCTCCAGCATTTCATGACCTTGCCACAGTGTTTAAAAAAGATGCCCTTTTTGAGTTCTTAAAGATTTTTACCTGGACTCTATCCAAAGTCTAAACAGATATCACACCCATGCTAATGAATGGGATCACAAAAAACACATATTTCATGGTGCCTCGTTGGTTCAAAAATGCATCTAAAATATGAATCCTTGTATATCTCTACAATTTTTTTTTTTAATTACAGATTTTATTGAGTTTTCCAAAGGCGGGTGGGGGAGAGGAAAGAAAAGGGCGAAGAGAGAGTGAAAAAAAAAAGTTTCTAGATTACATAGCTCTTCACCATTTGTGAATGGATTCTATCAGACCCCACTTTTAATAAACATTTTATTTACGCTACTTACAGCCTGCCTTTCTCCCATGGACTCAAGGTGGATTACTTAAAGAAAACTGACTCAAGATGTCACATCAAAGTCCATGGGCTACACCAGAACTAAAAACGAATTCACTGCAGCAGCATGTAGCAAAAACTTAAAAAACTGCATGGATCCCCATGGGTATGGCTAGTTTTCATATGGATTCACCAAAAACCAGTGTAAAAGCATACGTATTAACAATATCAGAGAAAATGTGGATCCAGGACTTTGCTGCAGGACTGTGGTATAAAAACATGGATCCTGGAACGGGATCCTGGAGAGTTTTCATGGTTTTCACATGGACTCCAGCAAACAAAGCTCCAAAATCTAAGGTGGTGTCCAGGGCTTTTTTGGAGCAGGAGTGCAAAGGAACGCAGTTCTGGCTGGCTTGGTGTCAGGGGGTGTGGCTTAATATGCAAATGAGTTTCTGCTGGGCATTTTCTACCAAAAAAGCCCATGTCCAGTAACTGCACTAGGGGGAGAAAGTGCTGTCAAGCCACAGCTGATTTATGGCAAACCTGCTGGATTTTCAAGGCAAGGAACGCTCGGAGGTGCTTTGCCACTGCCTGCCTCTGCAGAGAAGAAGAAGAAGAAGATATTGGATTTATATCCCGCCCTCCACTCTGAAGAGTCTCAGAGCGGCTCACAATCTCCTTTACCTTCCTCCCCCACAACAGACACCCTGTGAGGTGGGTGGGGCTGGAGAGGGCTCTCACAGCAGCTGCCCTTTCAAGGACAACCCCTGCCAGAGCTATGGCTGACCCAAGGCCATTCCAGCAGGTGCAAATGGAGGAGTGGGGAATCAAACCCGGTTCTCCCAGATAAGAGTCCGCACACTTAACCACTACACCATACCGGCTCTCCACCAACCCTGGGCTTCCTTGGTGGGCTTCCATATAAGTACTAACCAGGGCCGACCCTACATAGCCTCCAAGACCAGATGGGGTCAAGCTGGTGTGGATCGTCCAAAACATCTTTGCTGATCAAAAGAAGAAAATACTCTGCTTTTCTCTGCCCTAAGGAGTCTCAAAGCTCCTTCCCTTCCTCTCCCTACACCAGACACCTTGTGAGGTAGGTGGGGCTGAGAGAGTTTGGAGAGAACTGCGACTGGCCTAAGGTCGGCTGGCTGGCTTTGCATGTAGGATGAGCGGGGGCTCAAACCCAGGTCTCCAGATTAGAGTCTTCCATGCTTAACCACTACACTCTGGACAGCCTCCGGAGCACTGGGCAAGTCCAGAGTCCAGACATCTCTATGTGTGTGTGTGTGCATGAGGTCTAAAACAAAAATAGGAAAACAACACAGAAATCCCTGGAATGCAATGGGCTGGCAATGAGCTCATATGGATTTATTAGTAAAAATTATGTCACTTCCCGGCTAAATATCCAGCAAGGCCTTTCAATCCAACAGTGGGTAAGAATCATGGCAATTCTGGAGGATCTATTTCAGATCATCTAGATCTGACTGCAACTCAGTCCCGAACTCCCAAGCAACAGGGCTCCCCGTTAAGAGTAGTTTGGATGGAACCCCAGAGCAGCCCGCTGATGTGACCCCTCTTTCCCCCTCTCTCAGCTTCCTTCCACTCCTCCCTGGGGGCATCTGGTGCCCCTCTTTCTCCCCTGCATCAGGCAGAGGTGGTCCCCTACAGCCACTGCGACTAGAAGGAAACTGCCAAGCTTGTTAGGAGGGGAGAGAAAGAGAAGGGGGCCTCCCTTCTGTTCAGTGGGCATTTCTGGGCACGCTGCCTTCTCTTTCTCTGCAATGCGCCCTCCTCACTCGCTGGCCTTCCCTTCCAGGGGGAGCCCTGCCTCTGTGAAAGGACGGAGGGGGGAATGCACAGGGCGCAATGCCTCAGGAGTCCAGGGGTCCCGAGGCAGGGTGCGGCTGCTGGCCGCAGGGACACTGGCAAGCCCCACTCCCAGAGCTGGGGGGCGGGGTAGGGTTGCCACATCCAATTCAAGAAATATCTGGGGACTTTGGAGAGGGAGGCAGGAGACTTGGAGGGTGGAGCCAGGAGCAAGGCTGTGGCAAGCATCACTGAACTCCAAAGGGACTGCCCACATTTAAAGGGACAGCACACCTTTTAAATGCCTTCCCTCCATTGGAAATAATGAAGGATAGGGGCACCTTCTTTTGGGGCTCGTAGAATTGGACCCCCTGGTCCCATCTTTTTTTAAACTTGGGGGGTGTTTTGAGGAGAGGAACTGGGCAACTGTTCTATGCCCTGCTAATTCTGAAAATCTGATGCCTCGACCTCAAAAAGCAATCCCCCCTAGAGCCCCAGAGACCCACAGATCAATTTTCCATTATACCTTATGGGAGTCGGTCTCCATAGGGAAGAGTGGAGTACCCAGCGGACGTCCCCTCCCCCCCGCTTTCTGATGACCCTGAAGCGGGGAAAGGGCCTCCAAATCCGGGGATCCCCTGCCCCCACCTGGGGCTTGGCAACCCCATCGGAGTCACTCACCTGGCCCCTGGGCCTGGATGAACCGGACGGCCTCGTCCTGCTGTCGATATTGGTGAACGGGGGCGGTGAAGTCGGGGGTGTCCGCGGGATGCTCCTCCAAGCATAACCAGAGGTTATAGTATTGCAAGGGATCCTCCTCGGGACCGACGACCAAGGCGGCGCGGGAGGCCCAGTGGAAGCGCCGGTGCAGCCGGGCCGCGAAGGCTCGGAGATCAGGCCCCGCCGGGCCTGCGTAGACCGTCCGGCTGACATCGAGGCGGCTGCCGTAGGCCCCGGCTCGGAGGAAGGGCAGGTGCCAGCGCCTGGCGAAGGCGGCCACGAGGAAGAGGTTGTTGCGGCAGCCCGGGCCCAGGATCACGTCGACGCTTTGGGAGTTCATCAGCTGCAGGACTTCGTGGAAGGTCTCCGAGAGGCGGCAGTTGCCCTCCTCGGCCTCGGTGGAGGCGAAGGCGGTGCGCACGGCGAGGCCTTGGGGGCGCAGCTGGGCCTCCAGCGCCTCCAGGGCGGGCTTGACGCGCGGCCAAGACCAGGCGTAGCGCAGGCTGCGCTCGGGCAGCAACACCCCCACCCTCACCTCCACCGACGGGGCGGCGCTGGCGTTGGCGGCCGCGGGCCGGGCGGGGGAGGAGGGCGCCCCGAGCAGGATCACCAGCAGGGCCCCCGGGAGCAGCAGCGACGTGGCCATGGACGGGGCGGGCGAGGAGCTCTCGGCGGCAGAAGCCAGACAGAGCCCGTCTAGGGGACGGCAGCGCTGCGCTCCCTTGGAAAAGGCGACCCCAGCCAGGGGCGGGGAGAAGTTGGGGGTGGACACCCCTCCGCGCCCTCCCTGGCAACTCTTCCGGACGCAGAGCCGGCTGAGTCTGGCAGGAACCAGAGCTGAAGGCCGAGGAGCGCTAGGCTTCCTCAGCCCCCCCCCCCCCCCTATTTGTCAGTGCATCCACCTGAATTCCTGCGAATGCCCCCAAGAGACATCCCCAACCCACCATCATTGGGCACCTGGGGCTTCCAGATGCTCTCATTCCCTGTTATGAAAGACGCATTAAGCCCCCCCCCCATTAGTTCCCAAATCATCTACTGCAGGGGTGGCCAACGGTAGCCCTCCAGATGTTTTTTGCCTACAACTCCCATAAGCCCCAGCCATTGGCCATGCTGGCTGGGGCTGATGGGAGTTGTAGGTAAAAAAACATCTGCAGAGCTACCGTTGGCCACCTCTGACCTACTACATCCAGTGTTCCCTCTAATGCCATGAGTGGCCAAACTTGTCTAACATAAGAGCCACATAGAATAAATGTCAGATGTTTGAGAGCCACAAGACATGCGGAGAGGGAAGCAAATAGATGGGGAAGGGGAGGGAGAGGTGGAAAGAAAGCAACTTTAACTTCAAATGCATTCTCCAAGCTGCCAGCTGGCTTGGCTTGGAGAAGTGGTTTACAAAGAGGAATGTCTTCTACAAGACTGCCAACAGGGTGATGGGGGCTTTGAGAGCCACATAAGATATGCAAGAGCCGCGTGTGGCCACCCTTGCCCTAAGCTGAGTTTGCGTGAGCTAGTTTACAGGTTTTTAGCCTCCGGCTCACACATTTCTGCCTTAGCACAGGAAAGATGACCCCAGAGCACACTAATTCGTGCAGGAGCTCACCACTTTAATACCAGTAGCTCACAAAGTAGAATTTCTGCCCATAAGACTCTGCAGCTTAGAGGGAACATTGGCCACAACCAGGTTCAGAGACTGGATCTCAAACCCCACCCCCTCCCCCCCAAAAGAGCCCCACCTCAGTACTTTGGTGACTTTAGGGAGGGGGAGCAGACATCACCAAGCAGAATTTTCCCACCCCAAGACAAGTTCATGCCTTCCCCCCCTGCACTAGGGTTCCCAACAGGAATTCATAATGAGGTTCTAGGGGATAAAAGCTGAATCTGAATAGAAGTCCACCCAAACCTGGATCACCCCAGAAAACCTCCACAAACTGGGTGAGTGAGTGACAATCTGGCAAATGAAGTTCGATGTTGGTAAGTGTTAAGGTGATGCACAATGGAACAAAGGAAAGGAAGGAAAGGAAAGGTCCCCTGTGCAAGCACCAGTCGTTTCCGACTCTGGGGTGACGTTGCTTTCACCATGTTTTCACGGAAGACTTTTTACAGGGTGGCTTGCCATTGCCTTCTGCAGTCTTTTACACTTTCCCCCCAGCAAGCTGGGGACTCATTTTACCGACCTCAGAAGGATGGAAGGCTGAGTCAACCTGGGGCCAGCTACCTGAATCCAGCTTCCACCAGAACCGAACTCAAGTCGTGAGCAGAGAGTTCAGACCACAGTACTGCAGCTTTACCACTCTGCACCACGGGGCAAATGGTACAATGGAACAAAAAGTATCCCTATTTCAAGTTTAGGCTAAGGGAGTTGGACTTGCTATGGGGAAAAGAACTTGGGGTCATAGTGGATAACCCAATGACGCTTGGCAGCCCAGTGTGCTGCAGCAGTGAAAGAGGCAAACTCTTTGTTAGAGATTATGAGGAAAGGGAATGAGAATAAAATGGCCAACATTGTAATGCCCTATAGATCTATGGTGTGACCTCAATGGAATCCTGTGTACAGTTCTGGTCACCGTATCTCCGAAAGGATATTGCAGAGCTGGGAAAAGTATTTCTGAGAAAGGCTGGTGGGCAGTGCAGGCCCCTGTGACAAGGCCCCTGCAAAATCACAATAGAACTAAAGGCTTGGAAAATGATCAAAGGCAAGGGAACATCTGATTGTATCTGCCCTTTTCATGCATTTTGTTCTTCTCATGCTTTGTGGTGTGTTGTTCAAGGGTCCTGAATGAACTGCCTTTCTCAGCAAAAGTTGTGCATCTGTGCATGCTCTGCTGGCCGCTATCTTTAACTGGGATGATCGAGAGGGCAGATTAACACGCACATCTTAAAATGAACTTTTGAGTACCGGATCCCCCCACCCCAATCCCCCATTTCGTTTCCCCAGCTTGGTCAGCAGCTCTGCATTAGCCAGACCACAGTTGGAGTATTGTGTGCAGTTCTGGAGGCCTCACTTCAAGAAGGATGTGGACAGAATGGAGCAGGTGCAGAGGAGAGAGACGAGGATGCTCAGGGGTCTGGAGACCAAGCCCTATAAGGAAAGGTCGAGGGTCTTGGGAATGTCCAGTCTGGAGAAGAGGAGGTTGAAGGGGGACATGATTGCTCTCTTGAAGTATTTGAAGGGCTGTCAGAGGAGGGCAGGGAGCTGTTTCTGTTGGCAGCAGAGGAGAGGACACACAACAGTGGGTTTAAATTAAGGGCTGGAAGATATTGACTGGGTATTAGGTTTGGTGTAGTGGTTACGTGTGCAGACTGTGGACTCTTATCGGGGAGAACCGGGTTTGATTCTTCACTCCTCCACTTGAAGCTGCTGGAATGGCCTTGGGTCAGCCATATCTCACGTAGGAGTTGTCCTTGAAAGGGCAGCTGCTGTGAGAGCCCTCTCAGCCCCACCCACCTCACAGGGTGTCTGTTGTGTGTGTGTGTGGGGGAAGGTAGAAGAGATTGTGACCGCTCTGAGATTCAGAGTACAGGGCGTGATATAAATCCAATACCAATACCACCACCATCACCACCACCTTCTTCTTCTTCTTCTTCTCAGTAAGAGTTGTTCAACAATGTGGCAGGGATGGAAGGATACAGAACAGGCATCCCTGGACGGTCAAAGACCAGAGCCACAGAAGGGCTGCCGCCACTGTCCCCCTCTCTTCTGGGCCTCCCTCTAAGGAACCAGCTGATGAAACAAGGAAGATTGTGGGCAGCGGGGTTTTTTTTTGTAGAATAAAGACCAGCTGGAACTCATTTGCATATTAGGCCACATACTCCGATGTCACCATTGTTCCACACAGGGCTTTTTGATGGAAAAGCTCAGTAGGAACTCATTTACGTATTAGGCCACACCCCACCCCTGACATCAAGCCAGCCGGAACTGTATTCCTGTTCAAAAAAAGCCAATTGTGGAGGGTTCTTGTCCCTGGGCAGCTAAGCAGTACTCAAGAGCATACGTAGGACAGCTTCGTGATCACGCCGAGGGGCAAGGGCAGTTGCTAGAAGGAAGGCAGAGAAAGTCATGGGTTTAACTGACAGGAACCAAACAAACTGGGTACCGAAATAACTCTGTACATAAAAATGATTACTTGCTGAGATAAAAGTCTCTGTGCCTTTTATTGTATGTTAATCATATATCTAAGAGCCCCGTGGCACAGAGTGGTAAAGCTGCAGTACTGCAGTCGGAGCCCTCTGCTCACGAGTTTGATCCCAGCGGAAGCTGGTTCAGGTAGCCGGCTCAAGGTTGACTCAGCCTTCCATCCTTCTGAGGTCGGTAAAATGAGTCCCCAGCTTGCTGGGGGGAAGGTGTAGATGACTGGGGAAGGCAATGGCAAACCACCCCGTAAAAAGTCTGCCGTGGAAACGTTGCGAAAGCAACGTCACCCCAGAGTCGAAAACGACTGGTGCTTGCACAGGGGACTTTACCTTTACCTTTTTAAAAAAAAATCATACATCTAGTTTTCATCCTGCTTTTCCAGTGTGTTACTGATAGTGATACAAAGAAAGCACCTTTAAGACCAACAAGTGTTGACATTTTAAGCATGTTTTAAGTTTTTAAAAATATATATATTTAATTATGTGTCCTTTATAAAGGTTATATCTCTGCTACGTAATCTTAAATAGGTATACACATGGCTCGGCCTGCCATGGCTCAGCCCAACCTGACCTGTCCCGGCCCAACGAGGTCTCCTTTATGGCAGATCTGGCCCTCGTAACAAATGAGTTCGACACCCCTGGTTTAGATGTTTTCGTTCTCCGTCAGATCCCCAAAAATTCCTTCTCATGAAAGGAAAATGAAAAGGCTTCCTGACACCGCTCAGCCATGCAGAACCAGGGCCTGACTGCAGTGCTTCAAGATCCAAGACTGAACAAGCTGAAATGGAATCCTGTCGGGGCAGAGGTGATGTTGAACAGGGGAGACTGAGGTCTTTGAGGGTGTCATGCTTCCCATGTTTGATGGGGTGCAGCTCACCCTTACTGGCTCAGGTGAGTCTAAAATGGTAAAGGTAGTCCCCTGTGCAAGCACCAGTCGTTTTCGACTTTGGGGTGATGTTGCTTTCACAAAGTTTTCACGGCAGACTTTTCACGGGGTGGTTTGCCATCGCCTTCCCCAGTCATCTACACTTTCCCTCCAGCAAGCTGGGTACTCATTTTACCAACCTCGGAAGGATGGAAGGCTGAGTCAACCTGGAGCCGGCTACCTGAACCAGCTTCCACCGGGGATCGAACTCAGGTCGTGAGCAGAGAACTCAGACTGCAGTACTGCAGCTTTACCACTCTGTGCCACGGGGCTCTTCAGGTGAGACTAGAGGGGTTATAATAGCAGTAGTCGCTCTGTGGCTTGTGGAGGACTGATTCCGGTCTTGTGCTCCTTTCCCCCCCCCCCCCCCCCGGCACTTCTGCTCAATTTTGCACCCACTGCCGCGGGGCTGCAATTTGCTCTGCCTCTTTCCCAAGTTCCCTCCGCAGCTGCAGAATCTGGTTTTCAGAGAATCCTGCCGCGAGGGAAAGGAGCATGAGACCGGGACAAAGGCTAACAGGGAATCGATCTATATTCACAACTGCCATCCACGAAGACAGTTATATTTAATTCCATCCCTGGCAGAGATGTGGGAGACAGAATGGGATCATCTCTGGATCAGTGTTGAAGGCCAGCATCAGGATATTTCTTTCTTCCCAGCAGGTACCAAAGAACCACAGGCAGGGAGCAGCAACTGCCTCCTGAGGCCTGGTGTCTTACCAGCACAGGCCGGGGAAACAAGATGGATGCCGAGGGGCAGGAGGGTGTAGCGTGACCTGCTCAGAAGTACATTAAAGATCTGCGTGTTAATCCGGGTTGTTGATCACCCTGGTGGGTCAAGATAGCAATCAGCTGAGCTCCCCAGATCCACAAGTGTTGCTGATGAATACAGTTTATACAGGCACTGTTAACACACCACAAAAGAGGATAAAACTGAATGATAAGAGAAGACAGGGTCAGTTCCTTCAATTTCATTACTTATCAAGCCTTTAGTCTGATCAAGCTTTTACACTATGTTAGTCAGAGCGCCTCAGCAAACCATCTCAACCTCATGGACCCTATGAAGTGTTCTCCCCAGAACCCTTCCAGAAAAACAGGTTGGGGTTTTGGTGCTCCCTCAGAAAGTGGCGGAGGGGACTGGGACCCCCTTTCCTGAGCTCTGCCCAAGTGTCTCTTCATTGGCAGCTACAGAACATCTCCTGAAACCTGAGTCCTAGCTAGGCTTGCCAAGTCTAACTCAAGAAATATCTGGGGACTTTGGGGATGGAATCAGGAGACTTTGGGGGTGCAGCCAGGAGATTTTGGAGGTGCAGCCAGGAGATTTTGGGGGTGCAGCCAGGAGCAAGGGTGTGGCAAGCACAACTGAACTCCAAAGGGAGTTCTAGCCATCACTCTTTGGTAAGGCCAGGTTCAGATCTGAAGAAGATGATGATGATATTGGATTTATATCCCGCCCTCCACTCCGAAGAGTCTCAGAGCGGCTCACAATCTCCCTTACCTTCCTCCCCCACAACAGACACCCTGTGAGGTAGATGAAGATATTGGATTTATATCCCTCCCTCCACTCCGAAGAGTCTCAGAGCGGCTCACAATCTCCTTTACCTTCCTCCCCCACAACAGACACTCTGTGAGGTGGGTGGGGCTGGAGAGGGCTCTCCCAGCAGCTGCCCTTTCAAGGACAACCTCTGCCAGAGCTATGGCTGACCCAAGGCCATGCTAGCAGGTGCAAGTGGAGGAGTGGGGAATCAAACCCGGTTCTCCCAGATAAGAGTCCGCACACTTAACCACTACACCAAACTGGCTATATGAGGCACCAATGGCTGAGAAAACTCCTGACATTTCCACGCAGCAATAAAGCAGACCACAAGCCAAGTAACTGAGAAGGAGGTCCCTTGTCCATGGAAGGTTTCACACACCTTCCTGGAGATGCCACAAGAACCAAGATTTTTCCCCCCTGATACCCAAGGTCAGCTTCCAGTTCTCACATTCTTGAAATACCTGATGTGCGGTGACTGGGAGGAGAGGAACCAGCTGGGAACCCCAAAGGGCAGCTATGACAAGGCAAAGACTATCTTTGGCTTCTTCCAAGTCAATGGAATTCCTCCATCCTCCCCTTTGGGCTGAGGTCCCTGACTGCAATTAAGAAAGTATCACCGCACACAGCTGTCTCTCAAGGTGATTACAAAACAGTGCTTCTCTACTTCTTGCCTCTGTAAGGTGCCGCCCACAGCTCCTTGGGATGGGCAAGGAGGAGAAGTCAAGGGATGGAGAAGGAGAGAAAGGCCAGAAGATGTTGGATACTCAGCAGCGTACATGATTTGCAGAGAAAATAAAGCAGCCACACATGTCTGATTATCTAATAAAAGTTTACTAGAAAATTAGGGAAGGGTTACATGGGATGAAAAACAGTGGCAGTCTAACTCATCTTCCTGGTTCTAACTCCATCTTGTTTTTGTCAGTCTCCATCTTCTCTCTCCCTCAGCTATAAGAAAAAAGGAAAGGAAGATTCTCCACAACACTCCAACTCTGGTATATGTGTCAAACACCAGGTCTGGGTATGATTCTTTACGCACTCACATAAAGGAGCCACAACTGCACTGAAGTCAGTTATAAACCTATAATATCCCATAACCCCTATACATTATCTGGTGTTTTTGTGTGTGTGGTAAATCTGGGCCACTCTTACATTTTCTGTACCCTGCTCCATTCTATCTCCCCTCCAAGGACATGCCCGAGGTACTTCACTTGGATGCCTTCTCAGTCAGTCCAGCAACTTTGGTATGTTGGAAAACAATGGCTAGATGATAGAGGTGTTCCTTCCATGTCTGGCTGAATAGAGCTATATCATCTATATGGGCTAAAGCAAAATCTCTCAGCCCAGACGGCCGCTGGAATGTGGCTGGAGCATTCCTCAGACCAAAGGCTAGGACAGTGAATGCAAAGAGTCCCTCCCTAGTCAGAAAAGCTGCTTTAGGTTGGTCTTTAGGATCCACAGCCACTTGCCAGAACCCTTCGGTTCAATTTATGGTGGATATAGAGTGGGCAGCCCCAATCATTTCCATCAGCTCACCCACCCGGGGCATTGTGTAGACTTCTGGTACTGTTACTTTGTTTAACCTTCTGTAGTCCACACAGAATCTTATGGTGTCATTCAGTTTTGGCATTACAATAACAGAAGGCCAAGGACTTTCGGAAGATGCTACCAGTCCAAGGCTTAAGATTTCTTTAACCTTCTGTTCTACATTGGTGATATTCAGACCAGTTACCCTGTATGGTGGTGGTACAATTTCCGCCCCATTAGCTCACTATTGTAAAGCAATAGTAAGCTAATGGGACGGAAATTGTCTGGTAATTCCAAAACCCTCTGGTGTACAATCAATTGTGTCAATTCTGTGCTGAGCTATCTGGGTTCTAACAAGGAAATCAGAAAAGACAGACTGAAACCTGTCTTGCATTTACTAAGGTATGGGGCTAACTAAGGTATGGTGCTTCCCTTGTTTACGTTACCCCAACCTGATAGAGCTATCTCATCTTTCCTTCCACCTCTGGTTGGAAGGACCAGGTTACTCCAGTCGTAACAGGGTTTCAATATATTCACATGTAATAGTTTACATTGCCCCCCCTTCAGCATTCACATGAACCATATAATTTGCATCAGAAACCTTATGTACAATTTAGAATGGTCCTTCCCAAGCCACTTCAGGTTTATGTTTCCTCTGGGGCTTCGGCACAAGGACTTTGTCTCCAGGGTGGAAGATTCTCTTGTGGGCTTTGGAATCACAGTACGACTTCTGCTTCCGCTGGGCTCTTCTCATGTTGTCTGAAGCAGCTGATCTCAGCTCTTATAAGTTTTCTTGAAGCTCTTGGAGATAAGATATGATGTCTCGGCTCTCAATGCTTTCTTTTCCTGACCACACTTCCTTCAGGAGATCCACTGGCCCGCTTGCCTGTCTTCTAAACAGTAGTTTGAATGGGCTGAGTCTGGAACTCTCCTGTGGCACTTCTCTGTTATCCAAAGAGCAAATGGCTAAAGTCACTGGTCTATTACTCTGAATAAGCAAGAGTTCTCCAATATATTGATTCGCTAATAGCCAATGTTAAGGTCACCTCATTAAGAACAAGACCTCCCCCTTTCTGGCAGGAAGATTCTACATAACACTGATTGGTCTTAAGCTGATATTAGCATACAGAAACATCCCCTCAATTCTTTTCATGACTGAAAGGATGACACTCGCAAGAACCCAGCAGAAGGTGATCCCGCAAAGGCCCAGTGTTTCCCTCAACGGTATACAGAGGGCCACAAGAAGAAGAAGATATTGGGCCCTCCACTCCGAAGAGTCTCAGAGCGGCTCACAATCTCCTTTACCTTCCTCCCCCGCAACAGACACCCTGTGAGGTAGATGAAGATATTGGATTTATATCCCGCCCTCCACTCCGAAGAGTCTCAGAGCGGCTCACAATCTCCTTTACCCTCCTTCCCCACAACAGACACCCTGTGAGGTAGATGAAGATATTGGATTTATATCCCACCCTCCACTCCGAAGAGTCTCAGAGCGGCTCACAATCTCCTTTACCCTCTTCCCCCACAACAGACACCCTGTGAGGTAGATGAAGATATTGGATTTATATCCCGCCCTCCACTCCGAAGAGTCTCAGAGCGGCTCACAATCTCCTTTACCCTCCTTTCCCACAACAGACACCCTGTGAGGTAGATGAAGATATTGGATTTATATCCCGCCCTCCACTCCGAAGAGTCTCAGAGTGGCTCACAATCTCCTTTACCCTCCTCCCCCACAACAGACACCCTGTGCGGTAGATGAAGATATTGGATTTATATCCCGCCCTCCACTCCGAAGAGTCTCAGAGCGGCTCACAATCTCCTTTCCCTTCCTCCCCCACAACAGACACCCTGTGAGGTAGATGAAGATATTGGATTTATATCCCGCCCTCCACTCCGAAGAGTCTCAGAGCGGCTCACAATCTCCTTTACCTTCCTCCCCCACAACAGACACCCTGTGAGGTAGATGAAGATATTGGATTTATATCCCGCCCTCCACTCCGAAGAGTCTCAGAGTAGCTCACAATCTCCTTTACCCTCCTTTCCCACAACAGACACCCTGTGAGGTAGATGAAGATATTGGATTTATATCCCGCCCTCCACTCCGAAGAGTCTCAGAGCGGCTCACAATCTCCTTTACCCTCCTCCCCCACAACAGACACCCTGTGCGGTAGATGAAGATATTGGGTTTATATCCCGCCCTCCACTCCGAAGAGTCTCAGAGTAGCTCACAATCTCCTTTACCTTCCTCCCCCACAACAAACACCCTGTGAGGCGGGTGGGGCTGGAGAGGGTTCTCACAGCAGCTGCCCTTTCAAGGACAACCTCTGCCAGAGCTACGGCTGACCCAAGGCCATTCCAGCAGGTGCGAGGGGAGGAGTGGGGACTCAAACCTGGTTCTCCCAGATAAGAGTCCGCACACTTAACCACTACACCAAACTGGCTCTCCACACCAAACTGGCTCTAGAGGGAACACTGGTGACAATCTCCTTTACCTCTCCCCACCCAACAGACACTGTGTGAGGTGGGTGGGGCTGAGAGAGCTCTGACAGAAGCTGCCCTTTCAAGGACAACTCCTCCAAGAGCTATGGCTGACCCAAGGCCATTCCAGCAGGTGCAAGTGGAGGTGTGGGGAATCAAACCCGGTTCTCCCAGATAAGAGTCCGCACACTTAACCACTACACCAAACTGGCTCTCCAAATGGGCTCAGGAACAGCAAGGCCGACTGCTGTCATGGGGGCTCTCCTTAGTCTGGGGACGGGGAGGCAGGAAGGCCTGGCCAATGAGAAAGGGACTGCCACTGCGGATGGTGGGAAATGCATGGTCCTACTCACTCTCCCTGCTCCGCTGGAAACCGACCAGCCCACAGCCAGAGTTGTTGAGTGCCCAGCTACTGTTCACCGCAGAGTCAGGAGACTTGAGGCTGCCGTGGTTCCCCAGGATGCTGTGAAAGGAATGGAAGAAGCTGCTGAGGAAGCCCTGGGAGCATGGAAGGAGACACACAAGCCCACTTGAGAGCAAGCCCACCTATAGCTAACAGCTGCCAAATTTACAAGGAGTGGCAAAGAAAAGACCCCTGAAAGGTGACAGGTATGGTGCCCGCAGGACCACCCAGCAAGGATGTCCTCTCCCTCTAGCTGGGAAGGAGCTTCTGAGCTCTGGAGGGAGAACATTAGGGGAAGGGAGGGAAGGAATCACCCCTGGCCTCTCAGCTGCCTTTAGCAACTGCCCTTCCTTCTTTTACCACAAAATACAGCCAGCTCTACTCACCTCTTCATAGTCCCTCCTCACAATCCCTCACCTCAACAATGTCAGTGATGGGTTAGCAGCAGGAACTCCCATCTCCGCTGAAGCTCTCCTTCTCCTGAATGCCAGGCTGGAGTGGGCTGGGGGGGGGGGGGGAGAGTCACTGTCATGCAGCATTGTCCCTGTACAAAAGGCAGTCCCCACCCAACCAGCCGCCTTGCAAATCCCACCCCCAGAGTGCAGCCACAAGGCAGGAGTTTGCTTAGAAGCCTTTCCCAAGCTCCCCTGCGTCAACCCCTTCCTCACCTGTAGGCTGCCAGGGGCAGCATCCATTCCGGGTGGGTAGATGAGGCCCTGCTGAACCAGGCAATGGGATGTCTCGCATCTGGAGCCAGGCAGGAGCTCGTCGGTTCTGCAGATTCAGAACTGCTTGCCCGAGATGAGACTTGGATGAAGTGTCCAATGGGGACATTAACCCCCCAAGGTCATTTGAGATGGTGCTCGGGGGTCATTCCCCCTGAATATGCATGGCTCACCCATGGAGGTGCCCACAGAAACTGGCTCCACAAGAGGCCACAACCATGCAGCCGGTGCCAATTTGAGCTCCATGCGCTATGCCCTCCAGTTCCTGTGTTTGTATGAGGGGGAACTTAATTCTAAGCAAATCCCTCAGGTCAACTTTCTGCTCTCCCATCTCCCCATCCCATCTCAGCTTTCAACTGCAAGCCACCGGAATGTAATGCAAACACCTCCTGTGGGAGGGGTCAGATTTTGAGATGAACTGTTTCTCAGGCAAAAAACAAAACAAAACACCCCACGTTCAGCCGCTGTGGTCACTCCTGAGTTGCACCTCAGATCTCTTCGCCTTGCTGCCGTGTACTTTGAGCAGCGGCTGAACAGCTTTGCAGCTGCAGACTAGTTGTGGTGCTTCCGTTTCATCTCCTTCTCCCTTTCAAGGCACTTTTGCATCTCTGCAGAAGGTGAAACTGAGGCTCCTCCAGAGAATTAAATGACACAGAGGGAGGATGACAACTCCCATGAGGCAGAGAGCAAAAGTTAGTGCACAAAGCAGCTCAACAAGAACGCGGAATGAAATGAACACCAAACAGTAAGACCTTTACAAAAGTGCACATGTAACCATCAATCACTGTTCGACCAATTAATTTGCTCAATGTTTATTTTAATGACTGGTTGCTGAGTACAGATATGTTGGGGGAAGGTAAGACTCCCAGTGAGATGTGTGAAATACTGCTGACTGTGTTCCATTGCTTGACTATGCAAAAACTTACCCGGTGCAGAGACCTGAGATTCCCCAGAATGGCTGAACTAAGCGGCAATAAAATCACTTCCCTATTCCAATCAGCAGGTAGATCACAAAACGTACTTGTTAGTGTTAGAATGCCCCTATGTAGGAGAGACCAGCCTCTCAGACTGGAACCACATCGTCAAGTTGCGGAGCGTGGGAGGAAGGGTGTGATGGAAAGGCATAATGAATGCCAATCTCAAAGTGGGGAAAATTACCCATACTCAGGGGTGGAATTCTAGCAGGAGCTCCTTCGCATTTTAGGCCGCACACCCCTGATGTAGCCAATCCTCCAAGAGTTTACAAGGCTCTTTTTGGTAAGCTCCAGAAGGACTGGCTACATCAGGGGTGTGTGGCTTAATATGCAAAGGAGCTTCTGCTAGAATTCTACTCCTGCCCATTCTTCACTTGCAGAATGTCTTGTTCTGAAGACGAATGTGTCAAACTGGCTAAGCTGAGGAAAACACTCATTCAGAAACCACCCCAAAGCAACTCAGAGGTGGGGATGGAGAAGAGGACACAAGTTGTGGTGCTTTGATTTCATTTCCTTCTCCCCTTCCAGCTGTTTTTGCATCTGTGCAGGAGGTGAAACTGAGGCTCCTCCAGATGGTTAAGTGACGTGGAAGAAGAACTAAAATCCCGGAAGGCTGAGCAAAAACGTGCGGGTGTGAAAGCCCTCAATGATAACAAAGAATGAAATGAGCACCAAATGGTAAAACTTTTAAAAGAAAAACACACAATTAATCATTACTGTCAGACTGATCAATTGCTCGCTGCATGTTTTTAGGACTGGCTGCCATACAGTGAACAGAGACGGCGGCGGGTCTAGGTAAGAGAAGGAAACCAGGGCTCCCATTCAGATGTGTGAGAACACGGACATGTGCAATAATGCCAATTGCCCTGCATGGATATGCAAAAACTTAACCAATGCAAAGATGTCAGCAGCCTGAACTGCCAAACTGCTTGGTGGAGAACCAGCTCCGTGCTCCCAACCAGAGAGCAGAACACGAAGCAAAAAGGCAGATGTTTGAACTTTCCTACTTAGGGTTGTCCAGCCTGGTAGAAATATCCCCACTGGAGGTGGCAGAGGGGAGGAAAGGGCTTAGGAACGGCCAGCATGGCCTGGCCAGTGAGAGGAAGTCCCTCAAACCTGGAAACACCCACTCTTACCACCAGAGGGGTCATCCATGTTGAAGCTACAGTTTCGGTTGTCGAGAGGAGAGTCTCCCTTCTTCCAAAGGATGGGCCCCGTCCAGTTGATCTGCTTTTTTGATTCTGTGTAATGACCCACCACCTGTGGGAAGAAGGGGCAGGATTCAGATCCTACAGACCCAGGGGCACCTCCCTCCATGTCTCTTGCGGCTTCCCAAAATCCCATGCAAATGGAAAGCCTGGAGGCCCTGGCATTTCACCTCCCACGATTCTCAGGCCTCCTTTTGGGGAAATAATTAAATGGCTTGGAAGCCAGGAGTCCAAAGCCCCCTTTCCCAAGTCCAGATATTGTGGGTAGAGCTAGCTGGGCTCTTCCTTGCCAGAGAGACAGAGTGTCACAGACCAAAGCTTCATTCTAAGTTTGGTATACCATGTTCTGAGTAGAGTACAGAAACCCACAATGACAAATAAGGAATATATTTCAGATAAATAAGGAATATATTCCAGCTACAGCATCAACGCCCCTTGGCATTGATAAGCAGCCCTGCCCATTAAAAAAACCAGACATATCTATATCTTTATTGGACCTATAGTTGCTAATGTACCTAGCATGTATTAGGGGAGGGACGGTGGCTCGGTGGTAGAGCATCTGCTTGGTAGGCAGAAGGTCCCAGGTTCAATCCCCGGCATCTCCAACTCAAAAGGGTCCAGGCAAGTAGGCGTGAAAAACTTCAGCTTGAGACCCTGGAGAGCCGCTGCCAGTCTGAGTAGACAATACTGACTTTGATGGACCGAGGGTCTGATTCAGTAGAAGGCAGCTTCATATGTTCATATATTCATCATAATTGTGAAGCAGGTCAAACTAGAACTGTCCCCGATGTGCCAACCCAAATCCCTCCCCTTCTTTCTATGTCTGGGTCCAGGCAGCTCTCAGAAACTCAAGGAAGCTAAATTCTGATACCCTATCTAACTAAACTTTGATAGTGGTACTTATAACTCCCAGAAAGTATAAACATCCTTTAAGCCAAAAGTCATGTTCAGGGCTATTTGTACCAGGAAGGCCACAGCACCAGCGGAGTCCTGAAGCCTCCTGGGAAACAGAACCCAAGATTCTATGGAGACCCAGGTCACAGCATTTGCACGATCTGCATTTCATCATCTTCAGCAGGTCAAACAGCTAGCGCTAGCAGCTATCAGACCCCTGATGACTTAGCTACTGCGATCCATGCAACGGTCACTTCCAGGTCAGACTACTGTAACTCGCTCTACGCAGGCTTGCCCTTGGGACTGATCCGGAAACTCCAACTTGTGCAAAATGCGGCAGCGCAGCTGTTAACTGGACTGCCTCTACGGGCAAGCAGTCGGCCGATGCTGTGCAAATTGCACTGGTTACCGATTGAATACTGAATCCGCTTCAAGGTTTTAGTATTGACATTTATAACCTTACTCAGCTTTGGACCGACATACTTGTGGGACCGCTTCTCCCCATATGAGCCCCGAAGACTGTTGCAATCGGCCAATCAACACCTTCTGGCAGTCTCCGGCCCAACGGATGTCCGGCTTGCCTCGACCAGGATCAGGGCTTTTTCAGCCCTGGTGGAATCAGCTCCCTGTGGAGATCTGGCCTCTACCGGATTTGCTTCCGTTCCGTTGGGCCTGCAAGATCGAGCTGTTTCGCCGGGCCTTTGGTTGAGGCAAATGGACGTCCTCTCATCTTATCATCTATTGCCCTCCCCGACAATGGGCTGAAAAGCTATAATGAGCTGGAAAACTATGTTTTCACCTGAAATATGTGCCTGTCTGCCTATGTACATTTTTTGAGGTATGTTTAATTTGTATGTTATTAACTTATTGTCGTATTTTAACGGTTTTACCATGACCGTGATCCGCCCTGAGCCCATATGGGAAAGGGCGGAATACAAATCAGCCAAATAAAATAAATAAATCAATTCAACTATAGAGGCTAATTTACTATAGGAATTAAAGTATCCAAGGTTTAGCAGGGGACTGAGGCACAATCCAGGCCCTAATTCTGCAACATTCCCCACTCCCACTCAGGGCTTTTTATTACTTGTTCTGAGCACGCATGGGACCCAGTGGGGTTGTTTGGGGACTCTCCCCCCGCCTGGCAGGGTGGGCACTTTCCCCCCTCCCCCATACACACACCTGGTATTCTCCACTCTCCACATCCCTCATGGCCCACAGGTCGAAATCCATCTCTCGGTCATTGTTGCTGTTGAGGCTCACCGTCCCAGTGACACCTGCATGGGTGGGGGCAAGGAGACGCACATCGTTTCTACAACAACCCCAGCATCACTTGCCACTCATGAACCATGGCTGAGTTGGCCTCTTGGACAGGCTCTGGGGCAGCTCCTCCCTAAAGCCAGCCCCCTCCCCCATCCCCACCCTCTCCTGCTCCCTCCTGGCCTGATCTGTCTCAGCCCAGGGCATCCAATTGCTGCCTTTCCCCAACTCCCAGCCCCAACTCCTCAGCAAGCTCCCTGCCCTCCACCCCCCAAACCATTTCCCCCCTCTGCCAAGCATCCAGTACCCTGGATTTCCAGGCCCCTCATCTTCTCCAGGATGCGGCTGGTGTCCCGCTTGGTTCCACCTTCAAGCAGCGTCTCATTCAGGGCCCTGAGATACAGCAGCAGCACGTCGTGGAAGCAGCCGGCCACCAGGTTTGCATGCTATGTTGAACCAGAGGGGAGAGAGAGAGAGAAACATTTGGGAACTGTCCTGTCCCCCTTCCACTCGCTCTGCTGGCAGCCACTGCCTTGGACTCGGAGGTCATCACTGGGGTCAACACAGCACTGCTAGTGGAACCACGAGAACTGACATGTTGAGGCGCATGAAGGTCTAGATCAGGGGTGTCAAACTCATTTGTTATGAGGGCCGGATCTGACATCAATGAGACCTTGTTGGGCCGGGCCATGTCGAGTTGGGCTGGGCCATGTGTGTACCTATTTAAGACTAGGTAGCAGAGATATAAATTTTATAAAGAACACAAATAAACACACACATATACACACACATTTAAATTAAAACATGCTTAAACCATCAGCACTCATTGGTCTTAAAGATGCTTTTTTTGTTATTTCTCCCATGGGATCCAGGGAACTGGGCAAAGAAAGCTCTGGCTCTTTCCTTCCTTTCCCAGGGGACCAGGAGGGGGGAGGAGCCTCAGCCAATGGAGAAAATCGAGGCTTTGTTCTGTAGCTCCTGTGCGATTGAGCAAGCCTTGCAAAGCAAGCTGAGATGCAAAAGGAAGCAGGAGAGGGGCAGAAGGAAGCAGACAAGAGCCAGTTGTTTGGAGGCCTGGTTCAGCCCCTGGGCCGCATGTTTGACACCCCTGATCTGGATCAAAAGTCTGGGAGCCAGAGCACTCCTGAATGGCTCCAAACAAGCAGCTATTCCTTGGCTGGGACAGGGGTCTGATGATGGGAATAAAGGGGCATCTCTTGATCTGTCGAGATCTCTTGACCACCATATGAACATATGAAGCTGCCTTATACTGAATCAGACCTTTGGTCCATCCAAGTCAGTATTGTCTTCTCAGACTGGCAGCGGATCTCCAGGGTCTCAAGCTGAGGCTTTTCACACCTATTTGCCTGGACCCTTTTTTGGAGATGCCAGGGATTGAACCTGGGACCTTCTGCTTCCCAAGCAGATGCTCTACCACTGAGCCACCATCCCTCCCCTAACCATGCCTCAGGCAATGTTAGATCTGGCAGCCCACCTGAGAAATGGGGCCTGGAATTCACCCTCCTTCAAATATGACACAGAGGAGACTCCAGGATTGCAGCATCCAGATCAAGGAGGAAAGACCAGTCCAGACCTGGTGACAAGAGGCAAGCCTTGAAGCACACAAGGAAAACAGAAAACAGGGGCAGCATTTGCTGGGTGGGGTGAGTGAATGTGAGGAAATGGGGCAGAGGGGGCAGTGGTCAGCCATAAGGCTGATACACACACACACACACACACACACACACACAGGGGGCACAACTGGAAACATATTCAGAGCAACAACCAAGAAAGCCAAGGAGAAAGAAGCAACCATAGTTGTCCAGAATAGAGAACTACCAAGAAGGCCATTGCAAACTCCCTGCATGGTCAAGGGCTAATTTTGACCTGGGTCTATCAAGCCAACCCTACAGATCCACCTGCCAAGCAAAGCCACAGATACCATCTTCTACTGCAAACCTGGGGGATCTCCTAGGTCATTTCTTGGTCACAACAGGAGATTCTCAAGGCCAAGGTGAAAACTGATTTTGGCTCCAGAATGCTGGCTCATCTCTCTCATCTCACAAAGGGTCCTGCACTCCATCCCATAATAACAGAGCGCAGAAGAAGGTATGCAAGCAGGGGGTGTGTGGACTTACCACTGTGTAATTCACTGGCACACCAAAATTTCTCTGGGCACGCTGGATCAGCTGGCTCTTGAAATTCCGGTATTCAGATGTTTGGGGCTCATGGGGAGTGATCACCAGCACCGTCTGCAGTTAGAGAAACAAAATTCAAGGGAGCTCCAGCTGGCGGGAACTTCTTCAGGAGTTCCAAGGCACGTCTGGATAGCTTGGAAGACATGCCAGCAGGTCAGCCAGGCCAGGATTCTGCCAGGGCTGGTGTCCTGCAAGACTCCATTTTGGAGGGCCAGCCTCCCCTGTCCTCCTCTACCCTCTCTTTGAGCCAAGGGATTCTGACCCAGAAGCTCTTGTCTCTATAAACAGAATTGAGGTCAGAGGCTCCATGGGACATTATCCAGGTAAAAAAAAGGGTTGTAGTCTCTTGCAACTGCTCTTTGTCTAGCTACCTTCTGTACAGGACCAGACTGAGTCTTTCTGGCACCCAAGGCAGCACAGCTCTGCCCCCACCCGATTTCCTGGCCTGCCGCTTACTCATGGGAAGACACACAGCCACGCCTTCTCATAAGTACATATAAACATATATATGAACATATGAAGCTGCCTTCTACTGAATCAGACCCTCGGTCCATCAAAGTCAGTATTGTCTACTCAGACCGGCAGCGGCTCTCCAGGGTCTCAAGCTGAGGTTTTTCACGCCTACTTGCCTGGACCCTTTTTAGTTGGAGAACTAAAGTAGATGCGTGAATCAGCGAGGGAGGGGCAGGATGGGCGAGCAGAGGACAGGGAGGTGGAATGGGCAGGAGGACAAAGGGCATTGGTGGGGAGAAGGTGGGGCAGGCAAGCGGAGGACAAGAAGGGATGGAGAGGAGATGGGGCGGGTGGGAGGATGAAGGGAATTGGCAGGAAGGAGGCGGGGCGGGCAAGCAGAGGATGAGAAGAGGCAAGTAAGGAGGTGGGGAACAGGCGGATGGGCAGAAGAAGAGGCAAATTAGCCTTTTGTCTATGGCATGAGGAGGGGGGACGGCCAAATTCGGCGCACCACCCTGCTGGTGCCCTAGGCAACCACCTAATGGAAGAGTCGGTCATGCTTCTGTGCAGGCATAAACCTGTGCCTGTTCCTGTGTAATCTTAAATGTGGGACCGCACAGAAGGCCAAAAAACAAGTCATTGCTTCCCCTGCTGAAGGAGGCCTTTCCCAACACCCATTCCAAGGGCCCAGCCAGGGCAGAACCCCATCTGCAGGTCACCTTCCTTCACTAGGCAGGCTGTGGCTCAGTCTGGAGGAGCCCAGAAGCAAACTTCCCTTCCCTGCATGTTGAGGCAAAGAGTCTGGCTGTGGGGACTCCCTCCTAAGAGGAAAGATCTCTGCACCTGCTCAGAATCACTGCAGGACTCATTTTTGCTTCAAATCGCCTGCAGGCTGTTGCTCAACACATTAAATCCTCATATCCCACCATGTCCTTTTAATTTAATTTAGGGATTTATATCCCACCCATCCCGCCAAGGCAGGCTTGGGGTGAGTAAGCTTGCACTGCAACACACGCTGGGAAGGCAATATCCTTTGGGATGATTCCAGTACCAATCCTCAGCTCCCTAGTTTTCCTCCCCTTCCCTCCCCATCTCCCTCCCTCCCTGCAGAAGTGTCCTGGATTTACCTGGAAGGCCTCTTGGCTCTCCTTGCTCTGCCAGGGCTTGACCGCTTCACGATGCCCCTCAGCTCTGAAGCTTTCCCCAAAAATGTCCATGTAAACAAAGACGTAGTCACCATTGGTCATGTTCTGAGCCTGTGCCAAGTGCATGATCTCCTGCAACTTTTCCAGGGACTCCCAGATGTAGACCACTGAGGAGAAACCAGACAGATCATAGGAGAGTGTGTCAGACCCAAACAAGGAATGGAGGGCGGGCAGGCAGCCATGCATGAAGTGGTCTTCACTATCTGGATCTTTTGGCTCTTTGTCCTATGGATTTTGTGAAGCAGTTTCCCCTCCTCAGTCCTGGCAGCCAGGTTCCCACCCATGTCCTCCCCACCGGTGTTCCCTCTAAGCTGAGTTAGCGTGAGCTAGCTCACATATTTTTTAGCCTCCAGCTCGCACCTTTTTGTCTTAGCTCAGGAAGGATGACCCCAGAGCAAAATAATTCGTGCAGTAGCTCACAACTCTAATGCCAGTAGCTCACAAAGTGGAATTTTTGCTCACAAGACTCTGAACCTTAGAGGGAACAATGCTTCCCACCCCCATCAATGAACAAGAACATTTCCCCAGACTGCACTTTAAAACTTGTGGACCCAGCAGTTCGTGGTACCACAGTAGATGGATTCTCATGACTTTTATGTGGACTCTTCTGAAATTCACTGAAAAGTTATAGATCTCAATGTCCATAGATGAACCTAAGACAACCAAGAACCAGCACTTCATGGCACCACCAGGGGCACAAAAAAACATGGAATCAAGGCAGAAACCTTCATGGCTCTTCAGGATTTTTCATCAGATTCCACAGTATGCACAGAAAGTGTACAGACCACACTGATGGCCACAAAGTGCACAATGAAAACATGTATCAAATTCTTTGGCCAGCACCATGATTGTATTTGCGGGACAGATCTTGATGAATTCATACCATTTTTACACAAGCCCAGTTCACAAGTTACAGTGGACCCATAATACACAAGATACCTGATTGTTCTTTGTAGGTTCAAGAACTGAAAAGTCACCCCTGAATGAGCAAATGAGAATGAACAAAATGGGACTTACTTCTAAGCAGTGTTCCCTAAGCTAAGTTAGCGTGAGCTAGCTCACAGTTTTTTAGCCTCTGGCTCACACATTTTTGTCTCAGCTCAGGAAGGATGAGCCCAGAGCACACTAATTGATGCAGCAGCTCACAACTTTAATGCCAGGAGCTCACAAAGTAGAATTTTTGCTCACAAGACTCTGCAGCTTAGAGGGAACATTGCTTCCAAGTAGACCTGCTTAGGATTGATGCCTTCATGTCGCTGCAGGGTCACTCAAGCAGGGATCTGAGGAACAGGTCCTCATTTTTTTTTTTTACTAACCTTGCCCCATGTGTAGGCTTATGTTCCATACATATTGATCACACCCATGCCCACAGCATATTTACACAGAAGTTCCCTTTGTACCTGCCAACATCCTTTTAATCGTCTTCCTTTCCAGTCCTTAAAAGAAGCTTCTGATTAACTCAACCGGCCACAACATTCCAGAATTCACCGTTACTTAGGAAATGCCAATGTGGTGCACTAGTCAAAGTGTCAGACTGGGTTCTGAAAATCCAAGGCTTGAACCTCCCCCCACTCCCCCAAAAATAGAAGTTTTCTGAGTGACCTTGGGCAAGTCACACATTCTCAATCCTACCTCATGGGGTTGTCGTGAGGCATTAAATGGGTGACAGAAGAACATGTGTCTGATGCTTTGGGTTCTCATTAAGAAGAAGATATTGGATTTATATCCCGCCCTCCACTCCGAAGAGTCTCAGAGCGGCTCACAATCTCCTTTACCTTCCTCCCCCACAACAGACACCCTGTGAGGTGGGTGGGGTGGAGAGGGCTCTCCCAGCAGCTGTCCTTTCAAGGACAACCTCTGCCAGAGCTATGGCTGACCCAAGGCCATGCTAGCAGGTGCAAGTGGAGGAGTGGGGAATCAAACCCGGTTCTCCCAGATAACAGTCCGCACACTTAACCACTACACCAAACTGGCTCTCCAAACAAAGTGACAAAGAGGTGGTATAAATGAAGTAAATAAAATCAGTACTTGTTCCCTAAAAGGGAGAGAGGTTTATATTGTTCCTTGAAGCCACTGCTATTGTGTGTGTTTTTTTTAATGTTTTCCCATAATTATTTGTGAGTCTGAAAAAACAGCAGGGAGTCACCAATGTGTGCAAGCAGAATCTAATGAAGCCAAGAAACAGCTTGAGGCAAGAAGGAAAACATGACAGTCACCCTGGAAAGCCTCCAGAACACTGGGCAAGTCCAGACAATAGCTACAGTATAAACCCCAAAACGTCCATATATCAGGCCTAGAAAAAGACGGGGAAATAACACAGAAAACACTGGAATGCAATGGGCAAGCAGTGATCTCAGGTGGACTTAGGAGTAAAAATTATGTCCATTCCAAGCTAAATATCCAACATGGAAGACACATTATGGGACAAGTGTTCATTGATGCAGCCTAAATGTATCGGGAGGCCTTTTCTTGGCCTGGCTTGAATTTATTGCCCACCAAATTTAATTTGGAGATTCACATTCAGAAATTTAAAAAGAAAACCCTTCTTATTTACTGCTCTTTAAAAGTTCTTTATAATTCCTGGGTTTTATCAGCCTTTATTAAATCTTCCCTTACCTCACCTCAGAGGAAAACCAAACTTGACTAGGGAAATCCCAGGCGGGAACTCTGGCCTTTTTAAAAAATATGCTCTACTGGATAAGTGAGGGGACAAAGAGACAGGCTTCTCTTTGTGAACTTCCTTCGGGAAGAAGTCAGGGAACGACTCTTGCCACAGCTCCCTTCTGCACAGCTGCACACACACCTTTTCCCCAGTGGGTGGGGGGCATAAAGAAGGGGCTGGGAGGCAAACTTTGACACACAGGTTGGTTGGTACCTAAAGGAACTGGACAGTCATTTGAAACTTTCAAGGTGAAACTGGCTATGGGAAAAGGGGCTGGTAGATAGAGGGAGGGAGGGAGGAAGAGAGGGGGAGAGAGAGAGAGATTGGATTTATATCCTGCCCTCCACTCAAACTTCCCTGGAAGTGTCTATATGGTGTTAGAACTCCCATTTGGACCTGTTCCAGGCCACTGAAGCGCTATGACCGAATCAGCCCTGGATAACAGAACTGCCCCAAATTCCTCAGACAGATGTTTCATTCACCCAGCCTCCTTGCCCCACACAGCCCCTGTACTGTTTCACAAGAAGAAAGATTGGGGGCTACGGCTATGTAGTGACTATTGGAGGTTACATAAGAACATAAGAGGAGCCATGTGGGATCAGGCCAATGTCCCATCCAGTCCTACACAAAGTGGCCAAAAAACCTAGGTACCATCAAGGGGTCCATCAGTGGGGCCGGGACACTGGAAGCCCTCCCACTGTTGCCACTCCCCCATCCCCACAAGTACCAAGAATACAGAGCCACTGATGGACCTCTGCTCCTCCCCTGGGGCATTCCAGTATATGAGGGGGGGGGGAATCTGGGAGCATCCGCCTGCCCCTCTTTCTCCCCTGCATCAGGCAGAGCTGGTCCTCTACAGCCACTGTGAGGAGGAGAAAACTCGCCAGCTTGTAGGAGGGGGAGAAAGAGGGGGCTAAGGCTGGAGAGGGCCTGGGGGCAGCGATTCCCTCCTGTTCCAAGTGCATTTAGGCTGGCCACCTTCCTGCCCTCTGCAATGAGCCCTCCTGACCTGCTGACCTTCCCTGTGGTGGGGGGGGAGCCCCTGCATGCAAAGATGGAGAGGGGTTCAAAAGCCCAGGAGTCTGGGGTAAGGTGCCACCGCCACCCTCTCGGTCACTGGCAAGCCCTACCCCCGAGTCTGGTCAGACTCGAAGAATTTTATTGTTGTAGCCATAGACCATAACAACCCCCCCCCCCCTCCAAAGTATACAGTTTATTTCTAGTCATAAAAATTACTGGCTGCCAGTTATATACCGGATTCGTTACAAAGTGCTGGTTATTACCTTTAAAGCCCTATATGGCCGAGGACCTGCCTACCTTAGGGACCGTCTCTCCCCATATGAACCCCAGAGAGCACTGAGGTCAGCAGGGAAGAACCTGCTTACTATTCCCGGGCCGAAAGAGGTAAAACTACAGAGTACCCGTGCCCGGGCCTTCTCTGTTGTGGCTCCACAACTATGGAACCAGCTTCTGGAAGATATGCGGGCCCTGTGGGATTTTGAACAGTTCTGCAGGGCCTGCAAGACCATCCTTTTTCGGATGGCCTTCACCGACTAGAGAGAGAGACTGCCAAGTAAACTTACCATCCATTGCAATAGCACCAGCATATTAATTTTATCAATTTTAGAATTTTAATTAAATTGTTAAATTAGTCTTTGTTTTAAATATCATTGTATAATTTAATGTATTGATCTATGTTGTTAGCCGCCCTGAGCCTGCTCCGGCGGGGAGAGAGGGATATAAATAAAATGATGATGATAAAAATTAAAACATTTTTTAAAAATACACAGTAAAATACAGAACTATGAAGAAGAATTGCAGATTTATACTCCTCCTTTTTCTTTGAGTCAGAGACTCAGAGCTGCTTATAATCTCCGATGTCTTCTCCTCCCACAACAGATACCCTGTGAGGTGGGTGGGGCTGAGAGGGTTCTCACAGCTGCCCTTTCAAGGACAACCCCCGCCAGAGCTATGGCTGAACCAAGACTGCAGATTTATACCCCGCCCTTCTCTCAGAATCAGAGACTCAGAGCGGCTTACAATCTCCTATATCTTCTCCCCCACAACAGACAACCTGTGAGGTGGGTGGGGCTGAGAGGGCTCTCACAGCAGCTGCCCTTTCAAGGACAACTCCTAGCAGAGCTATGGGTAAGCCAAGGCCATTCCAGGAGCTGCAAGTGGAGGAATGGGGAATTAGACCCGGTTCTCCCAGATTCAAGAGTCCACACACTTAACCACTACACCAAAAACATAAATAATAAAACATGACAGAATGAGACTATAACTCGGCCAAAATTCTTGCAGGGGTGGCTACGGTTATCTTCTTCTTTATTTTTGTTGCTAAAACGATGAACGTAGCCACCTTAAGGGTGACCTCTGGAACGGCATCAGCCAATAAGAATTTAATACATTCCTCTTCTGATTTAAACTTGGTGAGAAATCGATTCAGCAGTTGCCTATAGAATGGACAGGAGAGAATACAATGAGCAATAGCTTCTATCCGATTGGTGTGGCCAGACTCACCTGGCCCTTTGGCCCGGATGAACCGGATAGCCTCCTCCGGCTGCTCATATATGTGAATGTGGATGCTGAAGCCGGAGGTGTCCCGCAAGTGTTCCCCAAAGCTCAACGGGAGGGGAAAGGATTGCCAGTAATCCCAGGTGAGGCTGAAGACGGCGCAGGAGGTCCAGTTGAAGCTCCGCTGCAGCTGGGCCAGGAAGGCGCCAAAGGAGGGCCCCGCCGGGCCCGCGTAGACCGTCGTGGTGTAATTTTCGTTCCTCGAGTAGCTCCCGGCTCGAAGGAGCGGCACCTGCCAGCGCTGGGCCAAGGACGCCACTGCGGCGGTTGTGTGGCTGCAGCCCGGCCCCAGCAGCACGTCGGGGGCGTGGAAGCTCATCAGATCCCTGGCCTCGGAGAGGGTCACTTCGGGGTCGCACCGGCCGTCCGCGTCCTCGGTGGAGGCTAAGACGAAGGCGGTGCGGAGGGCGAGGCCTTGGTGGCGCAGCTGGGGCTCCAGCGCCTCCCGGGCCAGGCTCAGGGCGGAGGCCACGCGCGGCCAAGCCCAGGGGTAGCGCAGGTTGTACCCGGGCAACAGCACGCCCAGCTTCACCTCCACCGTCCGGGTGGGCCGGGCAGTTGAGGAGGGCACCACCAGAACCGTCAGGGTCCCGAGAAAGAGCAGTGGCGCGGCCATGGCCGGAGCGGGGGAGGAGCGCATGGCTGCAGAAACCACAACTCGTCTGTGGGGAGGCCGTGCTGTGCGCTCCCTCGGAAAAAGGGCCCCTGTGCAGGGGCGGTGCTGTCGGGGGTGCCCGCCCCTCTGGCTGAGCCAGGCAGGAACTGGAGCGGAAGGCCCCCCTTCTCCCCCTCGACTGTCCAGGATTCCCCCCCCCCCCCCATTTTTTCCTTTACTAAGTGTTCCAAAGGATATTACAAATATTACAATCCTGTCCAGGATTATCAGCAGTGGCGGACTGGGTCTTAAAATACATTGGTTGTCAGGAGACATAGGGGGCCCACCTGCAATTTATAAGGCTATCATTTAATTTTTATAAGAAATAAATAAAATTTTCATAAAGACGTAAATAGAAAAAAGGTACAATTAAACCTTTTGCAAAATAAATGTATATATAAAAAGGTAAAGGTAGTCCCCCTGTGCAAGCACCAGTCGTTTCCGACTCTGGGGTGACGTTGCTTTCACAATGTTTTCACGGCAGACTGTTTTACGGGGTGGTTTGCCATTGCCTTCCCCAGTCATCTACACTTTCCCCCCAACAAGCCGGGGACTCATTTTACCGACCTCGGAAGGATGGAAGGCTGAGTCAACCTTGAGCCGGCTACCTGAACCAGCTTTTGCTGGGATCGAACTCAGGTCATGAGCAGAGAGCTCAGACTGCAGTACTGCAGCTTTACCACTCTGCCACGGGGCTCTTAAATGTGAGTGTGTATATATATATATATACTTTGACTTAGGGCTGCCAAGTCCAATTCAAGAACTATCTGGGGACTTTGGGGGCGGAGCCAGGAGACATTGGGGTGGAGTCAGGAGCAAGGTTGTGACAAGCATAACTGAACTCCAAAGGGAGTTCTGACCATCACATTTAAAGGAACTGCACACCTTTTCTCCACATCTTCCCTCCACTGGAAATAATGAAGGAAAGGAGCACCTTCTTTTGAGGCTCATAGGATTGGACCCCCTGGAACCTGGAGGGTGTTTTTAGGAGAGGCACTGAATGCTAGACTGAAAATTTTGTGTCTCTACCTCAAATAACAGCCTCCACAGTTACCCGTGGATTAATACTCCATTATACCCTGTGGGAAATGGTCTCCATAAGGAAAAATGGAGTGCCCAGCAGACATTTCCCTCCCTCCCCTACCATGCTTTCTGATGACCCTGAAGCAGGGGGAGGGTCTCCAAACTGGGGGATCCCCTGCACCCATCTGGGATTGGCAACCCTGTTTTGAGTAATTTTGGGAAGGGGAGCAGACACCATCACACATGATTTCTCCACCCCATGACAAGTTCATGCCTCCCCCACTGCTCTGGGGTTCCCAACAGCAATTAATAAAAAGGTTCAAGGGGATTAAATCTGAGTCTGAATTGAAACCCACCCAAGCCTGGATCGCCCCAGAAAACCTCCACAAACTGGCTCAGTGAGCAACAATATGGCAAAGGAAACTCAGTATTGGTGTTAAGGTGATGCAGGTTAGGACAAAGAATCCCAACGTCAAGAATAGGCAAATGGGGCTGAACCTGGGGGGGGGGGGGAGAGAGAGCTAGGGGGTTGTAGTGGATAGCTCAATGAATCTGTCAACCCAATGTCCGCGGCAGTAAAAAAGAAAAACTGTTAGAGCAGGGGTATTTAACTCATTTGTTATGAGGGCCGGATCTGACATAAATGAGACCTTGTTGGGCCAAGTCATTCGGGTTGGGCCAAGCCATGTTGGGCCGGGCCATGTGTGTACCTATTTAAGATTAGGTAGCAGAGATATAAATTTTATAAAGAACACAAATAACACACACATTTAAATTAAAACATGCTTAAACCATCAGCACTCATTGGTCTTAAATATGCTTTTTTTGTATTTCTCCCTTGGGATCCAGGGAACCGGGCAAAGGAAGCTCTGGCTCTTCCCTTCCTTCTCCAGAGGACCAGGAGGGGGAAGGAACCTCAGCCAATGGAGAAAATAGAAGTTTTGCTCTGTAGCTCCTGTGCGATTGAGCAAGCCTGGCAAAGCAAGCTGTGATGCAGAAGGAAGCAAGAGAGAGGGAGAAGGAAGCAGATGGCATCCAGTTGCTTGGGGGCCTGATAGGAGCCCTCCGGGGGCCTGATTCGGCCCCCGAACTGCACGTTTGACGCCCCTGTGTTAGAGATTATTAGGAAAGGGAATGAGAATAAAACGGCTATAGATCTCTAGTGCAGCTTCATTTAGATTACCATGTACAGTTCTGGTCAGCGTAGCTCCAAAAGGACATTGCAGAGCTGGGAAAAGTATAAAACAGGGCAACCAGATGAGGATTGTGGGGGGTGGGGCTGAGTTTTCAGTTCAGAAAAGAGAAAACCGAGAGGAGACAAGTAGAAGTTTATAAATTATGCATGGAGTGGAGGGACCTGTCAAAGATAACTTTCTTCTCCCTGTCCAAGAATTCTAGAACTTGAGGGCATCCATCGAAGCTGAGGGGCAGTGGGCTCAGGACAGGTGGACAAGCCAGCTCAGGGCTCCTGCTTTCCACAGATTGATTAAAATGTGGGATTCGCTGCCAGAGGATATTGTGGCGGCCACAGGAATAAGCAGCTCTAAAGGGGATCTGATAGATTCATGGAGGACACGTCTATCAGTGGCCATGGCGACAGAGGGGAAAAACAGGTTGCTTACCTGTAACTGATGATCTTCGAGTGGTCATCTGTGCAGTCACACACATGGGTCTTGCCGCAGGCAATGAATCCATTCCTCGGAGTTCCAATAGCTCGCCTATAGCGCTTTTGGCGCGCTCCCCTCCCGCCCTGGGGAGCAGGCAGCGACCGCGCATGCCTGGAGCGGGGGGGGAGCGCCCATTCCACTCAGTTTCTTCCAGCCGCCGTTGGCACTGACACTATACAAGGTTAAGCAACAATTACAAGAGGCCAGCAGCGGGGAAGGCTGGGTGGGCGTGTGTGACTGCACAGATGACCACTCGAAGATCATCAGTTACAGGTAAGCAACCTGTTTATCTTCTTCGTGGTCTCTGTGCAGTCCCACACATGGGTGACTAGCCAGCTGAGTAAACTGGAGGAGGGTGCTGGTAAAAGAAGATAGTTAGTCACATAAGAAAACACATCATAATCCAAGACCTAGAGGCAGGAGCCAAAAACACTCACCATACTTCAGTGGAAGATGGACCGGAGGACTGCTTGGCCGAAGGAGGCGTCCCGTCTCGCACGAACGTCCAAGGCATAATGGGAGACGAACGTGGAAGGAGAGGACCACGATGCAGCCGCACAGATGTCCTCTAGAGAGACGCCTTGTAGAAAGGCCGAAGACGTCGAGACCGCTCTAGTAGAGTGAGCCTTAAGGCCTTCGGGAGGAGGCTGTTTAGCCAGTTCGTAACACAACCTGATGGCACTAACTACCCATTTGGATAGTCTCTGGGTAGAAATTTTATGTCCCTTGCGAGGTTTGCCGTAGGCCACAAACAGGTTAGGGTCCTTACGGAAAGGTTGTGTGCGATTGAGATAGAAGGCTAACGCCCTTCTGACATCCAGAGAATGCAGCGCTCGCTGCCCCTGGTCCGATGGGTTAGGGAAAAACGTTGGTAGCGAAGTTGAAGTAGACAAATGAAACTTGGAGACAACTTTAGGGAGGAATGTAGGATCCGGTCGCAAGACAACCTTGTCCCTGTGAAAGATGGTGTAGGGAGGGTCAAATCGGAAGGCACACAAGTCACTTGCCCGCTTACCAGAGGTAAGGGCTATTAGCAATGCTGTCTTCCAGGAAAGAAGATTGAGCTGTATTGTCGCCATGGGTTCAAAGGGTGCCTTCATGAGACAGGAAAGAACAAGGGATAAACTCCACGTTGGGACGAACGGTTTAACAGGTGGATGTAGGTGCAGCATTCCCTTGAGGAAGGATTTAGATAAGGGGTGAGAGAAGACCGTCCTGCCATCAATAGTGTCATGGAATGCCGAGATGGCGGAGAGGTGTACTTTAAGTGAAGAGTAGCAGAGGCCTGATTTCTGCAGGGATAAGAGATAATCTAAGATCAGGTTTAGAGGTGTTACTTCAGGTGTTAGATGATAGGGTGCAACGAAGGAACAAAAGCGCTTCCATTTGCGTTGGTACGAAAGTCTGGTGGAAGGCTTCCTTGCGTTGAGAAGGATATTGGTCACTTCTGTGGAGAAGCAGGCGAGTGTATCCTCCAAGCAGTGAGGGCCAGAACCCGAGGGTTGTGATGAAGTACCTGGCCGTGCGCCTGCGATAAGAGGTCTCCCACGACCGGGAGGCGTCGGTAAGTGTGTTGTGACATTTGCAGCAGTCTGGTGAACCATGGTTGCCGTGGCCACCACGGTGCGATAAGGATGCAGTCCGTGCCATCCCGTGCGACCTTTGTCAAAACTCGTGTCAGTAGGGGGGTTGGCGGAAAAATGTAGTGGAGGGGACCCCTCCAGAGATGCAGGAAGGCATCGTTGCCCTTCCTGCAGTAGAAGCGACGACATTTGGCATTGTCCCTGGAGGCAAAGACGTCCACCTTGGGAGTACCGAAGCAGCTGAAGATCCGACGAAGGTAGGTCAGATTGATGGACCATTCGTGGTCGTCTATGCGTAGCCTGCTTAGTGAGTCGGCCAGCACATTCTCCACACCTGGGAGGTGGATGGCGGTCATGTGGATGTTGTGTTTGATACACCATTCCCAGAGCAGTATGGCTATGCGGCACAGTCGAAGAGATCTGGTGCCTCCCTGCTTGTTCACATAGAAGACTGTTGCCATATTGTCTGTGGAGATCTGAATGTGGCGACCCCCGATGAGAGGGAGGAAGGATTGGAGAGCTCTGTGTACCGCAATCAGTTCTAAGCAGTTTATGTGCAGGGTCCTCTCCTGAGGAGTCCAGAGACCTCTGACAGTCTTGCCTTCTAAGTGGGCTCCCCATCCCCACATGGAGGCGTCTGTTGTCACGGTAGCCGTTGGAGTAGTTGGTAGGAACGGCATACCCCCGAGGAGGTTCTCGAGGATGGTCCACCAGGTGAGAGAAGGAAGGACTCTCTTGGGGACGGTGAGCAGGGTGCTCTGAGGTTGCACATGAGGACGGTAGGCACGTACGAACCAGAGCTGAAGTGGTCTCATTCGTAGTCTGGCGAAGAGGAGAACTGCTGTAGTAGCGGCCATCAGACCCAGAAGGCGTTGAATAGTTAGGGCCGATTGGATGGGATGCAGCTGGACCAGCCTGGCAAGGCTGATGATTGTCATAGCACGGTCCTCTGGGAGGAAGGCACGGTGTATAGAGGTGCGGAGATGGGCCCCTATGAAGTTGAGATGTTGAGTGGGGGTGAAGTGCGATTTGGTGACATTCACCCTCAGGCCTAGAGACGCCAGGAGGAGAAGGGCTGCGTGGAGATTGGCCTCGAGCTGATTTGGAGTTGGTGCAATGAGGAGCCAATCGTCTATGTAAGGGAAGATTGTGATGTTGCGGAGTCGAAGAGCAGCTGCCACCACCGCCATGCACTTTGTAAACACCCTGGGTGCTGTGGAAAGGCCGAATGGAAGGGAGACGTACTGAAAGTGATGTTGGCCCATCGCAAACCGGAGATATCTGCGATGCTGAGGTCGGATAGTCACATGGAAGTAAGCGTCCTGAAGATCTAGGGAAGCCATCCAGGAATTCTTTGGAATGAGGGGCAAGATGGACTGTAGCGAGATCATTCTGAACTTCCTGTACTCGATGAATTTGTTCAGCTTCCGAAGATCTAGAATAGGACGCTTGCCTCCATCCCTCTTGGGGACCAGGAAGTATCTTGAGTAGAAACCCGTTCCCCGATGTTGGGGGGGAACAGGTTCTATGGCCTTTTTCTGGAGCAAGTCCAGAATCTCCTGATGGAGGTGATGGGATGGGGGGGTAGTGACAAAGTAGTGGTGGCGAGGTAGCGAAGCGAACTCTATTGCGTACCCCAGGCGTACGATGGTGAGTACCCAGGAGTCGGTCGTAATTGAACTCCAAGTCCTGTAGAAAGGGGAGAGACGCGTGGGGTAGGGTGACTGTATGGGGAAGTCAAAGAGACTGCTTGGTAGGGGGGGACGATTTCTTGGACTGCTGAGAGCGCTGCCTTTGCTGGAAAGAAGGCTTTTGTTGCGCAGGTCTTCTCTTCCAATATTCGGCCTGCTTAGGAGAACGCTGGCGTCTTTGGAAAGATGGTTTCCAAGGTTGTTTGCGAGTGAAGGGTTGCGTAGCTGGTTGGGATACTCCTAAGCGCTTGGCCCTTTTACGACCATCGTCAACGGAAGACAAGACCTCATCAGTGGAAGCATGAAAGAGGCCCAGGCCATCGAAGGGAAGATCCTCTATCTTCTGCTTGATGTCGGGTTGAAGATTGGTGGATCTTAGCCAAGCATGACGACGCAAGGCAACTGAGGAAGCGAAGACGCGGGAGGAACAGGAGACCGCATGGCGAATTGAATTAATCTGTTGTTTGGAAACCCTGGAGAGCTCAGAAACCAGGGCTGATGCTATTCTCTGAGAGGAATCAGGAAGCGAAGGTATCAGTGGTGTGAATTGGTTCGCCAGATTAAAAGTGTAAGCAGCGAAATAAGCTAGGTAATTGTTAAGCTTCGAGTTGGTGGAGGCAAGTGTGAAGATTTTCCGTGCCAAGGTGTCTAATTTCCTCCCTTCGCGATCTGGAGGCGTGGGATGTCTGGAGGGTTTGGTCTTCATGGCAGAATGAACAATAATAGAGTTCGGAGCCGGATGTGAGGCGAGGAACTTAGCGTCGGGGGCATGGACTCGATAGAGGGAGTCCAGCCTCTTTGAAGTGGGGGGTACTGAGGCAGGCTTGTCCCAAGTTTCCTGAAGACCCTCCAAGTGCACCGGTAACATAGGAAGCAAGGACCCGGGCGGAAAGTCTGACTGCACCAAGTCATGTACCATGTCCGACACTTTGGGGGAGTCCGCCTGGAGAGGTATTTTCAGTGCCTCCGCCATCGAAGTAATTAGGTTGAGGTACGCCTTGGATGCATCCGACGGAGAGAGCCGGAGCTGTTGCGCAGGGTCGGAAGGGATAGATGGAGAGTGGTCTTCCGAATCCGAAGAGGCTGGGGACTCCCTGTCCGAGGAAGAGCCCGCCGTGGAGGGAGAGGGTGGATGAACGATCGGTTCCGAGATGGGAGCTGCAGGCTCCGAGGTCTTGGGAGGAGACCGAAGTCGAGAATCCGGGGCCACGGATACAGTGGCAGAAGCAGTGCGGGGTTTGGTCACGTCTCGGTACCGAGGATGCTCCCGGTGCTGATGTGAGGAGCCAGCCTCTTGCTCAGAGGACAGGAGGCGGTTAAGGAGTCTGGGTGAGTACTCGAAATGGCTTCGAGGGTCACGAAGTCGAGAAGGGCGGTCGAAGTGGAGTTGAGGTGAGTCCTCGCGTCGGGTTGAGCGTGCGTAACGAGGCCGAGGCGAACCGCCATAACGGATCCTTGGAGTAGCGGGATCACGATGGTAGTAAGAGCCTGACTCCTGATATCTATGATGGACGTCCCAATCGGAGTGCGAACCGGAATGGTGACGAGACCGACCCTGTCGAGGTGAGGGCGATCTGGAGAGAGGAGAGTATTCATATCGCCGTCTGGAGTAGTAATCTTGCTGTTCAAAGTAGACAGAAGAACCGGAGTCGTGGCGGCTACGCGGAGAGCGTGATCGGATTCGAATCCGATGGGAGGAGACTTGAGTTGCGGATTCACGGTACAGCGGAGAGAGTGCAACGTCGTGGAAGGAGTCAGGTCGCAAAGATGGGCGTAGGTAGGTCTGTGTCGGGTCGGTGGTACGGTCGGGTTCAAGGATCTCAGAAGGAACCACGCTATGTACTGAAGGTGATCGAGATCGAATCGGAATCACCTCCACGGCCGTGGAGGTGTGAGGTGTAAGCCGAGGCATGTCGGTGATGACGTCAGCCGGGGTCGACAATTCGGACGGCAGAAGTGGTTGAGTCGAAGTCGATTGAGCAGTCGAGGCCATGGTGTTATGGGGCTTTATGGGCGCCGAGTCCGCCGATTCGGAATGGCGAGCCGATTCGGAATGGTGAGGTTTCTTCGGCGCCGAATCCGAGGGTCGAGGCTTCTTAGGCGCCGACTCCGATTCGGAATGACGCAGTTTCTTCGAAGACTTGTGGCCGGTTTCGGCGTGCTTCGAAGGTCGCTTCCCGGACTTGTGCGTCTTTTGAGACTGAGGCGCGGCCGGGGAAGCCGAATCTCCCGCTCGAGGTGGGGGAGGCGGCGCGTCGGAGGTGGGCATAGCCCGCAAGGACCGTTCTAAGAGGAAAGCCTGTAGTCGTGCAGCGCGGTTTTTGCGTGCCTGCTTGCCGAAGTTCGCACAATGCGGGCAAGCGTCGACTCGATGGCCTTCCCCGAGACAGAAAAGGCAGTGACTGTGGCCGTCTGTGGTGGGGATTTTAGCCCCACAGTGCCTACACTTTTTGAAGGTAACCTTCCCTTCCATACGCCCCGGACGGTGGGGGGGGGGGGAAGGGAGGGAGGGAACGGTAGGAAAAGGGAAAGAAAAGCGCAGAAACTGTGTATTTTTTTTGTGTTTTTTTGTTTTTTTCAGGACGAAAAAAGGGGGAAGAGAAAACGATACCAGATAAAGCGGAGAATGAAGGCCAAGAAGGAGATGAGCTGAGGAGAAGACGAGCTAAGGAAGAGCGCAGCGAGGAAGGTGTTGTCCGGGCGGCGGAAAGGAAGAAACTGAGTGGAATGGGCGCTCCCCCCCCGCTCCAGGCATGCGCGGTCGCTGCCTGCTCCCCAGGGCGGGAGGGGAGCGCGCCAAAAGCGCTATAGGCGAGCTATTGGAACTCCGAGGAATGGATTCATTGCCTGCGGCAAGACCCATGTGTGGGACTGCACAGAGACCACGAAGAAGATCCTCCAAATTCAGTGGCACTAAACCTCTGAATCCCAGAGCCAGGAGGCAACATCAGGGGAAGGCCTTGGCCAGAGCCAGTGGTCCATCTAGTCCAGCATCCTGTCTCACACAGTGGCCAACTAGTTCCTCTCAGCAGCCAACAACAGAGCATAGAGGCCAAGGCTCTGACTTTGTGTAGAGCAGGGGTGGCCAAACTGCGGCTCGGGAGCCACATGTGGCTCTTTCGCACATATTGTGTGGCTCTCGAAGCCCCCACCACTCCATTGCCTGGCTTGGAGAAGGCATTTGTCTCTTTAAACCACTCAAAGTCAAGCAAGCCTGGTGGCTTGGAGAATGTGTTTAAAGCTGCTTTCTTTCCACCTCTCCCTCACCCTCCCCATCTATTTTCCTTCCTGAGGCTCTCAAGCATCTGACATTCATGTCTTGTGGCTCTTACATTAAGCAAGTTTGGCCACCCCTGGTATAAAGCAATCACACTTGGCCAAAGCTCAAATTAGGTGTTTGGATTTGACGTCACAATTTGTCTGTGACCTCTATGGAGGCCCTGGGCAGAATTTTTGACTGCTGCTGCCAAGTTCTTTAACACTCTGCAACATTTGATGGATGGATCACGAAAAGTGCCAGCAGGAAGCAGTTAGGAAGCCATGGTATCACCCCAGTTTGGGAGCGATCAGCAGTCGGTCTCATGTGGAAAGGCAAGATTTCTGTGGGCCGAAGATGGGCCCTTTGTTAGAAATTATACTAGAGCAGGGGTGGCCAATGGTAACTCTCCAGATGTTTTTGGCCTACAACTCCCATCAGCTCCAGCCAGCATGGCCAATGGCTGGGGGTGATGTAGGCAAAAACACCTGGAAACCTATCGTTGGCCACCCCTGCACTAGAGCATACCAAGGTTCATTTCCAGTTGTTTATCTGGTTTGTTGATGAGGAACCTGAAGTCATGTGTTCAGCCTCTGCCTTGTACCCTTAGTGCAAGGAGTCCTACCCTGGGGAAGAGCCACATGCAGTAAACACTGTAGTCCCTGCAAAATGTCCACCTCCTGCCCTTGGCCTGCTTGTGGAAGAAGAAAGGGGTCAGCCCCGGAATGGACTCTGGGGCTAGGAGACTGTAGTCCCTGCAAAATGTCCGCATCCTGCCCTTGGCCTGCTTGTGGAAGAAGAAAGGGGTCAGCCCCGGAATGGACTCTGGGGCTAGGAGACTGTAGTCCCTGCAAAATGTCCGCATCCTGCCCTTGGCCTGCTTGTGGAAGAAGAAAGGGGTCAGCCCCGGAATGGACTCTGGGGCTAGGAGACATGACCCTCTCTCTCTCTCCCTCTGAAAAAGGGTCCTGTCTTCTAGGCCCACCTTTCTCCCCACCAAAGAGCCATTTTGGATTTGGAAAAACACCCTCCATTTGACCAAGGGACACCTTTGTGGTCATAAACGAAGCTTTTTTTCTGGACGACTTTGCTTGCAGAGCAATGACAGTATGAGAAGCCACTCAGCCCAAGCCAAGCCCAAAGCCAGGCATCCTGGCTTGGAGGCAAACCTAGTTGGCAGAAGACTGCCAAAGTTCCCGGGGATGGAGGCCTCCCACAAGTCCCACTGTGCTGTGCTTGCCAACCTCCATATGGAGCCTGGAGACCTCCTGGAATGAAAAGTGATCTGCAATCTATAGAGATCTGTTGCTCCCATGGAGGAAAGGGCTGCTTTGGAGGGTGGACTCGGTGGCACCGTACTTTGCTGAGGTTCCTCCCTCCCTCCCCAGGCTCCACCCCAACTCTCCAGGGCCTCTGCAAGACCAGTTCGCCCAGCCAGGTGCCCATGAAGCAGAGGGTGGTGCCATCCAAGGCCTCAGCTGGCACCATTGTGCCCGCCTTGGATGTTCAGCCACTCAGCTGGAGAGGTGGGCAGAGTCTCTCTGGGCTGCTCACCAACTCTGGGGCTCTTCTAGGCCCTTGCCAGGCACCAACAGGGATGGGTATTCATGAGACAGACTGGGCACAGAGCAATGCCCCCACAGGGCTGGTGGGCAGTGCAGGCCCCAATGACAAGCCTGGTGTGGAGAGCCAGTTTGGTGTAGTGGTTAAGTGTGCGGACTCTTATCTGGGAGAACCGGGTTTGATTCCCCACTCCTCCACTTGCACCTGCTGGAATGGCCTTGGGTCAGCCATAGCTCTGGCAGAGGTTGTCCTTGAAAGGGCAGCTGCTGGGAAAGCCCTCTCCAGCCCCACCCACCTCACAGGGTGTCTGTTGTGGGGGAGGAAGGTAAAGGAGATTGTGAGCCGCTCTGAGACTCTTCGGAGTGGAGGGCGGGATATAAATCCAATATCTTCTTCTTCTTCAAGCACACAGCAGAATCACAATGGAATGGAAGGTTCGAAAAATGATAAAAGGTAAGGAACATCTGATTATATCTGCCCTTGTCATGGATTTTGCTTTATCATGTTTTGTGGCGTGTTGTTCACAGGGTCTCAACAAACTGTCTTTCTCGGCAAAAGCTGTGCATCTGTGCATGCTCTGCTAGCAGCTCTCTTTACCCACGGGGCTGATCAAGAGGGTAGATTAACACGCACATCTTGAAATGTACTTCTGAGTACCAGATCTCCACCCCCCTCAAGCAGCCATCTTCTTTCCCCATGCAACACAATCCCAATTTTGGTGTATCGATAATACAATAATGAGAAAAACCACCCAGATAAACTATACTTTAAACGACAGGCAAGTTATCTTAAGTTGATTGATATGAACACCTTCTTTTTAAAAAGGTCCGTGACAAATAGCTTCCGTGACCCTGTGATACACTGAAACAAACTGTCTCTTTAAACAGAAAAGTTTTTAGATGATGCTGTTTTAGATGTTTTAGATGAAATTTCCAGTGTTCTCCTGGGGGCCACTGAAGATTCCAAACCAGTAGAAATAAATAGTAATTCCACAGGAAAAGATTACAAGAGGGGATGAGAGAACTTGCCAAATCTAGACCTTTGTGGCAGTTTCGCAGCCTTTGCTCTCTCTCGTGTTCACGATCCCTTTCACGGAGCCACGGTGTACAATATTTTTACATAAGTTCAAGGCATACTTCTTATCATTCTGTTCTATAGCTGAGAACAGAATGATAAGAAGTATGCGTTGTGAAGTTAAAAATGAAGTAAAAAAACAAACAAAACAGCCAGCCACTATGGAGGTGCCCTATCCTAGTGCTGACATCGCTTGAGAATACAGCTGAGTGCCAGTACTTCTCATTGGCTTTGAATAGCTCTAATTCGAGTAACTGGAACAAGATATCATGTTATACCGGAGAGCCAGGATGGTGTAGTGGTTAAGACTGGTGAAGTCTAATCTGCAGAACTGGGTTTGATTCCCCACTCCTCCACGTGAAGTCAGCTGGGTGATCTTGGGTCAGTCACAAACTCTCTCCGAGCTGTTCTCTCAAGGGCAGTTCTCTCAGAGCTCTCTCAGGGTGTCACAGGAGATTCTAAGCTGCTCTGAGACTCCAAGTGAAGGTGAGATATAGATCCAGTCACCTTCTCTGACTTTTATGCTGTGTGTTCCTGAAAATAGATGTATCTGGCATCCTGGCTTTTGAGACAAACCCAGCTGCCAGAATATTTCAAATTCTCCTGGGGATGGTTGATTTTCTTTTCTTTTTTTCTTTTCCAGTTTATTCCAAACAAACAGAAAACCCTTTCCCCCTGAGCTCATGCTGGCAGGCAATACCCACAACTGAGCATCCAGGATTGAAGGCAGGCTATCTGGTTGGTGCAGGCCTACACTTAAGCTGCTTTTCCTATTCACCAATAGAAAGTCCAGGATTTCAGGCAGTCTGTCTAGCAATGAGAAAACAGGAGGGCTGCTGCTGATGTCATTGCAGCAGCACAGGTCTTACAATGCCAAACTCAATACATTATGGACGTTTGCAAGCATATATCAACGGTGTGATGTGGTGGCTAAAAAGGCAAATGCAATTTTGAGCTGTATCAACAGAAGTATAGTGTCCAGATCACGTGAAGTGATGGTATCGCTTTACTCTGCTCTGGTAAGACCTCACCTGGAGTATTGTGTTCAGTTTTGGGCACCACATTTTCAGAAGGATATAGACAAGCTGGAACGGGTCCAGAGGGTGACAAAGATGGTGAAGGGTCTGGAGATCAAGTCCTATGAGGAAAGGTTGAAGGAGCTGGAGATGTCTAGCTTGGAGAGGAGGCGGCTGAGAGGTGATATTATCACCATCTTCAAGTACTTGAAGGGCTGTCATATAGAGGATGGTGTGGAATTGTCTTCTGTGGCCCCGGAAGGCAGGACCAGAACTAATGGGTTGAAATTAAATCAAAAGAGTTTCTGGCTCAACATTAGGAAGAACTTCCTGACTGTTAGAGTGATTCCTCAGTGCAACAGGCTTCCTCAGGAGGTGGTGGGCTCTACTTCCTTGGAGGTTTTTAAACAGAGGCTAGATGGCCATCTGACAGCAATGAAGATCCTGTTAATTTAGGGGGAGGTGTTTGTGAGTTTCCTGCATTGTGCAGGGGGTTGGATTAGATGACCCTAGGGATCCCTTCCAACTCTATGATTGGGACTAGTGTTCCCTCTAAGCTGAGTGAGAGTGAGCTAGCTCACAGATTTTTAGCCTCCAGCTCACACGTTTGTCTTAGCTCAGGAAGGATGACCCCAGAGCACACTAATTGATGCAGGAGCTCACCACTTTAATGCCAACAGCTCACAAAATAGAATTTTTGCTGACAAGACTCTGCTGCTTAGAGGGAGCATTGATTGGGACTCTTCCTAATATTTGTCAAACTAATATTTGAGAGTAAGAGCCCCGTGGTGCAGAGTGGTAAAGCTGCAGTACTGCAGTCCTAAGCTCTGCTCACAACCTGAGTTCGATCCCAGCGAAAGCTGGTTCAGGTAGCCGGCTCAAGGCTCTCAGCCTTCCATCCTTCCGAGGTCGGTCAAATGAGTCCCTGCTTGCTGGGGGGAAAGTGTAGATGACTGGGGAAGGCAATGGCAAACCACCCGGTAAAAAGTCTGCTGTGAAAACATGAAAGCAAAGTCACACCAAAGTCGAAAACGACTGGTGCTTGCACAGGGGACTACTTTTACCTTTCTAATATTTGAGAGCCACTGCTGGTGGGCAAGAGCATCCAGGCAAAAGGGGTGGAGGGGGAGATTATGATTACAGGACAGGTGTCCCTGCACGGTCAGCCTCAGGGTATTTCTTCTGCTGCATTAAGGCCAAAGACCCAGAGCAAGGCGGAGCGCAACCATCGTTTCTCCCCTTCCCCACTGGGCACTTGGCCTGTCCCCAGCTCACGAAACAAGGCAGATTCCCTGGGCAGCTAAGCAGTAGTCCAGAGCACATTTAGGACACTTCTTGATCACCCCGAGGACAGTTGCCGGAAGGAAGGCACAGAGAGTCATGGGTGTAACTGACAGGAATCAAACCAACTGGGTACTGAAATAACCGTTTACATGAAAATGGTAAAACTGAGCGCATGATAGATTACTTGCTGAGATAAAAGCCTCCGTGCCTTTTATCGTGTGTTAATCATACATCTAGTTTTATCCTTTTCCAGGGTGTTATTGATGGTGTCTCATCCGCATGCCTCTATGTCATCCGGTGTGCAGGAGGAATCCACGAGGAAGCACATGTGCCCCTGAAACAGGCACAGAAAAGCACCTCTGGTGAAGGAGTTCCCTTCACGGGAGGCCTGGCAGGGCACAGAGGGGCCAGACCTCCTGGGCATGCTCCCTCCTCCAGCATTTCCCTCTTCATGGGCTGCTGGGTTTAGATGGATTTGGAAAGGTAGGCTCACATTTGGTACACGATGCACCAATGGCTGAGAAACCTCCTGACATCGCCACACAGCAACCAGGTACTCTCCGAAGTGGACCACAGGCCAAGTGACTGAGAGGAAGGCCTACTTGTCCACTGAACGTTCTACACCCCCTCCTGGAGACACCACAAGACCCAAGAGTCCTTCCCCCAATAGCCAACGACAGTTTCCAGCACTCACATTCTTGAAATACCAGGAATGGGATGACTGGGAAGAGAGGAACCAGCCGGGGACCCAAAAATACAGCAACAACAAGGCAGAGGCCGTCGTTGGCTTCTTCCAAGTCAATGGAGCTCTTCCTTCCTCCCCTTTGAGGCTGAGGATCCCGCCTGCAATAGAGAGAGCCCCGCTGCACACAGCTGCCTTTCTTGAGGTGATCGAAGAATTGTACTTCTCCACTTCTTGTCTCTGTAACGAGCAAGGGGGAGAAGCCAAGGGATGGAGTAGGAGAAAAATGTGAGAGGCATCAGATACTTAGCAGAGGTCATGATGCAAGATGGAGCTGTTCCACCAGGCCTTTGGCTGAGGTGGTAGGCGTTTCATCAACATGTGGCAGCCATGCTGAAACATCCCACTTCCCAAAAGGCACTGTCATCTGTTGGAGGAGGAGAAGATATTGGATTTATGCATCACCCTTCACTCTGAATCTCAGAGTCTCAGAATGGCTTACAATCTCCTTTACCTTCCTCCCCCACAACAGACACCCTGTGAGGTAGGTGGGGCTGAGAGAGCTCTGCCAGAAGCTGCCCTTTCAAGGACAGCCTCTGCCAGAGCTATGGCTGAACCAAAGCCATTCCACAAGCTGGAAGTGGAGGAGTGGGGAATCAAACCCTGTTCTCCCAGATATGAGTCCGCACACTTAACCACTGCACCAGACTGGGGGGATGGCAGCTGGGGGGATACTTAGGAGGGTATTTAGGAGAAAATGAAATCTGATACTGCCATCTGTAGTATTCAAAACGTTTAAAAATGCATAACATGGTTTTACTTCCATTAACTGTTTTTTTAAACTACGTATTATATTTATTGACTGTTCCTACCTGCCCTGAGCCCATTTGTGAGGAGGGTGGGTTATAAATCTAAGGAAAAGGAAAGGTCCGCTGTGCAAGCACCAGTTGTTTACGACTCTGGGGTGATGTTGCTTTCATAATGTTTTCACGGCAGACTTTTTATGGGGTGGTTTGCCATTACCTTCCCCAGTCATCTACACTTTCCTCCCCAGCAAGCTGGGTACTCATTTTACCGACCTCAGAAGGATGGAAGGCTGAGTCAACCTCGAGCCGGCTACCTGAAAACCCAGCTTCCGCCAGGGATCGAACTCAGGTCGTGAACAGAGCTTAGGACTGCAGTACTGCTGCTTTAACACTCTGTGCCTCGGGGCTCTTTTATAAATCTAAACCAGTAAATAAATAAACAACACACAGTGGAAATAAAGCAGCTGCACACGTGTGATTAGCCTCTAATAAAAGTTTACTAGAAAATTAGGGAAGGGTTACATGGGAAGAAAAATAGTAACAGCCTAACACATCTGCCTGGTTTTAACTCCATCTTGACTTCTTTGTCAGTCTGCATCTTGTCCCTTTCGCAACCCTTAAGAACAAAGGAAAGGAAGTTTCTCCCCAAAGCTCCACCTCTGCTATGTGTGCCAAATACCAGGTTTGAGTATAATTTCTTCATGCGCTTACATAAAGGAGCTGTGATTGCACGGAAATCAGGTATAAACCTCCTATAAAATCCCACAACCCCTAGAAATGGTCTCATCTGTTTTTTCGTGGTGGCTCTGGGCCAGTGTTCCCTCTGTGCTGAGTTGGTGTGAGCTGGCTCACAGTTTTTTAACCTCTGGCTCACACATTTTACGCTTCGCTCGGGAAAAATGCCCCCAGAGGAAGCTAAATCATGCAGTAGTTCACAACTTTAATGCCTGTAGCTCATGAAGCAGAAATGTTGCTCACAAGACTCCACAGTTTAGAGGGAGTATTGGTCTGGGTGGCCACTCTTGAATGACTTGTACCTTGCTCCAGTCTGGCTTTATCTCCCCTTCTTCAATGACATGTCCAAGATACTTCACTTGGATGCCTTCACAGCTAGCCCAGCATTTTTGATTTGCTGGAAAACACTGTCTAGATGGTGGAGGTGTTCCTTCCATGTCTGGCTGACTACACCTATATCATCTATACAGGCTAAAGCAAAATCTCTCAGCCCAGATGGCTACTGGAATGTGGCTGGGGCATTCCTTAGACCAAAGGCTAGGACAGTGAAATCAAAGAGTCTCTCCCTAGTCATAAAAGCTTCTTTAGGATGGTTACTTGCCAGTTCCCTTTGGTTCAATACAGACCCTTTGGTGGATATAGAGCAGGTGGCCCCAATTGTTTCCACCAGCTCATCCACAGGGGGCTGTGGGTGGACATGTGCTGCCGTTACTTTCTTTAACCTTCCGTACTCCACCCCAGTGTAGATGACTGGGGAAGGCAATGGCAAACCACCCCGTAAAAGTCTGCCAAGAAAACGTCCTGATGTGAGGTCACTCCATGGGTCGGTAACAACCCACTGCTTACACAGGGGACTGCCTTTACCTTTACTCCATGCAAAACTTTATGGTGTTGTCCAGTTTTGACACTAAAATAACAGGTGAGGACCAAGCACTTTTGGAAGGTATTACCAGTCCAAGGTTTAATTAACACAAGGGCAGCCAAACTTGCTTAACATAAGAGCCACATAAAATAAATGTCAGATGTTTGAGAGCCACAAGACATGAATGTCAGATGTTTGAGAGCTGCAAGGAAGGAAGCAAAGGAAGGGATGCAAATAGATGTGGAGGTGGAAAAAAAGTAACTTTAAATGCATTCTCCAGACTGCCTGCTGGCTTGGAGAACTGATTTAAGGAGAGAAATGTCTTCTCCAAGCTAGGCAATGGGCCAGTGGGGGCTTCAAGAGCTGCACAATATGTGTGAAAGAGCCACATGTGTCTCCTGAGCCACAGTTTGGCCACCCCGGTTTAACATTTCTTAACAGGACTAGTTACCCTGTATGGCAGTAAAGCGACATGTCTGGAATCGCCAGTAACAATTCTGTGCTGGGCTAGCTGGGTTGTACCATGGAAATTAGAAAAGATAAACTGAAACCTCATTAAGACCTCCATAACTTGCATTCGCTGATCTTTTGAGAGACATGGGGCTAACTTCCCTTCATTTAGGGTGTTTCTCTTGTTTACTTTAACCCAACCTGGTAGAGCAATCTCATCTTTCCTTCCACCTTTGGTTGGAAGGACCAGGTTACTCCGCTCATAACAGGGTTCCAACCAATGTTTCCTCTAAGCTGCAGAGTCCTAGGAGCAAAATTTGTACTTTTTGAGCTACTGGCATTAAAGCTGTGAGCTACTGCATCATTGTGCTCTGGAGTCATCCTTCCTGAGCTAGGACAAAAATGTGTGAGCTGGAGGCTAAAGATTTGTGAGCTAGCTCACGCTAACTCAGCTTAGAGGGAACACTGGTTCCAACATATTCACATGGAATAGTTTACATTGCCCCCCTTCATCATTCACATAAACCATATAATTGAGATCAGAACCCTTATGTACAACTTGTAGAAGAAGAAGAAGATATTGGATTTATATCCCGCCCTCCACTCCGAAGAGTCTCAGAGCGGCTCACAATCTCCTTTCCCTTCCTCCCCCACAACAGACACCCTGTGAGGTGGGTGGGGCTGATAGGGCTCTCACAGCAGCTGCCCTTTCAAGGACAACCTCTGCCAGAGCCATGGCTGACCCAAGGCCATGCTAGCAGGTGCAAGTGGAGGAGTGGGGAATCAAACCCGGTTCTCCCAGATAAGAGTCCGCACACTTAACCACTACACCAAACTGGCTCACCAAGCCACTTCAAGTTTGTGTTTCCTTCGGGGCTTCAGCACAAGGGCTTTGTCTCCAGGCTGGAAGATTCTTTCACAGGCTTTGGAATTGCACCACGTCTTCTGCTTCTGCTGGGCCCTTCTCGTGTTGTCTGAAGCAGCCGATCTCAGCTCTTGTAAGATTTCTTGGAGCTCTCAAAGATTAGACAGAACATCTCAGCTCTTGGGTGTTTTCTTTTCCTGACCTTCAGGAGATCCATTGGTCTTCTTGCCTCTCTTTTGAAGAGTAGTTTGAATGGGCTGAACCTGGAACTCTCCCGGGGCAGTTCTCTGTATCTGAAAAGCAAATGCTAAAGTCACTGGTCTAGAACCCAAAATAAGGAAGGGTCCCTCCAATATATTGTTATCTAATAGTCAATCTTAAGGTCACCTCATTAAGAATAAGACCTTCCTCACCTTGATCTGGATATCCCAGGAAAGTCCCGATTCCGTCAGATCTCAGAAGCTAAGCCTGGACAGGAGACCTCCTTGGAATTCCAGAGCTGGAGGTGGGACAGGTTTATTCAGTCACCTCTCTGAATATCCTCATGCCCCCAGTAGGGGTCAGTCATTGGAGGTCACCATGAGTTCCAAACGGGCTCAGGAATAGGAAGGCTGAATGCTGTTGTGGGGGCTCCCCTTACTTTGATGAAAAGGAGGAAGAAAGGCCTTGCCAGAGGGAAAGGTACTGTCATTGTGGAGTGGAGGGTAGAAAAAAACATGGTTCCACTCACTCTCCCCGCTCTGCTAGAAACTGACCAGCCCACAATCAGAGATCTTGAATGTCCAGCCACTGTTCATTGCAGAACCAGAAGCTTTGAAGCTGCTGTGGTTCCCAATGATGCTGAGAAGGGAATGGAAGAGGCTCCCGAGAAAGCCTTCGGAGCACAGAAGGAGACATGATCGCCTGCTTGACAGCAAGCCCACCTCTAGCTGAGAGGTGCCAAATTTGTAAGGGGTGGCAGAGAAAGATCCCCGAAAGGTGACATGCCTGGTGCCCACAGAACCACTCAGCAAGGAAGACCTCTCCCTCTAGCTGTGAAGGAGCTTCTGAGTTCTGGAGGGAGAACATCAGTGGGAGGGAGGGAAGGAATCAACCCTCCAGTCTTTCAGTGGGGGATCTCTCAGCTGTCTTTAGCCACTGCCCCTCCCTCTTTTACCGCACAATGCCCACCAACCCTTCACACACACCTCTCCCTGGTCCCTCCTCAAAATTCCTCACCTCAACCAGATCAGTGATGAGTTAGTAGCAGGAACTCCGGTCTCCACTGAAGCTCTTCTCCTTCTGGCTAGAGAAGGAGGGCACAGTGACGGCCATGCAGCACAGCCCCTGTACAAAAGGAGCAATTCCTAAGTGAACTAGGATCCTATGACGACATCCAGCCCCACAGCGTCCACCCAGTGACGACAGCCCTGCCCAACCAGCTCCTTTGCAAATTCCACCCCCACCATGCAGGAACAAGGCAGCTGCTTGTGTGTGTGCGTGGAGGGGGGGTTTCCCAAGCTCCCCTGCATCAACCCCTTCCTCACCTGTAAGCTGCCAGGGGGGCAGGATCCATTCTGGGTGCATCGATGCAGGCCCTGCTGAATCAGGCAATGGGATGTCTCGCATCTGGAGCCAGGCAGGAGCTCATCCGTTCTGCTGATCCAGGCCCACAGCTTGCTCCGAACTGAGACTTGGATGAAGTGTCCAATAGGAACCTTAACCCCCAAGGTCATCTGGGATGGTGCTCGTGGGGTCATTCCCCCTGAACATACATGGCTCTCCCATGGAGGTGCCCACAGAAACTGGTCCCACAAGAGGCCACAACCTGTGCCAATTTGAGCTCTATGAACTATGCCCTCCAGTTCTGACTTGGGCCCCAGACACTTTTCTCTATTCTGGGATATGGAAATACCGTATTTTTTGCACCATAAGACTCACTTTTCCCCCCCAAAAAAGTGGAGGGAAAAGTGTGTGCGTCTTAAGGAGCGAATACTGCAAAAAATTCACACAAATGCCTCTAAATTCACACAAACAGCTCTAAAAACTAGGTGCGTCTTATGCTCAGGTGCGTCTTATGGAGCGAAAAATACGGTAAGTTTCATTTTCTATCTTTTTTTTTGTGTATGTAAGTTTGTGCCTGGGGGAGGGGGAGCCAACTCTAACCAAATCCCCAGGTCAACATGATCTCCTCCTCCCCAACCACCCTGGAAACTTCTCCATTACATCTCAGCTTTCAACTGCAAGTCACTAGAAGGCAACACAAACATCTCCCATGAGAATGAGTGACAGATGCTATCAGTTTTGAGGCAAGCAGGTCTCAGATGAAGAACCCACATTCAGCAGCCATGATTGCTCCTGAGCTGAACCTCAGATCTGTTCACCTTTCTGCTGTATGCCCTGAGCAGTGGCTGAACAGCTTTGCAGTTGCAGATTAGTTGTGGTGCTTCAGTTTCATTCCCTTCTCTCTTTTTCAAGGCACTTTTGCATCTCTGCAGAAGGTGGAAACTGAGGCTCCCTCCAGACAATTAAATGACAGAAAGGGAGGACTAAAGTCCCATTAGGCTGAGTGGAGAAGTGCATGTGCGAAGGACCTCAACGATAACACGGAATGAAGTTAACACCAAACAGCGAGACTTTTACAAAAGAATGCATTTAACAATCACTATTTGACCAATTAATTGGCTCAATGTTTATTTTAATGACTGGTTGCTGAGTAGTGAGTACAGATAACAGATATGTTGGGGGAAGGTAGGACTCCCATTGGGATGTGTGAAATACCGCTGTGTGATATTGCTTGAATATGCAAAAACTTACCTGGTACAGAGACCTGAGATTCTCCAGAATGGCTGAACTGATTGGCAAAAAAATCACTTCCCTATTCCAATCAGCAGGTAGATCACAAAATGTACTTGTGAGTATTAGAAGGTCCCTACAGGAGAACCAACCTCTCAGATTGGAACCACCCCTTCAAGCTGCGGAGTGCGGTTGGAAGGGTGCACTGGGGATGGCAAAATGAATGCCTGTCCCAAGCAGAGAAAATTGCTTCACTTGTGGATCTGGATTTGCCCAGTGTCTGGCTCTGAAGGTAAATGTGTCAGACTAGCTAAGTTGAGGAAAGCACTCATTCAGAAACCAACCAAAAGCAACTCATAGGGGGAGATTAAGAAAAGGAAATAAGTTGTGGTACTTTGGTTTCATTTCCTTCTCCCTTTCCAGCTGCTTTTGCATCTGAGCAGCATGTGAAACTGAGGCTCCTCCAGCTGACTAAATGACACAGAAGAAGAACTAAAATCCATAAGGCTGAGCGAAAATAGGCACGTGTGAAAACCCTTGATGATAACAAAGAATGAAATGAATACCAAATGACAAGAATTTTTTTTTAAAAAACACACAAACACATTACTGTCAGATGAATCAATTTGCCCTCTGTATGTTTTTTAGGATTGCTTGCCATGCAGAGAGCAGGGACAGGGACGGCGGGTCTACATGAGGGGAGTAAACCAGGACCACCACTCAGATGTGTGAGAACACGAAGATGTGAAATAATGCCAGTTCCACCGTATGAATATGCGAAACCGTAACCCAGTGAAAAGATGTCAGAGACCTGTGAACCACCAAACTGCTTTGTGGAGAACCAGCTCTGTGCTCCCAACCAGTGAGCAGAACATGAAGCAAAAAGGCAGATGTTTGAACTTTCCTACTTAGGGTTGTCGAGCCTGGAAGAAATATCCTCACTGGAGGTGGAAGAGGGGATGAAATGGCCTGGCCAGTGAGAAGAGGTCCCTCTACCCCTGGAAACCCCCAGTCTTACCACAGGAGGCATCATCCCTGTTAAAGACACAGTTTGGGTTGTCGAGAGGAGGGTCTCCCTTCTTCCAAAGGATGGGCCCCGTCCAGTTGATCTGCTTCTTTGATCCCGTGTAATGAGCCACCACCTGTGGGAAGAAGGGGCAGGATTCAGATCAAAACATGCACCTTCCTCCATGTCTGTTGCAGCTTCCCAGAATCCTATGCAAATGAAAAGGCCTGAGGCCCTGGCGTTTCACCTCTCCCCACCCTCAGGCCCCCTGTTGGGGAAATCATTAAGGGGCTGGGAAGGCAGGAGTCCACGGTTCCCTTTCCCAGGTTCAGATATCGTGGGTAGGGCTGGCGGGCGACTTCCTTGCCTGAGAGACAAAGTCACAGACCGAAGCTTCATTCTAAGTTCAGTTTGCTATGTTCCCGAAAATTTATACATATTGGAAAATTGTAACTGACAAAACGCAACACAGGCATAAGCGTACCTTTGCTGCCAGAAACTGTTTTGTTAAATTATAGGGATCGTTTAAATTTGGCTACAGGAATGTCTAAGGGAATAGCCTTATTTATATTTGTGGTTAAAATAACAGTCGCAGCACAATGGAAGCAAACGACGGCTCCAAATTTGAAGCAATGGCATGCGAAACTCTGGCAGCTCTATATTATGGAGAAGTTAGCAGATATGTCAAAAACAGACATAGGATTAGAGGATTTGGATTTTTATACCATTTGGCACCCGATCCTGGAATATTTGATTGATCAAAAAGAGATTCCGGAAACAATAACGTCACTACAATTATGGTAATGACATTTTCAATAATGTTAAGGAAACGGCTGATAAGGAAAGGAAGGAAAGGTCCCCTGTGCAAGCACCAGTTGTTTCTGACACTGAGATGACGTTGCTTTCACAACGTTTTCACGGCAGACTTTTTTACAGGGTGGTTTGCCATTGCCTTCCCCAGTCATCTACACTTCCCCCCCAGCAAGCTGGGGACTCATTTTACCAACCTTGGAAGGCTGAGTCAACCTGGAACCGGCTACCTGAAAATCCAGCTTTTGCCAGAGCTAAGAACTGCAGTACTGCAGCTTTAACACTCTGCATCATGGGGCTCTAATGGCTGATAAGAGACTGCATAAATACTAAAGTATGCATTTTTTTTTAATTTTTTTGTGCTCATCATTTATGTATATATGTATTGACTGCCTCTGATCACAACTCTGTACATGCATTAATTGTTGAATTACTCTCAGATTCTATTTTATAGATTTAGCTTCTGCTATGTTCCAAGTAGAGTACAGAAACTCATGGTGTACACCCAGGCAAATCAGGAATATATTCCAGCTACAGCATCAAGGCCCCTTGGCATTGAAGAGCAGCCCCAACCATTAATAAACCAGACACTGTTCTGAAATTAAATTAAAATTATGTTAAAAATAAATCATTGATGAATATAAAGAGTTGTTTGGAAATATTTCTTTCTGGACCAAGTAATCGAGTTCCGGAAACCACGCTGCAACTACTTTTGCTTCGTAATTTTTAGGAGACTCATTTGAATTTGAAAAGGCTATTTTAGAAAAAATGAAGTTGTCCCACAGTTTCTGTAACCAAAGCTGAACCGAAGGAGGCCTTCTCTCTAACCATTTTGTAGCTAAGACATTTCTTGCAATGGATAATAATATTGAAATTAAATCACGTATATGATAGACGTAAACGGTTTTCTAAAATCTGTACGTTTTTTGGTAATTTATCGTTTAAAAGTTTGTTCGTTAAATTTTTTTTTAAATATGAATAAAAAAAACACACCAGACATTGGACCAATAGTTGCTAATGTTCCTACCATATAGGACTACCATGAATGTGATGCAGGTCAAAGTAGAAATGACTAGAATTGACCCAAATCCCTCCCCTTCTTTTTAGGTTGGGGTTCAGGCAGCTCCCAGAAACTCAAGAAAGCTAAATTTATAGAATCACAGAGTTGGAAGGAACCTCCAGGGTCATCTAGTCCAACCCCTTGCACAATGCAGGAAACTCACAAACACCTCCCCCTAAATTCACAGGATCCTCATTGCTGTCAGATGGTCATTTAGCCTCTGTTTAAAAACCTTCAAGGAAGGAGAGCCCACCACCTCCTGAGGAAACCTGTTCCACTGAGGAATCGCTCAAACGTTCAGGAAATTCTTCCTAATGTTTAGTTGGAAATTCTTTTGATTTAATTTCAACCTGTTGGTTCTGGTCTGACCTTCTGGGGCAACAGAAAACAACTCCACACCATCCTCTATATGACAGCCCTTCAAGTTTTTGAAGATGGTGATCATATCACCTCTCAGCCACCTCCTCTCCAGGCTAAACATGCCCAGCTCCTTCAACCTTTCCTCATAGAACTTGGTCTCCAGACCCCTCACCATCTTCGTCGCCCTCCTCTGGACCCGTTCCAGCTTGTCTATATCCTTCTTAAAATGTGGTGCCCAAAACTGAACATAATACTTCAGGTGAGGTGTTACCAAAGCAGAGTAAAGTTCTGATACCGTAACTAATTAACAGTGGAACTTATAATGCCCAGAAAGTATAAACATCCTCTAAGCCAAAAGTCACATTCAAAGCTATCTGTACCAGGAAGGTCATAGCACCAGTGGATTCCTGAAGCCTCCTGTGAAACAGAACCAAAGATTCAACTAGAGAGACTGATTTACTATAGAAATTAAAGTAACCCAAGTTTAGCAGGGGACTGAGGCACAATCCAGACCCTAATTCCAGGACATCCCCCACTCTCACTCAGGGCTTTTTATTACTTGTTCTGAGCATGCATGAGACCCAGTGGAGTTGTTTGGGGACTCTCCCTGCACCTAGCAGGGTGGACACTTTCCCCCCTCCCCCATACACACACCTGGAATTCTCCACTCTCCACATCCCTCATGGCCCACAGGTCGAAATCCATCTCTCGGTCATTGTCGCTGTTGAGGCTCACGGTCCCAGTGACACCTGGATGGGTGGGGGCAGGGAGGGAGATGCACATCATTTCTGTGTGACCTACAGCATCAGCTGTCACTCATGAACCATGCCTGAGTTGGCCCCTGGGCAGGCTCTGGGATGGCTCCTCTCTAAAGCCAGCCACCCTCCCCCTTTCCCACCCTCTCTTGTTCCTCCTGGCCTGATCGGTCTCAGCCCAGGGCATCCACTTGGGACCTTCCCCCAAACAACAGCCCCAATTTCATGGCGAGCTCCCCTTCCTCTACCCTCCAACCATTCTTTTCCCTTTGCCAAACATCCAGTACCCTGAACTCTCAGGCTCCTCATCTTCTCCAGGATGCGGCTGGTATCCCGCTTCGTTCCCCACTTAAAAAGGGTTTCATTCAGGGCCTTGAGATACAGCAGCAGCAGATCATGAAAGCAGCCAGCCACCAGGTTCATGGGCTATGGTGAGGCAGAGAGATGGAGAGAGAGAGAGGAACATTATGGAACTATCCTGTCCCTGTCCCCGCTCCACCAGCAGCCACTGCCTTGGACTTGGAGGTCATCACTGGGGTCAACATAGCTCTGCTAGTGGACCCAGAAGAAGTGACATGTTGAGGTGCATGCAGGTCTAAGTCAAAAGTCTGGGAGCCAGAAGACTTCTGAATAGCTGCAGACCAGCAGCTACTCCCTGACTGGGGCAGGGGTCTGATCTTGGAAATCTCTTTGTCTGTGGAGGTCTGGGGACCACCATGTCTCAGGCAAGCTTAGATCTGAGAGCCCACCTGAGAAATGAGACCTGAAATTCACCCAATATGACACAGAGGAGACTCCTGGACCACAACATCCAGTTGGATGACAGGTCAAGGAGGGAAGACCAGTCCAGACCTGAGTGACAAGAGGCAAGCCTTGAAGCTCACAAGGAAGGTAGAATACTGGGGCAATGAATGCTTCATATGGGAAGCAAATAGGAGGAAACAGGGGGGAGAGGCAGTGGTGAGACACAAGGCTGATACACACGGCACAGGTAATGCAAATGAAAATACAATCAGGACAGTAATGGAGAAAGCCAGGCAGGAAGAAGTAACCATAGTTGCCCAGAATAGAGAACTACCAAGAAGGCCACTTTGAATTCCTTCCATGATCAAAGACTAATGTTGACCTGGATCTATGAAGCCAACCCTAGAGACCCACTTGCAAAGCAAAGCAACAGCTGCCTTCTTGAACCCCAAACTCAGGTAATTTCTTGATCATGATAGGAGATTCCCAAGACCAAGGTGAAAAGTGATTTTTGGCCCCAGAATGCTGGCTGATCTATCTCCTCTCCCTTCTCACAAAGGGCCCTGTGCTCCATCCCATAATAAGAGAGCTCTGAAGAAGTGTGCAAGCAGGGGTGTGTGGATTTACCAGCGAGTCATTCACTGCCACACCAAAGTCTCTCTGGGCACGCAGGATCAGCTGGCTCTGGAAACGTTGGTATTCAGGGGTTTGGGGCTCATGGGGAGTGACAACCAGCACCATCTGCAATTAGAGGAAAAAGTCAAGGGAGCTCCAGATGGCTGAGGCTCCTTCAGGACTTCCAGGGCAGGTCTGGGCAGCTCAGAAGACACACCAGCATTTCAGCCAGGACAGGGTTCTGCCAGAGCTGGTTTCCTACAAGATGGAAAAGACTCTCAGAGGGCCAGCCTCCCCTGTCTGCCTCTCACCTCCCTTTGGGCCAAGGAATTCCAGCCCAGAAACTCTTCTCTCTATAAAGATAATCGAGGCCAGAGGCTTCATGGGGCTTTATCCAGATTTTAAAAAATGGGTTCCAATTTCCTCTAACAGTCTTTGTCAAGTTACCTTCTGTGCAGGCACAAATCTGGTCCTGGTCCTGTGCAATCCCAAGTGTGAGACTGCCCAAAAGGCTAAAAGCAAACCATCTCTTTCCCTGCTGAGGGAGGCCTTTCCCAACACCCCTTCCAAGGGCCCAGCCAAGGCAGACCCCCAAGAGCCCCACTTGCAGGTCACCTTCCTTCACTAGATGGGCTGTGGCTCAGTCTGGAGGAGCCCAGAAGCAATCTTCCCTACTCTGAGCGTCAGGGAAAAGAGTCAGGCTGTGGCGACTCACTGATAAGGGGAAATCACTGCAGGACTCACTTTTGCTGTGGCTCAACATATTACACATTTTTTTTTTTTAAAAAAGGAAACGTAGCATCAGTCGTTTCCGGGGTGACGTTGCTTTCACATTTTCATGGCAGGCTTTTTACGGGGTGGTTTGCCATTGCCTTCCCCAGTCATCTACCCTTTCCCTCCAGCAAGCTGGGTACTCATTTTACTGACCTCAGAAGGATGGAAGGCTGAGTCAACCTTGCGCCAGCTACCTGAACCCAGCTTCCGCCGGGATTGAACTCAGGTCCTGAGCAGAGCTTAGGACTGTAGTACTGCAGCTTTACCACTCTGCACCCGAGGGCTCAAAAACCAATAGCATCACTTAAAATACTTTCACTGCATACATCACCTGTGAACATACACACCCTTCAAAAACTTTATCGGAGCACGGCCGGCAAGATTCCAATTCTTTGCCCACAATTAAGTTTCAGTTTTTCAAAAGTCTTTCAATGTGCTCAAAGACTATTTCCCCATAAATACTTCCACACAGATGGGCCTGATTAATAATGTTCTTAAAGGTACAATACATCACATATAACCTCCCCGGTAGATTACCATTTCTTTTAAGCTTATGCACACGTTTGGCCCTCCATATGTCTTACCATGTACTTAAGCTTGCATTTCAACACCCCAGAGAAAGCAATATCCTTTGGGGTGACTCCAGCACTGATCCTCAGCTCTCTAGTTTCCCTCTCTTCCCTCCCTCCCTCCCTGCAGCAGAGTCCTGGACTTACCTGGAAGGCCTCTCGGAGGCCTCCAGCATCCTGGCTCTCCTTGTTCTGCCAGGGCTTGGCTGCCTCACGATGCCCCTCAGCTTTCAGGCTTTCCCCCAAAATGTCCAGATAGAAGAAGACATAGTCACCGCTGGTCATATTCTGAGCCTGCGCCAGGATCATGATCTCCTGCAACATCTCCAGGGACCCACAGATGTAGACCACTAAGGAGAAATTAATGAGGATTAATGTGCCCCTCAGCCACACATGAAGCACAAGGCTTGACTAAAGATAGTCTTCATTATCTGGGTCTTTGGCTCCTTGTCTCATGGGCCTTGTGGAGCAGTCTCCCCTCCCCAGTCCTGGCAGCCAGGTTCTCATCCGTGTCCTCCCCACCCCCATCAATGAACAAGACCATTTTCCCAGACTGCACTTTAAAATGTGTGGACTTGGCTATTCATGGAGCCACAGTAGATGGATTCTCATGACTTTTACATGGACGCCACTGAAATTCACTGTAAAATCACGTATCTCAATGTTCATAGACTGAACCTGAAATAACAAAGACCCAGCACTTCAGGGCACCACCCTTTTGCTCAGGAAAGATGCTTTAAGATGCTGGCTTTTGAATTCTTCTATACAGTGATGATTGTAAAGTGGCTTATGGAAAAAGCTGCAATCTGCAAAACATGATCTATTACCCCTCTCTGGTGTCTGAATGTTTCAATTTGAGGGAATTTATTTCCACGATAACCGAAATCGTTTTGACTATACTGTGGCTTGTTTTTGTTTCATTTGGGCACAGCTGTTTTTTTCTAGTTTGTCTTTATTGTGCTGCCACTTTGTTTGCCTGTGTACTCCCAGAGCTGGTGGGGAGGAGAGAAGAAGAAGAAGAAGAAGACCGTAGATTTATACCCCGCCCTTCTCCCTGATCAGAGACTCAGAGCAGCTTACAATCTCCTATATCTTCTTCCTCCGCAACAGACACCCTGTGAGGTGGGTGGGGCTGAAAGGGCTCTCCCAGCAGCTGCCCTTTCAAGGACAACTCCTGCGAGAGCTCTGGCTGACCCAAGGCCATTCCAGCAGGTGCAAGTGGAGGAGCAGGGAATCAAGCCCGGTTCTCCCAGATAAGAGTCCGCACACTTAACCACTACACCAAACTGCCTATGGCTGACCCAAGGCCATTCCAGCAGCTGCAAGTGGAGGAGTGGGGAATCAAGCCCAGTTCTCCCAGATAAGAGTCCGCACACTTAACCACTACACCAAACTGCCTATGGCTGACCCAAGGCCATTCCAGCAGCTGCAAGTGGAGGAGGGGGGAATCAAACCCGGTTCTCCCATATAAGAGTCCGCACACTTAACCACTACACCAAACTGCCTATAGGTGACCCAAGGCCATTCCAGCAGCTGCAAGTAGAGGAGGGGGGAATCAAGCCCAGTTCTCCCAGATAAGAGCCCGCACACTTAACCACTACACCAAACTGCCTATGGCTGACCCAAGGCCATTCCAGCAGCTGCAAGTGGAGGAGGGGGGAATCAAACCCGGTTCTCCCATATAAGAGTCCGCACACTTAACCACTACACCAAACTGCCTATGGGTGACCCAAGGCCATTCCAGCAGCTGCAAGTGGAGTAGGGGGGAATCAAGCCCGGTTCTCCCATATAAGAGTCCGCACACTTAACCACTACACCAAACTGCCTATGGGTGACCCAAGGCCATTCCAGCAGCTGCAAGTGGAGGAGGGGGGAATCAAACCCGGTTCTCCCAGATAAGAGTCTGCACATTTAACCACTGCGCCAAACTGTAGTGGTTTTTTTGAGGGGGGGGGGTCAAAACTAAAAAATGACACCGCCTGATGGGCCATTCTGTCTTATGGTCCCATAGAATACCATGGACTCCATACCTGATTTGGTGCGCCCCCCCCCACCGTCGGTGCTTGGGGCAAGCACCCCCCTCTGCCCCCCCCCCCCCAAGATCCGGCCCTGGGGCTGGCTGGTGTTGTCCAGCTGAAAGCCCCCTGGGCTGGCTCCCCTCTAGCCAAACTCACCTCGCCCCTGGGCCTGGATGAACCGGACAGCCTCGTCATGCTGTCGATATTGGTGAATGGGGGCGGTGAAGTTGGGGGCGCCCGCCAGGGCCTCTCCCAGGCTCAACAAGGGGGAAGAGTATTGCCAGTAATCCCACTCGGGCGTGAGCACAAGGACGGCGCGGGAGGTCCAGTTGAAGCGGCGGAGCAGCTGGGCCAGGAAGGCGCGGAGGTCGGGCCCCGCAGGACCGCCGTACACCGTCGTGGCGGAATCTGGGCTTCTCTTGTAGTAGGGCCCGGCTCGAAGGAGCGGCAGGTGCCCGCTCGCGGCTAAAGGCGCCACTGGGGTGGTTGTGTTGATGCAGCCCAGCCCCAGCAGCACGTCGATGTCCCGGGAGTTGGTGAGATCCATGGCGTTGAAGAGGGCCGTGAAGTAGTCGCATGTCTTCTCGTCCTCGGTGGAGGCGAAGATGGTGCGCACGTCGAAGTTTTCGTGGCGCAGCTGGGGCTCCAGCGCCTCCAGGGCCAGGCTCAGGGCGGGTTGGACGCGCGGCCAGGCCCAGGGGTAGCGCAGGTTGCGCTCCGGCAGCAGCACCCCCAAAGTCACCACCGTCGGGGCGGCGCTGGCGTTGAAGACCAGGGGCTGGGCAGGGAGGGGGGAGGAGGAGGGCACCCCCAGCAGGGTCACCAGCAGGGCCCCGGCGAGCAGCGGCGGCGCGGCCATGGACGGGGCGGGTGAAGAGCGCCTGGCTGCAGAAGTCAGAGGCCGTCTGTGAGGCGGCTGTGCTGAGCTCCCTCGGAAAAAGGACCCTAGCGCAGGGGCGGTATTCGGGGGTACCCACCCCTCTCCGCCCTCCTGCTCAGAGCTCTCCCCGACGCTGGGCTGGCTGAGCCAGGCACGAACCGGAGCTGAAGGCCCAGCAATGCACAGCGCGCTGAGGCTAGGGTTGCCAAGTCCAATTCACGAAATATCTGGGGACTTTGGGGGTGGAGCCAGGAGACTTTGGGGGTGGAGCCAGGAGACTTTGGGGGGTGGAGCCAAGATCAAGGCTGTGACAAGCATAATTGAACTCCAAAGGGAGTTCTGGCCATCACATTTAAAGGGATGGCACACCTTTTGAATTCCTTCCTTCCATAGGAAATAATGAGGGTTAGGGGCACCTTCTTTTGGGGCTCATAGAATTGGACCCCCTGGTCCAATCTTTTTGAAACTTGGGGGGTGTTTTGGGGAGAGGCACGAGATGCTATACTGAAAATTTGGTGCCTCTACCCCAAAAAACAGCCCCCCCAAAGCCCCAGATACCCGCGGATCAATTCTCCATGATTTTCTATGGGAATAAATCTCCATAGGGAATAACAGAGTTCCCAGCAGACATTTCCCTCCCCTCCCCCTGCTTTTTGACGACCCTGAAGTGGGGGAAGGGCCTCCAAACCGGGGGATCCCCTGCCCCCACCTGGGGATTGGCAACCCTAGCTGAGGCCCCCATCTCCCCGTGGACCGTCGAGGATTGTCAATGGATCTGCCCGAATTCCTGCGATTATCACAAAGAAACATCCCCAAAGCACCATCACTGGCGGCACCAGGCGAGGAGAGCATTGGGTGCTTCCAGATGCCTCCATCCCCTTTAAGGAAACACACGTTAAGCCCCCTCCCCCTCACCCCACCCCTGCTTTGACTAGTTTGGGAGGGGGAGCAGACACCATCTCACATGATTTCCCCACCCCAAAACAAATCCATGCCTCCTTCACTGTTCTGGGGTTCCCAACAGGAATCAATAAAGAGGCTCAATGGGATGAAATCTGAGTCTGAAGAGAAACCCACCCAAGCCTTGGATCACTCTAGAAAACCTCCACAAACTGGGTGAGTGAGTGACATTGTGGCAAAGGCAGTGTTAAGGTGATGCACATGAGGGCAAAAAAAAATCCCATTCTCAAGTATAGGCTAATGGGATTGAATTTGCTGAGATGGAGGGGGGAGGAGAACTAGGGGGTTGTAGTGGATAGCTCAACGAACCTGTCTGTTTTAAAGTTTTATTAGATTTCCATATAAGAGAAAAAGGGGAAAGGGTAAAAGGAAATAGTACAGCGTTAATACATAATTACATAGTCACCAGATACATTCTGCACGTCGCTGTAAAATCTGAATAAATATGAAGCATTATAACTCATTTAATCTAATATCAAAAAATATTGTAGGTTCTTACTCAAACTGTCTATTTTGGATTGTATTCTCAACATATATATATATCAATAGATAATGTAAATTCACACCAGCTATCTAATACAAAAACCACTTAAGTATCTAACCAAACATATAGCGGCTTCCAGCATGTTCTCGCTTTTTCCTTAGGTTTACCAGCTCAATGAACCTGTCAACCCAGTGTGCTGCAGCAGTTTTTTTTTCTTAAAAAGGCAAATTGTTTGTTAGAAATCAGTAGGAAAGGGAATGGGTATAAAGTAGCCGATATCGTAAAACTCCTGTACAGATCTCTGGTGTGGCCTCATTTGGAATCCTGTGTACGGTTTTGTCATCGCATCTCCAAAAGGACATTGTAGAGCTGGGAAAAGTACCAAGCAGGGTAACCAGACGAGGAGTACGGAGTTGGAGCACCTTCTCTAGGAGGCTGAAGAGGCTGGGACTTTTCAGTTTAGAGAAGAGACAACTAAGAGGGGACAAAATAGAGGTTTATACAATTGCACATGGAGTGGAGAGAGCTGACAAAGAGAACTGTTTCTCCCATTCTCAAAATACTAGAACTGGAGGGCGTCCAATGAAGCTGCTGGGCAGTAGGTTCAGGACAGACCAAAGGACAGGCAGGCAAACCAGTCAAGAGCTCCTGCTTTCCACAGAGAGGGATTCAAATGTGGCATTCGCTGCCAGAGGATGTAGTGATGGCCACAAGAATAAACAGCTTTAAAGGGGTTTTGATAGATTCATGGAGGACAAGTCTATCCGTGGCTACTAACCATGGTGACTGAGGGGAACCTCCACATTCAGTGGCACTAAACCTCTGAATCTCAGAGCCAGGAGGCAACATCAGGGGAAGGTCTTGGCCAGAGCCAGTGGTCTATCTAGTCCAGCATCCTGTCTCACACAGCGGCCAACTAGCTTCTCTGAGCCCTTGCCGGGTACAAGCAGGGATGGATGTTTCTGAGACAGGCTGGGCACAGAGCAAGCCCGCCCGCCCCCCCCCCCCAGGGCTGGTGGGCAGTGCAGGCCCTGATAACACGCTACAAAACCACAATGAAACTGAAGGCCTGAGAAATGACAAAAGGCAAGGAAGATCCGATTATATCTGCCTTTGTCATGTATTTTGCTTTATTGTGTTTTTGTGGCGTGTTGTTCACGGGGGCCTCAATAAACTGTCTTTCTCAACAAACGCTGTGCCTCTGTGCAGGCTCTGCTGGCCGCCATCTTTATTCACAGGGATGATCAAGAGTACAGATGCACATGCTCATCTTAAAATATACTTCTGAGGACTCTATCTCCCGCCCTGCCGCCCCCCCTCCCCAAGCACCAAACAGCCATTTTCTTTCCCCAGCCTGATCTTTTGACAAGCCAGGCCCTGGGGTGGGATGGGGGAGGCAGTGGGGAAGGCCCTCCCTGGTTGTGATTGTTTGGCACCTGCTGTGAGACAAGAAATATCCTGACTCTGACCTTCCACACTCACTGAGCTGAGCATCCACAGAGGCCTGTTCCGGCTCTGCATCCATCTGGCCCCCCTCTGCTGCCGGGAGGCTCCTGTTGGCCCACCATGTCCCAGTCACCCTCCGCCTGCCCTGCTCTCCCCCATCATCGTGCCCCCCCCAACAGCTCTGACTCCCCCCCCCATGCATTAATTTCTCTGCACCCGCATACCTGCTCCACTCCCCCCCACCCCATGACGCAGAAGGCTTACACCAGTCAGATTAAACACTGTGGGGGCCACTGGGCAGTCAAAATTTCAAGGGCTTCCATGCAAATTATCTCGGAGCACCTGCCCCACCACCTGTGGCGCCCACTGCAGCCTGCGGGCGCTTCCCCAAAAGCTCCTTTGACAAAGCTGTAGGGGGAGAGACAGAGACCGTTTTCGTCCACAGCTCACCTCGCAGTCACAATCCTGTTCCCTCCGCAGCGTCTGGTTGGATTTCCCACCATCTACGCCGAAGTTACAGGAAGTGCCGCAGCTTTTGTGTGGCAAACGTAAACCGCTAAAAGCCAGTTTACGTTTGCTACGCAAAAGCCCCGTCACTTCCTGTAACTCCGGCGCAGATGGTGGGAAATCCGACAGACGCTGCAGAGGGAACAGGGTGGTGACTGCAAGGTAAGCTGTGTGCGAAAACGGTAAGAGAGAGGCAACCTTGGCGACAATGCCAGCAGCAGCTGCACCAGGCAAGTTGGGCAAAGAGCACCTCAGGGGCTGGCTGCACGTGGAGGCTGGGAGGGCTGCAAGCAGGGGGGAAACTCGGGGCGGGGGTGGGGGGAAGCCAGCCTGGAGCCCCTAAAGGCATGGGAACCCATAGGCCAGGGCCTGCTTGGCCTAATTGTTAATCCAGCCCTTCCTCTGTCCCACCTCTTGCTTGTTATAAGATGGAGGTGGGTCTGCACGTTTTAGCCCTTTTGGCCTAGGGGGTTTAAGGGAACAGAAGCCCAAAGTGCAAAGCCACTCCAGGATTGCTCTCTCCCTCTGGCCCAGTGACTCTCTCACCCCACCCCCCCCCACCTATGGTAAGTGGCAGAGCAGCTGAATTGGGGCAGAATGGTGCAAGCCAAAGCCTTGGTGGTTCTCACCCTCTTTTTCAGGGACCCCTGGCTTCAGTTATGGGTGACATGGTCTTGGATGGGCCCTGGGCATTTGGGGGTGAAGCCCAGGGAGGAGAGGGACCATAGCAGGTGATAGAGCCATAGACCCCACCCTCCATAGCTGCCATTTCCTCCGGGTGAACTGATCTCTGTTGTCCGGAGATCAGTAGTCATTCCATGACATCTCCAGGCCACACATGGAGGTTGGAATTGTAGTCCAAAGGGGCTTGCGGGAGGCCTTCCTCCTCAGGGAATTCTGAAATATTCTGCCAGCTAGGTTTGTCTCCAAGCCAGGTTGCTCGTCTTTGGGCTGGGCTTGACCCAGGCGGCTGTTGATAGTGGCTTGAAATTGCTTTGAAAAGCAGTCTTTGTGTGAATATGGTCTGAAAACTGTAAATCTAAGAATACAGGTCTTTGTCGTCGCTGGGGTGGGGGTCTATGGACCCTCAGACTGGACGCAGAGCAGGGCTGGTGAGCAGGGCAGGCCCCTGTGACAGACGCAGTGGAAAACCACAATGGAAGGGAAGGCTTGAGGATGATAACAGGCAAGCAACATCGGATTATATCTCCCCCAGCATCCATCTTGTTTCCCCATTCTGGGCTTCTCACAGGCCAGGCCTGGAGTGGGGGGTGGGGAGGCAGTGGTGTTGGCCCTCTCTGGTTGTGGGTGTTTGGCAGCTGCCACGAGACAAGGATGATCCTGACACTGACCTTCAGTTTCACTGCGCTGAGCATCCACAGAGGCCTGTTCTGGTTCCATCTGGCCCCCTCTCTGCTGCCACTGCCAGGATGCTCCTACTGACCCACATTGTCCCGGTCACTCTCCGTCTGCCCTGGCCTGCTCTCCCTCATCACTCCCCCCCCCCATGCATTCATTCCTCTGTACCTGCATACCTTTCCACTCCACCCACCCCACCCCCACAGAAGGCTTACACCAGCCAGAGGCTTGTTTTGGCCCTCTGTCCCACCTCTTGCTTGTTATATGATGGGGGTGGAGAGTAAGCAAGTCCCCTGCACTTCTCAGCCCTTTTGGCCTAAGAGGTTGAAGGGAGGGGAGGCCCAAAGTGCAGAGCCCCTCCAGGATTGCGTGTTCCCAGTCTCTCTCTCTCTCTGGCCCAGTGACTGTCTCGCCCCTCTCCAGTAGCTGAGCAGCTGAATTGGGGCAAAATGGTGCAAGCCAAAGCCTTGGTGGTCCTCACCGTCTGCTTCAGGGACACCTGACTTCAGGTATGGGTGAGATGGTCTGGGATGGGCCCTGGATATTTTGCAGTGGGGAGACCAATGCAGGCTATAATGCCAAAGAGTCCACCCTCCAAAGCCGCCATTTCCTCCAGGTGAACTGATCATCGTTGTTCACAGATCAGTAGCCATTCCATGAGTTCTCCAGGCTCCATATGGAGGTTGGCAAATGTAGCCCAGAGGGCCTTCTGAGAGGCCTCCATCCCCTGGAAATTCTGAAATTTTCTGCCAACTGGGTTTGCCTCCAAGCCTGTCTTTGGGCTGGGCTTGACCCAGGCAGCTGCTCACAGTGGCTTGAAATTGCTTTGAAAAGCGGTCTTGGTCCAAAGGTGATCTGAAAACTGAAAGTCTAAGAATACAGAACTCTTTGTTGTCGCTGGAGTGGAGGGGTATATGGACCCTCAAATGTTGCTTTTGGGGCAATCTAGGGTGGGGATGAAGAGCCTGCCCCCTCCTGCTGACAGGCCTCCTTTCTGCCAGACACCGTTGTGAAGTCCAAAACAGCAGCCAGCCGCTCTAGTTGCGCCCTGCCCTAGTGCTGACATCACTTGTGAACATGACTGAGTGTGGATACTTGCCATAGGCTCTGAATGTCTTTCATTCAAGTAAATGGAACAAGATATCACATTCTATCAGAGAACCAGTCTGTTGTAATGGTTAAGAGCGATGGACTATAATCTGGAGAACCAGGTTTGATTCCCAGCGCTTCCACAAGCAGCCAGCTGGGTGACCTTGGGTCAATCATAGTTTGCTCAGAGCAGTTCTTTCAGAGCTCTCTCAGCTCTGTCTGTTGTGGGAGAGGAAGAAAAGGCAATTGTAGCCGCTTTGAGACTTCTGAGTGAAGGCTGGGCTATAAATCCAACCTCCTCTTTCTATGCTGTGCATTCCTGAAAACAGGGCTTTTTTGGTAGCAGGAACTCCTTTGCATATTAGGTGACACCCCTTGATGTAGCCAATCCTCCTAGAGCTTACAGTAGACCCTGCACTATGAGCTTTGTAAGCTCTTGGAGGATTGGCTACATCGGGGTGTGTGGCCTAATATGCAAAGAAGTTCCTGCTACAAAAAAAGCCCTGCCTGAAAATACAAATATTTGGATACAAGAAGGTTCATTTTATTTTTTTCCAATTTATTCAAAATGGACCATTTTTTCTCCTACACTCATGTTGGCAGACAATACCCACAACTGAACATCCAGGATTGAAGGCAGGCTATCTGTTAGGTGCAGGCCTACACTTCAGCTACTTTTGCTATGCACCAATGGAACCTCCAGGATTGTGGGCAGTCTATCTGGCAATGAGGGAAGAGGAGGACTGCTGAAGACGTCACTGCAACAACATCTGTCTTGCAGTCCCAAACTCAGCACCTTATGAACTTATGAAAGCATATATTGGGACTATTTTCTAATATTTGTCAATATATTAGAGTTCATTGAATTGTATTATTTAACATATGGAAGAAAATAGACTCGACGGTTGTATCATATTCAACAGAAAATAGACTTGCCAGATGAACTGTACATATTTTGTTTATTATTTGTGCTACACATGGTTGTTTTACATTTCTCATAGGTTAAACTCAGCAGCACACATGCGAAGGAATATGTGAGCATACACGGAGATAATGTTACAAACAAAATAGGCCCCAAGTATGGATGTGAACTTAGGCCTCCTCCATAACCACTGACCTCCAGTGGTTTCAGTGAGCAGTCAAACCATGTCTGCCTGGCATGAACAGAACACTTCCTGCCCTCTCTTATGATCCATTTGGTGGCTGTGTCAGTGGAGGGAAAGGTGGCTATTCTTTGGCAGGCAGTGGTGGGCAGGGCAGAGGCGCTGGGGGTGGCTTTCCTTCAGCCATGTAATGGGCTTATCTAGTAAAGAGAAAGACACAAGCATTGTGGGTGGAGTATATACTTGCAACCAGGGCTTTTTTTATATAGAAAAAGCCCAGCAGGAGCTCATTTGCATATTAGGCCACACCCCCTGATGCCACTAGTGTTTCACATAGGGCTTTTTTATAGAAAAAGCCGAGCAGGAGCTCAAGTGCATATTAGGCCACATCCCGTTGCCACCAGTGTTTCACATACGGCTTTTTTTGTAGAAAAAGGCCCAGCAGGAGCTAATTTGCATATTATACCACACCCCCAACATCACCATTGTTTTTGTGCAGCACTTTTTTTTTATGGAAACCCAGTGGGAACTCATTTGCATATTAAGCCAAACCCCATCACCATTGTTTCACACAAAGCTTTTTGTAGAAAAAGCCCAGCAGGAGCTCATTTGCATATTAAGCCCCCTGATGCCAAGCTAGCCTGAAATGTGTTCCTGTTCAAAGAAAGCCCTGCTTGCAACACAGCCCTCCTCAAAAAAACATTCCATTTCCATCCCATTCATACACACTATCAGAGGAACCAGGAAGGGAAACTTTCCAATTTAAGCCAGAAACCACATTTTCCTCATTTCTGAAATCGCACCAAGGTTCACATGGAGAATTTTCCCTATCCTACCCCCAGATCCTTTTGTAAATTTGAGGGCAAGTCCTCAAGATCTGTTGCAGGGATCCACAGAGCTTGCCGGGGCTGGAATCTGCCCACAGACAGCTTCCAGGATGCTGATGGGCTGGACTGCCAGGTTGCCGACAGACACCCATTCATCTGGTTTCAGCTGACTCGGGGTTAATGTGGGAAACAGAGGAAGAAGGGGTCGAAAGCCATGCAGCTGAAGACACCAGCTCAGGGCCAAATTTGTTCAGCCACAGATCTGTCCTGTTTAAACACAGGGAGGGTGGAAAGAGGGCCAAGTATTGCACGATCCATCGCTGCAGGCAGAAGAGGCAGCCCTGTCCTGATGTCTCTGCTTGACTGAGGAAGAACTGGGCTCTTCAAAATCTTTCTCGCCATTCAGAGAGAAAGGAAAGGAAGATCCCAATGGAAAAGAAGCTGCTCATTTACCTATTTGTAAGGTGTGTTGCTTGAGGGCTCTTCGGGTATTCCACACGCCAAGACAGAAGGGGGGAGCCCAGAATCTTCCTGCAGGGCCTTGCCCAGAAGGACAGGCCAAAGAAGAGGGAGGAGATGAATGGTTCAGGGAGGCAGTCCTGTTGGTCTGAAGTGGAAGATTCATACTAAATTTGTATTTTTGCAAAAACATTCTGCAACGGAATTGGAAACAGACAGCAGATGGCTTTCAACAAGTATTCGGGGAGGTTGTTCACATAGTGGATAAGTTTAAAAGGGGTGTGTCAGGCAGGAGGGGGGAGCCATATGCAGAAACTGAAACACAGATGAGGTTTGCACACAAGGGAAAGGAAAGGAAAGGTCCCCTGTGCAAGCACCAGTCATTTCCGACTCTGGGGTGACGTTGCTTCACAACGTTTTCATGGCAGACCTTTTTACGGGGTGGTTTGCCATTGCCTTCCCCAGTCATCTACACTTCCCCACCAGCAAGCTGGGGACTCATTTTACCCACCTCGGAAGGATGGAAGGCTGAGTCAACCTGGAGCCGGCTACCTGAACCAGCTTCCGCTGGAATCAAACTCAGGTCATGAGCAGAGGGCTTCAACTGCAGTACTGCAGCTTTACCACTCTGCGCCACAGGTGAGAATGGTGCCCCCCCCAAACAGCACAACCAGATGCTCAGGCCACACAGAAATGGCCTGTGGCAGAAGGAACCAGAGGCCCAAAGCAGCAGACCAGGAAGGATCACCCAGAATCAACCCCCCTGCCCTCCGCAACACAACCAGATACTCAGGCAGGCTACACAAAAATAATTTTAAAAAACCCCCAAAAAGTTATAAAATGATTACAAGGCAGGCCAGGCCAGTCAGAGCCACCCCCAATCCCCCCAGCAATCCCTCCCCAACACAAAACCTACCAGATACCAGCCCAAAGCAGGAAAAAAAACATAAGGTTTTTTTAAATTTAAAAATAAAAACCTGCTTCTAAAATTCCCCCAATCGCCACTATAAGAGGGGGGGGGGAGGAAGGATCTCACCAGACAGATGCAGTGAAGTCCAGGTCCAGGATTCAGGAACACCACCAACCAGGCCACAGAGAACAGAGCAGCAGAGCAGTCTACCAAAAGCAGAAGCTCACCTCACACTCACAGTCTCCCTATGGCAACAGGAGCAGCAATGGAGTCAAGGGGGCAAGAGATGGTAAATAAATACCCTTTTTCTGCTCATGTACAGAACAGAACAGTTTGAAAATAAATTGTTCTGTTCTCTGATTGGCTTGAGGGGGGAAACATGCAATTCCATTGGAGAACTGCGGTTTCTCCCTTCCCCCTATCTTTGCAAAACAAAAAAAGCCCTGCAGGGTCTTGTAAAGCCATTCATTCTGCAATCTGCAAAATGCATGGCTCTGACTGGTCAGGGGCCTCATTCCCCCCCCCCACCCCAGCCAGAGGCGGGAAAATCCAAGGGAAAGGTGGTAAAGGCAATCACAGACTGCTTTTCCCCTTTCCCCATTGCTTTCTATTGAAGCAATAGCTTTACCGAATATTTCCGAATAGTACCATAATTATTCAGAATTCAGGTATTCGAAATTTCAAAATAGGCTCAGATGCCTATCTGAAATTCCCTATTTCCGAATTTTACCGAAAAGGCTTCTATTCGGTAAATATTCAGTAAACCCTTTACCGAATTGACATCCCTAGCAGCAACCACCATTTCTCCCCTTCCCCACCGGGTGCTTGGGCTGTTTCCACTCTGAGGAATAGGCTGGGGAAACAAGATGAATGCCTGGGCAGAGGGAAGGGGGAATTTCCTGCTTCTTGGAAGCAACAGGGTACTCAGAAGTTCATTTAAGATGCCTATATAGTTAATCTGGGTTAAGGATCACCACAGTAGATGAGGACAGTTGTCAGGAAGGCCCAGAATCATATGACTGATAAAAATGGTTTGCTGAGGTACTCTGAACAATAGACCACAAAAGCATGATAAAAACTGAATCGATGGTAAATGAAAAACTGACAAAATGCACCATAACGGTAACACTTATCATGTATTAAATGTTATCTTGCTTCTGCAGTGTTTTAGTCTTAGCACCTCTACGAACTGTTGTCTCAGTCTTTTCTCAATTCTAGTGGGGAGGAGGTACGTGCTCCTGAAGTAGTCTCAGGAAATGCGTATTTGGCTCACGATGGAAGTCAAGGGGGGAGGGGGGATTTCCTGCCTCCGGGAAGCAACAGGGTACTCAGAAGATCATTTAAGAGGTCTGCGTTAATCTGGGTTCAGGATCAACACAGTAGATAAGGACAGTTGTACTCAGAAGTTCATTTACAATGTCTGCATAGTTAATCTGGGTCCAGGATCTCCACAGGACATAAGAACCCTTGTCAGGAAGGCACAGAGTCATAGGACTGGTAAAATAGTTTCCTGAGACACTGGCGGAAACAGACCCATCCCAAAAGAAAGGAGGGTTCTGGGAAACCATCCAGGCCCCCAACACCCACCCAGTGATGGCAGTTCATGACATATGGCACCCCCCCCCCAGTCCATTGAAAATCCCACACCCCAGCAGGCTGCATTCACACAAGGGCTGCAGGTGTGAATGTGCCTGTTTTTTTGCCGCCATCTCCATCCTTACCTATAAGCTGCAATGTAGGCAGGATTCTGTCGTGGCGGATGGAGATGCCAGGTGTCCTGGGAAACCTCATCCCTCCAGGCCAAGAAGTGTGGGGTGGGCTGCCCCTCCTACCTGCGGAGAGAAACACAATCTCCCTGCCCCAAGTTACAATTTGTCCAGGGTTGAGCCCTGACATGAAATCAGGTTCTCAAGCTCAGCCTTGGAATATTCGGACTCTGCTTCAGGGCCACTTCGGGCAGGAGGTGGAGAAGGGATACGTGAGGTTTCAGGGAAGGAGATCTATGCCAAGCACTCTGAGCTCCAGAGGGGGGAAAAAAGCAGGAAAAAAACAAAACCTTGACTACGGCTCTCCACCAGCCACCCAACACAAACATCTCCGCTCTATCTAAGGGGTTTGCATTCTGCCCATGGGATGCAAGACAGAAATTGAATGTGGGATGGATCAGAGTTCTGATTCCCACCCGATGGGAAACTTCTCCACGGCACCCCAGAGGTTTGATTTCAGCTTCAGGCCCCCCTAAGTTGTAACAGAGACATTTCCTCTGCAAGGTTCTGTCCCCCTTTTCTGAGACAGGAAATGTCTCCACTCAAATACTTACTGGAGGCATAATGGAGCCAAGGAGACATCAGAGAGTGACCCAACGAGCTCCAGTCAAAGACCATGATGGCTCATCATGCTTGTTGAGTTGTGCCACTTGAGGTGTCGATTCCCTGGATGCTCTCAGGTGAAAGTCTCCCTGGCCTCCCCGGAGTTAGGGATGAAGAGATGAAGCAGGGGAAGAGACCAGGTTCTGCAGCTGCTGATCACTCCTGGGATGCCTTCCCCTCTGCGCTGTCCATCCTGAGGAGGTGCTGAACAGCTTTGCAGCCAGTCAGTTCCCTGTGTCGATTCAGCTGCGTCTTCCTCTCCCTGCCAAGCTGCTTTTGCCGTTGACCAGAAGCTGAAACTGAAACTTCTCCAGACAAAGACACAGATGGTTCTACAACTCCCATCATGATAGGCAAACTCATACATGCACAAAAATCTCTATGTGAGACTTTTCTAAAATATAGTGCTTATTTATAATCGCTGTCTGACCAGTCCTTTTTATGACTGGCTGCTGAACAGTGAGCAGAGAGAGCAGATCTTTGTGGGGGAGGCAGAATGCCCATCGGGCTGTGTAGAATACTGCCAATTGCACTATGCGGCTTGAGTATGTGGAAACTTACCTGGCAGGTGGTCTTGAGATGCTCCTGAATGGCTGAACTGCTTGGCAATCAATCCACTCCCTGCTCCAACAAGCAAGCAGAGACGGAGCTGAACCAGTGAGTGTTTGAGCATCCCTACTTAGGGGAGACCAGCCCAGCAGTCTGAAAGCACCCCTTCAAGCCGTGGAGTGTGGGCAGAAGAGTGCTCTGGGGAGGGCAAACAGAATGCCTGTCTCCAAGCAGAGGAAACCAGCCATGCCTCACTTGCAGGCCTGGATTTGCCCACTGTCTTGCCCTGAAGACAAACACATTAAACCAGCAAGGTCAACAAAAGCATTCTTTCGGAAACCACCCGAACGCAACTAATGGGTGTCCCAGAGAAATAAGTACTAGTTGTGGTGCTCCAGTTTAATTTCATTTCCTTCTCCCTTTCAAGGCACTTTCACATCTGTGCAGAAGGTGAAACTGAGGCTGCTCCAGACAATTGACGTGGAGGGAGGAGGACAATTCCCATAAGGCTGAGTGGAAAAGTGCATGGACAAAGGACCTTGGCGATAACACAGAATGAACTGAACACCAAACAGTAAGACCTTTACAAAAGCACATGCTGCTTTTACAAAATCCCAGTTTGACCAATTAATTGGTTCAATGTTTATTTTTATGACTGGCTGCAGAGAGTGAGCAGAGATAACAGGTACTGTATGTCAGGGGTAGGTAGGACTCCATTAGGATGTATGAAATACTGCCGATTGCATTATACTTTTGGATTATGCAAAAACTTACCTGGCCCTGAGATTCTCTGGAGTAGCTGGACCAACTGGCAATAAATTAGTTCCCTATACTAGTCAGCAAGCAGATCATGAGGTAAACTGGTATTAGAACATCCCTACCTATCAGACTTCAAGCTGCGGCTCCTGGGTGGAAGGTGGGTGGACTGAGGATGGCATAATGAATGCCTGTCTCAAAGCAGAGAAAATGACCCGGGCTTCACTTGCAGATCTCAGCTTGCTCAGTGTCTTGCTCTAAAGATGAATGTGTCACACTGGCTAAATTGACACAGAGGAATGGCCAAAAATCCCAGAAGGCTGAGCAAAAACGTACATGTGTGAAAACCCACAATGGTAACAAAGAATGAAATGAGCACCAAATGATTTAAACACACACACACAATCATTACTGTCAGACCGATCAATTTGCCCTGTTTCTAGGATTTGTTAAGAAGATGATGATATTGGATTTATATCCCATCCTCTGTTCTGAATCTCAGAGTGGTCACAATCTCATCTACCTCCCCCCCCCCCTCACAACAGACACCCTGTGAGGTCGGTGAGGCTGAGAGAGCTCTCCCAGATGACAAAAGAATGAAAAAAACACCAAATGAAAATACCTTTTTTAAAAAATCCACAATAAATTATTAATGTCAGACTGATCAATTTGCTATCTTTTAGGATTGGTTGCCATGCAGTGAGCAGTGACGGCGGGTCTACGTGAGAGGAGGAAAGCAGGAATCCCATAAGGATGCATGAGAACACAAACATGACAAATAATGCCAACTGCACTGTATGAATATGTAAAACTATAACCCAATGAAAAGATATCAGCAGCTTGTGAACAACCCAGCTGCTTGGCTCAGAATAAGCTCTGTGTTCCCAACCAGAGAGCAGAACGTGAGGCAAAATGGCGGGCATCTGAACATTCCGTCCTGCCTGGTAAACAAATCACCAATGGAGGTGGCAGAGGGAATGAAAGGGCTTAGAAACAGCAACTGGCCTGAGGTAGGCCAGTGAGATCAACCCCCTCTGCCCCTAGACACACACACCCTTACGACAGGAGGGGTCCTCCGTGTTGAAGACACAGGACGGGTTGTCGTGAGGAGGGCCCCCCTTCTTCCAATGGATGGGCCTCGTCCAGTTGATCCGCTTCTCTGATTCCATGTAATGACCCACTACCTGTGGGATGAAGGGGCAGGATTCAGATGAAGAAGCACCTTCCTCCATGTCTCCTGGAAATTCCCAGAATCCCATCCAAATGAAAAGGCCTGCAGGCTTCAATATTAAGCTTCCCGCTACCTTCAGATCCCAACTCTGACTCAAGGCTCTTTAGTGGCTCTTTGGTGCACACAAGCCCCTCCCCCATCTACCATGGCTGACACCTTCTCCCCCACCCCATACACATACCTGGAATTCTCCACTCTCCACATCCCTCATGGCCCACAGGTCATAATCCATCTCTCGGTCATTTTTGCTGTTGAGGCTCACCGTCCCAGTGACACCTGGATGGGTGGGGGCAGGGAGGGAGGGAGACACACATCATTTCCATGTGGTCTCTGGCATCAGTTGTCCCTCATGAACCATGGCTGAGTTGGACAGGCTCTGGGGCAGCTCCCCTCTAAAGCCAGCCCCCTCCCCCATCTCCACCTGCTCCCTCCTGGCCTGATCTCTCTCAGTCGAGGGCATCTTGTGATGCCTTTCCCCAACCTCCAGCCCCAATTTCTCTGCAACCTCCCCATGCCTCCACCACCTCTGCCTATCTTTTCACCTCACAAAGATTCAATACCCTCGATTTTCAGTCCCCTCATCTTCTCCAGGATGCGGCTGATATCCCTCTTGGTTCCACCTTCCAGGAGTGTTTCACTCAGGGCCCTGAGATACAGCAGCAGCACATCGTGGAAGCAACCGGCCACCAGGGTCCCCTGCCAGAGTGGGACAGAGAGTGAGAGAAACATTATGGAACTCTCCTGTTCTCTTCCCCGCCCCACTGGCAGCCACTGCCTTGGAGGTCATAACTGGAGAATATCTAGACACAGCCCTGCTAATGTAGCCATGAGAAGTGCCACGTGGTAACCATGGTGGTCTGTTTCAAACATCTGGAAGCCAGACCAGCAGCTACTCCTTGGTGGGGGAAGTGGTCTGATGCTGGGAATTTAGGGGTGTCTCTTGGTCTGTGCGAAGCGGCCCCGTGGCACAGAGTGGTAAAGCAGCAGTACTGCAGTACTGTGGTCTGAACTCTCTGCTCACGACCTGAGTTCTATCTCGGCGGAAGCTGGTTCAGGTAGCCGGCCCAAGGTTGACTCAGCCTTCCATCCTTCCGAGGTCGGTAAAATGAGTACCTGGCTTGCTGGGGGGAAAGTGTACATGACTGGGGAAGGCAATGGCAAACCACCCTGTAAAAAGTCTGCCATGAAAACATTGTGAAAGCAACGTCGCCCCAGAATCGGAAACGACTGGTGCTTGCACAGGGGACCTTTCCTTTTCCTTTCCTTGGTCTGTGCAGGTTTGGTGGCCCCCATGTCTCAGGCAAGCTTAGATCTGGCAGCCCACCCAAAAAACAAGGCCTAGGATTCACCCTCCCTCAACCATGACACTGAGGAGACTTCTGGACCACAACATCCAGTTGGGTGACAGATCAAAGAGGGAAGACCAGTCCAGACCTGGGTGGCAAGAGGCAAGGCTGGGAGCACACAAGGAAGGCAGAACCCAGGAGCTGAAGGTGAACATGAGGAAATGGGGGAGGAGGCAATGGTGGTGAGTCACAAGGCTGAAACACAAAGTGCAGGGAACACAACTGAAAACGCACTCTGGACAGAAAACCAGGGAGGAAGCAGCAACAATGGTCACCCAGACAAAAGAACTACCAAGGCGGCCACTGCAAACTCCCTGCATGATCAAGGGCTAATGTTGACCAGAATCTATCAAACCAGCCTCAATGACCCCACCTCCCCGCAAAGCCAAGCCACAGTTGCCCTCCTCAACCCCAAACATGGGGACTCTCCTGGGTCATTTCTTTGTCATGGTAGGTGATATATGAGGCCAAGGTGAAAAGTGGTTTTGACCTCTGAACGCTGGCTGATCACTCTCATCTCACTTCTCACAAAGGGCCCTGACCTCCATCCCATAATAACAGAGGTCAGAAGAAGATAAGCAAACAGGGGTGTGTGGATTTACCATTGAGTCATTCACTGCCACACCGAAGTCTCTCTTGGCACGCAAGATCAGCTGGCTCTGGAAACGCCGGTATTCGGGGGTTTGGGGCTCATGGGGAGTGACCACAAGCACCGTCTGCAATTAGAGGAAAAGGTCAAGGGACTCCTTGAGGAGCTCCTGGGCAGGTCTGGGCAGCTGGGAAGACACACCAGCAGGTGAGCCAGGCCAGGGTTCTGCCAGGGCTGGTCTCCTGTTAAGATGGAAAAGACTCTGTGTCTCTGAGAGCCAGCCTCCTCTGTCTCCCTCTCATCTCCCTTTGGGTCAAGGGATTCTGACCCAGAAATTCTTGTACACATAGAATGGAGGCCAGAGGCTCCACTGGGCTTCATCCAGGTAAAAAACAGGGTTGCACTTACCTGTCACAGTGGCCCCTCAAGTTGGTCCCTAATGTGCAGGCGTCGCAAATGCAGGATTGCATAGAAGGGCTGCAATCAAACCATCTCTTTCCCTGCCAAAGGAGGCCCTTCCCAACACCCCTTCCAAGTGCTCATCCAAGGCAGACCCCCCAAGAGCCCCATCTGCAGGTCCCCCTCCTTCACTAGACGGGCTGTGGCTCAGTCTGGGGGAACCCAGAAGCAGCATCCCCTTCCCTGCATCCCCAAGGCAAAAAGGCTGGCTGTGGGGACTCACTCATAAGGGGAAAAAAATCTCTGCACTTGCTCAGAATCACTGCAGGATTCATTCTTGCTTCCAATGTCCTGGTGATTGTGGCTCAACACATTAAACTGTGGCCTCCCTAAATCCCACCACGCCCTTAAGCTTGCATAGCAACACACCCAGGGAAGGTGGTGTCCTTTGGGGTGATTCCAGCCCCGATCTTCAGCTCACTAGTTTTCCTCCTTTCCACTCCCTCCCTCACTCCCTGCAGCAGAGTCCTGGACTCACCTGGAAGGCCTCTCGGAGGACTCCTGTATCTTGGCTCTCCTTGCTCTGCCAGGGCTTGGCTGCCTCACGATGCCCCTCAGCTCTCAGGCTTTCTCCCCGAACATCCAGATAGAAGAAGACGTAGTCACCGGTGGTCATGTTCTGAGCCTGCGCCAGGCGCATGATCTGCTGCAACATCTCCAGGGGCCCACAGATGTAGACCACTAAGGAGAAACCGAACCGACCAGAAGAGTGCGTGTCAGACACAAGCGAGGAATGGAGGGCAGGCAGTGAGGGGCAATGCGCCCCTCAGCCATACATGAAGCACAAGGCTTGACTTAGGATGCTCTGTGTGATCTGTCTCGTTGGCTCTTTGTTGAAGCAGTCTCCTCTCCCCAGTCCAAGCAGCCAGGTTCCCATCCATGTCCTCCCCACCCCATCAATTAACAAGAACATTTTCCCAGACTGCACTCTAAAACTCATGGATCTAGGCTAGCAATTCATTTTGTCATGATGCATGGGTTCTCATGACTTTTACGTGGACACCACCGAAATCCACTGCAAAGTTATAGATCTCAACATCCATGGACTGAACCTGAGATAACAAGATTCAGTTCTTCATGTCCCCACTGAGTGGCAAAAAAACCGTGGATTCAAGGCAGAAATCTTTATAGCTCTTCATGATTTTTAAATTGAATTCCATAATATACACATAAAGTGCACAGATCACATTGATAGCCACAAACTGCATAATAAATCACGTATGATGTATGTTTTTTAGATGTTTTATACTTTAATTGATAAGTATGTTACACTTTTGATGTAAGCTGCCCTGATTCCGCTTGCGGGAAAGGGTATGATATAAATCTAAAAATTCAATTCGATTCTTTGGCCAGTGGGATGGTGCAAGAACATGGATTCGGGAGACGGACCTTCATGTATTCATACCATCTTTATGCAAGCCCTGTTCACATGTTACCGGGGACACACTTACAATCCTAATACACGGGATACCTGATTGTACTTTGCAGGTGTGCTGAGTAATTCTCCCGGGGCAGTTAATGCATGCACAGGGGGTGGGGAGTCAAACCCAGTTCTCCAGCTTAGAGCCTGCTGCTCTTAACTCACTGAAATTGTCAAGACAGTGTGCGTTTGCCATAAAAAAAGCCAATGCCATGCTGGGAATTATTAGGAAGGGAACTGAAAACAAATCAGCCAGTATCATAATGCCCCTGTATAAATCGATGGTGCAGTCTCATTTGGAGTACTGTGTGCAGTTCTGGTCGCCGCACCTAAAAAAGGATATTATAGCATTGGAGAAAGTCCAGAGAAGGGCAACTAGAATGATTAAAAGGCTGGAACACTTTCCCTATGAAGAAAGGTTGAAACGCTTGGGACTCTTTAGCTTGGAGAAACGTCGACTGCGGGGTGACATGATAGAGGTTTACAAGATAATGCATGGGATGGAGAAAGTAGAGAAAGAAGTACTTTTCTCCCTTTCTCACAATACAAGAACTCGTGGGCATTCGATTAAATTGCTGAGCAGACAGGTTAAAACGGATAAAAGGAAGTACTTCTTCACCCAAAGGGTGATTAACATGTGGAATTCACTGCCACAGGAGGTGGTGGCGGCCACAAGCATAGCCAACTTCAAGAGGGGTTTAGATAAAAATATGGAGCAGAGGTCCATCAGTGGCTATTAGCCACAGTGTGTGTGTGTGTGTGTGTGTGTATATATATATATATATTTTGCCACTGTGTGACACAGAGTGTTGGATTGGATGGGCCATTGGCCTGATCTAACATGGCTTCTCTTATGTTCTTAACTACTACACCACACTGGCTCTCACATCACAGGACCTCGTGCTGTTATAATATAACTTGATAAGGAGGTTCAAGGATTTAAAAGTCCCCCACTGAACCAGCAAATGAGAAGGAACAAAGTGGGACTGACTTCCAAGTAGACCAGCCTGCTGACTTCATGTGTTGCCGCATGAGCACTAAAGCAAGAAATGCTCACAGGTCCTTTGCCACTGCCTGCCTTGCACAGCAACCCTGGACTTCCCTGGTGGGCCCAGAGCCGGTGCAGCTGCCTCAGGTGCCACCTTGCCTGGGGGGCACAGCTGGGTGCCCCCTTTCTGCCAAGTTGAGCCAGGGCCTGGGGCCAGCGCTTGCATAGCGCGCTCCTTCCAAGGAGCGTGGTACGCAAGCATTGTAGCTCTCCCCAACCCCGGTCAGGATTTCTGCAATGTGGAAAGCCCTGCTCGTCTGCTTTCAATCCAAAAGCAGCCGAGCACTGCTAAAACAGTGGACTCTTCAGAGACTTCCAAGGAACCTTTCCGAGGGTTCCCCTTCCTCCTCTCCACCTACCTTGTCCATTGAATAGTAGGTGCAGCTGCATAACAATCCCTGGATTAGGAGAGCGGGCAGCCAGCTAGCCACCAGGGGCTTTGCCACACACCCAGCAGCCCTCATTAAGCCCTGGTGAAGCCCACGCCACCCTTTCTCCCCTCCTTATGTGATTTTGGGTGGCAGGTGGCTTGCTGGCCTTTTGACTGGGGGGTGGGATGGCCAAGACGAACCCCAAGTGAGCGAGGCCTGCTTGGGCTGGCTGGATCTCTAGCCAGCCCAAGAAGGCCTTGCTCGCCTGGGGTTCTCCTTTCTTGCGTCCGTTTGCTTTTGGCTGGTGCGGAGGGGCAGCATGTGCTAATGAGTTATGCTAATGAGCTCCACCACCTATTTTTCTACAAAGTGACCCCTGGTCGGCTACAATACCCTTTCTCCCCTCCTCCTCACTGGATGGACAAACCTTTGTTGGGATGCTCTAGGCTAGAGATGTAGAATTTCCAGAAATTTTGAAGCTCGGAAAAAAACCCATTTTTTTTTTCTGGTAAAAAAATGTAAATTTGTGGAAAAATTAAAAAAAATGCTACATTAGCCCTTCTTTTTTCTTTTCCAGATTGAAAGTTATTCTGTTACTTTAGGAACATAAGATATGACTATGGACAATTCTACTTGGCATGAAATTATCACAACTAGCATATTAAAAATATAGTATATCCAAACAATTATTACAAACATAATTTACTTTTAAAATAATATTTATTTGTAATTGTAACAAATGGAGCAACACTCTCCTGAACTGTTTACTAGTTTATGAGGAAAAGACAAAAAAAATCTCCAAAATTTTTTTTGAAGTAACAATTATTCATATTTCCTCTTCACAGTATTAAATAAAAAAACTCATTCTCATAAAAAGAATTGAAGAGGGGAGAAGTGTATAGAAGAGGGTGTAGGACTAAGTTTCAATGAATGGGCATGACCTAGGACTTGCTTGTCCTCAGTGCACAGAAATTAGAATAATCTGATACCATACGTATTTTTTAGAAATGATTTGGAAAATATTTGGACACCTTGTCTTAAAATATTTTATTCATCATGTTAAAATAAAACATTCCATAATCAATTTTTTTCTTTTCTTTTTTTCAATTTTTTGGAAATAAACAAAAAAGGCTTCAGGACAGAAACAGAAAAAAAATCATTTTTTTCCTGAATTTTTCCAGTTTTTTTCCGGGCCTTCACATCTCTACTCTAGGTTGATCCTTCATTGAGCAGGGGGTTGGACTAGATGGCCTGTATGGCCCTTCCAACTCTATGATTCTGAATTTACCATTACTTAGGAATGCTCATAAGCTGCACTAATTGGAGGGTCAGACTAAGTTCTAGGAATCCAAGTTTCGGAACCCCACCCCACAAAACCTTGCTGGGAGAGCTTGGCCCAGCCCCACACTCTCAGCCTAACCTACCTCACAGGGTGCTTGTAAGCTGTGTTGCCTCTAAATTAGCATGAGCTAGCTCACAGTTTTTTAGCCTCCGGCTCACCCATTTTTGTCTTAGCTCAGGAAAAAATGGCCCCAGAGCAAAATAATTTACGCTGTAGCTCAGGACTTTTAATGCCAGTAGCTCACCAAGAAGTATTTTTGCTCACAAAACTCCACAGCTTAGAGGGAACATTGGTTGTAAGACCTAAAACGGGTGACAAAACGGGTCAGATGCTTTGGGTTCTCACTGTGGGCAAGGAGGTGGTAGAAATGAAGTACAACAAATCAAGGCTTGTTTGCTAAAAGGGAGAGGGCCTCGAATTGTCCCCTGAAGCCATTGCAACTGTTTTGAGTGTTTCCCAATAATTATTGGTGAGTTTAACAAAGCAGGAGTCAAGCAGCACCTTTAAGACCAACCAATTTTTATTTAGACCGTAAGCTTTGGTGTGCTCTTAAGCACGCTTCATCAGATGAGGAATCCAGCACAGTGAGCAAAGCCATGCATAGCTGAGCAGAGCCATACAGAGCTGGTAGTCGCTATGTATGGCTCTGCTCAGCTATGTATGGCTTTGCTCACTGTGCTGGATTCCTCGTCTGATGAAGCGTGCTTCGAGAACAGACGAAAGCTTAAGGTCTAAATAAAACTTGGTTTGTCTTACAAGTACCGCTTGACTCCTGCTTTGCTCAACTGCTTCAGACCAACACGGCTGCCCGCTTGGACCTCTCTCTTGGTGAGTTTGAAAAAAGACCAGTGGGCCACCCCTTCCCGGGAGAGCCCCTGCGAGTGAGGATGGAGAGGGGGAACGCAGGGGGTCCAACGCCCCAGGACTCTGGGGGATGGGGATAAGGGGCAGCAGGCCTCTAAGTCTCGGGCAAGCCCTACTCCCCGGGCTGGGGATGAGAGGGGGCGGCTTTGGACGGGAGGGCTGGCGGGCGTCACTCACCTCGCCCCTTGGCCTCGATGAACCGGACAGCCTCCTCCGGCTGCTCATAGTCGTGTAAGTGGCTGGTGAAATTGAGGGGGTTTACTGCAGGGTTCGCCAGGTAGACGCAGGATTCCCAGTAATATGCGTGGCGGCCGCAGTAGACAAAGGGGGCGACGGGGGCGGTCCAGTTGAAGTGACGGCGCAGCTGGGCCACGAAGGCTCCGAGGCCGGGCCCCGCCGGGCCGGCGTACACGGTCGTGGCGTAATCCGGTTCATGGTGGTAGACCCCGGCTCGAAGGAGCGGCAGCTGCCAGCGCTGGGCTAAGCGCGCCGCTTTGATGCTTGTGAAGAGGCAGCCCAGCCCCAGCAGCACGTCGGGGTCGTGGGAGCGCTTCAGAACCCCCGCCATGAACTCGGCCTCTTTGCCGTCGCAGATGCCCTCCCAGTCTTCAGTGGAGGCGAAGGCGGTGCGCACGGCGAGGCCTAGGGGGCGCAGTTGGGGCTCCAGCGCCTCCAGGGCCAGGCTCAGGGCGGGTTGGACGCGCGGCCAGGCCCAGGGGTAGCTCAGGTTGCTCTCAGGCAGCAGCACCCCCAAAGTCACCTCCACCGTCGGGGCGGCGCTGGCTTGGGAGGCGGCGGGCGGAGCAATGGAGGAGGAGGAGGCGGCGGAGGGCGCCACCCCCAGCAGGGCCCCCAGGAACAGCAGTGGCGCGGCCATGGCGAGGAGCTCCGGGCTGCAGAAGCCAGAGAAAGCCCGTCTGTGGGGCGGCCGCGCTGTGCTCCCTCGGAAAAGGCGCTCCTCTGGGCGCCTCCCTCCGGAAGCCTGGGCGGGGCGGGGGCGTTGCGAGGTCGGGGGAGCCAGGCAGGAACCAACCGGAGGAGCTGAAGGCTGAGCAGGGGCCCTTCTCCTCCCCGTGGGCTGCCAGGATTCTCGGTGGACAGCGTGGAGCTTCCCGCCTTGCCTTCTGTTCTCCAGCCTGTGTGACTCTCCTGGCTTCGGCCACCTCCACGTGGACCCTGGAGATCTTCGGGAATTGCAGGTGTCCTGCAGTCTCTGGAGATCAGTCCCCGTGGAGGAAGGGGCTGCTTTGGAGGGTGGACTCTGTGCGGCCTTACGCTTTCTCCCCTCCCCAGGCTCCACCCCCAGGACCTCTGCAAGAGGGTTTAACCCAGCCAGGTGTGCCCTGGAAGCAGAGGGTGAGGCCCTCCAAGGCCAACACCAGGGCATAGAGGCCAAGGCCCTGGCTTCCTGCAGAGCAATCAGATTTGACCCAAGCTGAAATAAGGTAAATGGATTTGAGCTCACAGTCTGCCTGTGACCTGGGAGAAGGTCCTGGCAGAACGTCTGACCCCTGGATGCTCAGCCACTCAGCTGGAGAGGCGGGCAGAGAGTCCCTGGGCCGCCCACCAACCCTGGAGCTCCTCTGGGCCCTGGCCGGCCACAGGCAGGGATGGGTGTTTCTGAGAAAGACTGGGCTCAGAGCAGTGCCCCCCCACCCCCCGCCCTGGTGGGCAGTGTAGGCCCCAATAACAGACACACTGCCAAGTCGCAGTGAAACGGAAGGCCTGAGAAATTATAAAAGGCAAGGGACATCAGATTAGATCTGCCCTTGTCATGGATTTTGCTTTATCGTGTTTTGTGGCTTGTTGTTCATGGGGCCTCAATAAACTGCCTTTCTCAGCAAAAGCTGTGCCTCTGTGCATGCTTTGCTAGCCGCTGTGTTTACCCACAGAGATTATCAGGAGCACAGATTAACAAGCACATCTTGAAACATACTTCTGGATCTCCCTCCCCCCCCCACAAGCATCCATCCTGTTTCTCCAGCCTAAGCATCCAACAGGCCAGGCCTGGGGTCAGGGAGGCGGTCATGGAGGCCCTCCCTGGTTATGGGTATTTGACAGCTACCAGGAGACAAGAATTATTTTATTTATTTATTCATTTAATTTCATTTATATCATTTAATTTCATTTACATCACTGCAATAGCATCTGTCTTACAATGCCAACCTCAGCACGTTATGGACTTCTGAAACTATATATTGGGACTATTTCCTAATATCTGTCAATACGTCAGAGTTCATTGAATTGTATTATTTAAACATATGGAAGACAATAGACACGCTGGTTGTATCCTATTATATTCAACAGAAAATAGACCCACCAGTCAAATTGTACATATTTTATTATTTGCGCTACACGTGGTTGTTTTACGTTTATCATAGGTTAAACTCAGTACACGTGTGAAGGAAAACGTGTGCATACGTGGAGATAATGTCACAAACAGCTAGGCCCCAAATATGGGTTTGAACTCAGGCCTCCTTCATAACCACTGGCTCTCCAGTGGTTTCAGTGAGCATTTATGCCACGTTCCCCTAGCTAGCATGTACAGAACACTTTCTGCACTCTCTTGCGCTCCGTTTGGAGGCTGTGTCAATGGAGGGTAACAAGGCTCTTCCTTGGCAGGCAGCAGTGGCCAGTCTGGAAAGGCCGAGGGTGGCTCTCCTTCAGCCACTTAATGGGTTTATCTAGCAAAGAGAAAGACAGAAGCATTGGGGGGGGGGGATATACACTTGCAACCAGGACTTTTTTTGTAGAAAAAGCCCAGCAGGGACCTATTTGCATATTAGGCCACACCCCCTGATGTCACCAGTGTTTCACTGCCTCTGGGCAGCAACAGGGTACTCAGAAGTTCATTTAAGATGTCCATGTTAATCTGGGTTCAGGAGCACCACAGTAGATGAGGACAGCTGTACTCAGAAGTTCATTTACAATGTATGGATAGTTAATCTGGGTTCAAAATCTCCACAGGTCATAAGAACCCTTGTCAGAAAGGCAGACAGTCGTAGGACTGATAAAATGGTTTGCTGAAGCACTCTAAACCAACGGTCCCCAGCCTTTTTGGCACCAGGGACCGGTTTTGTGGAAGACAATTTTTCCAGGGACTGGGGGTGGGGAGGGGGGGCACAATGGTTTTGGAATGACACAACTGTGCACTTCATTTGTATTAGTTTGGCATGGTGGTTAAGTGTGCAGGCTCTTATCTGGGAGAACCAGGCTTGATTTCTCCACTCCTCCACTTCCAGCTGCTGGAATGGCCTTGGGTCAGCCATAGCTCTTGCAGGAGTTGTCCTTGAAAGGGCAGGTTCTGTGGGAACTCTCTCAGCCCCATCCACCTCACAGGGTGTCTGTTGTGGGAGTGGAAAGTAAAGGAGATTGTGAGCTGCTCTGAGACTCTGAAATCTGGAGCGGAGGGCAGGATATAAATCCAATGTCATCGTCTTATTATTTTTATTGTTACTACATTGTAATATATAATGAAATAACTATACAACTCACGGCCTGGTTGCTAACAGGCCACGGACCGGTACTGGTCCACGGACCAGGAGTTGGGGACCCCTGCTCTAAACAACAGACCACAAAAGCATGATAAAGCAGAGCCTATGATAATAACTGAAAAACTGACAAATGCACCATAACGGTAACACTTCTCATGCACTGTTATCCTGGTGCTGCAGAGTTTTATCCTTAGCACCTCTGCAAACCGTTTAAACCACCTGTTGTCTCAGCCATTTCTCAATTTTAATGGGGGGGGAGGAGAGAAACAAGCCAAGCATAAATAGGAAAAGTGGAGGTCCCTAGGCAGTTGAAATCAAGGCCCCTCCCTCACAAATTATCTCAGAGTCAGAGCGCCCACCCCGCCACCCATGGCCCCTGCTGTAGCCTGCAGGCATCTTCTAAAAAGCCCCTTCTACTAAGCTGCAGGGGAGAGGCAAACCTGGTGATGATGCCAAGCAAGTTGGGCAAAGAGTGGCTCAGTTGCTGGATGCAAGCAGGGGGGGAACTGGGGAGGAAAGCCAGCCGGGGCCCCTAAAGGCATGGGGCCCATAGGCCACTGCCTACTTGGCCTAATTGTTAATCCAGCCCTGGACTGGAGCGAGGGGAAAGTAGGAAAGGATTTACCCCCCTGCCTCTCAACTGGGTGACCTCTGCATTCAGCCCCTGCTCCTGCATCTCTGTGAGACACTTCTCTCCAGCCTGCTTTACCTCACAAAGCACACAGGCTCTGAGGAAACACCTTTCCCACCCTACTGACAGTCTCTCACCTTGACAAGGTCAGCAGTGATGGGTGAGTTGCGTGATGTCCAATCTCAGCCAACGCTCTTTGGAATACCCAGAGAAGAGGTGGAGTAGAGAGTAATGGCCATTCAGCATTGTCCCTGGTAGAAACAGATCCAGCCCTAAGGAAAGGAGGATTCTGGGAAACCATCCAGGCCCCCAACACCCACCCAGTGATCGTAGTTCATGCCCAGTCCTTTGCAAATCCCACAACCTAGCAGGCTGCATTCACACAATGGCTGCTGATGTGAGTGTGCCAGGCTCTTGTGGCCATCTCCATCCTTACCTGTAAGCTGAAATGTAGGCAGGATTCAGTCATGGTGAAGATGCCAGGTGTCCTAGGAAACCTCCTCTTTCTAGCCCAAGAAGTGTGGGGTGGGCTGCCCCTCTCCCTGCGGAGAGAAACACAATCTCCCTGCCCTGTTACAACTTTTCCAGGCTTGAGCCCCAACACTGAAATCAGGTTCTCAAGATGAGCCTTGGAACATCCGGACTCTGATTCACGGCCACTTTGGGCAGGGGGTGGAGAAGGGATACGTGAGGTTTCAAGGAAGGAGATCTCTGCCCAGGGCTCTGAGCCCCAAAGGGGGAAAAAAGCAGGGTAAAAACTAGGCACCCAACACAAGCATCTCTACTCCATCTAAGGGGCTTGCTTTCCATTGCTTGGATAGTAGCCCATGGGGTGCCGCAGAGAGATTAAATGCAGGATGGATCAGATTCCCACCCCTGATGGGAAACTTCCCCACTGCACCCCAGAGGTCTGATTTCAGCTGCAGGCCCCTCTGATATAACAGAGACATTCCCTCTGCACAGGGTCATAACATTCTGTCTCCTGAGGCAGGAAATGTCTCCACTCAAATACTTCTGGAGGCATAATGAAGCCAGGAGACATCACAGAGTGACTTACCTAGCTCCAGTGAAAATCCATCGTGACTCATCAAACTCATTGTGTTGCACGAATTTTGATTCTCTGGATTCCCCGAGGTGAAAGTCTCCCTAGCCTCCCCAGGGTTAGAGATGAAGAGACAAAGCAGGGGAAGATACTTTCTTCAGCTGCCAATTGCTTAGAGTTTAGACCCCTTCCCCTCTGCGCTGTTCATCCTGAGTAGGTGCTGAACAGCTTTGTGGCCACGCAATTCCCTGTGTTGGTTCCGCTGCATCTTCCTCTCCCTGCCAAGCTGCTTCTGCATTTGCCCAGAACGTGACACTGAGGCTTCTCCAGACAAAGAATACGTAGTTGGTTCTACAACCCATCATGATAGGCAAACTCGTACATGCACAAAAATCTCTATGATTACACTTCGATGAACACAAACTGTGAGACTTTTAAAAAATTGTGTTTATTTATCTTCACTGTCCGACCAATCAGTTTCCTCTATTTTCATTTTTTATGCTGAGCAGTAAGCAGAGATGACAGATCTTTCTCGGGGAGGCAGGACTCCCAACAGGTTGTGTGAAATGCTGCCAGCTGCACTGTGCTGTATGCGAAAACTTACCTGGCAGGTAGCCTTGAGAAGCTCTTGAATGGCTGAAGGGCCTGGCAATACTCCAAGAATACTCCAAGGGCCTGCCTGCTCCAAGAAGCAAGCAGAGGGTGAGCTGAATCAGTGAGTGTTTGAGCATCCTTACTTAGGGCTGACCAGCCCAACAGACTGAAAACACCACTTCAAGCTGTGGGTTGAGAGTGCACTGGGGATGGCAAGCTGAATGCCTGTCTCCAAGCAGGGAAAACCAGCCATGCTTCACTTGTAGGCCTGGATTTGCCCCCGACTTGCTCTGAAGATAAATCCAACAAACCATTGTAGGCAGCCAGAACTCCCACAAGGCTAAGTGGCAAAGCACATGTGCAAAGGACCTCAACGATCACGCAAAATGAATTGAACACCAAACGGTAAGACCTTTACAAAAGCACATATTTATAAAATCACAGCTTGACCGATTCATTTGCTCAATGCTTATTTTTGTGACTGGCTACCGCATCTGTGCGGCAGGCGAAACGGAGGCTCCTCCAGATGCTAATGACAGGGGGGAGGAAAGGGCTAAAATCCCATAAAGCTGAGCAAAAATGGGCATGTGTGAAAACCCTTGAGGATAACGAAGAATGAAATAAGCATCAAATAGAAAGACTCCCTTTCCCCCTCCCCCACAATAAATCATTACTGTCAGACCGATCAATTTGCTCTCTGTATGTATTTTGGATTTGTTGCCATGCAGTAAAGAGTGACGGCGGGTCTACGTGAAAGGAGGAAACCAGGACTCCCATTCGGAGGTGTGAGAACGCACACATGTGAAATAATGCCAGCTGCACTGTACGAATATGCAAAAACGTAACTCAATGAAAAGATGTCGGAAGCTTGTGAACAGCCCAGCTGCTTGGTGAAGAACCAGCTCTGTGCTCCCAACCAAAGAGCAGAACGTGAGGTAAAATGGGAGACATTTGAATGTTCCCACTTAGGGTTGTCCTGCCTAGCAGATGAATCCCCGCTGGAAGTGGCAGAGAGTAAATGAAAGGGCTTAGGACTGGCCAGCATAGACAGGCCAGTGAGATCAAGTCCTTCTACCCCTGGACACACCCAGCCTTACCACAGGAGGGGTCGTCCTTGTCGAAGACACAGGGTGGGTTGTCAAGAGGAGGGCCTCCCTTCTTCCAGTGGATGGGTCCTGTCCAGTTGATCTGGTTCTCTGATGTGATGTAATGAGCTACTACCTGTGGGAAGAAGGGGCTGGATTCAGATCACAGACCCAAGATGGACCTTCTCAGAATCCTACCCAAATGGAAAAGCCTGGAGTTCCTGGTGTTTCACCTCCCACCACCCTCAGGTCCCCCCCACTCCAACTCAGGGCTCTTTAGTGCCTATTCAGTGCATGCAAGCCCAGTGACCTAGTGGGCCTCTTTGGGGACTCTCCTGCGCCTAGTGGGGTGGACACTTCCCCACCTCCAATACACACACCTGGAATTCTCCACTCTCCACATCCCTCATGGCCCACAGGTCGAAATCCATCTCTCGTTCATTGTTGCTGTTGAGGCTCACCATCCCAGTGACACCTGGAGGGGAGGGGGCAGGGAGGGAGGCACACATTATTTCGATGTGGTCCCCAGCATTGGTTGTCACTCATGAACCATGGCTGAGTTTGCCTCTTGGACAGGCTCTGGGGCGGCTCCTCTCTAAAGCCAGCCCCCCTCCCTCCATTCCCCCCCTATCCTGCTCCCTCCTGGCCTGATCGCTCAGCTCAGCGCATCCCCTTGCTGCCTTCCCCTAACCCCCAGACCCAATTTCTCTGCAACTTTCCCATTCTCCACTCCTCCACACCACTCTCTTCCCTCCACCAAGCATCCAGTACCTTGGATTTTCAGGCCTCTCATCTTTTCCAAGATGCGTCTTGTATCCCGCTTGATTCCACCTTCCTGCAGCGTCTTGTTCAGGGCCTTGAGATACAGCAGCAGCACATCGTGGAAGCAGCCGGCCACCAGCGTCCCCTGCCACAAGGGGACAGAGAGTGAGAGAAACATTATAGAATTGTCCTCTTCACACACCGCCCCCCGCCCCACTGTCAGCTACTGCCTTGGAGGTCATAACTGGAGAAACAGCTCTGCTAATGTAGCCATGAGAAGTGCCATCTGGTAGCCATGGTGGTCTCTTTCAAACATCTGGGTGTCAGAGAGCCCCTGAATGGCTGAAGATTAGCAGCTACTTCTTGGTTGGGGCAGAGGTCTGATGCTGGGAATCAAGAGGTCTGATGCTGGGAATCTTGGTGTGTGCAGGTCTGGTAACCACAGTGCCTCAGGCAAGCTTAGGTGTCAACCCACCACAGATACAAGGCCTGGAATCATCCTCTCTCAACTGTGGTATGGAGGAAACTCCTGGACCACAACATCCAGCTGGGTGACAGATCAAGGAGGGAAGACCAGTCCAGACTTGGGTGACAAGAGGCAAGCCTTGAAGCACACAAGGAAGGCAGAACCTAGGAGCTGAAGGTGAACAATAGGAAATGGGGGAGGAGGCAATGGTGGTGAGTCACAAGGCTGAAACACAAAGCACAGGGAACACAACTGAAAACGCACACGGGACAGAAAGCCAGGGAGGAAGCAGCAACAACGGTTGCTCGGAATACAGAACTACCAAGGCGGCCACTGCAAACTCCCTGCGTGATCAAGGGCTAATTTTGACCTGGATCTATCTAATTTTGACCTGGATCTGGTGCCAGTGACCCACCTGCAAGGCCAAGCCACAGCTGCCTTCCTCAACTCCAAACCTGGGGAATCTCCTGGGTCATTTCTTTCTCAGGACAGGAGATTCCGAAGGTGAAAAGTGATTTTGGCCCCAGAATGCTAGCTGATTTCACTCATCTCACTTCTCTCAAAGGGCCCTGTGCTCCATCCCATAACAGCAGAGCTCGGAAGAAGGCATGGAAGCAGGGGTGTGTGTGGATTTACCATGGAGTCATTCACTGCCACACCAAAGTCTCTCTGGGCACGCAGGATCAGCTGGCTTTGGAAATGCTGGTATTCGGGGGTTTGGAGCCCATGGGGAGTGACCACCAGCACCGTCTGCAAATAGAGGAAAAGGTCAAGGGAGCTCCAGCTGGCTGGGACTCCACCGGGAGCAACAGGGCAGGTTTGGGCAGCTCAGAAGACACAACAGCAGGTTAGCCAGGACAGGGTTCTGCCAGGGCTGGTCTACTGCAAGATGGGAAATTATCTCCATCTGGGGAGGGACGGTGGCTCAGTGGTAGAGCATCTGCTTGGGAAGCAAAAGGTCCCAGGTTCAATCCCTGGCATCTCCAAAAAAAGGGTCCAGGCAAATAGGTGTGAAAAACCTCAGCTTGAGATCCTGGAGAGTTGCTGCCAGTCTGAGAAGACAATACTGACTTTGATGGACCAAGGGTCTGATTCAGTATAAGGCAGCTTCATATGTTCATATGGGCCTTGGCCTGTGTAATACTTAATGTGGGACTGCAGAGAAGGCTGAAATCAAACCATCTCTTTCCTTGCCGAAGGAGGCCTTTCCCAACACCCTTCTAAGGGCCCAGCCAAGACAGACCCCTAAGAGGCCCATCTGCAGGTCACCCTCCTTCACTAGATGGACTGTGACTCAGTCTTTCATAAGGGGAAAGATCTCTGCACCTGCTCAGAATCACTGCAGGTCTCATTTCTGCTTCAAATCTCCTGAAGGTCGTGGCTCAATGCATTAAATTATAGCCCTCCACAAATCCCATCACGCCCTTAAGTTTGCATAGCAACACACCCAGGGAAGGCAGTGTCCATTGGGGTGATTCCAGTACTGATCTTCAGCTCTTTAGTTTCCCTCCCTGCAGCAGAGTCCTGGGCTTACCTGGAAGGCCTCTCGGAGGTCTCCCATATCTTGGCTCTCCTTGCTCTGCCAGGGCTTGGTTGCCTCGTGATACCCCTCAGCTCTCAGGCTTTCCCCAAAAATGTCCAGGTGGAAGAGGACATAGTCGCCGTTAGTCATGTTCTGAGCCTGCATCAGGCGCATGACCTCCTGCAATATCTCCAGGGGCCCCAAGATGTAGACCACTAAGGAGAGATCAGATGGACCAGAGGAGTGTGTGTCAGACGCAAGCAAGGAATGGAAGGCATCACTGCCCCAGACAGTTCCAATAATATGCTGTGGCTAATAGCCACTGATGGACCTCTGCTCCATATTTTTATCTGAACCCCTCTTGAATCTGGCTATGCTTGTAGCCGCCACCACCTCTTGTGGCAATGAATTCCACATGCTAATCATCCTTTGGGTGAAGAAGGACTTCCTTTTATCCGTTCTAACCCTTCTGCTCAACAATTTCATTGAATGCGCCCGAATTCTTGTACTGTGAGAAAGGGAGAAAATTACAATGCAGGAAACTCACAAATACCTCCCCCTAAATTCACAGGGTGAGCTCTGTGCTGCAGAGTGGTAAAGCTGCAGTACTGCAGTCAGAGCCTTCAGCTCACAACAATGGCAAACCACCCTGTAAAAAGTCTGCCATGAAAACGTTGTGAAAGCAACATCACCCGAGAGTCAAAAACGACTGGTGCTTGCACAGGGGACTACCTTTACCTTTTTAAATTCACAGAATTTTCATTGCAGTCAGATGGCCATCTAGCAGCAATGAGGATCCTGTGAATGTAGGGGGAGGTATATGTGAGTTTCCTGCATTGTGCAGGGGGTTGGACTAGATGACCCTGGAGGTCCCTTCCAACTCTTATGATTCTAAGCTGTGGAGTCCTGTGAGCAAAAATTCTACTGGCATTAAAGTTGTGAGCTACTGCGTAAATTATTTTGCTCTGGGGCCATTCGAGGGAGTATTGGTTGCAAAAGACATAAAATGGGTGACAGACAAAACCTGTCAGATGAAGAAGAAGGAGATATCCCGCCCTCCACTCTGAAGAGTCTCAGAGCGGCTCACAAACTCCTTTCCCTTCCTCCCCCCCACAACATGTTACTCACCCTGTGAGGTGGGTAGGGCTGGAGAGGGCTCTCACAGCAGCTGCCCTTTCAAGGACAACCTCTGCCAGGGCTATGCCAGGGCTATGGCTGACCCCCGGCCATGCTAGCAGGTGCAAGTGAAGGAGGGGGGAATCAAACCCGGTTCTCTCAGATAAGAGTCCGCACACTTAACCACTACACCAAACTGGCTTTGGGTCCTCACTGGGGGGCAAAGGGGTGATAGAAATGAAGTCCAACAAATCGAGGCTTGTTATGTTGTAAGCCGCCCTGATTATGTTGTAAGCCGCTCTGAGCCTGCTTTGGCGGGGAGGGCGGGATAGAAATTAAAAGTAGTAGTTGTTGTTGTTGTTGTTGTTGTTGTTGTTGTTGTTGTTGTTATTATTATTATTATTATTATTATTATTATTATTATTATTATTATTATTATTCTCTAAAAGGGAGAGGGCCTTGAATTGTCCCCTGAAGCCGCTGCAACTGTTTTGAATGTTTTCCAATCATTATTGGTGAGTCTGAAAAAAGACTAGTGAGCCCCATTTCCGGGGGGGGGGGGAGGGACGCACGGGGTGCACTGCCCCACGAATCTGGGGGCTGGGGCTGAGAGGGGCGGCTTCGGACCCAAAGGTTGGCTGGAGTCACTCACCTCGCCCTGAGGCCTGGATGAACCCGACAGTCTCCTGCGGCTGCTCAGAGCTGTGGTAGTGTTCGGTGAAGTAGGGGGAGTAGGGGGTGTGTAATTCATGCATCAACAGGTGGCGCCCGGAGTCCCAGTAATAGTCTGGGTGGACACTGAGGACCAGGGGAGCAGACGGGGAGGTCCAGTTGAAGCGCCGGTGCAGCTGGGTCAGGAAGGCTAGGAGGGCGAGCCCCGCCGGGCCGCCGTACATCGTCGTGCTGGCATCTCGGTGACTCCGATGCCACCAGGAGTAGTCCCCGGCTCGAAGGAGCGGCAGCTGCCACTGCTGGGCTAAGGACGCCCCTTCCAAGCTTGCGAAGAGGCAGCCCAGCCCCAGCAGCACGTCGGGGTCGTGGGAGCGCTTCAGAGCTCTGGCCTCGGAGAGGGCTCCTTTGCCGTTGCAGGCGCCCTGGGCGAAGGCGAAGACGGTGCGGACGGAGAGGCCTTGGTGGCGCAGCTGGGGCTCCAGAGTCTCCAGGGCCAGGCTCAGGGCGGGTTGGACGCGTGGCCAGGCCCAGGGGTAGTCCAGGTTGCGCTCGGGCAGCAGCACGCCCAGCCTCATCTCCACCGGCGGGGTGGCGCTGGCGTTGGCGGCTCCATGCCTGGCGGCGGCGGAGGAGGAAGAGGGCACCGCCAGGGTCACCAGCAGGGCCCCAAGGTGCAGCGAGGCGGCCATGGACAGGGCGGACGAGGAGCTCTCCGCAGCAGGAGCCAGCGAGAACCCGTCTGTGGGGCAGCCGCGCTGCGCTTGCTCCAAAAAGGCGCTCCTCTCGGCGCCTCCCTCCGGAGGCCTGGACGGGGTGGGGCGAAGTGGGAGGGGGCCGCCCCGTCTGAGCTCTCCAGCGCAGCTCTCCGGGACGCCGGGCCGGCTGAGGCAGGCAGGAGCCAGAGCTGAAGGCTGAGCGGTTGCCGACGCCCCCTTCTCCTCCCCCTGGGTGGGCGGTGGAGGATTCTCCATGGATCCGCCTGAATTCCAGCGATTTTCACAAAAAAACCCGACCCCCTTCATAGGCAGCACCCCTGCATGTCGGCCATCCGGGGCTTCCAGATGCCCACCCCAGGGTTCCCTCTGAGCTGAGTGAGTGTGAGCTGGCTCACGGATTTTTAGCCTGCAGCTCACTCCTTTTTGTCTCAGCTCAGGGAGGAGGTCCCCAGAGCGCACTCATTCGCGCCGCAGCTCACCGCTTTAATGTCAGGAGCTCACAAGGCTCTGCAGCTTGGAGGGAACATTGGCTGGCACACCCCGATAGGAAAGAGGCTCCCCTCCAATTTATGTTGAAATCCCCTCGCTGGGATCACCTGGTTCATTCCATCCAGGGGTTTCCCTGCTTTCTTGATGGGGAACCTGAAGCCCGTGTGTTCGGCCTCTTAGTGGGAGGAGTCATCTCCTGGGGAAGAGCCACATGCGAGAACACTGAGGTCCCTGCTTGCTTGTAACCCCATGTCTGCCTCCTGCCCTTGGCCTGCTCGTGGAAGAAGAACGGGGTCGGTCCTGGAATGGAGTCTGCGCCTAGGAGACCTGCCTCTCTCCCTCTGAAGAAGGGCCCTTCCTTCTAGGGCCACCTTTCACCCAAAGAACAAGTTTGGATTTGGAGAAACTATCCGTAGCACAGTCTTTATGGAAAGAAATAAGCAATCCCCCCCCCTCCCCACTCACTCAAGGAATGCCATACTGTGGTCATGGACTTTAAGGTTGTCTCTGGACAACAGTTTTGCTTGTCAGGGCAATTCCAAGTGAGTCTGACCAGCCGCTCAGCTCAAGCCCAGCCCAAAGACAGGCATCCTGGACCGGAGGCAAGCTTAGTCTTCCCAGGGATGAAGGGTTCCCACAAGTCCCCCAGGGCTACGCTTGCCCACCTCCATGTGGAGCTTGAAGATATTCTGGAATTACAAGCGGTCTCCAGTCTATACATTCCCATGGAGGAAAGGGTTGCTTTGGAGGGTGGACTCTGCGGCCTTAGGCTTTGCTGAGGCTCCTCCCCTCCCTCCCCAGGCTCCACCCCCGACCCCCCAGGGCCTCTGCATGACCATTTTGCCCAGCCAGGTGTCCCTGAAGCAGAGGGTGATGCCCTCCAAGGCCTCAGCTGGCACCCTCTTGCCCATCTTGGGCGCTCAGCCCCTCAGCTGGAGAGGCAGGCAGAGAGCCACTGGGCTGCTCACCAACCCTGGAGTTCCTCTGAGCCGTTGCTGGGGTGTTTCTGAGAAAGCTTGGGCACAGAGTAAAGCCTCCCTCCCACCCTGGTCTGGTGGGCAGTGCCGGCTCCTGCGACAAACGCGCCGCAAAATCACAATGCAACCGGAGGCTTGAGAACATAAGAACATAAGAGAAGCCATGTTGGATCAGGCCAACGGCCCATCAAGTCCAACACTCTGTGTCACACAGTGGCAAAAAAATTTTATATACACACATACACTGTGGCTAATAGCCACTGATGGACCTGTGCTCCATATTTTTATCTAAACCCTTCTTGAAGGTGGCTATACTTGTGGCCGCCACCACCTCCTGTGGCAGTGAATTCCACATGTTAATCACCCTTTGGGTGAAGAAGTACTTCCTTTTATCCGTTTTAACCTGTCTGCTCAGCAATTTCATCGAATGCCCACGAGTTCTTGTATTGTGAGAAAGGGAGAAAAGTACTTCTTTCTCTACTTTCTCCATCCCATGGATAATCTTGTAAACCTCTATCATGTCACCCCGCAGTCGACGTTTCTCCAAGCTAAAGAGTCCCAAGCGTTTCAACCTTTCTTCATAGGGAAAGTGCTCCAGCCCTTTAATCATTCTAGTTGCCCTTCTCTGGACTTTCTCCAATGCTATAATATCCTTTTTGAGGTGCGGCGACCAGAACTGCACACAGTACTCCAAATGAGACCGCACCATCGATTTATACAGGGGCATTATGATACTGGCTGATACTGGCTGAGAAATTATAGGAGGCAAGGGACATCTGATGAAAACTGTAGTTGTCATCTGTTTTGCTTTATCGTGTTTTGCGGCGTGTTGTTCATGGGGCCTCAATAAACTGCCTTTCTCAGCAAGAGCTGTGTGCATCTATCTGTGCGTGCTCTGCGGGCTGCTCTCTTTACCCATAGGGATGATCAAGAGTGTAGATTAATAACAAGCACATCTTAAAATATACTTCTGAGTATAGATTCCCCCCACCCCCCCCAGCATCCGTCTTGTTTCCTCAGCCTGGGCATCTCACAGCCCAAGCCTGAGGCAAGAGGCGATGGTGGAGGCCATCCCTGCTTGTGGGTATTTGGCAGTGGCCATGGGACAAGAATGAGCCTGACACTGACCTTCAGCATCACTGAGCTGAGCATCCACAGGGACGGTGGCTCAGTGGGAGAGCATCTGCTTGGGAAGCAGAAGGTCCCAGGTTCAATCCCCGCCATCTCCAAAAAAGGGCCCAGGCAAATAGGTGTGAAAAGCCTCAGCTTGAGACCCTGGAGAGCCGCTGCCAGTCTGAGAAGACAATACTGACTTTGATGGACCCAGGGTCTGATTCAGTATAAGGCAGCTTCATATGTTCACAGAGGACAGTTCTGGTTCTGTATCCACGTGGCCACCCTCTGCTACCAGGATGCTCATGTTGACCCAGTGTCCCAATTCCACTCTACCCTGGCCTGCTGTCCCCATCATGCCCCCCCCCCACAGCCAACTCTGACTTCTTCCCCCATACATTCATCCCTCTGCACCCGCGTACCTGCTCCACTCCCCCCACCCCGTGACACAGAAAACTTACGCCGACCAGATGCTTGTTTCGGCCCTCCGTCCCACCTGGGGGCGCCAGTTTAGTGTAGTAATTAAGTGTGCGGACTCTTATCAGGGAGAACCGGGTTTGATTCCCCACTCCTCCACTTGCACCTGCTGGAATGGCCTTGAGTCAGCCATGGCTCTTGTAGGAGTTGTTCTTGAAAGGAGAGTGCTCTTAGCCACACCTGTCAGCTTGGGTTCAAATCGATACTAACCAAATCTGCTGTATTGCCATATTGATTACTAACCCCTTGAACTGTGACAATAATTCTATGTAGCAGAGAATGAAAACAAGGAAGAGGGGAGCCTGGCGCCAAGGGGTTGTAAAGAGTGTTTGATGTGCAGAGTTATGCAGCCCAGTTGGCCGCCCAAGGCTGAGGACCAAGGTGGGAGGGTAGTGTTGGCTAGCTTGTATAGATAATACGGTGTGAACAATTCACCTTTTAGAAGTAGAAAGGAAATGTATTGTGAGAATGATTTAAATGTCTATGCTTTGATCTTGGTCCATAAAGGACAGCAACTTTCCATTGCTTGTTATCACTTTCAATAAACTCCTGCCGTAGCCACATAGATGTAACCAATAAATGAAACTATTTTTCAATTGAAAAGAGTCTTCTCATTGTTGGAATGTCCATGAACCCTACGCTGACAACACCCACCTCACAGGCTGTCTGTTGTGGGGGGAGAAGATATAGGAGATTGTAAGCCGCTCTGAGTCTCTGATTCAGAGAGAAGGGCGTGGTATAAATCTGCATTCATCTTCTTTTCTTTTCTTCTTCTTTTCCTTCTCTTCTTCTTCTTCTTCTTCTTCTTCTTCTTCTTCTTCTTCTTCTTCTTCTTCTTCTTCTTCTTCTTCTTCTTCTTCTTCTTCTTCTTCTTCTTCTTCTCTTCTTCTCTTGCTTGTCATAAACTGGGGGGGGGGGGGGTAAGCAAGTCCTCTGCACTTCTCTTCCCTTCACTGAAGGCAGAGTGGGAACCCAGCCCTGCTAACCTAGGAGTGCTAACCTAGGAGTGTGCGTTTGCAATAAAGAAGGCCAACGCCATGCTGGGAATTATTAGGAAGGGAATTGAAAACAAATCAGCCAGTATCATAATGCCCCTGTATAAATCGATGGTGCGGTCTCATTTGGAATACTGTGTGCAGTTCTGGTCACCACACCTCAAAAAGGATATTATAGCATTGGAGAAAGTCCAGAGAAGGGCAACTAGAATGATTAAAGGGCTGGAACACTTTCCCTATGAAGAAAAGTTGAAACGCTTGGGACTCTTTAGCTTGGAGAAACGTCGACTGCGGGGTGACATGATAGAGGTTTACAAGATTATCCATGGGATGGAGAAAGTAGAGAAAGAAGTACTTTTCTCCCTTTCTCACAATACAAGAACTCGTGGGCATTCGATGAAATTGCTGAGCAGACAGGTTAAAAGGGATAAAAGGAAGTACTTCTTCACCCAAAGGGTGATTAACATGTGGAATTCACTGCCACAGGAGGTGGTGGCGGCCACAAGCGTAGCCACCTTCAAGAGGGGTTTAGATAAAAATATGGAGCAGAGGTCCATCAGTGGGTATTAGTCATAGTGTGTGTGTGTGTGTATATATATATAAATTTTTTTTGCCACTGTATGACACAGAGTGTTGGACTGGATGGGCCATTGGCCTGATCTAATATGGCTTCTCTTATGTTCTTGTGTTCTTAGGAGGTTTAAGGAGGGCAAAACCCAAAGTGGAAAGCCCCTCCAGGATCTCATGTTCCCAGGCACTCTGTCTCTCCCTCTCTCTGGCCCAATGACTTCCCCCTCCCCCAACCACCTATGGCTGAGTGGCTGAGCAGCTGAATCAGGGCAAAATGGTGGAAGCCATAGCCTTGGTGGTCCTCACCCTCCGCTTCACCTGGCTTCAGGTAGGGGTGAGTTGGTCATGGATGGGCCCTGGACATTTAGTGGTGAAGACTGGAAGGAGAGAGACCAAAGCAGGCTACAATGCCATAGGCTCCACCTTTCAAAGCTGCCATTTCCTCTGGGTGAACTGATCTGTTCTTGTCAGGGGAATTTCAAGTGAGTCTGATAAGCCACTCAGTTCAAGTCCCAGATTCCACATGGAGGTTGGCAAATGTATCCCAGGGAGAAGAGCTTGTGGGAGGCCTCCATCCCCAGGAAATTCTGATATATTCTGCCTCCAAGCCAAGATGCCCGTCTTCAGGGCAGGACTTGACCCAGGCAGCTGCTCATAGTTGCTTGAAATTGCTTTGAAAAGCAGTCTTGGTCCAAAGGTGATCTGAAAACTGAAAGTCTAAGAATACAGAAATATTTGTTGCTGGGGTGGGGCATACAGACACTCAAGTGCTGCTGTTTGGGCAATTTAGGATGAAGAGCCAGCCCTCCTCCTGCTGACAGGCCTCCTTTCTGCCAAGCGCTACTGTGAAGCCCAAACCGCAGCTGCCCGCTCTGGTTGCGCTCTGCATTAGTGCTGACATCAGTTGTGAATCTGACTGAGTGTGGGTCCTTGTCATTGGTTTTGAATATCTCTAACTGAAGTAACCAGAACAAGATATCATAGTTATACGAGACAGCCAGTTTGGTGTGAAGGTTAGGAGTGGTGGACTCTAATCTGGAGAACTGGGTTTGATTCCCCACTCCTCCCCCACACGCAGACAGCTGGGTGATCTTGGGTCAGGCACTGTTCTCTCAGAGCTGTTCTCTAAAAGAGCAGTTCTCTCAGAGCTCTCGCAGCCTCATCTACTTCACAGGGTATTTGTTGTGAAAGGGGAAGGGAAGGAGATTGTAAGCCACCATTTCTTCCCCACACATACCAGGTGCTTGGCCAGTCCTCACTCTGAGGAAGAGGCTGGGGAAACAAGACGGATGCCTAGGTGGTGGGAGGAGAATCTCCTGCCCCTGGGAAGCACCTGGGTATTCAGAAGTTCACGTAAGAGGTCTCTGTGTTAATTTGGGTTCAGGATCAGCAGAGTACATGAGGACAGTTGTACTCAGAAGTTCATTTACGATGTCTGTATAGTTAATCTGGGTTCAGGATCTCCACAGGACATAAGAACCCTTGTCAGGAAGACATAGAGTCACAGGACTGATAAAATGGTTTCCTGAGGCACTCTGAACAGCAGACCACAAAAGCACGATAAAGCTGAGTCTATGATAATAAACGGAAAACTGATAAACGCACCGTAATAGTGTTCAGCATTATTAATTCAGCACTAGCCTGCTTCTGCAGTGTTTTATTCTTAACACCTCTGCAAACTGTTTAAACCACCAGTTGTCTTGGCCCTTTTTCAATTCTAATTGGGGGGGGGGACAAGCAGACAGCAAGGTACACTGGAGGGAGTAGAAAGCAGAAAAGGATTTACCTCCCTGCCTCTCAACTGTGTGACCTCTGCACTGTGTCTCTCCTCCTGTGAGGCAAAGCAGACTCCTCTCCAGTCTGCTTTACCTCACAAAGCACCCAGGCTCTGAGGAAACGCCCTTCCCACCCTACTGATCATCTCTCACCTCAACAAGGTCAGCAGTGATGGGTGAGTGGCAGGATGTCGAATCTCAGCCAACTCATTCTCCAGAATACCCAGGGAGAAGCATTCCTGGTGGAAACAGATCCATCCCCAAGGAAAGGAGGATTCTGGGAAACCAGACAGGCCCTCAGCATCTACCTGTCAAGATCCCAAACAGTTCACGTGGGTAATGGATATTTATTGATAAATGACAGTTGAAGGCAGGACGAACATTGTGAAAACTGGCTTGGCGGGCTTTTGCCCCTTATATAGGGTTGACTTAAACTGTTACAAGTTTAAGGAAACTGTTTAAGTTGAAGGAAAGCGGGAAACTACAATCTCGCCGCACCCCAAGTATTTCCCAGCCCCCTTCGCAGGTGCACGTAATCTTGAGCGACCTTGGTTTCCCCTGGTAACCCTTCAGGCTAGGCATAAGGAATGTGATAACTGTTACATAGAGATAGGTGTAGTACAAGCCGAGGAGCAGAAAGTGAAAGCACATTTACAACCAAAGAAAATGGCAAGGCATCTCGACACTACCCAGAGATGGCCGCTCATGCCAGACTGGCCCCATTCTGGTCGTTCACAAATTCCACACCCCAGCAGGCTGCATTCACAAGTGACTGCTGGTGCATGTGTCGGATTCTCATGGCCATCTCCTTCCTTATCCGTAAGCTGCAATGTAGGCAGGATTCAGTCGTGATGGAGATGCCAGGTGTCCTGGGAAACCTTGTCCCTCCAGGCCGAGAAGTGTGGTGTGGGCTGCCCCTCCTCACTGCTGAGAGAAACACAATCTCCCTGCCCCAACCTTTCTAGGGTTGAATTGTTGGTTTTTTATTGCACTTTCACTTCCTGTTGTCATGAGTTAATTAAATGAATGTATATGCATGCTGATGTTTAGCCAGTGAGAGGTAGAGCCAATGAAAATGTGTGCACATATTTCCCGCTCAGGCTAGGTGTCAATATGCATAGTGACCCTTGAAGGAAAGCCCTAATAGGCTAATCCATATATTTGGGAGGTGGTCTGGGGGAAACCATTTGGTCAGTTTTTATTGCCCTTTGTGTAAAGCCCTCAGATCTCCATGCAGTTAGAGTTTGGACTCCATAGAGTCGAGATGTAGCTTAGAAGCTAGAAAGGATATTGAGTCCTTATTTGTTTTCTAGAAATCCCAGTCTACCTTTTCCTCATAGTAAAAGTAAACTACTATATTCTTAAGCTAAAACGTGTGCCTGGCTTGTTTATTTGTGGTGCTCTCCACACAACTCTGCTAAAGGTATCTGTAAACCCTAACATGAATCCTGACACTGAAATCAGGTTCTCAAGCTCAGCCTTGGAACATCCGGGTTCTGCTTCAGGGCCACTTTGGGCAGGGGATGGATAAGGGATACGTGAGGTCTCAAGGAGGGAGATCTATGCCAAGCACTCTGAGCTCCAGAGGGGGGGAAAAGCAGGATAAAAACTAGCCACCCAACACAAACACCTCTAGTCCATCTAAGGGGCTTGCTTTCCATCATTTGAGCTAGTAGCCCATGGGATGCAATAGAGAAATTGTATGTGGGAGGGATCAGAGTTCTGATTCCCACCCAATGGGAAACTTCTCCACTGCACCCCAGAAGTTTGATTTCAGCTGCAGGCCCCTCTGATGTAACAGAGACATTCCCTCTACACAGGGTCATAACATTCTGTCTCCTGAGACAGGAAATGTCCCCACTCATATACTTACTGGAGTCCTAATGGAGCCAGGAGACATCAGAGAGTGACCCACTGAGCTCCAAAGTCCATGATGACTCACCAAACTCATTGAGTTGTGCCACTTTAGAAGTTGATTCCCTGAAAGTCTCCCTGCCTTCCCCGGGGTTAGGGATGAAGAGACTAAGCAGGGAAAGATACCAGATTCTGCAGCCAGAGATCACTCCTCAGACCCGTTCCCCTCTGCGCTGTCCATCCTGAGTAGGTGCTGAACAGCTTTGCAGCCAGGCAGTTCCCTGGGTTGGTTCCACTGCATCTTCCTCTCCCTGCCAAGCTGCTTTTGCCTTTGCCCAGAAGGTGAAACTGAGGCTTCTCCAGACAAAGAATATGCAGATGGCTCTACAAGCCCCATAATGAGAGGCAAACTCATACATGCACAAAAATCTCTACAATTACGCTTAAATGAACAGAAACTTTCAGGTGGGCAGCCGCGTTGGTCTGAAGCAGTAGAACAAAGCAGGAGTCAAGTATCACCTTTAAGACCAACAAAGTTTTATTCAGAATTTAAGCTTTCATGTGCTCTAAGCACTCTTCATCAGACAGCAGGATGGAACGACAAGCAGTCCTATGTATAGAGAAAGTGGGCAGTGAATCAGCATGCAAAATCATGGAAATGTCCCATAGCAAATTCAAAGAAGCACAAGCCGGGGCCTAGAGACTGCCAAACTGTGTCCACTGTGCTAAAACAAAACCCAGTAATAAACGTCATAATAGCAGATTGATATCCATTAAGTATCCTGCAATAAATAAGAGTCTGCTCTGGGTTAAAAGGTGAAGACCGTTATGTGAAGACCAAAGTGAAGACTATTATGTGTGTTCCTGCCTGGCTCATTGGAGCCATATGGACTGAGCTTGGGGACTCAGGGACAATGGGCAGCAAGATCCAAATACCTGTTGCCCTGCTCCAATCAGGGCCCCTTGCTGGTTTGAATGATCCAATGGCATGCTAGCACAGGAACCCTTAAGTGCATATAAGTTGGCCCCATTGGCCCAGTTCTCCAGTCTTTTAGTGCAGCCCTATACTATGCTGTACCTAATAAAGGAGCTATGATCACTACCACCTCACTTCTTCCTTTCATTGAACCCACTATATTATTAGTTGAGAGTTCTGTGTGACCACTAGTGGTGTTCTGTTGTTGTCTTTTTTGGGTCTGTCTTGTAACAGGTTTTCTCTAGGTATCATTCTGGCTTTGTTAATCTGTTTTCTGACTTCATCAAGTGAGTACTTTAGCTCCAAAAAGGTTTGTTGTAGATCCCTCAGGTGAGAATCTGTCAGTAGGATTGGAGCTAATGCGACTGCAGCATAGAGCCTGGCTGTATACAATGGATCATTTGGTATGTTTGGGATGGTAGTTGGAGGCATGCAGGTATGTTTGTCAGGCAGTAGGTTTCCGGCGGAAGACAGTGTCTGTTGTGTATTTTTACAGTGGTGTCCAGATAATGTATTTCTTGCATAGACTGGTTCATTGTCAGGTTGATGGTGAGGTGAAAATCATTGAATGCCTGGCAGAATGCATCCAGGGCTTCTTTCCCATGTGTCCAGACCATAAAAATGTCATCAATGTAACGCGTGTATAATAGAGGTAGGAGTGGGTGGGAGTCTAGGAAGCACTGCTCCAAGTCAGCCATGAAGATGTTAGCATATTGTGGAGCCATGCGTGTGCCCATGGCTGTACCATTGATCTGTAGGAAAAGTTCTTTGCCAAATCTAAAGTAGTTATGGGCGAGAAAAAAATGGCACAGTTTGGTGGCAAAGTCAGCAGTGTTTTTGTCAGAGATTTTTTTATTTACAGTTTGTAATCCATCTTGGTGTGGGATGTTGGTATACAAAGATTTCACAACCATGGTGGCTAAGAGTATTCTCTGGAAGGTTGTTCAAAGATTGTATTTTCCTCGGGAAATCTGTAGTATCATGAACATAACTGGGAGCACTGGTGGCATAGAATAGAGTCCCTATATCCTTTCCATATATTCTGTGACATTTATATCACAGAAACTGGGAGACTTTTAAAAAAATCATTATTTACAGACAGACTGACCTTTATTGGCATAACAAAGAAAAAATACATTGAAGTGCATAATTTTTTTAAAGATAGCAGGCAAAACAATTGTAAAACCAGCCAAAACAAGATTAATCATTTATTGTTTTCCCTAATTTGGATTGCAGACGGAAGAAAACAGGCAACATTAAAAATTATGAAAAAGTTATGACACGAAAGTAATTGCTGGACCTTAATACAGTTGGGAAGACCACACCAGGTACAAAGAAAAGAGTTCAAGAATTTTTCTCAAGTCCTAATATAAAAAGGGCAATTTAATAAAACGGTGAGACTTTTAAAAAAAATTGTGTTTATTTATCTTCACTGTCTGACCAATCAATTTCCTCTATTTTCATTTTTTATGACTGGATGCTGAGCAGAGATCACAGTTCTTTCTGGGGGAAGCAGGATTCCCGTCAGGATGTGTGGAATTGTGTCAGCTGCACTGTGCTGTATGTGAAAAATGAACTGGTAGGTATTCTTGAGATTGCTCCTCAATGGCTGAAGTGCCTGGCAGTAAATCAACACCCTCCTCCAACAAGCAAGCAGAAGGTGAGCTGAACTGGTGAGTCTTTGAGCATCCCTTCTTAGGGCTGACCAGCCCAGCAGACTGAAAGCAACACCGAGAGCTGTAGAGTGTGGGCGGAAGAGTGCACTGGGGATGGCAAACAGAATGCCTGTCTCCAAACAGGGAAAACCAGCCATGCTTCACTTGCAGGCCTGGATTGGCCCACCAAATTGCTTTGAAGACAGATGCATCAAACCGGTGATGTCAACAAAAGCACTCATTCAGAAACCATTCAAACGCAACTTATGGGTATCCTGGAAAAACAGGTACTCGTTGTGGTGCTTCAGTTTCATTTCCATCTCCCATTCAAGGTACATTTGCATGTGTGCAGAAGCTTGAGGCTCCTCCAGATAATTAAATTAGATTATGCATGGGATGGAGAAAGTAGAGAAAGGAGGACTTTTCTCCCTTTCTCACAATACAAGAACTCGTGGGCATTCGATGAAATTGCTGAGCAGCCGGGTTAGAACGGATATAAGGAAGTCCTTCTTCACCCAAAGGGTGATTAACATGTGGAATTCTCTGCCACAGGAGGTGGTGGCGGCTGCAAGCATGGCCAGCTTTAAGAGGGAGTTAGATAAAAATATGGAGCAGTGGTCCATCAGTGGCTATTAGCCGCAGTGTGTGTGTATATATATATGTGTGTGTGTGTGTGTGTGTGTATAATTTTTTTGGCCACTATGACACAGAGTGTTGGACTGCATGGGCCACTGGCCTGATCCAACAGGGCTTCTCTTATGTTCTTATGTGACACAGAGTGTTGGACTGGATGGGCCACTGGCCTGATCCAACAGGGCTTCTCTTATGTTCTTATGTGACACAGAGTGTTGGAGTGGATGGGCCATTGGCCTGATCCAACAGGGCTTCTCTTATGTTCTTATGTGACACAGAGTGTTGGACTGGATGGGCCATTGGCCTGATCCAACAGGGCTTCTCTTATGTTCTTATGTGACACAGACTGTTGGACTGGATGGGCCATTGGCCTGATCCAACAGGGCTTCTCTTATGTTCTTATGTGACACAGTGTTGGATTGGATGGGCCGTTGGCCTGATCCAACATGGCTTCTCTTATGTTCTTATGTGACACAGAGTGCTGGACTGGATGGGCCATTGGCCTGATCCAACATGGCTTCTCTTATGTTCTTATGACACAGAGAGAGGACAGCAACTCTCATAAGGCTGAGTGGTAAAGCGCATGCGCAAAGGACTTCAACAATCATACCAATGAATTGAACACCAAACTGTAAGACTTTTACAAAAGCACATATTTATAACCACAGCTTAACCAATTAATTTGCTCAATGTTTATTTTTTATGACTGGTTGCTGAGTGGTGAGTAGAGACAACAGGTATGCCGGGATGGGTGGGAGGTAGGACTCCCATTGGAATGTGTGCAATACCACTGACTGCATTATACTGTTGGATTATGCAAAAACTTACCTGGTACAGAGGCTTGAGATTTTCTGAAATAGCTGGACTGATTGCCAATAAATCAGTTCCCTAATCTAGTCAGCAAGAAGATCATGAGATAAACTGGTATTAGAACAACTGGAGAAGATCCTGATGCTGGGAAAGACAGAAGGCAAAAGAAGAAGGGGACGGCAAAAAATGAGATGGCTGGACAGTTACTGATGTAACAAACACGAATTTGAGCAGACTTCGGAGGATGGTGGAAGACAGGAGGGCCTGGCGTGACTTGGTCCATGGGGTGGCAAAGAGTCAGACTCGACTGTGCGACTGAACAACAACAAACCTTTCAGACTTTAAACTGCAGAGCGTGGGTGGAAGGGTGCACTGGGAATGGCATAATGAATGCCTGCCCCAAACTTTGCCCAAAGCAGAGAAAATTCCCCATGATTCACTGGAGGGGGTGGAGGGGATGAAAGGGCTTAGGAATGGCAAATGAGGACAGGGCAGTGAGATCAATCAATCCCTGGACACACCCACCTTTCTCACAGGAGGGGTCATCCATGTTGAAGACACAGGCTGGGTTGTCTAGAGGAGGGCCTCCCTTCTTCCAATGGATGGGTCCTGTCCAGTTGATCTGCTTCTCGGATCCTTTGTAATGAGCCACCACCTGTGGGAAGAAGGGGCAGGATTCAGATCAGAGACCAAGATGCACCTTCCTCCATGTCTGTTGCAACTTCCTGGAATCCTACCCAAATGTAAAAGCCTGGAGTTCCTGGTGTTTCAACTCCCACCACCCTCAGGTCCCCCCACTCCAACTCAGAGAGTCTTTAGTGTCCATTTCCTAGCTGTTTTCTGTATCACTTTGATGTAGCCAGTGGAATGTATGGGTAGAATGCTTAGACTACTGCAGAAACGAAAGTTAATTCATTTCCTCTTAGGAGCTGAGAATCTACTAGGTACCAAGGCCATAACTCTCTTTCTGGGATATTTTGCAGAAAGCTTGGAAGTGAGTGTGTGTGTGTGTGTGTGAGATTTGTGGCCACTAGATTTGAAGTGTCTTTGCACCCTAAATTAAAGTGTGCTTCTAACAACTCTTGTAAGAGTTTATAACCTGAGCTTGTGTTACTGTGTGCCACTTCGACGCTGGTTATGCATCGGTGCAAATGTATCCTGCCTTACAATAAATACTTATCCAAACATATGAAGAGCCACTTCTATTGAAGGAAAATTGGCATTTAGTGCCCATTCAGCAAGCAAAAAAACCCAGTGGGCCTGTTTGAAAACCTTCCCCCACCTACCAAGGCTAACACCTATCCCCTCCACCATACACATACCTGGAATTCTCCGCTCTCCACATCCCTCGTGGCCCACAGGTTGAAATCCATCTCTCGGTCATTGTTGCCATTGATGCTCACTGTCCCAGTGACACCTGGATGGGTGGGGGCAAGGAGAGAGATGCACATCATTTCTATGTGGCCCCTGGCATCTGTTGTCACTCATGAACCATGGCTGAGTTGGCCTCTTGGACAGGCTCTGGGGCAGCTCCCCTCTAAAGCCAGCCCTCTCCCCCATTCCCACCCTCTCCTGCTCCCTCCTGGCCTAACCTGTCTCACTTGCTGCCTTCCCCCCACCCCCAGCCCCAATTTCTTGGCTACCCCACCCCTCCATCCACCGCTAAGTAGCCAATACCCTGTATTTTCAGGCCCCTCATCTTCTCCAGGATGCGGCTGGTATCCCTCTTGGTTCCACCTTCCTGCAGTGTTTCACTCAGGGCCCTGAGATACAGCAGCAGCACATCGTGAAAGCAGCCGGCCACCAGGGTCCCCTGCCAGAGTGGGACAGAGAGAGTGAGAGAAACATTATGGAACTATCCCCTTCCCTTCCCACCCCACTGGCAGCCACTGCCTTGGAGGTCATAACTGGAGAATATCTGGACATAGCTCTGCTAATGTGGCCATGAGAAGTGCCACGCGGTAACCATGGTGATCTATTCCAAACATCTGGGAGTCAGAGAGCCCCTAAATGGCTGAAGACCAGCAGCTACTATTTGGCAGGGGTAGGGATCTGAGGCTGAGAATCAAGGGGCATCTCTTGGTTTGTGTAGGTCTGGTGACCACAATGCCTCAGGCAACCTTAGATCTGCAGCCCACCCAAAAAACAAGTCCTGGAATTCACCCTCCTTCAAATATTTGGAGGAAATTCCTGGATCACAACATCTAATTGGGTGACAGACCAAGGAAGGAAGACCAGTCCAGACCTGGGTGACAAGAGGGAAGCCTTGAAGCACACAAGGAAGGAAGATCACAGGGGTTGGAGGTGAACACAAGAAAATGGGGGAGGGGGCAGTGGTGGTGAGTCACAAGGCTGAAACACACAGTGCAGGGAACACAACTGAAAATGCACTCTGGGTAGAAAGCCAGGAAGGAAGCACCACCAATGGTCACCCAGAATAAAGAACTACCAAGGTGGTCACTGCAAACTCCCTGTATGATCAAGGGCTCATTTTGACCTGGGTCTATCAAGTAAACCCTACAGACCCACCTGCAAAGCCATGCCGCAGCTGCCATCTCCAAACCTGGGAATTTCCTGGGTCATTTTTTTTTATCACAACAGGAGATTCCCAAGGCCAATGGGAAAAATAATTTTGGCCCCAGAACACTGGCTGATCTTTCTCACCTCACTTCTCACAAAGGGCCCTGTGCTTCATCCCATAATAGCAGAAGAAGGTATGCAAAAAGGGGTGTGTGTGGATTTACCCGTGAGTCATTGAGTGCCACACCAAAGTCTCTCTGGGCACGCAGGATCAACTGGCTCTGGAAATACCGGTACTCAGGGGTTTGGGGCTCATGGGGAGTGACCACCAGCACCGTCTGCAATTAGAGAAAGAGGTCAAGAGACTCCCTCAAGAGCTCCTGGGTAGGTCTGTGCAGCTTGGAAGACACACCAGCAGGTTAGCCAGGCCAAGGTTCCTCCTGGGTTGGTCTCCTGCAAAATGGAAAAGACTCTCTGTCTCTGAGAGCCAGCCTCCCTGTCCCCCTCTTACCTCCCTTTGGGTCAAGGGATTCTGATCCAGAAATTCTTGTTCTCAGTTCTAGACATAGAATGGAGGCCAGAGGCTCCACTGGGCTTCATCCAGGAATAAAACAGGGTTGCACTTACCTGTCACTCTGGTCCTTCAAGTTGGTTTCTCTGCAGGCACACATCTGGGCCAGGGCCTGTGCCATCCCAAATGCGGGACTGCCTAAAAGGCTGAAATCAAACCATCTCTTTCCCTGCTGAAGGAGGCCCTTCCCAACACCACTTCCAGGTGCCCAGCCAAGGCACAACCCCAATAGGCCCATCTGCAGGTCAGCCTGCTTCACTAGACAGGCTGTGGTTCAGTCTGGGGGGAGCCCAGAAGCAAACTTTCCTTCCCTGCATGTTGAGGCAAAGAGTCTGGCTGTGGGGAAAGATCTCTGCACCTGCTCAGAATCACTGCAGGACTCATTCTTCCTTCCAATCTCCTGAAGATCGTGGCTCAACACATTAAACTGTGGCATTCCTAAATCCCCCCATGCCCTTAAGCTTGCACTGCAACACACCCAGTGAATCATCCTTTGGCGTGATTCCAGCACCGTTCTTCAGCTCCCTAGTTTTCCTCCTCTCTACTCCCTCCCTGCAGCAGAGTCCTGGACTTACCTGGAAGGCCTCTCGGAGGTCTCCTGCATCTTGTCTCTCCTTGCTCTGCCAGGGCTTGGCTGCCTCACGATGCCCCTCAGCTTTCAGGCTTTCCCCCCAAATGTCCAGGTGGAAGAAGACATAGTCACCGTTGGTCATGTTCTGAGCCTGCGCCAGGCGCATGATCTCCTGCAACTTCTCCAGGGACCCACAGATGTAGATCACTAAGGAGAAACCAAACAGACCAGAGGAGTACGTGTCAGACACAAGCAAGGAATGGAGGGCAGGCAGCAAGGAGCCATCTGCCCCTCAACCTTCCCCAGTCCTGGCAGCCAGGTTCCCATCAGTGTCCTCCCCACCCCCATCAATTAACAAGAACATTTTCCCAGGCTCTACTTTAAAAGTCATGGACCCAGCAATTCATGGTGGATGGGTTCTCATGACTTTTACACAAGTTCCACGGAAATTCACTGTAAAGTTACAGATCGCAACATCCATAGACTGAACCTGAGATAACAAAGATCCAGTTCCTCATGTCCCCACCAAGGTGCAACCCCCCCCCCCCCCCCATGCATCCAAGGCAGAAATCTTTATGGCTCTTCATGATTTTTACATTGAATTCCATAATATACACAGAAAGTGTACATATCACACTGATGGCCACAAACTGCACAATAAAAACATATATGCTGTATGCTTTTAAGGTTTGTAAATATTTTTATTTGTAAACATGGCTCAGTGGTAGAGCATCTGCTTGGGAAGCAGAAGGTCCCAGGTTCAATCCCTGGCATCTCCAACTAAAAAAGGGTCCAGGCAAGTATGTGTGAAAAACCTCAGCCTGAGACCCTGGAGAGCCGCTGCCAGTCTGAGTAGATAATACTGACTTTGATGGACCAAGGGTCTGATTCAGTATAAGGCAGCTTCATATGTTCATATGTCCATATGTTACACTTTTGTTGTAAGCCACCCTGAGTCCACTTGGGGGAAAGGGCAGGATATAAATCTAAAAATCAAATTAAATCCAATTCTTTGGTCGGTGGCATGGTGCAAAAACATGGATTCGGGGAACAGTATTCATACCATTTGTACGCAAGCCCTGTTCACCAGTTATAGTGGACACACTTACAATCCTAATTCACAGGATACCTGATTCTTCTTTGTAGATGTGTTGCAGTTGGAGTTTGCAGGTGTGTTGCTGTCGTAGTTAATGCATGCACAGGGAGTGGGGAATCAAACCCAGTTCTCCAGATTAGAGCCTGCCACTCTTAACCACTGCACCACGCTGGCTCTCACAACACAGAACTGCATGCTGTTATAATATATCTTGATAAGGAGGTTCAAGGACTGAAAAGGCCCCCACTGAACCAGCAAATGAGAATAAACAAAGTGGGACTGACTTCCAAGTAGACCAGCCTACGATTGCTGCCTTCATGGATTGCTGCAGGGGCACTAAAGCAAGAAATGCTCAGAGGTCCTTTGCCACTGTCTGCCTCTGCAGAGCAACCCCAGACTTCCTTCAATCAATGTACTAACCAGGGTTGTCCCAAGACCTGAGCCAGTTTGGTGTAGTGGTTAAGTGTGAGGACTCTTATCTGGGAGAACCGAATTTGATTCCCCATTCCTCCACTTGCACCTGCTGGAATGGCCTTGGGTCAGCCATAGCTCTGGCAGAGGTTGTCCATGAAAGGGCAGCTGCTGTGAGAGCCCTCTCCAGCCCCACCCGCCTCACAGGGTGTCTGTTGTGGCGGAGGAAGATAAAGGAGATTGTGAGCCGCTCTGAGACTCTGCGGAGTGGAGGGCGGGATATAAATCCAATTTCTTCTTCTTCTTCTTCTTCTTCTTCTTCTTCTTCTTCTTCTTCTTCTTCTTCTTCTTCTTCTTCTTCTTCTTCTTCTTCTTCTTCTTCTTCTTCTTCTTCTTCTTCTTCTTCTTCTTCTTCTTCTTCTTCTTCTTATGGGAGCAAGCTAAGAAAGGGTCCTCCTTGCATCTGCCACTGTACCTTTCATTTCCCTACTTTCCAGTCCTTTAAAGAGGCTTCTGGTTAATTCAGCCGGCTACAATAGTGGCAGTCTTCAAGCAGCGGCTGGACAGACACTTACTGGGGATTCTCTAGCCCAGGGGTGGCCAATAGTAGCTCTCCAGATGTTTTTTGCTTACAACTCCCATCAGCCCCAGCCATTGGCCATGCTGGCTGGGGCTGATGGGAGTTGTAGACAAAAAACATTTGGAGAGCTACCGTTGGCCACCCCTGCTCTAGGCTGATCCTGCATTGAGCAGGGGGTTGGACTAGATGGTCTCATGGCCCCATCATACTCTATGATTCTGAATTTAAATGCCAAGGAATTTAAATCTCAAGGAGCCCTGTGGCGCAGTGGTAAGCTGCAGTACTGCAGTCCAAGCTCTGCTCACAACCTGAGTTCGATCCCGGTAGACCATTTAAGGAGAAACCAAACAGACTAGAAGAGACTAGAGGAGTGTGGGTTTAGGTAGCCGGCTCGAGGCTGACTCAGCCCTCCATCCTTCCAAGGTCGGTCAAATGAGCACCCAGCTTGCTGGGGGGGAAAGTGTAGATGACTGGGGAAGGCAATGGCAAACCACCCCGTAAAAAGTCTGCCGTGAAAATGCCCGACTGGTGTTGGCAGCATTCCCTCTTAGCTGAGTTAGCATGAGCTAGCTCACAGTTTTTTAGCCTCTGGCGCACACATTTTTGTCCTGACACAGAAAAAAATGGCCCCAGAGCAAAATAATTTATGCTGGAGCTCACAACTTTAATGCCAGTAGCTCACAAAGTAGAATTTTTGCTCACAAGACTCCACAGATTAGAGGGAACATTGGCTGTAAGATGTAAAATGGGTGGCAGACAAAACGTGTCAGATGCTTTGGGTCGTCAGTTGGGGCAAAGAGGTAGTATAAAGAAGTGAATAAAATCAATACTTGCTCGCTAAAAGGGTTTGAATTGTTCCCTGAAGCCACAGCAACTGTTGTTGGTTTTTTTTTTTTTTTTAGTGTTATCTAATAATTATTTGTGAGTCTGAAAAAAGACCAGTGAGCCCCCCCTTCCCGGGGGAACCCCTGCGGATGAGGATGGAGAGGGGGGAACGCGAGGGGTGGAATACCCCAAGGGTCTGGGGGACGGGGATAGGGGGCCGCCAGCCCCTGAGACTTGGGGGAGCCCTATTCCCCGGGCTGAGGATGGGAGGGGGCGGCTTCCAAGGGCTGGCTGGTGCTGTCAAGCCTGGCCGGAGTCACTCACCTGGCCCCTTGGCCTGCATGAACCGGACAGTCTCCTCTGGCTGCTCAGGGCGGTGGGAGTGCCCGGCGAAGTTGAGGGAGTTCGCTTCAGGAATTATCAAGTGGATGCAGGAATCCCAGTCATAGTGCTGCTTCTGGTAGCCACTGAGGACCAAGGGGGCGTCGGGGGAGGTCCAGTTGAAGTGCTGGCGCAGCTGGGACAGGAAGGCTCGGAGGGCGGGCCCCACGGGGCCACCGTACACTGTCGTGCTGACATCTGGGTGACCCCAGTAGTAGGCCCCGGCCCGAAGGAGCGGCAGCTGCCACTGCTGGGCTAAGGACGCCCCTTCAAATCTTGCGAAGACGCAGCCCAGCCCCAGCAGCACGTCCGGGTCGTCGGCGCGCTTCAGGATCCCGGCCATGAACGCGGTCTCTTCGCGGTCGCAGGCGCCCTCGACGTCCTCGGTGGAGGCGAAGGCGGTGCGCACGGCGAGGCCTTGGTGGCGCAGCTGGGGCTGCAGCGCCTCCCGGGCCAGGCTCAGGGCGGGTTGGACGCGCGGCCAGGCCCAGCGGTAGCCCACGTTGCGCTTCGGCAGCAGCACCCCCACCGTCACCTCCACCGTCGGGGCGGCTGCATGCCTGGCAGAGGAGGAGGAGGAGGGTAGTTCTAGGGTCCCCAGCAGGGCCCCAAGGAGCAGCGGGGCGGCCATGGACGGGGCGGGCGAGGTGCTCTCGGCACCAGCAGCCAGAACGAGCCCGTCTGTGGGGCGGCGGCGCTGCGCTCTCTCCAAAAAGGCGCTCCTCTCGGCGCCTCCCCCGGACGCCTGGGCGGGGTGGGGCGAAGTGGGAGGGGGCCGCCCCTCTGCGCTCTCCCCGACGCCGGGCCGGCTGAGGCAGGCAGGAGCCAGAGCTGAAGGCTGAGCAGGGGCCCCCTTCTCCCCGTAGGCTGTCGAGGATTCTCGGTGGATCCGCCTGAATTCCCGCGATTGTCCCAAAGAAACGACCCTAAACCCCCTTCATTGGGAGCACCACTGCAAGCCGGGCACTTCCAGAGGCCCCATCCCCCGTTATGAAAGAGGCATGAAGCTCCCCTCCGATTTATGTTCAAATCACCTCCCTGGAATCACAAAGTTCATTTCATCTGGGGGTTTCTCTGCTCTCTTGATGGGGAACCTGAAGTTGGTGTGCTCAGCCTCTGCTGTGTTCCCTTAGTAGGAGGAGTCATATGATGTCCTAGGGAAGAGGAAACACTGTGGGCCTTGCTTGCCAGCGACCATTGTCCCAGTCCCACTCTCCCCTGGCCTGCTCTCCCCCATCATTTCCCCCCTCACAGCCAGCTCTGACTCCTCCCCCCATATATTCATCCCTCTGCACCCACATACCTCCACTCCCCCCACCCCATGAGGCAGAAGACTAACACCAGCCAGAGGCTTGTTCTGGCCCTCTGTTCCACCTCTTGCTTGCTATAAGATGGGGGTGGAGCTAAGCAAGTCCCCTGCCATTCGCTGTGGGGTGAGCAGACCCCCAGGCCTGCTAGCACCATGAGGTTTAAGAAAGGGGAGGCCCAAATTACAAAGTCCCTCCAGGATTGTGTGTTCCCAGGCTATGTCTCTCTCTCTCTCTCTCTGCCCCAGTGCCCTTCTCTCCCTTCTCCAGTGCCTTAGCAGCTGAATCGGGGTGAAATTGTGCAAGCCAAAGCCTTGGTGGACCTCACCCTCTGCTTCAGGGAGACCTGCCTTCAGGTATGGGTGAGATGGTCTTGGATGGGCCCTGGACTTTTAGCGGTGAAGACTGGAAGGGCAGGGAACATAGCAGGTTATAATGCCGCAGAGTCCACCCTCCAGAGGTGCCAGTATCTCTGGGTGAATGGATTTCTGTTGTCCAGAGAACAGTAGCCATTCCATGGGCTCTTCAGGCTCTACCTGGAGGTTGGCCAACGTAGCCCAGTGGGGCTTCTGGGAGGCCTCCATCTTCAGAAAATTTTGAAATATTCTGCCAGCTAGGTTTGCCTCCAAGGCAGGATGCCCGTCTTTGGATAGGCTTGTCCCGGGCGGCTGCTCATAGTTGCTTGGAATTGCTTTGAAAAGCAGTCTTGGTCCAAAGATGATCTGAAAACCGAGTCTAAGAATACGGAAGTCTTTGTCGTCATCGGGGTGGAGGGGTATATGGACCCTCAAATGTTGCTTTTGATGCATTCTAGGTTGGGGATGATGAGCCCGCCCCCCCTCCTGCTGACAGGCCTTCTTTCTGCCAAGTGCCACGGTGAAGTCCAAAACAGCAGCTGGACATTTTAGTTGCGCACCCCGCCCCCCCCCCCCCCCCCGGCCTTAGCACTGACTTGTAAATATGATTGTGGGTACTTGTCATTGGCTTTCAAGTAACTGGAAGAAGATACCATGTTATATCAGAGAACCGGTTTGGCGTAGTGTTTAAGAGTGATGGACTCTAATCTGGAGAACCGGGTTTGATTCCCCGCTCCTCCACATGCAGCCAGCTGGGTGATGCACTGTTCTCTCAGAGCTCTCTCAGCTCGACCTACTTCATAGGGTATCTGCTGTGGGAGAGGAAGGGAAGGAGATTGTAAGCTGCTTTGAGTGAAGGGTAGGGCATAAATCCAAACTCCTTCTGCTTCTATGCCCAGAACTCCTGAAAACACACATATTTGGATACAAGAAGGTTCACTTTATTTTCTTCCAATTTATTCGAAACAGAAAACCCTTTTCTCCTACACTCATATTGGCAGGCAATCCAGGATTGAAGGCAGGCTCCCTAGTAGGTGCAGGCGTATACTTCAGCTGCTTTTGCTATACACCAATGGAACCTCCAGGATCACAAGCAGTCTATCTGGCAATGAGGGAAGAGGAGGACTGCTGAAGATGTCACTACAACAACATCTATCTTGCAATCCCAAACTCAGTACCTTATGAACTTATGAAAGCCTATATTGGGACTATTTTCTAATATTTGTCAATATATTAGAGTTCATTGAATTGTATTATTTAACATATAGAAGAAAATAGACACGGCGGTTGTATCATTTAACAGAAAATAGACTTGCCAGATGAACTGTACATATTTTATTATTTGTGCTACATATGGTGATTTGAGTTAAACTCAGTACACATGCATGAGGAAACACGAGGATACAGGGAGATAATGTCACAAATTACTAAGTCCCAAATATGGATTTGAACTCAGGCCTCCTCCATAACTACTGGCTCTCCAGTGGCTTCAGTGGCAATTCAAACCATGTCCCCCTAGCATGTACGGATCATTTCCTGCACTCTCTTATGCTCCATTTGGGGGCTGTGTCAATGGAGGGCAATGTGGCTCTTCCTTCCAGGGCAGAGGAGCCAAGCATGGCTCTCCTTAAGCCACTTAATGAGCTTATCTAGCAAAGAGACACAAGCATTGGGGGAGTGGGAATATACACTTGCAACACAGCCCCCCTCCCACTACAACAATTCCATCCCATCCCATTTATATACACTATCTGAGGAACCAAGAAGGGAAAGTTTCCAATTTAAGTCAGAAACGACATTTTCTTTATTTCTGACATCACACCAAGGTCACAGTGGTTTCCCCCTCCCCATCATATCCCCCAAATATCCAGCTACCTCTTGCAAATGAGAGGGCAGGTCCTACAGATCTGTTGCAGGGATCCACAAGGCTGCCTGGGCTAGAATCTGCCCATTGACAGCTTCCAGGATGCCAGTGGGGTGAGCTGCCAGGCCCTTGACAGACACCTGTTGGTCTGATTTCATCTGACTCGGGGTTAAAGTGGGAAACAAAGAAGGGTCCAAAAGCCACACACCTGAAGAGAACACTCGAGGGCCAGATTTGTTCAGTCACAGATCTGCCCCATTCAAGCAGGGAGGGCAGAAAGAGGGCCAAAGGTTGCACGATCCGTTTCTGCAGGCCAAAAAAGCAGTCCTGTCCTGATGCCTCCCTGGACTTCAGCACATCTCTGCTTGACTGAGGAAGAACTGGGCTTCTTTTTTTTAATTTATATGTATATGTATATTTTTATTATTATTATTCATTATCCATTTCTCTACATGCTTTCTGGTATCCATTTTACATTTTTCCCCCCAACCCCCCCCCTTAGTCTATACATCCTCTTCTTCTTCCAGCCAGGGACAAAGGACTTGAAGCTTCCACTGAATGTCCACTCTCCTTTCTTCCTTCGCCCATTTCAGGTAGGTCCGCCACTTTTCTTTGATTCTTGATCTTCTTTCCTCTCATGATTCTTCTTGCGACATTATAGCAGCTATATCTGACTGGATAAAATCAGAGAGATAGTTATGCCAAGTTCTTTCCTTCCATTTACTTTTATCCTTCCATTATTCTTCCCTATTATCTCATTCCCTAATATACTCATCTGCATTAATTCAAAGTTAATTCTCGGCTCTACCTGAAAGAATTTCTTTATCATTCCCACTACCATTTCCCATAATTTCTTGGCCTCAGGGCACTCCCACCACATGTGGGTGTACCATCCCTTCTCTTTCTTACAGTGCCAACACTTAGGGCTCAACCCAGGAAACATATTGGCTAAAGTAGCCGGAGTTCTATACCATTTGGTGAAAAATTTCAGTTCCATTTCTCTAACCTTATGGATCTTTTTAAACCTTCCATTATCTTCTCCCCTGTTCATTTTGTTATTTGGCCTTCTGAACTCCATGTCCGTTGAAAGTAGCTTATTGCTCCTTAGTTGCCTGAATTCATACTCCTGTAAAAGATGCTTACTAATCCTTTTTTTGTTTTTCCCATTAATTTGTAAAACTTTTCCATAGGTTCTTCTTCATTTAAATTACTCTTCTCCACTTCCTTCTTAACTTTAGTATACAATCCTGTAGCCTTAAGCCACTATTGTACTCCTACGGCTTCTTGTAACTCCTGTAATGGTTTTAACTTATCTAATATTAACAAGTCTTCTACCCTTCTAAAAAGAACTGGGCTTCTTAAAATCTTTCTGGCCGTTCCTAGAGAAAGGGAAGGAAAATAGGAATGGAGAGGGAACTCTTGAAGGCTCCTCAGGTATTCCATACAACGACAGAAGGGGGGAGCCCAGAATCTTCCTGCACTGCCTTGCCTGGAAGAGAGGCTGAAGAAGAGGAAGGAGATGAATGATTCAGGGAGGTAGGCAGGTTGGACTGAAGGCAGAAGACTCGTACTAAAACTTTTATTTTCGCAAACACATTCTGCGACTGAACTAGGGCGAGACAGCAGACTGCTTTCAACAAGTACTCCAGGAGGGCTGCCCATGGAGTAGATCTGAAGGTCTCCTTCCCAGTGACAATGATCCCCCCCCTCAAAAAAAATTAAAAGGTTTGTGTTGGAGGGGGGGTGGGTTAAGCCATATGCAGGAACTGAAATATGGATAATCTCTGCACTGAAACACTTTAGTAAAAGGAAGCCTCCTCTCTGCCCATTAAGATGGGAAGAGAGATGCAGGGGGCTGCAGGAGCCCCCCTCCCATGTCCACAACAGGAGAGGGGTGGTGAGGGGGCCTCTGGGTGTTGCGTAATCTCTTTGCTGGGGAGGAGAGCAGGGAAGTGCAGAGGAGTTCATGCAGGGAGTGGGTGAAAGGGTTGGCTCTAAGGAGACAGTGATGGAAGCATGCCTGGGCCACTGATCCACTGCTGGTGGGCATGAGCGTCCTGGCAAAAGGGGTGTGTGTGGGGGGAGATGATGAATACAGAATAGGCATTCATTTATGGTCGGCATCAGGGTATTTCTTCTGCTGCATTAAAGACCAAAGAGCCAGAGCCAGGAAGTGGCAACCACCATTCCTTCCCCACACATACCAGGTGCTTGGCCTGTCGCCACTCTGAGGAAAAGGCTGGGGAAACAAGATGGATGCCTGGGTGGTGGGAGGGGGGATTTCCTGCCTCCGGGAAGCAACAGGGTACTCAGAAGTTCGTTTAAGAGGTCTGCGTTAATCTGGGTTCAGGATCAGCACAGTAGATAAGGACAGTTGTACTCAGAAGTTCATTTACAATGTCTGTATAGTTAATCTGGGTTCAAAATCTCCACAGAACGCAAGAACAGAGTCAGGACTGATAAAATAGTATCCTGAGGCACTCTGAACAACAGACCACAAAAGCATGAGAAAGCTGAATCTATGATAATACATGAAAAACTGGCAAACACACTGTAACAGTAACACTCCTCATGCATTCAGTGTTATCCTGCTTCTGCGGTGTTTATCCTTAGCACCTTAGCGAACTGTTTAAACCACCTGTTGTTTCGACTCTTTTTCAATTCTAATGGGGAGGTGGGGGGGGGGAACAAGCCGAGCTCAGGGGACTGGAGGGAGGGGAAAGCAGGAAAGAGTTTACCGCCCCCCCCCCCCCGCCTCTCAACTGGGTGACATCTGCGCTGAGTCTCTCCTCCTGCATCTCTTTTTTTAATTTTATGATTTTATTGACAATTCAGTACACACAATACGAAAACACTATACAAACAATACTGCACAGACAAACAAATGTAAGCAATGCAACAATTAAACAAAACATAATGTCATACTGGAGACCTGCATCTCTTTGTGGGATACTCCTCACCAGCCTGCTTTACCTCACAAAGCACCCAGGCTCTGAGGAAACACCCTTCCCACCCTAATGACCATCTCTCACCTCAGCAAGGTCAGCAGTGATGGGTGAGTAGTGGGATGTCCAGTCTCAGTCAACGCTCTCGTTCTCCAGAATACCCAGGTAAGAGGCGGACTAGAAGAAGAAGACTGCAGATTTATACCCCACCCTTCTTTCTGAATCAGAGTCTCAGGGCAATTTACAATCTCCTATATCTTCTTCCCCAACAACAGACGCCCTGTGAGGTGGGTGGGACTGGAAGGTTTCTCACAGCAGCTGCCTTTCAAGGACAACTCCTGCGATAGCTTTGTCTGACCCAAGGCCATTCCAGCAGCTGCAAGTGGAGGAGTGGGAAATCAAATCCGGTTCTCCCAGATAAGAGTCCGCGCACTTAACCACTACACCAAACTGCCTATGGCTGAGCCAAGGCCATTCCAGCAGGTGCAAGTGGTGGATGAGTGGGGAATCAAACCCGGTTCTCCCACATAAGAGTCCACATACTTAACCACATACTTACACCAAACGAGAGCATAACAGCCATGTGTCACTGTCTCTGGTGGAAACAGACCCATCCCCAAGTGAAGGAGGATTCTAGGAAACCATCTAGGTCCTCAACATCTACCCAGAGATGCCAGCTCATGTTACATTGGCCCCACCCTGGTTCTTCACAAATCTCACACCCAGGAAGGCCGCATTCACACAGCAGCTGCTGGTGCAGTGTCAGGTTCTCATGGCCATCTCCATCCTTACCTGTAAGCTGAGGTGTAGGCAGGATTCAGTCGTGATGGAGATGCCAGGTGTCCTGGGAAGCCTTGTCCCTCCAGGCCCAGAAATATGGGGTGGGCAACCCCTCCTCACTGCTGAGAGAAACACAATCTCCCTGCCCCAATCTTCCCTGGGTTGAGCCCTGACACTGGAATCAGGTTCTCAAGATGAGCCTTGGAACATCTGAGCTCTGCTTCAGGGCCACTTTGAGCAGGGGGTGGAAAAGGGATACGTGAGGTTTCAAGGAAGGAGACAGGAAACTTCTCCACTCAAATACTTACTGGAGTCATAATGGAGCCAGGAGACATCAGAGAGCGACCCACCTGGTTCCAGTCAAAGCCCACTTTGACTCACCAAACTCATTGAGTTGTGCCACTTAAGGAGTTGATTCCCTGGATGCTCTCTGGGGAAAGTCTCCCTGCCCTCTCCAGGGTTAGGGATGAAGAGACTAAGCAGGGGAAGGTACCACGTTCTTCAGCTGCTGATCGCTCCTTGGATCCTTTCCCCTCTGCGCTGTCCATCGTGAGTAGGTGCTGAACAGCTTTGTAGCCAGGCAGTTTCCCCTGTGGATTCAGCTGCATCTTCCTCTCCCTGCCAAGCTGCTTTTGCCTTTGCCCAGAACGTGACATTGAGGCTTCTCCAGACAAATAACACACGGAAGGTTCTACAACTCCCATCATAAGAGGCAAACTCGTAGGTGCACTAAATTCTCTATTATGACATACACTTAAATGAACACAAACTGTAATACTTTTTGAAAAATCATGTTTATTTGTCTTCACTATCTGACTGATCAGTTTCCTATATTTTCACGTTTTATGACTCGCTGCTGAGCAGTGCGCAGAGATAGCAGATCTTTCTGGGGGAGGTGGGACTCCCAACAGGATGTGTGAAATACTGCCTGTTGCACTATCAGTTATGCAACAACTTACCTGGCAAGCAGTCTTGAGATGCTCCTGAATGGCAGAACTGCCTGGCAATCAATCGACCCCCTGCTCCGAAAAGCAAGCAGAAGGTGAGCTGAACTTGTGAGTGTTTGAGCATCTCTACTTAGGGGAGGCCAGCCCAGCAGACTGAAAATGCCTCTTCAAGCCATGGAGTGGGGGTGGAAGAATGCACTGGGGATGGCAAACAGAATGCCTGTCTCCAAGCAGGAAAAACCAGCCATGTTTCTCTTGCAGGCCTGGATTTGCCCACCGACTTGCTCTGAAGACAGATGCTTCAAACCAGTGAAGTCAACAAAAGGACTCATTCAGAAACCACCCAATCGCAACTCACGGGGGGTGCTGGAGAAACAAGTACTAGTTGTGGTGCTCCAATTTCATTTCCTTCTCCCTTTCAAGGCACTTTTGCATCTGTGCAGAAGGTGAAACTGAGGCTCCTCCAGACAACTGACCTGGAGGGAGGAGGGCTGCTCCCATAAGGCTGAGTGGAAAAGGGCATGCCCAAAGGACCTCCACAAGAACGCGGAATGAAATGAACACCAAAGAGTAAGACCTTTACAAAAGCACACATATATAGTCACTGACTGACCCATTACCTTGATCAATGTTTGTTCTTATGTATGGCTGCTGAGTTAGTGAGCAGAGATATGTCAAGAGGAGATAAGACTCCCACTGGGATGTGTGAAAGACTGCCAACCAGTGTTCCCTCTAAGCTGAGTTAGTGTGAGTGAACTCACAGTTCTTTAGCCTCTGGCTCATATATTTTTGTCTTCACTCAGGGAAAATGGCCCCAGAGCAAACTAATTGATGCAGCAGCTCAACACTTTAATGCCCGTAGCTCATGAAGTAGAATTTTTGCTCACAAGCCTCCACAGCTTAGAGGGAGTATTGCTGCCAACTGATTTATACTGTTAGAATATGCAAAAACTTACCTGGTACACAGACCTGAGAGTCTCTGGAATGGCTAAATTGATTGGCAGTAAATAAATTCTTTACTCTAATAAGCAAGTAGATCAGAACAGGCGAGTGTTAGAACATCCCTACTTAGGGGTGACTGCCCTCTCAGAATGGAAACAACACCTCAAGCTGCGGAGTGTGGGTGGAAGAGTGTCCTGGGGATGGCACCCCAGTGCAGATCTCGATTTAGCCTGTGTCTGGCTCTGAAGACAAATGTGTCCAACTAGCTAAGTGGACAAAAGCACTCATTCAGAAATCACCCAGAAGCAACTCCTAGGTGCGGGTGGAGAAAAGGGCACAAGTTGTGGTACTTCAGTTTCATTCCCTTCTCCATTTCCAGCTGCTTTTGCATCCGTGCAGCAGGTGAAACCGAGGCTCCTCCAGAGAAATAAATGACGTGGAGGGAGGACTGAAATCCCATGAGGCTGAGCAAAAATGTGCATGTGTGGAAACACTCAATGATAACAGAGAATTAAATGAGCACCAAATGGTAAAACTTTTTCTTTTTTAAAAAAACCATTACTGTCAGACTGATCAGTTTGCTCTATGTTTTTAGAATTGCTTACCATGCAGTGAGCAGAGACGACAGGTCTACATGAGAGGAGGAAGCCAGGACTCCCATTCAGATGTGTGGGAACACGCAGATGTGAAATAATGCTAGCTGTAGCGTACGAATAAGCAAAAACTTAACCCAATGGAAAGATATCAAAGGTTCATGAACAGCCAAACTGCTTGGTGAAGAACCAGCTCTGTGCTCCCAACCAGAGAGCAGAACGTGAGGCAAAATGGCGGGCGTTTGAATGTTCCTACTTAGGGTTGTCCTGCCTGGCAGACGAATCACCACTGGAGATGGCAGAGTGTGAATTTAAGGGCTTAGGAACAACCAACACAGACAGGCCAGTGAGATCAACTCAATCCCCGGACACACCCACCTTTCCCAAAGGAGGGGTAATCCATGTTGAACGCAGAGGGGGGGTTGTCCGGAGGAGGACCCCCCTTCTTCCAATGAATGGGCCCCAGCCAGTTGATTTGCTTCTCTGATCCAATGTAATGAGCCACCACCTGTGGGAAGAAGGGGCAGGATCCAGATCACAGACCCAGGGGGCACCTTCTTCCATGTCTGTTGCAACTTCCTAGAATCCCATCCAAATGGAAAGCTCTGGAGGCCCTGGTGTTTCACCTCCCCCCTCCCCAATTACACACACCTGGTATTCTCCACTCTCCGCATCCCTCATGGCCCACAGGTCGAAATCCACCTCTCGCTCATTGTAGCCGTTGAGGCTCACTGTCCCAGTGACACCTGGATGGGTGGGGGCAGCAAAGGAGACACACATCATTTCTATGTGGTCCCTGGCATCAGATGTCACTCATGAACCATGGCTGAGTTGGCCTCCTGGACAGACTCTGGGGCAGCTCCTCTCGAAAGCCAGCCCCCCTCCCCCATTCCCACCCTCTCCTGCTCCCTCCTGGCCTGACCTCTCTCAGCCCAAGGCAGCCACTCGGTGCCTCCCCCCAACCCCCAGCCCCAGTTTCTCAAGAACCTCCCCATCTCTCCATTCCCCACAAATCATCCAGTACCTTGGATTTTCAGGCCCCTCATCTTTTCCAGGATGCGGTTGGTATCCCGCTTGGTTCCACCTTCCAGCAGAGTTTCATTCAGGGCCCTGAGATACAGCAGCAGCACATCGTGGAAGCAGCCGGCCACCAGGTTTGCATACTTTGATGAGACAGAGAAAGTGGGAGAAATATTGTGGAACTATCCTGCTCCCCCCATTCTGCTGGGAGTCACTACCTTGGATATGGAGGTCATCACTGGTAACAATCTAGACACAGCTCTCCTAGTGGAGCCATGAAAAGTGCCATGGGGTGACCCCTGATGGTCAAGCTGAAACATTTGGGAGCCAGAGGGCCCCGGAATGGCTCCAGACCGGCAGCTACTCTTTTACTGGAGCAGAAGTTTGATGCTGAGAATCCAGGCGTGTCTCTTGGTCTGTATGGCTGACATCAGACGGCTGGCCTGGGGTGGCATGAAACTGCCCCAAAAAGAGCTGGCTGGAAATAGAGTGCCTGGAAGCTTCCCAATGGTGCTCGGAAAATGGTCAGGCATCAGGCAACCAGGGAGCATCTTGTCCGTGGCTCCCTGGGTGCTCTCTGGGCACTTCCTGGCCCACGCCTTGTCCGTGGCCCACGCCTTGTCCGTGGCTCCCTGGGTGCTCTCTGGGCACTTCCTGGCCCAGCAGGCAGAAGGCGCCCCAACAAAAAGGCACCATTTTTCAAGCTGGCTCTTGGAAAACCTGGGTGACTAGGGGGCGGGACGGGGACATGAGGCAAATGTGGACATGTGGAAGAGCTTTTTTGGTCCACCAGCCTCCTGCCCCCAGGGCGGCTTTCAATGCCCGTCTGTTATCACTCTATAGGTCTGGTTACCACAATGCCTCAGGCAAACTTGATCTGGCAGCCCACCATAGATACAAGACCTGGGATTCACCCTCCTTCAAATATGACTTGGACCACAAATCTAATTGGGTGACAGATCAAGGAGGGAAGACCAGTCCAGACCTGGGTGAGAAGAGGCAAGCCTTGAAGTACACAAGGAAGGGGGGCAGTTTAGGCTGGGAGTGGGAAGCAAACATGAGGAAACTGGGGGGGAGGGGGCAGTGGTCAGAAACACACAGCACAGCTAGCACAACTGAAAATGCATTTAGGACAGCAACTGAGAAAGTCAGATAGGAAAAAGCCACAATAGTTGCCCAGAACAGAGAACTACCAAGGCAGTCACCGCAAACTCCCTGTGTGATCAAGGACTAGTTTTGACCTGAACCTATCAAGCCAACCCTTGTGACCCACCTGCAAAGCCAAGACACAGCTGCCTTTCTCAACCCCATAATGGGGAATCTCCAAGGTCATTTATTGGTCATGATAGGAGATTCCTGAGGCCCAGGTGAGAAGTGAATTTGGCCCCAGAATGCTGGCTGATCTCTCTCATCTTACTTCTCACAATGGGCCCTGCGCTCCATCCCATGATAACAGAGCTCAGAAGAACAGGGGTGTATGGATTTACCAGAGAGTCATAAAGCACCACACCAAAGTCCCTCTGGGCACGCAGGATCCGCTGGCTCTGGAAATGCCGGTATTCGGGGGTCTGGGGCTCATGGGGAGTGACCACCAGCACCGTCTGCAATTAGAAGAAAAGGTCAAGGGAGCTCCAGCTGGCTGGGACTCCTTCAGGCATTTTAGGACAGGTCTGGGTACCTCAGAAGACACACCGGCAGGTTAGCCAGGCCAGGGTTCTTCCAGGGTTGGTTTCCTGCAAGATGGAAAATACTCTCCGTCTCTGAGAGCCAGCCTCCCCTGTCCCCCTCTCACCTCCCTTTGGGGCCAAGGGATTCTGACCTAGAAACTCTTGTTCACAGTTCTATACATAGAATGGAGGCCAGAGGCACCACTAGGCTTCATCCAGGTGAAAAACAGGATTGCATTTACCTGTCCCTGTTGTTTGTCAAGTTGCCTTTTGTGGAGCCACACATCTGGGCCTGTGCAATCCAAAACGTGGGACAGCACAGAAGGCCGAAAACATACCATCTCTTTCCCTGCTGAAGGAGGCCTTTCCCAACACCCCTTCCGAGTACCCAGGCAAGGCAGACCCCCAAGATCCCCACCTGCAGGTCACCCTCCTTCACTAGACAGGCTATGGCTCAGTCTGGAGGAGCCCAGAAGCAAACTCCCCTTCCCTGTGTGTCTGGCTGGGGGGACTCATTCATCAGGGGAAAGATGAATGGGAGAACTCGTGGGCATTCGATGAAATTGCTGAGCAGACAGGTTAAGACGGATAAAAGGAAGTACTTCTTCACCCAAAGGGTGATTAACATGTGGAATTCACTGCCACAGGAGGTGGTGGCGGCCACAAGTATAGCCACCTTCAAGAGGGGTTTAGATAAAAATATGGAGCACAGGTCCATCAGTGGCTATTAGCCACAGTGTATGTGTGTATATAAAATTTTTTGCCACTGTGTGACACAGAGTGTTGGACTTGATGGGCCGTTGGCCTGATCCAACATGGCTTCTCTTATGTTCTTATGTTCTTATCTCTGCACCTGCTCAGAATCACTGCTGGGCTCATTCTTGCTTCACACCTCCTGAAGGCCATGGCTCAACACATTAAATTATAGTCCTCCATAAATCACTCCATACCCTTAACTTGCATTAAGGACAACCTCAGGGAAGGCAATGGCATTTGGAGTGATTCCAGCACCAATCCTCAGCTCTATACTTTTCTTCCCTTTCCCTCTTTGTAGCAGAGTCCTGGACTCACCTGGAAGGCCTCTCGAAGGTCTCCTGCATTTTGGCTCTCCTTGTTCTGCCAGGGCTTGGCTATCTTGTGATGCCCCTTGGGTCTCACGCTTTCTCCCCAAATGTCCAGGTAGAAGAAGATGTAGTCACCATTGGTCATGTTCTGAGCCCGCGCCAGGTGCATGATCTCCTGCAACATCTCCAGGGACCCACAGATATAGGCCACTAAGAAGATACCACACCGACCACAGGAGTCAGACACAAGCAATGAAGAATGTGCCCCTCAGCCATGCATGAAGCACAAGGCTTGACTTGCGATGCTGTGTTATAGGGCTCTTGGGCTCCTTGCCCCATGGCTATTATGGGGCAGTCTCCCCTCCCCAGTCCTGGCAGCCATGTTCTCATCAATGTCCTCTCCTTCCCCCTTCAATTAACGTTTTCCTAGACTGCGCTCTAAAAGTCATGGACCTAGTAATTCATGGTGCCACAATGGATTCTCATGACTTTTGCATAGGCTGCACTAAAATTCACTGTAAAGTTATATATCTCTACAGCCATAGATCGGACCTGAGATAAAAGTGATCCAATGCTTTATGGCACCACCACGGAACAACAACAACAACAACAACGACATAAATTCAAGACAGAAATCTTCATGGTTCTTTATGAATTTTTACACTGAACATAATATACACAGGAAGTGTACAGCTCACACTGACATCCATAAAGTGCACAATAAAAACCTGTATCCAATTCATTGGCCAGTAGGTAAAGGTAAAGGTAGTGCCCTGTGCACAATCACCAGTTGTTTCCGACCCTGGGATGATGTTGCTTTCACAATGTTTTCATGGCAGACTCTTTATGGGGTGGTTTGCCATTGCCTTCCCCAGTCATTTACACTTTCCCCCCAGCAAGCTGGGTACTCATTTTACCGACCTCGGAAGGATGGAAGGCTGAGTCAACCTGAGCTGGCTACCTGAAACCAGCTTCCGCCGGGATCGAACTCAGGTCGTGAGCAGAGAGCTTAGACTGCAGTACTGCATTGGCCAGTGCCATGGTGCAAAAACATGGATGCAGGGGACGGATATTCATGAATTTATGCCATTTTTACACAAGCCCTATTCACAAGTTATAGTGGACACACTTACAATCCTAATACCCAGTATTCCTGATTGTTCCTTATAGGTGTGTGAAGTAATTCTCCTGTGGGAGTTAATGCATGCATGGCTGAATGTGTGGTGCACACTCCACGTTTAGCCCGTACTGGTCTGCAACATCACTGGTTGAATGCATTGGGTCTTCCATACAAATAGATTTATAAATGTACAGTGGATTGTATTTTATCATAGCTTGCCATAAACAAAACCATCAAAAATCATGGATTCAGCATTTCACGGCTCGGCCATGGTGTAAAAAATTATCACCCTTTAGGTGTTCCTAAGGATATTTACCTGGACTCCATCACGACCAAAGTCTTATGACTTCATGGTCCCTTCCAACGCTATGATTCTGAATTGACCATTACTTCATAATTCCATTGACTATATGTTATATTAGTGGTAAGAAGCTTTATAGTATAATTTACCCAGAACTCTTAAGGTGTTCTTTTTGTTTAAGAATATAAATATAAACATTTTAGTACTTAGAGTCACTGTTTTTAACTATATTTTTACTAGTTTGAGGTATTCTCCTTTTTACATATATTACACAATGCAGTTATGTAACAGCTTACTTTGCCTTTTCCTCGCACTTAACCTTTCCCCCCATCTTTTCTTTTAGAAGAAGATTGCAGATTTATACCCAGCCCTTCTCTCTGAATCAGAGACTCAGAGTGGCTTACAATCTCCTATATCTTCTCCCCCCACAACAGACACCCTGTGGGGTGGGTGGGGCTGAGAGAGCTCTCCCAGAAGCTGCCCTTTCAAGGACAACCTCTGCCAGAGCTATGGCTGACCCGAGGCCATTCCAGCTGCTGCAAGTGGAGGAGCGGGGAATCCAACCAGGTTCTCCCAGATAAGAGTCCACCCTTTCAAGGACAACCTCTGCCAGAGCTATGGCTGACCCGAGGCCATTCCAGCTGCTGCAAGTGAAGGAGCGGGGAATCAAACCAGGTTCTCCCAGATAAGAGTATGCAGGCTTAACCACTACACCAACCTGGCTCTCTCTTAAAATGAATAAAATATTTAAACGGCCAATACTTAGTCAATGCCCCTGTGGTGCACTTGTTGGGGGGGGTCAGACTGTGTTCTGGGAATCCAAGGATCGAACCCCCACTCACCACAGAAGCTTGCTAAGAGACCTTGGGCAAGTCCCACACTCAGTCTAACCTCCTCAGTAGTGTTCCAGCTATGGCGGAGGAGGGCAAGGGGGCGGGGGGAGAGATCTATCTGGAGTATCCGCCTGCCCCTCTTTCGCCCCTGCATCAGGAGAAGCTGGTCCCTACAGCAGGGGTGGCCAACGGTAGCTCTCCAGATTTTTTTTTGCCTACAACTCCCATCAGCCCCAGCCAGCATGGCCAATGGCTGGGGCTGATGGGAGTTGTAGGCAAAAAAAAAAAAAAAAAACCATCGGGAGAGCTACTGTTGGCCACCTCTGCCCTACAGCCACTGCGAGAAGGAGGGAACTCACAACATTGTAGGAGGGGAGGAGAATGAGGGGGCTAAGGCAGAGGAGGCCTGGGAGCGGCGACTCCCTTGGCAGAAGGCGCCGCTCCCTTCTGTTCGACGTGCATTTCTAGGCTGGCCGCCTTCTCGCCCTCTGCAGTGCGCTCTTCTCACCCGCCGGCCTTCCATGCCCAGGGGAGCCCCTGCGCGCGCCGCTGGCAAGGATGGAAGGGCGGGGGTAGAATGGCCCAGGAGTCCAGTGGCAGGCTGCGGCTGCCGGCCTTGGGGAGACAGGCAAGCCATCCTCTCGGGCTGGAGGGGAGGGGAGGGGAGGGCTTTGGACTGGAAGCCTGGCTGGCGGGAGTCACTCACCTGGCCCCTTGGCCTGGATGAACCGGACAGTCAGGTCCGGCTCCTCAGAGCGGTGGAAGTTGCTGGTGAAGTTGAGGGAGTTTGCTTCCGGCACCCACAAATGGCCACGGAAATCCCAGACATAGTCATCGCGACGGAAGACCAGGTGGGCGTTGCTCCAGTTGAAGTGCCGGTGCAGCTGGGTAAGGAAGGCTCGGAGGTCGGGCCCCTCTGGGCCGGCGTACACCTGCGTGCTGCCGTATCTGGGATTATTGTAGGCCCCAGCTCGAAGGAGCGGCAGCTGCCAGCGCTGGGCTAACCGCGCCACTTCGGAGA